>NC_134687.1:48014102-49349102 GCF_050947455.1 Rhinoderma darwinii
ATGTGTGTGTGTATAGGCATTAGTGTGTATGTGTGTGTATAGGCATACGTGTGTGTGTGTGTATAGGCATACGTGTGTATGTGTGTGTATAGGCATACGTGTGTATGTGTGTGTATAGGCATACGTGTGTATGTGTGTGTATAGGCATACGTGTGTATGTGTGTGTATAGGCATACGTGTGTATGTGTGTGTATAGGCATACGTGTGTATGTGTGTGTATAGGCATACGTGTGTATGTGTGTGTGTATAGGCATACGTGTGTATGTGTGTGTGTGTATAGGCATACGTGTGTATGTGTGTGTGTGTATAGGCATACGTGTGTATGTGTGTGTGTATAGGCATACGTGTGTATGTGTGTGTGTGTATAGGCATACGTGTGTATGTGTGTGTGTGTATAGGCATACGTGTGTATGTGTGTGTGTGTATAGGCATACGTTTGTGTGTGTGTGTGTGTATAGGCATACGTGTGTGTGTGTGTGTGTGTGTGTATAGGCATACGTGTGTGTGTGTGTGTGTGTATAGGCATACGTGTGTGTGTGTGTGTGTGTATAGGCATACGTGTGTATGTGTGTGTGTGTGTATAGGCATACGTGTGTATGTGTGTGTGTGTGTATAGGCATACGTGTGTATGTGTGTGTGTGTATAGGCATACGTGTGTGTGTGTGTGTGTGTATAGGCATACGTGTGTGTGTGTGTGTGTGTATAGGCATACGTGTGTGTGTGTGTGTGTGTATAGGCATACGTGTGTATGTGTGTGTGTGTATAGGCATACGTGTGTATGTGTGTGTGTGTATAGGCATACGTGTGTATGTGTGTGTGTGTATAGGCATACGTGTGTATGTGTGTGTGTATAGGCATACGTGTGTGTGTGTGTGTGTGTGTGTGTGTATAGGCATACGTGTGTGTGTATAGGCATACGTGTGTATGTGTGTGTGTATAGGCATACGTGTGTATGTGTGTGTGTGTAGGCATACGTGTGTGTGTGTGTGTGTGTAGGCATACGTGTGTATGTGTGTGTGTGTATAGGCATACGTGTGTGTGTGTGTGTGTATAGGCATACGTGTGTGTGTGTGTGTGTGTGTGTGTGTGTATAGGCATACGTGTGTATGTGTGTGTGTATAGGCATACGTGTGTATGTGTGTGTGTATAGACATACGTGTGTGTGTATAGGCATACGTGTGTGTGTGTGTGTATAGGCATACGTGTGTGTGTGTGTGTATAGGCATACGTGTGTATGTGTGTGTGTATAGGCATACGTGTGTATGTGTGTGTGTATAGGCATACGTGTGTATGTGTGTGTGTATAGGCATACGTGTGTGTGTGTGTGTGTGTGTATAGGCATACGTGTGTGTGTGTGTGTGTATAGGCATACGTGTGTGTGTGTGTGTGTATAGGCATACGTGTGTGTGTGTATAGGCATACGTGTGTGTGTGTGTGTGTGTATAGGCATACGTGTGTATGTGTGTGTGTATAGGCATACGTGTGTATGTGTGTGTGTATAGACATACGTGTGTGTGTGTGTATATAGACATACGTGTGTGTGTGTGTGTGTGTGTGTGTGTGTATATAGACATACGTGTGTGTGTGTGTGTGTGTGTGTGTGTATATAGACATACGTGTGTGTGTGTGTGTGTGTGTGTATATAGACATGTGTGTGTGTGTGTGTGTGTGTGTGTATATAGACATACGTGTGTGTGTATGTGTGTGTATGTGTGTGTGTATATAGACATACGTGTGTGTGTATGTATGTGTGTGTGTGTATATAGACATACGTGTGTGTGTATGTATGTGTGTGTGTGTGTGTATATAGACATACGTGTGTGTGTATGTGTGTGTGTATATATAGACATACGTGTGTGTGTATGTATGTGTGTGTGTGTGTGTATATAGACATACGTGTGTGTATGTGTGTGTGTGTATATATAGACATACGTGTGTGTGTATGTGTGTGTGTGTATATATAGACATACGTGTGTGTGTATGTGTGTGTGTGTATATATAGACATACAGTGAAGGAAATAAGTATTTGATCCCTTGCTGATTTTGTACGTTTGCCCACTGTCAAAGACATGAACAGTTTAGAATTTTTAGGCTAGGTTAATTTTACCAGTGAGAGATAGATTATATAAAACAAAAACAGAAAATCACATAGTCAAAATTATATATATTTATTTGCATTGTGCACAGAGAAATAAGTATTTGATCCCCTACCAACCATTAAGAGTTCAGCCTCCTCCAGACCAGTTACACGCTCCAAATCAACTTGGTGCCTGCATTAAAGACAGCTGTCTTAAATGGTCACCTGTATAAAAGACTCCTGTCCACAGACTCAATTAATCAGTCTGACTCTAACCTCTACAACATGGGCAAGACCAAAGAGCTTTCTAAGGATGTCAGGGACAAGATCATAGACCTGCACAAGGCTGGAATGGGCTACAAAACCATAAGTAAGACGCTGGGTGAGAAGGAGACAACTGTTGGTGCAATAGTAAGAAAATGGAAGACATACAAAATGACTGTCAATCGACATCGATCTGGGGCTCCATGCAAAATCTCACCTCGTGGGGTATCCTTGATCCTGAGCAAGGTGAGAGCTCAGCCAAAAACTACACGGGGGGAACTTGTTAATGATCTCAAGGCAGCTGGGACCACCGTCACCAAGAAAACCATTGGTAACACATTACGCCGTAATGGATTAAAATCCTGCAGTGCCCGCAAGGTCCCCCTGCTCAAGAAGGCCCGTCTGAAGTTTACAAATGAACATCTGAATGATTCTGAGAGTGATTGGGAGAAGGTGCTGTGGTCAGATGAGACTAAAATTGAGCTCTTTGGGATTAACTCTACTCGCCGTGTTTGGAGGAAGAGAAATGCTGCCTATGACCCAAAGAACACCGTCCCCACTGTCAAGCATGGAGGTGGAAACATTATGTTTTGGGGGTGTTTCTCTGCTAAGGGCACAGGACTACTTCACCGCATCAATGGGAGAATGGATGGAGCCATGTACTGTCAAATCCTGAGTGCCAACCTCCTTCCCTCCACCAGGACATTAAAAATAGCTCGTGGCTGGGTCTTCCAGCACGACAATGACCCGAAACATACAGCCAAGGCAACAAAGGAGTGGCTCAATAAGAAGCACATTAAGGTCATGGAGTGGCCTAGCCAGTCTCCAGACCTTAATCCCATCGAAAACTTATGGAGGGAGCTGAAGATCCGAGTTGCCAAGCGACAGCCTCGAAATCTTAATGATTTACAGATGATCTGCAAAGAGGAGTGGGCCAAAATTCCATCTAACATGTGTGCAAACCTCATCAACTACAAAAAACGTCTGACTGCTGTGCTTGCCAACAAGGGTTTTGCCACCAAGTATTAAGTCTTGTTTGCCAAAGGGATCAAATACTTATTTCTCTGCGCACAATGCAAATAAATATATATAATTTTGACAATGTGATTTTCTTTTTTTTTTTTTTAATATAATCTTTCTCTCACTGGTAAAATTAACCTAGCCTAAAAATTCTAGACTGTTCATGACTTTGACAGTGGACAAACTTACAAAATCAGCAAGGGATCAAATACTTATTTCCTTCACTGTACATTTGTGTGTGTGCGTGTGTATATAGACATACGTGTGTGTGTATACAGACATACGTGTGTGTGTGTGTGTATATAGACATACGTGTGTGTGTGCGTGTATACGTATGTGTATATAGACATATGTGTGTATCTAGACATATGTGTGTATACGTGTGTGTATCTAGACCTACATGTGTATACGTGTGTGTATCTAGACCTACATGTGTGTATCTAGACCTACATGTGTGTGTGTGTGTATACCTATGTGTATATAGACATACGTGTGTGTGTGTACGTATGTGTATATAGACAAACGTGTGTGTGTGTACGTATGTGTATATAGACATACGTGTGTGTGTGTGTGTGTGTGTGTGTGTATCTATGTGTATCTAAACATACGTGTGTGTACGTATGTGTATATACACATACATGTGTATGTGTGTGTGTGTATACGTATGTGTATATAGACATGTGTGTGTATCTAGACGTGTGTGTATCTAGACCTACATGTGTATACGTGTGTGTATCTAGACCTACGTGTGTGTGTGTGTGTGTGTGTGTACGTATGTGTATATAGACAAACGTGTGTGTGTGTGTGTGTACGTATGTGTATATAGACAAACGTGTGTGTGTGTGTGTGTGTGTGTGTGTGTGTGTGTACACGTATGTGTATATAGACACATGTATGTGTATATAGACATACGTGTGTGTATGTATGTGTATATAGACATACGTGTGTGCGTGTATACGTATGTGTATCTAGACATACGTGTGTGTGTGTGTGTACGTATGTGTATATACACATGTGTGTATACGTATGTGTATATAGACATATGTGTGTGTATCTAGACCTACGTATGTGTGTGTGTATCTAGACCTACATGTGTGTGTGCATCTAGACATACGTGTGTGTGTGTATACGTATGTGCATATAGACGTGTGTGTGTGTGTGTGTATCTAGACATACATGTGTATGTGTGTGTGTATCTAGACATACATGTGTGTGTGTGTATCTAGACATACATGTGTGTGTGTGTGTATCTAGACATACATGTGTATGTGTGTGTGTGTATCTAGACATACATGTGTATCTATCTAGACATACATGTGTATGTGTGTGTATCTAGACATACATGTGTATGTATGTGTATCTAGACATACATGTGTATACCTATGTGTATATAGACATACGTGTGTGTGTGTGTATACCTATGTGTATATAGACATACGTGTGTGTATACCTATGTGTATATAGACATACGTGTGTGTGTGTGTGTGTATACGTATGTGTATATAGACATACATGTGTGTGTGTGTGTGTGTATACGTATCTAGACGTGTGTGTGTATCTAGATATACATGTGTGTGTGTGTGTATCTAGACATACATGTGTATGTGTGTGTGTATCTAGACATATACATGTGTATGTGTGTGTATCTAGACATATACGTGTGTGTGTGTATCTAGACATACGTGTGTATGTGTGTGTATCTAGACATACATGTATGTGTATCTAGACGTGTGTGTGTGTGTGTTTATACGTATGTGTATCTAGACGTGTGTGTGTGTATACCTATGTGTATCTAGACGTATGTGTATCTAGACATACGTATGTGTATCTAGACGTATGTGTATCTAGACATACGTGTGTGTATACGTATGTGTATCTAGACATACGTGTGTGTATACGTATGTGTATCTAGACATACATGTGTATGTGTGTATCTAGACATACATGTGTATGTGTGTGTATCTAGGCATACGTGTGTATACGTGTGTGTATCTAGACATACATGTGTATACGTGTGTGTATCTAGACCTACATGTGTATACGTGTGTGTATCTAGACCTACATGTGTATACGTGTGTGTATCTAGACCTACGTGTGTATACGTGTGTGTGTCTAGACCTACGTGTGTATACGTGTGTGTGTCTAGACCTACGTGTGTATACGTGTGTGTATCTAGCCCTACGTGTGTGTGTGTGTGTGTACGTATGTGTATATAGACATACGTGTGTGTGTGTATGTATGTGTATATAGACATACGTGTGTGTGTGTGTGCGTGTATACGTATGTGTATCTAGACATACGTGTGTGTGTGTGTGTGTACGTATGTGTATATACACGTGTGTGTATACGTATGTGTATATAGACATGTGTGTGTATCTAGACATGTGTGTGTATCTAGACCTACATGTGTATACGTGTGTGTATCTAGACCTACGTGTGTATACGTGTGTATCTAGACCTACGTGTGTATGTGTGTGTGTATCTAGACCTACATGTGTGTGTGCATCTAGACATACGTGTGTGTGTGTGTATACGTATGTGCATATAGACGTGTGTGTGTGTATCTAGACATACATGTGTATGTGTGTGTATCTAGACATACATGTGTATGTGTGTGTATCTAGACATACATGTGTATGTGTGTGTATCTAGACATACATGTGTATGTGTGTGTATCTAGACATACATGTGTATACGTGTGTATCTAGACATACGTGTGTATCTAGACATACGTGTGTATCTAGACATACGTGTGTATCTAGACATACGTGTGTGTATCTAGACATACGTGTGTATACGTGTGTGTATCTAGACATACGTGTGTATACGTGTGTGTATCTAGACATACGTGTGTGTATCTAGACATACGTGTGTATAAGTGTGTGTATCTAGACCTACGTGTGTATACGTGTGTATCTAGACCTACGTGTGTATGTGTGTGTGTATCTAGACCTACATGTGTGTGTGCATCTAGACATACGTGTGTGTGTATACGTATGTGCATATAGACGTGTGTGTGTGTGTATCTAGACATACATGTGTATGTGTGTGTATCTAGACATACATGTGTATATCTAGACATACATGTGTATGTGTGTGTATCTAGACATACATGTGTATACGTGTGTATCTAGACATACGTGTGTATCTAGACATACGTGTGTGTATCTAGACATACGTGTGTGTATCTAGACATACGTGTGTATACGTGTGTGTATCTAGACATACGTGTGTATACGTGTGTGTATCTAGACATACGTGTGTGTATCTAGACATGTGTGTGTATCTAGACCTACATGTGTATACGTGTGTGTATCTAGACCTACGTGTGTATCTAGACCTACGTGTGTATGTGTGTGTGCATCTAGACATACGTGTGTGTGTATACGTATGTGCATATAGACGTGTGTGTGTATCTAGACATACATGTGTATGTGTGTGTATCTAGACATACATGTGTATGTGTGTGTATCTAGACATACATGTGTATGTGTGTGTATCTAGACATACGTGTGTATCTAGACATACGTGTGTATCTAGACATACGTGTGTGTATCTAGACATACGTGTGTGTATCTAGACATACGTGTGTATACGTGTGTGTATCTAGACATACGTGTGTATACGTGTGTGTATCTAGACATACGTGTGTATACGTGTGTGTATCTAGACATACGTGTGTATACGTGTGTGTATCTAGACATACGTGTGTGTATCTAGACATACGTGTGTATACGTGTGTGTATCTAGACATACGTGTGTATACGTGTGTGTATCTAGACATACGTGTGTATACGTGTGTGTATCTAGACATACGTGTGTATACGTGTGTGTATCTAGACATACGTGTGTATACGTGTGTGTATCTAGACATACGTGTGTGTAACTAGACATACGTGTGTATACGTGTGTGTAACTAGACATACGTGTGTATACGTGTGTGTATCTAGACATACGTGTGTGTATCTAGACATACGTGTGTATACGTGTGTGTATCTAGACATACGTGTGTGTATCTAGACATACGTGTGTATACGTGTGTGTATCTAGACATACGTGTGTGTATCTAGACATACGTGTGTGTGTATCTAGACATACGTGTGTGTATACGTGTGTGTATCTAGACATACGTGTGTGTATCTAGACATACGTGTGTATACGTGTGTGTATCTAGACATACGTGTGTATACGTGTGTGTATCTAGACATACGTGTGTGTATACGTGTGTGTATCTAGACATACGTGTGTGTATCTAGACATACGTGTGTGTATACGTGTGTGTATCTAGACATACGTGTGTATGTGTGCGTATATATGTATCCTTAATGCCGATTTTAATGTATAGCTTTAGGCCACCTTCTGTTGAAAAGGACAAGTCTAAAGACAAAGTTGGCGTAGCAGCTCGGTAAGATTAATTTTCCTATGAACCTACTCGTGTGACAATTGGGGTTTACTACAGGACCATCTAATAGTAGTATGCACACTAACAGTTCATTGTCTATTTACTTTAGGATGAGCCCTACCCTCCTATATTATGAACGGAACAAGACATGGCTGTCCGCTCTCTCCTTTTAATTTTTAATTTGGTGGTGGAACCTTTAAAAAATGACCCAAATATCCCTGGCATAAGGATTAGCCAGACAGCCAACCTAGTCACCTAACAAGCAGATGACATCATTATTTCTTGTACTCATATTTATAATTCTCTTCAAAGTATTAAAAAAATTATTCATATTTACTCGCAGGTGTCATGGTATAAATTAAATGAGGGGAAATGTAAAATTGTACCCTTTAATTTTTTTGGGAAATTTGAAAGCATATATTAAAAAAGAAACCTAATTTCATTGGGTAAATAATATGCGTTATTTAGGACTAAAAATGTACTAACAGTATCATTAATACAAACCAGGTAAATCAAAAGATGCTTCTTGAAGTGCTCCGGGAAGACCTTGCGAAATTAGCTAGAATAAATTTGTCTTGGATATCAAGGATTAATACCTTTTAAAATGAGTATTTGACCAAAAATACTCTTTGTGTTCCGCCACCTTCTTCTTAAATTTACCCATTCCTGGATGAAAAAAACTGCAAACTCGCATTTCCTATTATATCTGGAAGGGGGGTAGAGGAAGAGTGAGGGTTTAAAGGCAATGTGTTGCCAGAAAAACATGTTTTGTTTTTTTTAATTAAACATTTAGTGTGTGGGTGATTAAACATTGTTCAAATTTTTTTTTTTTTTTTCACGAGTCAGGAAATATTATAAATTAATTCTAATTTATAGTATTTCCCATTTCTGGTCACTAGATGGAGCTATTCCCAAAATTGCAGCATTGCAAAATTGGGTAAAAAGCCCTCGCTCTAGTGAGCTCTCAGCATCCCCCCCTCCTTTATCCTGGCTAGTGCCGGGATAAACGAGGGGTTTGAACGGTCTAACCTCCTACACTGTGTGTCGCCATTTTTTGAGCTAACACAGTGTAGTAGGTTTACATACAGTAGTAAACACACACAAACACGAACATACATTGAAATCTCTTACCTGCTCCTGCCGCCGCGGCTCCCTCCGGCCCGTCCGCTCTGTCTGCTGCCGCTGGTCCAAGTGCACAAGTCCGGAAGCCGCAACCGGAAGTAGTAATATTACTGTCCGGCCGCGACTTCCGGTCCACAGGAAAATGGCGCCGGACGGCGCCAATTTCAAGTTGGACTGTGTGGGAGCGGCGCATGCGCAGTTCCCACACAGACGCCGTACACACAAGTGAATGGGACGGGAGCCGTTCGTCGTCCCTATGGGACTGTGGCTGCCGTATTCCATGTCTGTATGTGTCGTTAATCGACACACACAGAAATGGAACAAAAAATGGCAGCCCCCATAAGGAAGAAAAAGTGTAAAAATAAGAAAAAGTAAAACACAAACACACAAATAAATATAAACGTTTTTAATAAAGCACTAACATCTTGAACATATGAAAAAATTTTCTGTGATGACACTGTTCCTTTAAGGGAAAATAGCATATACAAAGTTAGTGATCAATATACAAACTCCAAGAACATACTACTTAAGGGCTAGGCAATGTTTAACCCCTAAGGACACAGCCATTTTTTGATTTATCATTTTAGTTTTTCACTTCTCGTCTTCCAAGAACCATAAAGTTTTTATGTTTCCGTCAATAGATTGGTGTAAGGGCTTGTATTTTGCGGGATGAGGTGTAGTTTCTATTGGTAGCATTTAAAGTAGCATATAATGTACTCGGAAGCTGAAAAAAAGTTATTTGCGGGCTGAAATTGGAAAAAACTGTGATTCCTCCATTATTTTTTGGGTTCCGTTTTTACGTCTTCTACTGTGTGGTAAAAACAACAACTTTAACTTTATTTTTTTTTTATATTTTACTACTTTAAAAAAACAAACTTTATGTTAAAAAAAAAAAAAAAATAGTTTTGTTTCACCACATTCTGAGAGCCATAACTTTTTTATTTTTCCGTGCATTGATCGGTGTGAGGGCTTATTTTTTGCAGGACGAGCTGTAGTTTTTATTGGCACCATTTGTTTGTACATATGACTTTTTATGTGGGAGCTAAGGCGACCAAAAATTGCGATTTTGGCTGTTTCCAATTTTTTATTTTTTACCGCGTTCACTGTGCGCGTTAAATAACGCTTTATTGTTCAGACTTTTACGTACGCGGCAATACCAATTTAGTTTACTCTTTATTTTTTACATTACTTTAGAGGAAAAATGGGAAAAGGGGGGTTTTTTGAACTTTAATTTTTTTTGTATTTTTTTTTCACTACTAAAAACTTTATTTCACTACTTTCTACACATTTTATTAGTCCCCCTAGAGGACTTGAACCACCGATCGTTAGATCGCTGGTACAATATACTGCCATACTAATGTATTGCAGTATATCGTCATTTTTACAGGCATAAGTTAAGCCCTGCCACAGGCACAGGCAGGGCTTCACAGAGGCAGAGTGAAGGCAGCCCTGGGGGCCTCCATAAGGCCCCTGGGCTGCCATAACAACCATAGTCACCCCACGATCTCGTTGCAGGGGGCGCGATGAGCTGTCGGAGGGGACGCCCCCTCTTTTCAACGTCTCAGATGCTGCAATCGCGATTGACCGCAGCATTTGAGGGGTTAAACAGCCAGGAACAGCGTGATCGCTGATCCTGGGTGTCGGCTGTAAAACACAGCCGACACCCACAGCATATGAAGCACGCTCCATATTTCTCCCCCTGCACCAGGACGTATCGGTGCGTCCTGGTGCGCTAAGTGGTTAAAAAAACTATATAATGCAGGCAACTCCATAAACGATACAAAAAAAAATATAGCATATAGCCATATGTATATAAGAATATAGCAAATTTATTTGACAAATAAGACCATGCTAAAAAAACATAAATAGACAAGACTCTAGTGAAAATACATGGTGCATTTGAGCGAGACCAAAAATGCTGGACGTAATGTACAAATTGGAAGACTATTATAAATTCACACATCATATATATATATACTGTACAGTTCTGTAACAATTAGTCCTCTTTTCTCTCCGTCACCCTGGATCGCTGTGAGGGGAGAGCGAAGAGTGATATATACACACAACCGTGAAATAAATGGCAGTCAACAACGAATCAACTGTTTTGCATCAATGTGTCATAAAATGAAAAATCCATTCCCGGACCGTTTTTAACCGGCATTTGCCATCCGTTTTTCAGGGACCTTAAAAAAACGGATGAATTATGTTTGTTAGGGTTTTTTGTCCCAACCCAATTAAAACACCACAGTGCCCATGTAGATAGTGACGCAATACAATACCACTGTAGATAGTGCCCACATAGTGCCACACACAGTGCCCATGTAGATAGTGCCACCCCCCCTTAAATGGCACCCCCTTCCTGTAAATAGCACCACTGTAGCTCCCTGCAGGAGCGGAATCCCTCTGGCCAAAGATTCCGCTCCTACAGAAAGCCCCTGATGTCTCTGTCCATATATGGATAGTGACACCATGGGCTTCTCCAGTAGTGGAATCCCTGGTCAGAGTGTCGGCCGGGGATTCCGCTCCGAGAGAGAGCCACTGACATCATTGTTCATATATGGATAGGGACACCAGGGGCTTCTCCAGTAGCAGAATCCCTGGTCAGAGTGTCGGCCGGGGATTCCGCTCCTAGAGAGAGCCACCAACGTCACTGTCCAAATGGACAGTGACGTCAGGGGCTCTCCCTAGAAGCGGAATCCCCGGCCAGTGCGATCTGACACCAGGGATTTTGCTCCTAGAGTCAGTTCAGGTGGCGCTATCTACAGTGGGGTGTTCTTCTCTGCAGGTGGAGTGGCAATATCTACAGCGGGGATGGAGCGCTGGCCGGGGATTCCGATGCTTGAGGGAGCTTAGGTGGCGCCATCTAAAGAGGGTTTTGCACCTCCTACAGGGGGTTGTGGGTGGCACTATCTACAGTGAGGGTTGTATTCCGGGGCTCTCAAATCTCCGGCCAACATGAGTGTAGTGCTGCTCACACTGAAGCAGCAGTGCACTCATTACACGTGCTAACTGAACGGGGCATCGTCAGTTAGAATGTATATAGCCGTATGGCAGTCGTGAAGGGGTTAAAGATTGGAGGATTGGGTATACCAAGTTTATTATGCTGTTATACAGCAGCTATCCTAGAGCCAATTCATTTCTGTGGCAGGAAGAGGAAACTCCGCTATGGGTTAGGGTATGTTCACACGCACTAATTACGGACGTAATTCGGGCGTTTTTGCCCCGAATTACGTCCGAAAATAGCGCCTCAATAGCGTTGACAAACATCTGCCCATTGAAAGCAATGGGCTGACGTTTGTCTGTTCACACGAGGCGTATATTTACGCGCCGCTGTCAAATGACGGTGCGTAAATAGACGCCCGCGTCAAAGAAGTGACCTGTCACTTCTTTGGCCGTAATTGGAGCCGTTATTCATTGACTCCAATGAATAGCAGCGCCAATTACGTCCGTAATGGACGCGGCGTTCAAGCGCCTGCACATGCCGTTACGGCTGAAATTACGGGGATGTTTTCAGGCGGAAACATCCCCGTAATTTCAGCCGTTACGGACGCTGTCGTGTGAACATACCCTTAAATTAGAAGCCGCATCCTTAAAAGATGGATGCCACCCAAAACAGATTTTGATCTTTGGTACCTTAAATCTCCCTATTCCTCATGATCTCCCTTATACCATCTCCAATTCTTTTAGAATATAGCGCCTTACGAGCAAAGAGTTAAGGGAATTACACATGACAGATTTTAAAATTAGATTTTTTTCGCCTCTTAACACATAGGTGGGATAATACTTGGTGGGAGTCAAAGGGAATCTCAAGCCTAGCTGATCTTTATAAAAAAGACCAATTCCGCTGTCCAGAATAGCTATTACGGCTTTATGGTATACGTGACAAAGATTTATTGAAAATTGCTCAAATTAAAAGTATTATTAATAAATATAAAATTATTGAAGCTATTAGAGTATCGAGTCAGAGGGATATAAAGGGATCTATACAGGACAATGAGTCTACAGCACCCTCTAACAATCTATCCTCGATTTATAACAAATTGGTATCTGGAAATATCATTAGTAAATTTAAATACATGTTACAAGGGGAAAAGGATTTGCAAAAAGAGTTTTCCCTGGATGAATGGTTGACCGCTAGAAGATACACTTGTCAAAATACTAAATGCATAGGTCATCTTGTAACGGTTAAAAAAATAAATCTCCGCATATATCTACATCCAAAGAAATTGGCTCCGTTTAATCCCAACAACATTGGGCTATGCTAGAGAGGTTGTGAGATAGTGGGTGATATGATGCATACCTGGCGGGGGTGTGAAAAATTGAGGATATTTTAGTCCAAAGTCTCTACTCTAATTAACGAAATTATGGGAGAGAGTAAAGGAATTCTTACGATAGAATTGGCCCTATCAAATATGAGAGTGAAATTAATCGCTAAAGAAAATAGATGGGTCTGTTGCTAAATTTTAGATGCAGCACGTAATATAATTGCATCTAATTGGAAAACTGATTCCTTGCATCGCTGAAGTAATAAATAAAGTAAATATATATTTTCAATATGAAAAAGTTCTAGGTTTAGATTGGGAGGCAGGAAAGTATTTATGCCAGGAAAGATGGATGCATTGGATAAGGTAGCAATATTGCCCAAACATATAGGCACTTGCGGTAGGTGGTTATTTATTTTTATTTTTCTGCCTTTTTTTCTTATGCTTCATGGATGTATAGACTTTTGTTTATCAACTGTATTCCATAAGAAGACTTCTAATAGATGATTGAATGATGACATAAATACCCATTTTAATGTGTATCTTTAGGCCACCTTCTGTTGAAAAGGACAAGTCTAAAGACCAAGTCGGCGTAGCAACTGTGTAAGATCAATTTACCGATCAACCTACTCATATGTGACAATTGGGGTTTACTACAGGACCTTCTATTAATAGTATGCACACTAACAGTTCATTGTCTATTTACTTCAGGATGAGCCCTACCCTCCCCCGACGGAAGAGATTGGCCCAGAAGGGCGTTCACAAGAACCTGAATTCTTCAGTGTTGGATAGTTTTAAACAGTACCTGAAGAGTAATTTCTCCTGTTCAAGAATAAAGAAGATAGTAAATATGTTTTTCCTTCAGGTTGCATGTATTTGATGTACCTTCCTTTCACATACAATCCAAAAATTGACATGAATGTTTTTATTTTAAGGTGGAATCTGTTAATAGGTATCTGCACTTCGTTATCCCAGATGAGGCTTCCTTGGAATTTCTGAACAACCTAGAGTTGACCAAGAAATACTTTAGAACCTACTTAGATTTGAAGACCTATCGGTACACGGTGAAAAAACATATTAATAACGTTCAGGAATTTGTTAAGTTTATAGCCTCTGAAGAGTTCCCGAATGACATAACGGAAGATACAAGACAAGCCGCTGAGACCTTCATAGCAGTATTAAGAGAAATTAATAAGGAGGCTAACCAAACGTTCACAAAAGTCCAAAATAGCCGGTAAACAAGTGCACCGTTCATAATTTGTCATCATGGTCGTAGATAATGCGACATTTAACCTATTTTATTCATCATACACAGGTCTTTGACCCCCAAAGATTGCCGCAAGGTGCTTATGGTGACAAAACCCTATGTCCTGGACATATTCGCTAAGGCAAACTTAGGTTCGGAACTGGATCATAGGGAAAAAATCCTGGCCTGCTATTATCTTCAGTCTTTGCTCAGCTTAGTGCATCTGTGCAAACCAGGTGTACTCCAAAACCTGATGGTAAGGTTCTTCTTATTCCACCTCACGTCTGCTGAAAGACCTCATGTTAGGCGTTATCTAATGTCCTTTTACAGGTAAAAGATTGGCTTAAGAGAAAGTACCACATGTGCGTTGATGGAAAGTTCACAGAGAAGGTTGCCATTATAAGAACGGGACATAGAATAATTGTGCTGCAAGAGGATGAAGAGCTGGTAAGTGTTAAAAACCCCATATAGTCACTGTGTCTTAGGTTCTTCATATTTTCTTCTTTGTCTTTTTTTTAAAAATATATATGTATTTTATTGATATTTTCCCAGACCGTTTTCATCTATAAATTTGCTTCACACATAAATCACAATACAAACAATAAAACAAATTCCCCCCTAACCCACTGCCCAAAGGGTAAATACAGGGAGCAGAGAAGGAGAAAAAAAATGTAAACATAACAATTTTCATTTCACATTTTCAACGGAAGAGCTTTCTAACATCTGGGGATACCTCATTCCCCGGCGCTGAGAAAACGTTCTAGTTCCCTTCATATTTTTACATGTGGCTCCATCAAGATGGATATAATGCCGCTGCCTTCCATTCTTTCCATCCCGGGGCCTCATTGGAAATCCAATGTTTCAGTATCATTTTTCTAGCAATATATAAACTACACCCAAATGATAGTTTTTGTGAGTTATCCAGAGTTATCCCAAGACTGCATCCGAGTATACATATAATTGGAAGTACGGAAGCCTGTTAGGTCCCGCTCGGAGGCGGTGTCGAAAAGGCTTCTGTCCCCAGAAACAAGATGGGGCAGGTTCAGAAGCTGAGCCTGCGACATCAGCTGTATGTGACAGCTGACACCGTACTTTCATGGCAGGCAACAGAGCTAGCTCTCATCCCTGCCATTAACCTCTTAAATGCCGCAATCAAAAGTGATCGCGGCATCTTAGTGGTTTTTAGCCGATCGGCATCGCTGCAATGCGTAGCGTTCCTGATCGTTGCTATGACACCCAGAGGCCTAACATTGGAAGCCAATTAGGCCCCGTCCGGAGGCTGGGCCTAATAGGCTTGCTATTAGTGAATAACTGACAGCTCTAATGCATTGCACTACGTAGGTAGTAAAGATCAGAAGTGCAGGTCTTCAAGTCCCCTAGTGGGAAAAAAAAAGTTAATAAAAATGTTGAATAACAGTGTCAAAATAAAAGTTTCAAGTTAGAAAAAACAAACAAACTCTGACTTTGTTCCTATAATAAGTCTTTTATTATAGGAAAAAAATGAAAACATTAAAAAAGTACACATATTTGGTATCACCGCATCCGTGACGACCCAAACTGTAGAACTATATCGGTGAACACCGCAAAAAAAAATTAATAAAAAACATTGCCAGAATCGCTATTTTTTTTTGGTCACCACTCCTCACAAAACATAGAATAAAAAGTGATCAAAAAGTTGCATTTACCTCAAAGCAGTACCAATAAAAGCTACAACCCATCCCGCTAAAAACAAGCCCTTGGGCTGGGTTCACACACCCTATTTACGGACGTAATTCGGGCGTTTTAGCCTCGAATTACGTCCGAAAATACGGCTCCAAAGCGTCGGCAAACATCTGCCCATTCATTTGAATGGGTTTTACGATGTACAGGGTGGGCCATTTATATAGATACACCTAAATAAAATGGGAATGGTTGGTGATATTAACTTCCTGTTTGTGGCACATTAGTATATGGGAGGGGGGAAACTTTTCAAGCTGGGTGTTGACCATGGCGGCCATTTTGAAGTTGGCCATTTTGTATCCAACTTTAGTTTTTTCAATGGGAAGAGGGTCATGTGACACATCAAACTTATCGAGAATGTCACAAGAAAAACAATGGTGTGCTTGGTTTTAACGTTACTTTATTCTTTCATGAGTTATTTACAAGTTTCTGACCACTTATAAAATGTGTTCAAAGTGCTGCCCATTGTGTTGGATTGTCAATGCAACCCTCTTCTCCCACTCTTCACACACTGATAGCAACACCGCAGAAGAAATGCCTCCCGATCTGACCCCCTTAGACTTTTATCTTTGGGGTCATCTGAAGGCAATTGTCTATGCTGTGAAGATACGAGATGTGCAGCAACTGAAACTACGGATACTGGAAGCCTGTGCTAGCATTTCTTCTGCGGTGTTGCCCTCTGATTTCTCAGGAAAGCCCAGAAATCGCAAATTTTTTTTCTCCTTGCACGATCTTCCATTGACTCCATTTTTCTTTTAAATCATATTTTCTTCATTGTCAAGCAAATTTTTAACACAATGTTTGTCTTTTAACAGCTTTTCAACATTTACCTCCAGCGCATCAGGCCCACTCTGCTGGTTAAGGATGCGAAGACAGTCGACCAGTTTTTTGTGTCCTCTAATGGACAATCCATAAAAAATGCAAGCAATGTCTTGATGAGGTACCTTCAGAAGTAAGTAACCGGAAGGAATCAAAATAACTTGCTTGTACGTTCAGGGGCAGATTTTCTAATGTTTTATAATGCTTAGACATTGGGGCAGATTTACTATTCAAAATGCGCCAGAATTCTGTCTCAAATTGCAGCCAAAAACTGTCCCTACATGCCGTGCAAAACATTTATGAAGTGTTTTAGATACTATTTGTGCCTCGCTACACAAGATGTTATGGCTTAGAGGAAACGACAAATTGCATAGAAATGCATTAGTAATAATTCAAACTGCCCCAGTATAGTTATACCAGGCAGTCAAATTTATTCCAGTGGCGCATACTGTGTACTAAATTGGGTACGTCTTACTAGACATGTTAGACACTTTTCTCTTCCTTATGCCACCTCTTGGTTGACTTAGAAATTTTGGTGTAAATAATTGGTTCAACTGTGTACGTCTCCACAGTTCAAGCCATGCCATTTTACGCTAAGCAGAGCCTCTCTTTCTATACTCAAGAAAAGTGTCTGAGGGGCAAACATCTGTTACTTATTTGCTTAAATCAATATTAAAATCAATAAAACATTTTTGTAAATTGATTTAAAAAAAAGGCGTCACTTTCACCAGTAATCTGGTGTAACAACCATAGTAAATTTGCCCCTTAGTGTCTTATTTACCAATGCTAACAATAACTTTATTCTCCTTAGGTTTCAGCAGCCTTTAGTCAGATGGAAAGAGGCAAAAGATGCTTTTAAGGATTGGGCATTTGAAAATCTCTCCGAGGAAGATAGACATGTTGTCAACTGCTATATCGGGTTTGGGGATCTCAAAGAAGAGGTCAGCAAGGACAAGTTGGTTTCGGCCATGTTCATTCTGACTAAATTGAAGGCTGTCAATCAAGGAGGGAGCTCCAGGTAAGAGACGCACATTATGATCTGCATAGTAACTGCAAAATAGCTTACATGTCTGTTTAACTTTATAGCTCTCCAGCGGGTAAGAAGAGGAAGTGGACAGAAGTAAAAGAAGAGGAAGTAGAAGAAAGTGATGAAGAGGATGGAGAGGAAGAAGTTATTAACTCAGAAGGCATTGTTAATTTTAAAGTGGACTACTTCAAGAGGCTGCTTGAAAGGCATCCTGTAGGACTCATCCAGACCCCTCCATCTATTAAACTCTGTAGACAAGTTAGCCAAAGTCATGCGCAGTACTGTGCTGACAAATGGCTACGGACCCAGTACAAAATTCGAATTCGTCATGTAATTGGTGAGTTTTATTTTTTATTGGCATTCTATTTCAAGTGACATTTGGCATTGTATTTCTTGATCATGCTTACTGATTATTTTACTCTTGGTTTTATTTCTTGTAGCACACTTCAGGAATGTCCCCAGAAAGAACCAGATCTTGAAATATATGAAACAACAGGGCTGGACTGTTAACTTGCCAAGAACCTGTGACGTTCTACGGGCATGGAAACCTCAAGAATCCAAAAAACTATACAAAAAACATGGATGAATAAAAAGTGCTACATCTTCTTTCTAGAAAAAAAAAAATGTGTTTACATGCCACATAGGCTTCTCGTGACTGCCCCCACATAAGCTGAACTGGACTGGCTTGATAGCTGACTTTTACCTGTACAACGTACTTCGTTATGAAAATGTTCTTATGTTAAATGTAAAGTTGTTCGATATTTCTATTACATAGTTACATACATAGGATAAGGGCCTGTTCACATCACCGTTCGCTTTCCGTTCCGGAGTTCCGTCAGGTTTCCGTCGGGTGAACCCCGCAACGGAAAGTGAAAGTGAAACCACAGCTTCCGTTTCAGTCATCATTGAGCTCAATGGTGACGGAAGCATCGATAATGGTTACCATTCGTCACCATTCCGGCAGGTTTCCGTTTTTTTCGACGGAATCAATAGCGGAGTCGACCGCTATTGATTCCGTCGGAAAACCGGAATGGTGACGAACGGAAACCATTAGCGATGTTTCCATCACCATTGAGCTCAATGGTGACTGAAACGGAAGCTGTGGTTTCATTTCCCGTTGCGGGGTTCACCCGACGGAAACCTCAGACGGAACCCCGGAACGGAAAGCCAACGGTGATGTGAACAGGCCCTAAAAAAGACACAGGTCCATTAAGTTCAACCTTTCTCAATTAATTACATATCTTTTATTGCTATACATGTCTTTTATTACTTTAGTTGTATCCTTCAATGCCATTTGTTAGTAAATACAGACTTTCCCTTTTTTTTAAATGCTGACTAGTTTTTTGTATTGACCACACATATACTTATATATTATAATAAGATCACCCCTGAGGCGTCTTTTTTCCAAGCTGAACAAGCCCAATTTCTCTAGCCTTTTATTAGACACCTCCCATCCCATTTATTAGTCTAGTCATCCGTCTTTGAACCCTCTCCAGTTTTCCTTTTATATTTTTTACAATTTGTAGGCCAAAACTGAATTCCATATTCAATATGTGGCTTTACAAGGGATTTACACCTCTTGACCAAGATCGGGCTGTGAAAAATGGTCCGTGCGTCGGCCGGGAAACAAGTGAACGGGACTCCTGGCAGCATAGACATTTATAATGCTTGGAGTCTCTCCCTACGGAACTGCTGCTGCTTGACATTGGGTTCTGCTGCGCAGTTTATTTGTAACCAGAATAACCAGGTCCTTGTTCCGTTATCCCAAGTTTTATATAATTTGATGTATATGGATTATTATTATTATTATTATTATTGCGGCCTGGGTGCATTACTTTACATTTATTAACATTATATTTCAACTGCCACATCTTTGCCCATGCTGCCAGCTTATCTAGGTCTTTTTGTAATATTTTATAATCAAGCTGAGCTTTAAGTATCCTACAAAGTTTTGTATTGTCAGAAAAACGAACACCTTAGACTTTGTTAACATCTGCGTTGTGCAGTTCTGTTATGCTCCGTCAGAGAAGCAGAACAAGGGAATAACGTAACCAACGGTTCCGTTGCACAATGGACACCGCCGGTTTCAGTCAGTGTGTCCGTGATTTTACTGGACACAAGCGCGGCATGCTGCGCTACTGTCTCTGGTAAACCCTGCCGGATCTGCGATGGAGACCCTTAACGGAGCCTCCCAACGCAGATGTGAACAGAGCCTTACTATCCATCCAATCCACAATGTCATTAATAAATAGCTTAAAAAACTTGGGCCTAACACAGATCCTTATGTTACCACACTGCTGACTTCAGCCCATTTTTGGTAAGTACCATTTAAAACGGCTTTGTTTTCTGCTCCTTAACCAATTCTTTACCCAGGAACATACATGGTCCCACAGTCCCTTCCTCAGAACAAGACTGTTGTGTGGTACAGTGTTACGACTAGCAGGTTTGTGGACCCACTGGGCTACTCCACCAGTTTGGCTTAGGGCCACCTCCAGTGGCGGATTAAGTGTACCATGGGCCCTGGGCTGTTGAGACAACTTGGGCCCCTCCTTCCCCCTCACACGCAATTCAACCCCCCCAATCCACTGACACTGTACCCGTCAGTGCCACTGACCTGACGGATACAGGTTTTAGCACTAGACACAGCTGCTTTGTATACAGAATTCAAAGCAGCTGTATCTCAAAAAGTAAAAATTATTTTTAATAAAAAGTATTTAAAAAGTTGCACCAAATGCACGGATACGCTGTTTTATTAACCCCTTCAGGACTGAGCCTGTTTTGGCCTTGTGGACGCAGCCGATTTTCAAATCTGACATGTCACTTTATGTGGTAATAACTTGGGAATTCTTTTACCTATCCAAGCGATTCTGAGATTTTCTCGTGACATATTTTACTTTGTTAGTGGAAAAATGTGACCACTAAATCCAGTATTTGTTTGTGAAAAACACTAAACTTTAGAGAAAATTTGCAAAAATGTATCATTTTTCTAAATTTAAATGTATCTGATTGTAAAACAGATCGCAATACCACACAAAATAGTTACTAATTATCATATCCCCCATATGTCTATTTTATGTTGGCATTGTTTTTTGAACATCCTTTTTTTTTTCCTATGACGTTACAAGGCTTAGAACTTTAGCAGCAATTTCTCACATTTTCAAGAAAATTTCCAAAACCTATTTTTATAGATGCCAGATCACTTCTGAAGTGGCTTTGAGGACCTTATATATTAGAAACCCCCATAAGTCACCCAATTTTAAAAACTGCAACTCTCAAAGTTTTCAAAACCGCATTTAGAACGTTTCTTAACCCTTTAGGTGTTTCACAGGAATTAAAGCAAAGTAGAGGGCAAATTTTTTTAATTTCTTTTTTTTTGTCAGAAAATCAAATTTAATCCATTTTTTTTTTTCAGTAACACAACAGGTTTTATCAGAGAAACGCAACTTAATATTTATTGCCCAGATACTGAAGTTTTTAGAAATATCCCATATGTGGCTCTAGTGTGGTAATGGACTGAAGCACCGGCCTCAGAAGCAAAGGAGCACCTAGAGGATTTTGAGGCCTCCTTTTTATTAGAATATATTTTAGGCACCATGTCAGGTTTGAAGAGGTCTTGTGGGGCCAAAATAGTGGAAACCCCCAGAAAGACACCATTTGGCAAACTACACCCCTCAAGGAATTTATCAAGGGGTATAGTGAGCATTTTAACCCCACAGGTTTTTTTGATGAATTTAGTGGAATTTGTCCATAAAAATTAAAATCTATTTTTTTTCCCAATAAAACGTAGAAATTATAAATTTTTACAAAGAATACGGAAGAAAAAGCACCCCATGGTTTGTAAAGCAGTTTCTCCTGATTACGGCAATACCCCATATGTGGTAATAAACGGCTGTTTGGACACACGTCAGGGCTCAGAAGGGAAAGAGCGCTATTTGGCTTTTGGAGCTCAAGTTTGCTGGGCTGGTTTTCGGGCGTCGTGTCGCATTTGCAAAGCCCCTACGGGACCAAATCAGTAGACACCCCCCAGAAGTGACCCCATTTGGGAAACTACAGCCCTAAAAAGAATGTATCTAGGGATATAGTGTGCATTTTGATCCCATAGGTTTTTTGCTGAATTTAGTGTAATTAGGCTGTGAAAACTTCTATTGTTTTTTATAAAAAAATAAAAATTACGGCATTCACCGTGCATTATAAATTACATATTTAATTTATTCTGTGTGTCGATGCGATTACGACGATGCCATACGTATATAGGTTTTTATGTTTTACGGTGTTTGCACGATAAAATCATGGTTTGAAAAAAAATATTTTGTTTGTGTCGCCATATTCTAAGAGCCACAACTTTTTTATTTTTCCATCAAGAAAGTTGTGTGAGGGCTTCTTTTTTTGCGGAACAAACTAGTTTTTATTGGTACAATTTTTGAGTACATGCGACTTTTTGATCCCTATTTATTCCATTTTTTGGGAGCTGAAGTGACTAAAAATAGCGATTCTGGTATGTCTTTTTTAATTATTTTTTTTATGGCGGTCACCGTGAAGGATAAATTACATTATATTTTTATAGTTTAGGCCGTTACGGATGCGGCGATTCCAATTATGCATAGTTTATTTTTTTTTCTAATAGGACTTTATAAGGGAAAAAGGGCGATTTTTTTTATTTATTTTTTTTATTTTTTTTTAATTTTATTATTTTAAAATGTAACTTTGTTTTACTTTTTGTACATTTTTTTTGGGAACTTTTTTTTTTTTTTTTATTAGCACCACTAGGGACTTGAAGATCCAATTGTTGGGCTGTTGTTATAATACCCTGCATTATGCATTGCTGGGTATTATACCAGCCGTTTCACACTGACAGGGGGCATATTAGATCCTGCCTCTAGCAGGACCTAATCGCCTTCCATAGATGGCAGACCGGAAGCCTTTGTTAAGCTTCTGGTTACCATAGCAACAATCGGCCTCCCACAATCGCAAAGCGTGGTGCCGATATTGTTATAACAACTTAAATGCGGCGGTCGTTATTGATCGCCGCATTTAAAGTGTTAATCAGTTCGGATCACCGCTGTGATCCGACCCAATGTTTTCCCCCAGTACTAAGGCTGCTAGTAGCAGCCTGTACTGGGAGATGCCGGATTGCAGGACGTGCCCGTGTGCTCTGTGCACACGGCTTATGAAAATACGTCTGAAAATACGGAGCTGGTTTCAGGCGAAAACCGCTCCTGATTTTCAGATGTTTTTGTAGCAACTCGCGTTTTTCGCTGCGTATTTTACGGACGTTATTGGAGCTGTTTTTCAATGGAGTCAATGAAAAAAGGCTCCAAAAACTTCCCAAGAAGTGACATGTACTACTTTTTTGCGGGCGTCTTTTTACGCGCCGTCTTTTGACAGCGACACGTAAAATAACACCTTGTGGGAAAAGAACATCGTAAAACCCATTGAAAGCAATAGGCAGATGTTTTTCTAGGCGTAATGGAGCGGTTTTTTCAGGCGTAATTCAGGGCGTAAAACGCCCGAATTACATCTGAAAACAGTGCGTGTGAACATACCCTTAGGAGCACACGTAGATTAGCGGGCTGCAGGCACAAGGACCAGTTCTGCAGCCCGTTAATCTACGTGGGGTGGTCGGGAAGGGCTTAAAGAAAATAGTAAAATAAAAAACTAACACTTCTCTTTAATGTGTAACTAAACTTTAAAAAAAACTTTTGACATGTTATAGTGATATGTCAGAACTTTTAATCGCTGGGGGGTCCGAGAACTAAGACCCCCACCGATCGCTAAAATGAAGCGGCACAAGCGCTTGGTTGAATGCTGCACCATTTCATTTCTGATTGGCATTCCTCGGAGTGTTGTACGTCCGTACACCGCTTGCTCGGCTTTCCGAAAAAAGCAGATCAGAAACGAAGCGGCACAGCGGTCACCTGAGTGTTTCTGCCACTTTGTTTTAGCGATCAAAACTTCTGACATTTCACTATGACATGTCAGAACTTTCTTAGAAGATTAGTTACGCTTTAAAGGGGTTTTCCCATGAGGGAGATTTATGACATATCCACAAGATATGTCATAAATGTCTGATATGTGCAGGTCCCCCTAAACCCTGTTCTACAGCTTTCTGCTCTCGCTGCCTCCCAGCCACTTCCAAAATTCATGGTTGGGAGTTTCTAAAACCGTGTAACTCGCTGGGCTATGCTGTTTCCGTAACTACCATTCAGTTCGATGGGACTTACGGAAACTGCGTAGCCCAGCGAGTTACGCTGTTTTAGAAACTCCTGACCATATAGTCAGGAAGTGGGCAGGAGGCAAGAGAGAGCAGAAAGAGGTAGAACAGGGGTAAGGGGGCCTCATTCTAGAGATAGGGACCTGTACCTATCTGACATTTATGACATATCCTGTGGATATCCTCAGCAAAAGCATGGTTGAACAGCAGCACACGTCTCCCAAATTTCAAAATATAATTTTATTGGTCAAACATCCAGTAAAAAATGGCAACGTTTCGATCCATGACAAGTGGGGGGGTCTTTCTCAAGCCTAAGGCCTTATTCACGTGGACGTGCAAGACTGCTGTCCAGATTTGCGGATGGGAGTGGTTACCCGCCACTTCACTCACGGAGTTTATAATAAAGTGTCTCAACTTAGACACACATTCTGGTGGATAAGTCTGTAAAACACAGAGGGACTATACCATATACTTCCGTTCATTCAAACAGCAAACATACAGTTAGTGTAACAATTTTACATATTTTACAATATTACACATTCTGCAATCTGTAATGTAACCCAAAATCTTCCTATGGAGAATGGACATCAAATCATTAATTACAGCAGTTTATATAGCCAATGTGACGTATGCACACCAGAAGATGGAGAGACCTAGTGTACAATACCACTAGCACATGTCTATATAATATAATGCGGTAAAGATAAAGGTTAATTTATTATATACAATGGTTAGTTAACAGATGGAATTCCTGTAACTGTCTGGTAACTCACACAATAGAATCAGTATAACTTCTGTTCTCCCACAAGATACGTCATCATTCTCCATGTTAATACATTAGTAAAAAGTTTAATTTCTTAATTTTTTTCTATCACACTCACACCAATATTTACAAGTATTATTCTGATCAGTCATATACTTAGAGGCTCTGTCACCACATTATAAGTGCCCTATCTCCTACATAAGGAGATCTATTTTCACCATGTTATTAGCGATTTTAACTTTATGCTAATGAGTTTCTCAATAGACAACTGGGCGTGTTTTACTATTGACCAAGTGGGCGTTGTACAGAGGAGTGTATGACGCTGACCAATCAGCATCATGCACTCCTCTCCATTCATTTAGTCAGCACATAGGGATCCTTTTAGATCGCTATGTGCTGTCTTATACTAACACATTAACGATACTGAAGTGTGTAGACAGTCAATAAGACATTCCACGGGATGTCTATTCACAATCCCTGCACTTCGTTAATGTTTTTGTGGTAGTTACAGCAGAGCAAGCGTAATCTCGCGAGATCACGTTGTAAATGACAGGTTACAATGAGATTACACTTGCTCTGCTGTAACTAGTAGTAGTAGTAGTAGTAGTAGTAGTAGTAGTAGTAGTAGTAGTAACAACAGTAGTAGTAGTAACAGTAGTAGTAGTAATAGTAGTAACAGTAGTAGTAACAACAGTACATTAACAGACTGGACAGTCACAGGACAAAGCCCTGTGGTGGGGCAAGCCTGCTTGTAGCAGACGGCACTGGGGGTGGATTGGTGTTAGAAGTAGTAGCAGCAGCAGCAGCAGCAGCAGCAACAACAACAGCGGCACATTAAAAAAAGAGTGGACAGGACAGAATCCCGTAGTAGCAGGCGGCAGCAGCAGCAATGTCAGATCTAATCAGTGGCATCAGGCACAGGGGTTTTAAAATCCTCACCGATCCACACTTGATTCATTTTCAGAAACATGAGATTTTCCAAGCTGTTGGCGGACAATCTTGTTCGCTTAGGGGTGACGAAGCCCCCTGCCGTGCTGAATACCCTCTCTGACGCTACACTGGAGGGTGGACAAGACAGTACACCCATGGCAAACTGGGCCAGTTCTTGCCAATGATCCAATCTGCTGACCCAGAAGTCCATGGGGTCTGGGATCAGGATTTCTGACGGAGAAAGGGCACAGTCCAGGTACGAGTGAACCTGGTTGGTTAGGTGCTGGTGATGGTGAACATCCCTTTGGTGACTACGATGTGTGTCAGGTCGGGGTATTGGATGTAAAAATGTTGTCATCATATTTTCCAAACTGAATTGGCTGCTGCTGCCGCCTATTGCAGAGGCAGCTCTGCCAGAGGCGGTGAAACGATGAGACAGTGGGGAGCGGAGAGTGGCCCCCCGGTCAGACATGCTTGCAGCAGGTGTTTGCCGTTTGAAAGCCGTGACAAGCTGGCTGCATAGCTTCTCTCGATAATTAGCCAATTTTGCCTCCCTCTCGGAAGGCGCAAAAAACTCCCCCATTCTGGCTTTATACCGAGGGTCTAAAAGTGTGGCTATCCAGTACTCATCTCTTTGCTTCATGATAACAATACGACAGTCAGCGCGTAAGTAACGAAGAATACAGCTCGCCATCCTGGCCAGCGTTTCAGAGGGCCCGGTTGGCTCCATCTCCGCCCCATACTGCCATGGTTGTCCATCATAAAGGTCGTCGTCAACCTCGTCATCAACATCACTGTCATGTTGTGCGGCTGCCTCGTCCCCTATCCCTTCCTGTGATTCCATCTCCAAATCCAGCTCCTCTTCAGGTCCTGTTTCCTCAACCTCATCCTCCTCCTCAACATCCATAGCCAGATGTGATTCTTCCTCCATCCTTTGCTGAATCATCGCTGTGAGCGTTTGCTCCATAATGAATATCAGCGGCATAACATCGTTCATTCCGCTAGCGTCACGGCTCACAAATCGTGTGGCCTCTTCAAAGGGCCTAAAAACTCGACATGCGTCTCTAACCAACTGCCAGTGCCTGAGCTCGAAATTACACTGGCTCCAAACGCTGCCCGTCTGCTGTATCAGGAAATCATTAACAGCTTTCCGCTGTTCGTACAGACAGTCCAACATGTGCAGGGTGGAATTCCAGCGTGTTGGAACGTCGCAAATCAGACTGTGTTCTGGGAGATTGTTTTGACGCTGCAAGTTCAGGAGGGCGTGCTTAAATGCATACGAACGTCTAAAGCGAACGCAAACCCTCCTGGACATGGCCAGCACACCCTTCAAACCAACATATGACTTTAAGAAGCGTGTTATGACCAGATTGATCACATGTGCCATGAAAGGAGCATGTGTCAGGTGATCTAGACACAGTGCAGCCACAACGTTCTTCCCGTTATCAGAGACAACATTGCCCAGTGTGAGTTTCAGAGGAGACAGCCAGCGTGCGATTTCCTCCCTGATGCACAGCAGCAGCTCCTGCCCTGTGTGGCTTTTCTCGCCCAGGCTCAGCAGCAGGTGTAAAACAGCGTTGTGGCGCTTCACCTTGCACCTATGAAAAGAGGAGGGAGGAGGAGTGGAAGATATGCTGTGTCCTGTCGGGGACGGGAAGATCTCCATTGAGGAGGGCAAGGAGGAGGAGGAGTAGGAGGAGGAGGATGGTAGGCGCCTAGTGTCCGGAGTTGAACCAGAAAGATACAAGCGTGGAGGTGGTAATGCCCGGCATTGCTGCGGTGGTGCATCGGACTGCAAAATATTGACCCAGTGGGCCGTGAAAGACATGTACTGTCCCTGCCCATAGTTGCTGCTCCACGTGTCGACGGTGGCATGTACCCTGCTGCACACGGATAATTGCAAGGACTGGCCCACCCTTTCCTCCACGTGCTTGTGCAAGGCAGGGACAGCTGTTTTGGAGAAGTAATGGCGGCTAGGTATTCGCCACCTAGGCTGAGCGCACGCCATCAATTGCTTGAAGCCGGCGGAGTCGACCAGGTGGTACGGCAGCGACTGCACCACCAACAACTTAGCCAGGTGTGAATTAAGCCGCACGACAAGTAGATGACTGGGTATATATTGTTGCTTATTGGACAACGATTCCGTAATGGATAACTGACGGGACGTAGGAGGAGCACTAGATGACAGTGATGATGATGACAACGAGATGGTGGATAAGGTCTGGCTACTACTTAGATGACAGGGACTCGGAGCAGCGGCAGAGGGGTCTTCATTAGATGTACATGATGGTGGGGCATGTTGATTGTCCCACATGGCCTTGTGATGCCGCTCCATGTGTTTACGTAGAGCGGTAGTTCCTACATTGCTGCCCTGCCCACGCCTTACTTTCTGCTTGCAGATACGGCACTGTGCCATGTTTTCGTCCTCCGGGAAGGTACAGAAAAATTGCGACACGGCAGAGTACCGTAAAGAGGTAGTACCACGTCCACCACCACCACTACCCGAGCTTGCCCCTTGTCTGGCAGGCTTTTTTCGGGAGCCTACACCAGTAGCAGCAGTGTCGCCATCACCGGCTCCAGAGCTGACCCTACCGCTGCAACGTTTTGCAGATTGACTTCTGCCCCTACCTCGGCTTGGCTGTTTATCACTGCCAGTGCCGCCACTACTACCCTCCTCCTCTGACGCCGTCATCAACTCGTCACCTGGTTCCCACGTCCTGTCTGAAACAACATCATCATAGCCCTCCTCATCATCCCCGCCACTTCTGTCACTGTGTTGTGAATGTGATGTGACATCATGGTGGGCTCCATGCCCCCCCTCATTACTGCGTCTGCCACCACGGCTACCACCAACACCCCCACCACCACAGCTATGCATCTCGGACACCGCTTCCACCACCACCGCAACACACTCCGTTGGCTGACTCGCGGAAAACAAATCATCATAACTATGTTGTTCAGTAATATCTTCCTTCGCACCCGAGGAGATGTCTCTTAGGACTCTCAGGAAAGATAGCTTCCCACTAGGAAGAGGGAGTGAAGACATAGATGATGGAATGGAAACGTTAGAAATAACCATATTACTACTGTCACTGTGCCAAGGAACTGTAGAGGATCTGGAATCCAACGAAACCTGGCTTGAAGCCAGATCGTCAGAGACTTCCTGCTGAGATGACCGCGAGCCAGCCAACCAGTCCACAATGGCCGTATTGTCTAAAGTAACCCGCCCAGGAGATGGACAAGTCTGGCTTGCTGATACTGCTACTACTACCAGCAGGCACATGGCTGCTGCTACTAGTGGAACTGGGCACATGTCTTGTGCCACAAATGCTGGTACTGGGTCTGGCACCAACAGATCCAACATTTGGACTGGAAGAGGACATGGCATGGGTGTTTTTTCCTCTACCCCGTCCTTTCACAACCTTTTTTTTACCAGACATTTCACTGCTGGAGTGCAGCAAGTTGAATCAAAACCCAGGGGATGAGCCCCTTCTAAAAGCGTATTCACACACTGGCTTGGCAAATGGCAATGAATGAGAATTTCTATCAGCCACTGTGCACTGACTCAGGGAATGCTGGCCCTGGGCGTTTAGTACTACAAAGGCTGCCTCAGCTGCCTGTATTGCAAGTTGGATGCAACGGGGATGAGCCCCTTCTAAAAGCGTATTCACACACTGGCTTGGCAAATGGCAATGAATGAGAATTTCTATCAGCCACTGTGCACTGACTCAGGGAATGCTGGCCCTGGGCGTTGTAGTACTACAAAGGCTGCCTCAGCTGCCTGTATTGCAAGTTGGATGCAACGGGGATGAGCCCCTTCTAAAAGCGTATTCACACACTAGCTTGGCAAATGGCAATGAATGAGAATTTCTATCAGCCACTGTGCACTGACTCAGGGAATGCTGGGCATTGTAGTACTACAAAGGCTGCCTCAGCTGCCTGTATTGCAAGTTGGATGCAACGGGGATGAGCCCCTTCTAAAAGCGTATTCACACACTGGCTTGGCAAGTGGCAATGAATGAAAATTTCTATCAGCCACTGTGCACTGACTCAGGGAATGCTGGCCCTGGGCGTTGTAGTACCACAAAGGCTGTCTCAGCTGCCTGTATTGCAAGTTGGATGCAACGGGGATGAGCCCCTTCTAAAAGCGTGTTCACACACTGGCTTGGCAAATGGCAATGAATGAGAATTTCTATCAGCCACTGTGCACTGACTCAGGGAATGCTGGGCGTTGTAGTACTACAAAGCCTGCCTGTATTGCAAGTTGGATGCAACGGGGATGAGCCCCTTATAAAAGCGTATTCACACACTGGCTGAGTAGTGAGTAGTGGATGAGCCCCTTTGATTGCTGGATTCCTGCCTTTTAGATTCCTAAAGCTTTCCCTTACTGCACAGAGATGCTATCCCTACAGCTCCTGTCTCTAAAATGGCCGCTGAGCTCCGTGCATAGACTTTTATTGCAGGCTTGAGCCTGCCCCTATGCTGCCTCCCGATTGGCTGGGAGAGCCGTTTGCAAGGCATTATGGGGTAGCCTGATGTCAGGTGATATTGTGAAATCCTCCATTTTACATCTAACATGTGGCAGGCGGCAAAATGCAGCCGGGTTCGGTCAAAACGGGTTCGGCCGAACCCGGTGAAGTTCGGATTCGCTGCGAACCGAAATTTTCCCGATGTTCGGACCGAAACCGGGTACGGTTGTCCCGGTTCGCTCATCTCTAATCATCATGTTTACGGTTCCCTTGAAGATCCAGATTCCCTTGCAGGATCTCATTGCATTAAGCCCAGACACTGGGTAATGATAAAGAAAAACGCCCAAGGGATCTTGAACACTGATTTGATGGACCATATCATGTCCAGTTTACCACTCCCACTTCGGTAAAGCTTGAAGGGAAATCTTCCTGGATACATGCCAGTCACTGTAAGAAGTTTCTGAGGCTTCGTCATGCTAGCCTATCTTCTACTCCTGTGTATTAACCTCAACTTAAATTATGTCCTTAAGGAGGATTGGGACAACAAGTTTATCAAATATAATCAGGCTGTATTAAAAAATGACTAACTTGTGTCCGATTGTTGGAACTTGACGTGAAATTATTTCTGCACCCTTGCTCCCAGTAACAGTTTAAATGGCTCTAATTATCAAGGATGATGGATGGATATGTGCCTATTGGGATGGATGGAACCCATGTCAAGTCGACATACAGTAGTGTTCAAAAAAAATAGCAGTCCAACATCGTTAACCTGATCAATCAATCTTTTTGGTAGAAGTGATATTTCTACATAACAAATAATTTACTTGTAATTGTAGTATAGTAGAAAAAAAACAGACCCAACAATTAGGACATGCATTCCGCTAATTCTGAGTAAGTGAATCATTAATTGAAAGGGGCTTGTTCAAAATAATAACAGTGGAGTTAAATTGGTGAAATTATTTATTCTGTGGAATAACAGGTGTTGATTTTGGCCCTTAGTTAAGGTAGGAGGGTGGCAAATGTTGCACATGTTGGTTATAGTGCATTTGCTTCTGAAATACTAGGGAAAATGGGTCTTACAGACATTGTTCTCATGAAAAACGTACTTTGATTAAAAAGTTGATTGGAGAGGGAAAAACAGAGAAGTGCAGCAAATGATATGCTGCTCAGCTAAAATGATCTCAAATGCCTTGAAGTGGCCACCAAAACTTGAAAGACGCGTAAGGAAGCGGGGAACTACTGTTCAAATGGATCGAAGAATAGCCAAAATGGCAAAGGCTCAGCCAATGATCCCCTCCAGAAAGATCAAAGATGATCTGAAGTAACCAGTGAGCACTACTACAATCAGAAGACGATTAAGTGAAGCCAACTTACCAGCAAGAACCCTGCAAAGTCTGTTGTTGAAAAAAAGACATGTCCTGAATAGGTTAAAAATGCCAAGGAACACATTGACTGGCCCAAAGGGAAATGGCGCAACATTTTGTGGACTGATGAAAGCAAAATTGTTCTTTTGGGGTCTAGTGGCCGCAGACAGTATGTCAGATGACCCCGAGCACTGAATTCAAGCCACAGTACACTGTGAAGACAGAAAAGCCTGGTGGTGCAAAAATCATGATATGGGGATATTTCTCATACAATGGTGTTGGGCCTATTTATCGCATACAAGGGATCATGGATCAGTTTGAATATACCAAAATACTTGAGATCATGTTGCCCTTGAAATGGGTGTTTCAACACGACAATGACCAGTAACACACCAGTAAGCGAACAACATCTTGCTTACAAACAGGATTGAGGTAATGGAGTGGCCAGCCTAATATTCTGACCCCAATCCCATAGAGAACTTGTGAGGTGACATAAAAAATGCAGTTTATGAGGCATAACCCAACAATGCAGAGGAACTGTTGAATGTAGTCCAATCTTCCTGGACTGGAATACCTGTTCAGTGGTGCCAGAAGTTGGTCGACTCTATGCAACCCAGATGTCAAGCAGCTGTCAGAAACAATGGTTATGCCACTAAATATTAGTTCAGTAAAGTGAAATCTGAAACATTTTTTTCAGGTTATACATACATTTTTTTCGTTTTTAAAGAAAAATGCTGGCACTGCTATTTTTTTGAACAGCCTAATATTCCTTTTTCTTTACTTTCTTAAAAGGATTAAGACAAACTGAAAACTGTTTGTTATTGCTTTGATTTGGAATTGAATGAGTATTTCCAGTGCATTTGCATTTTGGCAAATAAAAGTTATAATGGTTTTGTTTTTATTTGTTTTTTTTTAAACTCACTGCTATTTTTTTTTAACACTAATGGATGTATACATTGGGATGTTTTTAAGGAAGAATCAGATAATTAGGGATAGATGTGTGTGGACAGGAACACCCTACTCTTCTTAGGTAAATGATTTATGGTTGATCTGTGGGAAAGGATATAAATGCAAGTTTGATGATCCCACTGTTTGTACGGCTGCCCGTGTAATCTGTGATATACCACAGTTTTCGCTGTAACTCATAATAGGTATATCCCCCAATCTAAGGGCCACTATACTATTGTAGATAGGGATAGGAGGATCCAAGCTTCCACCTTCAGGGGTTATCGGGTCCCATAGAGATAGAATAGTTGGATGCAGTATTTTGTCAAAAAGAGGGGAATTGTGAGAGTAATTTGTATAAATTGTATTTTCGTTATCAAAAGGCCTGCATGTTATTCAATTGTATAAGATATATTTTAAGATTCTCTTAAAAGGAGTAAACCCCAACACTGTGAAAGTTGCATTGAAAAGACATTACATCACACAACATTTACCATCACCCAGAGATATAAGATGTAGGTGACGTCATGAGACATTCCAGATAGATATTTTCCAGATGTTCTTGTAAGGTTTTAGCATGGTAAAAAAGCGTTGCCATATATAGAAGTAACATTGGACGTACATATTGTATACTTGGCATCATCTGATAGGCTGTGTGTTAACTGAATGTATACATGGTATACTTGTCATTATCTGATTGGTTGATGTGTATTAAGTGAAAGCATGAACCTATAAATAAAGGCTCCACTCACAGCCATTTTATATTTCTGGACATCAAACCACTGTATGTGCAATCTCTCCCGATCGGTAATTTTGGTAAATTGTATTAAATCCTGGACAAATTCTGTTATTGAGAAAAGGAGCTCAATAAGAGTGAAAATGATGATTACGCTAACAATTTGGAGGCACCAGCGAGATTCCCCAATCACCCCTGCCAGATCCGAACAAAGTGGGGAAAAACACTCTGAAGGACAAAAGAGAAAAACAAAAACCGCGGTGAGTAAGTGATTCTATTACTATTTTTGAATCTCTCCCTCAATGGGGTAAGTCCCGTTTGGGTCTGGTGGGCAGCATGGATTCTCGGTAAATATGTCTGGAATCGTGTACATGTTATATGTGTGTGCTTTATGTAGCTTAAGCGTGTGATTGAATGTATGATTGAAGCATGATCTGTGACCCATATGAGGCCAGAAATGAGAATAGGAAAATGACTGCTAGTCTTGTTACTGTCTTATTTGTGCTGTGCAAATCAATGATGCATAGGTGTAAGCTTCTGTGAATGCATGACAGGAGCCATATCTGAGTCAGTGGAATGGTCCTCTTCATTACGGTGTTAAAAGGGATTATCCCACCACAGATTCTACTTTCAAGCTCTCCAGAACTATTAGTAATCCTCACAGAAAGGGTTAACAGTAAATCTTGTTGTGGCAGCTGAACTTTAGAAAAGATGGAAGGGATCCAGTGGGAGCACATGTGATGGCATTATAAGCCCTGTAATGCCTTGCATGTACTACATCCTGATTGGTCCTCCCACAGCTGCCTTATCTCTGCTTGAAGTCTGCTAGATCTTGTTACACAGTTCATTCGGTTCTGTCCATTCTTATCCCCCTTCCCCCTCCCCTTTTTATAACCCTGAAAGTCTTTGTCCTGTATCTTTATTAGAAAGTAGTAGTCTTTAAGTGGGTATTGGCGTTTGTAGATTTAAATATTTTGGTTGAACGAAAACAAGGTCTTACTACATTCAGGCAAGTGTATGTAATATTTAATTGTCAATCAATTAATTGTCAATCAAACCATTGTATGTGCTATGTCTCCAGATCTGTCATTTTGGTAAATTGTAATGAATCCTGGCGAAATTCTGTTATTGAAAAAAGGAGCTCAATAAGAGTGATGATGATGATTACTCTGACAGCTGCAAGTCAACTCTCAAGATGGTTGTACTCTATAGGGCGCTATACTTCTCCCTCCTGATGGGGAGGAGAAATTAAGAAGGAGGTGGTGGGCTTCAGAGCCCACCTCAATCTACCTGACTGAACAGAATTGGACTGTATTGTATGCAGCGGGAGAGAACATGGGCTCATTCACTATTTTTACCCCTCATAAAGGTCTTGACTACTGATAAGAGTATGCTGCAGACTCCATAGTGCTTATAACCCCCCTAGATTATGTCCTGCCTTGACCACTAGTAAATTATACCCCATTCTCCAATAGAGCACCTAGCCCCTCGTAGATTATGCACCTTTTCCCACAAAACAAGAAATGAAACACATGCTGCAATTAAAGTCTACAGCCATGAAAATAAAATTCAAAATTAAAATTCTCAGGTAAATCCGGATTTATAAAATCCATCAGGATTTTACTGCAAAATATGCAGTGGATTTATTTTTCCTCATTAGCACAGTTTACATCAATAATCTACAACTCATCCGGATCAGAAAAGCATTGCAAATCTTTTGCAGAAAAATGAATATATTCACTTTTACTGAACTATATTTTGTCCAAAATTTTTGGTGCAGTATCCGGAACAGTAACCGGAATAGATATGCCTCTTTCACATGCCCTTATAGAGGTGGAGCGAAAGAGGGTGCATGATGAAGAACTTGTAATGTCGGAGGGCCCGACACTTTGGCTCTATGGAAGCCAGACATTACTGATGGCAACCCTGTCTGTAATATAAAGTGACTGTAGACACCTGTATGTAGTACTACTGTTAAGATAAAACAGTGGGTATGACCCCTTATGGTGAGAACCCTGTCAGACACCATCCACTATTCATCTACTATCAGTATTCCATTTCTATTTACAACCCTAGAGGTTTGTTTTTTCATTACACTCACCCCTCCCTGCACAAAGCCACACTGGCATGCCAGCTCGTTTATACCCTTCTATCTAGGTTGAGCTAGGCATGAACCACCTAGATTAAGGCATTCTCTATCAACTGATGGGATACACTGCTTCCAGTGTGCTGAAATACCAGAGCTGAATTTGTCAGTTGATGATGTACCCCAGAATAACTCACTGAATAAAATATTAGCTAGATATTTTTTTTACAAATTTAAAGCTTGTCTTTTATTTTAACATATTTATATTATTTTGTTAGCAATAAATGATTTCATTTTATATAATGAAAAAGTTCAAAGAATATTTTATTCATAAAATTAAACTTTACAACAAAGATCTTACGACATTGAAATGAGTGCAATCATGATGTAGCGACATATCATCGTGTCTTTTTTTTTTTTCAAAATGAAAAATACTTCGTGAACCATTCTGGACGTTTGGGTTCTTGATCTTTTGCTTCTGTCTTCAATGACACATTGCATGGATTACGCCTTAAAACAATAAACAGAATGCCATTACATTCACAAAATATACAAAAAGACAAGTCAATATATGATACTAAAGGGTTTGGTTCATGTGCCCTATTAGGGATATGACCCTTTATCAAGGGGAATGGTAACACCCAGTTGTCAATTTAGCCATACATTTCCAAAAGGAAGAACAGAGGAACGGCACAATGCAAAGTCCTTTAAAAAGATGCTACAAAATTGTTATTTATGGAGTATTTACTAAAACAGTCATGTCAGGAGAGCAGACAGATCCTCATTATATATAAAAAATGGCAGGGGTTACTCTCATGTCAGAAAAACATTCGTTAAATCAGTAAATTGATTTAAGGGTGGTCTACAAATCTGACTGCCAGATGTCTTTTAGTCACGTGTGAAATCCATCCCAGGGCACTTTTTAATTTCATATAATTTGTGTTTATAATTAGACATAAAAACTAAATTAAGGTGTTGTCCATGGGTATAACATAAAAACATGAAATACAGTAAAAAGTAGCAGCTGGGGCACATGAGACCCTCATGATAATGCATTTTCTCTTCCACCTATGAACAGGTTCATGGAGATTGGGAAAGCAATGTACGCTAGCAAATCAATTATCTGGTTAATTGCTATTAAACTTTACATACTAGAATTAAAAAACCCTCCTTTAAGAGAAAGCAAAGTATATCAAATTATGTGATAAACATGACCTATTTCTCCCTGGAGTATAATTTAGTATAGCAGATCCCCGAGGTGAACTTATTTGGGAGGTACAGTACTTATTTTGACTGTTCAACACCTCAGTTTAGTGAATCATCTGAGCTTGCCCTATCCTTCCAATAGGCCATCAGTAAGTTTCCCAGGCATCGGACCCCCACTGGTCACTCTTCGATGAGCAGAATAAACGGCTTCCAGAACTCTGGAGAAACTTTTTAGGCATTAGAGATCACAGAAGTTAGTAAAATGGTGTTCTTGCTATTTTAAGGGGGCACTGGTGCTGTCACTGTTATGGGAGCCCCTGCAGTTGTCACTGTTATGAAGGCACTGTGAATTTGGTGACACTCTGATTGGTAATTATGAATATACTTTTCCTAGCAATTATAATGTCACTGGGGCTGACACTTGTAAAGATTATGTAGTGTGATCTGACTGCCATTTATGGGGACAGTGACTGAAAATTTTAAGGGCTAAGGCTGGCATCTATGGGAACCTAAGCTGTAGCACAGTGGCTGGCACAATAGGGGACACTGTAGATGTCTTTATTATGTGGGGGTCTGAGGTTGCTACTACATAAAAGCTGCATATGATAAATCTGCCACAGTGTTTTTATATTTCAGAAGGTTGTACAGTATGGTGTGGCATAGTGAGATGAGATGAAAAGTTTTGCTATGGATGTGATGTAGACAGATAAGTACATACAAAGATAGGGACATCTGAATTGACCCCCCCTCCAGCCTCTCAGCCTGAGTCCTCCTCAGATAACAAGCAATGTGTGACTCCTGTTGTGAAAATTTGCATATGACTTTGAAGGCGATATTTATTGGTAAACAGGTGATTTTTAACTCAAAAGAGGGAAAGCTAAGAGGTAGTTCACACAGTTTTTTTGGGCGCTGATTTTGAAGCAGAAACAGAGTCAGAATCAGCCCCAAGAAATGCTTTAAATTGCAACCCATATATTTCTCAGGGATAGGCAGAGGCATTTTTTTTCTGGCTGGCTTTTGCCCACTTGCGGAAAAGAAAATGCGGCATGCTCTTTCTTTGAGCGGTTGCCACTTCTGACCTGCCATTGAGATCAATAGGAGGCAGAAAAAACCTGCGGTACTCATTTGGGGAGTTCTTAGCTGTGGGTTTTTTTTGCATTAGATTCAAACAGCTAAAAAGAAAACTCTGCCAAAAATGCAGTTAAAAACGCGGGAAAAAGCTTAAAAAAATGCTGGCACTTTAAAATTAATGTAATGTACACAACAAAAATTAGATGATATGCTCATATCATTACCTGTTAGGACGTATGATATCTAGAAGCTGTGCAGGTTGTCTAAAAGGGTATCCAGGCTTCACACTGTGGTCTAAACTAGGAGAATTCCGCACTGGATTCATTGTATTTTTGGTGGTAACATTATTACAGAAGCTTTTCTCATAAGCTGCTAAATTTGGAACACTGATAACACGAGTTGGTATCTCACCAATCTTCTTTTTCTGTAAAAACAATTTAATCAATATATTCACTATCTTAAAGGCTTTAATCAGTGGAGTTCTTACAAGGGCTTCCATGATGACCATTACAAGATTTCAGCACTTCTGAGAGTATATGACCTGTATTCTGCTGAGAGTGACACTGCTATAAAGCAAGTTTGTTAGATAATTTTTAAATAGCATTATACTTAAGCTTTATATTGTTCTTGTTGAACATATAGTCCCATGTATCCCAGATCGGACTGGCCCAAAAGAGAACCAGAGGATACTCCAGTAGGCCCAAACTCTGATTTGATACTGAGTTACAGCTAAAACTGGGCCCACGAGGTCAAGTTTAGCAGTGGACAACCTAAACCCTCATATTACAGTAAAGCTTGTTGTAGCGGGTCTTTCACTCTTTTACATACTGAACATATTAGTCCCCATTGATAGTATGGTTTGTGCATGCAGTATTAAAACAGAGGTTACATTTCAACTAAAAGTTGACATGCACATATACTGAATGCTACCAGTTGTTCATTCAATATACCTGTGTTCATCTATTTATAACCATTTCGCAATTGCGTATTTTAACTGTTTTGGATTCACTAATGGGATAGTGATGGGGTCATGTGGGGAGTTCTGTTATTTGAGGTGGGTTGTTCTGTTGACCATCAGGTATTCACCATCTTAAATACTCGTTTTCTCTCCGCTATAATCCTTTTAACAGTCTCTTATATACTCTCTTGATATTATGTATTGTTGATATTTATTGTCTAATAAAGATTTTCTATTTTTTGCAATATATAGGAGTTATTTATTTTTGGTGCTATGTTCCCTTTCCTTTTGCATATAGGTTGTTCAGCTTTACACTGATAGGCAAAAATGAACTGGAATACAGAAGTATTGCAGAGTATTATAAAAGCGATCAAATGATCAGATAGTGAAGTCTCCTAATGGGACTAAAAAAAGTTTAAAAAAGTTTAATAAAGTAATTAATAAACAAATATAAACCCCAAATAAATAAAAATGAAAACCCCACTTTTTTCCCTTACAAAATGCTTTATTATGAAAATGTTTAAATAATTACACATATTTTCTATTGCCGCATCCGTAACGACCCCAACTATAAAACTATTACATTATTTAAAATAAAAAACAATGCCAAAAAAATTATGGCTCTTAAAATATGGCAACACAAAAACAAATAATTTTGAAAAAAAAAAAGGGTTTTTAACTGTGTAAAAGCAGTAAAACATAATAAAACTATATAAATTTGGTATTGCCGCAATCATAATGACGCACTGAAAAAAAGTTATGTTATTTATACCACAGAGTAAGCAGTGGCAATTTAAGACGCAAAAAAGGTTGGTGAACTTTTTCCATTACCCTCCCTCCAAAAAAAAGTTTATAAAAGTTGATCAATAAATTATATATACCCCAAAATGGTGCTATTAAAAAATATAACTTGTTCTGCAAAAAACAAGTCCTTATACAGCTATGTGGAGGGAAAAATAAAAAAGTTATAGCTCTTTAAATGCGATGATGGAAAAACGTTAACAATTTCTTGGTCATTAAGATTTAAAATACCTTCGCTATTAAGGGGTTAATAAATGTGTTATTTTAGGGAGCAGATTTACCCAAACTGTGTAAAAGAAAAACTAATTGTTTTTCAACTAACAACTACTAATCACAGCACAGCTTTCATTTTACCAGAGCAGTTTAATTAGAGGAGAGCTGAGATCTGATTGGTTGCTAGGGCATGACAACATCACCTAGAGACAGACAGCAATGTAATAGAAGTACATACACATGCAGTAAATGAGCCATGGCAATAACAATAACAATAATTTCACTATTATTCCTATTCAGTTAGCCCACGGATGTCATGTAACCGTGAACTAAATGTCAAAGTTCACATGATGTGTGTGTGGGGGGGGGGGGTGAACGCGGTGAACGCACTGCAGACGACAACATTACTTTGATTCTATAAACAATGCAATGTCCAAAAATACAGTTAACGGAAGCAGAACAAGCTGATGCCAAACGCCTCTGAGTCAATTAAGATAGAACAAAGCGGCAACAACGAACTGCAGATGAAAGAAATGCGGAGAGGCGCATTGAGTAGTGAACTCTCCTTGCGTAGGTGTAAAGCGGGTTACGTTGCGCCATTAGAAGGGTATTGAGTAGGGGATCTATCACTATTTGGAGGTTATTGTGTGGATACGGTCATTATAATAGATATGGGGAAGGAAAAAAATAAACAAACTATGAAGCAACACGCAGAAGGGGTCCACGTCTCCTGCCCTGGGAGGATTGTAATACTGCAAATGCTTCCACATTTTGTATTTTAATGTTTCATGAAAAATGAAAAAACTGACCTACACGAGTTTTCTAGGGCCCATTGTATTTTTTGCACAATGGGCATACAGGAAGTAGAGTATTGACACACAGGGGACAGTGATAGCATACAGGGGACAGTGATAGCATACAGGGGACAGTGATAGCATACAGGGGACAGTGATAGCATACAGGGGACAGTGATGACATACCCAAGGGATATAGTGGTGGCATACAGGGAACAATGATGGCATTCAAGGGACAGAGTGGTGGCAGATTAGGGGGCAGACTTCTGTAGAGCCCGTTGTATTTTTTTTCACACAACGGGTTTTATTGCTTATTTATTTTAATCTATGTCCCCAGACTGGCATAAATGATAGCAAAAATCTACGCCAGATAAGAACTGGATTTCATTCCGCAGGACGTAGCAAGGTAGAGGCCCGTACTGGGTCTCATACCTTGCCCCACCCCAATCAGACTACCCCCCATCGGACAATAAGAAAAATATATATGTAAACATCACCTCATTGCTCCTCTTCATTTCTCCCCTCCGGGTCTCCTCAAGCTCCCTCTGCATCAGGTACCTTGTATGAGCTGCGGCCGATAGTGAGTGCATGAGGGGACCTGGAGGGGAGAAGTAAAGAGGAGATAGTGGAGGGAGAAGATGAAAAAAGCGGCACTCACCCAAATGGTACAAAATTCTTCTTTAATGTGGCAAAACAAGGGAGGACATAGACAGCCAACGTGGTAAGTATTTATTTTGGAAGGGGAAAGAAGGGAAAGACTTGTGGTTCAATTGAACAATAGAAAAAATAATAAACTTTATTTATAAACAAATATTATGAATATTTAAAATTATCCAACACAGGTCCAATTGTATTGTAGTGCAGATGACCCCCAATCAGGGGCGTAGCTAGGAAAGACTGGGCCCCATAGCAAACTTTTGACTGGGGCCCCCCCTCCCCTGGGTGTCACACAACCCCCCCTTGTAGATAGTGCCTTTTTTACAGCACCCCCTGTAGATAATGCCATACAGCCCCCCCTGTAGATAACGCCATACAGCCCCCCTGTAGAGAACACCATACAGCCCCCTCTGTAGATAACGCCATTCAGCCCCCCCTGTAGATAACGCCATACAGCCCCCCTGTAGAGAACTCCATACAGCCCCCTCTGTAGACACAAGACGACACGGGCCCCCTTATGCCGCGGGCCCCGTAGCAGCCGCTACGGCGGTAGTTACGCCACTGCCCCCAATCCTACTTAAAGGACACAATTTGCCTCATAAATTGTACGTTATTCAATGTTGCTATCTGGCAGTGAATTAGTGTAAAACAACCAATAAATATTTCTGTAAAAGTATCAGTGCAGGTTGCAAGGGAAGATAGTATCAATGTCTGAATGTCTCCCTTTTATATGAGTTGAAACATGCTTAGACCCTTATTTGTGGCTGTTATTATAGACACAAAGTGACATTGAGTTATAGAGTTGTAGGTCATGTCAAATTAAGCTGCCTGCTCCCTTATAGGAGCTGTGAGTTATCAGTGCCGCCGCCGTGCTGCAGACACGGAGTCAAATGTCAAATCCTCCACACCGCCAGAGACGGGAGGAGCGACAGGCAGCAAGAGAATGAAGTTCCCGGGCTTGGTAAGTGATATAAGCCGCTGACGTGATCCTGAGCCTCTCGTAGTGTGAGCGGGCTCTCAGCCGTCAGTGATGCACGATCACCTGACAGTTTCTCTTATTGCCGTCTATGTCTCTCACATCGCTCCCATCGCTGTCAGCAGAGGCAGCGTGTGAAGAGATATAGTGATTATATTAGATTGTACCACCGTAGCATTTGAAAGAAGTGATGGACATGTGCATTGGATTGTTAAGAACTATACACCCGATGCGCGTTTCGTCGGCATTCCGGCTTCCTCTAGAAATATTTATTGGTTGTTTTACCCTAATTCACTGCCAGATAGCAATATTGAATAACATACAATTTATGAGGCAAATTGTGTCCTTTAATAGTTTTGGATTGGGGGTCATCTGCACTACAATACAATTGGACCTGTGTTGGATAATTTTAAATATTCATAATATTTGTTTCTAAATAAAGTTTATTATTTTTTCTATTGTTCAATTGAACCACAAGTCTTTCCCTTTTTTCCCCTTCCAAAATAAATACTTACCTCGTTGGCTGTCTATGTCCTTTTTTCCCCTTCCAAAATAAATACTTGTACAATACTGGTGGTATACACCTTTGTGGTTCCCATTACCCACTCCATATAATATAAATGAGAGGGTATTTGCAAAATCTTCTATTTCAGCTAACGAGGTAAACCTCGTTGGCTGTCTATGTCCTCCCTTGCTTTGCCACATTAAAGAAGACTTTTGTACCATTTGGGTGAGTGCTGCTTTTTTCATCTTCTGCCTCCACTACTTCCAATGTGATGACTGCTTCTTTAATTGCTGTGCACCACAAGAAAAAAATGGTTATGGAACCCCTGTTGTAAAAATCTAGGGGCAAAAACGTAATCTCTTCCCTGCAGTAGTGCCAACTGCCAACTCATCTTATGTCCAATGGGGGGGGGGGGGGATAGACGGCTCACTTCTGCGGTCGTTGAGCCACAACTACGGCCAGCGGAAAGATGCGACAGATTTATTAAGAGGTGTGGTCCTCTTAATAAATCTGGCGCGCAACTTACTCCAGCTAAGTAGAAAGTGTAAGAGTGATTTGTATTTATTGTATATTCGTTATCAAAATAATCACAGTTTATTCAATTGTATGAGATATGTTTTACGATCCTCTTAAAAGGAGTAAACTCCCACCACTATGAAAGTTGTATTGAAAAGACATTAGATCCACCAAAATTTACCATCACCCAGACATAGGATGTAGGTGACGTCATGCGACATTCCAGATAGATATGTTCCAGATATTCTTGTAAATTTTCAGCTAGGAAGAAAAGCATTACTATATATAGAATAATATTGGACGTACATATTGTATACTTGGCATCATCTGATTGGTTAATGTGTGTTAACTGAATGTATACATGGTATACTTGTCATTATCTGATTGGTTGATGTGTATTAAGTGAAAGCATGAACCTATAAATAAAGGCTCCGTTCACCGCCATTTTAGATTTCTGTACATCAAATAATTGTATGTGCAATCTCTCCCGATCGGTCATTTTTGTGAATTTGAATGAATCCTGGATAAATTCGGATATTGAGAAAAGTAGCTCAATATAAGTGATGATTATAATTACTCTGACAAAAGCTAAGACTGGTGTATGAAACGCCAGTCTTAGTAAATCTGCCCCATATAATCCAAGGACGTGGCTCAAGGAAGACTCAGTTTTGTCCTATAATAAATAAATGGCAGTAAATTCTAGACAAGTACAAATACTTTGTATGGGAACACATGGAGACACTACATATCCATATTATGAACCACTAGGAACTCCTTGTGTTGCTAAATGGCGTTTCCAGAAACAAAACTTCTAGGAGAGAATACTTTCATAATATGGCATATGATGCTGCATGCTACTACTTTTTTTTTTATTATGCGCATCAATTTTGAAAAAATTTATTTTATTTTATTTGGCACATAGCGGATTTTATCACAGATTCCATTAGAATCTGTAACATCTGGAGACCAAATCCCAAAATAAAAGGGGAAATAGCTAAAAATGCCTTTAGTGACTACTATGGCCTTATACATATAGTATATTTGATACATGAATATTATACAGTGCCTTTAAGCGATATTGTCCCAATGCTATGTGCTCTTGTTGTTGCGATTGAATTCCTTTTTCCTGTAATACAGGTGGCACTTGTACATTGGTGAAACCGGCCATTGTCTGACAAAAAAAGGTTATGCTGCATGGGAGAAGAGGGTGATTAATCTGGTCACCCACCATAGATATCGTGTACATATTTCATCTTGTTGAGTTATTTAACATTTATTTGAGTTAAGGTAATGTGCTTGGCTTGTTCATACATTTAAATTTATGGCCCACATGCCATTTCGGGCTGTATTAGCTGCTTTGTAAAAGGGTGATGACATCATGTTCTAGGACAGTGTTTGGACTATAAAAGAACGGTTAACATGCCAGTTAATGTTCAGTGTTCGGAGGAAGTTGCCATGACTTGAGTTGTGTACTGTAGATAAAGGGAGAGGTGAAGTTGCACGAGGGGGAAGGTAGAAAGAGAAAGGGAAACCGACTACTTGGAGCTAGAACTAATTAGCCTGAAAGAGACTGGTGAGGAACAAACTAGTCAGTTTCCATCGTCTGGCCTGGGTGGCCACAGGTCCTAAAGAGCGAGCAGGGGTGGTGTGTGAGGCTTCATTGTACGGATAGCTGGGCTAGCGGGGAAGGGGACGTAGAAGAGACGTGGCCTCAAGTCACTCAGAGGAAAGCGTACCGTTCAGTGGCCAGTGGTAGTGCAAGACTAAGGGAACAGTCGGTTTATGTGAAGACCCGTAGGGCCTGTGTGCAGTGCAGCCAATAACCAGCACAATAACCAGCAATTAAAGGGGAACTAGGCCCGAAGTACACAGATGCAGCCATCCTAATGTCTATTAGGTCCAAGCAAATAGCCCTTGTATCAAGGAGTGGTGCCCTTGACCCAGAGTCCGCCAGTCACTTCAGAACAGGAAAACCAACTTGCCTGACTGAGCAGTAACTAAGCTGGTGCCTTTCAAGCCGTAACTAAGCTGGTTGAATTACAAAGGGAGGTAAACACTGAAAAAATGATTTATTGGTGTAATCTATAGACCCCCCCTCCCCCAATATATATGAGGAAATGGAAGGTCAGCTATATAAACAGATGGAGCGGGCTGCACAGGCTGGTACTGTAGTGATAATGGGGATTTTAATTACTCAGACATTAATTGGTGTCATGGTTCGGCTACAACTGCAAAGGGTAGAAATTTCCTCAACCTGTCGCAGGAAAATTTTATTGCCCAGTGTGTGGGAGAGCCAACTAGAGGAGATGCTCTGTTGAATCCGATCATTTCAAACAATGCAGAACTTGTTTTGAATGTCACTGTTCTTGAAAACCTTGGTAACAGTGCCCACAATATAGTTAAATTTTACCTATATTGTAAAAAACAAACAAACACAGGCTGGGAGGGCAAAAACACTTAATTTTATGAAGGCCAATTTCCCCTGTAACTCAGGACATGGACCGGGAACAACTAATGTCAAATAATGATACAAATGATAAATGGGAAATCTTAAAATCTACTTTGGGTAATTATAGTGTAAAATATATTCCTGTAGGTAACAAGTATAAACAACTAAAATTAAACCCTGCATGGCTTACACCTTCTGTAAAAAGGGCAATATATGACAAAAAAGGGCATTTGAAAAATACAAATCTGTGGGTACAGCTCTAGGCTTTGTAAATTACAAAAAGCTTAATAAAATCTGTGAGAAAGTAATAAAATCAGCAAAAATACAAAATAAAAGGCAGGTGGCCAAAGACAGCAAAACAAATAAAAAAAAATCTTCAAGTATATAAATGCAAGGAAGACAAAGTCTGAACATGTAGGACCCCTAAATATTGGCAATGGGGAGTTGGTCACAGGGGATCAAGAGAAGGCAGAGTTACTAGATGGGTTCTTTAGCTCTGTATATACAACAGAAGAAAGAGCAGCTGATGTAGCCGCTGCCAGTGCTGTTAATACATCAATTAATATACTGAATTGTCTGAATGTAGATATGGTCCAAGCTAAGTTAAAGAGGCTCTGTCACCAGATTATCAAATCCCTATCTCCTATTGCATGTGATCGGCGCTGCAATGTAGATAACAGTAACTTTTTTTTTTTTTTTAAATAATCATTTTTGGCCAAGTTATGAGCAATTTTATATTTATGCAAATGAGCCTTTACTAGCTGGGCGTTGTGAATAGAAGTGTTTGTCAGCATCATATGTCAGCATCATACACTTCTATTCACAACGCCCAGCTAGTAAAACAAGTAAACACGCCCAGATGTTACAAACACAATACACGCCCAGTTGGAAATAAGAGAAAACACACTCCCAGTTGTCCATTAGAAAGGCTCATTTGCATAAATATAAAATTGCTCATAACGTGGCCAAAAATGATCGTTTTTTTAAAAAAAAAACACGTTACTGTTATCTACATTGCAGCGCCGATCACATGCAATAGGAGATAGGGATTTGATAATCTGGTGACAGAGCCTCTTTAAGAAGGACGTTCAACATTATTAAGCAGGCCACAGGTTTCAAGCAATATGGGAAAGAAAAAGGATCTCTCTGCTGCCAAAAAGCGTGAAATTGTTCAAGGTATTGCACTAGGTATGAAAACATTGGATATTTCAAGAAAACGTAGGCGTGATCATCGTACTGTGAAAAGATTTGTGGCTGATTTAGAGCACAGACGGGTTCGTTCAGATAAAGGCATAATGAGGAAGGTTTCTGCCAGCTGCTAAAATGCCATTGCAAAGCAGCAAACAGGTATTTGAAGCCGCTGGTGCCTCTGGAGTCCCGCAAACCTCAAGGTGTAGGATCCTCCAGAGGTTTGGAAGTGTGCATAAAGCTATTATTCGGCCACTCCTAAACAATGCTCACAAGCAGAAACGGTTGCAGTGGGCTCAGAAATACATGAAGACTGATTTTCAAACCGTGTTGTTTACTGATGAGTGCCGTGCAACCCTGGATGGTCCAGATGGATGGAGTAGTGGATGGTTGGTGAATGGCCACCATGTCCCAACAAGGCTGCCACATCAGCAAGGAGGTGGCGGAGTCAAGTTTTGGGCTGGAATCATGGAGAGAGAGCTGTTAGGCCCCTTTAGGGTCCCTGACGGTGTGAAAATGACCTCTGCAAAGTACGTAGAGTTTATGACTGACCACTTTCTTCCTTGGTACAAAAAGAAGAACCGTGCCTTCCGTAGCAGAATTATCTTCATACATGACAATGCACCATCTAATGCTGCAAAGAATACTTCTGTGTCATTGGCTGCTATGGGCATAAAAGGAGAGAAACTCATGGTGTGGCCCCCATGTTCCCCTGACCTCAACACTATTGAGAACCTTTGGAGTATCCTCAAGCAAAATATCTATGAGTGTGGGAGGCAGTTCACATCAAAACAGAAGCTCTGGGAGGCTATTCTGACATCCTGCAAAGATATTCAAGCAGAAACTGTCCAAATACGCACAAATTCAATGGATGCAAGAATTGTGAAGGTGATATCAAAGAAGGGGTCCTATGTTAACATGTAACTTGGCCTGTTAAGTTTTTTTTGATTGAAAGAGCTTTTGATTTCTGTAAATATGACCTCCTGATGCTGCAAATTCAACAAATTACCATTTTAGCTCTCTTTACAACCTTTAAAATGTTTTGATCTCTGTCGTGCATAATAATTTGAGACAGTGCATTTTGAGTTTTATACTTCTAAAAAAAAAACTGTTATCATTAGGAGATTTGTTCAATAAAATTCGCATTATACTCCAACGGTTGATGGCTTGAAGATTATACTGACTGCCATTTGCATAGACTATTTAGGAAAATCAGCGAAAAATAACATTTGCATAATAATTTGGAATGCGGTGTATGGACTGAGACATCAGGGGCTCCCTCTAGGAGCGGAATCCCCGGCCAGAGAGCTCTGACTGGGGATTCCGTTCCTAAATGGAGCTTAGGTGGTGCTATCTACAGGGATGGGGGGTCTGGTGCTATCTACAGGGGGGGTGCAATCTACAGGGGTAGTGGTGCTACCTACAAGGGGGTGGCACCAGGGTCGGCCTTTGGGGTGTGCAACCCGTGCCATCGAACAGGGCGCATCACTCCAGCAGGTGGAAGGGAGCGCTGTGCTGGCTCCCTTCCCCTGCTTGCATTTGTGAAGCGCCCTGGCCCAGCAACTCTTTAGCTGCCTTTCCGTCCAGGCGCTCCTTCTATGCTCAGTGGCGTAACTACCACTGTAGCAGCCATAGCGTGAGCTAGTGGAGCCACTGGGCATGAGGGCGCCCGCACCACTCGCCGGGATGTACCCCCCATGCCTGTGGTGCCGCTAGCAGCCGCTCTGCCTGCTACAGTGGTAGCTACGCCACATTCACTAGTATCTGCGTCCTTAGGTCGTAGATACCATTGAATCCTCTGGCAGAGCAGGGAGGTATCTTCCTGCTCTGCTATTTACTAGGCTACAGGTCATGATGACGCAACTGGATTATGCCGGCCTATGCAAGGATCCCATCAGCGTTGAGGAGTAGCTCCTTTCGCCGCGGGAACGGGCCGAGCTAAGTAAAAGTTTTTTGTTTTATTTGTTTGGTGGGGGCACTGTCTACAAGGGGGAGGTGGGGGGCTGTATGGCACTATCTACAAAGGGGAGGTGGTGGGCACTGTCTTCAATGGTGAGGTGGGGGGCTGTGTGGCAGAATCTACAGGGGGGCTGTGTGGCAGAATCTACAGGGGGGCTGTATGGCAAAATCTACTGGGTAGCACTATATTCAAGGGGGGGCTGTGTGGCACCCAGGGGAGGGGGGACATTATACTGTGGCTGGTCCACTTATGTGGCATTATACAGTGATGGGGCACTACAGGGAGCAATAAACTGACGCTAACTACAGGGGATGGTGCTATCTACAGGGGGGATGATGCTATCTGCAGGGGGGCGCAGTTGCACTATCTACAGTGGGCAATGTGGCACTATCTACAGGGATATTGCGGCACTATCTACATGGGCACTGTGGTGTTTTCAGGTGACTGGGACAAAAAAACCTAACGAATAGAATGCATCCATTTTTTAACGGCAATGAAAAACGGATGGCAAATGGCGGTTAAAAACTGTCAGACAGCTGGGAAATGGATTAAAATTTTGAGACACACTGATGCAAAACAGCCATGAAAAACTGACAGTTGATCCGTTGTTAACTGTCCTTTTTTCCATGTCATGTGAATATAGCCTTATAGCCGTCTTATCCGCTCACAGCGATCCAGGCTGATGGAGAGAGAAGACTAAATGTTACAGAGTGGCAACAGCGTATGTATATGTATGTATATATAAATAAATATATACATACATATAATATAGACAAATATATTTTAAAAATACATAAATTGTGATTAGTCTGCTCATAATAAAATTTAAAAACATGGAATTAATTAAACTAATCTAGAAAGCCTCATACGTCTTGTAAAAAGAAAAAACGGCGTAAAAATAGTTGTGATATTCAAAGCGGTTGCAAAGATATTATCGCTTAAAGAAATGGAACATTTTACCTGAACACCGGGACATCAATGACCCTTGGTCATGAAAGGGTTAACATCCATCGCGGGAAAATTTTTCGAGGGGCTATTGGGGGACTATATACAGGCGTATTTGACAAAAAATAGTATTATAAGTGACAGCCAGCACAGTTTTACTAAGGACAGAAGTTGTCAAACCAACCTGATCTGTTTTTATGGAGAGGTGAGTAGAAGCCTAGACAGAGGGGCCGCTGTGGATATAGAGTTGCTGCTGCTGAATCATCTGTAGCCTCTGGTGCCGATGTGTCCTCGCTCGTCCGACACGATACAGGACCTGTGAGTGACGTCACAGCGTGATCTCTCGAGAACACGGCTGTGTCTGCACTGCCAGAAGCTGGGCGTTCTGAAGAGAAGTGGATGATACTTCTCGTCAGAACGCCCAGCTAGTAAAAGAAGTAAAAACGCCCCGATGTACGCACATAATACACGCCCAGTTGTACTTTTACTTTTCAACACGCCCAGTTGTACTTTTGCAAACCTCATTTGCATAAATACAAAAATGGTCATAACTTGGCCAAAAATTCTCGTTTTTTAAAAATAAAAACGTTACTGTAATCTACATTGCAGCGCCTATCTGCTGCAATAGCAGATAGGGGTTGCAAAATCTGGTGACAGAGCCTCTTTAAAAGAATTAAACCTATTTAGCCTTTAAAAGAGACAACTAAGGGAGGACATGATTAACTTATATAACTATATGACAAAAAAATATAGTGAAATCCTGTTCCATGTAAAACCCCCTCAAAAGACAAGGGGGCACTCCCTCCGTCTGGAGAAAAAAAGGTTCCATCTACAGAGGTGACAAGCCTTCTTTACTGTGAGAACTGTGAATCTATGGAATAGTCACCGCAGGAGCTGGTCACAGCAGGGACAGGAGATGGCTGAAAAAAAGGCTTAGATAATTCCCTAGAACGAAAATATATCAGCTCCTATGTCAATGTGTAGAATTTTTGTTTCATCTCTTCCCTTTCTCCCATCCCTTAGTTGAACTTGACGTACATATGTCTTTTTTCAACCATAATAACTATGTAATAGTGAGACGATTGTAAATATATCTATAGCTATAAATTTTTGTCATTCCCAGAGTGGGAAGAAATGTACATAATTTTTGTGGCCGTGTGTGCCATCAGCACTAGCAAAAGGATTGTATATATTTTTAAAAGCAGAGTTAAAGTTGGCATTCTAACTTCCTGCTTCGTTTCATCTATCCCCACGACATCCCTGCAGGGTATCCACCATCTTGCCTCACCCTCCACCACCTTACAGTTCTGTAGGAAAAAAAAAACTCCATTTGTCACTATATACAACCAGAGGCATGCAGAAGTATACAAAGGGCCTATAGCAGTCTATGTGAGTTGTAATTTCAGATCCGTACCACACAGCCTTACCATATCCTTTAATTCACTGACTTCAACATGTAAGAAATATTCAATTGCTAATGTTTTTCATCTTTTCCATTATCTTTACATAATCATGGCTTTGGAATGGTTTTAGTACTTTGGGTGTAAATTACCTAATACTTCTGTTAACCAATTGAGTTCAAAGGACATACTACATAGGTGAGTTCTGGGGTTTGCTCTATCTATTAGGAAGATGTGACAGTAGCCTAAATTTTTCTAGTGGACAAACAACTGATGACAAACTTTTTCAGCATGTACTATTATTGCAATTGACAACCAATATAGCGATTAATCGTTTTGTCACTTTTGGAAAAATGACCGCTACAAAAGAAAAGAAAACTGAAAATTTTTCTGTAATTAGAAATAAAAATGTATTAATATACTTGTTTATGTAACTGATGATTTATTAAGAAATAAATTGTTTTATATAGGCACTTCACTTTGCATAAATCAGTGGGACAAGCAAATATATTGAAAACTTTGTAATATATCTTATTAGAGAAAAATGCATCTTTCTCCGCTTATCAGACTCCCCCCTCCCTTCCTTTTCATAAAAAACTGTTCACTCACTCTAAATTTACTGCTATATTAGTCTCCTCAAGACAGACAGACTGACTGACGGAGAGATCAAGTTACAGGTAACCATAGAAGTCAATGGGGAGGGGTGTAGGAGCAGAAAGAGAGTTTGGCAGAGAGACACACTCAGATGCGGCTGCAGCTTCTGATAAGTGTTATATATCACCCCAATGCTGGATTCACAGCTATACTGCTCATTACTGCTGTATGATGTTCTCCACGTTGCTGATGTTTCTGAGGGTGTGCTACAAAGAGATAGAAGAGCAGGATTTTTTCTTCTCTATGTGCTGTGTATGGGGGACATGATAGCAGTTAGGCTTCACTCCCCATCTCAGAGAAAACTGAGAATTAGAGATAGAGCCTGCAGAGGCTAAAAGTGCTAAAAAAAATAAATAAACACAAGTAAGATAATGGCCGGAAACAGCATTATTCATTATGTACACAAATGGCAGCTTATTCTGAAAAGTCACCTAAATAACAATTACGCTTTAAGTTTTGGGTGGAGTCTTACCTTAAGTGTGGGTGTTAAGCTTCCAGCATTTGGGTTGCAGGAGAATGACTGACTTCTATGTGTTTCTTGATTAATTGGCATCATATCGTCATTAAAGGTCTGAATTTCCTGTAAGTCAATAAATGTTCAAAATATTTTCTTACTTCCCGAGAAATTTATTAACCAACAATGTTGGAGATTTATCAATACTAGTGTATAAGAAAAGTGGAACGGTTGTCCATAGCAACCAATCAGAGTGCTTCTTTCATTTTTAAAAAAGACCCCAGGAAAATAGGAGCTGGAATCTGATTGGTTGCCATGAACAACTGCTCCACTTTTTATTTGCCCAAATATTGATGAATTATTGATTAGGTATTGTTAGTATATTTCTTTCATTAGATTGTAAGCTTTTATAAGCAGGTTTACTTTTTACAACAGAAAGAATTTTTTTATATATATAATACTATAATCATATAAAGATACACAGAAATATGCAGGAGGGTGAAATCTTATCGACACATACAACTTTAGTTGCAGGGAAAATCTGTGAAGGCTGAAATAACTTTCCAGGTTCCCCCTCGCCTGAGCCTCCTTAGGGTATGGACACACACAGCGTAAGCACTGCAGATTTTCCGCTAAGAAACCGTTCACAAATAGTTTTATTTTTAATCCGCAACATGTGAATTTATTCTGTGGAATAGCTGCTCTCCTGTTGTGGATTTTTTAGATAAAAGCCAAAACAAATAGCATATGTTGCGATTTTTGCAGTGGAAAAAACGCGATTCTACCGTGAAAAACGTAAATCAGAAAAAAAGCTTTTTTTTTTGCTTAACAGCTTGGCACATAATCACGTATATGCACGGCATGGAAAGGCAACAACGCGCGCACTCCGCCATGTATGTAAGTGACTGTGATCGTGCAGGCACAGAAGCTATGCCTGCACGATCACCACGAGAGCCCGACTGTGACTGACAGCTGGGCTCCCACTGTAACGGGTAGGATTGGAGAAACCTCCAATCCCGGCCGTTTAACTCTTAAATGCCGTGGTCAATAGTGACCGCGGCATTTAAGTGGTTTGACAGAGGGAGGGGCTCCCTCTGTTACCGATCAGCAGCCCGCGAACACGATCTCTGGCCCGCCAACAGGTTACCATAGCAGCCCTGCCCTGGCTATATGCCTATTAGGCCATGCCAGACGCATGTCCTACTAGATTGCCTGTGATACCAAAAGTACTCATACCAAAGCATTATATCTGTAATCAGAAGATCGCATTGTAAAGTCCTCTAGTGGAACTAAAATAAAAGTTAACACATTAATTAAACCGCCGGATGAACGCCGCACAAAAAAAAACCACACAAAAACAACGGCGAAAATGCTTTATTTTTCCATTCCCCCACCAAAAAATAAAAGTTAATTAATAAGTCCCATGTACAAATGAAAATTACATCTTGCCCCTGCAAAAAAAAACAAGCCTACATACGGCTACATCGTCGGAAAAATAAAAAAGTTACGGCTCTTGGAAGCAGCAATGCAAATACAAATAATTTTTGTTTAAAAGTGTTTTCATCGTGCAAAAGTAGTCAAATATAAAAAACTTCTACATATGTGGTATTGTCGGAATCATACCGACCCATAGAATAAAGGCAACATGTTATTTACACAGCAAAGTGAACGGTGTCAATTTGAAGCGCGAAAAACAATGCTGGAATAGCTGGGATTTTTTTCAATTCCTTCTCAAATTTTTTTTATAAAGGTTAATCAATATAATTCTTACACCCAAAAAAGCTGCAATTGAAAAATACAACTCATCCTGCAAAAAACAATCACTCATATGACTATGTCGACATAAAAATAAAAAAGTTATGACTCTTGGAAGACGGGGAGGAAAAAACAAAAAGAATGCTTGGTCATTAAGGGCAAATAGGCCTGGTCCTTAAGGGGTTAAAAATAATAAAAAGGTTCATGCTTACAGCCCATCTGCTGCCATAGCAACGCTATCCTCTGTTCTGAGTCCAGCCTGGTCCGCTGGGATGGAGTTTCATCTCATGTGACTGCTGCAGCCAATCACAGGCTGCATCAGTCACATGGACTTCAGCGTCATCCCAGGAGGTCGGGCTGCGTTGCTATGACAACGTAGAACAGGGTAAGTATGATTTTTTTTTTCTAGCAGTATTTCCACAGCAGACATTCTGCCCGAAAAACTGCACCACAATTCGGTGCATTCTTTCCGGCAGAATTCCGTGCAGCTTCCAGGACGAATACGCTGTGTACTTTTATGCAGCGGATCCGCCCTGTGTGCAGGGAAAGTGCAAAACTGGACTGAACACACTGTTAATGTTGTGCTTGGCAAAATATAAAATATATACTGTATATTTATTACAAAATCTGAAGGACTCTTGAATGCATAAACAAGATGGGAGGCTCAGAGAATAATGTTCGAAAGCTATATATATATATATATATATATATATATATATATATATATATATATATATAAAAAATATAAGATTTTGGAAGAACACATCTAGAGCTCCCTTATATGAGTATCCAAAATAAGTCCCAGTTGATCCTGTAGAAACAAAACTACCATGGGGCTCTGACTTTATGATAATCTGCAGTGTAAGATATTCTAATACATAACTGAAGTTTTGGAATAAAAGTCGGCTTACCAGTAAATGTTTAATGATCTGATCTTTATCAGTCAGTTTATCCTGCAAGCAGTTTATGAGATGCAAATCCTCTGGACGGGGCAGTTTCTTTCCCTTATCTTCTATATCTTTAAGCCTGTGTTTTATAAAAATGGAATCAGCTTGTAATCAGAGTCTCAATTTTAATGTGACTACAATCGTATTAAACTGTATCGACATGCACAATAAAAGAATTACATGTAATCTAATAAACTGTATTAGGGCAGATACACACGAACGTTGCGTTTTTGCGCACGCAAACAACGCTGCGTTTTGCGCGCGCAAACAACGCTGCGTTTTGCGCGCGCAAAAACCATTTGACAGCTGCGTGTGTCATCCGTGTCTGATGCGCGGCTTCGTGATTTTCGCGCAGCCGCCATCATAGAGATGAGGCTAGTCGACGCCCGTCACTGTCCAAGGTGCTGAAAGAGCTAGCTCTTTCAGCATCCTCGACAGTGAATGCCGAACACAATATCGAAAAACCTGTTGAAAAAAAAGAAAAAGTTCGTACTTACCGAGAACTTCCCGGCCGTTGCCTTGGTGACGCGTCCTTGGTGACGCGTCCTTGGTGACGCGCCTCTCGACATCGGGCCCCACCTCCCTGGATGACGCGCCAGTCCATGTGACCGCTGCAGCCTGTGCTTGGCCTGTGATTGGCTGGAGCTGTCACTTGGACTGAATTGTCATCCCGGGAGGTCAGACTGGAGGAAGACGCCGGGAGTTATCGGTAAGTCAGAACTTCGTTTTTTTTCCTACAGGTTCATGTATATTGGGATCGGAAGTCACTGTCCATGGTGCTGAAACAGTTTAACTCTTTCAGCACCATGGACAGTGACTATCTCCTGACGTAGCGTACCGATAATTTTTTTGCCGGGTTCGGACAAAACTAGTTCGGCCGAACCCGGTGAAGTTCGGTTCGCTTGTCCGGCTTCGCTCATCGCAAAGACACTCCGTTTGGATGTTCGGAAACAGAAAAGCATGTGGTGCTTTTCTGTTTACATTCATCCTTTTGACAGCTGGTGCGCTGCTTCAGTCGGTTCGCAGGGAAGTGCTTCCGTGCAACCTGCGTGGTTTTCACGCACCCATTGACTTCAATGGGTGCGTGATGCGCGAAATACGCAGAGTTATTGAACCTGTCGCACTTTTTGCGCAGCAGACAAACGCTGCGCAAAAAGCACGGACTGTCTGTACTGCCCCATAGACTTGTATTGGTCCATGCGTGCCGCGTGAAAACCACGCGGCCCGCACGGACCGAATACACGCTCGTGTGAATCCCCCCTTAAAGTACATCTGTCATTATAATATTAAAGTTTTCTCATATGTTAGTACTTTTCCCAATGATACAGTTGAATATTATTTAATAAGGCTTCGTTCACATCTGCGTCAGGGCTCTGTTCCGACGGAGCTTTCCATCGGAATGGAGCACTGACTGACACAAACGGAAACCATAGGTTTGGTTTCCGTTTGTGTCAGTCAGGGCTCCATTCTGATGAAAAGCTCAGACGGAACGTCGGAACGGAGCCCTGACGCACATGTGAACATAGCCTTAGATGGACTATCCGTGTCTACTTTATGTACTGCCTTTAATTTAGAGCAAAAGGAAACATACAGTATCTCCCTAGTGATCCCCCATTAAAGGGAGACTTTAACTCTATTCTATATTGCAAGCAAGGTCACCATTACGGTCATAAACAAGGGTGACTGAATATGACATCACCTTATCTGTTCACAGGAGCACCCAGTTTTAAAGTCCAGAGGGCCCAGTAGGAGGATCTTTGGGAGTAGGGGAGCGTTTGAGTCCTTTGGAGAAAAGGGGTGAACATAACGGTCATAAGGGTAGAACTATAAGCCTCATTGAGGATAGCAGGGAGAGGAAGTTGTCTCATAAGCCTTAGAATAAGCATGGACTTTATATTATATTACATATGTTAAATTACACTATATATATATATATATATATATATATATATATATATATATATATATATATACACAAAGTGCTGGTTACCAGTGCTTTGTGCAAGTATATCTTATTCCTCTTCTTCTCTAGACCAGCACAGCGCATATATGCTAAAAATGAGAGGGGCTTTAAAATCTCCCAACTATTGTGTTAACTCTGAGGGTATGTTCACACGGCCAAATTTCAGACGTATACGAGGCGTATTATGCCTCGTTTTACGTCTGAAAATACGGCTCCAATACGTCGGCAAACATCTGCCCATTCATTTGAATGGGTTTGCCGACGTACTGTGCAGACGACCTGTTATTTACGCGTCGTCGTTTGACAGCTGTCAAACGACGACTCGTAAAAATACAGCCTCGTCAAAAGAAGTGCAGGACACTTCTTTCAGACGTTTTTGGTGCTGTTTTCTCATAGACTCCAATGAAAACAGCTCCAAAAACGGACGTAAAAAACGCCGCGAAAACGGCGCGAGAAGCGCCGCGAAAAATGCGAGTTGGTAAAAAAACGTCTGAAAAGCAGGGTCTGTTTTCCCTTGAAAACAGCTCTGGTTTTTCAGACGGTTTGGTTGACTACGTGTGAACATACCCTTACCTTGGCATTACTTTGCAATGTCATGGGTGTTGGGCATATAGGGGAAATACGGACTGTAGAGTTTCAATTATATAAAATGAGAGGGTTTCATGTTCAGGAATGGCCAGGTTATGAAGCTTGTTTATTTCTCCAGTCAAGGGTCTAACAAGCCACATCAGATTATGTCCAGCAGAGGGCCCCATTTATTTAATGCTTAGCCCAGACAGCTGGCAGAAGAGTCAGCTGTACTGCCCAAATGGTGACCCTGATTGCAAAAAAAGATAAATTCTCATAGTCCTGATCAACAGCACATATGTAATCAGATTTTTAGGCAAAAAAAACACATTAGTTAGACACTTCAGATGTTTGTATAAGGGCTTATTCAGACGAACGAGATATACGTCCATGCAACGGACCTATGCGCGTCGCACGGACCTATATTAGTCTATGGGGCCGTGCAGACAGGTGCGTGATTTTTACGCAGGGTGAGTCCGCTGCGAAAAAGTCACGACATGTCCGTTCTTTCTGCGTATTTTGCGCATCACGCACCCATTGAAGTCAATGGGTGCGTGAAAATCACGCGCACCACACGGAAGCACTTCCGTGGGACGCGCGTGATTCGCGCAACAGCAGTGAAAAGGATGAATGAAAACAGAAAAGCACCACGTGCTTTTCTGTTTACAAACATCCGAACGGAGTGTCATAATGATGCGGCTGTGCGAAAAGCACGCAGCCGCGCATCCTATGTGATGACTCACGGAGCTGCTAAGTGCCCTTTGCGCACGCAAAACGCCGCGTTTTTTGCATGCGCAAAACGCACAAGCTCGTGTGAATCCGGCCTAAATGTAACATGAGCGTATTCTGCTATTAAAATAACATCAACCAAAGAGAAATCATAGATGCGATTGAGCTCACTCGGCTTCTAATGCAACAATCTTCGTCTGAAGAAAAGACTGGGCATTGCTGAACTTGGACACCATGGCTTGGATTTCCTTTTGGTGGGTTTGTCTCAGAATCTCCAGTTCCATTTTTTGCTTCTGTTTCAGTTCTTCCTGATGTCTTTGCATATAACAAAATATTGAAAAAAAAAAATACAGGAAAATGACTTATAAAGAGGAAATAATAATATAATTGGCTGCCTTTTTATGCCACTGCCCCCATAACCATCATCCCCTCAGACATAAGCTACGGGACAACTAGCAGAGGCATTACTTACTACGTTAGTCCCTTTACAGCACCGATCTGAAATACTTTTTTCATTCCAGGGTGAAGATATCAATTATCAAAGAAAAAGACCCAAGTTCTTCATATGCTCAAGTCTTGCTTTCCCATGACAACTCATCTTGTTGACAGTTTACCTTTGTCATAGGGGCATTGGATCCAAATCACCATATATATCCAAGCTCATATGATAAATAGCATGAATATTGGCACTTTGGATGTGAACATTGTTGTGGATGGTGAGTTGGATCCTTTTAATGCTCCTATGACAAAACTGAACTGGCAGGACACAAGAGAGGAAATATTGCCATGAGGGCAGAGCAACTGGAGACTTCTGGACAGTCATGTTTTAAATCCTACTTGAGAACTAGTGGACATGAGAATTGTCAAGTGTAGTATTTGCGCCTTCTCTTTTTGCTGGGGAAGTGTGTGAGACCTGCTAATGGCTGGTCTCACACTTCTGAGAAATTATACTCTGTTCTAGCTTCTAAATGTAAAAATGTCTTATTTAAAGTCCACCTTGGAGCAAGACTTTTGCTCAATGTATGGGAATTTGCTTAAACAGCCCAATTATTTTATAGGGGCCATGTAGTGTGGACAATCGCTTTTTGTCAATGTAGCACTGCCATTCAGTTGTTATTATTAGTGGCATCTGCACATTTCCACTTCAGGTAAAATCTAGTATTACATGGTGCCCCTTCAAATAAATGGGCGATTGTAAAATATGGTTGTGCCGATTCCACCGGAGTGAGAGCAGCTCTTGGAAACATGTCTGCTGCTCTGGTTGATAGGAGTGCATGGTTGATAGACATGTCATAATCACTTACGTTAAAGAAGACTTCCAGTGGTGACACAACTTTCCATCCATGCACCCCCCACCTGACTGTATATAACACTCTACTCTTCTTTTATGTATACTGTACTTACTTACTGAACTGCTGCCTTGTCTGTGCTCTACAAAAGTCTCCATCTTGATTCTTAGATTTCCCCAGCTTTCTCTTCCTTTTTGCTTTGCTATCAATCCCATGATGCTTCAGCACAGCATCACATGACCAGCTAAAGACCATACCATTTCTGCATGCTGGGGGGACACTGTGATTATCATTCTCTCTATATTCTCTAAATAAGCTGAGAAACCATAAGTATACAGACAGGGAGGCTGCACTATATTCTTCTACATTATACCTGTGTGACAGGAACCTGTCTAAGTATGTGGTAGCTGATAATAGAAGTTTCTGTCCCTCCTGTGCAAAACTAGTGTGGTCCAGGAACTGCTGAAGCCTGTGAAGCGCGTCACCGAGCCGGATTCACAATGCTGCTAAGCAACCATCCCAGTCTGATATATAGAGATAGAAGCAGCAAGAAAATAACAGGTGAGAGACTGACACATGGATTATTATAATGGTACACATGGGAAAGTTTAGTTTTGGCCGGAGTGTCCCTTTAAATCTTCTTTATTTCAATATCAGTCAAAAAAGATAAAATACAAATACACGTCTATTTTTCTATATTAACACACTCCGCTCCAAATACCCATAATCACTTATGTTAACAGAGTGTTGGAGGTGTGATACCTTGAGAAGTAATTTCTCTTTGATTCTGTTAAATAAAGTGATTAACTAAAAGAAAATGCTGCTTAATAAAGTGTCTGTCCGATCTACTACAAATCTACTTCACCCGGTGTACTCTGCTGATGTCACTGAATCTCCTCCAACCTTCCGGTTTCCTGCAGATGAAATACGACTTTTGCCAAGAAATCATCTCTGTCCCTCCTTGCAGTAGTCTGGAGTACGCACACTGCCTGTGACATGTTTGCTGCTGCACAGTGCACGGTGTGTTGCCACTCCTGTGTATTTTCCTTTGCCTTAGGGAGGATTTACACGAGCGTGTGCGTTTTGCGCGCGCAAAAAACGCGGCATTTTGCGCGCGCAAAAGGCACTAGACAGCTCCGTGTGTCATCACCATATGATGCGCGGCTGCGTGATTTTCGCACATCATTATGACACTCTTTTTGTATTTTTGTAAACAGAAAAGCACATGGTGCTTTTCTGTTGTCAATCATACTTTTTACTGCTGTTGCGCAAATCACACGCGTCCCACGGAAGTGCTTCCGTGTGGTGTGCATGATTTTCACGCACCCATTGACGTCAATGGGTGCGTAATATGCGAACAGCCCAGAAATATAGGACATGTCGTGCGTTTCACGCAGCGGACACACGCTGCGTGAAAATCACAGACTGCACGGCCCCATAGGCTAACATAGGTCTGTGTGACGCTCGTGTAAATCCTCCCTTAGACTTGTATCTGTGACTCTCTAGCATGCTGCTCACAATTTGTAATGATCTATATAACTACAGGGATTGCTAGATGTGATCTGATTGGTCATCCCTATGTGTTGCCTGGGCAAGGCATCGTGAGATATGTAGTTATCTGAGCTACAGGCTGCAGAAAGTAATTTTCACAACCAAGGTGGTGGACACAGGCTGGGTTATTCTCTTAGAAAAAGCCAGTTAGAGGTGGCATGGAGAATGGTGGGAATTATTTCACGTGTCTGCTGGAGTTTCTCTTTAAGATATATATATTTAGTTTGACCGATGTCACAGCCGTTTTTACTGCACCTGGTTTGCTCTTCATTCAGCTGTAATGCCTCTTGTTGGGATATGGTAACCTCCTTGCTGAGAAGTTCTACTGAACCCCTTAAGACTGCATTCTCCTGTTCCAGTCTGGACATCTCCTTTTCAAACTTTTCCAATTTATTACTTAACTTTTTGAACTGATTCTGTGAATTTTCTTCCTAGAGATGTAAATAAAAAACTTTAAAAACTGTTACATCACATCTAACTTTTTCACACTAGAATATTATAAGACAAAATTGCACAATATTAATTTGCAAACTGTAAATATTTATTTGACTAAATATTCAAAAACAATAAACTTTATCACATACTCACCCAATTTTTTCCCACCCCACCGATTTCCTCAGTCAATCAGTTTCCCCGCCACGCCTTGTTGTCAATCATGCGTGATCACATGGTGTTCATACTATTATGTCACATGACCGCAGCTGCTGAACACTGCCTGCCACTGTGTTGTTTCATCAATAGTGACGTCACATCAGCAATTGGCCATTGGTAATGTGACGAAATTTGCTCATAATATTTTGGCCAGATTAGAGGGGCACTTATCCAACTCATGCAAATTGATGATCTTTATGTTCTTATAATTAAATATCAGAGTATTGAATATATGCAATATTCCTAGCAATTAAAAACCCTTTTAATATTCACAGCTTTTTGCTTCCTTGTGTTACATCAAGAATACCACCAAAGGCTCGGTTCACACTGTACTTGGAGTATACGTTCGGCATGCCTGTTTGAAGTGTGCCACAAAACATATGTGCTAGACATACTGTATGTTTGAGGGATGAGCACCAATGAAAAAAATATATATTTGCTTCTTCTTTGAATATCACACCCATTTAATATGATGTTTACTGCAAATACACAATGTCATACAATGGCAGTGGCACTATGCATAAAGAAAACTTCCGTAATGTACAAATTATTATTTGTGTGGAAGCTCATGTATGACATCTAGTCTTTCTCAGTGGTATTGCATATTTTTAATTAGTATTTTTTTTTCTGTGCCCATTTTTATTTTTTTTGCCGTGAATAACTAAATATTTTAACCATTCAATATTATGTATGAGTTCAGTTAGATGTACAAAGAATTGTGAGCAAAAATATGATTGAGGCTAGCTTTACATTGGCATTTGTCTTTATAGTTTTATTTTAGATTTAAAAGAAAAAAAAACCACAAATTAGTAGATCTATTTACGAGTAAAATTATACAGGAACCCATAGAATTTTTAGAATGTTTAGAAGATGCAAAATATTTTGTCCTAAGAGGTTGGATCATTTGTGCAGATAAAAAAAATGAAAATAATGACCCTAGCTAAATATTCTGTACTTATATAGAAAGCCTATGAGGGCCACAACATACTGAGAATATCCATATTCAGATTGTTTTATTTATCCAGATACACTCTTTTTACGGGTAATGCTGTCTAGGGTTAGGGTTACCCATACCTCCCAGCCGTCCAGTATTCCGCGGGACAGTCCCGGATTCCGGGCGGTGTCCCGCTGTCCCAGGCGGCCGGTGGTATGTCCTGGTGTCAACTGTACCTGTGTCCTCAGGACGCAGATATAGTTGAAGTCAATGCTGAAGCAAGGAACTGTCAGCTCCCTGCTCCAGCATTCACTGTGTGAAACGCCCGTGAGCCCCTTTCGGCACAGATAGGCATGATAAAGTGACTTCATTGCGCCTGTCTGTACTATGAGTGGCTCGATGCAGAGCAGAGAAGCAGAGGGAACGGGGCTAGGTAAGTATTTTTTAACTTTTTTTTTATTAGGCACTATGGGGACATTTTACGGTATGGTGGCAACTAAGAGGGCATTATACTGTAAGCAGGCAGCTAAGGGGGCATTATATCATGGAGGCAGGTAAGGGGGCATTTTACTGTAAGGGGCAGCTAAGTGGGCATTATACTGTATGGGGGCAGGTATTGGCGCATTATACTGTATGTGGGAAGCTATGGGGGCATTATACTGTATGGGGGCATTATAATGTATGGGGCAGCTATCGGGAATCATCTTTATGGTGGCGGCTACGGGGACATTATACTGTATGGGGGCATTATACTGTATGGGGAATTTGTGTTGGAATTATACTGTATGGGGGCATTTGTGTGGGCATTATATGGTATGCAGGCAGCTACGGGGGCATTACACGGTACACGGGCAGCTATGAGGGCATTATGCTGTATGGGGCAGCTAAGGGGGCAAGAATACTGTATGGGGCATCTAAGGCTGCATTATACAATATAGGGGCCGCTAAAAGGGCATTATACTGTATGAGGGCAGCTATAGAGCATTATACTATATGGGGGCTGCTATGGGGGCATTATATTGTATGGGGGCATTATGCTGTATGGGGGCAGCTATGGGGCATTATCTTTATGGTGGCGCTAAGGGGACATTATATTGTATGGGGCCAGCTATGGGGCACTATACATTATGGTGGCAGCTAAGGGGGTATTAAACTGTATTGTGCAGCTATCGGGGCATTATATTGTATGGGGCAGCTGTGGGGGGCATTATACTGTGTGGGGGCAGCTATGGGGCATTATGCAGTATGGAGGCAGCTATGGGGCATTATACAGTATGGGGCAGCTATGGGGGCATTATGCTGTATGGGGGAATTTGTGTGGGCATTATAAAATATGTGGAACATCTGGGTGGGCATTAAACTGTATGGCGGCAGCTAAGGGGGCATTATACTGTATGGGGGCAACTATTGGGGCATTATACTGTATGGGGGCAGCTATAGGGTCATTATGCTGTATGGGGGAAGCTATAGGGTATTATACTGTATGGGGAATTTGTGTGGGCATTATACTGTGTCTGGGCATCTGTGTTGGCGTTATACTGTATGGGTGCATCTATGTGGGCGGTAAACTGCCTATGGAGGCATTATACTGTGTGGAGACAGCTATAGGGGCATTATACTGTGTGTGGGGTTCTATGGGGGCATTATACTGTGTGGAGGCACTATTGGAGCATGATACTGTGTGGGCTAAACCGGGCGTGTTTGGATGGGAATTGGGCATGGTTAGAGGAGTGGCTTAGCAGGGAAAAAATTTACCGCATCAGTTTTCCCTCTTTGCGATATTTGAAAGTTGGGTGGTATAGGTTACCTTTTATTTTAATTTTATTATTTTTAAGTTTTCATTTTTGCCTTGTGGTGAAAAGTTATACTTAAAGGCAATGTAAACCTTTGCACACTGTTTTTTAAAATAAAACAATGTACTATGGAATTTTAAAAAACTTTTGAATTGGTTTTAATTTAAAAAAAAAAAAAATAATTATTTTGAGAAACAGCTTCTATGTATCCTGGATACATAGAAGCTGTATCTTGCGCTCAAACGCGAATCCGTCAGATCTGCAGAAATTTAGATATGACCAATAACAGGTGGATCCCGTGTGAGCCGCTGCCACCAAAGTTGTCAGTCCCGCTAACCTGACGGAAAATGGTTCTATGTATCCAGGATACAAAGAATCTGTATCTCAAAAAGTAAAAAATGTTTTAATAAAGAACAATTAGAACGTTTGAAATACCATGATACATTGTTTTATTTAAAAAAAAAACAAGGGTGCAAAGGTTTACATAGCCTTTAAGGAATATATAAGGAAATCAGTACACAGGTAGATGAAAGCAAGTGAACCTATGACATTTGTCAAAAATATAATATTACCATTTGTTATTAGTCGTTACTGAAAACGGTTCCATTTCTGAGCACAAAATGTTCCAGGAATGTAAATACCTTTGTAATTCTCTGCAAATTAAATATGATTGGCAATTATGTCTTAATGTCATAATGTTAATAGAATGGCACATTGCTTGGTGACAGCAGGAATTCTTAACCTTTTCAAGTACCCCAGTTAAGGCTGTCAGTTACTTCTTCAACTATCTGTGTTTTATTATGAGTCACACATGAGTCACACATGCTGTAAAAAGTCATTTTTGGGGTAGGGTTCCATGGCAACACAGCGTCTGTGAGTTGCGACTTGGAAAAAAATTTGCAAGGGACCTTGCGACATTCCAAAAAATCTGCAATTTCTCTGTGACTGGCAGGTGACGCCGTATCAACGTGGAGTTCTAGACTTGGATACTGAACTATAAATAATAGTATTATTACATTGTTAAAGAGGCTCTGTCACCAGATTAGAAGTGCCCTATCTCCTACATAATGTGATCGGCGCTGTAATGTAGATAACAACAGTGTTTTTTATTTTGAAAAACTTTCATTTTTGAGCAAGTTATGAGCTAGTTTAGATTTATGCTAATTAGTTTCTTAATAGACAACTGGGCGTGTTTTTATTTTTTACCAAGTGGGTGTTGTACAGAGGAGTGTATGACGCTGACCAATCAGTGACTAATCAGTGTCCTGCACTTCTCATTGTTCCCGCCCATTGTTACAGTGTGATTGTGCAGTGAAAGAAAGAAGGGAAAAAAAAGAAAACCTGCCTGTTGTCCAGATGCATTTTCTGACGACTCCTGTGATGAGGCTTGACATTCACATCTGGAAAGAAGAAAAGTTATAAAACATCACGTATTATTACCATTAAAGATAAGACTCAATCTTAATGTACATTGTGGCTCTCGGTATACTATATAATTATTTTCCTCTAGTAGACTTAACACTACTACTACTAAATAGACTTTTTTTTTTTTCGCAAAAGCCTTTTAAAAATGTAGCTAAAATGAAATCAGATTAAACATTTTTTATGTTCGAATCCCTCCAAGTAATTTTTTTTTGCAAATTTTTTTTTAAAACATGTCTACTAACTTGTGTACAATATACATCAAAGCATAAAAATATAGGCACGTATATAAATAAGAAACTCTGCCGAAGTTTTTCAGATTTCAAGTCCGGAAAAAGCAATGTCTCACCGGCTCATCTGAATCAAAGGACTTCATAATATGGGGTGAAAACTTTTTTGCACTTTTACACTATTGCCATAATGTTTTTGTACACCACTATGTTTATACAAAGAATATACCTTTTCGACTTTAAGGGTATGTGCACACGATAACGACCATTACGTCTGAAATTACGGAGCTGTTTTCAGGAGAAAACAGCTCCTGCATTTCAGACGTAATTGCTCGTACTCGCGTTTTGCGAGGCGTCAATTATGGGCGTAATTTTGAGCTGTTCTTCATTAAATTCAATGAAAAACGGCTCAAATTACGTCCCAAGAAGTGTCCTGCACTTCTTTGACGAGGCAGTCATTTTACGCGTCGTCTTTTGACAGCGACGCGTAAAATGACAGGTCGTCGGCACAGTACGTCGGCAAACTCATTCAAATGAATGGGCAGATGTTTGCCGATGTATTGGAGCCGTATTTTCAGACGTAAATCGAGGCATAAAACGCCTCGTTTACGTCTGAAAATAGGTCATGTGAGCCCAGCCTTACAGTTGTTGTTTCTGATTTGTATACCTTCCTATATGCTTATACTTTTACTATCTTTGAGATTATGTGAACCATCTCACTGGCACATAACACACCTATGTACTAAAAGGTCTAGTAACCATTCCTTATACAGTACTTTATACATCAACCATTTTTCATACAACAAGGTGCGTCGTAGCCTTGGACACAGTAAGGGATGTGCAGCAGTGTATGCAGTGCCACTCCTCCACAGGGAATGTTGGACTAGTCACCACTGTTCTCCAGATAGATGAAAGTCCAGCCATTCAAATCAGTGCCGTCAGCACCTGGCGAACCCGGTCAAGAGCCGGGGCCCATTACCCTTGGTGGGCCCACTCGGCCACCGGATGCTGATTCTGCTGTCATGGCTCCTCCAGGAGTGGATTCTCCGGCCAGAGTCTTGCCAGGGATTCTGCTTCTAGAGGGAGCCCCTGTCTAGGAGGAGGCGTAACTACCGCTATAGCAGCCATAGCGGCTGCCACGGGGCCCGCGGCATGAGTGGGCCCGTGCAACCTGCCGTCACAGCTCCCCCATGCCCAGTGGCCCCACTAGCAGCGACTATGGCAGCTACAGCGGTAGTGGACGCAGATACTATTGAACGCTATGGCAGAGCAGGGAGGTATCTCCCCGCTCCACCATTTACTAGGCTACAGACTCTCAAACAGAATGCTAGTAGATAATAGCGCTCTGCCCAGGACTTCGGCTCTGGGGTTGCCCCTGACATTACTGTCCATATATGGACAGTGATGTCAGGAGGAGAGAAGAAGTCTCAAGCAGAGCGCTAGAAGCGGCTCTGCTGCAGGACTCCATCTCAGGGGAAGGCCCTGACAGCACTGTCCATATATGGACAGTGATGTCAGGAGGAGAGAAGGAGTCCCAGGTATAGCGCTAGAAGCGGCTCTGCTCTAGGACTCCATCTCTGGGAAAGCTCCTGACATCACTGTCCATATATGGACAGTTATGTCAGGAGCAGAGTAGTGTTCCAGGCAGAGTGCTAGTAGCGCTCTGCCCTGGACTTTGGCACTGGGGTTGCCCCTGACATCACTATCCATATATAGACAGTGACGTCAGGGGCTTCACCTGAATCGGAATCCCCAGCCAGAGCATCGGCAATGCTCTGCCTGGAGATTCCACTCTTAGAGGGAGCCACAAAGGTGCTACCTACAGGGAAGGAGGCTGTGTGGCACTACCAGGGAAGGGGGTCTGTGTGACACTACCAGGGGGGGCTGTGTGGCACTACCAGGAACCAGGAGAGGGGGGTGTGGCAGTACCTGGGAAGAGGAGGCTCTGTGGCACTTGCTGGGAGGGGGCTGTGTGCCACTATCTACAGAGGGCACTAAATTTATGGGGGTACAAACTGGGGCCTAACTTCTATATGGGGGCATAAACAGGGCCCAATGTCTATATGGGGGTACAAAGTGAAGTTTTCTACCATTTTACTGCCGCAGTGAGTTCTCCCGCAAAGGGCCTACTACGTCTGTGTCACCCAAGGCCCATATAAACCTGGAGCCGGCCCTGATTCAAACATATATGACAAATCAAATTTTTATGCCATAAATGTCTTTCGTGGGGAAGTATGGGCACTGCGACGAGGGACATTTATGGCATATCCTGTGTTCCATATCAGTACTTTAAAGAGCAGAAGAGTACCAGAGATTCTGCCATGCATATTATCTATGGAGAGTAACGGAAACAGCTGTGCGAGAAAGGTTTCCGTTATTTCTAATAGACTTCAACAGAAACTGTGTGGCAAAATTGCTTGTCCCCACATCCAATTTTGACCTGGGTTTAGAAGAGTAACAGGTACATTGTACACCCATCTTCCAATTGGTGGAGTTTCAGCGACCAGCACTTACACTTATGGAGTAACCTATACATATATAACCTGTATATACACATACATTTTTCTTATCAGAATGCCCCTTTAAGAGTTTGGAAACCCAAAAAGACCCAATACTTCTCACAACAGCTAGAGCAGCTGTTTAATTGAGTATAATTGAAAGTTGACTAACTTCCTTATACATTTCATGAGGGATTTGCTAAGACAAGCGATTGGAATGACACCATTACAATAAGTGGTCTACCTCTTTCTTTCTTTTTTTCTCGAATCAGAGAATAGGTTCTCATTTTCTTTAGTTCCAGTACTGGAGGATTCACATTGCTGAAGAATAGCTTTATTCTGCTGAAAACATATACAGTATATATTATTTACATGCTGAACAATCCACTATCAAATACATTATACTGAGTATAATCTCAGCTATAGGGGCTGCAGAGGCAGCAGTCGCACCCAGGCCCTGGTGTCAGTGGGGGACTAAATGTCCTTCTGCTACATACAGATTTTGCAGTATCCAAGAGCTTTAAGTTACGCCTCTGAATTATTAATTTTTTGCCCCTGTTCTGTCGCCAGCGTGTTCTGTGGTGTCTATAAAAATCTACATAGACAGTTGAGAAAAATGTTCAAATACTTTACTTTACAGTTTTAGGATTTCATTTAGATTTTTTACTTTCCCAATCCATTGCTGCTTCCAAACTTCTACTGGGTGCCCATATAAACAGCCAGCAGAGTATCTGCGCTTTGTTGTTATGTGATACATGTGACCTAAATGCTTAGCTCTAAGGACTGATCCGTCCTTGTTGTATGGATCAGTAATAAAATATAAAAAAATAAATAAAAAAAATTCTCCATCGGATGCAATATTATGGAAGTATTCTCACCATATATATGGAGTACCTATCAATCAGTTATATGGATCTGTAGGGACTATGTGTGTCGCCGTACAGGTTCTGTGCACACAATTTTGCTGTGTGCATGAGGTTTAACCCCTTAAGGATTAAGCTATTTTGGCCTTAATGACCAAGCATTTATTTTCGTTTTTTCCTGCCCGCTTTCTAAGTGTGACAACTTATTTATTTTTATGTCGAAATAGCTATATTAGGGCTTGTTTTTTGTGGGACAAGTTTTATTTTTCAATTGCACCATTTGTGGGTGCATATATTATATTGATTAACGTTTATAAAAAAAAAATTGGGAGTGAATTGAAAAAAAAACTGCTATTCCAGCATTGTTTTTTGCATTTAAAATTTACTACTATGCAGTGTAAATAACATGTTCGATTTATTCTATGTCAGTACTATTACAGTGATACCAGATATATATATTTTTTTATGTTTTACTACTTTTGCACAATGAAAACACTTTTAACCCCTTAAGGACACTGGCAATTTTGGCCTTGAGGACAGAGCAATTTTTTTACATTTCCCTCTTTGCATCTCGACGCTCATAACTCTTTTATTTTTTGTACGACGTAGTTGTATGAGACTTTCTTTTTTGCGGGACGAGTTGTACTTTATGTAGGTACCATTTTGTTTGGTACAAATACATTATTGTTTAATTTTTATAAATTTTTATTTTTGCGAAAATGCAGAAAAAAAGCAGTTGCGCAGCATTTTTTATATTTTTTTTTTACACCATACACCGATCATCATAAATAATTTTATACATTTGTTGTACAGGTTGTTACGGTCATGGCGATAGCAAATATGTCTGTATTATTTCATGTTTTGGGACTTATATTTTAAAAAGTTTATTTATTATAAAAAATGTGTGTTTCTGTGTATTTTTTTAACTTTTTATTTATTTATTTGTCATTAATTTTTTTTACATTCATTTAACTTTTTTTTAAATCCCATAAAGGGATTTATCATTTTTATTTTTATTTTGTAACTGTAATGTACTAGCATAGATCTATATGCCAGTACATTAGCCTGTTACTGATCGTACACAGGCAGTTGTTAGGGAAGACCTCAGTATGCCCTAACAACAGGAAATATGTTCAGACAGCCCTGGGGTCCTTCAATGGACCCTGGGCTGTCTGGCCATACAAGTTATGGGCTTTGATCGCGTCACAGTTATTTTCTGTGACGCGATCAATGTGCAGTCCCCCTTCTTTGACGGCGTTAACGGCGGAGAGAAGATGTTTCTCTCCTCTCCGCTGTCAGAGCGGGGCCGTGGCTGTGTATTACAGCCGTTGCCCCGCTCTCGATCACGCACACAGACGGCTGTCACACAGGACGAGTATGCTCGTCCTAAAGCGCGAAGTGCTCGCCGCTCAGTACGAGCATACTCGTCCTGTGTCGGCAACCAGTTAAACAAAAATGATTTGTTTTTGCATCGCCACATTCCAAGGGCCGTAACTTTTGTATTTTTCCGTCAATGTAGCCATGTGTAGGTTTGTTTTTTGCGGGACGAGACGTAGTTGTCACAGGTGCTGTTTTTGAGTACATGGGAATTATTTATTAACGTTTATTTAATTTTTTGGGAGGCAGATTGGGGACAAAAAACAATTTAGATTTTTTTTTTGTGTTTTTGGTACGGCGTTCAACCGGTGGTTTAATTAATGTGTTAACTTTATTGCTGTGGTCGTTATGATTGCGGTGACACCAGATATGTGTGTTTTTTGTTGTTTTTTTACACTTCCAGTAAATAAAACCACTTTTTATGGGAAAACATTTCTTTAGTCCCACTAGGGGATTTTACAATACGATCTTCTGATCGCAGATATAATGCTTTGGTATAATTAGTAAACCAAAGCATTTAAACCAAAGCCATAGACAGGCAATCTATTAGCCCTCTTGCACACGACTGTGTGTGCCGCCCGAGCCCTGCCTGTTGTCCGTGGAAAGATAGGACATGTTCTATCTTTCCACGGGTCAGAAAGTTGAGTCCGTTTTTACGGACCCGATTCATCCACTGAAGTGCGTGGGTCAGTGAAAACGATCGGATGACACTCGGTTGCCGTGAAAAAGGCCTGAGTGGCACTTGGTCATGTGGAAGAGGCTTCCGGCCATGCCTCTGGCACAACCTAAAATGCATATAGCCAGGGCAGTCCTGGGGGCCTTTGTTAGGCTCCCGGCTGCCATGACAACATGTCGGCGACCGACAATCTTGTTCGTGGGCCTCCGATGTGTGATAGAGGGAGCCCCCTCCCTCTGTCAAACCACTTCAATGCCGTGGTCACTATTGACCAGGGCATTTAAGGGTTAAATGGCCGTGATTGGAGGTTTCTCTAATCCTAGCCGTTGCATTGCGTGCTCAGCTGTCATTCACAGCCGGGCTCCCGCGGTGATCGTGTGAGACCAGCTTCTGTGCCCGCACGATCACAATCACGTACATGCACGGCGGAATGCACAAATGGTTGCCTTTTCATGCTGTGCATGTAAGTAATTATGTGCCAAGGTGTTAACTGTGTAACTGTTATCTGAGCTCCCACAATGGAAGACATATTGGTTGTCATTCTGACACAGCCACTGACTCACCTTACATATGGAATCCTGAAGTTTAACATAAAGTGCATCTCTTTCTTCTACCAATTTTTTAATCTCAGATTCGTTATTCCTTTTCAACTCTTCTATGTGCATTTCGTGATCCTGTAATGATCGAAAAATAAGAAGTTGGCACTTAGTTGCATATATATATACACACACCAAAAAGACAAGTCACAATGGTATAAGGAGAAATTACATTTAAAGTAAAAATAGCAGAAATGGGAAAATTACTGTAGTGTTTATATTTGCCTTTTTCCACCATTGTTGGCATGTCTAGTGGGAACGACCTTACATAAGCCTGTGTATCATGCAGCAGCAATCTATTGTACAGCAGGTAGAAAGTTCTGTGACTACTTCAGTACATATAGCTAATTGTACTGAGATGGTGGTCACCCAGACAGGATGTCAAGTAGTGTCTAGGCAACTTGGTCTTATACGCCTTGCACAATACAATAAAGGGAAGTGACTATAAAATGAGCAATAAACATTTAATCTATGTATATTCGTTTTAACTCCAGAAGTAATGTTTTGCTTTAAGGGTACAGCGGTGTACATGAAACAAGACAGGGGCGTAAGTATTTTAAGTGCAGAGGATGCGGTCGCACCTGGGCCCTGAAGTTTGAGGGGGCCCAAATAGTCTTTGCCCCATGTGAGGAGACCAGTATTATTAATAACCCATGATGGTTTGGGGGCCCTGTTACAGATTTTGCACTGAGCCCAGAAGCCTGAGGTAATGCCTCTGTATAATTTAAACTGTAACTAAAACAAGAAAACTTTTATTTTTATCTCTGTGACAGCAGAACAAGGATGAAGATACTATAGTACTTTCTGCAGCCGCCTCTTCTCTTCCGCCATGGATGTCTGGATGGATTTAATCTCAGCTGCATGATTCTTTGCCAAGTCTTCTCGACTCTTCACTAGCTGCTCTTTTAGATGCTTTGTCTCTGTCTCTTTCTGCCGTTTTGTTTTACTGATGTCCTCTTTGTGTTGTTTTGGAACAGAGTGTTCTCTCAAGTACTAATGTATGACGAGAAAGACACATAGAAAGTTTAAATGGAGCTGTTATTCATTCTGATAGGACGACTAACTGTACTGTAGCTTGAAAATTAAATGAGCACTATTAGGTTATGTTCACACGCAGTGTTTTCAGACGTAATTCGGGCGTTTTACGCCTCGAATTACGCCTGAAAAAACACCCCTAATACGCCTACAAAAATCTGCCCATTGCTTGCAATGGGTTTTACGGTGTTCTGTCCCCACGAGGTGTAATTTTACGCGTCGCTGTCAAGATACGGCGCGTAAAAAGACGCCCGCGAAAAAGAAGTGCATGTCACTTCTTGGGACGTTTTTGGAGCCGTTTTAAATTGACTCCATTGAAAAACAGGTCCAATAACGTCTGTAAAATACAGCACGAAAAATGCGAGTTGCTACAAAAACGTCTAAAAATCAGGAGCTGTTTTAACCTGAAAACAGCTCCGTATTTTCAGACGTTTTTGGTCACTGCGTGTGAACATACCCTTAAGCCCATATTTACTATGCAGTTATTGCCAGTTTTTGGAGTCAACTGCTGAATAAAAGTCGGAATTCATGACGTGCGCCTATTTTATATAAAGAAAATTGTAACTTTTATCGTCACTCGTCAAAACTTAAAAGCTGGCGAGAAGAGTGTGCGTGGTCCCTAAGGAAACATAGTTTTAAACAAATTTATTAAGAATAAGACCAGAAAATATGCCAGTTTTAGCAAATGTGGGCCTATGTAAAGAAAAAACTCAAATTGATAAAACAATCCCAGGAATTTCTCCCTTAGAGTATGTTCACACCTTAAAAATATGCTATTTTTGTTCAACGGATTTGCAGATTTTCCATATGAAAAAAGGGTGATATAGTTTTGCAATTGTCACAAGGTCACTTGCAATTTTTTATGCTATTTTATGTGGATTCAATTGACTGTGAATTCCACCTCCTAATGGTGTAAGTGGCTGCAAGGAATTTGAAAAATGAAGCCACCACTAGAACAGAACCTTTGTGTCCATTTAAAGCAGACGTGCGCAGAAATCTTTTCTAATTATATGGAGAATATTTTTAATACACATATTGCAGCTAATTTCTTCAATAAGAGTATAACTGGAGGAATGACGTGAATGTCCACCTTGAACATAATTTAGTTTTTTTACTCTAAATAGGTCCAATATTCTCTGCTGATTAATTTCTTAATACAATCTCAGATTTTCTGATACAGATCTCCAAATCATTTTCAGTTAAATGATAAAATTCTAGCTGCCTGCAGTCACCACTAGAGGGAGCTTAGGAGCTTACTGCATACTATTTCTGCATTAAACGCAATAATAAAAAAGTATGCAACAAGTTCCTACACTCCCTCTAGTGGTGGCTGCAGGATTTGATTGTTTAACTCTGTTTATCCAGGGATTTGGAGCTCTATTTCAGAAAAATGGACCTCTAACCGCTATATTAAGAGATTAGCACAGATTGTACCTAAGAATTATACGGTGTTAAAAGAGCTTTCCTATAATCATTATTTATCACCTATCCACAGGCAGCCACATAGAAATTAATGGAGCGGTGGCCGAAAATGCGCACTATGGCTTCATTCCTTAGTTCCCAGAAACCTCAAAGTAAGCCGATTCTCATGAGCGGTGGGGGTTCCAGCAGTCAGACCCCCACCGATCAGATATTTATCACTAATCCTGTGGATAGGTGATAAAAATCGATTATCGGAAAACCCTTTTAAGAGAAGGTGTTCCTTTAAAATGAATTTTAAATATTTATCTGATAATAAGCTCCAAATTTGTAATGCAGTATAAGGCTATGTTCACACTGAGTTTTTTGCAGGCGGAATTTCTGCCTCAAAATTCCGTTTGGAAGTTTAAGGCATATTTTCCTCTCTCTGCACGCCGATTTTCGCAGCGTTTTTCGCCCACGGCCGTTGAGCGCCGCGGGCATAAAACGCCACGAAATATGCTTTCTCTGCCTCCCATTGAAATCAATGTAAACGGCCAAAGATAGGGCATGTCGCTTCTTTCTCCCGCGAGCCGATTTTACCGCTCCAGGGAGAAAACCGCCCCCGCCTCCCATTGAAATCAACGGGAGGCGTTTTCAGGCCGTTTTTGACGAGTTTTTTGGTGCGGTTTCCGCATCAAAAAACTCGTCAAAAAACTCAGTGTGAACCCAGCCTAATGGATCAGTAAAGTGGATCGGAAAGGACTGTTGCTGCAGATTGGTAAATTTGTCCATCTACATCCATCCATATAGCTGTCAGGATTCTGTTGTTGTACTGCAAAATTACCACTAGTGGCCGCTGTTTTACACTTTGAGGAATTGTGCTGCACCTTTACTCCTTACCACTGGAGGCTGCTGTTTTTTTGCCCTTAAACTTGCCCTTAACCAAGATGGCAAATGTTGCATCGTGTGAACCACCTTGTTTCCTGTTTGGGCCTACTTCAGACCACATGGAATACCAAACAGTGCTTGAGTATTGTGTCTTGTTCCAGTCTCCTGCTCCTGAGAACTGTCTTTGCCAGACTGTTCCTACTTCCTTGCTGCTACTACTACTACTCGTGTTCCACCCGCCAAGCACTGTTCCTGGGGACGTCTCACCGGGCTCTGCACTGTGCTCCGCTCGCTACTTCTGACCATAGGATTCCAGCAGTGTTCGCCAGTATCGTAACAGGATACTCAAGCCATTTCCATGGAATCCGCCAGAGAAGCAAGTTTGGAGGTTCGTGTGAACAATATGAACTGTTTGCTTACTAACATCTTTGCTGACATGCAAACTTTAAAGACTAAATATTTGGCGTTTGAAAATCAAACAACCCATGATGTTCAAGTTTATGGACAAGCTACACAGGGTTTACAAGGCATGGTGGCTCAGCAAGCAGAGCTGATCCGGGAACTTCAGAATCGAGTTGTGACCCCAGCCTCTTCATCTACCCTGCCGCTTCCACCATTCAGGTTTGGTGGGGATCGTGACAAATACCGTGGATTTATAAACCAATGCAAGTTATATTTTGGTGCACATCCTGCTCACTTCCCTACTGATAATTCAAAGGTGCTGTGTATTATTATGCTTCTGACACATAAGGCTGTAGCCTGGGCAAGCCCTCTTATTGAAACCAACGATGCTCGGCTTGATGACTTGGACGCCTTCCTAGCAGCCATGAGCCAAGTATTTGATGATCCTAAGCGGTGTACTACAGCAGAAGCAGCGTTGATGGCTCTACGTCAGGGCAGACGCTCTGTTGCCGAATATGCCACAGATTTCAGACAGTGGGTGATGGATACTGAGTGGAATAATGCTGCAAAATTAACATTCTTTAAAAAAGGACTATCTAGTGCACTTAAGGACGAGTTAGCACGGGCTGAAGCTCCCACAGAGTTTGATGATTTTGTACACCATTGTATTCGAATAGACACTCGGCTGTCAGAGCGTCGACAAGAAAAATGGGGTTCTACCTGGTCCCGTAATAATAACTATTACTCGTCTGCTTCAGCTCCCACTCCTAGAGACTCTGAAACAAAGAATTACCAAGAACACCAAGCTGAACCTATGCAAATTGACAGTATACAAAAGCGTGAAAGTGCCGACAGAAGAGAACGAAGGTTTAGAGAAAATCAATGCTTCTATTGTGGTAAAACTGATCACTTCCTTATCAATTGTCCATGTCGTCAACGCAAGATGGTGGCGGTAGTAGCAGATCATGACCTCTCTGATGTAGAATCTGTTTCTTCTGAACAAGTGCCACCAGTGCATGCACTCATTCATTCAGTCTCCTGCACAGCACCCAATATTAAAAAAGAACACAAAGACACTCATTGCTTTATTCCCATCAAGTTTAGAATTGATTCTCAATGGATATCCGCCTCTGCCATGGTGGACTCTGGAGCAAATGGGAATTTTATGGACATTTCTTTTGCTAATAAACATGGTGTAAAATTTCAAGAGAGACTGTCACCCATTCTTATGGAAACTGTAGATGGATCCCCTCTGAACTCAGGTCCAGTTGATCAAGAGACTGAACCATTGGAGATAATTATGAGACCTAATCACCATGAGGTTCTATCTTTCCTATTAATTTCATCCCCACATTTTCCAATTATTTTTGGACTACCATGGCTGCAGGCTCAGAACCCTACAATTGACTGGGAAACCAAAGAAGTGTCTTTTCCATCAGAGGTCCCCTCCTCAGAGTCTTTACCAGAACAATCTCACGAAAAGATTGAAGGGGAGCTTGAAGTATCTCCTAAATTACCTCCTCTATATGACGAATTTACCGATATATGTGACAAAGAGAATGCTAATAAACTCCCTCCACATCGACCTTACGATTGTCCGATTGAACTGTTGCCTGGAGCAGCTATACCTTTTGGATGCATCTACCCATTAGCAGAGCCGGAACTGAAGGCTCTTAAAGAATACATAGATGAAAATTTAGCTAAAGGTTTTATTCGTCCATCTTCATCGCCAGCAGGTGCACCTATATTTTTTGTTAAAAAGAAAGACGGCTCTTTGAGACCTTGCGTGGACTATAGAGAATTAAACAAAGTCACAATTAAAAACCGTTACCCTCTGCCATTGATTCCGGAGTTGCTGGATAGAGTTCGTCAAGCTAAAATATTCACCAAATTGGATCTTCGAGGTGCATATAATTTGGTTCGCATTAGACCAGGTGATGAATGGAAAACAGCGTTTAGATCACGTTATGGACATTATGAATACCTAGTCATGTCTTTTGGACTTTGCAATGCTCCTGCAACCTTTCAGCATTTTATTAACGATATCTTCAAGGACTTGTTAGATCAGTTCGTAGTCATCTATCTGGATGACATATTAATCTTTTCTAATTCTACAGAAGAACATCAGAATCATGTGAGAATGGTGTTGGAACGTCTGAAAGCATATCAACTCTATATCAAGTTGGAGAAATGTGAATTCCATCAAACAGAAATACAGTTCTTGGGTTATATCATTTCTCCCCTAGGGTTACACATGGATTCTAGCAAGATTCAAGCAATTAGAGACTGGCCAACTCCAAAAAATGTGAAAGAGGTCCAACGATTTGTAGGATTTGCTAATTTCTACAGACGTTTTATCAAGAATTTTTCGGGCATTATTACACCAATTACCCAATTAACAAAGAAAAGGATACCTTTTGTGTGGTCTCCTCAGACACAAGATGCTTTTTTCAATTTGAAAACAAAATTCACAACAGCCCCTATACTGGTTCATCCTAACCCTGAAAAAGCGTTTATTGTTGAAGTGGATGCTTCAGACTGTGCAATAGGGGCTATTCTATCACAGAGAACTGGAGAGAAAGAGTTGCTGCACCCTTGTGCTTACTTTTCTCGAAGTTTGACTGCTGCTGAAAAGAATTATGACGTGGGGAACAAGGAACTCCTAGCCATCATTGCTGCTTTCAAAGAATGGAGACATCATTTAGAAGGCACAGCTCAACAAATTGTGGTTCTAACTGATCATCGTAACCTTGAATTTGTTAGATCTGCCAAATGTTTGTCTCCCCGCCAAGCCCGGTGGAGTCTGTTTCTAAATCGTTTCAACTTTGATCTCTTACAGGCCTGGTTCCCGAAATGGTAAGGCCGATGCCTTATCTAGGTTGTTCTCCAATGACTCCTCCTCGACAGTACCACCAACAACTATTCTTTCCGAGTCCAATTTCCTGGGGGTGATCCATAGCAAGGACTTGCTTGATGAGATAAAGGAAGCCTATGAGACCGACCCAATTCTTTTGCACCCACCAGAGGAAGTGTCCCTAACTTTCAAAAATCAAGTATGGACTAACAAGCACTGCATTTACGTTCCAGAAACTGTAAGATTAAACGTGCTAAAATTAATGCATGACTCTAAACTAGCAGGTCACAAGGGGATTCAGAAAACACAAGAATTTCTTTCCCGCTTCTTTTGGTGGCCCAATTATCAAAAAGATGTGAAGAAATATGTTTCTTCTTGCAACACCTGTGCCATGTACAAAACTCCTCGTACCTCACCCATGGGATTATTGCAGCCTCTGCCAATTCCATCTCGCCCTTGGGGATCTATCTCTATGGACTTTATTGTCGACTTACCAGTCTCCAAAGGGAAGAATTCCATCTTAGTAGTGGTTGATCGGCTCACTAAAGCAGCCCATTTTATTCCTTGCCCTGGACTACCTTCTGCTAAAGAGACTGCTGATCTTATAATTCAGAATGTGTTTCGTCTTCATGGAATACCAGATGAAGTGGTTTCGGATCGCGGAGTACAATTCACATCAAGATTCTGGCGGAGTTTTTGCACAGCACTCGACATAAATGTCAGTTTGTCTTCTGCTTTTCATCCCCAGTCTAATGGTCAGACTGAGCGCACAAATCAAACGTTAGAACAGTATCTCCGATGCTACATCTGCCATTTACAGGATGACTGGGTCGATTTGCTTCCAATGGCGGAGTTCTCCTACAATAATTCTCAGAATGCCTCCACTAAACAAACACCGTTTTTTGCAAATTTGGGTTACCATCCCAGTATTCTTCCCAATCTTCCCAGAGAAACTTTTATTCCTGCAGTGACTGACAGAATACAATCACTTCAACAGAATCTGGAAATGCTAAAAATTACATTATCAATTGCCCAGGAGAAATATAAAGAAACAGCAGATAAATCTCGTAGACCTTCTCCAACCTTCAAAGTGGGAGATGAAGTATGGCTTTCCACCAAGAATCTGAAACTTCACTTACCTTCAGCAAAATTGGGCCAAAAATTTATTGGTCCTTTCAAGATTATTGGACAAGTAAACTCAGTGGCTTTTCGTCTCAAACTTCCCAGACCAATGAGAATACATCCAGTGTTCCATGTATCCCTACTGAAACCTGTTGTTTCAAATCCATTTCCAGGACGCCACCTGCCTCCCCCTGATCTTATCGAAGTTGATGGACAAGAACATTATACTGTTGAAAACATCCTGGACTCCAGGGTATTCAGAAATCGGTTGCAATATCTAATAAAATGGCAAGGATATGGCCCTGAGGATAATTCATGGGAACCCGTAGGCAATCTCAATGCTCCTCGACTGGTTAGGGAATTTCACCAAAGATATCCAGATAAACCAAGTCAAACATCGTCCTGAGGCCGCTGTCGAAAGGAGGGAGTAATGTCAGGATTCTGTTGTTGTACTGCAAAATTACCACTAGTGGCCGCTGTTTTACACTTTGAGGAATTGTGCTGCACCTTTACTCCTTACCACTGGAGGCTGCTGTTTTGCCCTTAAACTTGCCCTTAACCAAGATGGCAAATGTTGCATCGTGTGAACCATCTTGTTTCCTGTTTGGGCCTACTTCAGACCACATGGAATACCAAACAGTGCTTGAGTATTGTGTCTTGTTCCAGTCTCCTGCTCCTGAGAACTGTCTTTGCCAGACTGTTCCTACTTCCTTGCTGCTACTACTACTACTCGTGTTCCACCCGCCAAGCACTGTTCCTGGGGACGTCTCACCGGGTTCTGCACTGTGCTCCGCTCGCTACTTCTGACCATAGGATTCCAGCAGTGTTCGCCAGTATCGTAACAATAGCAGTGTATTAGGGCTAGTTCACACAGAGTTTTTTGGAGCTGTTTTTGACGCAGAAAACTGCATCGGAAACAGCGCCAAAAACCATTCAAAATCTCCTCCCATTGATTTTAATGGGAAGCAGTAGTGTTTTTTTCCCACGAGTGGAAAAATACGCTCGCAGGAAAAAAAACCTTCAAGCTCTTTATTCCCGCGTTTCCGTCTCTGACCTCCCATTGACAATGTCAATGGGAGGCAGAGAAAGCAGTATTCACTGCATATTTTGCCGCAGCGCTCAATGGCCGCGGAAAAGAACGTGCAGGCAGGTTTGTGTGAACATACCCTAAACGTATAGCTTCAGTGTTTATACATTTGCTAGAATACAGTTAGTGCACATTATCACCTGTAAAGCGGAATTTTTCCACTGCAAATGTTGGTGCAGATTTGGGGCAATTACGCAATGAATCTGCACCAACATTTGCATATTTGACAGGTAATTCAGACGTTGCAGAAAAAACAGCGGACTTGCCACAGATTTCAGTTTTTGCATTGCAACGTCTGAACTAAGTTTCCTAAAAATATATAGAAAGAAATCTAAAAAACGGCTGCTGCAGAATTCCACTGCGGACTGTCCGCACCGGAATTCAACAGCAATTCTGCCACGTGTGAACGTGCCCTAATTCTACAAGATGCCAGAGTTTCATTTTTGCAGATCTCAAATCTGGAGCGTATATTCTACCATCTCTGATAAATACAGACATATCATCATGTTCTTGATGATATAACAAAAAGTTCTTGGATTTTCAATTGTTTCGACTCTATGCGGTTATTACAATACCTGTTTTGAATTCACAACGTCCCCGCTGTCTCTCTTGCTTGCAGTTGTTTTACGTGCCGGTTTCTGCTGCTGTTGATCTATTTGACTTTTTAATTCAGCGAGTTCAGCGAGAGCTGCTTTATGTGCGCTTGAGATGCTCTTCATCTGTTCTGTCAGAACAAAGCAATGTATTATTGTTTTACCACATTGCGGACAGCACAATATACAGACTGCAGCACAAAGGGTTAACACTTACTACCTGTCATCTTCTGGATGTCACTTTCTTGCTGCGATAGTCTCTGTTTTGCCACTGAAAGCTCCTCCGCTGCATTTCTCTGAATGCTTCTGGACTCGACTAGCTCCTCTTCTTTCTGTCTCAGTTGGGCTTCTAAATCCTAACAAAAATAAAGGTCTAATTCTGTTACGATTACTTTTTTATATCAGTTTAATTGTACGTACTGTAGAGTGGTCGCATTTTAACGTTTCATTAGAGCGAATTTCCACGTACGCCATTTTAGGTTCTTGATATTCAGTTTTTTCTTAGTTACATTTTTTTTTGCCGATAACAATCGCATTTACAGTTCCTATAGTGGTTGTTACCTAGTTTTTCCAGAGCACTGAGTGCCAGTTATTAACATACAGTGATATAGTAGTGGGGAATGTGCGTATGTGTACGCTTCGGAAATACAAATCAAGAACGCCACGTGTGACTTAACCCTAACTGAGCTTTTTAAGAAATTTGCCCAATGATGTAGAAACTTTACAACGTATGCCTATGGGAAAAATATTCCGTAATGCAAGAACTAGAGAAATCTTCCTGAGTTGCAGAATATTTCCTATAGGCATACTGTACATTGAATTTTCCACAGATAGCATGACTGCACCATTAAATCACCTGCGGGAGCTGTACAAGCAGTCTTGTTGGTTTCCAACCAGATTTCAAAATCTTTGTTCACATCTCTATGCCGGTTTTCCATTGTACTGCTCCGTCACAGGAGTAAAACAACGGAAAAACAAAGTCGCCGGATCTGTCGCATGACGGAAACCCACGGCGCCTGCCGAAACCCATTGACTTAGTTCATTGGTCATTCGTCCAATTCATTCATCCCTGTTCACCCATTGACCTAGTTCATCATGGTGTTTCCGTCATGGTGTCCATTTTGTTTGCCTGACAAAATAGCGCAGCATGCAACTGAATCCTCACGGAGCCTCCGACCCATGTGTGTACAGAGCCTTAGAAAAAGCTGAAATAAATGTTTACCATGCACTTATGGGTCATATGGTCTGCAATAAAATTGTTTTTAGTTTAAATCCTTCCTAGTTCTAACCCACAAGGCTACATGCACACGTTGCAGAAGTTAACGTGGAAAATCTGCATAAAACCGCAGATAAATGCTGGTAATTTCGTAGGTGAAATCCGCACATAATTTTGCGTTTTTTATATTTTGATGCAGAAACAGCTGTGGATTTTGCTGCGTCTTCTATAAAATTGTCCGACACAATTCTGAGACAGAAACACAAGATACATTGGCATGCTGTGGACGTTAAAATCCGCACCGCAGGTCAATTTACTGGCAAGAAAATTCTGAAACGTGTAGATGAGATAACTTCAAATCTTATTTACTTTGCTGGTACTGTATTACGCTGCGGCAATCCTGCAAGTAATACACATCGTGTACAGGGGGATCTCTCATAAGGGAAATCTCTGTCCATATGCATATTGGCGCACAATAGAAGAGTCAGAATGGAGGGCAGAGCAGTAAGATGTGCTCCTGCTCTGGCAGACCTAAGCTGTCCATGTAGGGGACATGTCTGGCTTGCGGTGGCTTCAACGTCAAAATCAGCTGTTTGCTGATGGTGCCAGGAGCAGAACCCATGACAACTAGCTGATCTCCACAGCATCTCCTATGTAAAACGGATAAGACGACCTCTTCAAGTTGCACATAAGCTGAAAACACTCTGTGAAAGGGTGAATCTGAATCCCCTGAATGCAGTAAGGGGTTTCTCTTACTTCTATATGCTATCACAGTGCGATCGGTGGGGGTCTGACTGATGTGACCCAACAAAATTGCTAGAATGAGAAAAACACTGCGCCGCCGTGTCTCCTGTCAACTCCGTTCAGCATTTTTTGTGGTCAATGGTCAACCATGCTGCGTCTGGAAAAAGGAGGCTGCACGATAAATCGCTACACTTTATGACATGACTTGAATTGTCTTTCAAGTGACTTTTTTGGGTGACTTTTTAGTATACTCTGTCATGTGTACATGATAAATAGAAATATTTTTTGCCATTTTATATGGCATTTTAGAGCAGCTTTTCCTTTTCTGCAGGCTCCATATTTATTTATTTTTTAAAAAAGCACAAAAAGATGATAGCACAATTTTCCTGGTATAAAATATAGAGAAAATATCGTAATAGTGATCCATGTCCAATGAAAAAAACCAAATAGGCCCAAAAAAACGAAACAATATTATGAGCGATTAAGGCTAAGCACTCAAGCTGGGATTATCTCAGCTTGAGTGCTTAGCTTTAATTGTCCATAATATTGTTCAGTGTTTTTTTTATCCATATCAAATTGTCAGTTTTCCAGAATCCAGCACTAGTGTGAGATAGCAGGACCAGCATCTGTGTGTCTGTGTCTCTGTCTCTCTCTGCAGCTGCTCCCTCCTCCTCCCTACAACACTGAGGAAATTAAAATGTGCAACATCTTACCCCTGAAGTGATTACAATTTTTCAATGGACCGTGTGAAGGGTCCATTGAAAAATAGAACCTGTCCTATTATCTTCCGTTTTCACGGATCCCTCCATAGGCTCAAGTCTATGGGGATTCGTGAAAGTGGGACCCAGACGGGGGCACCTCGGACATGAGAAACGTCACTTTTTCACGTCTGAGTTTCCCCACGCTAGTGTGAATCTAGCCTTAGTTGACATAGGTGGACAGAGAATCAGGTATAAGCCTCATGAGTGCTAATATGGAAGTAGCGAATTGTATAGTTTTAATGGATGCTATAGATTTTAGGTGGAAATATTCTTTAAGGCCTTTTTCACACATGATGTAGTTTTTGGTGTTTTTTTATTCGAATGATCAAATCAGCAAGTGTGAATCCAGACTAAAGATGTATTTGTTGTTTTTTATTTAGAAACAGCTACCATACATATAAGATTTTTTTGGGAACACTAGTGTATCGCAGCCTCACCTTGGCCCAGGCAGACACATCTATTCAAGCCATTCATTATTTGTGTTAAGTGTGACCCTTTTTCTCTATTTAGTAGGTGCTGAACTACAGATGAAAACCATCAAGTCCTATTTAAATAGAGCATGAATTTTTACCCGGAGCTGAATGCTTTTTTCTCTTATTTTTCGGCATTGATGGTGTACCGCATCATGCTGTAGTCAAAGTATCTTAAAGGGAATACCTTTTAAATGGAAGAGGATATGTTAGGAAGCAGGTTCATGTCTGGACACCTACATAGTATTAAATACCATAGCTTAGTACACCACAATTTAACCTAGCCTTGAAGGGGTTGATCAACGAAAAACATTTGTCATCTGTGGATAGGTAATCAATGTTTTCCATGGGCCAACTTCTTTAAGGGTGTATTCACACTGTGCGTTTTTGCTAGGTTTTTTTTTAAGAGCTTTTGCAATGCATCTGAAAAATGCATTCGATTTTACCGCGATTTACAAAATCGTGACAAATCACTGTAAAAACGCATGCATTTTTCTCTGTTTTTTGGATGCATGCCTAGAAACGCAGCAAAAACGCAATACATCCTAAGGTTCACACCATGTTGGTTTGTACGTTCAGTGTATGTGCTTGTAAATGGGTCCTTTTGAGTGTCTTTTACATTGGTATTTTTGTTTTTTAGGGTATGTTCACACGCCATATTCACGGACGTAATTCAGGTGTTTTACGCCTCGAATCACGCCCAAAAAAACGGCTCCAAACCGTCTGCAAACATCTGCCCATTGAATTCAATGGGTCTTACGGTGTTCTGTGCAGACTGGCTTTTTTTTTTACGCACCGCTGTCAAAAGTAGGGATGTAATTGGAGCCGTTTTTCATTGATTCCAATGAAAACCAGCTCCAATTACGTCCGTAAAAGACGCCGTTAAAAACACGTGCACTTGTCAAAACATCTGAAATTCAGGAGCTGTTTTCGCCTGATCTAAGGCCGGATTCACACGAGCGTGTGCGTTTTGCGTGCGCAAAAAACGCAGCGTTTTGCGAGTGCAAACAGTCCGCAAAAGGTTTGTGTGTCATCGGCATATGATGCGTGGCTGCGTGATTTTTGCGCAGCCGCCATCATTATGACACTCTGTTTTTATGTTTGTAAACAGAAAAGCACGTGGTGCTTTTCTGTTTTCATTCATAGTTTTGACTACTGTAGCGCGCATCACGCGCGGCACACGGAAGTCCATCCGTGTGCCGTGCGGGGTTTTCAAGTATCCATTGACTTCAATGGGTGCGTGCAGCACGAAACACGGTCAAATATAGGACATGTCATGCGTTTCACGCAGCGGACATACGCTGCATGAAATTCACTGACAGTCAGAACGGCCCCATTCAGTAACATAGGTCCGTGCTACGGCGGTAGTTACGCTACTGGGTGGCAAGTTTGCTGTAAGTAAAAAAAATATCCATTTCCATTCACACAGAATGTGTTTTTGTTTCCCTAGGAGCGACTTTTTTTTATGGTGTTTGGCCCACATAGACCTCCATTTTGCGAAAAAAAATTTGTACAAAAATAATCCTGCATGAAGGAACCCTTAGGGCATGTTCAGACGTGGCAGAATTCTGCAGACACTGTCCGCATCAATGCCGCACATAATCTGTGTTGCAGATTCTGTTGCGCCTTTGCCTAAAATGTACAGTAAAATGCTGCGGATTAGTCGTTCTGGATTCAGATGAAGAGTACTTCCTGCTCTCTTTTAAAACATTCCATCTCAGTCTAGCTATAGACCTCGAAACACATAGATCCAGTCAGAATGATGAAATATCCTGTTCGCGAAAGCAATCCGCAACGCAACACACATAACATCTGCGGATTTCATTGCATAATCTTTCAACTCCATTGAAGTCAACTGAGAAATTACGCCACAAGTACGCATCAAGTCCGCAACAGCCAGTGTATGCTGCGGACACCAAATTCCGCACCGCAGCCTATGGTCTGCAGCGGAGTTGTCCGCAACGTCTGCACGAAGATAACTAAAAAGGTGTGGAAACCAATGGACAGACTGTCTGCTGCGGATTTCCAGTGCGGACTGTCCGCAGCGGAATTCAACAGCAATTCCGCCACGTGTGAACATGCCCTTAGGGCACATTCAGACGTGGCGGAATTGCTGTGGAATTCCGCTGCGCACAGTCCGCAGTGGAATTCTGCAGCAGCCGTTTTTTACATTTGTTTCTATACATTTTTAGGTAACTTAGTTCAGATGTTGCAGAAAATAACTGTGCGGAAATAAGGCTGCGGTGCAGAATTTTCCCTCCGCAGCATGCTCATTACATTGCGGAGAAGCAGCAGAATTTCACTGCGGATCTCAGCATTTGCATTGCAAAGGCTGAAATCTGCAGCAAGTCCGCTGTGATATCTGCAATGTCTGAATTACCTGTCAAATATTACAATGTTGCTGCAAATTCGCAAAGAATCTGCAGCAACATTTTCAGCGGAAAAATTCTGCCACGTCTAAACATGGCCTTAATGTTATTTTCATGCATAATTTTTAAGCCGAGGTTTGATTAAAGTGAAAGTCCCACGACGCTGCATTCACACAGCTGTGATGCGGCTGACAAATGTGCCAGTGTGATGTTCAGCACTTTTCAAATTGCTTGTTAATGGCTGCACGGTGTTGTGGGTAAAGCAGCTGTTTACCTGTAAAATCGTGCAGCCATAAAGTTCAATTCATTAACCCCTTCTCGCACCTTGGCGTACATGAACTCCCAGGTGAGCAGTAACTTTGCGCACCTGGGCGTGCAGTTACATCCGCGCTTTAACAGTTAACCGCCGCGCGGCGCTACACCGCAGCAACGGTTAACTGTGCAGGATGTCTGCCCTACTCTCCCCGTTGCCGATCAGTGGCCTGTTGTCGCTGAAATCGTCAATTAACCCCTTCGATGCGGTGGTCGATTGCGATCGCAACATTGAAGAGGTTTAGAGAAGATCGGCAGCCCCCCACATGCATTTGAGGGGGCTGGCGATCCTTATCACGGCAACCAGAGGCCAAAGAATGGCCTCCGGGCTGCCATGTATGGAAGCCTCGGAGGAGCAGCCTCCGGCCGGTTCACCGAGGCTTCCTGTCAGTGTGACTGTCACGTCACAATGACAGTTAGAACACATTACACTAGATATGTAGTGTAATGTGTTCCAGCAGCGATCAGAGCTGCAAGTCTAAGTGTCCCCTAGTGGGACAAGTAAAAAAAAGATAATAAAAATGTTTTTAAAAAGTGTAAAAATAAAAGTTATAAGTGACATAAACAAGAACTGCTTTTTTTCCTAAAATAAGTCTTTTATTATAGGAAAAAAAATAACACGTTAAAAAAAGTATATATATTTGGTATCACCGCGTTCGTAACGACCCCAAATATAAAACTGTAATATTATATTTCCCGCACGGTGAACACCGCGAAAAAAATAAATGAAAAACAATGCCAGAATCACAATTTTTTGGTAACCACCCCTTCCAAAATATACAATAAAAAGTGATCAAAAAGTCGCATGTACGCCAAAATGGTACCAATACAAACTACAACCTGTCCCGCAAAAAACAAGCTCTTACACAGCTTTTTTGACTGAAAAATAAAAAAGTTATCGCTCTCAGAATATGGTGACACAAATTTTTTTTTATTTTATAAATAAGTGATTTTATTGCAAAAACGCTGCAAAACATAAAACAATTATATACATCTGGTATCGCCATAATCGTACCGACCCGCAGAATAAAGTAAAATTGTCATTTATAGCCCAGGGTGAACGCCATAAATAAAAGAATAAAAAACATTGTCAGAATTGATGGTTTTTGGTCACCTTGCCTGCCAAAAAATGGAATAAAAAGTGATCAAAAAAATTTCTGGTACCCCAAAAAAACTACAGATTGTCCCACAAAGAATAAGCCCTCATTCCAGGGGAGAAAAAAGAAAAAAGTTTTGGCTCTCAGAATATGGCGATGCAAAATGTGCAGAGTGTTCCAAAAGCGTATAAGATTGGGCACCATTTATCAGTGCGACACCGGCCACATATCTGCGAATTATTATTTATTTACCCCATTATTATACCCTCTTATTATTCCCTGATGTACTACGCACAGTTTACATATACCCTGATGTTCTCCACACAGCTTACATATACCCCCACATTATAAACTGAAATACCAGTAAAACGCCAAACAGACCTAACAAGCTAAATCTGCACGCCAAATGCCGCTCCCTCCCTTCTGAGCCCTACAGCGTGCCCAAACAGCAGTCTACGTCCACTGATATGGCATCGCCATACCCGGGAGAACCCTGTTAATATTTTATGAGGTATTTGTCTTCAGTATCACAAACTGGACATAACATGTAGTGCACTAAAATGTCATATCATTGGAAAATTTTAATTTTCACTCTGCACCATCCACTGCACATTAACCCCTTCGCACACCACGACATAGCATGTCGTATTGTGGGGGGTGATGTATGGAGCGTCTCACGTGAAAAATAAAGAATTTAAAACTGCAAAATCGCTGTTTTTTGGTCACCTTGGCTCTACCAAAAAATGTAATAAAAAGTGCTCAAAAAGTTGTATGTACCAAAAAATGGTACATACAACTCTACACCACTCTATTGACGGTAAAATAAAAAAGTTATGGCTCTTGGAAAGCGGGGAGGGAAAAACTAAAAAGGAAAAGAAAAAAAATGGTTCAGTCCGGAAAGGGTTAATTACTTTCTCATGAAAAAAACATTTATGACCACATGTGAGGTGTAGCCGTACTCGGGAGAAATTGCTTTACAAATGTTGGGCGGCTTTTTTCTCCTTTATCCTTTGTGAAATTGAAAAAATGCTGATTTTAAGTGGAATGAATGTTGATATGTATTTTCACGGGCTAATTCTAATAAATCCTGCAAAAGACTTGTGGGCTCTAAATGCTCACTATATCCCTAGGTAGATTCTTTAAGTGGTGTAATTTCCAAAATGGGGGTCATTTTTGGGGGGTTTCAACTGTTTTGGCCTCTCAGGGGCTTTGCAAATGCGACATGGCACCCAAAAACCATTTCAGCTAAATTTGAGCTCCAAAAGCCAAATAGCGCTCCTTCCCTTCTAAGCCCTGTTGTGGGTCCAAACAGAAGTTTATTACCACATATGGCATATTTCCGTAATCGGGAGAAATTGTTTTACAAATGTTGGGGTGCTTTTTCTCCTTTATTCCTTGTAAAAATTAAAAATGGCTACCTTTTTTCAGAAAAAAAGTAGATTTTTACCTTTACAGAATAATTCCAATGAATTCAGCAAAACAACTGTGGGGTCAAAATGCTAACTTTACCCCTAGAAAAATTCCTTGATGAGTGTAGCTTACAAAATCAGGTCACTTTTCGGGGGTTTCCACTATTTTGTTCCCTCCAGTGCATTGCAAACGCGACACGGCACTGAAAACAATTCCAGCAAAATCAGAAATCCAAAATCCAAATGGTGCTCCTTCTCTTCTGAGTCCTGCTGTGGGTCCAAACAGCAGTTTATTACCACATATGGGGTATTGCTATAATCGGGAGAAATTGCTTTACATATGATGGGGTGTTTTTTCTCTTTTACTCCTTGAAAAAATTAAAATTTTTCAGAAAAAAGTAGATTTTCATCTTCACATACTAATTCAAATAAATTTAGCAAAAAAACTGTGGGTTCAAAATGCTAACTGTACCCCTAGATAAATTCCCTGAGGGGTGCAGTTTCCAAAATGAGGTCACTTTTGGGGGTCTTTATTGTTTTGGCCCCACAAGACCTCTTCAAACCTGACATGGTACCTAAAATATATTCTAAAAAAAAGGAGGCCCCAAAATCCACTAGGTGCTCCTTTGCTTCTGAGGCCTGTATTTCAGTAAATTAGCGCACTAGAGTCACATGTGGGATATTTCTAAAAACTGCAGAATCTGTGCAATAAATAATGAGTTACATTTCTCGGGTAAAACTTTCTGTGGTATAGAAAAAAATGTATTACAAATGAATTTTGTAAAAAAAAAATGAAATTTGTAAATTTCACCTCTACTTTGCTTTAATCCCTGTGAAACGCCTAAAGGGTTAAAACACTTTCTGAATGCTGTTTTGAATATTTTGAGGGGTGCATTTCGCAAAATGGGGTGATTTATGGGGACTTTCTAATATATAAGGTCCTCAAAGCCACTTGAGAACTGAACTGGTCCTTGTAAAAATGGCCTTTTGAAATTTTCTTAAAAATATGAGAAATTGCTGCTAAAGTTCTAAGTCTTCCAACGTCCTAGAAGAATAAAAGAATGTTCAAAAAACAATGCAAACATAAAGTAGTCATATGGGAAATGTAAACTAGTAACTATTTTTTGTGGTATTACTATCTGTTTTACATGCAGATACATTTAAATTTAGAAAATGCTAATTTTTGCAAATTTTCTTTAAATCTTGGTGTTTTTTACAAATAAATATTGAATTTATTGACCAAATTTTTTCCCTAACATAAAGTACAACATGTCACGAGAAAACAATCTCAGAATCACTTGGATAGGTGACAGCATTCCCAAGTTATTACCACATAAAGTGACACGTCAGATTTGAAAAATCGTCTTCGTCCTGAAGGCCAAAACAGGCTCAGTCCTGAAGGGGTTAATGTCCGCATGATTTTGTAAGTAAACAGGTGTTTTATCCGAAACACTGCGCAGCTATTAACCAGCAACTTGAAAACCGCGCTGAACAGCATTCCGTCGTGGTTTTCGGCTGCATCGCAGGCGAGTAAATATCTTGCCCCTAGAAGATAAATGTCACACAGGGCTGAGCCTGTTTTATCTATCTTTGACAATGAACCTGTCATTTCCAACCGTCGTTGATTCTGCAGCAGCATCAGCGTTTGCAGGTAAGTAGCTACATCGACTTACCTGCAAACGCTGATGCTGCTGCAGAATCAACTGTAGCCTCTGGTGCCGGTGTCCTCGCTCGTCTGACACGATGCAGGACCTGTGAGTGACGACACAGCGTGATCTCTCGAGAACACGGCTGTGTCTGCACTGCCAGAAGCTGGGCGTTCTGAAGAGAAGTGGATGATACTTCTCATAAGAGCGCCCAGCTAGAAAAAGTATTAAAAACGCCCCGATGTACGCACATAATACACGCCCACTTGGACTTTTACTTTAAACACGCAAACTTGGACTTTTGCTAGCCTCATTTGCATAACTACAAAAATGGTCATAACTTGGCCAAAAATGCTCGTTTTTTAAAAATAAAAACGTTACTGTAATCTACATTGCAGCGCCTATCTGCTGCAATAGCAGATAGGGGTTGCAAAATCTGGTGACAGAGCCTCTTTAATGACCAACCCATTTTTCTCGTTTTTCCATCGTCTCATTCTAAGAACTATAACGTTTTTATTTTTGCGTCGACATAGAAAAAAAACAGCAATTTCGGCACACTTTTTTGCGTCCTAAATTTACGCCATTTACCGTGTGGTATAAATAACACAATAACTTTATTCAGTGGTTTGTTGCGATTGCAACGATACCAAATTTGTATAGTTTTTGTATGTTTTACTACTTTTACACAGTGAAAACACTTTTTTTTCAAAATTATTAGTTTTTGTGTTTCCATATTTGAAGAGCTGTAAGGTTTTTATTTTTTCGCCAATGCAATTGTAGGAGGGCTTTTTTTTGCGGGACGACTTGTAGTTTTTATCGGTACCATTTTGGAGTAGATGCGACTTTTTGATCACTTTTTATCACATTTTTTTTAAGGCTGGATTCTAAGAAAACAGCAATTTTTGCATGTTTTTTTATTTTATTTTTTACGACGTTCCCCGTGCGGGTTAAATGATGTAATAAATTTATAGTTGGGGTCGTTACGGACGCGGCAATACCAAATATGTGTAACTTTTTTACTTTATTTTGTTTGTTAATAATAAAGCAGTTTGTAAGGGGGAAAAGTGGGTTTTTCATTTTTTTTTTTCACTTTTTATTAAACTTTTTTTTTTTCACTTTTTTACTAGTCTCACTAGGGGACTTCACTATACGATTATCCGATCTCATTTATAATACACTGCAATACTTTTGTATTGCAGTGTATTATGCCTGTCCGTGTAAAACGGACAGACATCTGCTAGGTCATGCCAGAGGCATGACCTGGCAGGCATTCACTACAGGCAGACCTGGGGGCCTTTATTAGGCCCCCGGCTGCCATCGGAGACACAGACACTCAGCGATCTTATCACAGGGTGTCAGTGGGATGAGAGGGAGCTCCATCCCTCTCTTCAAAACCACTCAGATGCGGTGCACGCTATTGAGCACCGCATCTGAAGGGTTAAACGGGTGAGATCGATACTATATCGATCTCACACGTTCGAACAGGGATGCCCCCAGCCCAGGAGATTTGACAGCTCCCTGCTCTGTTTATTTATTCCGATGCAGCAACGTAAAAAGTCTATTGCATCGGAATAAAGCCCTATTAGTGACCGACGTAAAAACACTATGGGCAGTCACTAGCGGGTTAAAGTAGATCCTCACTTTTGTGGAGCTTCAAGAGACCATATTGTATAGCTCCTGTGGTCTGTTTGAAGTTAGGGCTACACCTAGCACTTTTGTAGTAAGACTTTTTTCTTTCCATGTGATTTTCATATTACTCAGAGCAGAAGGAACAACACTTATTAAATCCCAGTATGTAGCGATTAAAAAAAGTAAACGCTAGTCACCCATTTGACTGGAGCGATTTTTATGAGATTTTCCAGCTACTGAATGTATTTTTATGGACAGCGATTTTTCCACGGATAGTGAACAGTAACATTTCTAGGTGTAGCACTAGCCTAAAATACTACCCCAATGAAATAACAATGCAGGAGCATCTTTTTTTTAGAATTCCACTTTGTGACTTTTCTTTTATCCTCCTGGAAATGTATAAATAATTTGATGGCTCAGTGTTGTTATTCCCATTGTTAATGGGGCGTGTTCCTACATTTTGACACTGTCCAATCTCTGCAGGGACACCCCCCAATAACAAGGGGAACGGCAAGACCCAGTTGTCAATTTATTTAGAGGAATGTCACAATTATTTTTTTTCGGTGCTCCAGAATTGTTATATCATGGAGAATGCAAGTATTTACAAAACCAGTCATGTCAGGAGAGGTGACACAGAGAGATGAGACAGTAAGGGTATGTGCACACACACTAATTACGTCCGTAATTGACGGACGTATTTCGGCCGCAAGTCCCGGACCGAACACAGTGCAGGGAGCCGGGCTCCTAGCATCATAGTTATATACGATGCTAGGAGTCCCTGCCTCTCTGCAGGACAACTCTCCCGTACTGTAATCATGTTTTCAGTACAGGACAGTAGTTCCACGGAGAGGCAGGGACTCCTAGCATCGTATATAACTATGATGCTAGGAGCCCGGCTCCCTGCAGTGGGTTCGGTCCGGTACTTGCGGCCGAAATACGTCCGTCAATTACGGACGTAATTAGTGTGTGTGCACATACCCTAACACTAGGGGTCAGTTCACACTGAGTTTTTTGGTGATGATTTTTTTTTCATTTTATCTTACTGGGAGGCAGAGGAATTTTTTTTCCAGGACGGTTTGGGACGCTTGTGGGGGAAAAAAGTGGCAAGTACCTTTTTTCCCGCTTCTGACCTCCCATTGAAATCAATAGGAGGCAGAGAAAACCTGAGTGTTTTTTGTGTCATTTTTTGCCCGTGGTCCTCGCATTAACTACAATGGCTGCCAGCAAAAAACACTGCAAAAAAATGTGGAAAAATAAGTGCAAGAAGTTCCAAATCTGCCTCAAAATTTCTGAAGGAATTCTGAGGCAGATTTTTCCTGTGTGAACCGGGCCTTTAAATGATAACATGTGTGAATAGTCTGATCTACAGCCTGCTACGGATATCTCACCCTCAAGCCCTTTTTAAGGCCAGGATCACACACACAGTTTTGATGCAGTTTTTGTGGTCGTTTTTGGCTCCATCTTTAGCCAAACACAGAAGTGGACACAAAGAAAGAAGATGTAAAAGTATTTTCTTTATACCTTTCCTTCCTTTTGGATCCACTTCTAGCTTTGGTTAAAAAAAGTGAGCCAAAAACAGCATCAAAACTGTGTGTGTGACCCCGGCCTAAGCAGGACTGTGGAAATGGTTTACAATGGGCACTTGCTCACTCATTTAACCCTTTATAGGCATCTCATACATGCCCTTATTTAAAACACCTGCTGATAGTGGCTCTTTTAAGTATCGTGAGCAGGAAGGAAACATTGGACAGTGGCAATAATCACTACTCCACCCTCCTCAGGAGATTTCCCGCTTTACCTGTACCAGGTCTTTCATGTTATTAGAATGTTGTTTGACTTCGAGCATTTCAAGCTCCTTTGCCTCCAGATCATCTTTCAGCTGTTGCAGTTCCTGTAGTGTCGCAGCTTCCTTAGCTTGGCTCCCCTTCTTCTGCTCTTGCTCCTTCTGCTGAAGCTGTTTTATCATTTCCGTAACGGACTGCTGCAGAGTTTTTCTTAAGTTTTCCTTCTCTTTGATATAAGTGCTGTGGAGTTTGCTCGTCTTAAGTGTATAGTCCTCGGTTAATTTGCGATTCTGCGTTATTAGAGTCTCTATTTCTTTGCTTAGCACCTGGATTTCTTTTTTAAGTTTCTCATTTAGTTTTTCTACAGACGTCTCTTGGTCACTTGAGGCACGTTCTTTTCTTAGGGCATCGGCCGCCTCCGTGAGTTGCTTCAGACGGTCTTCATAATCAGTCTTCATAGAGAGCATTTCCTTGGACAAGGCAGCAATCCTTTCCGCTTGCTCACACTGGCTCTTCAGTTCCCTCTCTTCTGATTGTTTTTTATACATGGCAAGATCAGCTAAGCTTTGTTCTTTTATCACATTATTTTTCTCCAGGGACTCCTCAAGGTTCTTTATCTGTAGTCGTAGGTTCTTCTCCTCCTCTACCATGTTCTCGTATTGGAAAACTTTTTCTTTTGTCTCGTTCGAAATTAGGTCAATATCATTTTGATGGGATTCTTTCAGAGTGAAAATATTCCCTTCATATTCATCAATCTTGAGATTCAAAGAGTAAATTACCTATAGAAAAAGAATACAGGATAAAAACTGCATTCACTTAATAATACCATGAATATGGTGTGACATCATAGTGCAGTCAGCATGATATAACATCTAAACTCTTTTACCAACTCTTATCGAATCACTATTCTTATGTGGTAGGGTGGTCTATGCCCCCCTACCAGCATTGGGTTGCAGTTGTGATTGCTACCCCTACAACCTCTATAGCTATGTTACTGTGCTGGCCAGACCAAAAAGTTCATACAGACTTCAAATTCCCATTAACATTTTTATGGGTTTGACTCGACATTTTGCAACGTTGTTAGGAGCTACAAACAATTGTCATTTACTCATATGAAGGACCTTAAATGAAAATGAGACAACCCCTTTAACCTTTGTCTATTAGGGCATATAGATATCATGTAGGGAGGTAGCTCGCTGGGGAACCCCTCTCTATGAACCAGAACAGAGAAAGGCTCCCAGGCCCATCCAAGCATTAGGTGCATGCCATGAAATGCTACATTTCACCTGCAGCGTTCTCACACATGGTTTTCCCCTTCGATACCAGCTGATTAATTGGGGTTAGAGAAGCCGGCACTCCCTAAAAAGACACCCACTTTAATCACATCTTATGCAAAAAGCTGACTGCGGCCACAATGATTTTAGAAATCGATTGGTCAAGACTTATTTTGTCATTCTCATTGTCCATTGATCTCAGTGAATCCTCCAGTGCTTATTCGATATGATTCCAACCTTTCTTCTTAGGAGGTTTTTATGTTTTTAAACATATGACACATAGTGAGGGATTATCTGTAACAAAAATTCCTCAACACTGGTAAGAGTTAATTGAAGCATTGCTTAACTTGGATCAGTATTATTATGAGTAATATTGGTGCTCATCTAAGGTACAAACATGGCGATTAGCAATGTTGAATTACAAGTAAAAGTGTAATTTTTACATAGCATTTGCATATTTAAAGGTTACGTCTAATTTTGAAGGAAACATTTTTATAAATTTTTTTAATAAATCAATGTTCTATTTGAATTTTGAACACCTTCTGAATTGGTTTATTTAAAAAAATAGTTTTTAAGATACAACTTTAAAACCAGATTCGTCAAGTCAGCAGGACTGACAGCTTCGGTGAACGCTGGTACTGACTTGTCGGATCCAGCTATTATCGATCACATCTATGATCATAAACTTAGATGTGATCAATAACGGCAGGATCCTGAATGTATAGTGTTCACTAAAGCCGTCAGTCCTGCTGACCTGATGGATTCAGCTTTGACCGCAAGGTATAGCTTCTATGTATACACGATTCATAGAAGATGTATCTCGAAAAGTAAAAACTTTTTTTTAATAAGAACCAATTCAAAAATTGTTCTAAATAAAATAAAACTATCATTTATCAAAAAAAAACAACAATAATAATAATTTGCCTTCAAAAGTGTACATACCCCATTGCTTATTCTTTCTTATGTGCTTGGTATTTCCAATTCATTTCATAATTCATTTAATCTTTTAAGACAGACACAATATCAATCAGTAACATCATAATTTACGAGTGCAGTCGTATAAATACATTGAAACATAATATAGATTTGTACAATATAGATTTGTACAAATTTAGACAAGGGCATACATAGTGCAAAGAGCACCAACAATTTTAAGGCCGGGTCCACATGGGGATTTTGCTGCAGATTCACCGCAGATCTTACCCCTGCTACATTCAACAGAAATTGAAGATTTTACCTGCGCAAATCCAGAGGTTAAATCTGCAGGTTAAATGGACATCTGTGTTATCGGCGACATCTCCCTCCTGGGAGACGCCGGTACTCACTTCCGGGTCCTGGGACTGTGTCCCGCAGGGCGGGCGCGCCCGCGCGTGCACGGCCTTAAAGGGCCAGTATGCATCCAACTGTCATCACTCAAAGAGTGCTGCTGGACTATAAAATGGGCTCTGCCCACTTGATCCTTGCCTGAGTGTTGTTGTCTACCTTAAGTTTGTCTTGCAAATGGTCTCCCAGTGTTTTCTAATTCCCAGTGTTACCAGTTCCTGCTGCCTGTACCCTGCATCCCGTGCTATCATATCTACAGAGAGAGTCAAGTCGTGTCTTCCGCTGCATCTACTGTGCCAGCTACAGTGAGAGTCAAGTCGTGTCTTCTGCTGCATCTACTAGCCTTCTACAGTGAAAGTCAAGTTGTGCCTCCGCTACTATCTACATTGCTTCAGGTAACCATTCTGGACTATAGACATTGTTTTGTACCTAGTTGGCCAGCTGCTTCCCTGCTACGCGGTACGGCCCAGTGGGTCCACACCCCACTCCGTGACATCCTGTCAGCTGATTGTGGTGGTGGCTTGCATTGAGACAACCCATTTAATGCTTACAATGTTTACTGTCAGTCATACCTCAAAATTAGGGCATAGTTCTGCAACAGACCAATATATCCCTCTTTACGAAATGCAGCATGCTGACGGTATAGCGTTTTTTCTAGACTTTTCAATATAACTTAAAAAAATGCATTTACAAAAAAAGACACTGAAAAAATAAAACTTCACTAAAAACGCATATAAAAAAACAATACAAAAATCACACTTCAAACTATCGTACAGGCGTTTTTGGTGCCTTTTTAACCCTTTAGTGACCACTCACTAGTGTTCTTACGGCGGCCACTAACAGGCTTTATTTCTATGCAATTTTCTTTTTACGGCACTGCATCGGAATAAATGAACACCGACATGAGCAGTTAAATCTCCCTGCCTAGCTATCTCCGGTAGCTAAGGGCTGGGAGCAGACCTGCTCGAATGTGCGAGATCGAAATAAGTATCGATCTCGACCGTTTAACCCCTCAGCACATCTGAGTGGTTTTGACTGGGCTCCCTCTCACCCCACCGGCACACTGCGATAAGATCGCAGGGTGCCGGTGTCTTCTATGGCAGGCGTGGGCCTAATAAAGGCCCCCAGGTCTGCCTCTAGTTAATGTCTGCTAGGCCAGAGACATGGCCTAGCAGATGCCTGTCCGTTTTACACGGACAGGCAGTAATACACATTGCAATACAGAAGTATTGTAGTGTATTATAAAAGCAATCAGATAGTGAAGTTCCCGTAGTGGGACTAGTAAAAACATTTTTGAATAAAGTTAATAATAAATAAATAAAAATCCAAAGTGAAAAAAAATGAAAAACCCACTTTTTTCCCTTACAAAATGCTTTGTTATTAAAAAACAAAAAAAGTTACATATATTCGGTATCGCCACGTCCGTAAAGACCCCAACTATAAAGTTATTACATTATTTAACCCAATCGATGAATGCCGTAAAAAACAAAATAGAAAACAATGCATGCATCATATGTCCTAGGGCAGGGGTCTCAAACTCGGCCGGGTAAGTGGGCCGCATATAGAAAAAATGGGAAGTTGACGGGCCGCATTACTTTCAAATTTGATACAATACAAAATTATTGTTAATCAATTAGTTATTTGAACTACTATAACACTATATTACTAGAATAATAATACTACATTACTATAATAATAGCGCTAGGTTTAAAATTTGAGATATTTCTCCACGTGCTTATTTCAACAATCCAGCTTTCCAGTTTAAGTGTCGCTAAATGCAGTCCGGCGGCTCAGTTAGCACACATGTCAAGATTGGGCAGCCCCTTGTTAGATAGTGCCGCAGTGCCCTCTGTGGATGCTGCCACAGTGCCCTCTGTATAATGCAACACACCCCTAGATAAGGCCACAGTGCCCTCTGTAGATAAGGCCACAGTGCCCTCTGTAGATAAGGCCACAGTGCCCTCTGTAGATAAGGCCACAGTGCCCTCTGTAGATAAGGCCACAGTGCCCTCTGTAGATAAGGCCACAGTGCCCTCTGTAGATAAGGCCACAGTGCCCTCTGTAGATAAGGCCACAGTGCCCTCTGTAGATAAGGCCACAGTGCCCTCTGTAGATAAGGCCACAGTGCCCTCTGTAGATAATGCAACACAGTGCCCTCTGTAGATAATGCCAGTGTCCTCTTCAGAGGCTATCACACACCCACTTGTAGATAATGCCACAGTGCCCTCTGTAGAGGCTGCCACAGTGCCCTCTGTAGAGGCTGCCACAGTGCCCTCTGTAGAGGCTGCTCCAGTGCCCTCTGTAGAGGCTGCCCCAGTGCCCTCTGTAGAGGCTGCCCCAGTGCCCTCTGTAGAGGCTGCCCCAGTGCCCTCTGTAGAGGCTGCCCCAGTGATGTCAGGGGCTTGCCCAGAGCTGGAGTCCCAGGCAGAGCGCTAGTAGGCTCTTCCTGGGACTCCAGCTGTGCTCCTGACATCACTGGGACTCCTGCTCTGGGGAAGCCCCTGACATAATTGTCGATGTATGGACAGCGATGTCAGAGGCTTCCCCAGAGTCCCGGAGCAGAGCCGATAATAGCGCTCTGCCCGGGACTCCGCTCTGGGGAAGACCCTGACACACTGTCCATATATGGGCAGCGATATCAGGGAATTCCACAGAGTCCCGGAGCAGAGCCGACACCAGCGCTCTGCTCGGGACTCCGGCTCTGGGGAAGCCCCAGACATCGCTGTTCATATGTGGACAGCGATGTCAGGGAATTCCAGAGTCTCAGTGCAGAGCCGATACTAGCGGCTCTGTGTCCCGCAGGCAGCAGATGACAGCCCCAGGGGCCGCATGCGGCCCACGGGCCGTGTGCTTGAGACCCCTGTCCTAGGGGGAGCTATACTGGGGGAATCACTTGTTGAGAAGGATCTGGGTGTACTTGTAGATCATAAACTAAATAACAGCATGCAATGTCAATCAGCTGCTTCTAAGGCCAGCAAGATATTGTCGTGTATTAAAAGAGGCATGGACTCCGCGGGACAGGGATGTAATATTACCACTGTACAAAGCATTAGTGAGGCCTCATCTAGAATATGCAGTTCAGTTCTGGGCAAAATATGGTGAAATCCTATTCCATGTAAAATTTCCTCAAAAAACAAGGGGCAATCCATCCGTTTGGAGAAAAAAAGGTTCAATCTGCAGAGGCGACAAGCCTTCTTTACTGTGAGAACGGTGAATCTATGGAATAGTCACCGCAGGAGCCGTCACAGCAGGGACAGTAGATGGCTGCAAAAAAGGCTTAGATAATTTCATAGAACAAAAAAACTTCAGCTCCTACTATATGTCAATGTGTAGAAATTTTTCCGTTCCCTTTTCCCATCCCTTGATTGAACTTGATGGACATGTGTCTTTTTTTAACCGTACTAACTATGTAACAATGCAAGTATTGCTGTTTTTTTTTTTCATTTTTTTTTAATCCTGCCTTAAAAAAATGTGATAAAAAGTGATCAAAAAGTTGCATGTACTCCAAAATGGTACCAATAATGGTGCTATTAAAAAATAGAACTTGTCCTGCAAAAAATACCTTATACAGCTATTTCAACGCAAAAATAAAAAAGTTATAGCTCTTTGAATGAGACGTTGGGAAAAACGTGAAAAATAGCTTGGTCATTAAGGCCTAAAATAGGCTGGTCACTAAGGGGTTAAAAAGTGAAAAAGAAAAACTATATGATCCTGGCCTTAAATGGATTTATTCCTTTTAAAAAATGTCAAGTAGTAGAGCATTAGACAAACTTGCTAATTTATACTATTAAAATTTAGTCCCGAAGCACGCATCTCAGAAACTCGGTGTCGACTGTGCTATTGCTGTTTACATTTACTCACTCATACATATCATTACAGTATCCTGTTTGCAGTTCAATGTTGAAATAAATCTGAGGTTATGTCTCTCATTTGCAACCATTGCTATTGCTCCAATGCATCTAAAAATAAAAATGTAAACAACTAAGCAGTTTTGATTAAAATTATCCCACTGTTTTGTGTATGCACCTCCAATGCAGACCAATGTGTTTCCATGGTTACAAGCTACAAACAAAACTTGTGTGTAGTCGAATCCTGCAGTCATGTGTTATTCCATCTTCTACTGTCTGTAGGTTCAGGGTGAGAATCAGACCACACACAAGGTTTGTTTGTAGTCTGTAACCACGGAGATGCGTAGCTCTGCAAAGTAGCCAACTTTTTGCAAAGTTGCAATAAAGTAATAAAAAATATTGCAAAATTGTACATACCCTTTCAGTCAGTAATATAACAGGGGCGTAGCTAGGGGGGGGGGCAGGCGGGGCACATGCCCCGGGCGCAGTTTAGAGGGGGGCGCCAGCGCCACCTCCTCCTGCACTATAATTGTACCTGTGTCGCAAGGACACAGGTACAATTAGAAGCAATGAATGACCGGGCACGTTCCGTGCCCGGCCATTCAGCGCCTTTCCACGAATTAAGCAACTGGTACCTTTTGTACCAGTGAAGCTTCCGTCGATGAAAGGCGCTGACTGACTGACTGGGAAAGTCATCCTGCCCAGCCAATCAGCGCCTTTCATAGACGCTGTGTTCAACCCCCAGGAGACCTGCGCAGAAGAGAGCAGGTCTCCATGGCTGCCGGACGGCGTGAGAGCGGGAATAAGGTGAGTTTGAATATTTTTTATTTTTTTTTAACTGTAATAGACGTGTGTGTCTGTATCTACAGGGGGACTATATCTACAGGGGGGCTATATACTGGGGTGGGCTATCTACAGGGGGACCATATTTACACGGGGTGGGCTATATACAGGTGGACTATATCTACAGGGGGTGGGCTATATACAGGGGGACTATATCTACAGGGGGGTTATATTCTGGGGTGGGCTATCTACAGGGGGACCATATCTACAGGGGGTGGGCTATATACAGGTGGACTATATCTACAGGGGGTGGGCTATATACAGGGGGACTATATCTACAGGGGGCTATATACTGGGGTGGGCTATCTATGGAGCAACATATACAGGGGTGGGCTATAGCTACAGGGGGGCTATATAGTATATAGCCCACCCCTGTAGATATAGCCAACCCCTGTAGATATAGCCCCCCCCTGTAGATATAGCCCACCCCTGTAGATATGGTCCCCCTGTAGATATAGTCCCCCTGTAGATATAGCCCACCCCTGTAGATATAGCCCACCCCTGTAGATATAGCCCAGCCCTGTAGATATGGTCCCCCTGTAGATATGGTCCCCCTGTAGATATAGCCCACCCCTGTAGATATAGCCCACCCCTGTAGATATGGCCCACCCCTGTAGATATAGCCCACCCCTGTAGATATAGCCCACCCCTGTAGATATAGCCCACCCCTGTAGATATAGCCCACCCCTGTAGATATAACCCACCCCTGTAGATATGGTCCCCCTGTAGATATAGTCCCCCTGTAGATATAGCCGACCCCTGTAGATATAGCCCACCCCTGTAGATATAGCCCACCCCTGTAGATATAGCCCACCCCTGTAGATATGGTCCCCCTGTAGATATGGTCCCCCTGTAGATATGGTCCCCCTGTAGATATAGTCCCCCTGTAGATATAGTCCCCCTGTAGATATAGCCCACCCCTGTAGATATAGCCCACCCCTGTAGATATAGCCCACCCCTGTAGATATAGCCCAGCCCTGTAGAAATAGTCCCCCTGTAGATATAGTCCCCCTGTAGATATAGTCCCCCTGTAGATATAGTCCCCCTGTAGATATAGTCCCCCTGTAGATATAGCCCACCCCTGTAGATATGGTCCCCCTGTAGATATAACCCACCCCTGTAGATATGGTCCCCCTGTAGATATAGCCGACCCCTGTAGATATAGCCGACCCCTGTAGATATAGCCGACCCCTGTAGATATAGCCCACCCCTGTAGATATAGCCCACCCCTGTAGATATAGCCCACCCCTGTAGATATGGTCCCCCTGTAGATATGGTCCCCCTGTAGATATGGTCCCCCTGTAGATATGGTCCCCCTGTAGATATAGTCCCCCTGTAGATATAGCCCACCCCTGTAGATATAGCCCACCCCTGTAGATATAGCCCACCCCTGTAGATATAGCCCACCCCTGTAGATATAGTCCCCCTGTAGATATAGTCCCCCTGTAGATATAGTCCCCCTGTAGATATAGCCCACCCCTGTAGATATAGCCCACCCCTGTAGATATGGTCCCCCTGTAGATATGGTCCCCCTGTAGATATAGTCCCCCTGTAGATATAGCCCACCCCTGTAGATATAGCCCACCCCTGTAGATATAGCCCACCCCTGTGTATAGCCCAGCCCTGTAGATATGATCCCCCTGTAGATATGGTCCCCCAGTAGATAGCCCACCCCTGTAGATATAGTCCCCCTGTAGATATAGTCCCCCTGTAGATATAGCCCACCCCTGTATATAGTATCCCACAAATAGCTCCCCCTATAGTGGTCCACAGAAAGCCCACCCCTGTATATAGTGCTCCACAGATAGCCCACCCCTGTATATACTATATACAAGGGTGGGCTATCTGTGGAGCACTATATACAGGGGTGGACTATCTAGTGGAGCACTATATACAGGGGTGGACTATATGTACAAGGGGGGCTATATACAGGGGTGGGCTATCTGTAGAGCACTATAGGGGGAGTTATTTGTGGGACACTATATACAGGGGTGGTCTATATGGCAGGTACTATCTACAGGGGGCTCTATGGCAGGCACTATCTACAGGGGGCTCTATGGCAGGCACTATCTACAGGGAGCACAGTGTGTGTGACACGGTGTATGGTGCTATTATAATTAGAGGTGCAGTGTATGGCACTATTATATTTAGGGGCGTAGTGTGTGGTATAATGATAACTTTATATATATTTATAGGTGCAGAAATGTTGGAAAAGTGAGAAGCTGAAGACATGTGAGCAGCAAACTGCAGAAATGGTCTGTGACCGGGAGAAGTCATCATAGAGGTCTGGACCGGATGGAGAAAAAGAACTAGAATCTGAGACGTCACCGGTGAGTCACTTAATGTAAATGTTTATTCTGCCTCTAATCAGTATTGTAGTCGCTGTATGATCTGCAGTGAGATGATTATGACAGGATTTATTTTTTGTGAAACGGCATCTCCCAGCATATCCTTACCATTGTTCGGGCCATGCTGGGAGCTGTAGTTTTACGCCGTACACACCTATACGGCAGGGGTTGCACTAAATTGAGCTGTATTTGTGCTGGTGTTGTATATATGTAGTGAGCTTGCTTCTGATGCTGTATATTTGTACTGAGCTTTGTTCTGGTGTTGTGTATAGAACCATATTGCTTGTAAAATGTACAAATGTTTTTATGCTCGCGATTGGTAGAGAAAACAAACACGGCGAGGGGGAAGGAGATGTCGGGAAAGAGGTTGGTGGGGGGGGGGGCGCCAAACTGAATCTTTGCCCCGGGTGCTGGAGAACCTAGCTACGCCTCTGAATATAATTATATACAAAATGTTCTTCAGACTGGTTGGATGTAAAGCTATGTGGTTGTGTGAATGTCTCTCATTGCTGGAAAGGGCATATTTTGGATCTGTAAAATGCTAGGGTCAACCATTGGCCATTAAATAAATAGCCAGACTAAGTAGAATCTATATCGGTGCCCCAGGTCTCTAGTGTTGGCTTTGTACCAGGCAGCACATCTCCAGTTACATCAAAATCCATGTAAACCTCTTTTTAGGATATGTCTAGCCATGGCTTTAGTAAAAACGATGTTAGTTATTTAAAATCAATATTGTTGTTAGTTTTTAAAATAAATTTCTTTGCCTCATTGGATACGTCTCACTCTGCACTGGGTTTGCTGGTAGTAGGCTTCGTTCACATCTGTGTCAGGGCTCCGTTCAGGGGTTCCATCAGAGCTTTCCCTCAGAGAAACCCATGAACGGAACCCTGACAGAAACAAACGGAAACCATAGGTTTCCGTTTACATTACCATTGATTTCAATGGTGATTTATCTGGTGCAAATGGTTTCCGTTTGTCTCCGTTGTGCAAGGGTCCTGTCATTTTGAAGACACATAGGTCTGCATTGGAGCAGTTTACACTAAAGTGTGGAATATTTTTAATAAAGACTACTTTGTTATATTTTTGAGATGTAAGTTGTTGAGGTGACATGATCTGTGACTTCATGTTCCTGTATTTAGCTCACTGGTAACTTGGGTCTAATAGGCAGTTATCAGTTATATGTATAAAGAGACATACAGGGAACACACAGATCATGTACATACAATAGTTCATTAATAAATTAAACATATATAATGTGAATTTTTTTTTAAAAGTTACAAATATTTTTTATTTTACATTTTTTTATTTTACAAAATAAAAGTAGTCAGCGGTGGACAAATGCCTCTGTATAGGTATGCATTTACATCTTGGTTTTTTTTTGCATATATTTACAAAAATTTTTTGCACACAGTTGAATATGTTTTTTTGCATACAGTTTTTTTTAGGGAAAAAAAAAAGTGGTATTCATAGAGCCTTGCTTAGGACTTTGCAATCACTGCCATAGTTCAGATGTATGTTCTGTGATCACTACAGTATTAGATAATTCCAGGGAAAAATTCAAAAAAAGCTAAGAAAGTAAAGATAAATGAAAACACTAAAACACCGTAAAAAGGGATAGATCAGTGTGGGTCTGAATGCTGGGCGCCCACAGTTCTTAATTGCTCCCAACCATTGTGACCAAGGTGTGGAGAAGTTATATGGAGTAGTAGCGCGTGCAGCAGCCCTATAGGAGGTGCAGAAGCTGCTGAGTATATTTCTGCATCTCCCATAGAGTTGTATAAAGTGGCAATGTGCATGGCTGACCGCTGCTCCATATAACTCCTTACCACAAACGTGAAGTTGAGGAGAGACTAGGGTCTCCTGTTCTAACGATCGTAGAGGTCCCAATGCTTGGACCCCCACAATCTAATATTTATTAATATTGTATTATTTGTATAACAATCAATAGTAGGCATATGGAGATCAAACTATAAACTGGATGTAAAGCAGCCCATAGCCTACTGAAACTGAAGCAGGTAAGCTTTGTGGTATTAGAATTGTCTGAGGCTGTGTCAATTGAAATTGGTGTAGTCCTCCGAATCTGAAGTTCTATCACCATGCTGCCCTACTAGACCAACTCAAAGAATGGTGGCTCCCTCATTCTGATAAGAAATGGGTAGACATAGAAAAAGCTTCCCTAGGAGTAGATAACTTAAAAAATATATTGTACTCAAAAGCCATTAAATATAGGCCAGAACACGGCTCCACATCTACAGTACATGCTACTTTACAAATTTGGAACAATTTTACTAAATATAAGCATCTTGATATGCCTACCAAAATAGAGAAAATCCCATTCCAAATCTTGAATGAATTTCTTCCAGATCTAGACATAAACAGCTGGATAAACGCAGGCTTAACATATATAGATGATCTATATGTGGAAAATAATCTCTGTTGCTTCTCTGACTTATCATTCAGATACAAACTAGATAAAACTCAATTCTACAAATTTCTGCAGATAAGAACGATTATGAGAGAAATTCCATATCCATTAATCTCCCTACCTATGCCGGCTTCTATGTACTTAAATAACCAATTAAAAACAATTAAAGGTATTCACACGTTTTATCAGATTGGTTCCCAATCACTCACCTTTGAAAATCAAACACATATATCTAAATGGCATAGAGATCTGAACGGCCAATTTTCAAGAGATCAGTGGTTAAGAGCATTCTCCATCTCTCTTAAGTCCTCTTCCTGTACTAATCATCAAGAATTATATTATAAAATATTCTATAGATGGTATCTCACTCCATATAAACTTTCCAGAAGATATAGTGATGCATCGCCCCAATGTTGGGGAGGATGTAACCATTTGGGATCCATACTTCACATATTTTGGGAATGTCCTTTATTATTAACCTTTTGGCAATCTATTAGCGCACTACTAAATGAGATTACAACTCAAAATATCAACCTCACGCCGGAACTTGGGTTACTACGGCTTGGAATTGATGTTATTCCCAAACAATTCCAAATTGTAATATGTCATATTTTAATATCTGCCACATCAGCTGTAGCGTTCAGATGGATAACATGTAACATCCCGACCATCACAGACATCATTAAAAAAGTCAATACAAACTATCAATATGAATATATTTATGCCTGTAGCATACAAAGACATGACCGGTTCTGTAAAGATTGGATGTGTTGGAATAATTCTGTATATGCCGTACCTCTCCCTTTCTAGTGGGAGCCCATACTTTGTCTGTTGTATACATTTTATTTTTTCTTTATGACCTGTATACGTTCTTCACAGCATTTATTTTATTTACCTTTTATTACCCATATTACTTTGAATCCCATTTTCCCAAAATGTTAAAACTTATAGGAATTAACGATTTAATTATTATTTGAGACTAACTATTTACTTCTACCTTCGAGTAGAACTGTTATACACATATATTTTCTGATGTCTCAACTGTTTAATAAAGACATATTGAAACAGAAATTGGTGTAGTCCTATCCACGTCCAGTACACTATGCTAAATACTACAATCTGCTTTCTAAATATACTGAAATAACTGGCACATAACTTTTGTGTACATTCTGGGCATAAAGTTAGCACATGTATTTATTTCACAAGAGTCAGCTTGTCTGGTCTTTTATTTGTAGTCTGTTTAAACATGTGAAACATTCCAGCTAATAGCTCCCTAACACCGCTCACTACACATACTATAAAAGGGAAGCTACAAACGATGACACCAACATGTCCAACCTGTTGAAAAGGTCACATGATCACTCAGTTGCCCTTTTCTTGGAGAATCCCCTGCGGTCGCATAGCAATGCTTCCGCAATTACGGATGGCTACGGATGCAAATGAGTTGTTTCAATCTCTGCAGATTCATTGCAATTAATGGACACCCAATGATCTTCACATTTGGGCACCTATTTATCTCAAGGAGTCCTGCAATATAAAGAAGGTGTTGTTCAAACCCACCAATCTTTTTGTCAAAACAGAACAGCATCTTCTCTCTGACCTCTGGGAAACAATTCCATGAAAGTTATAGAGTACCTTTCATTCATCACCTGTACTGGGTTGTTACAGGGGAGTTTATAATTTAAGGCTGAGGACTTGAAGAGAACATTTCATGTTAAAAATGCAGTCAAATCTGCAGACAGCATGTTATACATCAGAAGGGGCTGATTAGATTGATATACACCGCGTTCCAAATTATTATGCAAATGTTATTGTTCGCTGATTTTCCTAAATAGTCGATGCAAATGACAGTCAGTATAATCTTCAAGCCATCAACCGTTGGAGTATAATGCAAATTTTATTGAACAAATCTCCTAATGATAACAGGTTTTTTTTTAGAAGTAAAAAACTCAAAATGCACGGTTTCAAATTATTATGCACAACAGAGATCAAAACATTTTAAAGGTTGTAAGGAGAACTGAAATGGTAATTTGTTGAATTTGCAGCATCAGGAGGTCATATTTACAGAAATCAAAAGCTCTTTCAATAAAAAAAAAACTTAACAGGCCAAGTTACATGTTAACATAGGACCCCTTCTTTGATATCACCTCACAATTCTTGAATCCATTGAATTTGTGAGTATTTGGACAGTTTCTGCTTGAATATCTTTGCAGGATGTCAGAATAGCCTCCCAGAGCTTCTGTTTTGATGTGAACTGCCTCCCATCCTCATAGATATTTTGCTTGAGGATGCTCCAAAGGTTCTCAATAGGGTTGAGGTCAGGGGAACATGGGGTCCACACCATGAGTTTCTTTGCTTTTATGCCCATAGCAGCCAATGACACAGAGGTTTTCTTTGCAGCATGAGATGGTGCGTTGTCATGCATGAAGATAATTTTGCTACGGAAGGCACGGTTCTTCTTTTTGTACCACGGAAGAAAGTGGTCAGTCATAAACTCTATGTACTTTGCAGAGGTCATTTTCACACGGTCAGGGACCCTAAAAGGGCCTACCAGCTCTCTCCCCATGATTCCAGCCCAAAACATGACTCCGCCACCTCCTTGCTGAAGTCGCAGCCTTGTTGGGACATGGTGGCCATTCACCAACCATCCACTACTCCATCCATCTGGACCATCCAGGGTTGCACGGCACTCATCAGTAAACAACACGGTTTGACAATTAGTCTTCATGTATTTCTAAGCCCACTGCAACCGTTTCTGCTTGTGAGCATTGTTTAGGGGTGGCCGAATAATAGCTTTATGCACACTTGCAAACCTCTGGAGGATCCTACAACTTGAGGTTCGCGGGACTCCAGAGGCACCAGCGGCTTCAAATACCTGTTTACTGCTTTGCAATGGCATTTTAGCAGCTGCTCTCCTAATCCTATTAATTTTTCTGGCAGAAACCTTCCTCATTATGCCTTTATCTGAACGAACCCATCTGTGCTCTGAATCAGCCACAAATCTTTTCACAGTACGATGATCACGCTTACGTTTTCTTGAAATATCCAATGTTTTCATACCTTGTCCAAGGTATTGCACTATTTCACGCTTTTCGGCAGCAGAGAGATCCTTTTTCTTTCCTATATTGCTTGAAACCTGTGGCCTGCTTAATAATGTGGAACGTCCTTCTTAAGTAGTTTTCCTTTGATTGGGCACACCTGGCAAACTAATTATCACAGGTGTCTGAGATTGATTACAATGATCCAAAGAGCCCTAAGACACAATACCATCCATGAGTTTAATTGAAAAACTAATAATTAAATGTTTATGACACTTAAAACCAATGTGCATAATAATTTGGAACACTGTGTATATTCCTAATTATTCTCGCCCCATTCCTTCTATGCCAAACTATTTTGCGACACAATAACATGTACACACTGAGCGCTCCTGTGCTCTCCTCTCCTGGTCTGACAGCCAGCTTGTTATGCATCGGAGCCTGGGAATGCGCTGCTGGGTTCCTATAGCGACACCACGTCACCATCGCAGTCCCCCCCCCCTGTCTAAGGCTGTATAGTTTTGTTGGAAATGTTGCTGCTCATTCTGGGCTTAGGAGTACAACTCAATGACAGATTTCTGTGCATACAGAGAAAACTGTCAATCACAAAGAAGAACCGGACTACCAGGTAATTTTTATGACAATGATTATTGTTACCCTATGACTGATTATTGATATTTCTGGAATCCCAGGTGTCTGATTAATAAAATTTGGCATGTATCAGTACAGCTTTCTCATTACGCTGATAGCCTATTTGATTCCCCCTCTGCTCTCCTCCCTATCTACACTTTGATACTGAAAAGCCTGTAATAGCTGCCCTACTTGAAAACGTATATGCTTTCCTCCCTCTCCACACTCTGATATGCCATGTACAACCTCCTCCCCCTCGCTGCTGTCTCTAAGGGCTTGTTGACACGAACGTGGGGGAAACTCTGACGTGAAAAACGGCCGATTTTCACGTCCGAGTTGCACCCGTGTGCAGGGGCGTAGCAAAATTCTCATGGGCCCCGATGCAAAGGTTCTTCTTGGGCCCCACCCCCCAAACTTCTCATGGCCAATGGCCCACAGCTTTCAGCTGCATAGCTGGGTCTCCTAAGTGACCCAACAATGCAGCAATAGCAGCCAGGGTCGTCGCTAAGGTCTTAAAACGTCAGGGGAAATAGCCCCAATACATATGTCCCCCCCAAAAAATGTCTACGCTTGTATGTATATGTGTATATAGGAGACAGCATATCTATAGCACTACGACCCTATAGCTATAGATAGGATTAGATACAGTGCCTCAGCAGTCAGTATCACACATGATGGGATTAGATACAGTGGCTCAGCAGACAGCATCACACATTATAGGATTAGATACAGTGGCTCAGCAGACAGTATCACACATGATAGGATTAGATATAGGGCTCAGCTCGCTGACATTGCGGCTCCAGCGCTGGACCCAGGAAAGGTAAGAATAATAATTGTTTTGCTTTTTTATGTGTTACTAATTATTTTTGTGTGTTTGTGTGTTTTTACAGGTTCGGTGTTGAACTACTTCGGATTCGAGGACTACTTCGATAACAGCGTTTTGTTTATTCTCAATAAAATGGTTCATGAGGGATGTGTGTGATTTTTATTTCAATAAAATATTTTTTCTATGTCTTTGTAGTTTTCTAAACTTTATTACTACCACCTTAGTAATGGCTGCTGGCTGATTGACAGTGCCCATTACTAAGGTGGGGCTTAAGGTTAGCCGGTGCAGAGGCTATCACTAACTCCCAATATTACCCCGATACCCACCACCACCAGGGTTACCGGGAAGAGCCGAGTACGATCCTGTACCCGACAGTCTGTAGTGATGGTCGGGCACTGGCGCGGCCACAGGCTGGTATTATTAGGCTGGGAAAGGCCAAAACAGTAAACCTTCCCACCCTGTTAATGCTAACCTGCTGCGGCTATGTTGTATCTGGATGATTACCTAGAATGGGGGGAACCGCACGACGTTCTTTCCAATTATTTATTTATTTATTTTTAAAAATGACGTGGGTCCCCCCCTTTTTGATAACCAGTCAGATACAACATAGTAGCAGCAGCCTAACATTACCAGTGTGGGAAGGGCCACTGTGTTTGGCCTTTCCCAGCCTAATAATACCAGCCTGTGGCCACCCCAGAGCCCGACCTGCACTACAGATGGTCGGGTACTGGATCGTACCCGGCTCTTCCCGTTACCCCTGGTGGCCGTGGGCACTGGGGTAATAATGGGGGTTAGTGGTAGCCTCTGAATCGGCTAACACTAGCCCCGCCTTAGTAATGGACGCTGTCAATCAGCCAGTGGCTATTAATAAGGCAGTGGTAATAAAGTAAAAAAAATAAATACAAAGACATAGAAAAAAATGGTTTATTGAAATAATAAACCCCCCAAACATCCCTCATTAACCATTTCATTGATAATAAAAAAAAGCCGTCATCAAAGTAGTCCTCGAATCCAATGTAGTCCAATGACTGAACCTTTAAAAAAAACACAAACACAAAAAAAAAACATTAGTAAGTGCCTGTTCACATCACCGCTGCCCTTCCGTCGGAGGTTACCATCGGGCAACCGCTCAACGGAAAGTCAAACTGAAACCTCAGCTTCCGTTTCTCTCACCATTGATCTCCATGGTGACGGAAACATTGCTATATTATTCCGTTTGTCACTGTTGACAGGGATCCGTTGTTTTGATGGAATCAATAGTGCAGTCGACTGTGCTGTGCTGCGTCAAGAACAATGGAACTCTGTCACAATGCTGTGACGTCAGGACCGCCGCTGCGCTCCAGAAGGAGGAATGTAAGTACTGTCAGTTACTATAGTAACGGGGGCCTCAGTTTATTACATAGGCCCCAGATACTATAGTAACTTTTCATCGATGTGGTGCTGGGGGCCATGGTCCCCCCTGGCTTCGGGGCCCGGTCGCAATTGCGACCACTGCGACCCCCATAGTTACACCATTTGAGTCTATTGAGGGATCTGTGAAAACTGAAGAAAATAGGACATGTTCTATTTTTCAACGGACCCCTCAGACGGTTCGTTGAAACAACGGCCATGTGAACGGCCCCATTGAAATACATTCGTCCGTGTGACGGCCGTTGTTTTAATGGCCGTCACATGGATGTATTCAATGTTCGTGTGAATAAGCCCTAACACTAAGAGAAGAGAGGGGGAGAACAGATTACGGCACCCCTGTCAGGAGCAGTGGACTGACGAATTTGAGTTAGAAGCAGCACAGCCAGTTATCTACAGGTGCTGCACAGGTCTTACAGCAGCAAAATGGTAGGACATTTTTAATGAGGACTATTTAAAATGTTGCATAATTTTGCATTTAGGAAGAAAATGAACCAAAAAAATTCAGTGCAAAGGAGTTAATAGCTTTTAAGGCCCATAAGATGAGAATTACTCTCCGCCTGTCTGTCAAGTAATCCAACACTGCAAGGATTGACAAATGCTGGACTATCAGGTAATTTTTATGATAATGATTATTTTTACCCTTAACCAGATTATTTCCACACTCTCAGGTGCCTGATTACTGGATTTTTTTCTGTATATTCAGTTCAGGTTAAAATTTAACCTACACTTTATCATAAAGGCTATATACAGATACAAATACAGGTCAGGCATGCAGATAGTTGAGAATTCTTTACAGCAGTGAGAGTCTAGAGTACTTGCTGTGGACATGTCATAACTAAATAACTAGTTATTGTCTGCAGGATAATCTTTCCGTAAGTTACATACTTTATTGTGTATTTTGGCTTTCTGAATGCTGGTAACAGCTGTCCTCCTAATTCACCATAGAGCTTTAAAAGAGCACTTGGCTCATGATATTGAACTTAGCAAGTTTAGACATTAAAGGGGTATTTCCAAAATCATAAATTATTACCACCGATCGTGAGGATGGGGGTCCCAAACCCCCAGATACTCCTCACTGCACCCCTCACAGTGAGGAGCTTAAACAGAGCATTTGCCTGCCGTTCCATTCACTGTCTATGAGAATGATGGAAACAGCCGAGCGCTGTACACGTCTGTTTCCGTCAATCCCATAAACTTTGAATGGAGCGGCAACGTTCATGCTCAACTGCCGCTTAATTCAATGGCCTCCTCACTGCGGTCGAGCAGCGAGGAGGAACGGGGGGTTCGGGAGCCCCGTTCTCACAATTGGTGGGGTCCCAGCAGTGGGCCCCCTAGCAAATAGAAAATTATCACCTATCCTATGGATAGGTGATAATTTATGATTTTTGGAAAACCCCTTTAAGTAAGGAATTCTATATACCTGGGGAGGTTTTACTATAAAATTTACTACCTATGCACTTTGAATGATGATTGCAGGCATTTTTGCAAAAGTGAAAAACAGGGAGTGCAGCCAAATTGGTTGTCAGTGTTGTCACCTTGAAATTAGCTTCCCAGAAAATGACCAACAGCTGTTATTGTGTCAGCATGTTTAACTCGGGACCCCCCTCTATGAGCCAACAAGCAGTGATTCACGCTCTGATGGACCCAGTCTATCTATTCATTACATGGACAACCATTATTGAATAGCTGCATGTATTATTACATTTCCCCAGAAGCGAGCGCTGCAAAGGAGATGTATCGTTGGCCGCATCTTCCTCCAGCAAAATCAGACTGATGGCTTGAGCTGAAATGTATGTAAGGGGTTGGCGTCATCCGGATGACCACCATTACTTGGGGTAATAAATCATTTATATACCTTTTTAGCTTAGGTCGTCATACTGTTTTGAATTGTTTTGCATTGTATCTATACATCAGGATGTCATCCTTTGCTACTAGATTTATGTAATACCTACTTGTCTGATTATGTACCTATGATGTTGCCAACAATATCCCCAGTTTGGTTTGTTTTATGTTTTAACACAGTTATAGTAAACATTAATAAAGATTATTATGATTAAAATTATTTTTTCGTGGCTTCTTTGCACTTGTTCATGTTTATAGGTTCGGTCTATAGCAAAATCAGCTGTTTGCCTGAGGTCATAAGAGCAAGACCTACGGTGATTACTGAGGCGGCTTTCATATTAAAGGAGTGGTCTGTGATGTAACAACCACTTTAAAGGGGTTATCTGGGAAGTGAACATTTTTTAGTAGGGGCTGCAAATGAAATAAATAAACCAAAACATAAATACTTTCCTATCTTGGCCTCCGGCGATACAGCGCTGAGGCTCCGGTGGTACTCCCGGTGGTTGTTTATGTGAAAGTACCATGTGACCGATGCATCCAAATAGAGGGCTCAGTGGGGCTCTAAGCGCTGGATCGCCATGGGCAAAGTTTATTTAGTTTTCAGCCCCTAGTAAAAAAAAACTTTAAGAAAATAATACTAGAGAAATTATGTAGGGGTAGTAATCTATTTTCTGAATGTGATCATCGTATATACTGTGTCAAAATAGATTGATAACAACCCCTCTAACCCCAATGATAAGATATATATCTTTTTATACACCTTTTTACGGTTAACACCTTTCATACTTGGCATTTCGGAGAGGTCACCTTTTCATTATCTAGATAACATAGACTCCCTTGTGTACTACATAACAACCCTGTTCCATTATTTCTTACAGAGAATGAAACATGAACTGACATTTCCGAGTTTCTACAGGCTAAATTTTATCTTTGTATTAAATCCAATGTTAGATTCAGTTACTTGCTTTGTCACTGCTTAGCAGCCATGCTATTTCACCATATATATGACAATTATACCAGCCTGCGTGAACTTTTACACTTACAGGTGCCAATTCTGTCCAGGCTGTGGCAACTGTGGTCCCATTTCTGATAATAGGTTAAAGAGGATATTCCAACATGAATTATATATTTCTAGCATAGTATCTATCTAGGTTTAGGCAGTAGGATGAGGGGCTCCTGGTGAATTCTAAGGAAATGCCAAAGTATTTGAGTTCCCCATGCAGCTTTGTTGTAGATTGGAATTACTCTTAACCATAGAAGTAGCAATTATTTTAAAATCTAAAAACAAATGTAAGCAATACACTAATATTTTCTGCAAATTAGCAGAAAAGTTGAGCTTTTAGATAACATCAATCTACAGTATTTGCTGAAAAGACTTCGTTTCAAAGGAGTGGAAGGCCATGTACACCTTTGAAATAAAAAAAATTCAAATAAAAATGTATATCAGTGTGATTTGTGCAACTTTCAAAATATTTTTTATTAAAATTTATTTTTACTTTTTGAGATACTGTACAGCAGCTTTGTATCTTGTATACAGAGCAGCTGTATAGCTCGCTAAGACCTGTATCCATCAGGTCAGCGGGACTAACGGGTTCAGTGAAAGCAGGCCCCGCGTGTCTGATACGCAGGATCCACCTGTAATCAATCACATCTAAGTTATGAACTTACATGTGATCAATAGCAACTCGATATACAGGATACAAAGCAGCTGTATCTCAAAAGGTTACATTTATTTTTAATAAAAAGTATTTTGAAAGTATATATATATATATATATATATATATATATATATATGTCTATTTCAAAGGTGTCCATAGCTTTTGAAGTAGTTATGCACTTCTCAAAATTTATGGCATTCCTCTAAGATATTATCATTGTTGTGAGCTAGGTAAGGATCTAACTACTGGGACATCCACAAATCATAAAAAGTGAGTAAGTGGTAAATTACTGGTGCTAAACCTGTCTGTAACTCTATCAGAGATATAGGGTAGGCATATGCATTGTGATTGGGCATGGGCCAGACACCACATGCAGCCCCCAGCCTACCAGTTGAACATCCTGCTCTAAATGTATTTTGGAAGAAACACAGAGGTATACTAAAAACAAAAATATTTTAAGTGGACATCATAGATTTCCCCATAAAATGCATAGTTATTTGTAACATAAATAAATAAATACGTACACCTTGTTTCTCTAATTAATTTATAAAAAGATTCTTTTGTAACAGGTTAGTGGATTCCTAGGTAAATACTTCATATTTTAGCAATGACATCACTCCATTACATATACACCTGAAATATGAAAGAGCTTACCCCACGATCATTTCAGCCATGTCGGCTGTACACTGTGACATTTATAGTTTGAACTTTCTTGTTCTTTGTTTTTGTTGTTTTGATTATTTTCAACAGGTCACCATACTACAAGAACACCACAGGAAAACAGAACGTAATATTCCATCCAACTATCAATCAAACATCACATCTCAATACAACATGAAATCCTATTGGTCAAATCCGATGCAGACTCCTCTAAACTGCAAGTATATTACACTACACAAAGCTGTCAAGTATTCCAAAACAAATGACTATTAAAATCTTATCACTCAACACGAAGGGTCTTAATCACCCCTTCAAAAGATCCTCGCTTTGGTCTGAAAGCAAGTTAGAAAATGTTGACATTATATGCGCTCAAGAGACTCATCTTTTAGAAGCAGATGCCCACAGAATCAAACATATCAATTTCCCACATATATACCATGCCCATACCACACAGAAAAAGGCAGGAGTATTGATTGCTTTTAAATGTACCTTAATATTTGAAGAATTAAATGTATTTGCTGACCCAAAAGGGAGGTTCCTTGTGCTGGTATGCAAACTATATAACAGAATATACACAATTTGTAATGTATATGCTCCTAACAGCAAGCAAATCAATTTTCTTAATAAAGTACTTAGGAAAATTAAAAAAATACAAAAAGGCAGTTTAATTCTATGCGGTGATTTAAATCTAATTTCAGATCCATTAATGGATACAACAGCTAAGCACAAGAGACCGCCCTCAACATTATTGTCATGGTTACATAGTAACAACTTGTATGATACTTGGCGATGTCTTCATGCCAACGAAAAGGACTACACATATTATTCTTCTCCACATAGAACATACACAAGAATAGACTATTGTCTCACAGATAAAAATTCTCTGCAGCTATGCACTAAGGTCAAGATAGGTGACATAACTTGGTCTGATCATTCACCTTTAGTTATAAAAATGAATGAACCTCATATTCCACAAATAGAGAATGTATGGAGACTAAACAACTTTCTACTAGCACATACCGAAACCCAGAAACTCATTCATAAAGAGATCAAGGACTACTTCGAACTCAATCCCACACCTGATATCAGTGTATTTACTCTCTGGAACGCTCATAAGGCGTACATACGAGGTATTTTTATTAAAATATCAGCATTCCACAATAAAAAGAGGAAAAAACAATTGAATGATATTACCACAGAACTGAGAAGTCTAGAAACACAACAAAAAAATAACCCATCATTTCTTACCCACCAAAAATTAACTCATACCAGAGACAAACTCAGATCCTTACTACTATACAAATATGAACATAACTTAACTAAACTCCTTATGAAATACTATAGCCTAAACAATAAAGCCAATGCTTTCATGGCCAAAAGAGTTAAAAATATACAGATGAAAAATAAAATTGCCCATCTGATCTCACCGACCACATCTAAGAAAATTCTTAATCCAAAAGAAATAGCAGATCATTTTGGAGAGTATTACTCGTCATTATATAATTTAAAATCTGACCCTACAATTTCACAACCAACTACTGAAAATATTCAAAAATTTCTTGACAAAGTCAATCTTCCTACTTTATCCAACGATCAACTGAATAACCTAAACAAACCAATCACAAACGTAGAAATTCTTAGAGCTGTCACAACACTCAAAAGATCTAAAGCCCCAGGCCCAGATGGCTATACAAATGAATACTATACGACCTTCAAAGACATCCTTTCCCCTCACATGGAAACCTTGTTTAATAAAGCAATGCTGTTAGGATCATTTCCTAAAGAAATGCTTTTAGCTACAATTACAACCATACCTAAACCTAATAAAGACCCGACTTTAACCACCAATTATAGACCCATCTCTCTGCTAAATGGAGACATTAAACTCTATGCAAAAATTCTATCACATAGATTGGAAACTATACTGCCTGGTCTGATAAACCCAGACCAAGTAGGCTTCATTAAAAACAGACAAGCCTCTGATGCTACAAGGCGATTTATTGACATAATAGATTGGGTGGAGAGGAATAGAACGCCCTCTCTGCTCTTATCTTTAGATGCAGAGAAGGCATTTGATAGAATAAACTGGACATATACTTTTCAGACTCTAGAAAGGTTTGGGTTTCATGGCCTGATCTTACAAGCATTTCAAAGCACTATACTCTAACCCCTCAGCGAGGGTACTCACAAATGGAATGTTATCCAAACCATTTGACATATCCAATGGCACAAGACAAGGATGCCTTCTTTCCCCTTTAATATTTGTATTAGTAATAGAACACTTTGCAGAACTCATAAGATCACACACTCAAATACAAGGTGTACAAATTAATAATTCTACTCATAAAATTGGCTTATTTGCAGATGACATTATAATAGCCTTGAGAAATCCATTATCTTCCCTCCAAACTGTATCAGAAACAATCAAGATATTTAACTCCATCTCTTACTACAAAGTCAATGATAATAAATCATTACTTCTAGGTTTAAACATACAACCGCAAATGAAGGACATTATAACCCATTCCTTTCCATTTAAATGGCACGATCAATATATCCCATATCTAGGTATAGAACTAACCTCGTCAATCAAGGCTTTGATTGATAAGAACTTTAAGCCTCTAATTGTTCAACTTCAGAAAGATTTAGATCATATGAGTAAATCTGAACCATCCTGGTGTGGTAGAATTGCGTTATATAAAATGATGACCTTACCTGTTATACTATATAAATTACGAACAATTCCCATTCTTATCCCCCTCCATATAATAAACCAACTACATAAACAAATGTCTAACTTTATCTGGTCGGGAAAAAAAACAAGGATAGCTTTAAAAACGATGTCACAACATAAATCTGATGGAGGTTTTAGTGTTCCGAATCTGAAGTTATATCACCATGCTGCCATACTAGACCAACTCAAAGAATGGTGGCTCCCTCATTCTGATAAGAAATGGGTAGACATAGAAAAAGCTTCCCTAGGAATAGATAACTTAAAAAATATATTGTACTCAAAAGCCATGAAATATAGGCCAGAACACGGCTCCACATCTACAGTACATGCTACTTTACAAATTTGGAACAATTTTACTAAATATAAACATCTTGATATGCCTACCAAAATAGAGAAAATCCCATTCCAAATCTTGAATGACTTTCTTCCAGATCTAGACATAATCAGCTGGATAAACGCAGGCTTAACATATATAGATGATCTAAGTGTGGAAAATAATCTCTGTTGCTTCTCTGACTTATCATTCAGATACAAACTAGATAAAACTCAATTCTACAAATTTCTGCAGATAAGAACGATTATGAGAGAGATTAAATATCCATTACTCTCCCTACCTATGCCGGCTTCTACGTACTTAAATAACCAATTAAAAACAATTAAAGGTATTAACACGTTTTATCAGATTGGTTCCCAATCACTCACCTTTGAAAATCAAATACATATATCTAAATGGCATAGAGATCTGAACGGCCAATTTTCAAGAGACCAGTGGTTAAGAGCATTATCCATCTCTCTTAAAGGAACAGTGTCATGGCAAATAATTTTTTAATATGTTAAAGATGTTAGTGCTGTAATAAAAACGTTTATATTCATTTGTGTGTTTGTGTTTTACTGTTTCTTATTTTTACACTTTTTCTTGTCTATGGGGGCTGCCATTTTTTGTTCCATTTCTGTGTGTGTCGATTAACGACACACACAGACATGGAGTACGGCAGCCACAGTCCCATAGGGACTGTGAACGGCTCCCGTCCCATTCACGTCCGTGTACGGCGTCTGTGTGGGAACTGCGCATGCGCCGCTCCCACACAGTCCTATTCGAAATTGGCGCCGTCCGGCGCCATTTTCCTGTGGACCGGAAGTCGCGGCCGGACTGTAATATTACTACTTCCGGTCGCGGCTTCCGGACTTGTGCACATGGAACAGCGGCAGCAAAGGGAGCGGACGGGCCGGAGGGAGCCGCGGCGGCAGGAGCAGGTAAGCGATTTCAATGTATGTTAGTGTTTGTGTGTGTTTACTACTGTATGTAAACCTACTACACTGTGGGTTACCTCAAAAAATGGCGACACACAGTGTAGGAGGTTAAACCTTTCAAACCCCTCGTTTATCCCGGCACTAGCCAGGATAAAGGAGGGGGGGATGCTGAGAGCTCACTAGAGCGAGAGCTTTTAACCCAATGTTGCAATGCTGCAATTTTGGGAACTAGCTCCAACTAGCTCCATCTAGTGACCAAAAATGGGTAGTATTATAAATTTGAAAAAATTTATAATATTTCCTGACTCGCGAAAAAAATAAAAAAAATTTGAACAATGTTTAATCACCCACACACTAAATGTTTAAATTTTAAAAAAAAAACATGTTTTTGGGGCGACACCATGCCTTTAAATCCTCTTCCTGTACTAATCATCAAGAATTATATTATAAAATATTCTATAGATGGTATCTCACTCCATATAAACTTTCCAGAATATATAGTGATGCATCGCCCCAATGTTGGAGAGGTTGTAACCATTTGGGATCCATACTTCACATATTTTGGGAACGTCCTTTATTATTAACCTTTTGGCAATCAATTAGCGCACTACTAAATGAGATTACAACTCAAAATATCAACCTCACACCGGAACTTGGGTTACTACGGCTTGGAATTGATGTTATTCCCAAACAATTCCAAATTGTAATATGTCATATTTTAATATCTGCCACATCAGCTGTAGCGTTCAGATGGAAAACATGTAACGTCCCGACCATCAGAGACATCATTAAAAAAGTCAATACAAACTATCAATATGAATATATTTATGCCTGTAGCATACAAAGACATGACCGGTTCTGTAAAGATTGGATGTGTTGGAATAACTCTGTATATGCCGTACCTCTCCCTTTCTAGTGGGAGCTCATACGTTGTCTGTTGTATACATTTTATTTTTTCTTTATGACCTGTATACGTTCTTCACAGCATTTATTTTATTTACCTTTTATTACCCATATTATTTTGAATCCCATTTTCTCAAAATGTTAAAACTTATAGGAATTAACGATTTAATTATTATTTGAGACTAACTATTTACTTCTACCTGCGAGTAGAACTGTTATACACATATATTTTCTGATGTGTCAACTGTTTAATAAAGACATATTGAAACAGAAATATGAAGATCAAAGAAATATAAAAAAGTTGTAAATTTTTTTACTCACAGCTTGAAATAAAGCAACAAAAATGACATCTTTAAATTTATTACACATACCAGACTGTAAAAGACACTTTGCTTCAACCGATCATTATAACATGCTTAGAATTCTTTCTTAAGAAATTGTTTCCAACTTTTATATATCGTCATGTTCCGCAGGAAGGTCAGCATGTTTACTGCAATAATTTATATTTAAAAGAAGGTTTATTCAATAAATTACAATATGTACAGTGAGTACCATGAGAAAATCGTAGTACAAAAATCATGTGGACAAAACGTAGAACAAGTAACACATTTGGTCTTTGAAGTACAACATCTCATTATATCATAATAGATACAATACCATAGTAAAAGCGTCATTTTCTTTTGAAAGAAAATCTACCCAACACGAAAGCAACAGGGGTATAAAAAGGAAGGAAAATAAGGTTCAGCGCAATAAACAGAGGTTAAAGAGGCTCTGTCACCACATTATAAGTGCCCTATCTCCTACGTAATGAGATCGGCGCTATAATGTAGGTAACAACAGTGTTTTTTATTTAGAAAAACGATCTATTTTCATCAAGTTATGAGCGATTTTAGCTTTATGCTAATTACTTTCTTAATGCCCAACTGGGCGTGTTTTTACATTTGACCAAGTGGGCGTTGTGGAGAGAAGTGCATGAAGCTGACCAATCAGCGTCATACACTTCTCTCCATTCATTTACGCTGCACATAGTGATCCTGCATTGTTCACTATGTGCAGTCAAATACACACACATTAACGTTACTGAAGCGTCTTGACAGTAAATAGACATCGCGTCCAACCAAGACTGGATGTCTATTCACAATCTCGACACTTCGGTAACGTTTGAGTGTGACTTACAGCACAGCAAGCGTAATCTCGCGAGATCATGCTGTAAATTACAGCACAATGTGATCTCGATGTGCTGTGCTGTAAGTCACACACAAACGTTATCGAAGTGTTGGGATTGTGAATAGACATCCCGTCCTGGTTGGACGCAATGTCTATTTACTGTCAAGACGCTTCAGTAACGTTAATGTAAAGGATCTGCCAGGTACAGCTTCTGTGTCAACGCCCATAGGTAATCGGTAGAGGAGTATTGTTCTGACTTTAGGAAGTGGTGCGTAGCTTCTCGGTGGAATGACCCTGCCTTAAGGTGGCAGTTTAGGTTGGGTCTATCGAACGCCCTGAAAGACCTGCTAGTTAGCTATCCCTCTTCTGACTCCCTAGACCAGGTTATGGCTTTAGCGGTACGACTTGACCGACGTCTCAGGGAACGACAACTTGACAGTTTTTGTGTTTTCCCGTCTGAATCCCCCATGATGCCTCCCGAGGTCCCGTTGCTTCGCTCTTCCACGGAAGACTCGGAGGTACCTATGCAACTCGGGGCCTCCGTGTCCCCCCGACAACATAGAGCGTTCCGCAGGAAGAATGGTCTCTGCTTCTATTGTGGGGATGACAAGCATCAAGTGAACACCTGTCCTAGGTGTAAGAATAAGCAGCCGGCAAACTTCCGCGCCTAAGTGATCATCGGGGAGGTCACTTGGGCGCACAGGTATTTCCCGTAAATATGAAACGTAATAAAATCTTGCTTCCCTTTCAGGTCTCATTTGGTGGTAGGTCTGCTACCGGCAGTGCCTTCGTGGATTCAGGGTCTTCTGCTAATATCATGTCTGTGGAATTTGCTATGTCTCTAGCTATGCCTTTGATTTATTTGCCTAAACCTGTCCCGGTGGTGGGTATCGACTCCACTCCTCTTGCTAATGGTTATTTTACACAGCATACCCCTGTTTTTGAACTCCTTGTTGGCTCCATGCATTTGGAGCAGTGCTCTGTACTGGTGATGCAGGGATTATCGTCCGATTTGGTTTTAGGCCTTCCCTGGTTGCAGTTGCATAATCCCACGTTTGACTGGAATACTGGGGAGCTTACCAAATGGGGTAATGAATGCTTGACGTCATGTTTTTCTGTTAATTCTATTTCTCCCCCTGAGGAGATGAACACGCTACCTGAGTTTGTTCAGGACTTTGCTGATTTCTCTAAGGAGGCCTCCGAAGTGTTACCTCCTCATAGAGAATACGATTGCGCTATCGATTTGGTACCAGGAGCTAAGCTCCCTAAGGGTAGGATATTTAATCTCTCTTGTCCCGAACGTGAAGCCATGAGAGAGTATATCCAGGAATGCCTGGCCAAGGGTTACATTCGCCCCTCTACTTCTCCGGTAGGTGCTGGCTTCTTCTTCGTAGGGAAGAAGGATGGTGGTCTTAGGCCATGCATTGACTACCGTAACTTGAATAAGGTCACTGTAAGGAACCAGTATCCCCTTCCTTTGATTCCTGATCTCTTTAATCAGGTTCAGGGGGCCCAATAGTTCTCTAAGTTTGATCTACGGGGGGCGTATAACCTTATCCGCATCAAAGAGGGGGATGAGTGGAAGACTGCGTTTAACACGCCCGAAGGTCATTTCGAATACCTCGTCATGCCCTTTGGGTTGTGTAATGCTCCCGCGGTCTTCCAGAATTTCATAAATGAGATTTTAAGAGATTACCTGGGGGTATTTCTTGTAGTGTACCTTGATGACATACTTGTGTTTTCCAAGGACTGGTCCTCCCACATGTCAGGAAGGTGCTCCAGGTCCTTCGGGAAAACAAACTGTTTGCGAAGACCGAAAAATATGTGTTTGGGGTGCAGGAGATACCATTTTTGGGTCAAATCTTCACTCCTCATGAATTCCGCATGGACCCCGCCAAAGTCCAGGCTGTGGCGGAATGGGTCCAACCTGCCTCCCTGAAGGCGTTACAGTGCTTCTTGGGGTTCGCTAATTATTACAGGAGATTTATTGCTAACTTCTCGGTCATCGCTAAGCCTCTTACGGACCTCACTCGCAAGGGTGCTGATCTCCTCAACTGGCCTCCTGAGGCTGTCCAGGCTTTTGAGGCCCTTAAGAAGTGCTTTATCTCGGCCCCGGTGTTGGCTCAGCCCAACCAAATGGAGCCATTTATCGTGGAGGTTGACGCGTCCGAGGTGGGAGTGGGGGCTGTCTTGTCCCAGGGTACCAGGTCCCTCACCCATCTCCGTCCCTGTGCCTACTTCTCCAGGAGGTTTTCGCCTACTGATGGTAACTATGATATTGGCAACCGCGAACTCCTAGCCATTAAATGGGCATTTGAAGAGTGGCGCCACTTCCTGGAGGGGGCTAGGCACCAGGTAACGGTCCTTACCGACCACAAGAATGTGGTTTTCCTAGAATCGGCCCGGAGGCTAAACCCGAGACAAGCTCGATGGGCGTTATTTTTTACCAGATAAAATTTTTGGGTTACCTATAGGGCTGGGTCTAAAAATATTAAGGCTGATGCACTGTCGCGTAGCTTCATGGCCAGCCCTCCTTCGGAGGAAGATCATGCGTGTATTTTGCCTCCAGGTATAATCATTTCCTCTATTGATTCTGATTTAGTCTCTGAAATTGCTGCTGATCAAGGTTCAGCTCCCGGGAACCTTCCTGAGAACAAGCTGTTTGTTCCCCTGCAATTCCGGCTAAGGGTACTTAGGGAAAATCATGACTCCGCCCTATCTGGTCATCCAGGCATCCTGGGTACCAAGCACCTTATTGCCAGAAACTATTGGTGGCCTGGGTTGACTAAAGATGTTAAGGCCTACGTCGCCGCTTGTGAGGTTTGTGCTAGGTCCAAGACTCCCAGGTCCCGACCAGCGGGCTTACTACGTTCTTTGCCCATTCCCCAGAGACCTTGGACCCATATCTCCATGGATTTTTTCACCGATTTGCCTCCATCTCAAGGCAAGTCGGTGGTGTGGGTTGTAGTAGACCGCTTCAGTAAGATGTGCCACTTTGTGCCCCTCAAAAAACTACCCAATGCTAAGACGTTAGCTACCTTGTTTGTCAAACACATCCTGCGTCTCCATGAGGTCCCTGTCAATATTGTTTCTGACAGAGGGGTACAATTTGTTTCTTTGTTTTGGAGAGCCTTCTGTAAAAAGTTGGAGATTGATCTGTCCTTCTCCTCTGCCTTCCATCCTGAAACTAATGGCCAAACCAAGAGGACTAATCAGTCTCTAGAACAATATTTAAGGTGTTTTATCTCTGACTGTCAATATGATTGGGTCTCCTTCATTTCCCTCGCCGAATTTTCCCTTAATAACCGGGTCAGTAACTCGTCAGGGGTCTCCCCCTTTTTCTGTAATTTTGGGTTTAATCCACGGTTCTCCTCCGTTTCACCTGGTAGTTCCAACAATCCCGAGGTAGAGGTCGTTCATCGGGAACTGTGCACAGTCTGGGCCCAGGTTCAGAAGAACCTAGAGGCGTCCCAGAGCATACAAAAAACTCAGGCAGATAGAAGACGTTCTGCTAACCCCTTGTTTATGGTCGGGGATCTGGTGTGGCTATCGTCAAAGAACTTGCGCCTTAAAGTCCCGTCCACGAAGTTTGCTCCCCGGTTTATAGGGCCGTACAAGGTCATTGAAGTCCTCAATCCTGTCTCCTTCCGACTGGAGTTGCCCCCATCTTTTCGAGTACACGACGTGTTTCATGCCTCCCTCCTTAAACGCTGCTCCCCGTCCTTGGCTCCCTCGAGGAAACCTCCTATTCCTGTTCTCACCCCTGAGGGGGTAGAATTCGAGGTGACCAAGATTGTGGACAGCAAGATGGTCCAAGGCTCCCTCCAGTACCTGGTCCATTGGAGAGGATACGGGCCTGAGGAGAGGACTTGGGTACCCGCCCGGGATGTTCACGCTGGGGTATTGGTCAGGAGGTTCCACCTTCGTTTCCCCAATAAACCAGGTCCATCTAGAAAGGGTCCGGTGGCCCCTCATAAAAGGGGGGGTACTGTTAAGGATCTGCCAGGCACAGCTTCTGTATCCACGCCCATAGGTAATCAGTCTGCACCTGCTTCTATGTCTGTGAGACTGACTCCATCTTTCACCACTCAGGATGGCAGGCTTAGGAGTGGGAGAGCCTATCACAGCCTGGCCAGACGGAGCTAGCTCCCACCCTCTGTCTATTTATACCTGCCTTTCCTGTTCCTCCTTGCTTGTGATTCTTCTCTGTTGGTTTCCTGGCCCTGCTGCAGCTTCTTGAACTACTTGTCCCTGCTTCGTATTGACCCTGGCTTACTGACTACTCTTCTGCTCTGCGTTTGGTACCTCATACACTCCTGGTTTGACTCGGCTTGTTCACTACCCTCCTGCTCTGCGTTTGGCACCTCGTTCTCTCCTGGTTTGACTCGGCTCGTTTACTACTCTTGTTGCTCACGGTGTTGCCGTGGGCAACTGCCCCGTTTCCCTTTGTTCTGTGTTTCCTTGTCTGGTTGTCTGTCGTGCACTTACTGAGTGTAGGGACTTTTGCCCAGTTGTACCCCGTCGCCTAGGGCGGGTCGTTGCAAGTAGGCAGGGACTGAGTGGCGGGTAGATTAGGACTCACTTGTCTGTTTCCCTATCCCTGTCATTACAGTTGTTATGAAATATTTCATTTGAAATTACGGAACCAATAAATGAACGTTGGGATACTATAAATACAACGACTCTGGCTACACTTGCCAAATGGCTCTGAGGAAATCCCGTTCAGGGATGAAATGCGTCAGCTGATCTAATCAAGCTGGGCAGGAAGTGACGTCTAAACCTTGCCTTGCAAATCCCTGACTAAGTTTGGAGACATCATATGGAAGGGGATACCATGTGAATTGAGATTTACCTTCTTTCCGGCATATGCTCTTACCCTCTCGGACCTTGTACCTCTTGGTGTGCGGTGCGGAGTGAGTGGACACACTGGAAAATAATAATTCACCTGATGTGACGGTGGAGCCTTGAAAGTATTGAGAAATATATGACCATACAGCTCGGAACTGACACTCTCCTTCATAACATGGACATTTCATGTAGAGCTTTGGCCATAGAAGTGGCTAAACTTATAGCCCCAGATATTACAGCTTCTCTGGAGGCGACAGTGACGAAGTTATTGCATTAACTACAGTCTGATGTCGCAGTTCATGCGGAACGTATTACTGACTTGGAACAACGTCTCAGTTTAATGGAGGATGAGTTGGCGGGAACACAGGCGGAGGTGAAGAGGATGCTTGCCACAAATATCCAGCTAGTAGATAAAGTGGATGACCTGGAGAATCTCTCGAGAAGGAGCAATCTGCGCATTATTGGTCTCCCAGAATCTATACCAGCAGGTCAGTTGCTAAAGTTGTGTGCGGTGGAATTGCCTCAGGCGCTGGGATTGCCTGCCCCGCTGAGATAGCTCATAGAGTGGGACCAATGCGAGGCTCTGCCCAAGATGGCGCTCCAGCAAGACCGCGGCCAGTTATTGTGAAGTACCTGGACTATGCGAATAAAACAAATGTGCTACAGGCCTATCGACGATCCTCGGCACAAGTGAGAATGCGAGGCAACAGAATTTTAATGTTCAGAGATTACTCTGCTGAGGTTACACGCAAGCGGCGTGCTTTTAGCTCAGTCTGTTCTCTTCTAGTCCAGAAACGCATTCGTTTTTCTTTAATGTTTCCCACCATTCTCAAGATATTCGAATCCGGTGGTGGGGTGGATTCGTTTTCTTCTCCAGGGGAGGCGGCGAAATTTGTGGACAGCCTGCTCAGAGCCAACAATGGGGATCTTCAGCCACACAGAGATGGATTGCCTCGCAGGGGTCGATCCAGAAACAGGAGCTCCAGGAGGGGTCTTACTTCTTCTTCCCCGGACTGAAGGGTGATGTCCAGGCGGTGGCGGAAGGGGACTCATGTTATTCCAAGTCTCCCATTGTTTGAATTGCAATTGTCATACTTACCTGTGTTTCTGATGATGATGATTTCGGGTTCTATGGGTAGGGGATTCAACAGTTACAGTGGGGCCTGAGGGAATTTCGGCATGGAGTCGGGTGGAAGTTCAGTATACTGTTTTGTCATTGCTTCCAAGGTATATAGAATGTTCATGGTATACCGAAGTTGTTATAGCGGTGGAATGTGCAGAGATTCCACGCTAATATGTGCGAAAAAAGTGAAGTCTGAAACTAGTAATGATCTGCTGTTGGGGTTTCAGTCTTGTTTTATGTTCAGGGAGGGAGGAAGGGTGGGGGGAATAATCTCGGTGAGTGAGGTCTGCTTTGCCATTTCTGTGGGATGCCTAAAGTAATAACGTGGAATTTGAAGGGGCTGCAGTCCCCACATAAACGCATGATGGTTCTTCGTCACCTGAAAAAGTGATTTCCAGAGACTGCGTAAGCTATGGGTGGGTACAGTATTGGGTTCCCCAGCAGTTAATGGCAAGGCGGGCATCTTACTCCTCATACACAAAAAACTGGATTGTTCGGTGGTTTCTTCTGAGTAGGATGTAGGGGGCAGATATTTGCAAGTGATTCTGGAAGGCGCATTGGGTAGATTGAGTTTGTATTGTATATACGCACCGAATGATAACAATCAGGCCTTTTTCAATTCATAGAAGGCAAACTTCTAGCAGACAAAGAACCTCAGATTCTTCTGGGAGGGGACCTTAACTCAGTATTATGCACAACAGAGGACAGGAGAAGGGGGGACGGTAGGGTACTAGCTGAAAGGTCGCATGATAAGGTACTGGCTCTATTACTATCTTCCACAGGTATGGTGGATGTATGGAGAACACAATTCCCATTGGGGAGGGAATACACACATTTTTCCCATACACATACAGCATGGTCTCGTATTGACTATTTTGTGGCTTCTCCGGTGCTCCTCCCTCGGATCCTTAGTGATCGGATAGAGGACCTGGTGATTTCAGATCATTCACCGGTTTCTCTTATCTCGACAGATACATTTAAAAGAGGTTCGGATATCTTGTGGAAATTTCCTTCTTTCTTGGCGAATGATGAATCCTTTCATTTGCGTTTGAAAGGATGGTCATTGGAATATAGTCAGGAGAATCAGGCTCATAAAGATGACAGTCATTTGTTTTGGGATACCGCCAAGGCAGTGCTGAGGGGGAGAATTATCTCTTTTGTGCCGTCGCTTAAACGTAAGACCAACAAGATGTATAACGATTCTAGTAATACCCTACGCATGAAATATACAGCATACATGGCGAATTCAACATTAGCGCTCAGAGCTGCCTGGCTTGCAGCCAAAGCTGATTTTGAAATGTGGCTAGACAGAAAGGAGAGATTTCAGAGGGAACAAGCAACGGCGCATTTTTTTAGATATGGTAATAAAACGGGTTCACTGTTGGCCAGATTGGCGAAAGGACAATTTCGCCCGACTCATATAGGAGGGTTCAGAGATGGGAAAGATGAAATGCAGAAGGATCCAAAGATAGTCAATGATATACTGGGTGATTACTACACTGCTCTATATGCAAAGGATACTTCGGATATGGAGGAGGGTAGGGCGTTCCTGGACTCTTTAACGATACCTTCCCTCTCAGACTCTGATAGGGATTCGTTAAACGCTTTGATCACGGTACAAGAGATAATATCAACCATTAAATCATTGTTGAATAACAAAGCACCAGTGCCAGATGGATTTTCTAGTGACTTTTACAAGATTATAAGAGAGGAAGTCACGCCCATTTTATTGCCGGTGTATAACCATATGCTCCTAAACAAGGAGTTCCTGAAATCGGGAAATGTAGCATATATCAAAGTTCTGTATAAGGAAGGTAAAGATCCGACTAACCCGGGCTCGTATCGCCCAATATCTTTGATTAATCAGGATGTTAAAATATTGTCTAAAATATTGGCCGATAGGTTGGCTCAGTTTCTCCCAGATCTGATTGCGCCACACCAAGTGGGTTTTATTAAAGGAAGGTCAGCGGTCAAAAACATACGAACGGTTTTAGCGGTACAAGATGCAGTGAAGTCTACTAATATGGAGGGATACGATTTGCCAGCACTTTTGATGTTAGACGCCGAAAAGGCCTTCGATAATGTCCATTGGGACTGGCTGGGTTTAGTTCTAGACCGGTTTGGGATTCAGGGATTGTTTAGGAATTACCTAGAAGCGTTATACTCAGATCCACAAGCCAGGGTGTTTACCACAGGGTTTCTTTCAGCACCGATTCACTTACAGAAGGGAACAAGACAGGGCTGCCCCCTTTCTCCATTGCTGTTCGACTTGGCCTTAGAACCGTTGGCAAGACATTTTTTTGTCCTCCAACGATTTCGAGGGGACAAGGGTTGGTAGCCAGGAGATTAAATTGACCTGCTTTGCTGATGATCTTCTGCTATTTTTGGGATCGCCGGGTGATCAGTTGGGGGGGGGGGGTGCTGGAGAAGCTACATGACTTTGGGTCGTTCTCAGGTTATAAAGTAAATGTGCTAAAGAGTCAACTACTTTACTTGAAGAAATCAAGAGCGAGACTACCCTTACAAGGTACGGTGGAGGTAGCCAGATCTTATATCACATACCTGGGGATTAAAATAGGCAAATTTCCCTCTTCTCTATATAAAGTCAATTATTTACCCTTGTTTGAAAAAATTCATAAGGAGTTACACCGCTGGTCGTCACTGCCGTTGTCATTGTTTTTAGAGGGCTGCTCTTTTAAAAATGATACGTTTTGCTCGCCTACTGTACCCAATGCAAACTATACCCATATTGATCAAACACCTAGACAGCCAAAAATTGCAGTCTGCATTTTTACAATTCTTGTGGCAGAAGAAAAGTCCTAGGATTGCATACAAAAAATTGGCACTGTCCAAGGTTGACGGTGGTATACAACTACCACTTATACGTTATTACAACCTAGCAGCAATCTATAGACACATAGGAGATTGGCTGCATAATACGAATTTGTACTCCAATGTTCAGCTGGAACAGAATCTGGCAGGATCGGTTCCTTTGACAGCCCTGTTGCACCTGTCTTATGCTCAGCTGCCTAATACTGTTAAGTCTAGTATGTTGCTTAGAGATACAATAAGTGCCTGGAAGGCGATACGGAAGCTACTTGGCCTTCCTTATGGTCTTTCTAAATTTTGGCCGCTGTGGGAAAATCCCATGTTCCCACAGGGGAGACAGAATAAATTATTTTCTCAGTGGAGATCTGAGGGGATCACTGTCCTGGGTCAACTCATGAATGTTGACGAGGGGAGATGGCTTACATGGCAGGAGTTCACTAGTAAGTATAACTTGGGTGATAATCAGTATTTGCAGTATGCTCAAGTAACAGAGTTATGCAAAACTAAAGTCTGCAATATTGATGCAGTGGAGATACGGGAAGCATTTGATGGGACGGTGCCGCAGGGCGCTATGGGAAGAAATCTAGCCAGTTTATATGGCAAACTTAGGAATATTCACCTTAATTCCTTTAGCACCTCTTGTTTTCGGACCTGGGAGGTTGAGCTTGATGACCCAGAACTCTCAAGTAAAATCCGGGAGGGGTGGGAGAAGGTGAGGAAGGTCATGATAAATGAGCAGTGTCGTGAGATGCACTTTCGACTTATGTATAGAGCAACTTACGCCTTTAATCTATCTTATAGGGACGCTCCAGCACACTATCTGCGTAATTGTCCTAAATGTGACTTATACAAAGCTAATCTATTACATGGAATGTGGCTGTGCCCACAAATAAGGGCTTTTTGGGATATTGCTCTACAATTTATTAAAGACACCTGGGAGGAAGAGGTGCCCGCAAGTCCACAGGCGGTGCTGTTTCACTACATACCCTTAGATCCTGATGGGGGGACCACCTCTATTAGCCCGAAAAGTGATCCATATAGCATTATTGGCAATTAAGAAGTGCATCTTGCGCCACTGGTTACAGGCCTCTGTTCCGGAGATTGCGGAGGTAGTGACTACTCTCAAAACTCTATTGGGCTATGATAAAATGGATCTAGAACGACACAAAGAAAGGTCTACAGAACAGTTCCTTAAAATTTGGCATACATTTATTGAAAAGCATTATTCCACAGTAGAGATTGGGGTTTTCATGCGTACATTCCAATACACATCATGGTATAATTTACAGAGTGTTCAGGGCACCCTAGGCATGCTACAGGCTAGTTAGAAGATTGATCACTGAGAGGGAGGAGATTTGGGAGGGGGGGGGGTGTTGGGGTTTTATTATGACTTATTCATGGCCTTATGACTTGCTGATTACAAGTAAAATGAAAAAATTATTTTGGAGTGGGAACAAACTGTTATACGATGCACATTGTAATGTAGGTGTGACACACACCTTGTACCTGTAAATGTTCTGACTTTGAACAAAAATATATTTGAAAAAATATATATATCAGGGATGGAATGCATGTTTGTGCAAAATTGTCCCTTCTGTATTTCCTTATATACTGTCCCCTGTACCAATGTATTTGTAAGCTTGATTTTTATAAAAACATTAAAAATCATTTGGATCTAAGGACAGTTTAAGATAATCATATGGTAGTCAATGAGGCATAAATAATATACAATACATTTTTACATCGGTTTTACAAACCAAAGCTTACCAGAAAAACTGCCTTCAAGCAACTTCTTATTCTAGGTTCAATTCTAAAACCAAGATTACATGCAGATACATATTTATTGTTAATGAATACTCCAGGGCTGAATAAAACTGCAGATAAGCCAATGTATGTCAAGAGCATTGTAAAAATAATATCATTGTGGGCAACCTACTATATCACAGACAGCAAAAAGGGAATTAATTACAGAGAACACATAAGAAATATTCCTTGAAAGAATGATTCAATTAAACATAAGAAGAATTTGTTAATATTTTATAACAAAATAGATGTAAAATTCCAGTGAATTTGTATCTACAGGAATTCACTATCAAACATTGGCGGGATTTATCTAAACTGGTCCCAGAGAAAAGTGGTAACCATAGCAAAAATGTTACTTGAATTTTTTCAATGAGAGCTGGAAACCGATTGCTATGGGCAACTCCGCCACTATTCTATTGCATCAGTTTTTATAAATGTCCCCGATTCACCACAACTCAATGCATTCAATAATAATCAGCTGGTAAGCGTTTTATTAAATGCAAATTTAGCGTTAGGGCTCAAACCCACATCAGTATCCTGTGTAAGGAGCCTGTACGGCAGTGCACGGAGCCTGTAGCGCTCATTATGAAGTCGTACAAGCGCCGTGCTCTACTGTACAGGCTTTGTCGGACTCTGTATATGGAGATGTGGCACTGCTTCTAGCGGAGAATATCTCTATACACACAGAAACCGTCAAAGACTGTACATTAGTGCATAGAGCCTATACGGCTCTGTACTAAAGAAGGCTGATGTACAGCCCTGAGGGTATGTTCACATGGCAAACTAAAAACGGCTGTAAAATACGGAGCTGTTTTCAAGGAAAAACAGCCTCTGATTTTCAGACGTTGTTTTAAGCATCAAGCGTTTTTTTATGCGTTTTTTTATGGACGTTCTTGGAGCTGTTTTTCTATTGACTCCATGAAAAACGGCTTCAAAAACGGGACTTCTTTTTACGGGGAGTTTTTTTACGCATCGTTTTTTCAAACGGCCGCGTAAAAAGACGCCCAGTCGGTACGAAATGCAGTTTTTCGCATTGAAATCAATGGGCAGAAGTTTGGAGGCATTCAGCTTCCTCATTTTCAGCCGTTTTTTGCGGCCCGAAAAACAGCTGAAAATAAGCCATGTGAACGGAATCTGATGAAGCATGCCACTTTTTTTTTTTACGAAACCCGACAGAAGAAAATCTCCATATGCCTCCAAATGAAAGAGGTTCAGTAGCAGGCTCATGCACCTCTATGTACCTCTACGTACACAACAGAGCTGTAATACGGCCATGTGCATCAGACCTTAGATATTACATACCATAGCAGAGATTGAAAATTTTGAGCAACTGTAGTGAAAACTGCCAAATTTGCAGAAAAATTAGGAAATCCACTCAAATTAAACTGTATGCAAATCACATTGTGCAATATGAGTAAATAATGGCTGGCTCATGGCTTATATACCGAAGTGATATTTATTTAAAGTGGCTTTGTCATGTCGACCAAATCCTACAGAAAAATATGCAGCTGCTCTTCTAAAATAATACTAAAAGTAGTACAAAGGAGTTATAACCAGGGCTAGCTTTTACACTTTACAAGTCAGCCGGATTCATGAGACCGGGATTGCCCCCATTCTCCTAAGGCCTCCCTATACAAGTTGATACAGATCCTGCCATCACTCAGAACTCTCTATGGTTCGCTATACTGATTTTAGCATTAGGGCACATGCACCTAGCTTGCATGGCGGGTGGCGGCACATCCTGTCCTCCTCTAGAATAGTATAGCAAGCTATAGGGGCTGTATTATAGGACCATACTACAAACATCGCTAATACAGTAGGGTACATGGACCCTTATTTTACAAACACGGCTGTATATTTTTTAGCGGACCCTTACTTATAATATGCTGTCCTAATTAGGGCAATATTTAATATTAAAGTGACAGCATCGTTTAAGAATAGAACTGCATGGCTACGTACAATTCCTGATGCAATGATGTCACTCAAGTCAATACTAGTCTACAACGGGTGATGCCTCAAGCAGCATACTAGTATTGATTTATTGGTAAGGGGCATGATATTACATCTACTTTGAATTTACATTTTTATTACTGCATTGTAATATGTCCTCTTTATTAGTTGCTCACAAACTGTATATATAAGCTAAAGACATCACTCATTTTTAACACCATTTCCAATTCGAAAATTTTGAATGAGCACATCAGGTAAACTTCCAGCTATACAAAGGTCGTGAAGGTTCAAACAACATCTGATAGTTGTGGGGGTCAGTATTAATAATCAATAAAGAGTTGAAGCTACTCTCTTGTAAATAGAAATTACTGTAAGATGTACTGTATCAACCTTGAGTTCTGTTTTATGAAATATCAAACTTGAAAAGAAACCTTCCCTTTATCTGCAATGTTACAGCAACCGCCTAGACACAAGGGCACTGTATATTATACTGTCGTTATTTTAAATGTAGATTATTTGTGCTCTGAATGAAAATCAATGTGATCCTGTGCCTGAAAGCTTTCAAGAGGTAATTGTGTCTTACAATATTAAGGACATATTTTACGATTATGCTTTGTAGAGAGAACAGATAATGTTCTACTGTCAGTGTCCTTCCTGTGTCTTTGTATATGTCTATAAGACCTCACATTTCAAAAGGGACAGACAACCGGCTACAGCAGGAACACTAATTCTACAACATAGAGCACAATGCATAATTATGAATGCAGTGCTTTGGGTAATGGACAATTAAAGCAGACCGACAACATTGTGCTATTTTCGGTAAGGTTTCCGTGATTTTATTCTGTATGTAACTGTGCTGAGTTATGATAATTCCAGACTGCATAGTGTTAAATGCAATGGTATATGTGTCCTTTGATCAGAAAGAAACACAACTGGGGCAGAGGATACACAAATCTCCATATTTTTCTGCATACACGATTTTCATGAGAAAGGATACTAAGGGTATAGTCAAGGTGTACATAGAGATTACAGGGCCCATAGCTGGGTGGGGGTGGGGGTTGATAACTTCTCGATGCTAACACTAACCTTTGAGCCTTATATCAGTCTCTTGGTCTACAATCTTTTGGGGTATGGCATTGGGTATAGTACTTGTATGGTGGGATAACACATAGCATTGAATAGTTTGTATTCACAGGATAAGAATAGCACTCAACCACAATACGTGGGAGCCCACATGCTCTCCTGCTATAAAAGTGGATACTAAAGAGATAATCAAACATGTCCTTAGTACACAATAATCTAGAAGTACACTATATGGCCAAAAGTATGAGGACGCCTCTCCTAATTATTAAATTCAGGCGTTTCAGCCTTACTCATTAGAAACAGGTGCACACAGCTATGAAATCTCCTAAGACAAAAGTTGCTAGTAGTATGGGTTTTATTGTAGAGGTCAGTGACTTTAAATGTGGTAGTTTACGAAGTTTCTGATCTGCTAGATCTGCCTTGGTCACCTGTAAGTGCTATTATTCTAAGGTATAAGAGTCTAGGAGTAGCAACGGACACTAAACATCACCTATCCTCTGTTCTACAGACTTTCAAAATGCCTCTGGAAAGGACATCAGCACAAGAACTTGGTGTCAGGAGCTTCATTAAATGGGTTTCCATAGTCGAGTGTAACGTCTATGGCTGGGGGCCGTCGTTCAGACTTACCCTATGACGGCCCCGGCCATGGACATCTGTCTTCTCGGTGTCAGCTCCCTCCAGGGAGACGCCGACACTCACTTCCGGGTCCTCGGACTGTTTCCCGCAGGGCGCACTCGCCCACGCATGCATGGCCTTAAAGGGCCAGTACGCGTCCAGCTGTCACCAACCATTAATTAGCCCAAATGGCTGCTGGACTATAAAAAGGGGCTCTGCACACTTGTTCCTCGCCTGAGCGTTGTTGTATACCTAAGTTTGTCTTGCAAATGGTTTCCCAGTGTTTTCCAGTTTCCAGTGTTACCCTTTCCTGCTGCCTGTACCCTGTATCCCGTGCTCTCGTATCTACTGAGAAATTCAAATAGTGTCTTCCGCTGCATCTACGGTGCCACCTGCTGTGAAAGTCAAGTCGTGCTTCCGCTACTGTCTACATTGCGTCAGGTACCCGTTCTGAACTATAGACATTGTTGGCCAGCTGCTATACCTCTACGCGGTACGGCCCAGTGGGTCCACACCCCGCGCCGTGACATCGAGCAGCTGCACACAAGTCTATGATCACCATGCACAATGCCAAGCATCAGCTGGAGTTGTGTAAAGCACGCTGCCACTGGACTCTGAAGCAGTAGAAATATGCTTTCTGGAGTAATGGATCACATCTTACAATATGGCAGTCTTATGGATGAATCTGGGCTTAGCGGATGCCAGGAGAACGCTACATACTGAAATGCATAGTGGCTACTGTGACATTTGGGCTTTGGCTAGACCCTTTATTTCCAGTGAAGGATAATAATAATGCTACAGCATACAAAGATATTTTAGACAAATGTATTCTTCCAACTGTGGGAACAGTTTAGGGTTCTGTCCTTTCTTGTTCCAGTATGACTGTGCCCCTGTGCACAAAGCGAGGTCTATGAAGATATGGTTTGACACATTTAATGAGGAGGAACTGGAGTGGTCTGCACAGAGCCCTGACCTCAACCCCATCCAACAATATTGGGATGAATTGGAACTGATTCCCGGTCCAGGAGCTTCAAGTAATGAAAAAAAGCACACAGTACCAAATGTAAAAAATGTGATCACACCCTTTAATGCCAGATCATAATAATTTTTTATATTTAAATATCGGATTTTTCTAATCAATGTTCTCATTGTGTGATAGAATAAGAAAACCGATGCAAAATTATATGAATTTTCCCAAATATACTGCAAAAAAAGTGAGAGACCGGTTTTAGATGGCTGTACACATTGACTCCCTCAGTTCTACTGAATTTAATTTAAAGGGGTTATCTCTTTCAGGAAACCCATTTTTAAATCACCTATTAGGGCATTCTGAGTTTCTAGAGGAGAGTTTCTCATTCATAAATTTGCTAAACAGAGTGGAGAGCAGCTACAATAAATCTTTCACTTTGGAGTCATGCCTGAGCGTTACATGGATAGCCCATTAATTTCAATAGGTACCATGTAATGCTTAATTTCACCTGTGTTGGCGCTGCTGCCAGTTTCCCTCTATGGTGATATGAGTTCTGTTCACTATGACCACATGGGTCCAGGTGTTGCAGCCGTTACAAAGAACCTAAAATGTAGCCATATTGCAGCCATATGAAACCGGCCTGAATTGAAGAAATTCTGATTCGTAACAACAAATATACATACTGCATGGTAAAATGTTTTGTTTTTTACCTCATCCAGCAGTAATTTGAAATATAAAAAATACATGAAGGGGCTCTGTCCATTGAGAAGGAATAATAGGATAATTGCTCATTGTGACTCAGCTGTTTGTCATTCTGTGCAGCTCCATCTTCAGAGATAAATTTATAGTTCTGTCAAAACAGTGTTTTGCAATCAAGTTCATTTTCAATACAATGACATATACAATTTTCACATCAGTATTCTATATATATCACACACAGATAATTTGGGAATTTGTCTGCATTTTACAAATCTTTTCCAAAGAATGCACAAGTGACATTGAAACAGTCCTGCAATATAAATAAGGTTGTCTACTGGGATTCTCATTTGGACTGGGGTAGTTTCCTTCATAGCACAGAGGAACCAAAGTATGTCGAAATATTTCACAGAGTAGAAAGAGAATTTCACAAGAACATTCAAACAGGATTTTCTAATTTTAAGTCCTCTTTACATCCAACGCATCCCACAAAAGAAATAAAAAGTCCAAGTCTCCAGGAACTTGTTCCATTACATTAAGTTTTAGGCTTTTATCTTTTATGTCAGACAAATACAGATATATATATAGTGTGTGTGTGTGTGTGTGTGTGTGTGTGTGTGTGTGTGTGTGTGTGTGTGTGTGTGTGTATACATCTGGATACCTAGAAAGTACAGAGGAGTGTAGGCTTTGACATTTAGTAAGAATCACAATATAATTTTTTTTAAAGCAGCGGTAGGCAACCTTGGTGAGGTAGGGATTCACAGTAATAATGCTGAAGGTACTTAAAGAAGCACTCCGGGTTTGTGTTTTTCTGCCTCCTGTTTGTAAATGTAATGTAGTGTTATGTGGTAAAGTGTATTGACTTACCTGGTGTTGTATTTCATGGGCCGCCACTTCGTTCCGGGCCACCGTATTGAGACAAGACTTGTGTTGAGAGAGCCTGACTACCATCCCTATAGCAGATGCTGTAGGATACAGACAGTTAGACTGAATATCACGTGACCCTCACGGCGGCCTGGAACGGAGCGGTGGCCTGTGAAATACAGCACCAGGTAAGTCAATACGCATTACTACATAGCACTACATTACATTTACAAACAGTGGGGGTGGAAAAACACAAACCTGGAGTGCTTCTTTGAAGAAATTTTTTCCTTAGAAATGGATGGAAATGTATTAATAAATTGACAACGGGGCATTACAATTTCCCTTGTCAACAGGATGTGTCCCTAGACACTCTGAGGGTATGTTCACATGGTTAACAAAATACGGCTGAAAATAGCTCCTGATTTTCAGCCGTTTTTAATCAAACGCGTTTTTTGCTGCGTTTTTTTACGGCTGTTTTTAGAGCTGTTTTTCTAATGAGTCAATGGATAATGCCCGGTCGGAACCGAACGCCGTATTTCCCATTGGAATCAATGAGCAGATGTTTGTAGGCGTTCTGCTTCCGAGTTTTCAGCCATTTTTCAGGATGTTTACGGCCCGAAAAATGGCTGAAAATAGCCTGTGTGAACATCTGACACGGTCTAATCATTGCTGATAGTGTCACAGGGATGTATCCCTTCCCTTCCATTTTCACTTCCTTTTAGAAACCTATCCTGGGTTTGGCCTAAAAAAAAGTCAGCAATATTGAACAAGGCCTTATAAGTCTTTTTTTTATTACAATTCAATGGGTTTTGAGACAAATTTTGCCTATTGATGCCACGCTCAGATGTGACAGATTTATTGCAGATTTTTGGTGCAGATTTTGAATCGCAAATCTTCAACAAAATACAGTATAATACATAGGAATGGTGTTTTCAAAACCCCATGCACCCGTAGAAGAGTTCTCCACTGCGGAATTTGAGAGCATGCTGCAGATTTGCAAATCTAAAGCATGCTTATTAGGCTATGGTTACACAGCGACTTTGGATGCGACACAGGTCGCACGTCCAAAGAGCCCTGTGTTGCGGTGCATAAATCGCAGTAATGTAAGTGAATGTGTTTGCCTTGCGACCTGCAAGTTGCCGCGACCGTCGCAAGAAATCCAAACCTGTTAAGTTGCAATGCGCACGGCTCCCACATTCACTTAAATTACTGCAATGTACGCAGCATGACCTATGTCGCAGCCAACGTCACTGTGTAGTCCTAGCCTTAGGCCTTGTTCACACGAACGTGTTTAACGCCCGTGATACGCGCATGAAAATCACGCGCGCCGCATGGACCTATGTTAGTCTATGGGGCCTTTCAGACATTCCGTGATTTTCATGCAGCGTGTCCGCTGCGTAAAACTCGCGTAAAACTCACTACATGTCCTATACTTGGGTGTTTTTCACGCATCACACACCCATTGAAGTCAATGGGTGCGTGAAAATCACGCGCAGCACACGGAAGCACTTACGTGTGTCGCGCGTGATTCCCGCAAATGTAGATCAAGAAATGAAGGGAAAAATAAAACCACTTCCTTCATTTCTTTTTCTAAACATCAAAACCGCGTGTCATAAGGATGGCATATGCGTGAAAATGACACAGCCACGCACCAAACACTTATGACACACGGAACTGCAACGTGCAAAAAATGCAGCGTTTTTTGCGCACGCAAAACGCACACTTTCGTGTGAATAAGGCCTCATGCTGCAGATTTGTCATGGATTCTTGCTGTGAAATTGTGCAGAAATATCCGTAGCAAAACCTGCAAATAAGACAAAAGATTTCCACATTATCATGCAGATTTTGTTGTGGTTGACTGCTTCAATTACCTGCTTTTTATAATAAACTTCTATGAGGCTCAAGGACATTCACATTAGGGGTAATACTCAAGCAATATGTAATGAAATAAATCATTTCTAAAATACCCACCCTCTTTCCTTTTATCTCGGTTCTTTAGAACAGGTGCCTGAATCAGTATTTGGCTCTCCATTATATTAAACCAGCAATTGCTTTTCAACGCATGTGTAAATTAAACCTCCGCGAACAATGCCATATTGCTTTAAAGAGGACCTTTGACTAGGTCCTATAAGTTGAACTGGTTTACTGACTTGAATAGCAGTACCTCCCTGATTCCAGAGGTGTTTTTCTTTTTTTTCTGGACCCCACATTCCAGTAATATGGCCCACTTTTGTATTGGCTCCCTCTATGCTAATTTGCTGTAGTTAGCCAAAGGGGTGTAGCTAGCTTTTCTGCCTCTCATGATGACCTATCAGTTTGAGGCAGCATGAGGGTAGTCCACGCCCTGTTGGCTAAGTGAGCCATATCTCTATGAACGGGTGGGTGCAGGAAAAACAAAAACAGTGTTGGAATCCGGGAGACCGCGCTATTCATGTCAGTAAACCAGTTCAACTTATATGACCTAGTGACAGATCCTCCTTAAAACAAAAAAAGTTTAGGGAGAAACCAATTTGCAGTAATTTCGAGTGGCAATATAAGAATTAGTCCATTACCAGGGATTCATTGACGTAACCCATTAAAGGGGTTGTTTCATGAAGACTACGCCTTTCCATATGACCTTTTAGGGCATACGGACATCATAGAGGGAGGTGCGCCACTAGGGATCTCACTGTATTAGTCAGAGTGGAGAGCCTATAAGAGTGGGTCCTGCTCTGGCGGGCATGTCCCTTCTATGTATTACATGGTCATGTAATAGTAATATTGGCCAGGCACAGCTTCCCAGGTGATAACAACTCATAGTTGGGGGTTAGAGAAGCTGGAACCCACAGCTGAATGTCCAAACCAGCTTCTAATTGAAAAGGATATGTATTCAGGGTTTATATTCATGAGACACTCCTTTAAAGAGGATCTTTTACCTCTCCTGACATGTCTATTTTAGTAAATATTTGTATTCCCGATAAAAAAAAACTATTCTGGAGCATTTTTAGAACTTTGCATTGTGTTATTCCTCTATTATTCCTCCTAGAAATGTATAAATAAACAACTGTTACCATTCCACCTGTTAATGGGGTGTGTCTCTACACATTTTCACTATGTCAGCACTGGGGACATTGTCAGTCTGTGTACGGACACACCCTTAACTGGTAACACCCAGGTATCAATTTATTCATAAGTGCCCAGGAGGAATAACTGAAGAAAGGCACAACGTAGAGTTCTAGGAAAAGATGCTCCAGAATTGTTATTTAATGGGGAATGCAATTATTTACTAAAACAGACATGTCGGGAGAGGTGATAGATCCTCTTTAAGAGAAGAAATTTACATTCCTAGATCTCAGGGTGTATGTAAGTGTTCTTGCCTTCAAAGAAGACACATTGCCATGCAAGTCTGTTTATGCTTGTACGTATGACCAGAGACAGCTCTCCATAGCATCCAAAATGGCCGCCCTCAGTTGTTGCTAATCTTTAAAGAAAAATACCTTCCAAACTGAAAAGAGTGCATGTAAGATTTATAATATTAGTATAAAAGTGCTTTATTAATGTTTCTATACACAGACCTGGTGCTTCAACTGTTTTTACATCTGTATTGGACTTTGAAACTTCTAAAGTATTTGGGAGATCCCAAATTAAAATTGTCAGACTATTTTGAAGTCTACTGTACCCTCAGGAACTCTCCTCCGTTGGCTTCCAGATTACAGGTTGATATGTTGTCACCATGTCTCCATGCTTCTGTCCTGCCCCTGTGATATTTCATGCAAATATTTGTATACACTCCTGTTATCTATGACTAATGCCGGGCAGTAACCAACAAGTGTGTGTAAAATGTGCAAAAAATTAACACAATCGATTTTCTTTCCTATATATAATGTCAACATGATTGAGGGTTGTTGAAGTCTATATAAAATGCACATTCTAAATCTTCTATAGATATTGAATCAGTTGATGTATGACCAGAGATGTTCAGCCCCGTTATCTAATGTGCCTGTACGATGAACAGTCAGTGATACACATAGATAGAAAACACATAAAACATACAACTACAGTATTTTGTTAGGTATTTTTCTTTTTCTTGATTTATATTGCAAACATACTCAAATTTTTTCTTTGTCTATATCTGTATAGTGACATTTTTATAGCTGCACCCATCCATGTACTCCACTCTTCTGTAATGTAAATTAAATGTAATGACTTTGGCAGTCTTTTATTTTATCACCTTCAGTATAGTCTACTGCACTGCCACTGCACCATTTTAAATATGGATAATACATTAGGACGGTATTTTTACCCAAAAAATTTACATTAAATATATTTACACTTTTAACACCCTGTCTACAGAAATCTGAATCCGATAAATTACAATTTACACACCCGTAAAGGCGAAAACAAGTTTCATTTGGGTATAAATTACCATTAAAAAAAACAAGAAACGTAGAGAGAAGTCTTTGACCTCTTTAAGGTGCAAGGACGTTCAATGAAGTATTCAGTTGTCCTCAAGTGTATTGAAAAAACATATTAAGTAACGTAAATCACAAATACGAGTGTGTAATAGGAGTATGAAATATGAGCGAGCTGGCATATCATACCCCTGTATCACTGTCTCGTGTCTATTAAATGGATTTTTGGCACATCAGGTGGCATGACGGATGGGATGGCTGTTATCTTACCTTAGTTAGTTGAGCAATTTTCTTACACATCTTCACATGCAGTTCTTGAGTGTATTCCTGTGATAGCAATGGGCTCTGTTTGGATCCATTATACATGCCATGCTGATTTTTTCCTGAGGCCATTCTTCTGTTCTTGCCTCTTTTTAACACAGATCAGCAAGTGGGTTTCGGACTACGCACACATTGAAGAGGGTTTTGTATACACAGTGGCTGCAGAGAAGAAGCAGCCAAGGCCTCCGCACGCTTCTCCTGTAACTGCAGATGTCCTGATCCTTCAGAAAGCAGCCAGGCTAGAGAAGCTGCAGCATGTGTTGTATATCTGTGCTTTCCTTATTGGACTAAAAGCTGACAGGGAGATGCCAGGAATTCTTTTTAGCATGCATTTCAGGAGACTAGCAGACAGAAGCTAGTACTGAGCTAGACACAGGAATATGTTCAGTCAAAACACATATAATATTAACACCACATTTAGTGCCTGAGACTTTTTCTCCTTCCCTTGATGGATAGAGTGGCATAACACAAGGCTTATTTTTGTGAAGGTTTTTCGTGATTTTTTTTTTTTCTATTTTTTAATCATTTCTATTAAGGAGATGATATTTTTAAGCCATATATCTAATGGATTTTTTTGTTTTTTCAAGCAGAAAAATAAACTTTGTGATTTGATTTACAGAACAGCTCCAAGCCAATCTCTTCATTTTTATTGCATATAATTTTTATTGTTACTATATATTGTTGTGAGCATCAGCAGCTCTCCAGGATGTGTCTGCAAACATTTTATTTCCATTCTGCAAAGATACATTTAAAACGGAAGATTGTAAAAGACCTGCTTCTCGGAAATGCTCATTTTATCATGTCTACCATAGGCAAAAAGTAACTTGCTTAAATAACAATTCCTCTATATAGAATTATTTTGATACTTCTCCACTAGTGCAATGTGCAGTGTCGATAGGAATTTCACATTTTCTACCGTTGCTCTGTGTGTCTGCCAGCCTGGGCAAGGCAGCTGCACCAGGCACCCCTGTGGCGCATCACATATTCATGATATTATGCATGAGGAGCCTAAGACTTAGTGAAGCGGCCCAGCCCCGCAGAGAATTTAAGCACAGGCTGGGTCCTGTTGGATATCAGTGGTAGTTGTCATCTGAGGCTAAGGCACTGTAAGGGCTGGCACAGGGGGCATCGGTGGCTCACATTTTGGGAGGCATTTCTGGTAAACACTCTTGTGGCATCTAGGGCCAAGGCATTGTATGAGGGTATCTTTGACTGGCACTCGAAGGCATTTGAGGCAAGCACGATGGTGGCAATCTCTTTGGCAGGTTGTGTGGGGGCAGATAACTATCTAACAATGCCCGATTAGAATAAATATAGTCTCAGTATAAACGATACTGTTTGTGGTGGAGAGGATGTTTCATCTTGACAAAGGGGTTATCTTATTACCTGAAAACCTGAGAAGTTTCCGTTGGCTGCTCAGTTCCCCTGCAGCGGCCACTACAGGAGAAATGTAGTATTACATGGGGCCATTAAAAAAAAATGTCAGGGGCTTCCCCAGACTCGGAGTCCCGGGCAGTGATGTCTGGGGCTTAAGTCTCTTTCCTGAGACTCTGTGTTATCCCCTGATATCACTGTCCATATATATATTTTCTATATGTGGCCCACTTACCAAGCCGAGTTTGAGATCCCTGCTTTAACCTTATATTATGTTCATTTTCATCCTCTTAAAAAGTGTTGGATTGAAAAACAATAGTATGCAGCCATTACTTTGTGTATGACAGATATTGAACTAACTACAGCTGTATAATGTGTAAGTATGTGAAGTAAAATCAGCACTATTCTTTAGTTCCTTAGATTATAATGCATGGCTTCTGATATCTAGTTTCACCACAAAATATTAAGTCTCATAACATATTGAAAGCCATTCCATAATGAAAAGGTGTCCTGTTAAGTGGGTTAGGTAGGGGGCTTTAGCTCATATTCCACATTGAATATCTGCACCAAATGTGCAAACTCAACGTCACAGACCTTTCTATAGTTGCACCAATCTCAGGTTTAGCAACATTAACTAACTAACTAACTAACTAACTAACTAACTAACTAACTTCTTTTGTGCTTATTTTAGTGTTACACTGGGTTCAGGAAGCAAATTTTAAGATTAAGTTAATTTTTAAAGATTTTGTCATGGACTTTGACTAATGTTGAAGCCCAGGCATTACCATGTCCTGGCTAATGAAGCCCCAGTAGAAGAAGATTCAAAAGCCGTGCTATATGATCAATTAAGATATACACTACCGTTCAAAAGTTTGGGGTCACCCAGACAATTTTGTGTTTTCCATGAAAACTCACACTTATATTTATCAAATGAGTTGCAAAATGACTAGAAAATATAGTCAAGACATTGACAAGGTTAGAAATAATGATTTTTATTTGAAATAATAATTTTCTCCTTCAAACTTTGCTTTCGTCAAAGAATGCTCCATTTGCAGCAATTACAGCATTGCAGACCTTTGGCATTCTAGCTGTTAATTTGCTGAGGTAATCGGGAGAAATTTCACCCCATGCTTCCAGGAGAGACTCCCACAAGTTGGATTGGCTTGATGGGCACTTCTTGCGTACCATACAGTCAAGCTGCTCCCACAACAGCTCTATGGGGTTGAGATCTGGTGACTGCACTGGCCACTCCATTACAGATAGAATACCAGCTGCCTGCTTCTTCCCTAAATAGTTCTTGCATAATTTGGAGGTGTGCTTTGGGTCATTGTCCTGTTGTAGGATGAAATTGGCTCCAATCAAGCGCTGTCCACAGGGTATGGCATCGCGTTGCAAAATGGAGTGATAGCCTTCCTTATTCAAAATCCCTTTTACCTTGTACAAATGTCCCACTTTACCAGCACCAAAGTAACCCCAGACCATCACATTACCGCTACCATGCTTGACAGATGACGTCAGGCACTCTTCCAGCATCTTTTCAGTTGTTCTGCGTCTCACAAATGTTCTTCTGTGTGATCCAAACACCTCAAACTTCGATTCGTCTGTCCATAACACTTTTTTGCAATCTTCCTCTGTCCAATGTCTGTGTGCTTTTGCCCATGTTAATCTTTTCCTTTTATTAGCCAGTCTCAGATATGGCTTTTTCTTTGCCACTCTGCCCTGATGGCGAGCATCCCGGAGTCGCCTCTTCACTGTAGACGTTGACACTGGCGTTTTGTGGGTACTATTTAATGAAGCTGCCAGTTGAGGACCTGTGAGGCGTCTATTTCTCAAACTAGAGACTCTAATGTACTTTTCTTGTTGCTCAGTTGTGCAGCGGGGCCTCCCACTTCTCTTTCTACTCTGGTTAGAGCCTGTGTGTGCTGTCCTCTGAAGGGAGTAGTACACACCGTTGTAGGAAATCTTCAGTTTCTTGGCAATTTCTCACATGGAATAGTCTTCATTTCTAAGAACAAGAATAGACTGTCGAGTTTCACATGAAAGCTCTCTTTTTCTAGCCGTTTTGAGAGTTTAATCGAACCCACAAATGTAATGCTCCAGATTCTCAACTAGCTCAAAGGAAGGTCAGTTTTATAGCTCCTCTAAACAGCAAAACAGTTTACAGCGGTGCTAACATAATTGCACAAGGGTTTTCAAGTGTTTTCTAATCATCCATTAGCCTTCTAACACAGTTAGCAAACACAATGTACCATTAGAACACAGGAGTGATGGTTGCTGGAAATGGGCCTCTATATTACACCTATGTAGACATTGCATTAAAATCCAGACGTTTGCAGCTAGAATTATCATTTAGCACATTAACAATGTATAGAGTGTATTTCTGATTAATTTAATGTTATCTTCATTGAAAAAAACTGTGCTTTTCTTTCAAAAATAAGGAAATTTCTAAGTGACCCTAAACTTTTGAACGGTAGTGTATATTTCTAAAGTACTGTCTGATTTTTTAAACGGTATTCCCAGAATCAATATTTATCACCTATCAAAAGGATAGGAGAGAAGTGTCTAACTGCTGGGACCCCATAGTATTATTATAGTAATATAGTATTAATGTAGTAATGTAGTATTGTTATAGTAATGTGGTATTATAGTAATATAGTATTAGTATAGTAATGTATTATTATTATTATGGTAATGTAGTATTATTATAGTAATGTAGTATTATTATAGTAATGTATTATTTTTATAGTAGTTTAAATAACTAATTGATCAACAATAATTTTGTATTATATCAAATTTGAAAGTAATGCGGCCCGTCAACTTCACATTTTTTCTATATGTGGCCCATTTACCAGGCCGAGTTTGAGACCCGTGCACTAGAGTGAGAGCCAGTGCTTGACAGTAGCTCTCTAGTCTGGCTCATAAAGTTGGATTTTGAGTACATGACCCTTCTCTATAACATCTACAGGGTGGGCCATTTATATGGATACACCTAAATAAAATGGGAATGGTTGGTGATATTAACTTCCTGTTTGTGGCACATTAGTATATGGGAGGGGGGAAACTTTTCAAGCTGGGTGTTGACCATGGCGGCCATTTTGAAGTTGGCCATTTTGTATCCAACTTTAGTTTTTTCAATGGGAAGAGGGTCATGTGACACATCAAACTTATCGAGAATTTCGCAAGAAAAACAATGGTGTAATTGGTTTTAACGTTACTTTATTCTTTCATGAGTTATTTACAAGTTTCTGACCACTATAGTGGGGCCATTCTTCATCAATGGAAACCTCAAGGCCACGGGATATCTGAAATTGCTACATGATGATGTGTTTCCCTCTTTATGCACTGAAGCTGGCACGTTCCCTGAGTTTTTCCAGCAAGATGGTGCACCACCACATTATGGGTGTCAGGTCCGAGCATTCCTAGATGAATAGTTTCCTGGAAAGTGGATTGGTCATCGTGGGCCAGTTGAATGGCCCCCTTGGTCTCCCGATCTGACCCCCTTAGACTTTTATCTTTTGGTTCATCTGAAGGCAATTGTCTATGCTGTGAAGATACGAGATGTGCAGCAACTGAAACTACGGATACTTTAAGCCTGTGCTAGCATTTCTTCTGCGGTGTTGCTATCAGTGTGTGAAGAGTGGGAGAAGAGGGTTGCATTGACAATCCAACACAATGGGCAGCACTTTGAACACATTTTATAAGTGGTCAGAAACTTGTAAATAACTCATGAAAGAATAAAGTAACGTTAAAACCAAGCACACCATTGTTTTTCTTGTGAAATTCTCGATAAGTTTGATGTGTCACATGACCCTCTTCCCATTGAAAAAACTAAAGTTGGATACAAAATGGCCGACTTCAAAATGGTCAACACCCAGCTTGAAAAGTTTCCCCCCTCCCATATACTAATGTGCCACAAACAGGAAGTTAATATCACCAACCATTCCCATTTTATTTAGGTGTATCCATATAAATGGCCCACCCTGTATATACCCTAATAGGGCATACAGAAAAGGGTTATCAAGATGAGACAACCTTTTTAATTTCAGCAACTACGACCAGAATCAGAGTTTGGTTGTGTTTTTGTGGTCATAATGTGTTTACATGTATTTTGTACTGCAATGTATTTTGCACCAAAATATCAGTGAACAATAGCTGTTGAGAGGTAAAGCAAACTCTAGGATTGCCCATTAGTCTACATGTGCAGCCTGTCAGTCAGAAATGCTAACCATTTATTCAACTAAATGCCCTTTCACAGGATGCATTGGTTATTGGCCAATAAAGAGGAAAATATGTCAATGCTGGAAAGAGTTCTGCCAACTATAGTAACTAATTTAGAGTCTCTGAAAAGCGCTTAAAGCGTACCTAACCTTTTAGGTGACGTTTCAGAATAAGCTGTTGTATGTGTGTTCATGAGGAATAACACTATTTCTAGCCATTATATGACTCGTGTCGTGCATTATTTAGCTGTTTTCCCCTCTGCAGGCTCTATCTCAGTTTTCTCTGAGCTAGTGGGTGGAGCCTGACTGCTATCATGTCTACTATACACTGCACACAGAGAAGAGGAGAATCCTGCTCGTCCATCTCTATCTATCACAAATATAGAAGCTGAAGCAGCATGGAGGAAATCATACAGCAGTAATGAGCAGTGTAGCTGTGAATCCAGAACTGGGGTGACACATAACACTTACCAGAAGCTGCTGCAGAGTCTATGTGTCTCTCTGCCTCTCCCTCACTTGGCTCCTTCGCCCTCCTAGACTTCTATGGACAGCTTTAACCTGATCCTTCAGTGAGCTGAGAATCCGCCTCCTCTTGAGGAGCCAGAATTAGGGTCCTTTCACTTCTAAGCATCCTGTTCCAATCTCAGTTTTTGAGGTTTTTTTTTCCTTTTCAAATGGATCTGTTAAAGGATTCATAGGTTTCCAATGTGGCTTCCGTCATGGTTAAAAGTGTCCTTTTGGGTCCATTTTACAAGTTTCCATCAGGATCTGTTTTTTCAACAGCTCCTGGCGGATCAGTTTTTCTGTATAATGCAATTTTAGGGCAACAGGTTGCTAGGGGATCGGGTATCCTGTTGCGCCATCCCGCTTGCTGTCTTTTTTTTTAACATTTAAAAAAAAAGGACGTTTTAACAGTATGCTAAATGTGATGTGAACCTAGGCTTAGTGAATTCAGAATGTGTGAACAGTTGAGGGGGGGGGGGGGGGGTTGACTGATAAGTGGCGAAAAAGGTATTTTTTCCCTAAAGAGATATATTACAAAGCTGCTTATATTTGCTTGTGCTATTAATATATGCAAAGGTTGTTGAAAAGTTAGTGGTCATTTAAGATTAATACCATTTGGAGAGATTTTTTTTCTAATTATTGTAGTGAACAATGAGCATTGTGGCCACATAGAGGTCTAAGTTTGTGCAGAATTTTTTTTAGTCCGCAAGTTCTCCAATGGTCATGTGTTTTGTTGCCTCCCTAGGCATGACAAAGTAGTAGTTATATTACTTTCATCAATTCTATTTTTCTTTTTACAGTGAAGTTTTGTTTGCTTATTGCCACTATTATGACACTGCAAAAAAAAAAGTTTTCTAAGAAATATTATTCCATTGCTCAGTTCATTTTATATTTGCATTAAATGCTGAATTTGCACTTTTTGGAACATTTTCTACACACCCTTTAATGTTGCATGTTTTTATTTATATTACCACAGGGATATTAACATCTTCAATATACCAAAATATGATAACACTGAAACTTTAGCAGCTGGCTCTCAAGTACCTTTGCAGTTTCATTGAGCTGACACATTCTCTTAGGTTAGTATATGTAGAATCTGGAACGTTCTCTCAATACATCATCAAATACATTAATTAAAGTGCCAATTTTTGCTGCATCAAGAACACTCCGATTTTGTGCAATGCAGTGAATGCCAAGAAGAAGCTTTATTTTGCTAAACATCTTCTGCACTGGACTAGTAGTCTTACCTATCATGATGGCTGCCCCATTTTAAAGCCAATTTATGCACTACTGTCAAACTTAAAAGAAAATCCAAGCTTAAAGGGGTTGGCCACTTTGTAAAAGTATTTACTAAAAGTCCCTAAACTGTATTGTTTTGCACATAGATATGTAAAATTCATCAGACATTACCCCAGCTGCTCAGCAAAGGACCCCCGGCTGCATATGTATGGCCTATGTAAACACTGCAAAGTCTCAGCCGCCGCATCCATAGGGTGCAAGATTGTGGCAGTCACGTGATTTATTCACGACAGAAGAGTCTCTGCTGTCTGTATCTACGCATTTGCTGAATGTGTTTATTCATCGTTCAATGCCTGTGCAGTAGGGAATGTGTTGAGCAAAAGCAAAGAGAGCAGTTACACAGGTAAATCCATTGAAGCCGCCATCTTCACAGCTCTGCAGTGTTTACTTAGTGTCACGGCGCGGGGTGTGGACCCACTGCCGTACCGCGTAGCGGGATAGCAGCTGGCCAACGTCTATAGTCCAGAAAGGGTACCTGAGGCAATGTAGACAGTAGCGGTGATTCAGGCTGAAGATAAGGCTCCGGCAGTAGACGGACACCCGGCGGAGTGTGACACAGTAGATGCAGCGGAAGACACAACTCGACTTCAACTCTAGATGGCACAGAGGCATGGTAGCACAGGATACAGGGTAAAGGCAGCAGGAACGGGTAACACTGGGAACTGGAAAACACTAGGAGACCATTTGCAAGACAAACTTTAGGTACACAAAAACGCTCAGGCACTGATCAACAGGGCAGAGCCCTTTTTATAGTCCAGCAGCACTCTGGACTTGATTGCAGATTTCCTGCTATTGCACGCGCACTGACCCTTTTAAGGCTGTGCACGCGTGGGCGCGCGCGCCCTGCGGGAGACAGTCTCTGGACCAGGAAGTGAGTGCTGCCGTCTCACAGGAGGGAGATGCCACCGAGAACTCACATTTCCATGGCTGCGGCCGTCAGAGGGTAAACCAGAACGACGGGCCGCGGCCATAGATGTTACAGTATCCCCCCCTCTTACGCCCCCTCTTCTTGGGACCACAGCGGGAGAGAAACCTCTTCACGAGGACAGGAGCGTCTATGTTCTCCTCTGGCTCCCATGACCTCTCTTCTGGGCCAAATCCCTTCCAATCCATCAAATAAAACGCCTTTCCTCCCACTTTCTTGGTGGCCAAGATCTCCCTTACTTCGAAAGTCCCTGACAAGCCGCCAGGAGCCACTGCGGAACTAGGAGTCCTGGAAGAGCGGTTCAGGACCACGGGTTTCAGCAGGGAGACATGGAAAGAGTTAGGGATCTTGAGGGTAGGAGGCAGCCGAAGCTTGTAAGACACAGGGTTAATTTGTAGCAGAATCTCAAAGGGTCCATGGAACCTGGGAGCAAACTTGCAAGACGGCACCCTCAGCCGGATATTCCTGGAAGATAGCCGGACCTTCGTACCTGGAAGAAACTGGGAAGGCTCTCGTCTTCTAGTGTCTGCCTTTTCTTCATGCGGTCCACTGCCAGCAGAATAGAAGATCAGATCTGTTGCCATATCTGTAGAAAGTCCCTGAAGGTCAGCTGCAGGCACCTGGGACATAGTAGAGACAGGAAGAGGTATTCGAGGATGTTGGCCATAGACGACGAAGAACGGACTGGAGGTGGTGGACTCACTAGTATGGTTATTATAGGAGTACTCAGCCCACGGGAGAAGCTGCACCCAGTCATCATGCCGCCTAGAGACAAAGTGACGCAGATAGTTCTTCATAATCTGGTTAACCCTCTCAACTTGACAACTGGACTGGGGATGGTACGCCGAGGAGAAGTCCAACTTTACACCGAGGAGACCGCAGAGTGCTTTCCAGAACTTCGAGGTGAACTGGACCCCTCGATCCGAGACAATATGCAGAGGCAAGCCGTGCAGACGGAAGATGTGTTGAACGAAGAGATCGGCCAGACGAGCAGCAGAAGGCAGACCAGTCAGGGGGACAAAATGAGCCATTTTGGAAAATCGATCCACCACCACCCAGATTACACTGCATCCAGCAGAGAGAGGCAGATCAGTAACAAAAGCCAACACTATGTTGCCAGGGGGTATTGGGCACAGGCAGCGGTCTGGAGTGGGCAACTTTATTTGCTGCGCATACCGTGCAGGAGGAGACAAAAGCCATGATGTATTTGGGCAGCGTAGGCCACCAGAACTGATGGGCAATTAGGTCTCGGGTCTTACGGGCACCCGCGTGACCTGCCAGCTTGGAACTGTGACCCCAGCGAAGGATTCTTCCACTGTCTGCCAGACGTACAAAAGTCCTTCCCGAAGGAATGTCTCTAACTTGCAGAGGGTTGACAGAGAAGATGCAGGAAGGATCAATAATATTCTGTGGGGACTCCACAGTGTCCTCTGTCTCAAAGGACCTAGACAAGACATCAGCCCTCACATTCTTGTCGGCAAGTCGGTAGTGGAGTTCGAATTGGAACCGAGCAAAGAACAGCGACCACCTGGCTTGACGAGGATTCAGCCGTTGAGCCGTCTGAAGATAGGTCAGTTTCTTGTGGTCCATGAAGACCAGGATAGGATGAGCTGTGCCTTCTAGTAGGTGTGTCCACTCCTGCAGGGCAAGCTTGATGGCCAGTAACTCCCGATCCCCAATCGAGTAGTTGCGCTCTGCGGGAGAAAACAGCTTAGAATAGTAGCCACATACCACAGTCTTGCCTTTCGAACCTCTCTGGAAAAAAAGTGCACCAGCACCAACAGAGGAAGTGTCCAACTCTAACGAAAACTGTAGGGATATATCAGGGTGATGAAGAATAGAGGCTGACGTGAATGCCTTTTTAAAGGTTTTTGTAAAGGATCTGCCAGGCACAGCTTTGGGGTTAACTCCCATAGGTAATCAGTCTGCCCCTGAATCTACGTCTCTGAGACTGACTCCATCTTCCACGACTCAGGATGGCAGGCTTAGGAGTGGGAGAGCCTATCGCAGCCTGGCCAGACGGAGCTAGCTCCCGCCCTCTGTCTATTTATACCTGCCTTTCCTGTTCCTCCTTTGCTTGTGATTCTTCTCGTGTGGTTTCCTGGCCTAGCTACAGCTCCTAACTATTTGATCCTGCTCCATACTGACCCTGGCTTACTGACTACTCTCCTGCTCTGCGTTTGGTACCTCGTGCTCTCCTGGTTTGACTTGGCTCGTTCACCACTCTGGTTGCTCACGGTGTTGCCGTGGGCAACTGCCTCTTTCCCTTTGCTTGTATTCCCTTGTATGTTTGTCTCGTGCACTTACTGAGCGTAGGGACCGCCGCCCAGTTGTACCCCGTCGCCTAGGGCGGGTCGTTGCAAGTAGGCAGGGACAGAGTGGCGGGTAGATTAGGGCTCACTTGTTCGTTTCCCTACCCCCGTCATTACATAATCACAAGCCCATACCTAGTCTACCCTGGTCCCTGACACCACTATGGACCCCCTTGAGACCCTGGCTCAGCAAATGCAGGGTCTCTCCCTACAGGTCCAGGCCCTGGCTCAGAGGGTCAACCAGCCTGATGCTACCTTGGTAGTTCCCCTCACCTCACCTCCTGAACCCCACCTCAAGTTGCCCGACCGGTTCTCAGGGGACCGGAGGGCTTTTCTCTCCTTTCGGGAGAGTTGTAGGCTGTACTTTCGCTTAAAGCCTCATTCCTCAGGTTCTGAGAACCAGCGGGTGGTTATAATTATGTCCCGGCTCCAGGAGGGGCCCCAAGAGTGGGCCTTCTCCTTGGCTCCTGACGCCCCTGAACTTTCCTCCTTTGATCGTTTATTTTCTGCTCTCGGACTCATTTATGACGAGACTGACAGGACTGCCTTTGCCGAGAGTCAGCTGGTGACCTTACGTCAGGATAAGAGACCTGTTGAGGAGTATTGTTCTGACTTTAGGAAGTGGTGCGTAGCTTCTCGGTGGAATGACCCTGCCTTAAGGTGCCAGTTTAGGTTGGGTCTGTCGAATGCCCTGAAAGACCTGCTAGTTAGCTATCCCTCTTCTGACTCCCTAGACCAGGTTATGGCTTTAGCGGTACGACTTGACCGACGTCTCAGGGAACGACAACGTGAAAGTTTATGTGTTTTCTCCTCCGACACCCCCATGATGCCTCCCGAGGTTCCGTTGCTTCGTTCCCCCCCGGAAGACTCAGAGGTACCTATGCAACTTGGGGCCTCCGTGTCCCCCCAACAATGTAGAGATTTCCGCAGGAAGAATGGTCTCTGCTTCTACTGTGGGGATGACAAGAATCAAGTGAACAACTGTCCTAAGCGTAAGAAGGCAGCCGAAGAACTTCCGCGCCTAAGTGATCATCGGGGAGGTCACTTGGGCGCACAGGTATTTCCCGTAAATATGAAACGTAATAAGATCTTGCTTCCCTTTCAGGTCTCTTTTGGTGGTAGGTCTGCTACCGGCAGTGCCTTCATGGATTCAGGGTCCTCTGCTAATATCATGTCTGTGGAATTTGCTATGTCTCTTGCTATGCCTTTGATTGATTTGCCTAAACCTGTCCCGGTAGTGGGTATCGACTCCACTCCTCTTGCTAATGGTTATTTTACACAGCATACTCCTGTTTTTGAACTCCTTGTTGGCTCCATGCATTTGGAGCAGTGCTCTGTACTGTTGATGCAGGGATTATCGTCCGATTTGGTTTTAGGCCTTCCCTGGTTGCAGTTGCATAATCCCACGTTTGACTGGAATACTGGGGAGCTTACCAAATGGGGTAATGAATGTTTGACGTCATGTTTTTCTGTTAATTCTATTTCTCCCCCTGAGGAGGTGAACACGCTACCTGAGTTTGTTCAGGACTTCGCTGATGTTTTCTCTAAGGAGGCCTCCGAAGTGTTACCTCCTCATAGAGAATACGATTGCGCTATCGAATTGGTACAAGGAGCTAAGCTTCCTAAGGGTAGGATATTTAATCTTTCTTGTCCCGAACGTGAAGCCATGAGAGAGTATATCCAGGAATGCCTGGCCAAGGGTTACATTCGCCCCTCTACTTCTCCGGTAGGTGCTGGCTTCTTCTTTGTAGGGAAGAAGGATGGTGGTCTTAGGCCATGCATTGACTCCCGTAACCTGAATAAGGTCACTGTAAGGAACCAGTATCCCCTTCCTTTGATCTCTTTAATCAGGTTCAGGGGGCCCAATGGTTCTCTAAGTTTTATCTACGGGGGGCGTATAACCTTATCCGCATCAAAGAGGGGGATGAGTGGAAAACTGCGTTTAACACGCCCGAAGGTCATTTCGAATACCTCGTCATGCCCTTTTATGTTGTGTAATGCTCCGGCGGTCTTCCAGAATTTCATAAATGAGATTTTGAGAGATTACCTGGGGATATTTCTTGTAGTGTACCTTGATGACATACTGGTGTTTTCCAAGGACTGGTCCTCCCACATTGAGCATGTCAGGAAGGTGCTCCAGGTCCTTCGGGAAAACAAACTGTTTGCAAAAACCGAAAAATGTGTGTTTGGGGTACAGGAGATACCATTTTTGGGTCAAATCCTCACTCCTCATGAATTCCGCATGGACCCCGCCAAGGTTCAGGCTGTGGCGGAATGGGTCCAACCTGCCTCCCTGAAGGCGTTACAGTGTTTTTTGGGGTTCGCTAATTATTACAGGAGCTTTATTGCTAACTTCTCGGTCATCGCTAAGCCTCTTACGGACCTCACTCGCAAAGGTGCTGATCTCCTCCACTGGCCTCCTGAGGCTGTCCAGGCTTTTGAGGTCCTTAAGAAGTGCTTTATCTCGGCCACGGTGCTGGTTCAGCCCAACCAAATGGAGCCATTTATCGTGGAAGTTGACGCATCCGAGGTGGGAGTGGGGGCTGTCTTGTCCCAGGGTACCAGGTCCCTCACCCATCTCCGCCCCTGTGCCTCCTTCTCCAGGAAGTTTTCGCATACTGAAAGTAACTATGATATTGGCAACCGCGAACTCTTAGCCATTAAATGGGCATTTGAAGAGTGGCGCCACTTCCTGGAGGGGGCTAGGCACCAGGTAACGGTCCTTACCGACCACAAGAATCTGGTTTTCCTAGAATCTGCCCGGAGGCTAAACCCGAGACTAGCTCGATGGGCGCTATTTTTTTACCAGATTCAACTTTTTGGTTACCTATAGGGCTGGGTCTAAAAATATTAAGGCCGATGCACTGTCGCGTAGCTTCATGGCCAGCCCTCCTTCGGAGGAAGATCCTGCTTGTATTTTGCCTCCCGGTATAATCATTTCTTCTATTGATTCTGATTTAGTCTCTGAAATTGCGGCTGATCAAGGTTCAGCTCCCGGGAACCTTCCTGAGAACAAGCTGTTTGTTCCCCTGCAATACCGGCTAAGGGTACTTAGGGAAAATCATGACTCCGCACTATCTGGTCATCCAGGCATCCTGGGTACCAAACACCTCATTGCCAGAAACTATTGGTGGCCTGGGTTGCCTAAAGACGTTAAGGCCTACGTCGCCGCTTGTGAGGTTTGTGCTAGGTCCAAGACTCCCAGGTCCCGACCAGCGGGCTTACTACGTTTGTTGCCCATTCCCCAGAGACCTTGGACACATATCTCCATGGATTTTATCACCGATTTGCCTCCATCCCAAGGCAAGTCGGTGGTGTGGGTGGTAGTAGACCGCTTCAGTAAGATGTGCCACTTTGTGCCCCTCAAGAAACTACCCAACACCAAGAAGTTAGCTACCTTGTTTGTCAAACACATCCTGCGTCTCCATGGGGTCCCTGTCAATATTGTTTCGGACAGAGGGGTACAATTTGTTTCTTTGTTTTGGAGAGCCTTCTGTAAAAAGTTGGAGATTGATCTGTCCTTCTCCTCTGCCTTCCATCCTGAAACCAATGGCCAAACTGAGAGGACTAATCAATCTCTAGAAAAATATTTAAGGTGTTTATCTCTGACTGTCAATATGATTGGGTCTCATTCATTCCCCTCGCCGAATTTTCCCTTAATAACCGGGTCAGTAACTTGTCAGGGGTCTCCCCCTTTTTCTGTAATTTTGGGTTTAATCCACGGTTCTCCTCCGTTTCACCTGGTAGTTCCAACAATCCCGGCGTGGAGGTCGTTCATCGGAAGCTGTGCACAGTCTGGGCCCAGGTTCAGAGGAGCCTGGAGGCGTCCCAGAGCGTACAAAAAACTCAGGCTGATAGAAAACGTTCTGCTAACCCCTTGTTTATGATCGGGGATCTGGTGTGGTTATCGTCTAGGAACTTGCGTCTTAAGATCCCGTCCAAGAAGTTTGCTCCCCGGTTTATTGGGCCGTATAAGGTCATTGAAGTCCTCAATCCTGTCTCCTTCCGGCTGGAGTTACCCCCATCTTTTCGTATACACGCTGCTCCCCGTCCTTGGCTCCCTCGAGGAAACCTCCTGTTCCCGTTCTCACCCCTGAGGGGGTGGAATTCGAGGTGGCCAAGATTGTGGACAGCAAGATGGTCCAAAGCTCCCTCCAGTACCTGGTCCATTGGAGAGGATACGGACCTGAGGAGAGGACTTGGGTAACCACCTGGGATGTTCACGCTGGGGTATTGGTCAGGAAGTTCCACCTTCGTTTCCCCAGTAAACCAGGTCCACTTAGAAAGGGTCCGGTGGCCCCTCATAAAAGGGGGGGTACTGTAAAGGATCTGCCAGGCACAGCTTCGGGGTTAACTCCCATAGGTAATCAGTCTGCACCTGAATCTACGTCTCTGAGACTGACTCCATCTTCCACCACTCAGGATGGCAGGCTTAGGAGTGGGAGAGCCTATCGCAGCCTGGCCAGACGGAGCTAGCTCCCGCCCTCTGTCTATTTATACCTGCCTTTCCTGTTCCTCCTTTGCTTGTGATTCTTCTCGTGTGGTTTCCTGGCCCAGCTACAGCTCATAACTATTTGATCCTGCTCCATACTGACCCTGGCTTACTGACTACTCTCCTGCTCTGCGTTTGGTACCTCGTGCTCTCCTGGTTTGACTTGGCTCGTTCACCACTCTGGTTGCTCACGGTGTTGCCGTGGGCAACTGCCCCTTTCCCTTTGCTTGTATTCCCTTGTATGTCTCGTGCACTTACTGAGCGTAGGGACCGCTGCCCAGTTGTACCCCGTCGCCTAGGGCGGGTCGTTGCAAGTAGGCAGGGGCAGAGTGGCGGGTAGATTAGGGCTCACTTGTTCGTTTCCCTACCCCCGTCATTACAGTTTTAAATGCGGCTTCTGCTTCCTGAGCCCACACCTTGACATTCATGCCCTTTTGGTGAGGGTAGGGATGGGAGCTGTCAATGAAGAAAAGTTGGGGATGAACAGCCGGTAGAAGTTGGAAAACCCCAGGAAACATTGTATGGCCCTTAACCCCTGTGGGCGTGGCCATTCCAGGACAGCCTTTACCTTCTCAGGGTCCATTTTGAGACCCTGATCGGAGATGATACAGCCCGGGAAGGGTAGAGAATTTTTTTCAAACACGCACTTCTCCAGCTTGGCAAAAAGATGATTCTCCCTTAATTGAAGCAAAACCTGGCGGACATGACTCTGATGCGTTACAAGATCTGGGGGAAAAAAATCGAAATGTCATCGAGATACACCACAATACAGACATAGAGAAGGTCACAAAATATGTAATTGACAAATTCTTGAAACACCGCGGGTGCGCTTCACGGGCCGAAGGGCATGACCAGGCATTCGTAGTGCCCATCACGTGTATTAAATGCAGTCTTCCACTCGTCACACTGACGAATCCGGATTAGATTGTAGGCCCCCCGCAGGTCTAGTTTAGAATAAAACGTTGCCCCCCGTATGTGATCAAACCATTCCGAAATCAAAGGCAATGGGTACCTGTTCTTCACCGTGATCTGGTTGAGGCTTTGGTAGTCAATGCAGGGTCGGAGAGATCCATCTTTTTTCTTGACTAAGAAAAACCCGGCTCCGGCCGGGGATGAGGATTTACGTATGAAGCCCCTCTCCAAGTTCTCCTTATTATAGGCCGACACAGACTGAGTCTTAGGTAATTAGAGAGGGTATACTCTACCGTGAGGAGGGGACGAATCAGGAACAAAGTCGATAGGACAATCATATGCTCGATGTGGTGGCAACGCCTCTGCTTCCTTCTTGTCGAAGACATCTGAGAACAGAGAGTAACAAGGAGACAACCCTGCCAATGACTGATGCGGAGGAGACTGAGGCAGATGGATATGCCCCAGACAGCGGTTGAGACACTTGGGACCCCACTGGAGAACTTCCCCGGAGTTTTAATCCAGGACTGGCCCGTGTAGACGGGGCCAAGGCAAACCCAGCAGCACGGAGTTGATGGCCTTGGGCAGGACAAACAGGGAGATTGTCACGAAGGGTCTGTGGACCCACTGGGCCGTACCGCCATGGCGGTAAGGCAGCTGGCCAACAGGGAGCAGGTGAGGGTCTATAGTTCTATAGGTACCTGTGGCAGCTCAGACAGCAGCAGGGCAGGCTCAGCTGGGACTTAGGTAGCAGGCGAACGTCAGGTTAGGTGAAGCAGGTCAGACGTGGATGCAGCACGGCACGACCTCGGCACAGCTCAGTGCTAGACCAGGAAGGTATGGATTGCTAGGAACAGGAACTGGAAACAGGTATAGGGACAGGGACTGGAACAGGATACACACTAGGAGGCCATCACATAGACAAACTATAGGGAACACAACAACGTTCAGGCATTGAACTAGGGGGCTGGACCCCTCTTATAGTCCAGGGTACTCACGGGTCAAAGTTCGTCTATGAGGTCCGGTGCGCGCGCTGCCCCTACGGGATCTGGCAGAGGTGAGTGGACGCGAGCGCTGGCATCTCCTGAGGAGGAGGCTGGGGCCAGCGCTTGCCGACTCGTGGCTGCAGCTGTCAGGGGAGGTTGGAGCTGACAGCCCGCAGCCACGGACATTACAGTATCCCCCCTCTAACGCCCCCTCTTCTTGGGACCAGGGCGAGAGAGAAACTTCTTCAGAAGAGTAGGGGCATTGAGGTTCTCCTCTGGCTCCCAGAACGGTGTATTCCAGTAGACTAGCTGGTGTGATTATTGTAGGAGGACTCCGCCCATGGGAGCAGCTGCACCCAGTCATCATGCTGCTTGGAGATGACGTGGCGTAGGTAGTTCTCCAAAATCTGGTTGATCCTCTCGACTTGACCATTAGACTGAGGATGGTAGGCAGAAGAAAAGTCCAACTTCACGCCAAGAAGTCTGCAGAGGGCTCTCCAGAACCTCGAGGTAAACTGAACCCCCCGATCAGACACAATATGCTGCGGCAAGCCGTGCAGGCAGAAGATGTGTTGGATAAATAATTTGGCCAACTGAGGAGCAGAAGGAAGACCGATCAGAGGAACGAAGTGGGCCATCTTCGAAAATCGGTCCACCACCACCCAGACAGCACTGCATCCGGCAGAGAGAGGCAGGTCCGTGATAAAGTCCATCGCTATATGCTGCCAGGGAGCATTGGGCACAGGCAATGGCTAGAGCAGACCAGTAGGTCTGGAGTGGGTGGCCTTGTTGGCTGCACATACAGCACAGGAAGAAACTAAGTCCACAATATCCTTGCGCAGAGTGGGCCACCAGAAATTACGAGCAATCAAATGACGGGTCTTACGTAACACCGCGTGACCTGCCAGTCTAGAGGAGTGTCCCCAGCGGAGGATTCTTCCACAATCAGCCAGGTACACAAAAGTCCTCCCTGGAGGAATGTCCCCAATTTGCAGGGGATTGACCGAGACAATGCAAGATGGATCGATAATGTTCTGTGGACTCTCAATGGTGTCTTCTGTCTTGAAAGACCTGGACAAGGCATCTGCCCTCACATTCTTGTTGGCCGGGTGATAATGAAGCTCACACTGAAACCTTGCAAAGAAAAGTGACCACCTGGCCTGACGAGGGTTCAGCCGTTGGGCCGTCTGGAGGTAGGTCAGATTCTTGTGGTCCGTAAAAATCAAGATCGGATGAGCTGCGCCCTCTAGTAGATGTCTCCACTCCTCCGGGGCCAAGGCAAACCCAGCAGCACGGGGTTGATGGCCTTGGGCAGGACAAACAGGGAGATTGTCACGTAAGGTCTGTGGACCCACTGGGCCGTACCGCCTTGGCGGTAAGGCAGCTGGCCAACAGGGAGCAAGCGAGGGAATATAGTTCTATAGGTACCTGTGGCAGCTCAGACAGCAGCAGGGCAGGCTCGGCTGGGACTGAGGTAGCAGGCGAACGTCAGGCGAGGTGAAGCAGGTCAGACGTGGATGCAGCACGGCACGACTTTGGCACAGCTCAGTGCTAGACCAGGAAGGTATGGATTGCTAGGAAGAGGAACTGGAAACAGGTATAGGAACAGGGACTGGAATAGGAAACACACTAGGAGGCCATCACATAGACAAACTATAGGGAACACAACAACACTCAGGCATAGAACTAGGGGTCTGGACCCCTCTTATAGTCCAGGGTACTTACGGGTCAAAGTTCGTCCATGAGGTCCGATGCCTGCGCTGCCCCTTTAGGAGCGGGCACGAGCGTGCACGCGCACCCTACGGGATCTGGCAGATGTGAGTGGACGCAAGCGCTGGCGTCTCCTGAGGAGGAGGCTGGGGCCAGCGCTTGCTGACTCGTGGCTGCGGTTGTCAGGGGGAGGTTGGAGCTGACAGCCCGCAGCCATGGACATTACAGAAATGAGCTCAGAGTGAAGGGCTCCCACTTGAAGTCTCAACGGCTTGGTCACTGACAAAACTGATTCAGGCAGCGGCAGTCCATCTACAGAGGCAACGGTCAACGGCCTTTTCAGCAGAACAGTGGGCAACTGAAGAAGCTCCACAAGGTCTTGACAGATGAAATTGGCGGCAGAGCAGGAGTCCAGGTAGGCAGAGACTGGATGGAGCCTCTCGCCAGTGACGATGGTCACAGGAATAAACAATTTGGAGGCGTTTCATCTATTAAATGCAGTATCACTGTAAAGGATCTGCCTGACACAGCTTCTGTGTCGACGCCCATGATTAATCAGTCTGCATCTTCTCCTAGGTCTGATAGAGTGACTCCATCTGCTACCACTCAGGCTGGTAGGCTGAGGAGTGGGAGAACCTATCACAGCCTGGCCAGACGGAGCTAGCTCCCGCCCTCTGTCTATTTATACCTTCATTTCCTGCTCTTCCTTGCCTGTGATTCTGTCTGGTTTCCTGGCTCTGCTGTTCCTGCTAGTACTATTGACCTCTGCTTCAAATTGACCCTGGCTTTACTGACTACTCTCCTGCTCTGCGTTTGGTACCTCGTACACTCCTGGTTTGACTCGGCTTGTTCACTACTCTTGTTGCTCACAGTGTTGCCGTGGGCAACTGCCCCATTTCCCGTAGCTTCTGTGTACCCTTGTCTGTTTGTCTCTCATGCACGTATTGAGCGTAGGGACCGTCGCCCAATTGTACGCCGTCGCCTAGGACGGGTCATGCAAGTAGGCAGGGACTGTGTGGCGGGTAGATTAGGGCTCACCTGTCTGTCTCCTTACCCTGTCATTACAATCACCCAGGGTTGTCTCTCCAACCAATCCTAGGCATTGGGGTTTTTTGGCTTCTGGGGACACAGACGCACGACATGGCCAGCAAGGCCACAATATAGACAGAGTCCAGAGGTGCGCTTGCTCTGCTTCTCCTGGACTGACAGTTTAAGCTGGTCCACCTGCATAGGCACCTCAGGTGGAGCAGTAGAAGAAGGTAAGAGGGGTTGCTGGAAGTTGGGCGCCAGTCTAGGAAGCCGTCTCTCTTGTCAAACTTCTTGAGATCTTTCTCTGAGCCTTATGTCCACTCGAGTGGCAAGTAGAATCAGGTCATCCAAGGTAGATGGTAGATCCCGAGCAGCAAGTTCGTCCTTGATCTCCGCTGATAGGCCATGCCAGAAGGAAGCGACCAACGCCTCGTTGTTCCAGGACGGTTCCCCTGCCAGGATCCGGTACTGGATTGTGTATTCGCCGACGTAGGTGTCCTCCCGGCGAAGGTTAAACATAGCAGTGGCTGCCGACGAGACTCGCCCAGGCTCCTCGAACACCATACGGAATAACCGCACGAACCCCTGGAAGTCTCGGGTCCCTGTCGTTCCCAGATTGGGTTCGGCCATGCCGGGGCCTTGCCGGCAAGTAAAGAAATAATGAAGGCAATCCTGGCTTCGTCCGAAGGAAATGCTCGGGCATGCAGGGTGAAGTGGATATGGCATTGGTTCGGAAATCCCCTGCACATATTTGCGTCTCCATGGAAACGAGGTGGCAATGGCAGCGAGAACCGAGGATCCGAACCGGAGCTTCCAGGAGGTTAAGCAGGAGGATCAATCGGAGGAGCTTGAATAGGAGCCGAGAAGGAAGCAACTAGCGCTCCTAGCTGCTGTGCCATGGAGTCTACTGCCACAAGAAGTTGATCCTGTCGTGCTCGCAGGTCCTGCAGGTCTGCTTGCATTGCTTGGGAGGGCGACAGGCCCTTGAGTTGGCCAGCGGGGTCCATGGCCTGAGCGTACTGTCACGGTGCGAGGTCTGGGCCCACTGGGCCGTACCGCGTAGCGGGATAGCAGCTGGCCAAACAGGTACAGTACAAAGTCTATAGTCCAGAAAGGGTACCTGAGACAATGTAGACAGTAGCGGTGATTCAAGCTAAAGATAAGGCTCCAGCAGTAGACGGACACCCGGTGGGGTGTGACACAGTAGATGCAGCGGAAGACACAACTCGACTTCAACTCTAGATGGCACAGAGGCATGGTAGCACAGGATACAGGGTAAAGGCAGCAGGAACGGGTAACACTGGGAACTGGAAAACACTAGGAGACCATTTGCAAGACAAACTTTAGGTACACAAAAACGCTCAGGCACTGATCAACAGGGCAGAGCCCTTTTTATAAAAAAAAAAAAAAAAAAAAGAGCCCTTTTTATAGTCCAGCAGCACTCTGGACTTGATTGCAGATTTCCTGCTATTGCACGCGCACTGACCCTTTTAAGGCTGTGCACGCGTGGGCGCGCGCGCCCTGCGGGAGACAGTCTCTGGACCAGGAAGTGAGTGCTGCCGTCTCACAGGAGGGAGATGCCACCGAGAACTCACATTTCCATGGCTGCGGCCGTCAGAGGGTAAACCAGAACGACGGGCCGCGGCCATAGATGTTACAGTATCCCCCCCTCTTACGCCCCCTCTTCTTGGGACCACAGCGGGAGAGAAACCTCTTCACGAGGACAGGAGCGTCTATGTTCTCCTCTGGCTCCCATGACCTCTCTTCTGGGCCAAATCCCTTCCAATCCATCAAATAAAACGCCTTTCCTCCCACTTTCTTGGTGGCCAAGATCTCCCTTACTTCGAAAGTCCCTGACAAGCCGCCAGGAGCCACTGCGGAACTAGGAGTCCTGGAAGAGCGGTTCAGGACCACGGGTTTCAGCAGGGAGACATGGAAAGAGTTAGGGATCTTGAGGGTAGGAGGCAGCCGAAGCTTGTAAGACACAGGGTTAATTTGTAGCAGAATCTCAAATGGTCCATGGAACCTGGGAGCAAACTTGCAAGACGGCACCCTCAGCCGGATATTCCTGGAAGATAGCCGGACCTTCGTACCTGGAAGAAACTGGGAAGGCTCTCGTCTTCTAGTGTCTGCCTTTTCTTCATGCGGTCCACTGCCAGCAGAATAGAAGATCAGATCTGTTGCCATATCTGTAGAAAGTCCCTGAAGGTCAGCTGCAGGCACCTGGGACATAGTAGAGACAGGAAGAGGTATTCGAGGATGTCAAGAGGTCAGAGCTCTTTTTATTGTCCAGCAGCACTCTGGACTTGATTGCAGATTTCCTGCAATTGTGTGCGCACTGGCCCTTTAAGGCCGTGCACGCGCGGGCTGCGCGCCCTGCGGGAGACAGTCTCTTGACCAGGAAGTGAGTGCCAGTGTCTCACAGGATTGAGATGCCGCCGAGAACTCACATGTCCATGGCCGCGGTCGTCAGAGGGTAAGTCAGAACGACGGACCGCGGCCATAGACGTTACACTTAGCCCATACATGGGCCGCCGGGGGCCTTTGCTGAACAGCTGCGTTAATGTCTGATAAGATTTACATATATATGCTCACAACAATACATTTAATAATAGTAAATATTTTTATAAAGTGCCCAAACCCATTAAATTCCTTCTAATAAAACTGTCAATCAGCCCTTAGAAGTGGCATCCTGTCATTTCAACGGCGACTTAAATGGGTTTTACCAAGATCAAAAAGCGGGCTCTATTTTTTTCCAGAAGCAGCTGCACTCTTGTCCATGGGCTATTTAAGGTATTGCAGCTTATCACTATTCAAGTGGTGTGGTTGCTGGGAAAAGACCTTTTATAAAGTCCTATATACCCATTTTAAAGGGCATATAGGAGAACCAATCAGTAAGTGTTCACTTTCCCTACAATGCCACCAAAGGAGAAATTAAGCATTACATGATTCTCATTTTACTATATGGACTGTACGTTAAATGCAGAGATTTTTAGGTCATATCGCTCTGCCAATATATGTAAATGTAATTGACAGCTGTGCCTATATTGATGAAAATGTATAAGTAACTTTTAGGGTATGTGCACACGAGAAGTGGCTTTTACGTCTGAAAAGACAGACTGTTTTCAGGAGAAAACAGCTGCCTCGTTTCAGACGTAAAAGCTCCTCCTCGCATTATGCGAGGCGTCTTTGACTCTCGTAAATCTTGAGCTGCTCTTCATTGACTTCAATGAAGAACGGCTCAAATTACGTTGCAAAGTGTCCTGCACTTCCTTGCCGAAGCAGTCAATTTACCCGTCGTCGTTTGACAGCTGTCAAACGACGACGCGTAAATGACAGGTCGTCTGCACAGTACGTCGGCAAACCCATTCAAATGAATGGGCAGATGTTTGCCGACGTATTGTAGCCCTATTTTCAGACGTAAAACGAGGCATAATACGACTCGTTTATATCTGAAAATAGGTCGTGTGAACCCAGCCTTACACTGTAGCTACAGAACCTGGTATAACACCAAAAATATAAACTCAGTTGCTATCACAAGCAATAGTATGTCTAGTAGATGCATAGCAGTAGAGTTTTAGAGGTGCAGATACAACTGAACCCGAATGCCCAGATTCTCAGCCACATAATCGTTCTTCTTATGCCATTGGCACTGCAGTCCAAGGTGGGCTCTCTGCAATTCCTCTCTCAACTGTGCAATGATTCTCTAACTCCTGCACCCATTGGTTCTCCCCTTTTTCTTATTCCACCTGACTTACTTTAGGTCATATAAACATCATACAGGATCCTCTGCTCGGGACCCCCGACTATGAGCCAGAATGGAGATATGTGATAGTTTGGTTACGCTACTGCTAAAACTAATGGAGGAAGAGTGGCACTACTGTTACTACTGGGAGAATACTGCTCTAATTATTATTTGGGCACGGGGACACTTATGTGACTACTGTACAGGGAGGGGGTACTGCATTGAGTAAAGGAAAGTAGAGGGACTGCTGTGACAACTGAAAGGGAGAAAAGGTATACTGCTGTGACTAGTAGAAGGAAGAAGGTCGGCATTGCTGCGTCTACTTTTGCGAGGCACTACTGTGAGAACTTGGTATAACGGGCAGACACTGCTGCATTTTCTATTTAGGTGGGATATACCTATTGCTAAGTGGAAACATGATCTTGTTGTGACTACTGCACGTGAGGGGGAAATCTGCAAGTGACATGGAAACGCAAATCCCAATTGCAGTGCATTTTGGTTAATAGTTTTCAAGAAGTCTAGGAAATAAAGGTATTGTTTCATTAACACCATGACTGGTTGTGTTTGCCTTGGTGACTAGATGGTACTTGTGATTGTATTTTAATCCCTGCCCTTAATGCTTTTGGCAACTGGTTGCCAAATGTATTGAGGTGGATGAAGTCTTTGACAGCAGGGAGTGCCATATTTCCCTCTCCCTTCGCGATGCAGGAAGCTACATACAGCCACCGGTTGCTTATACACATCAGAAGGCTGCCTATATGTATTTTACTGCGAGCAGAGGACACATGACGGGAGTTGAGTACAAGAGTGAGGAGAAGTTTTAGTTTGAAAACTGGGACATGGGAAGGGTTGGGTAAAGTCCCCAGATGTGACTGTGGGGCGGAGGTACCTGCCGTGATTGGAGAGTGATGGCTGGTGACTTCTTCATGGGAGCTTGCTTTGACTACTGGGGAACTGGGACGCTGCTATAACAGGGAAGTGGGGAATGCTATGACTACTGGGGAAGTGGGAGAGAACAGCTATGACTACTTTGGAAATAGACTGCTGTGACTACTGGGAAAAGAGGGAGCGGTCAACTAGTTGGGGGGCAGCTGTGACTAGTGGAGAAGTGGGGGGGGAGTGGGGAATACAGATTTTACAATTAGAAGGGGGGGGGGGAGGCACAGCTCGGATTACCATTACAGTGAGTTCTGTTCTGACTACCACGGGGGCAAAACCGCAAGTGGTGAGTTAGGCCAGGCCAGCACATTCTTAGTTGCAGTACATTTTTTTAAGGTTCTGTTTATATTTTTTTTTAACTTTCATCAATCTATCATGCACTTTAAAAAGCTCATAGAATTTAACATTTCAACGTCACTACCAATATGATCATTCTCAAAATGATGTACTTATCTAGGATTTTTATTTCATAAGTCAAAGACCATTTTCCCCCAGATTGCTGAAAACCTATGTCTCATAGGATTATATGAAAGCACTGGCCTAATTAACATTTTAGAAATTAGACATTTTCAGAACAGCGGTGCTATAAGCGAGCACTGTGCAAGTGCAATGACATATTGTGCTAATTGCCTAATTATGTAATAAACTTTAGACAAAGCTATCGTATTATACAAGTATTTAACATTTTCCATAAGCGATCCAAAGCAGTATGACATTCACACATATTGTGGTAAATCTAGTCACCCACAGGAGCATGAAGATACGCAAACATTTAGTGCCATTTATTTTTAGATATTTCAATATATAGCAACATATTAAAGTTAACATTTTATGTTATGTGCCCATTATACAGCCCAATGATGGAATAAAAAGTATGTAATTAACTGAATAAAACTAACTTTTCTTAGCTATGCTGATTTATTTTCCTGGTTCAGATATAGCTCCAACATATTCTGCAGCACAGCACACAAGTCACTCTCTCTAGCTAATACTCCACTCACCTCAGTCCCCGCTACTTCTTTGGAAAACCGTACAATTTTTACGCCAATATATGAGTTTAGACAAGACTGCATATATTGCCACATTCTCACCTACATGAATGTGATAGCGGTTTTGTGGCCACAGGAGTTGTGCCCACATGCCTAGCCGAGATACAGTGGCTGTGATTGACAGACACTCTCCTGCAGCAACAGCAGGCATTACAGATAAACTCTTTTAACCCTGATCGTGGTCCTATCAAGGGGAGGGGGCTTCCTTTAAAGGACAGGTGTCGCGAAAAAAAAATCTATTTGCTTTTAGTGTTTTATTAAAAAATGTTTTATTTATTTGTGTGTTTGTGTTTTACTTTTTTTTATTTTTGCACTTTTTCTTGTCTATGAGGGCTGCCATTTTTTTTTTCATCTCTGTATGTGTCGATTAACGACACATACAGACATGGAATACGGCACATACAGCCCCACAGAGAATGCGAACGGGACCCGTTCCATTCACTATGCTGTACGCCGTCTGTGTGGGAATGGCGCATGCGCCGCTCCCACACAGTCCAAATGGAAGGTCTTCGGCCGAGCGACGTCCGGCGCCATTTTCTTGTGGACCGGAAGCCGCGGCCGGACAGTAAGATTACTACTTCCGGTCGCGGCTTCCGGACTTGTGTTCTAATGCAAGCACTTGGAGCGGAGGGAGCAGACGGAGCGGACGGACCGGAGGGAGTGGCAGGAGCAGGTAAGTTATTTCTGTGTATGTACGTGTTTTACTGTGTGTGATTACTACTGTATGTAAACCTACTACACTGTGTATTAGCTCAAAAAATGGCGACACACAGTGTAGGAGGTTTGACCGTTCAATCCCCTCCTTTCTCCTGGCACTAGCCAGGATAAGGGAGGGGGGATTCTGTGAGCTCACTAGAGCGAGTGTGTATTCTCAAATTTTGCAGCATAAAGCAATGTGGTTGCTTTACCACATGCCAATGCTGCAATTTTGGGAATTGCTCCATCTAGTGACCAGCACTGGGAAATGTTATAAATTAGAATCTAATTTATAATATTTCCTGACTCGTGACAAAATTAAAAAAATTAGAACAATGTTTAAAGAGGCTCTGTCACCACATTATAAGTGTCCTATCTCCTACATAAGGAGATGGGCTCTGTAATGTAGGTGACAGCAGTGCTTTTGATTAAAAAAAACGATCTATTTTCACAACATTAGGAGCGATTTTGGTTTATGCTAATGAGTTGCTTAATGCTCAAGTAGGCGTATTTTTACTTTCCACCAAGTGGGCGTTGTACAGGGGAGTGTATGACGCTGACCAATCGGCATCATGCACTCCTCTCCATTCATTTAGACAGCAGAATCGCGTTCTTACTAGAACATGATCTGCAGCCACATACACAGCGATTCTGCTTGATTAATGTTAATCCAGTGTCCTGATAATGAATACACATGACCATCCAGCCTGGACGTCATGTGTACTCAGTATCCTGACACTTCTGAATCTTTTCTGTGAGATTTACAGCAACGGATACGAAATCTCGCGAGATCACGGAGGTAAACGAGATTTCGTTTCCGTTGCTGAAATCTCACAGAAAAGATTCAGAAGTGTCAGGATTCTGAATACACATGACGTCCAGGCTGGATGGTCATGTGTATTCATTATCAGGACACTGTCAAACGACGACGCGTAAATGACAGATCGTCTGCACAGTACGTCGGCAAACCCATTCAAATGAATGGGCAGATGTTTGCCGACGTATTGTAGCCCTATTTTCAGACGTAAAACGAGGCATAATACGCCTCGTTTACGTCTGAAAATAGGTCGTGTGAACCCAGCCGATCCTGCGTGTCAGAGAAACCCTGAAAGGTACAGGTTTCTGCACTAGATACATCTGCACTCTATACAGGATACAAAGCAGTTGTATCTCAAAAGGTGAAAATAATATTTAATAAAATGTCATTACAAAGTTGCACAAAACACACTGAAAAAATTATTTCTTTTTAGATAAATTAAAAAAATAAATAAATACAAAATAAATAAACAAACATTTTTTTTATCCCTATACATGTAAATATCATAAACGCTTAATGAGGTAAAAAAACAAACTAAAACTATAGCAGAATTGTTCTTGTTTGTGTTCTTCCATTTTAGGCACCGGCTTTGCCAAACATCTGAAAAAAATGTCATGCAAAAAAAGTGCTGCATATACAAGTCCCCCCCACTCCGGCTACAAAACATTTCCGGTTAGACACTGTTTACTGTACGCTATTTCCGCGCTGGACGGTAATTCCATTGTACGATCGTGCAGAAACAAGCTGCCCGCTGCGCATGCGTACCCTTTCTGCTTCGCGAACTCGCCAGCCGAGCCCGTTCCCCTACGTAGTGCGACGTGCCAGTCACGTGATTCGCGTTTAGCATTCGGCAATGCGCAGGCGCAGATTTTGAAAGCTGGCGGGTTCCTGTGTAGCGGAAGGACGTGTCACTGTGCGGTTGTAACGGGAGCGCTGCCGCTCTAATACACTTACAGCAAAAATGACGGTGGAAAAGAAAGGTCTCCAAATAAAAGAAGCTTTTGACCTGGCACAGAAGCCGCATCAGAATCTTGCCAAGCTGGTGTCTTCTCTCAGAGTCACCTATGACCAGGTGGGTGCGTGCAGCCCGGGTTTATGGTACTGTATATTGATGGGATATTGCAAAATGTGTTGTTATCTGTGGCGCTAGGGCTACATGGCGATATATGTCAACTTTTTTGGGGCGTGATTTGTGTGCCACTTGCGCTTTTATTTATTTTTGCCCTGATCTTATAAAGTTAGAATTCACTGTTTATTTCAGTTTCTTATGCATTTTCCCTAGAATAATTAATTTAGTCACTGATTCATTTCTTTAGGGATATGAAAGGTAAATAGGTAGCGATATTAACTGTATTTAATTCAAACACTCTCTGCCTGTCTGGTAAACAATGCAGAGTGTAAGGGTATGTTCACACGGCTTATTTTCGGACGTTTTATGCCTCGATTTACGTCCCGAAAATGCGCCTCGATAGTGTTGGCAAACATCTGCCCATTCATTAGAATGGGTCTTACGATGTTCTGTGCATACGGTCATTTTTTTTACGCCCTGCTGTCAAAAGGCGGGGTGTAAAAAAGACGCCCGCGTCAAAGAAGTGCCTGTCACTTCTTCAGACGTAAATGGAGCAGTTTTCCATGGACTCCATGGAAAACCAGCTCCATTTAACGTCCGTAAAGGACGCCGCAAAAAGCGCCTGCACATGCCATTACGGCTGAAATGCCGGAGCTGTTTTCTCCTGAAAACAGCCCCGTAATTTCAGCCGTTACGGACGCTGCCGTGTGAACATACCCTAATACTTTTTCCTTTTCTAGTGCTATCAGCATTTACATTGTCACTCTTAACCCTGTGAGTAGGTGTTGATCCGAGTTACTATAACAAGACGAGCCTATTTTTATTGTTAATTGATCCAGATACTAGTATCTATAGACTATAATGTTTTTGTATTTTTAACAATAGATGTATTGTAATGGTTTTTAATAATTTTTATGTTTACTTATATATATATATATAGTACTATTGTAGTCTGGACTTGGGCTCTCTGACCATCCGGGATGTGTTACCCCGTTGGTATAATAGTTTATCCTCGTCCGTGCAGTCAGGGTAAATATCCTGAATTGTATTGCCAGGCTACGAGGTTAAACTTCTATTTGATCACAGTGATCCTTGAGGATGCGGTGATATTTATTGAGCCGGCTGTGCTGTAGATCGATGTATATCAGCATAGGATTGCTGGTTCAGTTGCCAGCTGATAAGCCCTTATAAAGGCTAGTGACTCGTACCAGTCACTCTCAGAGCGTGCCCTACGCGTTTCATTGCTAACACAAGTAACTGACACAAATCATCAGGGGCCTTTGGATTATAATATTATTCATCATTTATTTAGTGTACTGTAATGGCAGGGGGTAGGGAGACGGACAAGTGAGCCCTAATCTACCCGCCACTCTGTCCCTGCCTACTTGCAACGACCCGCCCTAGGCGACGGGGTACAACTGGGCGGCGGTCCCTGCGCTCATTAAGTGCACGACAAACACGACAAACATACAAGGAACACAAGCAAGGAAAAGGGGCCGTTGCCCACGGCAACACCGTGAGCAACCAGAGTGGTGAACGAGCCGAGTCAAGCCAGGAGTGTGCGAGGTACAAAACGAAAAGCAGAAGAGTAGTCGGTAAGCCAGGGTCTGTATGGAGCAGGATCAAAAATAGCAGGAGCTGTAGCTGGGCCAGGAAACCACAAGGAGGGAAACACAAGCAATAACAAGCACCGAGGGACAGGAAGTGCAGGCTTAAATAGACCGAGGGCGGGAGCTAGCTGAGTCTGGCCAGGTTACGATAGGCTCTCCCACTCCTAAGCCTGCCAGCCTGAATGGTGGAAGCAGGAGTCAGTCTCAGGGATGTATTCTCAGGTGCTGACTGATTAGTTCTGGGAGTTAACCCCGCTGTGCCTGGCAGATCCTTTACATGTACAATGCATGAAAGGACATCCTGTCATGTCCAGGGTCGGTCCAGTTTGCTAGCCGCAGTTGGCTATAAAGTGTCCACCCCTCCTTGTGAAGTACAGCCTATCGTGGGGCACAGAGTGTTCAGCCACTCCTACCCCCTCTGTAGTGGGCTCGTCCGTTTTTGCCAATCGAGGCAGTCGTGAGACAGGCTACCCCAGAATGAAAATGTGGGGATGATTGGCCAGGCGGATAGCGCTGTTACCAGCGCTAGGGTCCCTCCCATTTCCTCTACGTGAGGGCCATGGGAGGGGCCTTCGGGGACTGCTCTGCATTACTGTATAGGACACGTCGTGCTATCACTGGAGGTATGTTATGTACGTACTGGACGGGGTGCAATTAAAAGTGAAATTAATCACATTGGTTTTGTGTGAGCAGGTTTGTATTGAATTTAGAGACAAGGCCAATGCATTTGGAATAGAATTCTCGACATATGTTGAGGCAGATGAGCAAAACGGAATAGAAGATTAAAGAGTTAAATTAGCCTGCGGACTAATCGAGAGGGAGGACTATTTGGTTAATAGGCCATATGTAATAATGAAGAAAGCAGATAAGATGCAGTGCGTACGAGTCCCTAGCTTTTATATATAGATCTGTAACCATACTACATAATGATTGTGTATATATATATGTATCCGATCTATGGGGACAATAAGGGGATTAGGAGCATACGTTTCTGGATGTCTGTTTTCAATGTTCACAATCCTCATTTGTCAATTTCATGACTAGCTAGATGTTATATAGGTCTAGATTATATCATTGGTAGGTGTATACTGACATATTTATATAAAGCTGGTAAAAGACATATAGTCATTAATCCCTTGAGGGCTCAAAGAGTGTAACCTATAAATCCATCTACACTCTTTCTGAAGTAGAAATTTATCCAAACTACCTCCTCGGTTAGATGGTCTAATGACCTCTACTATCTGAAATGAGATCTCCATCTCCCTATTGTTATGTATCTCTCTCATATGTCTCGCTAAACAGGTGTCGTCTTTACGTAGAAAATTTCCTATGTGATCCAGGCCTCTTCTTTGGAATTCCCGAATGGTTTTTCCCACATAGTTTAGAGGGCAAGTGCATGTGGCCATGTAGACCACCCCTTTGGTCTTGCAATTACCGAATTCCCTGTTGGTGAAGACTTGTCCGGTAGATGCACTTCGGAAACTGTTGCTTTTCACAATGTACTGACAGTACCACATTGGAAGTTCCCTAACAGGGGGTCGGGTAACCAATCCATTCGTGAGGAGACCTCCGAGAAGTGACTATGCACCAAGCGATCTTAGAGGTTTCTACCTCGTCTAAAAGTAATTAGTGGATAAGGTGCCACGGACTGATTGAGGTCACTATCCGCTGTTAAAATACCCCAGAATTTATTAAAGATTCTTCTAATATCTCGATGTCTATCGTCATAAGTACCCATCACCCTAACTTTGTTTTTGTTATTTTCTTCCCCAGTGGTGGCCTGCGGGATTAATAAATGTGTTCTGTTGTAAGACAACGCATGTTGATATGCTTGCCTAAGAGTTTTGTCCGGGTATCCCCTCATTTGGAATCTCTGCCGGAGATGTCTTGATTTCCCCATAAAATCTCCTAGCTCCGAGCAATTTCTCCTCAACCTGAGGTACTGTCCCTTAGGAATTCCTTTTTTCAAGGGGGTAGGGTGATGGCTATCCCATGCTAGAAGACTATTGGTTGCAGTGGTCTTACGATAGTGTGGTGGTAATGTTGCCTGTTTCAGTTTTATTGATGGTGATGTCTAGAAAGTTAATAGATGTTTCTTGTATCTCTGATGTAAAAAAACAATCCTAGTCCATTTATGTTTAAGATGTCAACAAATCGGTTACATTTCTCAGCTGTATCATTCCAGATAATGAAAATATCATCAATGTACCTCGCCCACAATAAAATGGGCGAGGTATGTGATGCAAGGTTATCTGAGAACACTACTTGGTCCTCCCACCAACCTAAATAAAGGTTGGCGTAACTGGGGGCACAGGGACTGCCCATCGCAGTTCCTTTCAATTGATGAAACAGTTTACCCCCAAACAGAAAGATGTTTTTGGTCAAGATGAAGTCAAGCATATTGAGGATAAGCTCGTTATGGTCCTTGTATTGGGTACCCCGAGTTTTGAGGAAGCATCGTACTGCCTCACATCCCTGCTCATGGGGGATGGAGCTGTACAGAGCCTCAACATCTAAGCTTGATAGCATTGCTCCTGAGGGGATTTCCAAACCCTCTATTCTTTTGAGAATGTCTGTTGTATCTCTTATGTAGGAGGGTAAGGCATGGACAAAGTCCCGTAGGACCCTGTCTACATAAATGCTTGTATTTTGTAGGAGGCTGCTAATGGCAGATACAATTGGTCAACTTTTAAGGGGGTTCGTACGGAAGGCTTGGCCAGACAACATCCGGGCCCTAGCTATAGCAATCCAAAAAAGGGTTCGGGATTTGGACCGTCCCAGAGAGGGAGAGGTAGACGCTCTAGGAGGATTTTCCATGGTAGTAAGGAAACAAATTATGCTCTATGAACAAGATCGACGCAACAGGAAAGGGACTTATAAGTGCACCAGACGGTAACCCACTGCACATGGAACTAGAGAGGCATGAAAATAATACAGACAATGCAAATTATCAACATTTCTCAAAAAACTTTAACATCACACGACATCACTTTACTTAAAAAGGGGCTTTCTTATGTTCCAACAACGCGGTTTCATACTTTCGAGTGGATAAAAGATCTCAACCTTTTTGCCCGCAAATTGAAGTGGGTTAAATTCTACAAATACCATGACCTACAAAAATGTAGGGAATTGGATATTGAAGTAACTGATTATCCTGAGTTCTTAAATCTCATGGGTCTAATTGAGGAAAATGAAAGATTGGAAGGACAGGGACCCTTCACAAACCTCAAAAAGAAAAGCATCAAAGCGGCACCCATGAGTGAAACAAACAACGATATATTTGTGAATCTTGTAACCAGGGAAACAGAACAACTGGGCACCAACAGGGAATTACATCAACCGTTTTGTAATTTGACAACAGTGGAGATCACTACATTGCGAAACCTAGAGGGGGACAAATCGGTTAACATCAAACCCGCAGATAAAGGGGGCAACCTAGTGGTTATGGAGGACAGGTATACAAAACGATGTGTCAACGCATATTACAACTACTGTAAACTGTAGTTTGCTTAACATCAATTGTGGGGAAAATGTTTGAGGGGCTATTGAGGGACTATATACAGAATTATGTGACAATAAATAGTATTATAAGTGACAGCCAGCACGGTTTTACAAAGGACAGAAGCTGTCAAACCAGCATGATTTGTTTTTATGAAGAGGTAAGCAGAAGCCTAGACAGAGGGGCCGCTGTGGATATAGTGTTTTTGGACTTTGCAAAGGCATTTGACACTGTCCCTCATAGACATCTAATGGGTAAATTAAGGACTATAGGTTTAGAAAGTATAGTTTGTAATTGGATTGAGAATTGGCTCAAGGACTGTATCCAGAGAGTTGTGGTCAATGATTCCTACTCTGAATGGTCCCCGGTAATAAGTGGTGTACACCAGGGTTCAGTGCTGGGACCACTATTATTCAACTTATTTATTAACCCCTTCCCGCTCCTTTACGTCATGGCAGCTGTATCGTTCGCGCTCCATGACGTAATAGTACGTCACGGGAGTAACGGCCGTTTCGGCCGTCCTCCCGACACATACAGGAGCTGTGACGCTGCTGTCTTGTTCAGCAGCTGTCACAGCTCCTACAGCGGGGACCGATCGCTGTGTCCCCGCTGATTAACCCCTTAAAAGCCGCGTTCTATAGAGATCGCGGCTTTTTAGGGGTTAAGCTGCCATCGCCGGCCTGCTACGCGATAGCGGCCGGCGATGGTGACTATGGCAACCGGACACCAAACAATGGCGTCCGGCTATGCCATAGACGGAAGCCTAGTGGGTCCTGACAACGTCAGGACCCACTATGCTTGCTGTCAGTGAGTAGCTGACAGTTCTAATACACTGCACTACGCATGTAGTGCAGTGTATTAGAATAGCGATCAGAGCCTCCTGTCCTCAGGTCCCCTAGTGGGACAAAGTAATACAGTAAAAAAAAAAGTTTAAAAAAGATGTGTGAAAATAAAAGATTTAAAAGTAAAAATCCCCCCTTTTCCCTTATCAGTCCTTTATTATTAATAAAAATATATAAACAAACAAATAAACTATACATAATTGGTATCGCCGCGTCCGTAACGGCCTGAACTACAAAATTATTTTGTTATTTATCCCACACGGTGAACGCCGTAAAAGAAAATAATAATAAACCGTACCACAATAACAATTGTTTGGTCCCTTCACCTCCCAAAAAATTTAATAAAAAGAGATCAAAAAGTCGCACGTACCTAAAAATGGTCCTGATCGAAACTACAGTTCGTTACGCAAAAAATAAGTCCTCGCACGGCTTTATTGATGGAAGAATAAAAAAGTTCTGGCTCTTAGAATAAGGAAACACAAAAAGTGAATGATTGTTTACAAAACGTATTTTATTGTGCAAACGCCATAAGACATAAAAAAAACTATAAACATAGGGTATCACCGTAATCGTATCGCCCCGCAGAATAAAGTGAATATGTCATTTATAGCGCACGGTGAACGCTGTAAAAAAAAAAGAAAAAAAAACAATAGTAGAATTGCTGTTTTTTAGTCACCACGCCACCTAAAAATAGAATAAAAACTGATCAAAAAGCCGCATGCACCCCAAGAAAACTACAATGGATTCCTCAAGGGGTCTAGTTTCCAAATTGGGGTCACTTTTGGGGTGTTCCCAATGTTTTGGCACCACAAGACCTCTTCAAACCGGACATGGTGCCTAATAAAAAATGAGGCCTCAAAATCCACTAGGTGCTCCTTTGCTTCGGAGGCCGGTGCTTCAGTCCATTACCGCACTAGGGCCACATGTGGGATATTTCTAAAAACTGCAGAATCTGGGCAATAAGTATTAATTTGCGTTTCACTGATAAATCCTTTTGTGTTATAAAAAAAATGGTATAAAGAGGATTTACTGACAAAAAAAAAAATGTAAATTTCACCTCTACTTTGCTCTAAATTTTTGTGAAACACCTAAAGGGTTCATAAACTTTCTAAATGCTGTTGTGAATACTTTGAGGGGTCTAGTTTCTAAAATGGGGTATTTCATAGGGGTTTCTAATATATGGGCCCCTCAAAGCAACTTCAGAACTGAACTGGAACCTAAAAAAATAAATAAATGAGGCAATACTTCGCTTCTTACATTATACTGATAATGAGCCGTGCCCACCCCGAGATGACCCCAGTTTTGACCGTTTGTATAAACGGAGACCCCTATTAGACCGTTCCAGTGCCCGGTTTTCCCCAGCATACACCCCGAGAAGTGTATTTCTATTGATGAGTCCCTGGTACATTTTAAAGGGAGGGTTCAATTCCACGAGTACCTGCCGGGTAAGAGGGCAAGGTATGGCGTGAAGATGTATAAGCTGCGAGTGCATCAGGGTATACCTACAGGTTTAGGCTATATGAAGGAAAGGCCACCCCCAAACCAGACTGCATCCTGGACTACAATAGGTACATGGGAGGGATGGACTTGTAAGATCAAGTCCTGAAGCCCTACAGCGCTATGCGGTGTGGTAGAAGAAGCTGGCCGTGCACATCATACAGATGGCTTTGTACAATGCGTACGTGCTACGTCGATGTGCAGGCCAGACGGGAACTTTCCTGGAATTTCAAGAGGTGATTATCAAGAACCTAATCTTTAGGGACCAAGAAGGGGGGGCACCCAGTACTTCTGGAAGCGGGGCCACACGCATCGTACCAGGGCGGCAACACTTTCCAGGGGAAGTTCCCCAAACTGGCAAGAAGGGAAAAAGTCAAGAGGTGCAAAGTCTGCTATAAGAGGGCGATAAGGGATGACACAATATATCAATGTGACGCGTGTCCCGAATAACCAGAGCTCTGTATGAAAGAGTGTTTTAAAATTTATCATACATCCCTTGGTTTATAATTTACCCCAATTTAACTTACCCTGATGCACTCCGCACAGCTTATCCCCCCTCGTCTTTCCCCTCTGAGCCCTGCTGTGTGCCCAGGCAGCTGATAACAGCCACATTTAGGGTATTGCCATACCCGGGAGAACCCACATTACAGTTTATGGGGTGTAGGTCTCTGGTCAAAATGCTCACTACACCTCCTAGATGAATGCCTTAAGGGTGTCGTTTTTAAAACGGGGTCACTTCTTGCGGGTTTCAACTGTACTGGTACCTCAGGTGCTTCTGCATACATGACTTCGCACTAGAAAATCCCCAGTAGGCCAAATGGGGGTCCTTTCCTTCTGAGCCCTCCCATGGGCCCAAACGGCAGTTTATCACAACAAATGGGGTATTGCGGCCCTCAGAACAAATTGCGCAACAGAATGGGGTATTTTGTTTCTTGTGAAAATAAGAAATTTTCAGCCAAAACTACATATTATTTGAAAAAAATAATTTTGTTTTCATTCCCAGCCCAATTCATATTAGTTCTGTGAAGAAACTATGGGGTCTAAATGGTCACATTACCCATAAATGAATTCCTTGAGGGGTGTAGTATCCAAAATGGGGTCACTTCTGGTGGGTTTCCATTGCTTTGATACCTCTGGGGCTCTGCAAATGCGACATGGCAGCCGAAAACCAATCCAGCAAAATCTGGACTCCAAAGAACACACAGCGCTCCTTCCCTTCTGAGGCCTCCCATGGGCCCAAACGGCAGTTTATTGCCACAAATGGGGTATTGCTGCACTCAGGAGAAATTGGGCAACAAAATTGAGCATTTTGTTCCCTGTGAAAATAAGAAATTTTGATAAATTACATCTTATTGGAAAAAATGTCATTTTTTTTAATGTCACAGCCCAATTGAAATAGGTGCTGTGAAAAAACTGTGTGCTCAAAATGCTAACAACAACCATAAATGAATTCCTTGAGGGGTGTAGTTTCCAAAATGGGGTCACTTTTGGTGGGTTTCCATTGCTTTGATACCCCTGAGGCTCTGCAAATGCGACATGGCACCCGAAAACCAATCCAGCAAAATCTGGACTCCAACAAACATATAGCGCTCCTTTCCTTCTGAGCCCTCCCATGGGCCCAAACGGCAGTTTATCACCACAAATGGGGTATTGCCACACTAAGGACAAATTGGGCAACCAAATGGGGTATTTTGTTCCCTGTGAAAATAAGAAATTTTGATCACAAATGACATTTTATTGGAAAAAATGAAATTTTTTTTCATTTCACAGCCCAATTCAAATACGTGCTGTGAAAAAACTGTGCGGTCAAAATGGTAACAACAACCATAAATTAATTCCTTGAGGGGTGTAGTTTCCAAAATGGGGTCACTATTGGGGGATTCCTACTGTTTTGGCACCTCAACACCTCTTCAAACCTGGCATGCTGCCTAAAATATATTCTAATAAAAAAGAGGACTCAAAATGCACTAGGTGCTTCTTTGCTTCTTGGGCTTGTGTTTTAGTCCACGAGCGCAGTAGGGCCACATGTGGGACATTTCTAAAAACTTCAGAATCTGGACAATACATATTTAGTAGGTTTTCTCTGGTAAAACCTTCCGTGTTACAGAAAAAAAAATGAATAAAATTGAAATTCCGCAAGAAAAATGAAATTTGCAAAGTTCACCTCCACTTTGCTTTAATTCCTGTGAAATGCCTGAAGGGTTAAAAAACTTTCTAAATGCTGTTTTGAATACTTTGAGGGGTCTAGTTTTTAAAATGGGGTGTTTTATCAGGGTTTCTAATACATAGGCCCCTCAAAGCCACTTCAGAACTGAACAGGTACCTTAAATAAAAGGCATTTGACATTTTCTTAAAAATATGAGAAATTGCTGTTTATGTTCTAAGCCTTGTAACGTCCAAGAAAAATAAAAGAATGTTCAAAAAACGATGCCAATCTAAAGTAGACATATGGGAAATGTGAACTAGTGACTATGGTGGGTGGTATAACCGTCTGTTTTACAAGCAGATGCATTTAAATTCTGAAAAATGCAATTTTTTCAAAATTTTCTCTAAATTTTGCAATTTTTCACCAATAAACACTGAATATATCAACCAAATTTTACCACGAACATGAAGCCCAATGTGTCACGAGAAAACAATCTCAGAATCGCTTGGGTAGGTTTAAGCATTCCCACGTTATTACCACATAAAGTGAAATATGTCATGTTTGAAAAATGGGCTCTGAGCCTTAAGGCCAAAACTAGGCTGCGTCCTTAAGGGGTTAATGATATAGAGGATGGGATTAATAGCACTATTTCTATTTTTGCAGATGACACCAAGCTATGCAATATAGTTCAGACTATGGAAGATGTTTGTGAATTTCAGGCAGATTTAAACAAACTAAGTATTTGGGCGTCCACTTGGCAAATGAAATTTAATGTAGATAAATGTAAAGTTATGCATCTGGGTACGAACAACCTGCATGCATCATATGTCCTAGGGGGAGCTACACTGGGGGGAGTCACTTGTTGAGAAGGATCTGGGTGTACTTGTAAATCATAAACTAAATAACAGCATGCAATGTCAATCATCTGCTTCAAAGGCCAGCAAAATATTGTCGTGTATCAAAAGAGGCTGGACTCGCGGGACAGGGATGTAATATTGCCACTTTACAAAGCATTAGTGAGGCCTCATCTAGAATATGCAGTTCTGGGCTCCAGTTCATAGAAAGGATTCCCTGGAGTAGGAAAAAATACCAAGAAGAGCAACGAAGCTAATAAGGGGCATGGAGAATCTAAGTTATGAGGAAAGATTTAAAAGAACTAAACCTATTTAGCCTTGAGAAAAGATGACTAAGGGGGGACATGATTAACTTATATAAATATATTAATGGCGCATACAAAAAATATGGTGAAATCCTGTTCCATGTAAAACCCCCTCAAAAACAAGGGGGCACTCCCTCCGTCTGGAGAAAAAAAGGTTCAACCTGCAGAGGCGACAAGCCTTCTTTACTGTGAGAACTGTGAATTTATGGAATAGCCTACCGCAGGAGCCGTCACAGCAGGGACAGTAGATGGCTTTAAAAAAGGCTTAGATAATTTCCTAGAACAAAAAAATATTAACTCCTATGTGTAGAAATTTTTTACTTTCCCTTCCCACTTCCCCTTTCACATCCCTTGGTTGAACTTGATGGACATGTCTTTTTTCAACCGTACAAACTATGTAACTGGCCAACAATCCAATTGATAATCATGCCGAGGAACTGCTCCACATGCTATAGAAGGCCATCCGAGATAAATTGATTAGTAAACAGGAATTTGACTTTGTGTCCTAACAATCCGCAAATCCTGACTGTCTACAGTGTACCAAAGATACACAAATGTACGAACCCCCTTAACCTCTTCCCTCTTTGGCCACTTTCACCTTTCTGACAGCCTAATCTTTCAAATCTGACATGTTTCACTTTATGTGGTAATAACTCCGGAATGCTTTTACCTATCCAAGCGATTCTGAGATCGTTTTCTCGTGACACATTGGACTTTATGTTACTGGCAAAATTTGCCCGATACATTCAGTATTTAATTGTGAAAAACTCCAAAATTTAGCAAAAAAATTGTAAAAATTAGCATTTTTCTCAATTTAAATGTATCTGCTTGTAAGACAGGCAGTTATACCACACAAAAATGTTGCTAACTAACATCCCCCATATGTCTACTTTAGATTGGCATAGTTTTTCTAGGACGTTACAAGGCTTAGAACTTTAGCAGCAATTTCTCACATTTTCAAGAACGTTTCAAAATGCTATTTTTACAGGTGCCAGTTCAGTTGTGAAGTGGCTTTGAGGTCCTTAGATATTAGAAACCCCTCAAAGTATTCAAAACAGCATTTAGAAAGTTTCTTAACCCTTTAGACATTGTGCAGGAATTAAGGCAAAGTAGAGGTGAAATTTACAAAGTTCATTATTTTTTTCCAGAAATTCATTTTGAATCAATTTTTTTTGTACCACAGAAGGTTTTACCCAAGAAATGCAACTCAATATTTATTGCCCAGGTTCTGCAGTTTTAGGAAATATCCCACATGTGGCTCTAGTGTGCTACTGGAATGAAGCACCAGCCTCAGAAGCAAAGGAGCACCTAGTGTATTTTGGGCATCCTTTTTATTAGAATATATTTTAGGCACCATGTCAGCTTTGAACAGGTCTTGTGGAACTAAAATAGTGGAAACCCCCCAAAAGTGACCCCATTTTGGAAACAACACCCCTCGAGGAATTTATTTAGGGGTGTAGCAAGAATTTTGACCTGCCAGTTTTTTTGCAAACATTTTTGGAACTAGGCCATGAAAATGAAAATCTACATTTTTTCAAATAAAATGTAGGTTTAGCTAATTTTTTTTCATTTCCAAAAGAACTAAAGTAGAAAAAGCACCACAACATTTGTAGAGCAATTTCTCCCGAGTAAAACAATGCCCCACATGTGGTAATAAACGGTTGCTTGGACATACGGCAGGGCTTAGAATGGAAAGAGCGCCATTTGGCTCTTGGAGCTCAAATTTAGCAGGAATGATTTGCGGAGACCATGTCGCATTTGAAAAGCCCCCGAGGGGACAAAACAGTGGAAACCCCCAACAAGTGACCCCATTTTGGAAACTACACCCCATGAGGAAATTATCTAGGGGTACAGTGAGCAGTTTGACCCCACAGGTGTTTTACAGAACTTATTGGAAATAGGCCGTAAAAATTAAAATCTACATTTTTTAAAAAAAAATGTAGGTTTGGGTATTTTTTTTTTCATTTCCACAAGGACTGAAGGAGAAAAAGCACCGTAACATTTGTAAAGCATCTTCTCCCGAGTAAAACAAAACCCCACGTGGTCACAAACATCTGTTTGGACACACGGTAGGGCTCAGAATGGAACTAGCACCATTTGGATTTTGGAATGGTTTCTGGGCGCCATGTCACATTTACTGAGCCCCTGTAGTACTAGTACAGTGGAAACACCCCAAAAGTGACTCCATTTGGGAAACTGCACCCCCTGAGGAATCATCTAGGGGTATAGTGAAAATTTTGATCCCAAAATGTTTTTTTGCTGAATTAATTAGAATTAAGCCATGAAAATGAAAAATTTTTTTTTTTTTCCAACAAGATGTAGTTTTAGATCAAGATTTTACATTTTTACAAGGAATAGAGAAGAAAAAGCACCCCAACATTTGTAAAGTAATTTCTCCCGAGTACGGTAACACTCCATATGTGGTTATAATCAGCTGTTTACGTATATGGGAGCATTCAGAAGAAAAGGAGCGGTATTTATCTTCTGGAGCGTAGATTTTTCCGGGATGGTTTGAGGACAGCATGTTGTATTTGCAAAACCACTGATGTACCAAACAAGTGACCCCGTTTTAGAAACTTCACCCCTAAAGGCATTTATCAAGGGGTGTAGTGAGAATTTAGACTCCACAGGTGTTTTTCAGAAATGAATACGCCGTGGCTGGTACAAAGTGAAAATTGCAATTTTTCCACTGATCTGCCTATTCACCGCACAATATGTTGTGCCCCTGGAGAATCTTACCCCATAAATTGTTAAGCGGGTTCTCCCGGGTATGGTAATGCCATACTTGTGGACATAAATTACTGTTTGGGCACACTGTAGGGCTAAGAAGGGAAAGACCACCATTATGAGCATGGATTTTGCTTGGTAATAGTTCTGTTTGGGGTTTTGCAGGTATTTCAGTTTATAATGTGGGGGCGTATGTAATCTGTGCGGAGAACATCAGGGCATAATAAGAGGGTATAATAATGGGGTAAATAATACAATTCTCCATAGATGTGTGTTACGCTGTGAAGCGATCCGTTATGCACAGGCCGGTGTCACACTGATAAACTGTTTTCTTTCTTATTCCCCTTTTGTAATGCTCTGCACCTTTTGGGGATTTTTTCTCCTTCGTAGTTTGGGAAATATTGCTGGGAAAGTTTTTCGCTGGTATAATACGGGCGCCCTCGCTTCCAGCGGATGTGCTATGTCCCTTCCCTTTCCTAGTTCCTAAATACTAGAGCCCTGAAACTGAAGAAATGTTCCCCTCCGGCCTGCGCATTGAGATGTTTTTTTCGTCACCGCATTACTAGTGCCATAACTTTTTTGTTTTTCAGTTGATTGAGCGGTGTGCGGGCTTGTTTTTTTGCGAGACGGGCTGTAGATTTTATTGGTACCATTTTGGAACACATACGACTTTTTGATCACTTTTTATTTCATTTTTTGGTAAAGGAAATTACCAAAAACAAGCAATTCTGGAATAGTTTTTTATTGGGTTTTTTTTTCGGCATCCACAGTGCGCCCTAAATTACATGTTAGCTTTATTCTGCGGGTCGATACGATTACAGCGATACCAAATTTATATAGTTTTTTGTATTGCAGCTTTTGCACAATAAAATCACCTTTTTTTATAAAATCATTTGTTTTCTGTGTCGACATATTCTAAGACCCATAACTTTTATTTTTGCGTGCACAAAGCCGTGACAGGGATTATTTTTTGCTGGACGGATTGCCGTTTTTATTAGTACTATAAGTAAATGTGACTTTTTGATAATTTTTTGGAAGGAGATGTGACCTAAAAACAAAGATTCTGGCGTTGTTTTTCATGTTTTTTTTTGTTTTTTTTACGGTGTTCACCGTGCGGGATAAATTACATAATTGTTTTGTAGTTTGGGTTGTTACGTACGCGCCGATACCAATTATTATGTGTAGTTTTTTTTATGTATTACGGCTTTTGCACAATAAAATCACTATTTTTATAAAATCATTTGTTTTCTGTGTCGCCATATTCTAAGACCCATAACTTTTTTTATTTTTGCGTGCACAAAGCGGTGTCAGGGATTGTTTTTTGCGGGACGGATTGTCGTTTTTATTAGTACTATTTTGGAGTAAATGTGACTTTTTGATCACTTTTTCTAGCATTTTTTTGGAAGGAGATGTGACCTAAAAACAAAGATTCTTGCGTTGTTTTTCATGTTTTTTTTTATTTTTTTTACGGTGTTCACCGTGCGGGATAAATTACATAATAGTTTTGTAGTTTGGGTCGTTACGGACGCGGCGATACCAATTATCTATAGTTTATTTTTATTTTTACTGTTTATCCCATAATAAAAGACTTACTATGGGAAAAAGTCAGTTTAGCTTTATTTTTATTTGAAATGTGTGTGTTTTTATTGTTTTACCACATTTTTATTAACTTTTTTTTTTACTTGTCCCACTAGGGGACATGAGGGCCTGATGCCCTGATCGCTACTCTAACACACTGCACTACATACGTAGTGCAGTGTATTAGCGCTGTCAGTTATTCACTGACAGCAAGCCTATGAGGACGCGTCCGATTGCCACAGTAACCCAGCGATTGCGTCACTGGGTTGCCGGTCGGGTTAAAACCGATCAGATTCTGTGCTCTATTGAGCGCAGCATCTGAGGGGTTAATCTGCCGGATCGGAGAATAGCTCCGGTCCTGGCAGTTACAGGAGGGTGCCAGCTGTATAATACAACTGTCACCCAACGTTGATGGTGCCGGCTCTGCTCCTGAGCCTGCACCATCACTGCGCCGTACCTATACGGCGCTTTGCGGGAACACCTTCCTGGCAGCGTCGTATATATATGGCGGATGTCGGGAAGGGGTTAAAGGTCGACCAATTGTATCTGGCATTAGCAGCCTCCTACAAAATACAAGAATTTATGTAGACCGGGTCCTGCGGGACTTTGTCCATGCCTTACCCTCCTACATAAGAGATACAACAGACATTCTCAAAAGAATAGAGGGTTTGGAAATCCCCCTCAGGAGCAATGCTATCAAGCTTAGATGTTGAGGCTCTGTACAGCTCCATCCCCCATGAGCAGGGATGTGAGGCAGTACGATGCTTCCTCAAAACTCGGGGTACCCAATACAAGGACCATAACGAGCTTATCCTCAATATGCTTGACTTCATCTTGACCAAAAACATCTTTCTGTTTGGGGGTAAACTGTTTCATCAATTGAAAGGAACTGCGATGGGCAGTCCCTGTGCCCCCAGTTACGCCAACCTTTATTTAGGTTGGTGGGAGGACCAAGTAGTGTTCTCAGATAACCTTGCATCACATACCTCGCCCATTTTATTGTGGGCGAGGTACATTGATGATATTTTCATTATCTGGAATGATGCAGCTGAGAACTTTAACCGATTTGTTGACATCTTAAACATAAATGGACTAGGATTGTTTTTTTACATCAGAGATACAAGAAACATCTATTAACTTTCTAGACATCACCATCAATAAAACTGAAACAGGCAACATTACCACCACACTATCGTAAGACCACTGCAACCAATAGTCTTCTAGCATGGGATAGCCATCACCCTACCCCCTTGAAAAAAGGAATTCCTAAGGGACAGTACCTCAGGTTGAGGAGAAATTGCTCGGAGCTAGGAGATTTTATGGGGAAATCAAGACATCTCCGGCAGAGATTCCAAATGAGGGGATACCCGGACAAAACTCTTAGGCAAGCATATCAACATGCGTTGTCTTACAACAGAACACATTTATTAATCCCGCAGGCCACCACTGGGGAAGAAAATAACAAAAACAAAGTTAGGGTGATGGGTACTTATGACGATAGACATCGAGATATTAGAAGAATCTTTAATAAATTCTGGGGTATTTTAACAGCGGATAGTGACCTCAATCAGTCCGTGTCACCTTATCCACTAATTACTTTTAGACGAGGTAGAAACCTCTAAGATCGCTTGGTGCATAGTCACTTCTCGGAGGTCTCCTCACGAATGGATTGGTTACCCGACCCCCCGTTAGGGACCTTCCAATGTGGTACTTGTAGAGCCTGTCAGTACATTGTGAAAAGCAACAGTTTCCGAAGTGCATCTACCGGACAAGTCTTCACCAACAGGGAATTCGGTAATTGCAAGACCAAAGGGGTGGTCTACATGGCCACATGCACTTGCCCTCTAAACTATGTGGGAAAAACCATTCGGGAATTCCAAAGAAGAGGCCTGGATCACATAGGAAATTTTCGACGTAAAGACGACACCTGTTTAGCGAGACATATGAGAGAGATACATAACAATAGGGAGATGGAGATCTCATTTCAGATAGTAGAGGTCATTAGACCATCTAACCGAGGAGGTAGTTTGGATAAACTTCTACTTCAGAAAGAGTGTAGATGGATTTATAGGTTACACTCTTTGAGCCCTCAAGGGATTAATGACTATGTCTTTTACCAGCTTTATATAAATATGTCAGTATACACCTACCAATGACATAATCTAGACCTATATAACATCTAGCTAGTCATGAAATTGACAAATGAGGATTGTGAACATTGAAAACAGACATCCAGAAACGTATGCTCCTAATCCCCTTATTGTCCCCATAGATCGGATACATATAATATATATATACACAATCATTATGTAGTATGGTTACAGATCTATATATAAAAGCTAGGGACTCGTACGCACTGCATCTTATCTGCTTTCTTCATTATTACATATGGCCTATTAACCAAATAGTCCTCCCTCTTGATTAGTCCGCAGGCTAATTTAACTCTTTAATCTTCTATTCCGTTTTGCTCATCTGCCTCTACATATGTCGAGAATTCTATTCCAAATGCATTGGCCTTGTCTCTAAATTCAATACAAACCTGCTCCCACAAAACCAATGTGATTAATTTCACTTTTAATTGTACCCCGTCCGGTACGTACATAACATACCTCCAGTGATAGCACGACGTGTCCTATACAGTAAGGCAGAGCAGTCCCCGAAGGCCCCTCCCATGGCCCTGACGTAGAGGAAATGGGAGGGACCCTAGCGCTGGTGACAGCGCTATCCGCCTGGCCAATCATCCCCACATTTTCATTCTGGGGTAGCCGGTCTCACGACCACCTTGATTGGCCAAAACGGACAAGCCCCCTACAGGGGGTTAGGAGTGGCTGAACACGCTGTGCCTCACGATACGCTGTACTTCACAAGGAGGGGTGGACACTTTATAGCAAACTGGACCGACCCTGGACATGACAGCATGTCCTTTCATGCATTGTACGCTAAATAAATAATTAATAATATTATAATCCAAAGGCCCCTGATTTGCGTCAGTTACTTGTGTTAGCAATGAAACGCGTAGGGCACGCTCTGTGAGTGACTGGTACGAGTCACTAGCCTTTATAAGGGCTTATCAGCTGGCAACTGAACCAGCAATCCTATGCTGATATACATCGATCTACAGCACAGCCGGCTCAATAAATATCACCGCATCCTCAAGGATCACTGTGATCAAATAGAAGTTTAACCTCGTAGTTTGGCAATACAATTCAGGATATTTACCCTGACTGCACGGACGAGGATAAACTATTATACCAACGGGGTAACACATCCCCGATGGTCAGAGAGCCCAAGTCCAGACTACAATAGTACTATATATATAAGTAAACATAAAAATTATTAAAAACCATTACAATACATCTATTGTTAAAAATCCCCAAAAAACGAAAACATTATAGTCTATAGATACTAGTATCTGGATCAATTAACAATAAAAATAGGCTCGTCTTGTTATAGTAACTCGGATCAACACCTACTCACAGGGTTAAGAGTGACACTGTAAGTGCTGATAGCACTAGAAAAGGAAAAAGTATTACACTCTGCATTGTTTACCAGACAGGCAGATAGTATTTGAATTAAATACAGTTGATATCGCTAGCTATTTACCTTTCATATCCCTAAAGAAATGAATCGGTGATCTTATAAAGCTGTCGCACATGAGTCGCAGTCACGTGGTTTACATTGCTGTCTGGGGAAAGGGTGTTCCACGTGACCTAAAATGGAGCAAATTTGGACTTTTAAGATAGTCGGTTGCAATGTGACCGCGTAGGTGATTGTCCGTTGCAAGCGAAATGGCGCCCTAAGCTAAAACAAAGGGTCTTCCCAGTGTCCTGCCTATATTGTGTGTGACGCTGTAAGGTTGGCTAGTTAGACACGACAGTCGCATGACATCCAAACACGCTGGATTTTTTGTTGCGGTCTCAGCATCACGTGATCCTACCTGCGATGCAATCGGGGTAACCCAGCTGTGTTGCGGCCAAAGTTGCGAGGTAGTCCTAGCCTTATACTGTAGTCAATTGCTTGACCTGGTGATTCAAATGAAGTCCAGTTTGACAGGCAGGAGCCGCAGGGGTCCAAAAATGTAGGTGGTCGAACCTCTGCAGTGGCATATGCTATCAAAATACTAATATATCAATAAGGCTCTGTTCACATCTGCGTTGGAGGCCCCTTTGCAAATTCTACTGAAAAAACCCAGAAACCATAGCGCAGCATGCTGCGCTAATGTTTGTGGTAGATCCTCGGACGTCCTGACGGAACCCATTAAAGTGGGTGGGTTTCGTCAGGCGCTGGTTGTCTCTGTTGTTCAAGGAAACCTGCACTTCCGGCGTCTTTATTGTTCTGCTACTGTGATGGAGCAGAACAGAAAGCCGAACACAGGTGTGAACAGGGCCTAACCTGTGGCGGGACCAGAAATAGGAAACCAGTCGCTGCAAATATTGTGCTATGCAGAATCTTTATATCCAAATCTAAAAATGATCGTAGACCCAGATAGCCAATCGCTGTTTAACGTGGTAATGTTTTGCCAATAGTGACGTCACGGCTGGGGGTCATCTTGTTGCTATGAATGAAACCTTAAGGTGTAGGCGTGGATCAGAGAGGAATTGGAATAATAAAGGTTACTGGAAACTTTAGTCTTGGGGCCCAATTTTTTTTTTAATTTTCAAACTTTTGATCAGCTCCAAAAAGAGACACCCCACTTCCACCTGTAACCCGAGCAATGCATTTCCTTGTTTCGGGGTACAGTGAAATAGGGACATGTAAGGGGTCCGGAATCTAAAGACCATTACCGGTCAGATGATCTCTACAACTGGGGCAAGACTGAGAAGAAGGTGCAGAAGCGCCCAGCTGATCGTTTTGCTCCTTTGGCTGTGATCGTAGCTCGTTAAGCTGAAGGCGGCTTGCATAGAATTTTAATGTGAGGCGTCTTCAGCTTGACAGGAAGTGCCGATCAGCTGAGCTCTTGTGCGGCTTTGTTTTAGCAATGGTGGGGGGCTGTACCCCCGCCGATCCAATCTTTTAATACGGTATGTCTCTGACCTATCAAAAGTTTGAAAGTGTAGTTACTCTTTAAATGCTATGTACACATCTGAAATCTATTTTTTTTATAATAAAAATGTCTAGCAGTCTCTGACACGCAGGATCGAGCTGTTATCAATCACATGTAGGTTCATAACTTAGATGTGATTGATAACAGGTGGATCTTGCTTGTCAGAGATGCGCAGGACCTGCTGTGACTGAACCAGTCAGTGCCACTGACCTGACAGATACAGGTTTCAGCGCTAGATACAGCTGCTCTGTATACAGGATACAAAGCAGCTATATCTGAAAAAGTAAAAATTATTTTTAATAAAGTATTTAGCCTTTAAAGGGAACCTGTCACCAGCATTTCACCTATTAAACCGACTATACCTGGTGGTAGTGGGTGAAAAATCATTTCTATATAACCTATAATTGTCTTCTTAGTCGGCTCTGTAGCTTTAGTATTTAGCTTTTTAGTGTTCCCGCATCATATGCTAATGAGCAGAAAAGAGTCAGATCTTCATTTGAAAAGAGTCAAATCTTCGTTTGGAAACAGTCATATCTTCATTCCTCAAGTCTTTCCAAGTTTACTTCGCCTCCTTACTTTTGATTGACAGCTCTTCGCTTTCCCCCAGCACACAAAATCCTGCGCTTGTGCATTGATGTCCTCTTTTGGTGTGTGCGCACAAAGGGACACCGCATAATTACGATAAAAGGCGCAAAACGTTTGCAGACCGATATTTACAGTCGGAAGAGGAGTTTAGGAACGGGGATAACGGCAATGAACTTTTTATAGCAGTGGCCAGTGAGGGATAAGTAAAGCTCAATAGGTAAAATTCCGGTGACAGGTTCCCTTTAAGACTCATGCAGACAGCCACATTGCAGGTCTGTGCAACCTTTGAGTTGTACAGAGCTGTAATAGGGTACCCATAAACTTGATTGGAGCCCTACTGTACTTCTCTATGGTTGTCAAGGGTTCGGACAGCACTAGGCGGTAATGGGTGCACGAGTAGGGTCCCAATCCAATATATTAGCAAAAAAAGTACTCGGCACACCAGATTGGAGTGAAATTCTTAAATCTCTTTATTTATGCCAATGTCCATGTGCGACGTTTCGGTCAGGTTATGAACTTCATCAAGCACTTATTGCAAATTGTGGCTTAGGAGCAGAATCAAGACTGACTGCATATGGGACGCGTCCTATATGTGGTCAGCCGCGATACCTACACGCCTTGATTCAGATGCTAAGCCACAATTTGCAACAAGTGCTTGATGATCATAACCTGACCGAAACATCGCACATGCACATTGGCATAGTTACATAGTACAGCTGAAAAAAGACACATGTCCATCAAGTTTAACCAAGGGATAGGAAAAGGGAAGGTAAAAATTTCTACACATAGAAGCTAATATTATTTTTTTGTTCTCTGAAATTATCTAAGCCTTTTTTGCAGCCATCTACTGTCCCTGCTGTGACGGCTCCTGCGGTGACTATTCCATAGATTCACAGTAAAGAAGACTTGTCGCCTCTGCAGGTTGAACCTTTAAAAGATTTAAAGAGAATGTGTCGCTAGAATTATTATTTTTTTTTTTCAGTTAAACAATTACTATTTGAGTGATTACACATTGTTTTAATTTTTCACAAGTCAGGAAATATTCTAAATTAGATTCTAATTCATAACATTTCCATGTGCTGGTCACTAGAGGGAGCAGTTCCCAAAATTGCAGCATGGTCACTGTGGTAAAGTAACCTCATTGATTTATGCTGCAAATTTGGGGTGGACACATTCTCCTCTAGTGTCCTCACACAATCCCCCCTCAATTCTTGTGGCTAGTGCCAGGAAAAGGAGGGGTGTGAAGGTCTTCAAACCTCCTACACTGTCTGCCGCCATTTTCTGAGCGACTGCACAGTGTAGGAGGATTAGATACAGGGCTCAGCAGACAGTATAACATGAACATAATACACACCACCTACACGAACATAAATGACCTTCTTCTGCCTCCGCTGGTCTACGCTCCTTGCGCCTTCCCCTCGTTGAACATATGTCCGGAAGCCGCGGCCGGAAGTCGCCATCTTACTGTCCGGCAGCGGCTTCCGGTCCACTTGAAAATGGCGCTGGATTTCGCTCTACGAACAAGCTTAGTTTTGGAATGTGTGGGAGCGGCGCATGCTTCTGAGAATGGAACGGCTCCGGTTCTTATTCTCTATGGGGTTGTATGTTCCGTATTCCATCTCTGTATGTGTCGATAATCGACACATACAGAGATGGAAAAAAAAATGGCAGCCCCCATAGTGAAATAAAAGTAAGAACACAGTAAAAAGTTTAAAGTCACAACACTAATAAATAAAATTTTTGTTTATATTTTATTAAAAGCAATATAATAAAAAAACTAAAAATAAATCATGACACCTTCCCTTTAAGAATTTAACTCCAATCTGGTGTGCCGGGCACTTATTTTTTGCTAGCACTTCTCTATGTATCGGATTTCATAGGGTGGATTATTTAGACTGATTATTTTGGAATGATTTTTGAAAAAATATTGTCACGTTCATTACATTTGAGTATTATGGAGGTATTCTAGGGGAGGATATTTCTCCCATACAGAGCACCCTTATGGTGACACATTCAGTAGTTCGGAGCCGCAGGTGACTTCTGTACACAACGTGGGTGAGGATTTACTGTAGGATCCCGCTAAAAGCTTTAGTTACCATATTCACTAAGATTTAAGTGATCAGACTTTTTTTTTTTTTTTTCACAGATGGAAGATAGGTCAATTTTTCTGGAAGAATTTATTCATTACTTGAAGTACCCTCTAATAGTCTACAGGAGGGAACCTGCTGTAGAAAGGGTGATGGATTTTGTGGCCAAGTTCGTAACGTCCTTCCACAACAGTGACAGCGAGGAAGAGGATGAAATGGATGAAGAGAACTCCCCTGTCAATTATCTCTTTAACTTCCTCCTTCAGGTAGGTGTGAATCCCTTGCTGCTTAACTCTGTATCTTCATCCCACTACATTGGCCGTAGCCCAGAGAATTGTGTCTTTTATTGGTGAAGGTGTGCGTCACGTAAACTGTTGCATAGTAACATCCGGGTCCATAAGAATAAACCACATTACATAATATCACCTCGCTGGTTTTAACTTTATCAAGAGGATATTTCATCTGCCAAAAGACATCTCGTGCTGCTGCAGGACATCCTTGTCTAGGCTACAGATCGTATGTGCAAAACGCGTGTGATGTGTTTGGTCTCCTGACTTCTACCATTGTGCTTTTTCTTATTTATTTGTAGTTGTGTCTCTAGACTTCTTATAATACCTGTTTTGGGGAAACCTTTTGCACTTTATGACGTTGTAGCTTAGGATTCGTTTACATCTGCAATCAGTTTCCGTTGCTCTGCTCCATCAAAGGAGCAGAAAAATGAAAATATTGGAAGCGCCGGATCCGTTGCAGGGTGGACATCAACAGCATCCGATGTAACATGTTGACTTTAATAGTTCTGTCAGGTTTCCGTCATGGTGTCTGTCGTTTTACCGGACAAAATAGCATAACGTGCTGCGCTATTTTTTGCTGCATTTTGGACCGGATCTGTGATTGAGGCCCCTAATGGGCACCCCCTTTTTAGTTGTATTGACACATACTAAATTACTAAATTGTTCTTGTGCTTTCGTTCAAGTGTGCTGTGGATCATAACATTAAAGGGGTTGTCCAGTCCCTAAAAATTGATGGCCTATCCTCGGGATAGGCCATCAATAGCTGATGGGTCGGGGTCCGACTCCCGGCACCCCGGCTGATCAGCTGTCTTGAAGGGGTTGCAGCGATTTGTACGAGCTCTGCCTCCCCTTCATTTCTACTTGCTCACTGGGAATCGTCGACACGGATGTAGCGGCGATTCACAGTATTGTGAATGTGTTTGTGAAGATATAAAAGCCAGACAAAGTTGCTATTTGGGCAATCAGGATGGCAACTCCTGCTTGAGTTGAATAAAATGTATATAATCTATGTAATATATCATTCAGGTGCATATAATTAACTGGAGTTAGATTATAAACATCCACGGCAACTACATTTTCTCATGGCAACTGAAGGTTCACATTAATGGGCCCGCCACGGTCCAGTGATGTGACCTGATGTTACGATTTTCTTCTGTCAATTTAGTAGTAGGGCTGGGTAATTATGACCTAAATCAAAATCACGATAAATTGAAAATGTTACCTCGATTTGTGATTATTTAGTCCACGCCCCTTTCGTATGCCACGCCCCTTTTGCACGCTATGCCATTGAATTTATATTTATCCCCTGTGCCTGCTGTATACCACTGTATATAATATACCCCTGACACTGCCCTCACACAGTATATTGCCCACCATAGCTCTCCCCACACAGTATAATGCCTCTATAACTGCCTCCGCGCCGCATAATGTCCCCCGCGACTGGTCCGCGCCATATAATGTCCCCCTCGACTGTGGTCCGCAGGAGACATTTCGCTCCCCTGTTCTACCATTGGGTTCAACTGTATATCTGTGTCCTGAAGATGCAGATACAGTATAAACTGGGAGAAAATCATGGTTAAAACTGAAATTCGCAAGATAACGCTGATTGCGCGTTTTTGATTTTTCCGTTAATTGCCCAGGCCTACTTAGTAGTACAGTGTATTATCTTTGTATGAGAGAAAAAGGCAAAAAACCACGGCGCCACTTGGTGTGGATCAAAGAAGGTGGAGGTGAGAAAAAGGAGGATAATAAATGCTCACCGTGAGGTTATGAGAGTTGCATTTGAAGGGGTCCACAAGATAGCTGCTGCCAGATCCGGGCCGGTTACCGGGGTGACCGCTTGGGTATACTGAATGTACGGAGGAAAATATGGATCTGTATTGGCGCTGCTGAGTGGTGAAGACAGGATGAATCCAGAAGTCGGGTGAAAGTAAAATAATTGATATTTATTGCTATGCAACGCGTTTCAACGCCGAACTGGCGTTGAAACGCGTTGCATAGCAATAAATATCAATTATTTTACTTTCACCCGACTTCTGGATTCATCCTGTCTTCACCACTCAGCAGCGCCAATACAGATCCATATTTTCCTCCGTACATTCAGTAGTTATCTTTGTATGGACATTGCTATTAATGGTTTTTCCCAGACTTATTTGCATCTCGAATAACTCATTCTGGTAATTTTTGCAATAATTTTATAGTGGGATTATTCTCATTTCACGCTGCACCCTAACCATGTTTTTTAGGAACTGCTCGGTCTGATGAACGACCTATCTCTTCCAGCTCCTTCTCACTGCTTCTGTAGACCAATATCAGTCTGAGGCTGGCTTTACACTTGCGTCGGTGTTTTAGAAAATACGCTCCAAAAACAGCCGTGAAGAACACGAGTTGGTAAAAAAAAAAGGCTGAAAATCAGGAGCTGGTTTCCCTTGAAACCGGCGCTGTGTTTTCAGACGTTTTTTAGTAAGCGTGTGCACATACCTGAAGACTGCTGCTACGTGAGACTTAAAATACGCATTGCATTATTTATTATTCCATGCAGATTGTGTTTTTTGAGCGTGTGAATATGGACTTAGAAGTGTGGAAAGAGGGATATGGGTGACACTGAATATGGGGGAATTTTAGGATGATAATCAATCCTAACAAGATATCTCTATTTTTGTTTTAAAGGGCCATCTCAGAAAAACTGTCTAGATATGGATCATAAAAGTATTTCTAGTTTTTATATCTGAACGTCTTTCCTCAAATCTTTAAGACTCTCAAGTTGTTGTTGAACTCCTCTCCTGGTTTTATGATGCTATAAACACTAGATGGCGTTGATGATCTAAGAAAGGCATATAGAAAGAACAGACCTTTTATTATATATTATGTTATACATAAATACTTCACCTTTTAAACATCTCAACAGTTCTGATTATTTTTTTTTTTTCCAGTCACATGTTGCCAACAGCATGGCGGTGAGGTTTAGAGTCTGCCAGCTGATCTATAAACTATTGGTAAACCTGCCTGAAAATGCTCTGATTGACGATGATTTGTTTGATAAAATCCATGACGCCATGCTTATTCGCGTAACAGACAGAGTACCCAATGTCCGGATCCAGGCAGTACTGGCTCTGGCCAGGCTTCAGGACCCAAGTGATGTGAACTGCCCAGTTACCAATGGTGAGAATAACATGACACTGTTTTATATGGGTATACCGAAAAACGTCCGACTGCTGCTTAGACTAATAGAAAACCTGTTTTCGAATATCCTCTTATGGCATATAAGTTTATATGGAGTAGGATCTCTCATTGTGTCATGTGATTGACCTTCTGATTGTGACTTTTCTAATAGGCATTTGTAAATTTTTGACTATCTTCCTCCTAGGCATGATATTTCAGCGGGGTAGTAAATTGGCACGTCTGCCGCCACTTATTTTCCTTGTGAATAAGGGATCAGATAGGTTGAAACGCAACATTTGTGCTTTTTCCATACACCCAGGATTATCTGCGTGCGAGTCCAGATAAAATATTTATTTTTTTATTTTTTTTTTAAATGCCAATCGCTGACTGGACTTGGAATTTCCATCTCTCTACTTAGAAATATAGATCGAGAATGTTCCAGATTTTTGACCTTTAAAGGGGTTTTCCCATAATCATTATCACCTGTCCACAGGATAGATGATAAATATCTGATCGGTGGTCAGACCGATCAGACCCCCATCGATCACGAGAATGAGTTTACCTTGTTCCTGGGAGCCCCATAGGAATGGAGCCTGCTCAACCACTGCTCCATTCATTTCTATGGGGCTCCCAGGAATGGCAAGTTAAGCTCGTGATCGGTGGGGGTCACAGCGCTCAGGCCCCCACAGATCAGAAATGTATCACCTATCTTAAGGATAGGTGATGAATATTGATGCAATACTGAGACGAATAATAGACAGGCACTTCTCCGGCTCTTGGAGCACAATACGTCCCAGCACCACGCAAGATCCATTAATTAACAGGTGGGGCTCAGTTGTGTATAAGGGAAATATTTGAATTGCACTGAAGAAAAGTGGGTGCGTGCAAAACTTGTGCTCCACATCCATGCTGCCTTCTCTTGCCTATTAAAGAAGATTTCTTTAACTATATGGTGAGTGCTGTGGAATTTCTCTTCCTTCACTGATAAATATTGATTACGGGGGTACCCCTTTTAATAGTTACGTACTATGTGCGTCGTTGTGTCAATATTGGGCCATTCCTGATACTTTTTGTTTTATAGCTTACATGCATTTGTTGGAAAATGATCTCAATGCAGAAGTGCGGAGAGCGGTGTTATCTTGTATTGCTCCATCTGCCAGGACTTTGCCGAAGATTGTTGGAAGAATCATGGATGTGAAGGAGCTTGTGAGAAAGCTTGCGTACCAGGTAAAGTAGCTGTTGCTGAATGTTTGCCATAGAAGAACCACCTCCATATTACATAAAAGCATTTACCAGGTAACCTCTATGATCCCGGTCTCCCACAGGTTTTAGCAGAAAAGGTCCATATAAGAGCATTAACCATTGCACAAAGAGTTAAACTCCTGCAACTAGGGCTGAATGACAGATCCGGTAAGTGTTGTGAATGATGTAGAGTGGACTTGGTCAGTTTTCTATATAGCTATGTGCATTATTTATTTTTGTTTTTATAGAGGCCGTAAAAGAAATTCTGCAGAAAAAACTATTGCAGTCCTGGCTGAAGTACACGGAGGGGAATGTCCTGGAGCTGCTCCATCGTCTGGATGTGGAAAATTCACCAGAAGTTGCTGTTTCTGCACTCAATGCGATGTTCGCTCTTTCCTCTGTCAATGAACTTGTCGAAAAGTGTAAAAACATTGATGAGAGGTAAACAACGGTTGACGCGTTTTCTGTTGATTGCATAGTGTAGGTTAAAATTGTACATTTTTATTATGGCAAAAAAAAAGTATTTTACCTATGAACACTTAACTTCTATTCACAGGGGACTAAGGTTCTCCATTCTAGCTACCGCTGGGGGTCCCAATGGCCAGTCCCCACTGATCTAAAGGTCCTCGTACACTGCCCAATTATCGGGCAAACGAGCATTCATGAGCTAATCTGCCAGTTTATGCAGCCAGTAAAATGGTCGCTAGTCAGCAGCGCATCTCCCTGTGTAAACGGAGATGTGCTGCCTACATGATGGAATTGTTTGGGGACGAGCGATTGTAGTAACGATCGCTCGTCCTCATACATTACCAATCATGGCTCCTTGTGAAATGCAAATTTCGTTGTTTTATATGGGAATCTGTCAACAGGCTACAAATTGTAAATGAGAACCAGGCTCTAGACAGGGGCTTCTGCGTTTTTTCCCACCAATTGCTTGACTGTTGTAGTCCGTCTCATAGAGCTTGAATGGAGCGGCTTAACACATGATTGACCGTTGCATCTGTACACACAGGCTGACTTCACACGTGGCGGGTACACTGCGTAATAGCACGCAGTGCATCCGCCCTGCCTGCCGCAGGGCATTCCGGGCTAAAATACCCACCAAACTGTGGTGCAGTTTTCCGCCCGGAATGCCCGCGGCGAAAAACTGCAGCACTAAAGCCTGCTGGCTTCATGGGATGACGTCTCATTCAAGGAGACTGCTGCAGCCTGTGATTGGCTGCAGCGGCGGTCACATGGGATGAAGCGTCATCCCAGGAGGCCGACCCTCTGATGTCATCCAGGCCGGTCTAATTCCATTTCTGAAAATTTGCAGTATTTACGCAATGTGTGAACTGGCCCATACGATGCGCTTAGCAACAGTAAGTTTTTACTTTTAGCAAACCAGTGTTTGACTTTTGCATCAAAATTTCTTCCCTAGGAAGCTAATTCCCTTGGACTCTTTGAGTCCAGAGAATGTATTGTACTGGAAAGCGCTTTGTGAATACTTCAAGTCAAAAGGCGATGAGGGGGATGCTGCACTTGAACAGATTTTACCAGAGACAGCTGTGTATGCGGAGTATTTGCTGAGGTAAGGCTTTATTCAGACGAACGTAAAATACGCGCGTGCAACGCGCGTGATTTTCACGCGCGTTGCCCGGACCTATATTAGTCTATGGGGCCGTGCAGACATGTGCGTGGTTTTTGCGCAGCGTTGCTCCGTTGCCAAAAAGGCATGACATGTCCGTTGATTCAGCGTTTTCAACGCATCACGCACCCATTGAAGTCAATGGGTGCGTGAAAACAACGCAGGGCACACGGAAGCACCTCCGTACGCACAGCGTTTTTCACGCAACACTTGTTAAGTCTATGTAAATGAGTTGAGCAGACTAGACAAAACAACTACAAACCAGGAAGTGGCTTTTCACTTTCTGAGCACATGCGCACAGTTTAAACTGACATCTGCAGCAATAGTAGTTTTTTAACCTGTAAAACCACCCAAAAACAACAAACACGGGCCAAAGTGTGAGGTAACGTGAAATCTTGATGCGAACATGTGCTCACAGCAAGCAGGTGTTGGAGAAAGTGTATTTTTGTAGGCTGCCCTCTCCATTACTCCACCCTCCGTTGTTTTGACGCGTGTAAAAAAACGCATGCCATACGCGCGTTAAATACGCTATCACGCTGCCCAAACGGATGCCACACGCAACTCCAACGCAACCGAAACGGCGCGTTTTTCACGCGCGCAAAAGCGCAACGTTCGTGTGAATCCAGCCCAACGTTGTTTTTTTTTTTTCTTGCCCCTTCCGTTTCTTTGTTTTGTTGTTTTTCTTTAAATGGTCAGTAACCTTTCAACAAACTGCATAAATCAATAGGACAAGCGAATATAAGAAAGTTGGAGATCTAGATATATATATATATCGATCTACTTTTTTTATTTTATTTTTTTAAATCCCTCTTTACTTATCAAGCTGTTTCCCCTCCTAGCTGTTCACTCATTCTGAATTTACTGCTAAATCCATCTTAGTCTACACTCACACGGCAGTGAAAAAAAATGGCCATTAAAAACTGATCAACTGTCAGTTTTTCATGGCCATTTTGCGTCGGTGTGTCTCTAAATTTTCATCCATTTCTAGTCAGTCTGTGCATTTTTCATGGCCTTTTTTTCTTTTAGATAGTGCTGCAATGTCCCTGTAGATGGTGCCACGATGCCAACTGTAGATAGCTTCACTGTAGGCATGGAATTCCTCTGCCTTCGGGTTCCGCTCATAGAGGAGCCCCTGACGTCTGTCCATATATGGACAGTGACGTCAGGAGAGCGGAATCTCCTGCTAGACCGGCCCTGGGGATTCCGTTCCAGGAGCAACCCCTTTATATATGTCCATATATGGATAATGAGGCCGGGGGCTTCTCCAGGAGCGGAATCCCCTGCCAGAGCGGGGTCTGGCCACTGGGGATTCCGCTCCTACAGGAAGCTGCAGTGGTGCTATCAATGGGGGGGGGGGGGGGGGTTTGCAATCTTTAGGCAGGGGGTGCTATCTACATGGAGGGGTCCTATCTACATGACTGTAGTGCCCGGCTAGAGATCTTGCGATGCTCTGGCCGGGGATTCCATTGTTGAAAGACCTGACTTCACTGTCCTTATATGGACAGTAATGTCAAGGGCTTCTCCGGGCTCAGCGCTCAAAGTAGTGCTGTGTGCCGTTACAAGGATTGTTTCCTGAGAAACGGCGGGTAAAATCGGATCGATTGACTTCTATGGGAGCCGTCTGGCTGTGAAAACGGCCAAAAATACGACACGTCCTATTTTTTGACGGCCAATGTTCACAGGCCGTTCAAAAAATCGGCCATGTAAATACACCCATAGAACTTGTGGTTCTGAAAACGTCCGTTAAAAAGACTATCGTCACATGGCTGTTTTTCACTGTTGTGTGAATGTAGCCTTAAAGGGAATGTGTTGCCAGAAAAACATGTTTTTTTTTAAAAAATTAAACATTTAGTGTGTGGGTGATTAAACATTGTTCAAATTTTTTTTATTTTTTTCAAGAGACAGGAAATATTATAAATTTTTTCTAATTTATAATACTACCCATTTTTGGTCACTAGATGGAGCTAGTTCCCAAAATTGCAGCATTGCAACATTGGGTTAAAAGCCCTCGCTCTAGTGAGCTCTCAGCATTCCCCCCTCCTTTATCCTGGCTAGTGCCGGGATAAACGAGGGGTTTGAAAGGTTTAACCTCCTACACTGTGTGTCGCCATTTTTTGAGGTAACCCACAGTGTAGTAGGTTTACATACAGTAGTAAACAAACACTAACATACATTGAAATCTCTTACCTGCTCCTGCCGCCGCGGCTCCCTCCGGCCCGTCCGCTCCCTTTGCTGCCGCTGTTCCATGTGCACAAGTCCGGAAGCCGCGACCGGAAGTAGTAATATTACAGTCCGGCCGCGACTTCCGGTCCACAGGAAAATGGCGCCGGACGGCGCCAATTTCGAATAGGACTGTGTGGGAGCGGCGCATGCGCAGTTCCCACACAGACGCCGTACACGGACGTGAATGGGACGGGAGCCGTTCACAGTCCCTATGGGACTGTGGCTGCCGTATTCCATGTCTGTGTGTCGTTAATCGACACACACAGAAATGGAACAAAAAATGGCAGCCCCCATAGGGAAGAAAAAGTGTAAAAATAAGAAACCGTAAAACACAAACACACAAATGAATATAAACGTTTTTATTAAAGCACTAACATCTTTAACATATAAAAAATGTATTTGTGATGACACTGTTCCTTTAAGGTACAAGACTGATTCTCAACTTGCTGAAGGATCAGATTACATGCTGCCCATAGAAATCTATGGGGAGGAGGGAGCAGAGTGGGAGACACAGATGCTGCCGCTGCTTCTAATAAGCGTTTTATCTCACACTGCTTTATGATGTCCTCCATGATGCTGTTGCTTCTGTGTGTGTTCTACAAAGAGATAGGGGAGAATGTTTTCTTGTCTGTGTGCTTTGTATGAAAGACATGATAGCGGTTTGGCTCCATCCACTAGCTTAACCCCTTCATGCTCCTTGACTTACTATTCAGTAAGGGTATGTTCACACGGCAGCCTCCGTTATGGCTGAAATTACGTAGCTGTTTTCAGGAGAAAACAGCTCCGGCATTTCAGATGTAATGGCAAGTGCAGGCGCTTTTCGCTGCGTCCCTTACGGACGTAATTGGAGCTGTTTTTCCATGGTGTCAATGGAAAATGGCTCCAATTACGTCTCAAGAAGTGACAGGCACTTCTTTGACGTGGGCGTCTATTTTAATGACTGTCGGCACAGAACATCATAAAGCCCATTCAAATGAATGGGCAGATGTTTGCAGACGCTTTGGTGCCGTATTTTCGGACGTAATTTGAGGTTAAAACCCCCGAATTACGTCCGTAAATAGGGTGTGTGAACCCAACCTCATGCTGACTGCATTGTTCGCTCTCAGTGACGGTATAGTATGTCATGGGGAAAATACAGCGCCATTTCCCCCCGGCGTTTCCTTAAGCTATGATAGGCTACTGTCGGAAACCGCAGTTATTACAGCTTAACCGGTTAAGGACTAGGCTGTTTTACAGCTAAATGACCAGAGCAAATTTCACAATTTTGCTATGCGCTTCTTTAGATGACTATAACTCTGTAGGTGAATAAAGTTCATCTTTGAATTTTACACTCTTTTTAAAGGACAGATAGGGCTTTGTTTTAGTGGCATTTGTCAGTATATATCATTTTTATTTTTTTCTCTAAAGTGGGCAAAATTGGAAAAAAATGCAAGAATTTAGCAAATGCGTCAGTTTAGGCTAGTATTTTTCACACACGGTATAGTCCACGGACAAAATTCATCTCCTTTCACATTCTTCCACTTCTCCCGTGCATGGGGATACCAAATATGTGTGCCTTATTCGCTGTGCGGGCATGTGCCAGGGCTTGGCATAAAAGGAGGCTTTTTGGCCTTTTCGGTCCAGGAATTTTGCATTTGATTTTAGAGCCGCATACTGTTTTCTGGGGGGCCTAATGCTGCTGAAACATTAGAAACACCCCATAAATGACTTCATTCACACAAGTAGACCCCACAAGGTTTCCTTCAAGGGGTTTATCATATTTTTAGCAAGTCCAGTTTTCTTCTGAAAGTTTCTTGAATAAGATGGAACAAAATAAAATCAGCACTTTTTTAGCAAATGCGTCAGTTTAGGCTAGTATTTTTCACACACGGTATAGACCACGGCCAAAATTAATCTCCGTTCACATTCTGCCACTTCTCCCGTGCACGGGGATACCAAATATGTGGCCTTATTGATCACATAGAGATGTAGCAGGGCGGAGGATAGAAGAAGATTATTTCACATATCGCTTTTTTTCAAAGCTGGTTTTACAAAACTCAACAGAGTTTCTATAACACAAAATATCTGCTCTTGAAGCAGAAATCCCAAAATATTCACTTAGGGGTATAATGGGAATTTATTTTTTGGGGTTTTCTAAAATAAGAAATTGCAGGTTAATGCAAATGGACTCTCCAGCAGATGAACTTTAGAGAATATGCAAACATGACATCCACCCCCCACCCATTCCCTCCCTCACCCTTGGAGTAAAATCATGGGAAAAATAAAAACGTAATGTAGGGCAAATATATTTTCAACAAATTAACTAAAATCTAATAATTCAGAACAGTGTGGTATTTTTTAAAACATGGCTCAATGCACAGGCCTGGTTGCGAGGGACATGAGGGACAGAAATATCGGGAATCTTTGCGGTGCCCGTCTTTTCTGCAGACGCGGCACTTTTTCTGGGGGTTGCTTCTGGTTGCTGTTGGGGGAATCCGACTGATGAAGTGTCTTTCCGTCAGTCGCGTGACATCCTCAGACTGGGGGCATTCTCGGGTGTCCTGAACATCAAAAATGAGGCCTTCAATAATTTTTTCCTGGAAATCCAGGTATGTGTCTCTGCCTCTGTTTTTTTTGTAGAGCACAAATGAATTGTGGATGGCCACCTGTAACAAATAAATGGCCACCTTTTTGTACCAGGTTTTAGTTTTGCGTTTTACTAAATAGGGCTGTAAAACCTGGTCGCTTAAATCCACCCCCCCCATGTACTTGTTATATTCGGACACGCTCACTGGTTTGTGCTTGTCCGATGTTGCCCCTCTTTCCCTCACTGCCACTGTTCCTGCGGTATGAATCGTGCTTAGCACATACACGTCTTTGCGATCCCTGAACTTGACCGCCAGCAATTCTTCAGATGCATAAGCACAGGAGTCCCCCTTTACCATGCGCTTCCCCACTAATTGCTGTGGAAAACCAATTCGGTTTTTGCGCATGGTACCACATGCCCCAGTCCTTGCAGCATGCAAATGCCTAAACAGGGGCACACTCGAATAAAAATTATCACAGTACAGGTGGTACCCCTTGTGAAGCAGAGGCTGCATTATCTCCCACACGATCTTACTGCTGGTGGAAAGATCAGGGGGGCATCCAGGAACATTTATTGTGCGGTCCCGCCCTTCATAAATCCTGAAGGCGGTGGTATATCCTGACCCGCTTTCACACAATTTGTAGAGCTTAACGCCATATCTTGCCCTTTTGGAAGGTAGATATTGGCGAAAGCTAAGTCTGCCATGAAAGTTGAGGAGGGATTCGTCCACACTTACATTCTGCTCAGGGGTGTAGAGTTGCAGAAATAAATTATTCAGGGAATTTATTAGCGGTCTTATTTTGAACAACCGATCCCGGTTTGCATCGGTACTTGGGGGGGCCTGTGCGTTGTCATTGAAGTGGAGGAACCTCATTATTGTCTCATAACGAGACCTGGGCATTACTGCAGAATATACTGGGGTGGCTTGGGCGGGTCTTGTTGACCAGTAAGACCTAATGGAGGGCTTTTTGACAATACCCATATTTAGGGTGAGCCCCAAAAAAAATTTTAATTCCTGCAAATTGGTGGGCGTCCAATCTCTGGCATGGGTGGATGAAGGTTTCTGCCTTATATATTGCGTGGCATATAAATTTGTTTCGTGGACAATCTGATTTAGGATGTCGTCCGTTATAAATAAATGGAAGTAATCCATTTGGACGAAATTTGTATTGTCCACGGTTATGCCAGGAGTGGCCGTAAATCCGTGGATTCTAGGCCCAAAAGATGGGGCAGGTGCCCATACAAGAGCCTGGACTGGAGGGACCAGGCTGTCCCGTGCTACAGCGCTACTTGGCCCTGCGCTTTCATGTTCTGCAGTTTCGACTGCATCAGGGACAACGTCCCCTGAAGATGAACCTGAAGTGACGCTGTCATCGTCACTACCTAAAACAGGTTCCATCTCGGACGCCATCTCTGATGCGGTCTCCGACTCAGACCACAGCATGGCGTATGCCTCCTCGGCGCTAAACAACTTCCTCGCCATAACGTAACTAACACTAACACTAACTAAACAAATTTTTATTTTTTTTTTTATAAAACACACAAACTAACTGCTATATATATCTACACTACCGCTAACAAAAAAATAAACCGCTATTGCTATATATATTATATATATGTGGATATATATATAATTATATACTCCCTACCTGCCTATTCTAATAGAATAAAAGAAAGAAAGGTAGATAGATAGAAAAAAAGATAGATGGATAGATAGATTGTATAGATAGATAGAAATCTATCTATACAGAGAATGTTTTAGAGTGTAACTGTATTTTTTTGTAACTGTAATCTTCTGGCAGCAATTCTCCCGAGTCTCTTCTTCTCCTCAAACTGAAACAATGTTTGAGGAGAAGAAAAGAGGCAGGAGATTTACTGCCAGAAAAGTCAAAATAAAACAAATGTGGTCGCTGTGATAGGTTTTCACAGCGACCACATGTTCAGGGACCATCAGATTGGTCCCTGATACTCTGCCCAGTGCCCAGAGCTGTTGGTAACAGCGAGGGCACAGGGCTGTGTGCACGCGATCGCGTGCACACTGTTTTCTATGCAGAAATGCATGTGATCGCTGTGATTGGTTGTCACAGCGATCACATGTTCAGGGGCCAAAAGATTGACCCCTGACATTCTGCCCAGTGCCCATGGCTGTTAGCAACAGCCAGGGCATAGAGCTGTGTGCACGCGATCCCGCGTGCACAGTCTCTGAAGTGCGGCCGTATATATACTATACGCCGGACTTTAGAGACCCTGACCGCTGGCCGTATAAATACGGCCAGCGGTCGGGAACCTGTTAATGTGCAGGGATTGATCGCGGTGGTCCCTGCTGATTAACCCCTTAGAAGCGATGTTCAATAGTGATCGTGGCTTCTAATTGGGTACAACACCATCTTCGGCCGCGCGACGCAATTGTAGGCTGCCAATGGTTGCTATGGCAATCTGAGGCCTAACAATGGCCTTCGAGTCTGCCATCTACAGAAGCCTAGTAGGTCCCGCCAAAGGCAGGACCCACTAGTAACTATGCATGTTTTGCAGTGTATTAGAATAGCGATCAGGACCAAAAAAAGTTGTTACTTTAAAACTTTTTTTTTTTTTTTTTCCAGAAGTCAAAATCGCCCTTTTTCCCCTGATCAACAAGTCCTTTATTATTTTTAAAAAAAAACAGAAATAATTCATGTCGCCACGTCCGTAACGGCCTGAACTATAAAAGTATTTTGTTATCCCACGTTTTGAACGCCGTAAAAAAAAATTATAATAAACCATACCAGAATCCTTTTTTTCTTTTTTTTTTTTTTTTTTTTGGTCACTTCACCTCCCAAAAAATTGAATAAAAAGATCAAAAAGTCACATGTACCAAAAAATAATACTGATCAAAACTACAGTTCGTTACGCAAAAAACAAGCCCTCACACCGCTTTCTTGACGGAAAAATAAAGTTATGGCTCTTAGAATATGGCAACACAAACAGTAAATGAGATAATATATATATATATATATATTTTTTTTTTTTTTAAATAGTTTATTTTGCAAACGCCATAAAGCATAAAAAAAGCTATATACATTTATCACCATAATCGTACTGACTCGCACAATAAAGTGTGTCCTTTATAGCGCTCGGTGAAAGTTGTAAAAAACAATCGTAGAATTGCGTTTTTTTTTAGTCACCACACTAAAAATTAGAATAAAAACGAATCAAAAAGTCGCATGTACCACCTAGTATAGGCTCTGCTCCGGGACTCTGTGGAATTTCCTGACATCTCTGTCCATATATTGACAGCGATGTCAGGAGCACAGTTGGGGTCCCAGTAGGAGCGCTACTAGCGCTCTGCCCCGGACTGCAGCTCTGGGGGTTATTTATTTCAGTTACTTATATGGCAGCGCTGTACGGACGTCCTTTTTTTTTTTTTTTTCTTTTTTTTTTTTTTCTGTTCCCATTGGGGCTCACAATCTCAATTCCCTATTGGTATGTTTTTGAGGTGTGGGAGTAAACCGGAGTACCCGGAGGAAAATCACGCAAACACAGATCGCTATGTGCAGAGTAAATGAATGGAGAGAAGGTAGATTAGGTAGGGGGCTTTAGCTCATATTCCACATTGAAAATCTGCACCAAATGTGCAAACACAACATCACAGACCTTTCTATAGTTGCACCAATCTCAGGTTTAGCAACAGTAACTAACTTCTTTTGTGCTTATTTTAGTGTTCGACTGGGTTCAGGAATCAAATTTTAAGATAAGTCAAAGTCCATGCCAAAATCTTTAAAAATTAACTTAATGTTGAAGCCCAGGCATTACCATGTTCTGGCTAATGAAGCCCCAGTAGAAGAAGATTGAAAAGCCGTGCTATATGATAAATTAAGATATATATTTCTAAAGTACGGTCTGAATTTTTAAGCGGTATTCCCAGAATCAATATTTTTCACCTATCAAAAGGATAGGAGAGAAGTGTCTAACTGCTGGGACCCCCTCTGGTCATTAGAACGGGGGACCCAAGCCCATCCTAATGCTCCTAACTGTATCCCCACAATGAGGAGGAACTTTAATGGAGCGGCAATCACCGTGATTGGCTACAGCAGTCACATCTCTTTGATGGGATGTCATCGCTACAGCAGAAAGTAAAGACAATCGGGGAACTTATCCGCGTCAGTAGTGAAATGGGAGAGGGTCGGTTGAGGTGTTTTTTTTTGTTTTTTTTTTCTTCCTGCACACCATTGTGAACTATCTTAAATATATTTTTTTAGTCTCTAGACAACCCTTTTAATTGCCTGCTGCAAAACTGCTCTCTTGAACAGGGATTGCTCATGGTGGTAGAAACAGGAATTCTGTATTGGCGCGTTTTTATTTCTATGCTGTCAGTATATTTTAGAAACATACATTTATTTATAGCGTTTATTTGTCTTATCTATAAATTTTACTATTTCTATAACGAAGAGATTATTTCACTTTCATGTCTGTCTGTTTCACTGTAGTTATCTTCGTACACTCCCTGCTGTTACTGAGGAAGAGAAGGCAGATATGGCTAAAATTGAAGAGCTGATGACTAAAGCGTTCATAGGCCAGCAGCTGATTCATATAATAGGCTGCCTGGATACCAGTGAAGAGGGTGGACGGTAGGTCAGAATTGCTCGTTGGGTGTTATGTCACTTTACCTTTTGCTATAGAAACCTTCCCACAAGCTCCTGATCTGTTACTATAAAAATTCACTGTAGTATCCATATATGATGTCCTTCATTAATAGTAGATTCACCGCCTGAAAGAACGATTAAAATAATTTTATTATCAATTAGTTAAAAATGGCTCAACCAGCCACTACTTCCAAGAAAACAGGCATAAGCAAGTGCTAGGCGAAAAGGGAAGTGTCCAGGGTAATGGTATATTTCTAACACCCAGGACTAACTCTCCCTATTTATGATATATTGATTCGCTACACTCTTGCCAAAAATTTCAATGTATCAAGATCCTACGCGTTTCAGCATTGCCACTAAAGCAATACCTCATCAGGGATTGATATACATAGGTAGTTAAATTCTAAAGGTAGAACACTGGATAGCACTGTTTATGTGCTGATTTTAACCTCCAGCCGCGTGTATGGCTCTGATGTACTGGCCGCACACGCGCCGGAGAAATCATGGGCTTTTAAGGTTAGGAGCCCGCCCTTCAGATGTAGTCATCGGGGGCAGCCGCCAATCCAAGTTCAGCACTGCACAGCTGTGACGTGCAGGAGGCGGCTTGCCTCCTTCTTGCCGACCAATCAGGGCGACCGGACAACGAGAGTGTCCATAGTAACCAGGGGACGCTAGACGCGGCTCCTGGTATACCGATCGACAAAACACAGAGTGAATGGATAGCGATCGTGTTCCCCTCCTGTACTCTCCACCACTGTCCCAAGCAAGTAGGCACAGTGAAGGAACATCGGGGACATAGCGCACTCACCAGGGGCAAATCTCGGGGCACGGACTGTCAAATCAATGACTGCGATGTCCAGCACCGTAGATATACATTAAGCCAGGGAGTTCTCGAACAGGGCAACGGCCCTGGATGTCATAGATCAATTTGCCCATACAAGACCAGTAAGGATTGATATTTACTACATGGTAACAACCAAAAGTCACCAAGGGGGCTCTGTTCCAAAAAAGTCACTAAATGACACCCTATAGTTGCCCAGGAATTTGAGGTCTTGAATATTAATGAGCTGGGTCTCTTTTTTACTTCTGAAATCCAGGATACTAAAATTACGTTCCTAGATATTTTGATCTCCAAGACGGATTCTGGAACCATACAGACGAACATGTACCGTAAGGAAACGGCAACGAACTCAGGGCACGCCGAAACTGCTCGACTATCGCTGACTTCAGGGTTTCTGCACGGGAGCTGGAGAACAGATTTAGACACAGGGGATACCCCAGGAATATACTAAAAGGGGCATTTCAGAATGCCCTGGGTTGCAATAGGAATGACCTCCTAAACCCTAAACCGAAAAAAATGGAGGAGGAATCCATCAGGATGATAGGTACCTTCGATTCGGCTAATACGGAGGTGAGGGAAGTCCTTAAACGATTTTGGGGTATCTTAAAAGCTGCCCCTAACGTAGGGGACCTGGTGGGGGATTACCCTTTGATAACATACAGGAGGGGACGCAACCTTAGGGATCGTCTTGTTCACAGCCATTTACAACCGCAGACTCGGGTCAATACTTGGCTGAAGATTACTGAAGGGACCTTTTAGATGCGGGACATGTAAAGCTTGCGAGTCTGTATTGTGCAGTAGGAAATTTACAAGCACTAAAACTGGAAGAACATTTGACAACAGGTCATTCATTAATTGTAAGACGAAAGGAATTGTCTATCTTATCACATGTAAGTGTGGTCTACAATACGTGGGTAAGACTGGCAGGGAGTTCAGGAGGAGGATTCGCGACCACATAGGGGATGTCAGAAGGACATGGCGGTGGCGCGACATGTGTGGTCATGCCATGATGGGGATTCCACAGTTCTGGCCTTTCAGGGAATCGAACACGTTAGAGCACTCCTGAGAGGGGGAAATCTTGATAGAAAGATTCTACAAAAAGAGGCGGAATGGATTTTCCGCATGCAGACCATCAACCCTCATGGCCTGAATGAACAAATTTCTTACTCGTGTTTTCTCTAATTTTGGGTATGACCGGGCGCCCTAGTTTTATTGACGGGGCGCTGCTGGGAAACTATAGGGTGTCATTTAGTGACTTTTTTGGAACAGTGCCCCCTTGGTGACTTTTGGTTGTTACCATGTAGTAAATATCAATCCTTACTGGTCTTGTATGGGCAAATTGATCTATGACATCCAGGGCCGTTGCCCTGTTCGATAACTCCCTGGCTTAATGTAGATCTACGGTGCTGGACAACGCAGTCATTGATTTGACAGTCTGTGCCCCGGGATTTGCCCCTGGTGATTTTGCTATGTCCCCCCTGTTCCTTCACTGTGCCTACTTGCTTGGGACAGTGGTTTAGAGTACAGGAGGGCGAACATGATCGCTATCCATTCACTCTGTGTTTTGTCGATCGGTATACCAGGAGCCGCGTCTAGCGTCCCCTGGTTACTATGGACACTCTCGTTGTCCGGGCGCCCTGATTGGTCGGCAAGGAGGAGGCAAGCCGCCTCCTGCACGTCACAGCTGTGCCGTGCTGAACTTGGATTGGCGGCTGCCCCCGATGACTACGTCTGAAGGGCGGGCTCCTAACCTTAAAAGCCCATGATTTCTCCGGCGCGTGTGCGGCCAGTACATCAGAGCCCTACACGTGGCTGGAGGTTAAAATCAGCACATAAACAGTGCTATCCAGTGTTCTACCTTTAGAATTTAACTACCTATGTATATCAATCCCTGATGAGGTATTGCTTTAGTGGCAATGCTGAAACGCGTAGGATCTTGATGCATTGAAATTTTTGGCAAGAGTGTAGCGAATCAATATATCATAAATAGGGAGAGTTAGTCCTGGGTGTTAGAAATATACCATTACCCTGGACACTTCCCTTTTCGCCTAGCACTTGCTTATGCCTGTTTTCTTGGAAGTAGTGGCTGGTTGAGCCATTTTTAACTAATTGATAATAAAATTATTTTAATCGTTCTTTCAGGCGGTGAATCTACTATTACTGATCTGTTACTACATGCAAACTGAAATGATCTCTGAAGATTTACAGTCAAGAAATGAATCTGCAGAAATAAGACATTCTGCCAATTGTCAAGACCAGATAAAATCATGTGGCGAATAAGTGCAGCTTTGTAAACAATATGCCTGTTTTATATCAGATGTAAATATATAAAATGCCTAAACCGAATGGAGGAGATTCATCAAAACTGGTGCAAGGGGAAGCTGCACTATAGCAACCAATGTAGTGTCTGCTTTCAATTTTCAGAGGGCCGCTAAAAAAATGATTCTGATTGGTAACACTTGGCGGCTCCTCAACGTTTCACTTGCCGTAGTTTTGATCATTTAGTCCCAATGAGCCGATTGTGGAACAACTAGGCAGAAGTAGTTGGTGCCTATTATATCATTTCTATTCTCTTTTGAGGTAGTGGTTTTACACGGAAAGTGATGGCCCCGTATACTTGAATGCCAATTCAGTTTACGGAGGATGGTTGCCAGCCACCAGACCTCCGTCCCAAACAAAAACCCCATGTGAATAATAATATCCGTCTTGCCGACTTTCACAGTATCTGTGTTTTTTGTTTTTTTTGGAGCCTCGGCATTGGTAAGTGCTGGGTTCATGAAGAGGTGAATGATGAAACATGTTTACTTAATCTTTTTATTCTGTATAGGAAGCGTCTTCTTGCCGTCTTGCAGGAGATACTCATCATGCCTAATGTTCCGACGTCCTTTATATCTTGTCTGGTGGAAATCTTGCTGGATATTCTGAAAGATGACGACCGCAGAATTCTAACTGTACGTACCTGACCTGCAAAGTGCTGTATCACATGGATTATTGTGGTCTGGTTTTTGTGTGTAACATCTTCATTTTTTTTGTACATTTTCTGTATTGCATATCTTAACTTTTTTTTTTATTACCAGGAGTTTTTTTACAAATTATAGTTATTTAAAATATGTAACCATCTATACTTTTCAATTTAGGGTTAGGGTCTCTGAACACTTGCGGTGCAGGTATCCAAACCATCGCAGCCTGTTTGGTGTTCTACGGAGGCACGTGGAGGTCTTACGAACTTTTACTAAATCCAAAAGAAATGATTGTGGCTTATCCCTTAGCACACCATATTACAAGTGTATGCCCTTCTCGAAGTATTGATTCTAGGGGAGAATATGGCATCTCTCAGAGAAACCATGAGGCTGGATATGAAGAGCCTGCAACTCCATAGTACAGAACCTTAAAGGGAATGTGTTGCCAGAAAAACTTGTTGTTTTTTTTTTAATTAAACATTTAGTGTGTAGGTGATTAAACATTGTTCAAATTTTTTTTATTTTTTGCACGAGTCAGGAAATATTATAAATTAGATTCTAATTTATAATATTTCCCATTGCTGGTCACTAGATGGAGCTATTCCCAAAATTGCAGCATTGCAAAATTGGGTAAAAAGCCCTCGCTCTAGTGAGCTCTCAGCATCCCCCCCCTCCTTTATCCTGGCTAGTGCCGGGATAAACGAGGGGTTTGAACGGTCTAACCTCCTACACTGTGTGTCGCCATTTTTTGAGCTAACACACAGTGTAGTAGGTTTGCATACAGTAGTAAACGTACACGAACATACATTGAAATCTCTTACCTGCTCCTGCCACCGCGGCTCCCTCCGGCCCGTCCGCTCCGTCTGCTGCCGCTGGTCCAAGTGCACAAGTCCGGAAGCCGCGACCGGAAGTAGTAATCTTACTGTCCGGCCGCGACTTCCGGTCCACAGGAAAATGGCGCCGGACGGCGCCAATTTCAAATTGGACTGTGTGGGAGCGGCGCATGCGCAGTTCCCACACAGGCGGCTTACACAGAAGTGGATGGGACGGGACCCGTTCGCAGTCCCTATGGGACTGTGGCTGCCGTATTCCATGTCTGTATGTGTCGTTAATCGACATACAGAAATGGAACAAAAAATGGCAGCCCCCATAGGGAAGAAAAAGTGTAAAAATAAGAAAAAGTAAAACACAAACACACAAATAAATATAAACGTTTTTAATAAAGCACTAACATCTTTAACATATTAAAAAAATGTTTGTGATGACACTGTTCCTTTAACCGCTTAACGACATGTCACATACGTGACAGCTGTTAAGGGGATGTATGGCGCTGGCTCACGGTCTGAGCTCACTCCATACTCAGCGGGTGACGGCTGTGTTATACAGTCGACACCCCACTTCAACGGGCAGAATGAAAGATCACTTTGATTCCACTCATTTAACACATTAAATGCAGTGGTTAATCGCGACCGCAGCATTTAAATTGTTAGAATCAGGGGCGTCCCCTTAAGCATGCCATCGCTTCCCCTCCGCGATGAGTTCCGCCAGTGACTACCGTTGTCATGGCAACCTGGGGGCCTAATGAAGGCCCCCGGTCTGCCATTTTTGTACTTTTTTGAAGCTCTGCCATGGCTTCAAAGGACTGTCAAAATCACGATATACTGCAATACATTAATATTGCAGTATATCATGCAAGCGACCCAATGATCGCTGGTTCAAGTCCAATAAGGGGACTAATAAAAAAAAAACTGTTTCGTTTTTTCTGTTTAAAAAAAACCGATATTTATTTCCCTAAAACAACGTTAAATAAAATAAGTTAACATAACTGGTATTGCCGCGTCCGTAAAAGTCCAAACTATCTCAATGTAGCGTTGATTAACCCGCTCTGTGAATGCCGTAAAAAAAATATATATATATATATCTCCTTCACTCTAAAAGTAAAAAAAAAATAAATTAAAATATGGATACAACTCGCCCCGCAAAATTTAAGTCCTTATACCACTAAATTGATGGAAAAATAAAGTTATGGCGCTCAGAATATGGCAACACCAAACATTATTTATTTTTAGCAAATAGTTTTATTTTTTTAAAAGTGGTAAAACCTAAAACAAAACATACATTTGGTATCATATAATCGTATCAACCTGTAGAATAAGGTGAATATGTCGTTTTTACTGCCTGATGGACACAGTAAAAACAACCCACACCCCGAAAAAAAAGGCGTAATCGCTGTTTTTTTTTGCCAATTTCTCCCCACAAATTTTTTTTTAGCTTCCCAGTACATTATGCTGTACAATTAATGGTGCCATGAAATACTACAACTTGTCCTGCAAAAAACTAACACAACGAAGAAATAAAGTTATGGCTTTTGGAAGGCACGGAGAAAAAAACAAAAATGGAAGAATTCAAATTGGCTTGGTCTTTAAAGGGGTTTTCCCATGAGACCTTTATGACATATCCACAGGATATGGCATAGATGTCAGATAGGTACAGGTCCCAGAGGTGGGACCCGCATTTATCTCCAGAACGGGGCCCGTTAAACCCTGTTCAGCTGCTGTGTGTTGCAGCTGAATGAGCTAAATTCCGACCATGAAAAAGATTATATGGTCGTGAGTTACGTAAACAGCGTAACTCGCTGAGCTACGCTTTATCCGTAACTCCAATAGTAGTGAATGGCAGATACAGCATCCGCGTAGCATGCGAGCTACGCGATTTCCGGAACTACCATTAAGTTCTATGAGCCTTATGGAAACCGCATAGATGGGACCTGCATCTATCTGACTTTTATGACATATCCTTAGGATATGCCATAAATTTTAGATAGGTGCAGGTCCCAGAGGTTGAACCCGGATCTACCGGACATTTATAGCATATCTTGTGGATATTCCATAAATGTCCAAGATGAGCCAACCCTTTTAAGATTCTGTGTGCCCCTGCTGTACAGGGTCTGTGCACGTGTCTTCGTAATGTGCGTGAGCCCTTATGGAGAACTTAGAATGTGAAAACACCTGTGGTATATCTAAGATTTTTATCTTTATAATATTTTAACATGAACTGAAACACTGGTGCCTTGTGTTTTTTGTAGTTTTTGATCATATTCTGTATTTGGAGTTGGAAAGGATTTATCCCTTTTTTTTTTTATCTGAGGACAAATTAGCATACTCTTTACAGGCGCTTTTAGTTTTCCCTTTTTTTTGGATTGACACCGAAAGAAACATCAAATATTAAAACTAAAATATATACCTCCATGAACTTGTCACATAAAGAAGAGGGCGGTGGCCAGGACCACGTGGGAAAAGAAACCCTGTTACTGAAATGACTGGTCACCCACTTAACCTTGAATGGCGATCCTGAATCGCTAAAATATACTGAACGTTTTTAGGTTTTCTTTTTGCCTTGTAACATTGTTTTTATCTGTTTGTGGAATTGCACAAGTCTGTCTAACTTTTTGAAACCTTTGTTAAACAGGTAGCAGAAATCATTTCTGAGCTCCGAGAGCCAATTGTCACAGTGGATAACCCACCAGATGCTACAGAATTTAGAAAACTTCAAGTAAAGGCATGTTGGGCTCGCATTGAATACACTATATAGTTATAAAACAGATTAATTTGTGTTAACAGTACTAGATATGATTTTTGGTGCAGTCTCTGCTGACTTCGGTAGAAAAGTTATGCTGGTCATGGATGACGGGCCAATCCTTCCCAGCCTAGAATTAAGAGTAAAGTGATGTGTCTATTAAAAAAGGGCCAATATCATTAGTTAAGGGGTAACTATTTAAAAAAAAAAAAAAAAACATCTGACCTGTCATAGTCTTGGAATATCTGATTTTTGATCTGTGGGGCCCGAGTGTTTAGACTTGCCAATCACTCAAATGGCCTGAAGTTCTTGGATCTCCTCAGAAAATTTATAGCCCCCACATGGCTAACCTCGCCCCTCCGATGATCGTTGGGGGCATCCCCTTCCAGGCCCCGCCGATCAAAACCTAAGACGTGTCAGAATTTTAAAGGTTGTAGTAAACGTTTAAAAAAAAAAAATTGCATTTTGGATTTTTTTTTTCAAAGGAAGATCTACTTTAACCCATTAAGCACACTGACAATTTTCGGTTTTTAGCACACTGACAATTTTTGTTTTTTTCTTCCCTGCCTTCCTAAAGCCATAACTTTTTTTTTTTTCTCGTAGATGTAGCCAGCCGTATGAGGGCTTGTTTTTTGGAGGACAAGTTGTAGTTTTTCATGTCCGCATTTAAAGTACCATATAAGGTACTGGGAAACTGAGGAAATTAATTTGGGGTGAAATGGGCAAAAAAAATTTGGGGCCGGCTTTGTTTTTAGGCCTTCAGCGTGTGGTTAAAAACTACATGATCTCTTTATTCCTACAGGTTGCTATGATTACAGCTATACTAAGTTTGTTTGTTTTGTTTTTTAACTGCTTTTCCCCAAAAAAAAAAAAAGAATGTTTTTACTGTCTATTTAGGCTTCGTTCACATATTTGTCGGGACTCAGTTCATGGGTACCGTCGGAGCTTTCCGTAAGGGGAATCCATGAATGGAGTCCAAACGTTTTCAATGGTGACTGATCTGGTGCAAATGGTTTCCGTTTGTCATCGTTGTATAAGGGTTCTGTCATTTTGATGGAAGCAATACCGTAGTGGACTGCTCTGTTCATTCTGTCAAAACGACACAACCCTTACTCAACGGTGACAAACTGAAACCATTTGCACCGGATCAGTCACCGTTGAAATCAACCTGTGGCTTCCATTTGTTTCAGTTTGGTTTCCGTTCATGGGTTCCCCGACGGAGATGCGAACAAAGCCTTAGCGGTGTGATGGCTTATTTTTTGCGGGGTGAGCTGTCGTTTTTATTGGTACCATATTGGGGTACATACAACTTTTTGATCACTTTTTGTTCCTTTTTTTTAGGGGAATAAGATGACCTTTACCTGCAATTTGGGCAGTTTTTTAAAATGTATTTATTTTTTAAATTATTTTATTTTTATGCCGTTTACCGAGACAGTTAAAGTTTTATTGTAAATGTTTGGACTTTTATGGACGCGGCGATACCAGTTATGTTACTAATGTATTGCAGTGTGATTTTGACAGGCTCCTTTTAAACTCTGGAAGGGCTTAAGGGTATGTTCACACTGAAAGTTTTCAAGTGTATTTTGGGGCATAAACACCTTGAAAAACGGTAGCGGCATTTAGTTCAAGAGGGGCGTTTTTTTACGCCGCTGTTTTAAAAAAAACAAAAAACGGTGCGTCATAAGATTTCCTGTAAAAGAGAGCATGTCACTTGGGCCGTTTTTGGAGCTGTTTTTCGTTGTCAAAGGAAAAACAGCTCCAAAATCGGCTCCAAAAAAACGTTTTTGGCTACAAAACGACTGAAATCAGGGGCTGTTTTCGGCTAAGTATGGAGCACACTCCGCCTGCTAGCCCACTCCATATTTCCTCTTAATGGCTGCCATGTTACATGGCATGTTGTTAAGGGGTTAAAGGTAGTGTTTTTTTTTTTTTCTTTTTGTGTACAAAACGATGGGGTGCCGCCATCTTGACTGAGCTGCTACTTTACTCTTAACAGGATTCAGAAATATGCTTTACAGCAGCCACATGGACTATAGGAACCTGTAGTTTGGAGATGGCAGATTGACTTCTGGAGACCTTTCTAGGTATTCTCCTACGACCTATGCAGAGGTCGTTGTTTAGGAGGGGAGCAGTGTGCATCACCTAGTGTCAATGGTGGCTCCTGTGTGATCTCTCCTGTCATTGTAATCCTGCCTCAGATGATAATGTGATGACTGTTGAGAAGTGATCTCTGCAGAACAGGAAGGGTCAGTCTATTGTGAGGATTAATCTAGATAATAAACTGCAATATTGGAAGACACGCAGGACAAGTGTTCACCAAAGCATTCAGTCTTGTAGATCCTTCGAATTCAGCTTTGAAGGCAAGATACAGCTATATATTCAGAATACATAGAAGTTGCATCTGAAAAAGTTTATTTTTATTTTTTTTATAAATACCAATTAAAATAGTTAAAAATTAAAACCTTTATTTAAAATAAAAATACTGGGGTACAAGATTGATGACTTCTCCTTAACACCGGGTCAGCAGTTTGATGGGTGTAATCTAGCAATCAGCAGATGGACCGTTGAGCTTACTAGAGCACCGCAGCCTTTTCACTACAAAACACCGCTCCGCTCTCACCCATGAAGTTGTGTCCGGTACTGCATCTGAAACCCATTAACTTGCATGGGCTGAGCTGGCTGACGTACCAGACACTGCTTCACACACAGTCATTGCTGTGTCCGTTACTGCAGTGAAGGGACCATCGTTCTCCAGCAATGTCTGCAGCATCTTCAATCTGCTGATCCTGGAGTTGTGACCCCACAGATCACCCCCAATAGACATGCAGTCAATCTTATATCCTGGAAAACCGCTTTCATTTTTTGTGATGTCTCTTCCGGGTTAGTGCCTGTGGTTGACGTTGGGAAATGTTTGTTCCATAATGCAGATTGCAGATGTAAAAGTGCAGCTCATCGAAGCTAAACAAGCGTTAGAAGATTCCATAACTGCACAAGACTTCAACTGTGCCTCTGAATTAAAGGAAAAAGTGGGGGAGCTTGAGAAATTAAAAGCCCAGCTAATTAAAGAGGCCGAGGAGCCAGAACTTAAAGAAGTCAGGGTGGAAAAGGTTTGTTTGTGTATTTATTTCCTTGCAAACACCTTTGAACTCTGTTTGCAAATAGTTTTATTTCTTCTCTTACAGAATGACCCTGAAACGCTTCTTAAGTGCCTGATCATGTGCAATGAATTACTAAAGCATATTTCACTTTCTAAAGGACTTGGAGGAACATTGAACGAGATCACTCAATCCCTGGTAATTCTCTGGGCGCTGGCAGTCATTGCCTTTTAATAAAAACATTTACAATGTGGTTGCAAGAATGGTAAACAATTGTTTCTAAATGGTTGTAATATCAAGATTGTTCAGATCCAGAGGGAGGCCTCATGCACACGAACGTAAAAACGTCCGAAATTACGGGCCCATAGACTACTATTGGCCACGGGTACCTTCCCATATGCTTACGTGTAGGTGCCCGTAATAACGGCACGGGCAGGCCCATAGAAGTCTATGTGTGTGTGCACCCGTAATTACCGGAGCGTTGCTAGGCGACGTCAGGGGATAGTCACTGTCCAGGGTGCTGAAAGAGTTAACTGATCGGCAGGTGCTCTTTCAGCACCCAGGACAGTGATTACCGCTGGATTTAATAGTATTAAAAGTTAACTTACCTGCTTCTTCCTCAAGTCCGGCCTCCCGGGATGACGTTTCATCCCATGTGACCGCCGCGGCCAATCACAGGCTGCAGCGGTTACATGGACTGCCGCGTCAACCAGGGAGGTCGGACTGGATGTCAAAAGAGGGACGCACCACCAAGACAACGGTACGTATGAACTTCTTTTACTTTCAATTGCTGCGGAAACTCAGCCCGAAAGGGCTGCCCCTTCTATCTTACCAGCACTGATCGAGAGAAGGGACTGCCGATTAGTGCAGAAAAAACGAAGGTGGAATACTGGTGACACCGGACCCGTATTTACGGGCACGGGTCTGTAAATACTGGTGAAATACAGGTCGACTACGTGTAACAAAGGACCCGTATTTACGGGAGGAAAAAAAATACGTTAGTGTGCATGAGGCCTGAATCCTGTTGGTTGGTAAAGGGGAATGATGCATATTTAACAAAATAGAGAGCAGCTTAATTGCCTGTTGTGTCCGCTTTAAATTTAATTGTACTTAGAGGGATGGTCCACCATTGCAACCATCAATTTTTCTTTCTTTCTAGTATTCAAATGCATGAAAAAATGTAGCAACTTTGCAAATTGTATTGATTTTTAAAAATAGACTATTTTTTTGTGCCAACAGCTTCTTTGCGTACCTCTGTATCCCCATAGAAATACTACAAACAATCCCTGTGTAATCTGATATTCCAATTACACGGTCATATTGTTATCCATCTGTTTCCTATTTCTTTCTAACTTACCAAATATATGTTCGTAAAAAAAAAAGACAGACGGTAGAAGTACAACAGCACTATCGGGTCACACAGGATGTTTGTAGTCTGTAACCATAGAGAATGGTTTTTATTTAACATTACTTTTATTTTTTTATCTTTAAACTTTAATGTACTGGCATATATAATCTTTGATCGCAGCATTCAAGGGAATAGCGGCGGAGATGAGAGGTTTCTCTGATATCCGTTGTTAGAGTGTGACTGTGGCTGTGATACAGACATTGCCCCGCTCCTGACAATAAGTGTGTGCGTGTGGTCAGCATGCGGTAATGCGGCCGGCGCTGCACTAATGAGCGGCGGTGCCGGCACTGAAGACAACATGGCGTTGTTTTGCAGTGCACCAACCATGTTCTATCTGCAGTGCCGGCGCTCATTATTGCAGCGCCCACCGCATCACATAATGCTGACCGTGCGCAGGATTGGGGCAATGGCTGTTTACACACCCGCAGGCCCGCTCTAACTACATTCATGTGTTACAATGCTAAGCAGTGCGGCCGCGCAGCTTAGTATCGAAATACATGATATAACGATATTGAACAGTTTGAGGGTGCACGGTATCGAAATAGTATCAATCTATATCCTAGTAGACCCAAAGCAATAGATATCTAAATTGACTATTTGCAAAGTTGCTTAATTTTAGACGCGAACAATAAAAAACAAAAATGGTTGTAAAGGTGGACCCTCCCTTTTTATAAGGGTATCCCAGACACTCTTGTCATAATCACTTGTTTTAACTTGGCCTATGCTGCAGGGAACGGACCTTTTTTTTTTTTTTTTTAAATTATTTTCCACTACAAGTTAAATCTGTGTTTTGAAGATCCCCGTCCACGTTTATTGTACTATAAAATGTTCACACGGAGGAATTTTGCGGCAGATTCCAACGCAAAATTCCACCTCCCATTCATTTCAATGGGAGTCGGATGCTTCTTTTTTCTCGCTAGCTGATTATTACAGCTAGCAGGAAAAATACGTTTACTGCTCGATCTTCAGCCAGACTCCACCCGAAACTCCCATTGATGTCAATGGGAGGGGGGAATCTTCGTGCCGTTGGCAGGAATAGTTCCGCGGCTGATTTTGCGGCGGGACCCACCACGCGAAATCAGTCGTGTGAACTAGCCCTGAGTGAGACATGACTGAAGTGGATTGTTTGAACCAAATCAATAACATGAGATCTAAAGTTCACTCTGCAAGCCTTAGTGACCATGTCTGTGCTGCACAGGTTTTTCTACGACTCTGATAATAAGATACAGTGCCTAAAAATAATCCACATGCTTCTTAGGGAAATGCACCATTTCCAAAATTTTTGCATTCAAGTGTGGAAAATGTCTATTATGTAATTCCGTTTTTTTTTAAATGTCTTTTTGCCGTGTCCTAGGTCCTACCAGGTATAACAAATGTTCACCCCTCTGTGAGAAATATGGCCGTGTTATGTATTGGATGCTGTGCGTTACAGAGCAAAGAATTTGCAAAGCAACACCTTACCCTGCTGTTACAGGTGAGCTATGTCGTGCTGGGATTAGGGGTTAACCTGCTTGTTGACAAGATTTTTACACTACTTATATTTTGGGAAACTGGTTAAGGCTTCAAATCCTTTTAGGTGTCTCATTTAAATATTTAGTTTATTTTGCGTGTGTGTATAATGGGTATCTCTGTTAACCTCCGCTTCTAGATGGATATTCATTCCACATTTTCTCACAGCCCTGCTATGTTTTTATATACATGTATTTATTTTATTTTCTGCAGCACTGTACAGAGGTTTAGACAATCCCCAATAGGGCTCACAATCTAATTTCTCTAACTCCGACACACACGGCCCAGTTTCACTGGAAGCCAATTAACCAATCAGTATGTTTTTGGAGTGTGGGAGGAAACAAGAAGAAACCCATGAAAATATGGAGAGAACAAACTCCATGCTGCTGTTGTCCTTGGTTGGATTCAACCCAGGAACCCAGTGCTGCAAGGTGACACTACTAACCACTGAGACACCGTAACTGCTGTAGTTCTTGGGAGTCATATAATCCACTACATTGATTCGAATGAAGCCCCCTCATGCCAATATCTCTCCCTATCCTATATCTTCCACCTAATTCATCTCTGAATGGATCGCACAACTGCAGGATGTTCTCATCTTTTGTGTATATCTAGCTCTGTTCTCATTGCTTTATTTTACACTACACTTATACCGATTGCATCTAAAGGGCCCCATTTACCCGACGGATGCCAAGTGTGTCCTTTTGGCATCCACCAGCCAGGTCTGTTTTGTTTCTTTTAACTATAGGAAAGCATAGTCTGCTACTTTTTCCTATACAGAAGCATCCCACAAACCGTTTGTTTTAATTCGGCTACATTGGAGGGTTTTTTTTTTTGTATAAACTCTTTTTATTGAAAGTAGACATACATAACATTTTAATACATATTATTTTACATGTTTTCTTGAGTTACATAGTACATTAACACTGTTTATCAGTGAGCCATCACATCTTATCATCTCATGCCAATTTACATACTATGTTCGCGTAAATAATGTGTTTCTTTTCATGACCAAGCTTGTGTCTACTAGTGTTCTGAACAAATAATGAACGGACATACATACATTAAAAGAACCAAAGAACATGTGAACCACTGTGATCATGTCTCAGATATAAACCGCAGATATCATTTGTTTACGGACCGGATTGCAATGTTAATAAGCAAATAAAGATCTATTTCCTATCTTCTATCTATGTTTACTATTTGCCTCCTTGTGTCCTTTCATATTTCCAAACTTTATTTCTACAATTTGTCCCTATAATCTATCCAGGGCTGCCATATATTTAAGAAGGAACTTCTATTTTTGTTTTCCCACGCAGCTAATTCTTCCAACCTGCAGATCTGGTGTACTTTAATCAAAAGTTGCGCTCTAGTAGGAGGGAGTGTCTTTTTCCATTGAGCTGGTATCAGTAACTTTGCTGCAGATATTAAATAAGTGGGTAGGTTTTTTGTTGAAGGCGAGAAATCTTTAATAGGTAACCAAAGCAACACTAATTCTTTCGTGAGGTTTATTGAGATCGAGCACACATCTCTGATTAAAGTTTCCACTTCTTTCCAAAAATCTTGAATTTTCGCACATAACCACCAAATATGTGACATATTACCTATTTCTTTATTACATCTCCAGCATGTGTTCACTGATAAGACTGATATACTGTGTAAGAATTCAGGTGTTCTGTACCACCGTGTGAGTATTTTATATGAGTTTTCCTGTACTCTCATACATCTCGAAAAACCATGGGAGTGTCTCAGTATAATAGATCTCTCTTTTTCAGAGAATCTACAGTCAAATTCTTTCTCCCAAGCATACACAAAATTCGGAACATTATTTGTCATATTAGTTATTAGTTCTTTATATATTTTGGAAATAGATTTTTTGGGAGTTGTGGGGAACAGTATATAATTTTCTAACCAAGTCGGTTCTGATTTTCTCTCTTTTGCTAACGACTTCAACTTCTGACATGTGTGTGTAAAATCCAGTGTTTGTATATCATTGGGTTGCGGTATGTGTAATTCTCTGTGTAATTGCTTTAAAGATGGTAGCTCAGTTTGTTCGAAGAGCCTCGCTATTTTTATGGGGTGCAGCTGTGACCATGTCTCTGGAATCCGAGAGCAGTTTTTGTCGACTACACATGGTGCTATAGATAAAGGCATCAGAGTTGAGTACATATTTTCCTGTAGATGTAAGGCCGAGGAAGTTTGACATGTCTTAATTAGTCCCCTAGTCATGTCACTCTGAATCACTGTTCTGGGGGGTAATTGTGACTTTACCCACAAATAAGATACCATGTTATTACCTAAAGAGTTTCTTTCTATATCAACATGTGGCAGAGATATATTTTTGTTTGTTAACTGTGTCCATCTCCCTAGTTGTATAGCTCTATAATAAGTATTTAGATCCGGGAATGACAACCCCCCTTCTCCTTTTTTCCTTATTAATTGTGCGTATGCAATTCTAGGGCGTTTTTTATTCCATAAGAACTCCATGAATAATCTTTTGAATCTAGAAAAGTAATACTTTGGTACATCAATGGGCAAGGATTGTAAAATGTAAAGAATTTGAGGTATGACAAAGGCTTTAATCAGGTTTTTCCTACCTAGCATTGTCATAAATGGTATTTTCAATTTTGCCAAAAATTTTTTAATTTTGTAGTATATTGGATTATAATTTCTATCAAACAACATGTTTGGGTTCGCTGTAATTTTTAAACCTAAATATTTTAGTTCAGATTTTGGCCATTTAAAGGGAGACTTTGTACTGACCGCTAGAAACAAATTATGTGGTAGTGATACATTAAGCGCTTCTGATTTGTCATAATTGATTTTAAAGTTAGATACTTGACCAAATTCTTCAAAGATCCGTAAAATGTTTGGAAGCGCTTCTAGGGGATTAGTTATATAAATTAGTAAATCGTCAGCAAAGGCAGCTGTTTTATGTTCAAAATTCCCTACTTGAAGTCCCTTAATTTTAGAAGTTTGTCTTATTTTTAATAATAAAGTTTCCATTACCAGTATGAACAAGGTAGGGGATAATGGACATCCTTGGCGTGTTCCATTTCCAATAGGGAAGGGGGCTGAAAAGACGCCATTCACTTGTATTCTTGCTGAGGGGTTCTTATATAAGGAGAAGATTGCATCAATAAATTGTTGCGGGAAGCCAAATTTGTGTAGAACCGCTTTTAAATAAGGCCAGTCGATCCGGTCAAATGCTTTTTCTGCATCTGTGCCGAGAAGCATTAGCGGAATTTTATGTTGTTTTGCATAGAACAAGGCTTGAATGGTTCTAGTAGTGTTGAACTTCCCTTCTCGTCCAGGCACAAATCCCACTTGTTCCACTCCTATCAGTTTGGCCAGAAAGAAACTTATTCTTGTCGCTAATATTTTTGCCCACCATTTTAAATCTGTATTTAACAGTGAGATGGGTCTATAGTTACCGCATCTTTCCAGGTCCCTCCCCTCCTTAGGGATTATTGTGATATTTGCTGCTAATGTTTGCATTGGGAATTGCGTTCCTTTCAAAACATCATTACATACCGTCATAAAATAAGGTAATAGGATTTGTTTAAATTTTTTAAAGTAGATTATCGGGAGACCATCTGGTCCGGGACTTTTCCCATTTGGAATTGAGCTCAGGCATTTTTCTATTTCCTCTAAAGTGAATGGTGCGATTAACGAGGATTTTTCCTCTTCTGTTAAGGATGGGGTCTCAATTGACTTCAAAAAATTCCCTATCAAATTAGCCCTAGAATCTTCCTTATTTTGTTCACTTGTATCTAGGTTATATAGCCCTTCATAATATTTCCTGAATTCTTGAGCTATTTGGGCTGTCTTTGTGACTTTCTTATTTACGTTGTCTCGAATAGTTGATATAAATGTTTTCCTTCTCTGCTGTTTAATAAGATTTGACATCATTTTATTTCCCTTATCTCCGTGTGCATATGTTTTATATTTTAGTAGCTGCAGGGATTTCGCTGTTCTTACATTCAATATATTCTTCAATTTTTGTCTGAGGTTCTGTAGTTCTATCTGATTAGCTTTCAATTGCGATTTCTTATGTACTGCTTCTAAGTAGGATATTTGGTTTAACACTTCGTTTATTAGTTGAGATCTCTGTTTCTTTACTCTCGAGCCCAAGGCTATTAATTCTCCTCTCACAAACGCCTTATGTGTCTCCCATAATACAGGTCTAGATATGAGAGGATCATCATTAAAAGCAAAGAATTCTTTCATTTTACTTTCAATTGAAGCTACATCTGTATTATTTTCTAATAGTGTGTCGTTTAATCTCCAATTCCACTCCCTGACAGGTAATTCTGTCAAAGTTATCTTAACAGAAATCGGGGCATGATCGGAGACCGTAATGTTCCCAATTGTGGAAGCACATATTTGGGGTAAATATTGTTTAGATAGAAACAGATAATCTAAGCGATGGTACGAATCGTGTGGGTTAGAGTAGAAGGTGTAATCTCTTATAGATGGGTGTTGTAGTCTCCATACGTCTATTAATTGGAATTTGTTTAGCATGACTTTAAGACGTCTCAAGTTTCTATGGGCAACAGGTGACACTTTGGAAGAGGAATCCATAAGCGGGTCTAAAGTCAGGTTAAAGTCTCCCCCTAATACTACTAGACCCTCGAAAAAGGGTTGCAATAAACGCATAATTTTCAGTAACCATTGCGCCTGTCTCACGTTCGGTGCATAGAGGTTTACTAACGTTACTTTCCTACCGGAAATAGAACCTTTTATGAAGATATATCTACCTAATGGATCTACTTGTGAAGTTTCCAGGGTAAATGGTATAGTATTCCGTATTCCAATTGAAACGCCTCTAGAGGCCGCACTATGAGTGCAATGATACCATTTGTCATATGTTTTGGTATGGATTGCGGGGATCTTGTTTGTTTTAAAGTGTGTTTCCTGCAAGAAGACCAAATCGGCATCTTCCCGTCTCATTAAGTTGAATATTTGGCTTCTTTTTTGCGGGATATTCAATCCTTTAACATTAAAAGATACTATTTTGCACGAAGCCATCTATTTACCTCATTGCGAGACAGGCGCAGTATTATCCAAGCACGATCACAGTTTAAACTTAACAACTCATATACAAATACATTTTCAAACTCTTCTTCTATATCCTGCTCTCCTTGTTTAGTTGAGCTTAGTAATATGTCAAGACATAGAGTTAAACATATTTTAATGACCATATAGAGACAGAACTTCTCCCTGGTCACTGTTTGCCTCTCCTCACTAGAACAACAAGAAAGCAAGGAAAAACAGGAGGGGGGGGTAAGCATAGCGCCACCAGATATAAATTCCCCCTCCAGAATCTTTAGTAGCATATTAAACAATCTTTACGGTAAAGAACAGCTTCTCCTCTCTTTATGCTAAACTGAATGCAACATCTTTTTCTACAGGGATATTTTAGTACAGCCATTTTACATTTTCTCATCCACTTATATTTATATAATGCCATGAAATAAAATGGCGTACTCTTGAAAAAGTATGGAAAGAGATAAAATGGGTGAGATATAGATAAAACATATTTTGACATCACTCACGCATCTTCTAATTTCACCGCTTCTGTAGTAATGAGAAAGTTATATTATCACAAAACATCCTTCTGTCCAAGTCAAGTGTCTCGAGGTCTGAAGTCGGACGTTTGTTGTTTCTTATTCCTTGGAGACTTCAATCTAGAGGCTCTCTGCCATTCCTCTTGTGTCGGTAGAACCGGAAAATTTGTATCCATCTGTGCCGGTAGCCAGGACGGGATGTCAATTGGTTGTATTTCCGTCTTCTCCCAGAATTTCGTCAAATCTTCTGGAGCTCGAATGGAGATTTGCCGTCCATCTTTTATGGTAGCTAACCCGAACGGATATAGCCATCTCACAGGTAATTTATTAGCTCTCAATTTATCCGTGACAGGTTTCAAAATTCTCCTCTTTGCAAGGGTACTAGGAGCAAGATCTTGAAAAAATAATAATTTGGATTCTTCGTACTGAAAGTCTCCTTTTTCTCTCGCTGCTTTCAACAAACATGCCGTATCCACAAAACTCAGCAGTCCACAAATTATATCTCTTGGAGGTTCATGCAGCGCAGGTTTTGGTCTCAGAGCTCTGTGTACACGCTCTATCACCATTGTAGCGGCTCTTTCTTGCCCCACTAGTTCCACAAAAATTTGATTCGTCACCTGTTGCAGCTCATCTCCTGTTGTCAGTTCGGAAAGGCCTCTAATTCTTATATTCCGTCTTCTGCTGCGGTTTTCTTGATCCTCTATCATCAGGTGAGTATTATTAATGTGGAGTTGATGTGATGCAAGTGTCGTATTAATCGCAGCACTATGCTCCAAGATGGAGGACTGGGCCTCTTCCAACGCATCCACTCTGTGCCCAATTTGTCTGATGTCGTTTTTGATATCCGCTAATTCTTGCATTATCGGTGAGACCGCCTGTGTCAGGGCTTTCTTAAAATATGACCTCGATAAAGTATCTCTACTTCTTGCCGTATCCGAGTATGTTGTCGAGCTTTCTCCATCGGAGTCGTCATCTCCGGCCTCTTCTGCTTGGCACTCCAGCGCCATTTTAGCCGGGGCCGTGAGTTTTTTCCTCAGAAACTTATCCATTTCAGGTTGTTGTTTCCCCTGTTTTGCCAGACCAGGAGATTCTTTGTATTTATCCTTAGAGGTTCTCACCATTTTGTCGCTGTTTTATCGCTGTATACCGCTTAAAAGCTGTTGTTTCTGGAGGTGAAGTGAGGAGCCCTTAAGTTAAGCGTCCATCACAATGCGCGGTAACTCCGCCCCCCCCATTGGAGGGTTTTTGAGCATGAATTGCCTGTTTTAAGGTCTTACCACAGCATCTCAATGGGATTCAAGTCAGGACTGACTCGGCCAGTCCAAAATCCTCCTTTTTGTTTCTTTTGAACCATTCAGAGCTGGACTTGCTTGTGTGCTTTGGGTCATTGTCCTGCTGCATAACCCAACTGCGCTTGAGCTTTAAGCCCCGAACAGACGGGCAGACATTCTCCTTCCGGATTTTCTGGTAGAGAAGAATTCATGGTTCCATGAATCATGACAAGTCGTCCAGATCCTGGAAAAAGAAAGCCGCTCCAGACCATCGCACTACCATGGCAGACCATCTCGCCACCATTACCATGGCAGACCATCGCACTACCCTGTTAGATGGTTGGTATGATCTTATTGTGGAATGTAGAGTTCCATGTCTTCCGAAAAGTTCCACCTTTGACTTCTCAGTCCACAGAGTGACCTGGAGTCCTCTAGATGTATTTTGGCAAATGCGAGACGAGCCTTTGTGTTATTTTTGGTCAGCAGTGATTTGCGCCTTGCCACTATGACGTTTTTTGCCCAGTGTGTTTCTTATTGTGGAATAGTGTACATTGACCTTAACTGAGACGAGAGGCCTGCAATTCTTTAGTTTATCAGAGTTCTTTTTTGACCTCCTGGATGAGTCCTTGATGCACTCTTGGTGAAATTCTGATAGTTTGACCACTCCTGGGATGGTTCGCCACTGTTCCATGTTTTCTCCATTTGTGGATAATGGCTCTCACTAGGGTTTGCTGGAGTCATAGACACTTAGCAATGACTTTGTAACTTTTTCCATACTGGTAGATTTCAATGACTTGGTTTGGCATCTGTATTTGATTCTCCTTAGGACGTGGCATCATGAGCTGCTTTTTGAGACCACCTAGCCGGCTTTACATTGCCAGACCGGTTCTATTTAGGTGATGTTTAGATTCAACAGGTCTGGCAGTAATCATGCCTGGGTGTGGCTTGTGAAATTGAACCCAATTGTCAATTGAATTTGGCTAACTGGATGATTTAGTAGCGAAGTGGGGCAATTACTCTTTCACATAGGGTCAGGTAGGGCTGAACAACATTTTTCCTTCAATAGATGAAATCATCATTTATAAACAGCACTTTGTGTTTACTTGGGTTATCTTTGTCTAATATTAACCCCTTCCCTCTTTAGCCACTTTTGACCTTCCTGACCGAGCCTCATTTTTCAAATCTGACATGTGTCACTTTATGTGGTAATAACTCCGGAATGCTTTCACCTATCCAAGCGATTCTGAGATTGTTTTCTCGTGACACATTGGACTTTATGTTACTGGCAAAATTTGCTCGATATGTTCAGTATTTAATTGTGAACAACACCAAAATTTAGCGAAAAATTGCAAAAATTAGCATTTTTCTCAATTTAAATGTATCTGCTTGTAAGACAGGCAGTTATACCACCCAAAATTGTTTCTAATTAACATCAACCATATGTCTACTTTAGATTGGCATCGTTTTTTGAACATCCTTTTATTTTTCTATGACCTCACAAGGCTTAGAACTTTAGCAGCAATTTCTCACATTTTCAAGAAAATTTCAAAAGGCCATTTTTACAGGGGCCAGTTCAGTTGTGAAGTGGCTTTGAGGGCCTTATATATTAGAAACCCCCAAAAAGTCACCCCATTTTAAAAACTTCACCCCTCAAAGTATTCAAAACAGCATTTAGAAAATGTCTTAACCCTTTACACATGTCACAGGAATTAAAGCAATGTAGAGGTGAATTTTACAAATGTCATATTTTTTTGCAGAAATAAATTTTTAGTACAATTTTTTTTATAACACAGAAGGTTTTACCAGAGAAATGCAACTCAATATTTGTTGCCCAGTTTCTGCAGTTTTAGGAAATATCCCACAAGTGGCGGTAGCGTGCTACTGGACTGAAGCACCGGCCTCAGAAGCAAAGGAGCACCTGGTGGATTTTGGGGCCTTATTTTTGTTAGAATAAATTTTAGGCACCATGTCAGGTTTGAAGGGCTCTTGCGGTGCCAAAACAGTCAAAATCCCCCAAAAGTGACCCCATCTGGGAAACTACACACCTCAAGGAAATTATCTAGGGGTACAGTGAGCATTTTGACCGCACAGCTTTTTTACAGAAATTATTAGAAGTAGGCCGTGAAAATTAAAATCAACATTTCTTCAAAGAAAATTTAGGTTTAGCTTATTTTTACTCATTTCCACAAGGACTGAAGGAGAAAAAGCACCACAAAATTTGTAAAGCAATTTCTCCCGAGTAAAACAATGCCCCACGTGGTAATAAACGGCTGTTTGGAGACACGGCTTGGCTTAGAAGGGAAAGAGCGCTATTTGGCTTTTGGAGATCACATTGAGCAGGAATGGTTTGCGGCGGCCATGTCACATTTGCAAAGCCCCTGAGGGGAAAAAACAATGAAAACGCCCAAAAAGTGACACCATTTAGGAAACTACACCTCTTGAGGAATTCATCTAGGGGCGTAGTGAGCATTTTGACCCCACAGATGTTTCATAGAATTTATTAGAATTGGGCAGTGAAAATAAAAACAATCCTTTTTCTTCAATAAGACGTAGCTTTAGCGCAAATTTTTTCATTTTCGCAACAAATAAAGGAAAAAAAGAACCCAACATTTGTAAAGCAATTTCTACCGAGTACGGCAATACCCCATATGTGGTCATAAACTGCTGTTTGGTCACACGGCAGGGCTCAGAAGGGAAGGACCGCCATTTGGAGTTCAGATGTTTCTGGATTGGTTTCTGGGCGCCTGTGGGCCCAAAACAGTGGAAACCCCCCAGAAGTGACCCCATTTTGGAAACTACACCCCTCAATGCTTTTACCTACGGGTGTAGTGAGCATGTTAACCCTGCAGGTGTTTTGTAGAAATTAGTGTGAACTCGATGTTGCAGAGTGAAAATGGGATTTTTTCCACAGATATGTGGACAATATGTGGTGCCCAGCTTGTGCCACCATAACGAGACAGCTCTCTAATTATTATGCTGGGTTTCCTGGTTTTAGAAACACCCTACATGTGGCCCTAATCTCTTGCCTGGACAGTCGACCAGGCTCAGGAGTGAAAGGGTACCATGTAAAATTGAGGCCTAATTTGGCGATTTACAAAGTATTGGTTCACAACTGCAGAGGCTCAGATGTGAAATAATAAAAATAAACCCCTGGGAAGTGACCCCACTATGGAAACTGCACCCCTCAAGGCATTTATTAAGGGGTGTAGTGAGCATTTTCACCCCACAGATCTTTTCCATAAATGAATGCGCTGTGGATGGTGCAAATTAAAAATTTATATTTTTCCCTAGATATGCCATTCAGTGGCAAATATGTCGTGCCCAGCTTATGCCACTGGAGACACACACCCCAAAAATTGCTAAAAGGGTTCTCCCGGGTATGACGATGCCATATATGTGGAAGGAAACTGCTGTTTGGGCACGCTGTAGGGTTCAGATGGGAGGAAATGCCATTTGGCTTTTGGAGCGTGGATTTTGCTTGGTAGTAGTTTTGTTTGGAATCTTACTGGTGTTTCCGTTTATAATGTAGGGCATATGTAAACCGGGCGGAGTATATAAGGGGCATAGTCAGGTGGTATAATAACGGGGTAAAAAAAAACAATAAAATAATCCATAGATGTGTGTTACGCTGTGAAGCAATCCTTTCCGCACAGGCCGGTGTCGCACTGATAAATGGTGTCATTTCTTATCCCCCTTTTGGTCCACACTCCGCGCCTTTGTAGTTTGGGGAATTTTGCTGGGAAAGTGTTGTCCTGGTATAATACGGGCACCCTCGCTTCCAGCGGGTATGTTTGGGCCCTCCCTTTCCTGGTTCCCTAATTTTAGGTCCTTGAAAAATCGCCTCTTCAAACAGAAGAAATGTTCCCCTCGGGCACAACTGCATATTTTTTTATTTCCTGACTTATTGGAGCCATAACTAATTTTATTTTTCATAGACGTAGTGGTATGAGGGCTGGTTTGTTGCGGGACGAGCTGTAGTTATTATTGGTACCATTTTGGGGTACATGTGACTTTTTGATCACCTTTTATCCTATTTTTTGGGATGCCAGGTAAACAAAAAAACGCAATTCTGGCACAGCTTTTTTCGTTTTTTTTTTATACAGCGTTCACCATGCGTTATAAATTACATGTTAACTTTATTCTGCGGGTCAGTACGATTCCGGCGATACCTAATTTATAGAACTTTTTCATGTTTTACAACTTTTTGCACAATAAAATTACTTTTGTAAAAAGAATGTATTTTTTCTGTCGCCAAGTTGTGAGAACCATAACTTTTTAATTTTTTTGTCGACGGAGGTGTATCAGGGCTTGTTTTTTGCGGGACGAGCTATAGTTTTTATAGGTACCATTTTTGGATACGTGCGACTTTTTGATCACTTTTTATTCTAATATTTGTAGGGCAAAGTGACCAAAAAACAAACTCTAACGTTTTACGGTTTTTTTTACGCTGTTCACCGCGTGCAATAAATAATATAATATTTTGATACCTCCGGTCGTTACGGTCGTGGCGATACCAAATACATATGGTTTATTATTTTTCAATAATAAAGGACTTGATAAGAGTAAAAGGGGGATTGTGTTTTATTTGATTACTTTTCAAACTTTTATTTTGTGCACTTTTTTTTACACTTTTTTATACTTTTTTTTACACTTTTTCTCAAGTCCCACTAGGGGACTTGAAGTTCCAACGGTCATATTTTTTTTTTTCTAATACATTGCACTACCTATGTAGTGCAATGTATTAGATCTGTCAGTCATTCACTGACAGCAAGCCGATTAGGCTTCGCCTCCCGGCGGGGCCTAAATCGGCTTCCGTAATGGCAGAGCAGGAGACCATTGTGTCTCCTGTTGCCATAACAGCAGTCGCCAGTCCCGATTGCCTGTCAGGGCTGGCGATCTGCGAGTAACCGCTACGATGCAGCAATCGCTTTCGATTGCTGCATCGAAGGGGTTAATGGCAGGGATCGGAGCTAGCTCCGGTTCCTGCCGTTACAGGTGGATATCAGCTGTACAGTACAGCTGACTTCCACCGCTGATGACGCCGGATCAGCTCCTGACCCGGCGCCATCTTGCCGACAGCTACGGAAGCCGATCAGGCTCCGCCGCCGGGCGGATCTTGACCGGCTTCGGTGCTAGGCAGACCGGGAGGCCAGTATTAGGCCTCCGGTTGCCATTGCAGCCACCGGAACCCCGGCAATTTCATTACTGGGGTTCCGATGAGCTGCAAACACCTTAAGTGCAGCGATCGCGTTTGAGCGCTGCACTTAAGGGGTTAATGGCGGGGATCGAAGCTAATTTCGGTCCCCGCCGTTACAGCCGGATGTCAGCTGTAAGATACAGCTGAGATCCGGTGATGATGGGACCGGCTCAGCTTCTGAGCCGGTCCCAAACATTTGACGTACATGTACGGCAAGATGCGGGAAGTCAGTACTTTCCATGACGTACATGTACGGCAAATGTCGGGAAGGGGTTAAAAGTAGTTTGATCTGTAACGTTCAAGTGTGGCAAATACTGGGAAGGGGCAAATACTTTTTCCACAGCACTGTATGTAATATTCCCAACTTATACCTCTAACGGAAGCCTCAAACGTGATGTGAATAGAGCCTTTTATTGTGGAGGGCCAAATACTGTCTCTGTTTTTTGGAAGAAATTTGTCAATTTGGAAAATAGATGCTCCTATGAAGTAATGACAAGTTCTAAATGGTGTAAAATCAACACATTTACTGTGTCCTGACCTTTTTTATTTGCTGTTTTTGTAGATTTCACAACTTGATGAGGTTAAGGTGAGGACCAGCGCTCTTAATGCAGTCGTTGATCTTCTTCTGCTGTTTGGACTTGAAATTTTTTCAAAATCTAAGATCGATGGAGCTGAAAGTCCCCAGAATAATCCTAAGGAGATAAATGAACCGGCTGAGACTGCAGAATCCGACTCTAATAAAAGTGAGGAGGAAGATGCAGATAAAGAAGTGTCCACTGTGAATGCCATTCTAACGCTGTTCTGTGACTTTCTGGACAGTGAGGTTTGTAAAGACTCCACTCACTCTTGCAGTAAATGTTGTGAATCTGATCCAAACAAAGCATTTACTGAATGGACCAAGTGCTAGGAATATAGTCCTGTATCACATCTACCTTCCTGGAATCTAAAGCGTCAGGTCAGACACAGGAAGTCTTTCGTCAGTGGAATGATAGTTGTATCATGTAAAGGGGCCTTAAGGGTATAGTTGTGCTTCTTAATGTCTGATCTGAAATTTTGATCAAGGCCTATGTGATTACACTTTGTTGGCTTTGGCCCCTTATTGCACCAGTATATTATGCCAAACTTTACATAGGAATTACGAGATGGCATGGTGGTTCTTGACCATATTTTCCCTACCACAGACTCATGGACCAGTTCCTTTTGGAGACCACACATTTATCAGTGGAGACTGTAAAAAGTGACTGGCGTACGCCGTAAAACACCAAAGATTGAGTAGTCCGTATATAGATTTACATACCAATATCCAGTTATAAAGCTCTTGGGACACGCAGCTTAGTGTGTAAACTCAAGTTTGTAACCTAAAAGTAAAGCATGACCTATGCTATTTATTAGATTCATTCATGCTGCAGACTATTCACTTCAATTTTGGGCAGAGCAAGAAGAGACTTGTTACTGCAGCCCTTTACTTCCTCCCTGCTGTCAGCTGCAGGCGCAGATAGCGAAATATAGATAGCTAAAGTATCTTGAATATCTTAACTAAACAGGGAATTTCAAGCTACCTGCGTGTCTGTAGAGAGAACTTGCTAATTAATTAGTGTCAACCAAACCGTGCTCAATATTCATCGGGCGTCTTATTGTTACCTTGGTAACCCTACCGCCCAGCGTTCAGGAGCGTGTCTCCAAGCCCCGTGTTGGGCGTGAGGAAGTGTATAACTGGACTGACACCTTAAGGCTGGGTTCCCACATTGCAGATTTGCTGCAGATTTTGCCTGCCTTTTGTAAGCCAAAACCAGAATTGGATCCAGTATTGCAGACCCATAAGGCCTTTCTTTATATATTCTGTTTAGATTCCGCTTCTGATTTTGGCTTAAAAAAACGCATGCAAAATCTGCACTGTGGGAACCCAACCTTAGTCCTGTAATTACAGCAGCCTCAGCACTGAGTCGATTACTGTTTTGAGATGTACAAACAGGAAAGGTGAAAAATGGCAAGTTTTTAATGTGACTTTAAAGGCATGTAGTAGCAGTGACAAGGCTGCTGCTTCACTCTATTTGGAATATGGCAGACAATAACTTCTTAAATAGAAAGGAGGGGTCTGTAGCACAAATGGGTGAGCTTTTAAGGGAAAGGTGCCACGTCACAACGGTATTGCACATCAGGGTTTAAGAGCACTAAGCGTTGTTTTTTTTTCGATTGTAGTTATCCACAGGATATGTCATACATGTCCGATAAATGCAGGTCCCACCTCTAGGACTAAGCCCGATCTCTGTCCTACCTTGTCTGGCTCGAGCTGCTCTCTGACTACTCAGTTACGAGGGTTGCAAGGGGTACGGAAAAAGTACAGCAAGCTACATTGTTTCCGTACTCCCGGCAACTTCGTGCCACAAAAGTCCGAAATGAGAATACCCCTTTAAGTTGCAACCTCTACATGTAGAGAAAATTCACACGCCACGTGGCAAATGCTTGATTGGAATCAAAACCTTATCCCGTCTTTTCCCACTTGGGTCATATCTGTGCGATACAGTTTACATTATTTTAACAAAATCATTACAGAGTTTTAACTGTTCCTTTTTTTTTTTTTTCTCCTCCCAATATAAGATTCCAGAAATAAGGACGGAAACCGCTGAAGGCTTGGCAAAACTTATGTTCTCTGGAAGACTGATCAGTTCCAAGCTGCTATCTCGTTTAGTTTTACTTTGGTACAATCCAGTGACTGAAGAGGATACAAAACTACGCCACTGTCTTGGGGTTTTCTTCCCTATATTTGCTTATTCTTGTCGGTAAGATATATTTAATTTAGTTTTTTCTTTTTAATTTTTTAACCAGATACCTGTAGGAAATCCACCTGCTTAAAGGAAAACTCTTTTAGGCCACTTTCACATTAGCGTAGTACAGGTCCTTTTTTTTTTTTTTTTTTTTTTTTGTGCCCATTTTATGGACCCAGCACCTGAACCTCCAGCCAATCATGAGAAATGAAGTTAGGGCACTATAGAAGCCTGATGTTGAGTCTGTAACATGGCGCAAAAAATAACCCGTATTACACTTTTGTGAAAATGGCCTAATAAAGAGTACAACCCTTTCAGGACCCGATTAATTTTTAGTTTTTTATGCTTTTTGTTTTTTTCCTTCCCGCCTTCAAACAGTCATAACTTTTATTTTTTTGTTGACAAGTCATATGAGGACTTAATTGTTACTGGGACAAATTGTATTTTCTAATGGCGCTACTTAATATCATGTGTGATGAACTGGGAAAAAATTCAAAATAGGTTGGCATTGGAAAAACATCCGTTCCGCCATGTTCTTGTGGGTTTCATTTTTACGATGCTCACTTTACGGGGAAAATTACACATTACCTTTATTCTGCGGGTCAGTAGGATCACGATCATATCAAATTTATATAGTTTTGTGTTTTAGTACATCGGCTCCTGCGATCTTGCCTAGCGGGAGTCGGTGAGCGGCTTCGAAGTGAAAGTGAAAACCCCTCAGATGCTGGTCACATCGGACCCTGGCATCTGAGGGGTTAAATGCTTGCGATCGGAGATAGCTCATATAGACCGATTTCTTTAATGAACTCTAAGGCTGGGTTCACACGAGTATGTTACGTCCGTAATGAACGAAACGTATTTCGGCCGCAATTTCCGGACCGAACACACTGCAGGGAGCCGGGCTCCTAGCATCATAGTTATGTACGACGCTAGGAGTCCCTGCCTCGCTGCGGGACAACTGTCCCGTACTGTAATCATGTTTTCAGTACGGGACAGTAGTTCCACGGAGAGGCAGGGACTCCTAGCGTCGTACATAACTATGATGCTAGCAGCCCGGCTCCCTGCAGTGTGTTCGGTCCGGGACTTGCGGCCGAAATACATTCCGTCCTTTACATACGTAATGACCTCGTGTGAACCCAGCCTAAGTTTATAGCAAAATTATTGGCCAATCGCTTGCAGGGGCTGACTGAGAACTTAATTCACCCAGATCAGGCAGGGTTTTTACCCGGATAGGCTACGTCTAATAACAAACAATATGTAGAAGAAAAGACAGTACGGCACTCAGACGCTTTCTCAAGGCATGCCTTGAGAAAGCGTCTGAAGGACGTGAAACGGTCGGCTCTATTGTCTTCTAATCCCGTGTTGCCTGCCTCAACATAAGAATAAAAGAACCTTTTTTGCAAGTGGTGAGTGCCGTGCTGTCTTTTCTTCTACATATTATTTGCATAATCTGACTTTTATACGCACTGAGCACCGCTAGACAAAGGCTGTCGAACCACAAGTCCCAGTGAGCACAAGCACAGAAGTCTGTGACCTTGCAAGCTACAGGTAGTTCCAACTATTTTTACATCTACATGTTGCACAGTACGTCTAGTAACATACGACAGTGCTTCTTGGCTCTGCAGGGGGCCGACAGGGGTTTGTGGATCCGGCGGTGGTCTCTCCCGTCACGGTCAAATCTTTTAACCGCGTCTAGTGGCCTTATATCTGGGAGGTCTTTATAAATTGATCCTCAAAACCAAATCTCCTAAAGTGGGTTAGGCTCTTTTATGCAGGAGCCAAGGCAAGGATTAGTGTAAATGGGGAAGCGTCCCCGTATTTCTATTTATGGCGGGGAACTAGGCAAGACTGTCCCCTCTTGCCCCTGCTGTTTGCATTAATGATTGAGCCATTGGCACTGCGATTCATATTAGGAGGGTTGGAAGGTAGAGTGCTGCTGTATGAAGACGATGTGTTGCTTTTTTTTGGAGAACGTTCAGGAGTCGCTCGGGAAACTGAGGCATATTAGGAGATTTGGTGAATGTTCTGGGTTTCCAATTAACTGGTCCAAGTCTGCCGTTATGCCACTTGGGGTTATGAAGGACAGAGATAAGTTAGAAGGGCTGAATTTGGTAGAAAAGTTTAAGTATCTGGGGATTTGGGTGGCCCCGGAGGTTAAAGCGTTTGTGGACCTAAATATTGTTCCTTCTATAAGATAAGACAAAAAAGATCTAGAGAAAATTGCCTCTTTGGCAGCAAGTCGCCTTGGTTAGGATGGTAATTTTGCCCACTTGGTTGTATCCTCTGGAATCCATATAGGACTATTCTGTAGATAGGATGTTTAGGGTAATGGACTAAGAGATTTCATTTGGAAAGGGAAGCAGGCGCGTAGAAGTTTGGAGAAGTTGCAGTTAGATAGGAATAAAGGGTGGGTGGAGGTGCAACGTTTCATATTCTATTTTTTTCGCGGGACAGTCTTCTGATAAAGGAGGGAGGATGGTTAGTATACATGGTGCAGAATATACATTTGTCCACGCTTCTAGCTGAGATTTTTGTTTTTTGTCACTTGTAGAAATGAGTAAATTTGTTTTGCCATATTTGCCAAATTATTCTCACAAAAGAAAATCTCAAACATAACATTAATTTTACCAAACGAGCTCAATTCTAAACCCAACCAGGAGTTCACAAGGTCATTCTAATGTATTTAAAAAAATATCTATCTGCTTTAGCCAGTCTTTGATATCCTGGTATCTGAAATGTCCACGTGAACCTTATCCCATAGAACAAATCAGGAGTGTTTTGAGGAGACTTTCCTATCCACCCTACAAACACTGTTCAATGCCCCGGCCTCCTCACCGCTGGCTGATGTTGACGCTGCCAATGTTGCTGAACTTCTAGTCGATCTTACAAGACCAAGTGGATTGAAACAACAAACAAAGAATTCTCAGGACTATCAGGTGATTGTATACTGTGATGTTTAGGGCATCAGTCCACTGATTTTATAGCCTATTTATCCAAGGTTTATGTATATTTTTATTAGGTTTTAATGGATTTTGCATCATCCTGCTTTCTTTCAGATATCCACAGTTCATGACAACCTGGCTCTAAAAATTTGCAATGAAATAATAAAAGATCCCACTTCTCCGGATGTTCGCATATATGCAAAATCACTGTGTTCTCTTGAGTTGTCAAAAGACTTTGCAAAAGACCTGCTTCCCATACTGGATGTTGCCCTGGAGGTAATGTTGAAGGGGTTGGCAAGCAGTCACTTTATATTCATATATAAAATTGATCCATTAAGATATGGGAAATTTCACTGCCTTAGGCCAGATTCACACCAATATGGGGAAACTGACGTGAAAAACGTGCAGTTTTTTCACGTCCAGTGTGCCCCGTGCAGGTTACATTTTCACAGATCCCAATAGACTTGCGTCTACGGAGTGATCTGTGAAATTCGGAACAAAATAGGACATGTTCTATTTTTCAACGAACCCTTCGCTCGGCCCGTTGAAATACATGCATTCGTGTGACGACTATTGTTTTAACGGACGTACTCTACGATCATCTGAATTTGGCCTTCAAGTGAAACCCCCACATTTGTGGTGTTTGTTTTTTAGTGGTTGGAGATCCATGTTTCAGTTGCATTATGTATGATCTAATTCGGTCTGCAGCCGGCACGAAGAGGAGTTCACTGCATAAGGGTTTATACAGCTCCCGTTAAACTAAAAGTTAATCTGTCCTTAAAGGAGTTGTCCCCTTTAGACGATCCCTACTTTTTAGAAGGGTCCCTTGACAGTAAGTTGTAGTCCGTGAGGAAATCTGACAAGTATTCAATTTCCCTGCATCTCTACCACAAATAAGACTTTAGCTGTGTTGCTCCCATCAGCAGTAGGAGCGCTTCAATAATACAGTGGGACAACGTGAGGGAATATACAGCATTCGTTATTCCTATTTTCAGAATACAACCTCATAAATAGTGGTCTTGATTTTGAATACTAAGGCAAACCATAGGGAAATGGGGGCTAGCCTGTTTTAGATTCAGGTTGCAGTAATTCTGTTATTAAAAATTATATTACAAATTGCGGTTTATGCAATCTCCTAATGTTTTCTGTAAGGTAGTTCCCAGCGAAAAGGGGCTATGTAAGAGAATTGTCTGATCAGTCTTTACCTAGACACTTTATTTGTGGTATTACAGTTAAAGGGAATGTGTCACTAGAAATTTTTTTTATTTTTTTTAGTTAAACAGTTACTATATAAATGATTACACATTGTTAGAATTTTTTGAACTTTTTCACAAGTCAGGAAATATTATAAATTAGATTCTAATTTATAACATTTCCCTGTGCTGGTCACTAGAGGGAGCAATTCCAAAAATTTCAGCATTGGCATGTGGTAAAGCAACGTCATTGCTTTATGCTGCAAAATTGGAGAAGATACACTCGCTCTAGTGTACTCAAACAATCCCCCCTCCTTTATCCTGGCTAGTGCCAGGAGAAAGGAGGGGGTGGAATGTTCAAACCTACACTGTGTGCCGCCATTTTTTTGAGCGACTGGACAGTGTAGTAGGATTAAATACAGTGGTTATTACACAAACATGACTTACCTGCTCCTGCTGCCTTCGCTCCGTCCGCTCCTAGTCCTTGCTTCAGAACATATGGACGGAAGCCGCGACTGGAAGTAGTCATCTTACTGTCCGGCCGCGGCTTCCGGTCCTCATGAAAATGGCGCCGGATGTCTCACTGCCGAAGACCTTCCATTTGGACTGTGTGGGAGCGGCGCATGCGCCGTTCCCACACAGACGGCGTACACTATAGTGAATGGAACGGCTCCCGTTTTTTTATTTTTAACAATGTGTATCAGTGTGTTTGGTGCAACTTTCGAAATACTTTTTATTAAAAATTATTTTTACTCTTAAAGATACAGATCTGTATCCTGTATACACAGCAGCTGTATCTCAAAGTAGCATTTTTTAAAAAAAAAAAGTCAAGAGAAAGTTGCATCGCAGGACCCAATGACGCTGAACCCAGACAGATTCAGGTATCAGTATAAAATACAGATGCTCTGCATACAGAATACAAAGCAGCTGTGTCTCAAAAAGTAATTATTTTTAATAAAAATTAATTATAAAGTTGCACCAAACAGACCTTATTAAAAAAAAGTCAATTGTGTACATAGCCTTTAAACAAGGGCTGTATTAAATCTATATTGGGCAGTAAATTTGACTTTTTTTTAAATTTTTACATACTTTAGATTATAAAATTGTCGTAGAATAAATACATCCAGTGTAAATCTGTTAGTGATGTCACCAATAGTACTCAGCGGTTAATGGCTGTCAGTGGTGTCAGAAGTTGAGATTCTTTTTTTATACTTTTGAACCTTGTTTTACTTTGTAGGATATTACTGATAAAGTCTGCTTGAGAGCAATAGAAAAGGTCAAGATGCAACTGCGTATCGGTACGATGCCAAGGGAGGTGGTTAGTGTATCTCAGGAAGCCACCATTACTACTACGGAGAGCGGGGAAGGTAATGTATCACATGAAGTGCATGTTCTTATTATAGGAAACATATGAGATGGTATTAAATGGAACCTCTGATATGAATTTGTAAAGTATTTTTGTAAATACATGAAGCAAATTTATACGTAGAAAAGCTGATGACTGATCTGAAAACATGTAAGTCATTTTATTAAGGATTCAGCTTTGGGCCAGTCACATGGAGCTCTACAGTCCCCACTTCAGTTGGCAGATGGCGTAATAGGAGCCTACAACTGTAAAGTGTCTCATGCCACTCGGTGGTCATGGTCAGCACAGGCTTCAGCTGGGATGTTTTAGAGAGGACAGTGCGTCATTCATGTATTAAAGACTGGGGAGATGTAGAACTCCATGTGACTGGAGTTAGTTTGTTTTTTACCTATTTTGTTGTTTGTTTTTTTTATTGACTTTTGAAAACATAAAAAATACATTACATGCATAATGTAATGACATGCAGGCACATAACACAGCATACATTTAACACATTATATGGAAATATAGTGCAATAAACAACTTAATAAATTATTCCCAAATCCTGCAGCTGTTTTATTGCCGGAGACTAAACATCTTACCAAACCAAATATTCACAATATAGCAGGACTAGCAACACATCTCAGAAAGGGAATGTAAAACCTATCATGTCGATTGTTGTAATGTAACCAGGAATGCTAAGCATATAAGCACTAGGTCATCTTGAACGCACCCAATGTCCCTTTAAGATCCTCCACAAGGTACCATTGTGATAGTAAAAATGGCCCCATGGTGATATCTGAGGTTTAGTGTGTAAGGAACCATTTTCACTTCCAAACTTTTTTTTTTCTTCCTTTTTTAAGTTTTTTTTATTTTTTAAGATCTCTGCCTTATTAAGTTAAAATAGCTGCTTGTTGGAACCACTCATTAAACAAGCATTTTTTCAACATTATCAGGATGGCTTGGGCTACAGGTAGAGAAGCCTCCTCTAATTATCACCGACGTCCTCACATTGTTTTGAATGAAACAGAACCTCCATTGGGCCAAAGTTACCCATAAAATTACTCATCTGACTTAATCATGAGGAAACCTGTTGCCAGTACGACTGGATTCGGGGACAGGCCCATAGACCATGAAACAAATCCGACCGTGGCTCAACACCTCTAGGACAAGTCGTCTTCCAATCTTGTTTCGCGGCTGGCAGGGGAAGGGTAAACTCTTAGGGTATGTTCACACAGAGTTTTTTGCAGGAAGAAAATTCTGCCTCAAAATTCTGTTTGGAATTTTGAGGCAGATTTTGATCTGCATGCTGTTTGTGTTTTTCGCTCGCGCCCATTGAGCGCCACGGGCAAAAACAAAGCGAAATACGCTTTCTCTGCCTCTCATTGATGTCAATGGGAGGTCAGAGACGTAAACGCCTGAAGATAGGGCATGTCCCTTTTTCCTGCGAGACGGTTTTTCCTCTCACGGGAAAAAAAACCGCCTCTGCCTCCCATTGAAATCAATGGGAGGCAGTTTCAGATTTTTTGACGCTTTTTACGCCGCGGTTTCCACATCAAACGTGTAAAAGAGAAAAAAAAACTGAACTGACCCTTATATGGCCAAATCTCGTTTTACTGCCTGGAGTTCTACTTTAAACATGGGAAGCACATATTAAGGCCTAATGCACACGTTAATAGTGATTTTGCGGTCCACACAACCATGGATCCGTTGTCTATATTTGCGGTAATTTTTCCAAAAAAACCTTCCGTAGTGCATCAGTGTGTCATCAGTGTTCACGGCTCCGCCAAAAAAGAAAAGTCTGGAACACACTGAGTAGGTCGTATGATCTGCAAATACAGTCCATAAAATGACGTCCTGTGTTTTTCCATGGATCCTAGAACATCACGATCGTTTGCATGAGGCCATATAAATGAATGGGTCTGTGTGCGATCTGCACGTTTACAGACAAAAAGCCATGGTCGTGTGCATTAGGCCTAATACAACACAATGAATTTACTTAAATTAGCTCTTAGTTGTATTTGTGTTTTGGGATTTTTTTTTTCCTTCATTCTACCTACCCCACATTTTCTGGGGTCCTCATTAGAAAATCTGGCTAGTTGTGCCATGATACATCACTTTTCCCTTGAGGAATTAGGCAGGTTTTGTAGTTCAAGAGTTTGGAAATAAAACTATGCGACAAACCATCTGGTTACTGTAATGGTGGCCATATTGGTTATCGACCATCTTCCCCAAAGACAAATATAACTAAAATGGCTCAATAGAGCTTCGACTAAAGGAGAAAACAAGGGGTAAAATGCTTCTGAAGTGTCTGTAGTTGGTAAAATGAACTTGGTTTTGCGATGTCCTTTTAGGCAACCGGAATGATGAAAACGATGATGTGTTTGAGGATCAAAAGACTGTGAAAAGCAAAACGACCAGAGGTGGTATGTGTTCGAATGCCATAATGTTAGGAGACACTTCCAGGATCCACCTGGTTCAGGTTACTGTACATCGCAATGTTACTTTTACCTTCTGCAGGTCGTAAGAAAACGGCGTCTACAAGTACGAGGAAAAAGAGTAGCCGCTCTGCAGATCCTGTGACTGAAGGGTATGTCCGGCAGGTCTTTCATGTACGGTCTTGTTTTACCTTTTGAACATCTTTTTGGTCTGGACCATCTGCTGCTCTAATCATCCTGTGATCAAATAATCATTTTTCTGTTTTCTATTTTTTTTTATCTTTGCATTACTAGTGTTTAAAATTATGACAATCAGGGAAGATTAAGAAAGTTTTTTACATGTCGTACATTTTGTGAATTCATAAACTTATTTAGAAAGGAGATTCTATTACTAGAGATGGGCTTTAGCTTTATACTGCTGAAAAGCTTTTTAGAAGTAGGACCCAGCCTGGCACTAGTACCGGGATTTTTGTGATACTTAACACATATGTAAAAGGTCTTTTTCACAGTTTACTTTAATAATCGAGAATATGTCTTCTATTTGCTGGTCATGTTGCCGCAGCTGTTTAGCCCAGTAATGTTGCTAATGGTTGGCTTTTCATGTGGTTGGAGTGGAGAGTCTCTGCCTAGAGTCTGCATGTCGCGTCCGTGTCTTGATTGGTTAGGGTACAAAAATCGTTAATCTAAAGCCAAAGACTGTTAGAGGAATGCGGTAACACTGCAGCATTGCTTTTGGTGATGCATCAAGCTTTATTTATAGCCTGCACCAATATCACTGTAGACAGTGGTGGGAGATTTATCGAAACTGGCGCAAGGAAAAATTGAAGCAGTTGCCCATTGCAACCATATTTTAATTTTAATATTTTTTTTAATATATATTCTAGAGGCCCTGGATGCTTGCCATAAGAAAGTTCACCACCTTCCTTTGCACCAGTTTTGATGTCCCCACTGTTTTATCGCGGTGGAAGTATCCATTTAACTTGATGAAATGGTAGAAGAATTTGTTGGAGTGACTGGCCGTGCTGCAGTTCCCTATACCGGTGGTAGCACCGTTGTTGAGTGAAATATTATGAAAAAACTCTGTGCTGTGGCCCCTTTACTCTCAGGATCGATGGTCCTGGCAGTCGTACCCCTACTGTTCAGAAAGAAAACATCCTAGCGAAATGTCATCACTTTGAGATAAGAAAGCTCTTTTAGGGTGCCCTTACACACACACTTCTTAGGAAATACGGCACTTTTTTGTTGCATTTTTCCTAGCGTTTTTGCTCCTTTTTTTTTTTTCCTTATGTTTTTTGGGGAAAAAACACTGACCAGATGTTAGCTGGAAGTTCAGGGAAATATTAACCACCTGCCGGCAGCCCATAGACTATAAACGTCTGGGCGGTGCTCAATTCTACAGGGACGTTTCAGAACGTCCCACAGATTTATACTTTTTTTTCCGCCCTTTAGCGGCATTTAGCTCTGTGATACAGCGGTCTCTAGATAGCTGACATCACAGAGCTCTGCCCAGAGACCAATGATCACAATTCTTTCAGCGCTTCCCTATCCTAACGGCACCCCTCAACCCGCCTGCCCTCCACTGCCCCCCCCCCCTCGACCTATATATGTACAAGAATAGGCAGCACTCCGATTAAAAATGAAAAAGTGGTTTTCTTCACCCTGGTGCAATGTTTCGGCTCTAATACTGGCTCTAGTATTAGAGCCGAAACGTTGCACCAGGGTGAAGAAAACCACTTTTTCATTTTTAATCGGAATGCTGCCTATTTTTGTAATAATCTCTGCTGGACGGTGGATTTATCTATCTCTATCGATCTCTCATATATTGACGTATAGTTTTAGGCTGGGGCTACACTGCGACTTTAGCCGCAACACTAGTCGCACGACCAAAGATCACTATGTTCCATAGCCTACATGGCAAGTAATGAAAGTGAATGTGGTCGTAGTAATTTTACTTGCCATGTAGGCTACCGGACAAAACTAATTTTTAGCCACAAGGCCTGTCGTTGCCAAAGTTGTCATGTAGCCCCAGGATAGAACTATACTATATATCAATATATATCAGAGATATGAGAATACTATCTTTATATATATATATATATATATATATATATCTATCTAAATTGCGATTTTATTTTATTTTTTATATTTATTTGTATACACAAAAAAATAAAAGATTATTATTTCTATCTACCCATCTCTTTATCTATATATTTTATAACATATATATTGAGGTACAGTTTTAGGCTGGGGCTACACGGCGACTATGGAATCTGCTTTAGAAAATTTGCTCTCCAAAAGCCAGTTTGCGCACCATTCATTGTAAGCTCTGTGCCCAGTGTGTAAGAAGTGCGCACACATTTAGTATTGCTGAAGTTGGCAGACATATATTTAGGTGTGTTTAGCCAGTGGCATTCACCAGATGTCAAAAAACATCATTCACGTTTTTTTATTTACCTTTTTTTTTTTTTTCCCTTTTACAGTTTTTAAAAGTGAAATATAGAACTTTTTTTTTTTTCTTTACACAATATGGAAGTCCAACATGTTCTGAGAAAAACAAGACCAAATACATGTAGGTTGGAAGACTAATAGAAGAACAATTTGCTTTTAAATTTGCAGCTGGCTAAAACTTGAAAATGACCCTGGTCAGGAAGTAGTTAAACACACTACAAACAGTGTTTTTTTTCCCGTAACAATGAACAGCTAGGGTTGGTTTGCCGTTTTTTTTTGGTTTGGTTTTTTCACAGCCAGTTTCGTTCTTCTCCAGTAGACCTTAGTTTGACCCCCCCCCCCCCCCCAGTAAACCATGTCTTGCAAAAAGGAATCCATCACATGATTTGCGCTGTACAATGCAGCTCGTAAAATGCACTATTTTTCTAACCGAACGCCAGAAAAAAAAATACAAAGATTACACCGCCAAAAAGTGTGTGAAGGAAGACTTATAGATTTTATTTTTTTTATTGCTTTAATAGTGAAGTTGGAAATCTAGAATATTCCACCACACATTTGTAAATATAATATGGTTTCAAATCATACCTGTATTGTACTTCATGTAATTCTCCAGCAGATGACGCAGCCATGGTATCATGATTTAACGTGTCCATATCAATCTTTTTTAAGGGAGAATAAAGAAGCAGAATCTGTTAGTGTCTCTACAAGGCCATCACGAAGAGCTAAAAGCATAGCTTTGGAGAAAACAAAAATGAATCTCTGTAAGCTTCTCAATGAAGAGGCAAAATAATGCATTGTTGTAATATTCATGTAGACGTACTGTACAGGGAAGTTGTTCTATCCAGGGGAGAAATAAAGCAGCCACCTCTTTGTATCGACAATATGACTGTACTGTAATAAAGTGACTTGTTCGATTTTGCTACTTTGCTTTCATGTTTTTACTTATTCATTTTTCATTTATTTTGTCTTTAACCTAATAAATATTAAGGGTTGAACGTTTCAACTTTATCATGTTTAAAAATATCTAAATCTATTTAAATGCACTCGAAAGCAACCATGCCTATACAGTTCAAGTCAAAAGTTCACATAAACCTTAGCCACATTAATTTAAAACAGTTTTTCACAAATCATGATATTTAATGCTAGTACACATTCCCCCTCTCAGATCAGTTTGGTTATATTTCAAGAATGTGATATGTCAGAATAATACGAGGAACAATAATTTATTTCAGCTTTTATTTCTTTCATCACATTCCCTGTGGCTCAGAAGTTTACATTCACGAGGTTCGCATTTGGAAGCATTGCCTTTAAATTATCTAACTTGGGTGGAAAGTTTTGGGTCGCTATCCACAAGCTTCTCACAATAAGCTGCTGGAATTTTGGCCCATTCCTCCTGACAAAACTGGTGTAATGGAGTCAGGTTTGTAGGCCTACTTTCTCGCTCACATTTTAACATCGCTCATGACCGCACCCATGCGAGGAGATCGCCTTTCCCAGGGCAGGAAACGAGTAGATAAAAAGGTTCACACCCCCTCCGTTTCCGGTTTCCTGTCCACATCTGTTGTCCTGGGGAACTTCTGCTCCCATTGGAGATATGTATCTAATTTTTACCCTTTCACCTATGACCGCACTCCTGGAGAGACATCCCATCTGCTGGACAGGAAACCTAAGGATATAAAAAGGACACAACTCTCCACACACCCAGTCAGGTTTCCTGTCCTCCGGATGGATTGTCCTATAGGAAAAGCACTTCTCCCTGGGTTGCAGACCCCCTAGCAAGGTTCCTACCTTATTTCCCTAGGGGTGCTCTGGAAGGTATTAGTCTCCTTTGGAGGGAGCAACCTTAAGCCTGGTACAGGTACTTCCTCCTCTCCTGGTCCATCACCTCCCTCACTGGAGGTGGTTCAAGGTACACAGGGCGAGTGCTTCCTCTGGCAGGGGAGCAGTCTCCCAGGGTCATACTCTGCTCCCTATTGGGGCCGGATGATGCCCAGCGTTGGCGGCTTCCAGCGCACTCAGTGCAGAACTTCCCGGTCGCCGCGACGCGTCACTTCCAGCGGGGTGACGCATCCTACGCTCCAGGAGGCGCTGGTTCCGGGAGGAGGTGCTCTAAGTGACTGGAGCAGAGGGCCTCCCAGCCAATCCAAGGCCTATTTAGGCCTGAACAACACGGAGCCTCAGTCTCCAGCTTCTTCCATTATGGAAACGCCAGGAGAAGCATCAGGATGCTCTGACCGCTTGGATGCCACCAAATCCTCCAGTCTGGTACTTGAGGGAAAAGTCAGGACTATGGGGTAAGATCAAAAAAACACTAAATGCTGTCCCCATTTCTTGCATATGTTTAGGCCAAGGATTGTCCTAGGGAAAAACCCACAACAAGGAATATGCTGTTTGTAAAAAGAAACTAGCATCCTCCTATAATAAGAGACTTTGTCAAATGTTTAGACAACATTCTCTCAGAAGAATCTACAAACTTGGCCTTAAGTATTAAAGATATTGTGAGGGCAGAAATTAGGAACTCCCTAAAGCCCCTTAAAAGAGAGAAGGATTTACCGCCTACCTCTGCTAGCAAGATAGATCTATCTGATTCCTCAGCTGAAGAGGACTTTCAGCCAGTGGAAGGAGGAGAGTACAGCTCCTTAGACAATACCTCGGACGAAGAAGAGGGAGGGAGAAATTTGTTCCCAACGGAAGACCTAGATCAACTTCTCAAAACCGTAAGGGCAACTATGAACGTCGAGCCCAAAGAACCTCAGTCCGTCCAGGGCATAATGTTTCAAGGTCTAGGGCCTAGAAGAAACAACCTTTCCCATTCATAGGAATATAACCAGCCTCATTAAAAGGGAACGGAAAAATCCTGATAGGAAAGTGGGTATGCCCAAATTCCTCAAGAGGAAATATCCCTTTTGAGGATGATGTATGTAAAGACTGGGATAACAACCCTAGACTTGACGCCCCAGTGGCAAAAATTTCAAGGAAACCTTCCCTTCGAGGATCTAGGCTCCTTGTCTGATCCCATGGATAGAAAGGCCGACTTCTATCTAAAAAAAGGTTTAGGAAGCTTCTATGGGGGCCTTTAGAGACTTGGCCACGCAGGAGGCTGCAATGCCCGTTTTAAAGATATGGCTCGCACAATTAGAGCTTCATCTCAAAGACAAGACCTCTAGGGATTAAATCCAAGGCTGCAGACTTTATTTGCGGATGCCTCCGTAGACTCTGTACACCTTTCTGCCAGATCAGCAGCCCTATCAAATACCGCTAGATGGGCTATCTGGCTAAAAACCTGGAAGCGAGACACTGGGTCAAAATGGAAGCTGTGCGCTATTCCCTGCTCTGGAGATTATCTATTTGGGCCCCCGCTAGACGACCTACTAGAAAAAGCGTCCGATAGCAAAAAAGGGTTCCTTACACAGGCAAGAATGAAAGATTCCTTTTGTCCCAAAAGGCCTAATAACAAAAGACCTAACCCTAAGGGACAGTATTTTAGAGCCTCAAAATTCACAAGGAAAAATAAGGCGTTCCTCTTCAGGCCTCAAAAAGACCCTAAAAACAGAGACCAACAATGACGCCAAAAGTTCCATGGTGGGGGGCTGTCTATCCCTGTTTTTCAAGGATTGGCAGAGAATATCAGCGAATCCTTGGATCTTAGGTATTCTAAATAGAGGATATGTGCTAGAGTTCAGGTTTCTTCCCCGAGACAGATTTCTTCCCACAAGGCCCCTAAGGGACCTAGAGGAGCAGAAAGTCTTAGAATTAGAAATCCTGTCACTTTTATAGAAAAAGGAGTCCTACTTCAAGTCCCAAGGACAGACAGGTCAGGGCTTTTATTCCCCTCTCTTCCTGCTGAAGAAAACAGGAGGAAGACACAGGGTCATAATAAACATAAAAAAAAGAATTAATCTTTATCTGACCTACAAAAAATTCCACATTGCTTAAACTGTAAATCTCCTCTCCAGGGATTGTGTGATGGCATCACTAGACATAGAGGACACTTACTACCACGTACCAATATGCTGTCCTCATAAAAAATATCTGAGGGTAGCAGTGACCCTCAAAGGTCCTTTACTTCACCTACAATACAGAGCCCTCCCCTTTGGCATTTCTCAAGCCCCAAGGGTATTCTCGAAACTAATAGCAGAAGTGATCTGTTAAATCAGGACGAAGGACATCCTCCTGATCCCATACCTGGACGATTTTTTAATAGTCGCAGAAACATCTCAGGCCCTGACCCAACAAATAGAGATAATGTGCGCTATACTAACGAGGTTAGGATGGAACATTAATCTAAAAAAAGTCAAACTTAAACCCATCAAACAGATGTGTATTCCTAGGAATTCTGCTAGACTCCTCCAAGCAGATGTCCTTCCTTCCAGAAGGGAAAAATCAATCCCCTGATACAGTCTCAGAACTATACTTAGACCATACGACCTCTTTCAGGAAGGCCATGTCAGCCCTGGGCCTCATGATGTCATGCATCCCAGCTGTACTATGGGCTCACTTCAGATCCAGGGCTCTACAGTGGGACATTCTAAACCAGTGGGACAGGAGCAGTCTCTCCCTAGACCAATCCCTACACATCTCATCCACAGTCAGGCTGTTTCTCAGATGGTGGTTGAACAGGGAGAACCTCATGCGGGGCGTTCCATGGAAATCAACTCCTCTCAATATTACCACATACGTGAGTCCTTGGGGGTGGGGAGCTCATTACGACTCCTCTTTTCTTCAGGGTCAGTGGTATCAACAGACCGTACAGGGATCCTCTAACTTCAGGGCAATTTCAGGTCGGAACTGAAAAATCTATTCTGACAACTCAACCACAGTGTCTTATATAAATCGTCCGGGAGTACAAGATCGGCCTTCGTGATGGACTTATCTTCCCAGATATTTTCTCTGGTAGAACACCACCTGTTGACCATTTCAGCTGTCCATCTGAAGGGAAAAGACAACCAGGTGGCAGATATTCTAAGCTGAGAAAGGCTACGCCAGTCAGAATGGTCTCTGAATACGACAGTATTTCAGAAGATTGATCCCCTCAAAAGATCTATTTGTGTCCAGGGAAAACAGAAAGACCAAAAGATTCTTCTCCCTAGACTCCTCAGAACACACAACAGCAATAGACGCATTCTCCCAATGTTGAAGTCAAGTGAGGGGCTATGCCCCCCCCCCCTCACTAAACTTCCCAAGAGTAATCAGAAGGGTCAGGGAAGACAAGGCCAGTGTGATATTAATATCCCCCTCCTGGCCAAAGAGACCATGGTTCACATGGTTAAGGAAAATGTCCTCAGACCAACTGTGGATTCTCCTGAACATACTAAATCTCCTATACCAGGGTCCAGTAATGCACCCCGAGATTCAGAAACTCCATCTGACAGCCTGGAAACTGAAAGTATAATCCTTAGACCGAGAGGATTCTCAGAGTTTGTCATTTCCACCCTGCTAGCTAGTAGGAAACAGGTTACCTCAAAAATATTTCTGAGAGCCTGGAAAGCATTTATGAATTTTGCAGGCAGGGACATTAATCCTCTAACCAAACCAGATATCCCACTAATATTGGACTTTCTCCAGGCAGGATTAAATAAGAACCTTAGGCCTAGCACGTTAAAGGTTCAGATATCCGCACTAAGTCCCTTTTTTTATTTTAAATTAGCAGAACACCCCTGGATTAAGAGATTCCTAACAGGCTCCTGCAGACTGGAACCACAGATAAGATCCCCAGTTCCTCCATGGGACTTAAACATCGTTCTCCAGGCTATGACAAACCCACCGTTCGAACCACTAGACTCTATATCCATAAAATGCTGACACTCAAAATGACATTCTTGCTAGCCATTACATCAGCCCGTAGAGTGAATGAGATCCAGTACCTAAAGATCACCAAGGATCTAAGATCCTCAGAAAATTTGTTTGCCCAGTTTCAGGGTCCTAACAAAGGTTCGGCAGCCACTAAAGCGAGATCGATTAAACAGGCCATACAGTTAGCCTATGTAAATCAGAAACTCCAACCTCCAGAGCACTGGCGTAGCTATAGGGGTCGCAGCGGTCGCAATTGCGACCGGGCCCCGAAGCCAGGGGGCCCACAGCCCCCCGCACCACATCAATAAAAAGTTACTATAGTAACTCGGGCCGCGAGCCCCTGTTACTATAGTAACAGACTGTACTTACCTTCCTGGTTCCGGAGCGGAGGTCCTGACGTCACAGCGCTATGCGCCGCGCACAGCATCGAGTGGACAGAACTTCCGCCGCGGCTGAAGAGGAAGGTAAGATTAGCCCTGACTGGCGGGGTCCGACTCCCGGGACCCACCAATCAGCTGTTTTGAAGGGGACGCAGCACTCGTACGAGAGCTGCTTCCCTTCATTCCGGTCACACTGTGAATCGGTGTCGGCGATTCACAGTGTGAGCGAGTAGTGAAATGAAGGGGAAGCAGCTCTCGTACGAGTGCTGCGGCCCCTTCAAAACAGCTGATTGGCGAGTCCCGGGAGACGGACCCTGACACATCAGCTATTGATGGCCTATACATGAGGATAGGCCATCAATGTTTAGGGACTGCACAACCCCTTTAAGCTTACGATCTAGCAGGCTTAGGGGGCCCGTGAGACAGGATCACAGATTGTGTGATCCTGTCTGCTGGGCCCTGTATCTAAGCCAATCACATGGTAGGCTTAGATACATGGCCCATGTGTGATCCTGTCTGATGGGCCCTGTATTTAAGCCTACCACACTGTAGGCTTAGATACATGGCCCATGTGTGATCCTGTCTGATGGGCCCTGTATATAAGCCTACCACACTGTAGGTTTAGATACAGGGCCCCAGCACACAGTAATCTTATACTGTATAAGATTACTGTCTGCTGGACTCTGTATCTAAGCCTACCTTGTGGTAGGCTTAGATACAGGGTCCCACAGACAGTATCACACATGGGCCCTGTATCTAAGCCTAACACATGTGTTACTAATAGTTTTTTTGTGTGTTTTCTTACAGGTTCGGTCGTTGGACTACGTCGGATTCCAGGACTGCTTCGATGACGGCTTTTTTTTTTATTATTAATAAAATGGTTAATCAGGGCTGTGTTTTTTTTTTTTATTTCAATAAAATATTTTTTCTATGTCTTTGTGTTTTTTTTTAGACTATATTACTACTGCCTTAGTAATGGCCGCCGGCTGATTGACAGCGTCCGTTGCTAAGGCGGGGCTTAGTGTTAGCCGATGCAGAGGCTAATACTAACCCCCTTTATTACCCCAGTACCCACCGCCACCAGGGGTGCTGGGAAGAGCCGGGTACCATCCAGTACCTGACCATCTGTAGGGATGGTCGGGCACTGGGCTGGCCGCAGTCTGGTATTATCAGGAGGGGAAAGGCCAAAAACAGTGGCCCTTCCCACCCTGGTGATGCTAGGCTGCTGCTGCTTTATTGTATCTGGCTGGTTATGAAAAATGGGGGGTACCCCACGTCATTTAAAAAAAAAAAAATTATTGGAAAGAATGATGTCGGGTCCCCCCCCAATTTTCATAACCAGCCAGATACAACACAGCAGCAGCGGGCAGCATTACCAGGGTGGGAAGGGCCACTGTTTTTGGCCTTCCCCAGCCTAATACTACCAGCCTGCGGCCACCCCGGTGCCTGCCCGTCTCTACAGATGGTCAGGTACTGGTTCGTACTCGGCTCTTCCCAGTACCCCTGGTGGCGGTGGGTACCGGGGTAATAATGGGGGTTAGTGTTGGCCTTTGCACCGGCTCACATTAAGCCCCGCCTTAGTAATGGAGGTTGTCAATCAGCCAGCGGCCATTACTAAGGCAGTGATAATAAAGTTTAAAAAGATACAAGCACATCGAAAAAATATTTTATTGAAATAAAAAAACACAACCCTCATTAACCATTTTATTGAGAATAAAAAAACGCCGTCATTGAAGTCCTCATATCCGAAGTCCAACAACCGAACCTGTAAAAAAACACAATCACACAAAAATAATCCAAATTGGGAAGAAAAACTGCTCTGAACGGGTGGTCAGGTGTGAATTGAACTAGTATCCTCACAAAATCGTCAGAGTGCCTGATGAAGACCACAGTGCGTGGTTGAAACGCGTTGCAGCAACTGAATTTTTATTGTTTTAATAGCATATTGAATAAAATCGTTGAAACAAACTCCGACGATTTTGTGAGGATACTAGTTCAATTCACACCTGAGCGCCCGTTCAGAGGAGCAGTTTTTTCTTCCCAATTTGAATCACTTCAAAACCGCGAGGAGATGAGTTCCTGATACGAATTCACCCCATGCGGTTATGGCTCCAGAGGGAAGCACAGTGTGATCGAGTGTGTACAAGCTACAAAGTCAGATTTAAATATAAAGACTCAACCGGTTAAGTAACTGGTTAGGTGCCACTATAAAGTATTTAAGCACCTCCACTAAATATTACAGGCAAGCTTCATGTATACTGAGAAAACTTATTTAGAACCAGGAAGACAAAAAGCCACAAAAGTAATGGAAAAAATAAAAAAATTTATTAGGACATACAACACAAAAGTTGAAAATATTAAAATTCAAGGAGATCTAAAAGAACAATGTGGGATATAACGCCAATAAATTTAGGGTGTCCTACAATGATTGTATTCCATAGCTTAGTTGTACCTGACAAATGACCATAAATATGTCAAAAAAGTCTCAATGATGGATAGAGCATATATAAACAGTCTATCGATATTACAATAAATGTATTTGAACACAGGCACATTTGGAGCATCATATCAACAGGTATAATAGGAGTGCCCAGGGTCATAGAGTTCCAAACCCTGTGTTACCAAGATAAAAGTAAATGCAATAGAGACCGTCAAAGACAGATACAACAGGCCAGAGGGAAAGAATGGGATAGATGTTGAGAATACAAGTAGGTCCAAAGGGATCTACTAGACATGCGACTAGCTTGTATAGCAGGCTTACCCATGGAAGTTAGTGTATGTGGTCCCACACTGCGGCCCGAAGTGATAGCGCCTCGACGCGCGTTTCGCCAAACTGGCTTCCTCAGGGGATAATGTGTGACAATGTTGCATTCTGTAAGCTTATATATAGCTCAGGTGGATAGTGACTCACTGTGTTCCGGTGTGTTTTGCTCCATTACCGGTCCACGGCGCATGCGCGGGAGTTCGGCTTGAGCCGCGGGATCCCGACCATCTGTCGTCACGCTCCTGCCGCGCATGCGCGCCCCCACGGAGACGGGATCCCTGGAGACGAGGCAGGCGCAGCACGAGCGTGAAGACAACAGAAAGCCGGGCGAGGCTCCCAGACTCATCCACGCATGCGCAACCCCGGAAAAAGACGATGTACATGTAAGTATAGTGATCCTAACTATGATCCCATTCAAGAAGGATAAATAATGTATTATGTCCCCAGTGTGATAAGGCAAGAAGGGGAAAAGACAAAGGACGGAAAAACACAAAAAAGAAGAAAGAAAAAAAGAGAAAGAGAAGAACGCACGCAGACACAAGAAACCGGGAAAACAGAACAGAGCATGGTGAGTGAAGCAGAGGTGTGCACTACAGACTGTTAGCTCATACAATGTTATTGTAAACATGATAATAAAGACATAATAATACAAAGTGATAGATACATAGGTGCCACTGTTAATATTCCAGAGTATAACGGATTATAAGTGAACCAAAAAAATAGTAATAAGGCCGTGAAACATAAAAACCAGCAAAAGGGAATAAATGATGAACAGGAGTATAAGGCACAATAAATAAGTGAGAATGGAAGATCATGAAATAATCATGAATGGAAAATACAAGCCAGTGTGAATACTGGCGGTAAGTGACAGTAAAAAGAAAGAAACAAAGGTAATACATTGTTGAGAACATGAAACCAAGGGAGACGGGAAAGGAGACAGAGAGAAGTTGCCACACAATGGGAAAAGAAAGAAAGAAAAATCCTAAACATATAATCAACATTTAGGGTGAGAGTAAAGATCATGAACAATCATGAATGGAGGACGCGAGCCAATGTAGATGCCGGCGATAAGTGACAACAAGGAAAGAGAATAGTGACAAATTATAATATGCATGGGACCGCGAGAAAACGGAAGGAAGACAGAGCGGGTTACCCCCATTGTATAACAAAAAAAGGGGGGGATCATTTGGAAAGGATAAAAACACCAACAATATTAGCACATGGTAAGCAATAATGAACTCGGTTAGTTTTCATCTTGTCTGATGGGGTTGGTTGGTATATAGAGGATACAGATGCCTGTTCCAAGAGCAGCGGATTGGAGTCACCCAGTCATCTAAATATAGCAATGCGACAGAAAACAGGCATTAGCAACAGCTAAAAATTCTAAAAAGTAAGGGGAATACAGATAAAAGAGAGAAGCTAAGATGGTATAGGATAAATTCCATAACAGAGAAGGGTTCTCATAGAAATGCTGAGAAACTCAAGTTTTCATTAAGACCAATGGGGGTCATCGTGCCTAAAGTAACGATCCACCTGCACTCTTTTTGTGCAAGTGTCCTCTTGACATCTCCACCTCTGACACCACAATGGATTCGATCAATCCCCCGTACACGGAAGGTTTTAGGGTCACATCCATGTTTTAATTTGAAGTGTCTAGGGATGGTTTTTAAGGTTGTCAGATCGTCTATGTCTCTAGCTGCAATGATGTCCCTTACATGTTCCCGGACCCGCAACCTAAATTGTCTAGAGGTTAAACCCACATACACCTTGGGGCAGTCACAGGTGGCATAATATATCACGTGAGTAGTACTACACGAAATATATTGCAGAATTCTGAAGCGTCTGTCACTCCTGACAGAATCGAAAGTTGTAATACGTAGGATATTAGGACATGTCACACAGTCACCACAAGGGAAACATCCCTGGGCTGGACCTCTGGTTGAAAAAGGATTTTCTCGTCTTGGGACATAATGGCTCTGAACCAGAAAATCTCTCAGATTCCGGCTTCTTCTCGCTGTCATTTGTGGATGAGGAGCTAAGACTGGAATAAATGTTGGCTCTAGTTGTAACATGGGCCAGTGTTTTTGTAGAATATCTCTCATGGTCTGCCATTGATTGTTGTGGGTAGAGATGAACCTAATCACCCCGGGCGTCTCGTCTTTTTGTTCTGACGGCAATGGGTTAAGTAAGTGTTTCCTTTCCACTCTCTTAGCCCTGTTGTAGCCCTGTTTAATACAACGGTGGCTATAACCCCTTTCCCTGAAACGTTCCTTCAGATCTAATGCTTGATTTTCAAACCTGGCCTCTGAGGAGCAGATCCGCCTCATCCTCAGGAATTGACCAACCGGGACAGCTTTTACGGTGGAATATGTGTGCGCCGATGTCGCATGTAGTAGGGAGTTGACCGACGTCTCTTTCCTAAAGACGTCGGTCTGTAGTCTCCCATCATTATCGGCTTCAATGGTTATGTCCAGAAAGTCCACCTTTTGCCTATCATGGGTGAATGTCAATTTTATGTTCCAGGTGTTGATGTTTAAATTATGCATAAAATCGGCAAGGTGTAATTCAGTGCCCTGCCAGATGATTAATACGTCATCAATGTAACGTAACCAGCACTGTACATGGTTGGCGGCACAGGCGCCGTCGCCATGCACAACCTGCCTCTCCCAGAGGCCCAGAAACAGGTTGGCATACGACGGCGCGCATGCCGCCCCCATGGCAGTGCCTTGCTTCTGGACATAAAAGGTGTCCTTGAAGACAAACATATTATGAGTCAAAATAAATTCCAACAGATCAATTATCAACTCACACAATTGGCTGTCCCGGTTGCTCATCCCGAGAAAAAAGCGGACCGCCCTGATGCCGTCCTGATGTCTAATGCAAGTATACAGAGATTCCACATCTACTGTGACCAGTATCATGTCTGCTTCCAGAGATATACCGTCGATTCTTTTGAGCACCTCTGTGGTGTCCCTGACATATGAAGGCAGACACTCCACCAGAGGTTTCAAATAAAAGTCAATGAACTTGCACACAGGTTCGCATAGACCTCCGATCCCTGACACTATCGGGCGGCCTGGTGGGTCTTTGATGTTTTTATGAATTTTTGGGAGGAGGTAGAACATTGGAATTTTAGGAAATTCCACGCTCAAACCATCCAATGTTTTTTTAGAGATGATCCCTGTCTCAAAGGCTCTGTTCAAGATTTTAAGTAGCTCCAAAGAAAAGGAGCTGAGGGGGTTATAACTTAATTTGCAGTATGTCTCTTTGTTTCGTAGTTGGCGAAAGGCTTCTTTTTCATATTGTTTAGTTGGCCAGATCACAATGTTCCCCCCCTTGTCCGCTGCTTTGAATACTACATCCTTAAGAGATTGTAAAGATTGCAACGCGATGCGTTGTGCAACTGTGAGGTTATCAAATTTCTTGTTGATGGAGATCTGCTTGAAATCCTCCATCACAAGTTTTGTGAAAATCTCCACTTGTGGACACAGGGACAAGGGGGGGAATTTTTTGGATCTGGGGGCAATCCAATTCAGAGACCCACCTTGCTCAAGGGGAATTTGTTCCCGTAAAAGTTCCTCCAAGTTTCCTGTTCCAAGGGACTATCCAAGCCCATGTGGCTATCACCCCTCCCATGGAGTTTACGTAACACCAACTTCCTTGAAAATAAGTATAGATCTTTTATCGCTGTGAAGAGATCGAATGTATTACTTGTGGAGAATGTCAACCCTTTACTTAAAATCTCACATTGCGTGTCAGAGAGGATGTGTGTCGATAGATTAATTACCTCTAGATTCCTAGGTTTTTTACCCCCTGAGTAGGGAGATGGTGTTTTTCGTTTGGTCACTTGTCTCTCCCTGTTTCTCCGGGGGAGGCTTAGTCCTTGTCCGGGTACTGTGTCCCCATGCCACCTGACTGCAGTACGTTCGTCGTTAGAGGTCTGGGAAGATATGGACCCTGATCTGGATCGAAATCCGGAGCGTTGTCTACCACTCCTCCATTTATAGACCCTACCTTGTAGGTAATCATTATTATCCCTCTGGAATTTTTGACTTTTAGTTGCGCAAATCTCTGTTTCCCACTTTTTAAACTCTATCTCTAGGTCAACATTTAATTTATCCAGGGCCTCCTGAGAGAGGTCTTTTTTGAGGGTCGTGTTAATGTCATCTATCTCCTTCTCTATTACCCTCAACGATGAGCTATTGGACTGGATCAGAAGGTCCATGTAGCCTCGTGAGCAGGTGGGGGATAATTGTTCCCATTTATCTCTAAAGGTCTCATCCTCATTGGGAAAGGTAGGGAATACCTGAATCCTCAGACCTCTTGGGATAAAACCTTTAGTTAAATATCTTTCTAGGAACGCTTTGTTCCACCAGATTTTAGTCCTCTGTTTAAAAAGGCTTTTAAGCCTAATAGTTAGATCTCTCGTATTTCTCCCATTGCTGTCTAAAAACAAATTCAGATCTTCCTTAAAAACATCGTTAAGTTGCGAGATCCAGGACTGGTCTCGCACTCGAAAGTCCATGTTAGGCCCAGAGCCTACAGCTGTGAAAGACACAGAAAACGACAAATTTAAATATAAAGACTCAACCGGTTAAGTAACAGGTTAGGTGCCACTATAAAGTATTTAAGCACCTCCACTAAATATTACAGGCAAGCTTCATGTATACTGAGAAAACTTATTTAGAACCAGGAAGCCAAAAAGCCACAAAAGTAATGGAAAAAATACAAAATTTTATAAGGACATACAACACAAAAGTTGAAAATATTAAAATTCAAGGAGATCTAAAAGAACAATGTGGGATATAACGCCAATAAATTTAGGGTGTCCTACAATGATTGTATTCCATAGCTTAGTTGTACCTGACAAATGACCATAAATATGTCAAAAAAGTCTCAATGATGGATAGAGCATATATAAACAGTCTATCGATATTACAATAAATGTATTTGAACACAGGCACATTTGGAGCATCATATCAACAGGTATAATAGGAGTGCCCAGGGTCATAGAGTTCCAAACCCTGTGTTACCAAGATAAAAGTAAATGCAATAGAGCCCGTCAAAGACAGATACAACAGGCCAGAGGGAAAGAATGGGATAGATGTTGAGAATACAAGTAGGTCCAAAGGGATCTACTAGACATGCGACTAGCTTGTATAGCAGGCTTACCCATGGAACTTAGTGTATGTGGTCCCACACTGCGGCCCGAAGTGATAGCGCCCCGACGCGCGTTTCGCCAAACTGGCTTCCTCAGGGGATAATGTGTGACAATGTGGCATTGTGTAAGCTTATATATAGCTCAGGTGGATAGTGACTCACTGTGTTCCGGTGTGTTTTGCTCCATTACCGGTCCACGGCGCATGCGCGGGAGTTCGGCTTGAGCCGCGGGATCCCGACCATCTGTCGTCACGCTCCTGTCGCGCATGCGCGCCCCCAGGGACGCATATCCCTGGAGACGAGGCAGGCGCAGCACGAGCATGAAGATGACAGAAAGCCGGGCGAGGCTCCCAGACTCATCCACGCATGCGCAACCCTGGAAAAAGACGATGTACATGTAAGTATAGTGATCCTAACTATGATCCCATTCAAGAAGGATAAATAATATATTATGTCCCCAGTGTGATAAGGCAAGAAGGGGAAAAGACAAAGGACGGAAAAACACAAAAAAGAAGAAGAAAGAAAAAAGAAAAAAAGAGAAAGAGAAGAACGCACGCAGACACAAGAAACCGGGAAAACAGAACAGAGCATGGTGAGTGAAGCAGAGGTCTGCACTACAGACAGTTAGCTCATACAATGTTATCGTCTTTTTCCGGGGTTGCGCATGCGTGGATGCGTGTAATGGAGCAAAACACACCGGAACACAGTCAGTCACTATCCACCTGAGCTATATATAAGCTTACACAATGCCACATTGTTACACATTATCCCCTGAGGAAGCCAGTTTGGCGAAACGCGCGTCGGGGCGCTATCACTTCGGGCCGCAGTGTGGGACCACATACACTAACTTCCATGGGTAAGCCTGCTATACAAGCTAGTCGCATGTCTAGTAGATCCCTTTGGACCTATTAGTATTCTAAACATCTATCCCATTCTTTCCCTCTGGCCTGTTGTATCTGTCTTTGACGGTCTCTATTGCATTTACTTTTATCTTGGTAACACAGGGTTTGGAACTCTATGACCCTGGGCACTCCTATTATACCTGTTGATATGATGCTCCAAATGTGCCTGTGTTCAAATACATTTATTGTAATATCGATAGACTGTTTATATATGCTCTATCCATCATTGAGACTTTTTTGACATATTTATGGTCATTTGTCAGGTACAACTAAGCTATGGAATACAATCATTGTAGGACACCCTAAATTTATTGGCGTTATATCCCACATTGTTCTTTTAGATCTCCTTGAATTTTAATATTTTCAACTTTTGTGTTGTATGTCCTAATAAAATTTTGTATTTTTTCCATTACTTTTGTGGCTTTTTGGCTTCCTGGTTCTAAATAAGTTTTTTCAGTATACATGAAGCTTGCCTGTAATATTTAGTGGAGGTGCTTAAATACTTTATAGTGGCACCTAACCCGTTACTTAACCGGTTGAGTCTTTATATTTAAATTTGTCGTTTTCTGTGTCTTTCACAGCTGTAGGCTCTGGGCCTAACATGGACTTTCGAGTGCGAGACCAGTCCTGGATCTCGCAACTTAACGATGTTTTTAAGGAAGATCTGAATTTGTTTTTAGACAGCAATGGGAGAAATACGAGAGATCTAACTATTAGGCTTAAAAGCCTTTTTAAACAGAGGACTAAAATCTGGTGGAACAAAGCGTTCCTAGAAAGATATTTAACTAAAGGTTTTATCCCAAGAGGTCTGAGGATTCAGGTATTCCCTACCTTTCCCAATGAGGATGAGACCTTTAGAGATAAATGGGAACAATTATCCACCACCTGCTCACGAGGCTACATGGACCTTCTGATCCAGTCCAATAGCTCATCGTTGAGGATAATAGAGAAGGAGATAGATGACATTAACACGACCCTCAAAAAAGACCTCTCTCAGGAGGCCCTGGATAAATTAAATGTTGACCTAGAGATAGAGTTTAAAAAGTGGGAAACAGAGATTTGCGCAACTAAAAGTCAAAAATTCCAGAGGGATAATAATGATTACCTACAAGGTAGGGTCTATAAATGGAGGAGTGGTAGACCATGCTCCGGATTTCAATCCAGATCAGGGTCCATATCTTCCCAGACCTCTAACGACGAACGTACTGAAGTCAGGTGGCATGGGGACACAGTACCCGGACAAGAACTAAGTCTCCCCCGGAGAAACAGAGAGAGACAAGTGACCAAACGAAAAACACCATCTCCCTACTCAGGGGGTAAAAAACCTAGGAATCTAGAGGTAATTAATCTATCGACACACATCCTCTCTGACACGCAATGTGAGATTTTAAGTAAAGGGTTGACATTCTCCACAAGTAATACATTCGATCTCTTCACAGTGATAAAAGATCTATACTTATTTTCAAGGAAGTTGGTGTTACGTAAACTCCATGGGAGGGGTGATAGCCACATGGGCTTGGATAGTCCCTTGGAACAGGAAACTTGGAGGAACTTTTACGGGAACAAATTCCCCTTGAGCAAGGTGGGTCTCTGAATTGGATTGCCCCCAGATCCCAAAAATTCCCCCCCTTGTCCCTGTGTCCACAAGTGGAGATTTTCACAAAACTTGTGATGGAGGATTTCAAGCAGATCTCCATCAACAAGAAATTTGATAACCTCACAGTTGCACAACGCATCGCGTTGCAATCTTTACAATCTCTTAAGGATGTAGTATTCAAAGCAGCGGACAAGGGGGGGAACATTGTGATCTGGCCAACTAAACAATATGAAAAAGAAGCCTTTCGCCAACTACGAAACAAAGAGACATACTGCAAATTAAGTTATAACCCCCTCGGCTCCTTTTCTTTGGAGCTACTTAAAATCTTGAACAGAGCCTTTGAGACAGGGATCATCTCTAAAAAAAATTGGATGGTTTGAGCGTGGAATTTCCTAAAATTCCAACGTTCTACCTCCTCTCAAAAATTCATAAAAACATTAAAGACCCACCAGGCCGCCCGATTGTGTCAGGGATCCGAGGTCTATGCGAACCTGTGTGCAAGTTCATTGACTTTTATTTGAAACCTCTGGTGGAGTGTCTGCCCTCATATGTCAGGGACACCACAGAGGTGCTCAAAAGAATCGACGGTATATCTCTGGAAGCAGACATGATACTGGTCACAGTAGATGTGGAATCTCTGTATACTTGCATTAGACATCAGGACGGCATCAGGGCGGTCCGCTTTTTTCTCGGGATGAGCAACCGGGACAGCCAATTGTGTGAGTTGATAATTGATCTGTTGGAATTTATTTTGACTCATAATATGTTTGTCTTCAAGGACACCTTTTATGTCCAGAAGCAAGGCACTGCCATGGGGGCTGCATGCGCGCCGTCGTATGCCAACCTGTTTCTGGGCCTCTGGGAGAGGCAGGTTGTGCATGGCGACGGCGCCTGTGCCGCCAACCATGTACAGTGCTGGTTACGTTACATTGATGACGTGTTAATCATCTGGCAGGGCACTGAATTACAGCTTGCCGATTTTATGCATAATTTAAACATCAACACCTGGAACATAAAATTGACATTCACCCATGATAGGCAAAAGGTGGACTTTCTGGACATAACCATTGAAGCCGATAATGATGGGAGACTACAGACCGACGTCTTTAGGAAAGAGACGTCGGTCAACTCCCTACTACATGCGACATCGGCGCACACATATTCCACCGTAAAAGCTGTCCCGGTTGGTCAATTCCTGAGGATGAGGCGGATCTGCTCCTCAGAGGCCAGGTTTGAAAATCAAGCATTAGATCTGAAGGAACGTTTCAGGGAAAGGGGTTATAGCCACCGTTGTATTAAACAGGGCTACAACAGGGCTAAGAGAGTGGAAAGGAAACACTTACTTAACCCATTGCCGTCAGAACAAAAAGACGAGACGCCCGGGGTGATTAGGTTCATCTCTACCCACAACAATCAATGGCAGACCATGAGAGATATTCTACAAAAACACTGGCCCATTTTACAACTAGAGCCAACATTTATTCCAGTCTTAGCTCCTCATCCACAAATGACAGCGAGAAGAAGCCGGAATCTGAGAGATTTTCTGGTTCAGAGCCATTATGTCCCAAGACGAGAAAATCCTTTTTCAACCAGAGGTCCAGCCCAGGGATGTTTCCCTTGTGGTGACTGTGTGGCATGTCCTAATATCCTACGTATTACAACTTTCGATTCTGTCAGGAGTGACAGACGCTTCAGAATTCTGCAATAAATTTTGTGTAGTACTACTCACGTGATATATTATGCCACCTGTGACTGCCCCAAGGTGTATGTGGGTTTAACCTCTAGACAGTTTAGGTTGCGGGTTCGGGAACATGTAAGGGACATCATTGCAGCTAGAGACATAGACGATCTGACAACCTTAAAACCATCCCTAGACACTTCAAATTAAAACATGGATGTGACCCTAAAACCTTCCGTGTACGGGGGATTGATCGAATCCATTGTGGTGTCAGAGGTGGAGATGTCAAGAGGACACTTGCACAAAAAGAGTGCAGGTGGATCGTTACTTTAGGCACGATGACCCCCTTTGGTCTTAATGAAAACTTGAGTTTCTCAGCATTTCTATGAGAACCCTTCTCTGTTATGGAATTTATCCTATACCATCTTAGCTTCTCTCTTTTATCTGTATTCCCCTTACTTTTTAGAATTTTTAGCTGTTGCTAATGCCTGTTTTTTGCCGCATTGCTATATTTAGATGACTGGGTGACTCCAATCCGCTGCTCCTGGAACAGGCATCTGTATCCTCTATATACCAACCAACCCCATCAGACAAGATGAAAACTAACCGAGTTCATTATTGCTTACCATGTGCTAATATTGTTGGTGTTTTTATCCTTTCCAAATGATCCCCCCCTTTTTTTGTTATACAATGGGGGTAACCCGCTCTGTCTTCCTTCCGTTTTCTCGCGGTCCCATGCATATTATAATTTGTCACTATTCTCTTTCCTTGTTGTCACTTATCGCCAGCATCTTCATTGGCTCGCGTCCTCCATTCATGATTGTTCATGATCTTTACTCTCACCCTAAATGTTGATTATATGTTTAGGATTTTTCTTTCTTTCTTTTCCCATTGTGTGGCAACTTCTCTCTGTCTCCTTTCCCGTCTCCCTTGGTTTCATGTTCTCAACAATGTATTACCTTTGTTTCTTTCTTTTTACTGTCACTTACCGCCAGTATTCACACTGGCTTGTATTTTCCATTCATGATTATTTCATGATCTTCCATTCTCACTTATTTATTGTGCCTTATACTCCTGTTCATCATTTATTCCCTTTTGCTGGTTTTTATGTTTCACAGCCTTATTACTATTTTTTTGGTTCACTTATAATCCGTTATACTCTGGAATATTAACAGTGGCACCTATGTATCTATCACTTTGTATTATTATGTCTTTATTATCATGTTTACAATAACATTGTATGAGCTAACAGTCTGTAGTGCACACCTCTGCTTCACTCACCATGCTCTGTTCTGTTTTCCCGGTTTCTTGTGTCTGTGTGCGTTCTTCTCTTTCTCTTTTTTTCTTTTTTCTTTCTTCTTCTTTTTTGTGTTTTTCCATCCTTTGTCTTTTCCCCTTCTTGCCTTATCACACTGGGGACATAATACATTATTTATCCTTCTTGAATGGGATCATAGTTAGGATCACTATACTTACATGTACATCGTCTTTTTCCGGGGTTGCGCATGCGTGGATGAGTCTGGGAGCCTCGCCCGGCTTTCTGTTGTCTTCACGCTCGTGCTGCGCCTGCCTCGTCTCCAGGGATCCCGTCTCCGTGGGGGCGCGCATGCGCGGCAGGAGCGTGACGACAGATGGTCGGGATCCCGCGGCTCAAGCCGAACTCCCGCGCATGCGCCGTGGACCGGTAATGGAGCAAAACACACCGGAACACAGTGAGTCACTATCCATCTGAGCTATATATAGGAAGCCAGTTTGGCGAAACGCGCGTCGGGGCGCTATCACTTCGGGCCGCAGTGTGGGACCACATACACTAAGTTCCATGGGTAAGCCTGCTATACAAGCTAGTCGCATGTCTAGTAGATCCCTTTGGACCTACTTGTATTCTCAACATCTATCCCATTCTTTCCCTCTGGCCTGTTGTATCTGTCTTTGACGGTCTCTATTGCATTTACTTTTATCTTGGTAACACAGGGTTTGGAACGCTATGACCCTGGGCACTCCTATTATACTGTTGATATGATGCTCCAAATGTGCCTGTGTTCAAATACATTTATTGTAATATCGATAGACTGTTTATATATGCTCTATCCATCATTGAGACTTTTTTGACATATTTATGGTCATTTGTCAGGTACAACTAAGCTATGGAATACAATCATTGTAGGACACCCTAAATTTATTGGCGTTATATCCCACATTGTTCTTTTAGATCTCCTTGAATTTTAATATTTTCAACTTTTGTGTTGTATGTTCTAATAAAATTTTGTATTTTTTCCATTACTTTTGTGGCTTTTTGGCTTCCTGGTTCTAAAGAAGTTTTCTCAATCTACAAAGTCAAGTTGTGCTGGCGACATTGCACAACTCACCAAGGTGAGCTCTATTCATAGCTACTTTCTATCCAACAAATATCAGAACGATATCACCTTAGAGGAGCGCCGTTTTCTCTCTTTTTTATCTTTTTTACAAAAATAATCCGTAACACATAAAGAAGCAAAATTATTATTCTTACCTTTCCTGGGTCCAGCGCTGGAGCCGCAATGTCAGTGAGCTGAGTCCTGTATTTAATCCGATCATGTGTGATACTGTCTGCTGGGCCCTATATCTAATCCAATCATGTGTGATACTGTCTGCTGGGCCCTATCTCTAATCCTATCATGTGTGATACTGTCTGCTGAGCCACTGTATCTAATCCTATCATGTGTGATACTGTCTGCTGAGTCATTGTATCTAATCCTATCATGTGTGATACTGTCTGCTCAACCACTGTATCTAATCCCATCATGTGTGATACTGTCTGCTGAGTCATTGTATCTAATCCTATCATGTGTGATACTGTCTGCTCAGCCACTGTATCTAATCCTATCATGTGTGATACTGTCTGCTGAGTTATTGTATCTAATCCTATCATGTGTGATACTGTCTGTTGAGTCATTGTATCTAATCCTATCATGTGTGATACTATCTGCTCAGCCACTGTATCTAATCCTATCATGTGTGATACTGTCTGCTCAGCCACTGTATCTAATCCTATCATGTGTGATACTGTCTGCTGAGCCACCGTATCTAATCCTATCATGTGTGATACTGTCTGCTGAGCCAATGTATCCAATCCTATCCATAGTTTATAGGGTCGTAGTGCTATAGATATGCTATGCTGTCTCCTATACACACATTTTTTTTTTGGGCGGACACATATGTATTGGGGCTATTTCCCCTGACATTTTAAGCCCTGAGGGTATGTTCACACGGCAGCGTCCGTTTCGGCTGAAATTGCGGTGCGGTTTTAAGGAGAAAACAGCACCGTAATTTCAGCCATAATGGCATCTGCAGGCGTTTTTCGCTGTGTCCATTACGGACGTAGTTGGAGCTGTTTTTCAATGGAGTCCATGGAAAACGGCTCCATTTTACGTCTGAAGAAGTGACAGGCACTTCTTTGACGCGGGCGTCTTTTTTACGCGCCGCCTTTTGACAGCGGCGCGGAAAAAAAATGACCATCGGCACAGAACATCGTAAGACCCATTCTAATGAATGGGCAGATGTTTGCCGACGCTTTTGAGCCACATTTTCGGACGTAATTCGGGGCTAAAACGCACGAATTACGTCTATAAATAGTGTGTGTGAACCCAGCCTTAGTGACGGCCCTGGCTGCTAGTGCTGCATTGTTGGGTCACTTAGGAGACCCAGCGATGCAGCTGAAAGCTGCGGACCGTCGGCCATGAGAAGTTTGCGGGGGGGGGCCCAATAAGAACTTTTGCATCGGGGCCCATGAGCCTTTAGCTACGCCCCTGCTCCAGAGTGCTTCGGAGCCTACTCCACCAGAGCGGTGTCCACTTCCTGGGCTGAGAGAGCAGAGGCATCCTTAGATCAGATATGCAAGGCTTCTACATGGAGTCCTCCTCGCACCTTTCTCAAGCATTACCGATTACAACTGCATACAACCTCTGACTTGGCCTTTGGTAGAAAGGTACTACAAACTGTGGTCCCACCCTAAATACTGATTTCTATTGTACATCTCCAGGGGTGCTGTCATAGGTGAAAGGGTAAAAGATTGATTACTTACCGGTAATCCGTTTTTCAAGAACCTATGACAGCACCCCTCTGTTACCCTCCCTATTTCTTGTAGCATATAGAGCCCTTATAAGGTAGATTGCCAACATGTATACAAAGGGATTCCTTGTGAATACTGTATATATGAAGGTGTGAGGTAATTTCACTTGGGTGGCACAAAAAAAAAATAACAAAAAATAAATAAAATATATATATATAATAAACTAATTCTCTCAGAGTTCTTCCTAAAGACTGGTTGTGTGGAGAGGTGTGTCCCTTTTTATATCCTCAGGTTTCCTGTCCAGCGGATGGGATGTCTCTCCAGGGGTGCTTTCATAGGTTCTTGAAAAACCGATTACTGGTAAGTAATCAATCTTTTTCTTCACACCCGGGGCTGAGGACTGGAAGCTGGAATGATTTTGCCTTCCTTTCCTGGTATGGTATAAATCGTTGTAAAACGCAGTCTATTTATCTAGTCTGCTTCCCTGTGTGCTGCCTCCTGTCTGCTGCGGCAGGTTTGGGCAGCATGCTTGTCCGGTGACTTCCCTTCTTGGAAGGGGGAGTGTTGAATGCGTTGTGGGCTGGTAGGATTCTCCGTGTGGGCTGGACATTGTCTGAGATGCGTCTCAGGCACTTCCGGTGACGGATTGGGCACTTCCGGTTTCGCTGACATCACTTACTGTGGCATCTGACGTGCCGGTAACAGGTGGAAGGAATCGCAGCACTCCTGGGTACTATATAAATAGGCAGCAGGGAGGCAGCCAGCTCCTGCAGATGCTCTGCAAAAACTAGTTTTTCAGCCTGTAATTACTGTGAGCTGTAAAACCAGAGTCATCAGTGGTGAATCACCATTTCTGATACTGGTGATGTCCATTCAAGAAGCGCTCACCCATCAGAAGCCCCCAGGCTTCAAGAGTCTGGTATTTGTCCTGTGGGATGATGGGATCCACTGAACATTTGGTATGCATTTTCCATTATCTTAATGGTTTTCTATGCCTTATGTTTTTATAGACTACTAAAGTGGTTAACCCCTTAGTGACCAGCCTATTTTTTTTTTTTTTCGTTTTTCTATAGTCGCATTTAAAGAGCTGTACGTTTTTTATTTTTTGGTCGACATAGCTGCAATAGGACTTGTGTTTTGCAGGATTAGTTGTACTTTTTAATGGCATTTTGGGGTACATATCAATTTTTGATTAACTTTTATTAACTTTTTTTGGGGAATAGAAAAAAGACGTGAAATTCCGACAATGTTCTATGCGTTTTAAATTCACGCCGTTCACTGTGCGGCGTAAATAACATGTTGGCTTTATTCTATGGGTCGGTACAATTATGACGATACCACATATGTAGAGGTTTTTTATTTTGTATTTTGTTTTACGACTTTTGCACAATAAAAACTTTTGAACTAAAATTATTTGTTTTTGCATCGTCCCATTCCAAGAGCCATAACTTTTTTTATTTTTTAGTCAATTTAGTGATATGAGGGCTTGTTTTTTGCTGGTCAAGACGTAGTTTTGATTGGTACTGTGTTGGGGTACATGGTCTTATTGATTAACTTTTATTATGACTTTATAGGGGGGCGATGAAAAAAATAGCAATTTCGCCATTGTTTTTTGCGGTTTTTTTACGGTATTCACCTTGCGGTTTCAATTACATGTTAACTTTATTGTTTGGGCCATTACGGTCGCGGCGATACCATATATGTGTACTTGTATTTTATGCACATTTACTAAATAAAATTGTTTTATTTATTTTTTTACTGTAATTTTTATTAATAATTTTTATTTCACATTACTTATTTTATTAGTCTCACTAGGGGACTTTACTATGCGATCTTTGGATCGCTGCTATAATGCTTTGGTATACTTAGTATACCAAAGCAATATTGCCTGTCAGTGCAAAACTCGCAGGCAATCTATTAGGACGTGCCTCTGGCATGTCCTAATAGGCATATGCCCAGGGCAGACCTGAGGGCTTTTATCAGGCCCCCGGCTGCCATGACACCCCATCGGATGCTCGCGATTGCATTTGCGGGCCGCCGATGGGTGAAAGAGGGATCTCCCTCCCTCTGCAAACAAGTTAAATGCAGCGGTCGCTTTTGACCGCGTCATTTAACAGGTTAAACGGCCGTTGGAGCAGGAGCCCGGCTGTCATCAGACTAGGGATGCACGATGCATCAGAACTTCGATACTGTTTTGATACCGTGCACCCTGAAACGGTTCGATGCTGTTATATCATGTATTTCGATACTAAGATTTAACAATTTTTGGGGTGTGTGTCTCCAGTGGCATAAGCTGGGCACGACATATTTCCTACTAAAATGGCATATCTAGGGAAAAATTGAAATTTTTACTTTGCACCTTCCGCAGCGCAATCATTCATGGAAAAGGCCTGTGGGGTGAAAATGCTCACAACACCCCTTAATAAATGCTTTGAGGGGTGCAGTTTCCAAAATGGGGTTACTTCTCATCAGTTTCTTTTATTATTTCAAATCAGAGCCTCTGCATTTGTGATCCAATACTTTGTAAATTGCCAAATTAGGCCTTAATTTTACATGGTACACTTTCACTCCTGAGCCTGGTCGAATGTCCAGGCAACAGATTAGGGCCACACGTAGGGTGTTTCTAAAACCGGGAAACACAGCATAATAATTAGAGAGCTGTCTTGTTATGGTGGCACAAGCTGGGCACCACATATTGGCATATCTATGGAAAAAAAAATCCCATTTTCACACTGTAACATCGAGTGCACAACAATTTCTGCCAATCACCTGTGGGGTTAATATGCTCACTACACCCCTAGGTGAATTCCTCAAGGGGTGTAGTTTCGTGAATCGAGTCACTTTTGGGGAGTTTCCACTGTACTGGTACCTTAGGAGCTTTGCAAAAGTGACATGGTGTCAAGAAACCAATCCAGCAAAATCTGTGCTCCAAAAGCCAAATGGCACTCCTTCTCTACTTATCCTTTCAGTGTGCCCAAACAGCACTTTCATTTTCACGGCCTACTTCCAATAATTTCTGCAAAAAACGCGTGGTGTCAAAATGCTCACAATACTCCTAGATAATTTCCTCAAGGGGTATAGTTTCCAAAATGGGGTCACTTTTGGGGGATTTCCACTGTTTTGGCACCGCAAGAGCCTTTCAAACCTGAAATATTTTCTAATAAAAAGTAGGCCCCAAAATCCTTTAGGTGCTCCTTTGTTTCTGAGGCCTGTGCTTCAGTCCAGTAGCACACTAGGGCCACATGTGGGGTATTTCTAAAAACTGCAGAATCTGGGCAAAAGATATTGAGTTGCATTTCTCTGGTAAAAGTTTCTGTGTTACAAAAAAAATAGATGAAAAATGAATTTCTGAAAAAAAAAAAAGAAATTTGAAAATTTCACATCTACTTTGCCTTAATTCCTGTGAAACATCTAAAGGGTTAAGAAACTTTCTAAATGCTGTTTTGAATACTTTCAGGGGTAAAATTTTTAAAATGGGGTGACTTATCGAGGGTTTCTAATATATAAGGCCCTAAAATCCGCTTCACAACTGTACTGGTCCCTGTAAAAATAGCCTTTTGAAATTTTCTTGAAAATGTGAGAAATTGCTGCTAAAGTTCTAAGCCTTGTGATGTTGTCAGGGTTAAACTTCCTTCTCCCTGTTATTCCACACCGATTAACCACCTCTGTATATTGGAACTGAGGGCATGCATGGAGAAAATATACCACGCAGACAAGTTGGTAGATGTCCTCCCTCAGTAAGGTAGGAAGTGAACTGAACTTTTTTATTGAACAAAGAAAGAAACACAAAACTCCTCCCTAGAGATGTGGGACGTGCTTAAGCCCCATTGGCTCCTCAGCTGTAAGTTCTTCTGTACACTCCTCTTGCATTCCAGGGGCGGTGTCTCCATAGGCGTTTCCCTCATGCAGACTCCTTTGTGTTCCATAGATCCAATTTCTTTGTGCAATATACTGATATATACATATATATATATGTAAGGATCGATTCACACGAGCGTGGCGCTTTTGTGCACGCAAAAATGCGGCGTTTTGCCTGCGCAAAAGCCACTTAACAGCTCCGTGGGGCATCAGCAGATGATGCGTGGCTGCGTGCTTTTCGCACAGCCGCCATCATAATGACACTCCGTTTGGATGTTTGTAAACAGAAAAGCACGTGGTGCTTTTCTGTTTTCATTCATCCTTTTGACAGCTGTTGCGCGAATCACGCAGTTCGCACGGAAGTGCTTCTGTGCGGCATGCGTGGTTTTCACACAACCATTGACTTCAATGGGTGCGTGATTCGCGCAAAACGCCAAAAGTACGGACATGTCGTGACTTTTTTTCAGCGGACTCACGCTGAGTAAAAATCACGCACATGTCCGCACGGCCCCATAGACTAATATAGGTCCGTGCGACGCGCGTGAAAATCACGTGTGTTGCACGGATGTAATTCCCGTTCGTCTGAATAAAGCCTAAGGATAATATTTTTGCAAACAATATACATGGTAATGATCCCTGACAGTCCCCCCTAAAAATATTATTACTCTATTACTCTATCCCTGAGTCTTGCCTATCAACCTACCACTGACCACTCGAACCAGGCGGGTAGGAGTTTTGGATTTCTTCACCAGCTTGAGACGAGCTACTCCTTATGAGTAACCCCCTTTTGTACCTGGACTTCCAAGGTTTCAGAGTGGTCCTAACTTTCCCTATTCTCCTCAGGATACAGGATGGTTGTCTTGGTATAATCTACAAACCGCTGCTGGTTGTAATATATATAATTAATCCAGTCTACATTTTATTAATGGTAATAATTGTCGCACTGTCACTTACTGTCCTAATGGGACTTCTACCCCTGCAGATATAACAGGTCATGGGCAGCATCTTCCCCAAACCTAAAGACACCCGGGTAACATAACCTCCGGGCTGTCATTGCTGCCATGTACTTCTTACATATGAGTGACAACAACCAGTGACCTTCACCTCACACCTCCACATAAAACTCCTCAGATTGTAATTTGCACTGCCGTGGCATATTTACACACATTATAATTATAAACCTCAGACAATATAAACAATAGGGCCTCAACTAATAATATAATGCTATCACCAATCTCATGCTATCACCATCAGGTTTTGGTTCCCATCAGTTCATTGCCAGTCCTGTACATCATCGTTCTCTTCTTCTCCTTCTTCTGCTCTTCTGTGGAGTCAGACTGCACAGTGGTGTCCAGTGGGGGATTTATTACTATCCTCCACCTGGTCACTTACTTATTAAAACACTTGATACTGCTGACGGATTCACTCAGATCTTTGGTCTTTACCTTACTGATGTCATCAGGACTTGGTTTGGTTCTTCTCATCTGTCAGACACCGTCTCTTTTAGTATACGTCACCGGGCTGTACATAGCACCTCATGCTGTGAGCCTGGGGTGAGATCCCACGTAGACGGAGTAGTGGAGTTTTATTGTGACTACCACAAACCCTCCGTATCTATCCTCTTCTTCCGGTAAGTTACTTGTCTGGGCGGCTGCTTAGAATTGTGACACTGCCGTCAGTTCATGACAATGGCGTTGTACTGGCTCAGGCTGCGCCTGCCGCATCTCAGTGATGGAGTTCATTATATTAACCCCTTCCCGACATCCGCCGTATATATACGGCGCACGCCGGGTGGGGGAATATGGAGCGGGCTCACGGGCTGAGTCCGCTCCATAGAGCGAATCTGTCGGCTGTGTGTTACAGCCGACACTTCCGGGTTACGAGCAGGATCGCGCTTTAGCGCGATCCCGCTTGTTTAACCCGTTAAATGCCGCGTTCAATAGAGATCGCGGCATTTAAATGACTAAAAACAGGGGGGCGACCCCCTGTAACGTCTCAACGGCCCCCCTGCGGCGAGATCGGGGGGAGCCGTTGGTTCACACGGCTGCCTGGGGGTCTGACGAAGTCCCCCAGGTCCGCCATCTTGGTACTCCTAAGAAGCTCTGCCTCCGGCAGGGCTTCATAGGAGACTGTCAGAATCACGATATACTGCATTACATTAGTATTGCAGTATATCGTGCAAGCGATCTAACGATCGCTGGTTGAAGTCCCCTAGGGGGACTAATAAAAAATGTAAAAATTAGTTAAATAAAGTTGTTTTTTTTGTGTAAAAAAAAATAAAATATTAAAAGTTCAAAAAACCCCCCTTTTCCCATTTTCCCCCTAGAGCATAGTAAAAAATTAAATAAATAAACATAATTGGTATCGCCGCGTCCGTAAAAGTCTGAACTATCACAATATATCATTATTTAACCCGCACGGTGAACGCCGTAAAAAAAACAAAATTGTAAACGCCAGAATCTCTATTTTTTGTTCACCTCATCTCCCACAAAAAATGAAATAAAAAGTGATCAAACCGTCAGATTTACAACAAAATGGTATTATTAAAAACTACAGCTTATCCCGCAAAAAATAAGCCCTTATACCACTTATGGAAAAAAGAAAAAAAGAAAGATGATCCAGGAATATAAATAGGCACTCTTGGGTTAAGTAAAATTAAATATAATGTTTTATTTTTGATTCCAGATAATACCGGCAAAATAAATTTTTACAACAACAAGAGTATATTTTTTATAAAAAGAACCTCCTGGCCAGGAAAAGAGACATACAATGGCACCCTTAATACATTAGAGAAATTACCATATATTTATACAACGTACTATGTATGTACAGAACGGTTTTGAAAAGATAGAAAATTCCAAATGAAAAACCGCTGGGTAGTGTTCACACTTGCGGTTTTCAACCATATCTGTTATTTAAATCACAAAATAGCCAGAGTTCCTATCAGGAGTGACTGGTACTGATGTTTTTTGAAAATAATCTTTTTATACGCATATAACTCCAAAGATAGGAAGGTAGCCCCATGTATTAAGGGGATGTGGTTTAGAGCGTGTTTTTTCCTCTCTTAAGTGGATCCTTAGTTCTAAGGAAGTCCTTACACAGCCCCTTGGGGTCAAGTGTGTAGCCCTCGTGATCTTGAGCTTTAATGCAAGGCACTCTTATAATTTGTATAGGGTTTTTACCTTAAAAATCCAGCGAGTGCCGAGAAGCCAGTTGTAGAAGTAGTCAGCCCAAAGATGGAAAATGGTAGATCTCCAAAGAAGCAAAGTTCGTCTGTATGGCCACACAATTAATTCAAAGCCTCCAAATCTCTACCATCACATCAAATGACGATCTCCTCCCTTGATCCATGCGGATATTTCGCCACTGCACTCAGAGAGACACGGACCTGAGAGGACAGGATCACATGCCGGCATCAAGGTGGATTGGGCACACTTCGAGAGACACAGACCCGACAGGGCAGGATCGCACGCTAGCAACCAGGTGAGTTGAAATTCCAGAGTAGGTTATACCACTTAATCGACGGAAAAATAAAGACGTTACGGCTCTCGGAATTTGGCGAAACAAAATAAATTTTCTTTTTTACACTTAGGTTTTTACTTGTAAAAGTAGTAAAATATAGAAAAACCTACACATATTTGGTATCGGCGTAATCGTATTGACCCATAGAATAAAATGAATATGTTGTTTTAATTGTACAGTGAATTCCGTAAAAATGGCGCGCAAAAAACCATGGCGGAATCACTGTTTTTTTCATTTTCTACCCCACAAATAATTTTTTCCCCATTTCCTAGTACATTATACTGCAAAATAAATGGTGCTACGAAAAACTACAACTTGTCCCGCAAAAATCAAGCCCTCATAGTACTATATAGACGGAAGAATAAAGGCGTTATGGCCTTTGGAAGGTGGGGAGGGAAAAACGAAAATGAAAATCTGAAAAAGGGCTGCGGCGGGAAGGGGTTAAAAGTCTTTTGGTTCATGTTTACTGGCACTTGCCGAGGACCCAAACCTTGTCAATTGTTAAAATAAATGCTAATCTGGTGATAACATCATCCGCATACACTATAAACGTTGTTAGTACATACAATAATAATGTCAGGCCCTTAAACTACATCAAACACCTGTATGTAAGAAAAACTTCTCTGTTCCACTGGACAGGGCACCTAGAAGATGTGTAATTACTGGGTACATTATATTTGCACTTGGTTTTTACACTTTCCAGCAGGATTTATACCTTGATCTCAGCTGATTACCTGGAACATCTCCTATTCACAGAAATATACACAGATTCCACATGATTATCTGACAAGTGTCTCAAACCAATTTTTCTCCCCCTACTCTGGTTCGTTCTACCTGGGAAGACCTCTCAAGGTCTGTTCTCTTTGTGGGAGGCGGGTATGATAAGGTTGGCACCGGTCTGCCAAGACTGTTCTGTAGGCAAATCAAACAGCTCTAACAGAATTTAGCAGCATCAGCTGTAAAGCCTGGGACATACCAATTAGATCTTACCACATCGAAACTTGCAGTCTTGGAGCATATGTGAGGTCATACACCATCAATGCAAGTGCCATCAAGAGTGCCTTGGGTGGTACCGGTTTACCTTCCTTTATCCGTCCACATTCTGTTAGAATCTGGTTCTCACGCCTTCCGCTCCCAGTTGGACACTTCCTGTGGAGAACAAGCTTTTCATCGCATAATCAGTAATTGATCTTAATCAGATAATTAATTTGAAGAAAAACATTAACAAATAACATCTTTACATTAAACGTTCACATTGAGCAGTAACTAGAAGTGATACATGCAAACTCATTTTAGTTCTTTATATATATCTATACATACACACACATATACACTGCACAGAATTCTCTGCTCTAAAATTTTCCTTTCACAACAAAAATATTTTCAAATGGGAATCTACTTACACCAAGAAGTTATCATTTAGGCCTGATTTACACGAGCGTGTGCGTTTTGCGCGCGCAAAAAAGGCTGCGTTTTGCGCACGCAAAAGGCATTTGACAGCTCCGTGTGTCATCCGTGTATGATGCGTGGCTGCGTGATTTTCGCGCAGCCGCCATCATAGAGATGAGTCTAGTCGACGCCCGTCACTGTCCAAGGTGCTGAAAGAGCTAACTGATCGGCAGTAACTCTTTCAGCACCCTCGACAGTGAGTTCTGATCACAATATACACCAACCTGTGAATCAAAAAAAGACGTTCATACTTACCATGAACTTCCTGCTTCCTCCAGTCCAGTCTTCCGGCCGTTGCCTTGGTGACGCGTCCCTCTCTTGTCATCCGGCCCCACCTCCCAGGATGACGCGGCAGTCCATGAGACCGCTGCAGCCTGTGATTGGCTGCAGGCTGTGCTTGGCCTGTGATTGGCTGCAGCTGTCACTTGGACTGAATTGTCATCCCGGGAGGTCAGACTGGAGGAAGAAGCCGGGAGTTCTCGGTTAGTCAGAACTTCTTTTTTTTTTACACGTTCATGTATATTGTGATCGGAAGTCACTGTCCATGGTGCTGAACCAGTTTAACTCTTTCAGCACCGTGGACAGTGACTGTCTCCTGCCGTCGCGTACCCGAACATTTTTTGCCGGGTTCGATCAAAACGAGTTCGGCCGAACCCGGTGAAGTTCGGTGCGATCATCTCTAATTTGACACTCCGTTTGGATGTTTGTAAACAGAAAAGCACGTGGTGCTTTTCTGTTTACATTTATCCTTTTGACAGCTCTTGCGCGAATCACGCAGTTCGCACGGAAGTGCTTCCGTGCGGCATGCGTGGTTTTCACGCACCCATTGACTTCAATGGGTGCGTGATGCGCGAAAAACGCACTATTATAGACCATGTCGTGAGTTTTACGCAACGCACTCGCGCTGCGCAAAATTCACGCATCGTCTACACTGCCCCATAGACTAATATAGGTGCGTACGACACGCGTGAAAAGCACGCGCGTCGCACGCGCGTATATTACGCTCGTGTAAATGAGGCCTTACACAAACATAATACTGACGCCTCCAATAGTCCAATGCTGAGGCTGGTCCAGAACTTTACATAAAACTTAACCTCAGTATTTAATATTCCCACAAAACTTTTTGAATATCGTTATTAAACTAACTTTGGGACAACATCTGGAGAACTTCTGACATCTTATCATTGTACAAACACCAGGTCAATACTTGGGATAACACTGTTCCCCTGTCACTACACACAACGTCTGCAGTGGGGAAGATACCGGCCGGGCTTCAGTCCCCCCTGAGAACAGGTCTACACATACGAGCACATTGTCATACACTTCTACCTCGGGTAGTTGTATGTTCTGCAGTCGCTGGGACGGGTAATCTGTCCGGGCTGCACTTCTCACAGGTACCTTTGCTGTTTTACCTATGTCATGCCGAGCGCACATCATGCCGGCTGCTACAAACCTAGCGGTGGCATTATTGTATCCAGGGACAAGCCAATTTACTGACACCTGGCTGCACATACTCTTGTCAGTTCTGTCTTCTCTTGCTCTCTCAATTGGCTTACCCGATCATCCAATAAAGTTCCTACTACCAATGGGCCCATAATTGTGGGCGATGCCAAAAGCGTACCTAGAGTCAGTGTAAATGTCGGCCGTCTTACCTTCTGCCAGGTTACAGCCTCAACAAGCACCTCCAGCTCCGTTCCTTGAGATAAACAAGAAGGTGAGAGTGGTTTCTGGATGATTTACCTGGTGCCTCGTATCCTGTCTTGTAAATACTGTATGAAGTATTTATGCATTACAAATTTACATTAAAAACCCATGTCACATATAGATAGAACATTTCAAAGAGGTGGCGTCTTCATTCTCTAAAATAAAAACAAATGTTATACACTTCTCCACACTCATCTGATAATCCAGAACACTTTGAGAAACTCACTTTATCAGGTTCTGTAAATACTTGATTAATACAAAAACAAATAAAAATTACTAAAATCTTTACATAAAATTAACAATGTTCAGATAATTTTCACCTCCTTCCCCCCTAAATCTGTAAAGACTCATCTGTGAGTGACTTCGGCCTCTTGGGTCAATTTGCTGGAGGGGGATGGTCTCTTACACAATACCTCATATTGGGTGGAGACTACAGCACAGCATACCCAGTGCCATATTTACTGTTCTGGAAGGATCTACACAGAAAAACCTCAACATTTAGGTTACTCTCATACACATTTAATCTGGATTACTCATTGGGGTCTCATACACATTTTGTAGATCTCCTGGAAATAAATTCATTAATTCAAAACAAACCAAAATTGTACCTGATCAGTCCCTTCACCATTCTCCCCTTTGTGGACTCAAAACTACATGTCAACATAATAATAGATAAATAGACTCCAAGCATATACTGGTTACAGGCTAGGCAAAGTTTGAAAAACCAACTTCCCCCCATATTACATCAGGTAGACTGCTCCATGATTATAGAACCATACCGAAGAAAAGAGCATAACGTCTGAGTATACAAGAATATATCGATTTTATTTATAGAAAATAACATACATTTAAAAGCACATCATAAGAAGACTCTAGTACTAATACCGTGGTACATCATACAGCACAGGACAATATTAGGTAACAGAATGGTACACTAGGGCAAACCCATATATACTACCCACACAGTTAGATATATAATGTATCTCATCCAAGTGGATCATATACTGATAGTCCACAATGTCCTCTCGGTTATGTGGCAACAATGGATATTACCTGGCCACAATGGGGTCACATAGGGAGAATCAGTAAATATACGGTGAGCAGTTATAGTGATGCTGTCTTACCCATTGAAAAGTATCAGAATACGTCCGTGCTGAGAGGTCCACAGTACAACCCCAACGCGCGTTTCGCTATCTTTGGTCGCTTCCTCAGGGGGTACATCAACATATGGGGTATGTCAACATAATAAGGTCGGGCGCTCTATCTGGGGGGCGCTAGTTTAACCCCCTGTAATACACAACAGCCTGGAACAAAAATGACTTTCTCCTGACAAAAATATATTTTATCTTTAAAATGACTTGCAACCATTTACCTGTAAAACATCTCACATTTTCCAAAATAACATTTAGGCAGAGCATTATAGCATGTGTCTCATGTGTGAAAACAAAAACAAAACAATTGTAATTAGTTATTCAATAAAACGGAAAATAATATATCTGGAAATATTAATTACTGTAAACCAATAAACTGTATATAAAAATAGGGAACAGTGGGGGCACATACATTTTCAAGACCCCGTGTCTCACAATATCGGTATTTTAATACATTTGAATTAACATCAAAACACATTAAATCTTATCACATCATAGCACATAAATCTGCAGCGTAACTTTTATCAACAACAGCGCATGCGCAAAGATAAGAAACTTTCCTGTACACAGAAAAAAGAAACTGATTTTAACCCCATACACAAAACACTAAGAATTTTTGTTTTTAGACATTACTGCTGTTAAATATAAGAGCATACAATATACTGTAGATCTAAAATCAGTGCAATATTGTAATCCCCTTGTCTCATCAGTCTACGCCCTGTATACCAATCAGTCTGCTTTTCACACTGCACACAGCACACAACCTCCCTCCCCCACACCATCGCATTCTACAGGAGGGGGTCACACACTCACTCCTCACTGCTTCTGTTCTCACAATCTTAACAATTTCAATGCCGGCAAAACAACGTACGTATCTGCAATCATTCATCACACTATTGTATAGGAATTTTCTACGTTCAAAACATCAAACACATAATCTGTAACAGTGTCCAATCTGTCGGCCACCATCTCTATATTATGATGACGTGTCTTCTCACCGGTGCACAGCGTCCTGCACACTGGGACGGAATCTAGAATAGAAAAAAAAAACTACAGCATGTGTTACTGAGGGAAATGAGAAAATTAACAAGGCTATCATTTCATACTGATTTGATTGGGCCGGGCGTGACCTCATCAGGGGGTGGGGGGCAGCCTCTCCCACAGGAAGCACATTGCTCAGCTGTGAGGGGGGTTTTGCTGCCCACAATGAGGACACACTCAACATGAGGTACGGACGCCATTACAGGGCGGCGGCTGGTCCTGTGTTTTCTAATACATATAACATACAATACCTTTCTTATTCCTAACTTCCATTCGCTTCACCAAATCATACGAATAGGATCGTCCGGGTACGGGTGATCCTGATGATTTGAATATGGACCGTAAACCATCCATTCTAACAGTCTATATTATACACGTAATTTATATAACAATTTTCGGTCTACAACTCTCTAGGTCTAGCCGGAAATATTACAATTTCGCAGTCTGCAACTCTCTCTAGGTCTCGCCGAAATATTACAATCTCCCAGTCTGCAATGTATTACATATTGCTGGAATATTACAATCCCCCAGTCTGCAATTTTATTAAATCTAGCTGGAATATTACAATCTCGCTGGAATATTACAATCTCCCAGTCTGCAACTCACAGGTCTTGCTGGAAAATTACTCACGACTTATCGTGCCCCTGTATAAAACAGGTTATATTTTCTATCTAGTCCCTAATTACCCAGAGGATGGTTAGTCGGGCGCGACTAATTTCTTATGGGTTCGTGACCACAAAGCGGGGATGTCGCCTCTGTCGCCTGAGATAATCTAGCAAACCGACCAGGGTTCTATAGACTACCAAAAGACCGTCCACTAACACAGATAAGACAAAGATTTATAAAATCAACTGACTTACCGTGTTATTGTGGAGGTGATCAGTGTCCTTCAGTGGGCAGTCCTGGGTCGTCTGTTTCACCCTGTGATTGTCAGTTGTCCGGATTCCGAAATCCCCTCGAGTGCAGCCACACGCTGGGCGCAAATTGTCAGGGTTAAACTTCCTTCTCCCTGTTATTCCACACCGAATAACCACCTCTGTAAATTGGAACTGAGGGCATGCATGGAGAAAATATACCATGCAGACAAGTTGGTAGATGTCCTCCCTCAGTGAGGTAGGTAGTGAACTGAACTTTTTTATTGAACAAAGAAAGAAACACAAAACTCCTCCCTAGAGATGTGGGACGTGCTTAAGCCCCATTGGCTCCTCAGCTGTAAGTTCTTCTGTACACTCCTCTTGCATTCCAGGGGCGGTGTCTCCATAGGCGTTTCCCTCATGCAGACTCCTTTGTGTTCCATAGATCCAATCTCTTTGTGTAATATACTGATATATACATATATATGTAAGGATAATATTTTTGCAAACAATATACATGGTAATGATCCCTGACAATGTCATAGAAAAATAAAAGGATGTTCAAAAAACAATGCCAATCTAAAGTAGACATATGGGTGATTTTAATTAGTAACAATTTTGTGTGGTATTACTATCTGTCTTACAAGCAGATACATATAAATTTAGAAAAATGCTAATTTTTGCAATTTTTCGCTAAATTTTGGTGTTTTTCACAATTAAATACTGAATGTATCGAGCAAATTTTGCCAGTAACATAAAGTCCAATGTGTCACGAGAAAACAATCTCAGAATCTCTTGGATAGGTAAAAGCATTCCGGAGTTATTATCACATAAAGTGAAACATGTCAGATTTGAAAAATTTCTGCGTCCTGAAGGCCAAAACAGGCTGTGTCCTGAAGAGGTTAACCTCCATGTTCCTCACATTAATAGTAATTAACCCCATCATGTACCTTACACATTAACCCATTACGACTGAGAAACATGATGGGGTTAATCATTATTAATGTGAGGCACATTCAAAATTCATCACGCCCCATGCGTCACATCAGAAAATGGAGGAACTTATTTATTTATTTTTTATTTTTGTTGGCAAAGTATAGTTTTGGTATCGAAATCGCAATACTACACAAAGTATCGGTATCGAAGTCCAAATTCTGTTATCGTGACAACCCTACATCAGACAGCCGAGCCCTGGCTCCAGCCTGCACGGGACACCCGTCCAGGACTTAGACAGGGCTGCTGTGAAAAGGCGACAGCCTAGCCTAAGGCCCCTTAGCGACCTCCGTAAAAAGGCGTATTGGTGGTCACTAAGGGGTTAAGAAAGCTAAAAGAGAAAAAACAACAATGCACTGTGCCACATGGTGCAGATCACCCAGGGAGGGATGAATTCGGATGAGAACAGGAATGTGCTCACCTATGGATGTTGTGCGGACACGGGCACAACTCTGGTATCGCATGAACAGCAATCCACGGTAAACAGCTGCAGCCGAGGTCCAAACCAGCAACAGAAACTGTTGCCAATATGCTTAGAAGATATAGGTAGGTAGGAAAACTGGACTCTAAATTGGCGCTGCTGTTTTTAAAGAGAATTATCCGGCAAGATAATGTATAAAATGACTATTAGGGGCTACGCGTTTCAACGCTGGACCAGCGTCTTCATCAGGCCATATAGTTAATGCAAGAGACATCTTTTATATAATGAGCAGTTGCATAAAACAGAGGGGAAAAAAAATAGCCAAATACAGGTCAGAGATCATCTTCTTTGCAAGGACTTAATGCACCTACGTTTATAAGTAGTTAGTCCTAGCACCACTATTGATAACCTATCAACAGTTTTGAAATCATTACTTACTAGTGTTGCAAAGGTTTCAAGTGCCGGCCCTCGATGGTGTGCTGGGTAAAACATCGATTTGGGATGTACATCAACATTGACGGGCACAGGGGAAACGTGGGTGACAGTGGCCTTAGATGAGGCAAGTGTGGGGGAAATGACCTAGTTATGTGAGCTTCCTGATAAATTCGTTCAGGTCCATAAATAATTCAAACCCATCTGGAGGGGCTGTAGGGCAGAAGGAAAGGCCTTATGACGAGACTGATTTCATTAATATTCCCCAACAATCGGTAATTTAGTTGTGTAATATGTTTGTTTTTTATATTTCCCAATTTATCCATCCCTCCCTTTTTTTTTTTATCCCACACACACATATGAATATAATCACTCTTTTAATCTATTATCCTTGTGGGTCCCTTCTAGAGGGGAAATTATTGGGTCCGTTTACATACCTCGTCATTATTACAACTTTGCATTCTGTCATTAACCCCTTAAGGACACGGCCAATTTTGGCCTTGAGGACAGAGCAATTTTTTTTACATTTCCCTCTTTACATCCCGACGCTCATAACGCTTTTATTTTTTGTACGACGTAGTTGTATGAGACTTTGTTTTTTTGCGGGACGAGTTGTACTTTATGTAGGTACCATTTTTTGGTACAAATACATTATCGTTTAATTTCTATAAATTTTTGATTCGATTAAAATGCAGAAAAAAAGCAGTTGCGCAGCAGTTTTAATATTTTTTTTTTTACACCACACACCGATCATCATAAATAATGTCATACATTTGTTGTACAGGTTGTTACGGTCGTGGCGATACCAAATATGTCTATATTATTTCATGTTTTGGGACTTATATTTTAAAAAGTTTATCTATTATAAAAAATGTGTGTTTCTGTGTATTTTATTTACTTTTTATTTACCATTAATTTTTTTTTACATTCATTTAACTTTTTTTTTTAATCCCATAAAGGGATTTATCATTTAGATTTTGATTTTGTAACTGTAATGTACTGGCATAGATCTATATGCCAGTACATTAGCCTGTGTACTGATCGTACACAGGCAGTTGTTAGGGCATACCACAGTATGCCGTAACAACAGGAAATATGTTCAGACAGCCATGGGGTCCTTCACTGGACCCTGGGCTGTCTGGCCATACGAGTTGTGGGCTTTGATCGCGTCACAGTTATTTTCTGTGACGCGATCAATGTGCAGTCCCCCCTCTTTGAACGCCGCGATCAGCTGTCATCGCGGCGTTCAAAGGGTTAACAGCGGAGAAAATATGTTTCTCTTCTCTCCGCTGTCAGAGCGGGGCCGTGGCTGTGTATTACAGCCATTGCCCCGCTCTCGATCGCACAAACAAAGACGGCAGAGACTGCTGTCACACAGGACGAGTATGCTCGTCCTAATGCGCGAAGTGCTCGCCGCTCAGGACGAGCATACTCGTCCTGTGTCGGCAACCAGTTAAGCTGACTACTTCCTTTCCATAAATATGTAGGGTTACGATATGTTTAAATTGTAAACCTTTTCCTCCCATGTGTGTGTGTGTGTGTGTGTGTGTGTGTGTATATATATATATATATATATATATATATATATATATATATATACTACCGGTCAAAAGTTTGGGGTCACCCAGACAATTTTGTGTTTTCCATGAAAACTCACACTTATATTTATCAAATGAGTTGCAAAATGACTAGAAAATATAGTCAAGACATTGACAAGGTTAGAAATAATGATTTTTATTTGAAATAATAATTTTCTCCTTCAAACTTTGCTTTTGTCAAAGAATGCTCCATTTGCAGCAATTACAGCATTGCAGACCTTTGGCATTCTAGCTGTTAATTTGCTGAGGTAATCGGGAAAATTCCACCCCATGCTTCCAGAAGGCCCTCCCACAAGTTGGATTGGCTTGATGGGCACTTCTTGCGTACCATACGGTCAAGCTGCTCCCACAACAGCTCTATGGGGTTGAGATCTGGTGACTGCGCTGACCACTCCATTACAGATAGAATACCAGCTGCCTGCTTCTTCCCAAAATAGTTCTTGCATAATTTGGAGGTGTGCTTTGGGTCATTGTCCTGTTGTAGGATGAAATTGGCTCTAATCAAGCGCTGTCCACAGGGTACGGCATGGCGTTGCAAAATGGAGTGATGGCCTTCCTTATTCAAAATCCCTTTTACCTTGTACAAATCTCCCACTTTACCAGCACCAAAGCAACCCCAGACCATCACATTACCTCCACCATGCTTGACAGATGGCGTCAGGCACTCTTCCAGCATCTTTTCAGTTGTTATACGTCTCACAAATGTTCTACTGTGTGATCCAAACACCTCAAACTTCGATTCGTCTGTCCATAACACTTTTTTCCAATCTTCCTCTGTCCAATGTCTGTGTGCTTTTGCCCATATTAATCTTTTCCTTTTATTAGCCAGTCTCAGATATGGCTTTTTCTTTGCCACTCTGCCCTGAAGGCCAGCATCCCGGAGTCGCCTCTTCACTGTAGACGTTGACACTGGCGTTTTGCGGGTACTATTTAATGAAGCTGCCAGTTGAGGACCTGTGAGGCGTCTATTTCTCAAACTAGAGACTCTAATGTACTTGTCTTGTTGCTCAGTTGTGCAGCGGGGCCTCCCACTTCTCTTTCTACTCTGGTTAGAGCCTGTGTGTGCTGTCCTCTGAAGGGAGTAGTACACACCGTTGTAGGAAATCTTCAGTTTCTTGGCAATTTCTCACATGGAATAGCCTTCATTTCTAAGAACAAGAATAGACTGTCGAGTTTCACATGAAAGCTCTCTTTTTCTACCCATTTTGAGAGTTTAATCGAACCCACAAATGTAATGCTCCAGATTCTCAACTAGCTCAAAGGAAGGTCAGTTTTATAGCTCCTCTAAAGAGCAAAACTGTTTACAGCGGTGCTAACATAATTGCACAAGGGTTTTCAAGTGTTTTCTAATCATCCATTAGCCTTCTAACACAGTTAGCAAACACAATGTACCATTAGAACACTGGAGTGATGGTTGCTGGAAATGGGCCTCTATACACCTATGTAGATATTGCATTAAAAAACAGACGTTTGCAGCTAGAATAGTCATTTAGCACATTAACAATGTATATAGTGTATTTCTGAATAATTTAATGCTATCTTCATTAAAAAAAAAACTGTGCTTTTCTTGCAAAAATAAGGAAATTTCTAAGTGACCCTAAACTTTTGACCGGTATATATATATATATATGCGCATTGGGCAGTCCCCATTCTTCTTGCCATACCTTGGCTTACCGTCTTCCGGTTGCCATGACTCCAGGGACGCTCTCCTAGTGCAGCCTGTGTTTTATTTCTCCGCACCATTCGCTGGACCTGCCACGTAAAGTTCTAGTGCCTGGATTATGATGGCTTCATTTATTTATCCTATCTATAGCCCCTGCTGCAAACCTCTGATCCCGGATTGTTGATGTTAATCAGCACATTTCTGCCGTAACTATTGTCATTTCCATCCCCTCCTCCAATGTTTATTGCTTAGTGTTTTAGTATAATTATTTTGTATAATTACTTTCTTTGCTTTTCGTTTTAACTAGTCATGTTCATTTATTATATGTCAGAGTATTTTAAATATGAATTTTAACCTCCTTAATTGATTCAGTTAACCCCTTCCCTCTTTGGTCACTTTTGACCTTCCTGACAGAGCCTCATTTATCAAATCTGACATGTTTCACTTTATGGGGTAATAACTTCGGAATGCTTTTACCTATCCAAGCGATTCTGAGACAGTTTTTTCGTGACACATTGGACTTTATGTTACTACCAAAATTTGCTCGATACATTCAGTATTTAATTGTGAAAAATACCAAAATTTGGTGAAAAATGTCAAAAATTACAATTTTTCTAAATTTTAATTTATCTGCTTGTAAGACAGGCAGTTATACCACACAAAATTGTTGCTAATTAACATCCCCCATATGTCTAATTTACATTGGCATCTTTTTTTGAAGATCCTTTTATTTTTCTACGACGTTACAAGGCTTAGAACTTTAGCAGCATACATGTGGCCCTAATCTTTTGCATGGACATTTGACAGGGCTCAGGAGTGAAAGAGTACCATGTAAAATTGAGGCCTAATTTGGTGATTTACACAGTATTGGTTCACAATTGCAGGGCTCTGATGTGAAATAATAAAAGAAACTCCTTAGAAATTACCCCATTTTGGAAACTACACCCCTCAAGGCATTTATTAAGCGGTGTAGTGAGCATTTTGACCCTACAGGTCTTTTCCATAAATGATTGCGCTGCGGATGGTACAAAGTAAAAATGCTAAATTTTTTCCTAGGTATGCTATTGCAGTGGCAAATATGTCGTGCGCAGCTTGTGCCACGGGAGAGACACAACCCAAAAATTGTTAAAAGGGTTCTACAGGTATGGCGATGCCATATATGTGGAAGTAAACAGCTTTTTGGACACGCTGTAGGCTTCAGAGGGGAGAGAGCAGCATTTGGCTTTTGTAGCGTGGATTTGCTTGGTAGTAGTTTTGTTAGCATTTTGCTGGTGTTTCCGCTTATAATGTGGGGGTACATGTAAGCTGGGCAGAGTACATCAGGGGTGTAGTCAGGTGGTATAATAATTGGGTTAAAAAAAAAACAGTAAAATAATCCATAGATGTGTGTTACACTGTGACACGATCCTGTCTGCACAGGCCAGTGTCGCACTGATAAACGATCTTCCTTATCCCCTTTTGATTCACACTCTACACCTTTTTTGCTGGCAAGTGTTGTCCTGGTATAATACGGTCGTCCTCGCTTTCAGCAAATATGTTCATGGTTCCCTAATTTTAGGGCTTTGATATTTCGTCTCTTGAAACAGAAGGAATGTTCCCCTTGGGCCGGCACAACTGCATATTTTTTATTTCCTGACATATAGAAGACTTAACTAATTTTATTTTTTCATAGACGTAGTGGTATGAGGGCTGTTTTTTTGCAGAACGAGCTATAGTTTTTATTGGTACCATTTTGGGGCGCATGCGACTTTTTGATCACTTTTTATCCTATTTTTTGGGAGTCAAGGTGACCAAAAAAACAGCAATTCTGTTTTTTTTTTATATACAGCGTTCACCACGCATCTTAAATTGCATGTTAACTTTATTCTGCGCGTCAGTCTGATTCTGGCGATACCTATTTTATAGCCCTTTTTTATGTTTTTCAACTTTTTGCACATAACGTTTACATTTTTTAGTCGACGGAGCTGTATGAGGGTATTGCGAGACAAGATATAGTTTATATAGGTACCTTTTTTGGATACATGCGACTTTTTGATCACTTTTTATTCCAATATCTGTAGGACAACGTGACCAAAAGAACTGAAATTCTGGTATGGTTTTTTACGTTTTTTTTACGCTGTTCACCGCGTGCAATAAATAAAATAATATTTTTAAAGCTCTGGCTGTTACGGTCGCCGCGATACCAAATATGCATGTTTTTTTTAAAATAATAAAGGGCTTGATAAGGACGATTGTGCTTTATTTTATTACTTGAAACTTTTATGTTTTAAAACTTTTTTTTTGACACTTTTTTTTTGACACTTTTTTTTATACTTTTTTTCAAGTCCCACTAGGGGACTTGAAGGTCCAACTATCTGACTTTTTTTTTTCTAATACATTTCACTACCTATGCAGTGCAATGTATTAGATCTGTCAGTCATTCACTGACAGCAAGCCGATTAGGTAGAGCAGGTGGCCATTGTTAGGACTCCTGTTGCCATAGCAGCAGTTGGCAGCGCTGATTGCATGGCAGGGCTGCCGATCTGTTAGCAACCTCTAAGATGCAGCGATCTATTTCGGTTAATGGCAGGGATTGGACCTACCTCCGGTTCCTGCCGTTACAGGTGGATGTCAGCTGCAACATACAACTGACATCCACCGCTGATGACGCCGCCTCAGCTCCTGAGCCGGCGCCATCTTGGCGGCGGCTACAGAAGCCTTTCAGGCTCCGCCTACAGACGGGACCTGAACTGCTTCCATGCTAGGCAGACCGGGAGGCCAGTATTAGGCCTCTCGTTGCCATTGCAGCCTCCGTAACCCCTGCAATTTAATTGCTCGGGTGCCGATGAGCTGCAAACAACTTAAATGCAGCGATTGCTTTTGACCACTGCATTTAAGGGGTTAATGGTGGGGATTGAAGCTAATTTCGGTTCCCGCCATTACAGTCGGATGTCAGCTGTAATACACCGCTGACATCCGGTGATGATGGCACCTGAGCCAGTGTCCACCGTTTGACGTATGGATACGGCAAAATGCAGGAAGCACTAGTTTTCCATGACGTATCCATACAGCAAATGTCGGGAAGGGGTTAAAGTATTCACCTTTGTTTTTTGCATCACGATGACCCTATGTGACATCAGAGGTGATCTCTAACCTGTATTTGGCGTTTCTTTTCTTCTGTTTTAAGCAACTGCTCATTATATAAGAGAGGTCTCTTGCATTGTTAACTATATGGCTTGATTAAGACTCTGGTATCTTGCCTCATAATTGTCTTTAAAAACAGCAGCGCCAATTTAGGGTCCAGTATTTCTCCCTACCTATATCTTCAAAGTGGTTAAGAAGTCCCGCTCTAGTAAAGCCAGGACTTGTGGAATCTGTAAAAATACTTTATCATCCTCTTACTTTAAACCCCTTTGTCAAGTCTGCCTGGATAGGGTCATTGCTGAGAAGGCGCATTCTTTAATAGTCCGTATCAAAGAAATTGTGAAGGATGAAGTGGCTTCCTCATTGGAAGCTTTCAAATGGCAGACTTCTCAGGTTAGTGCCTTGGGTTCACCCTCTGCTCCCTTTAGTGCTGATGACTCTGGCTCAGCTTCAGATGAGGGGGAAGTAGCCTCTGGATTAGACTCATCTAATGAAGAACAGTCTGGTAGTACCTCCTTCCAGGCAGAAGATTTTAAATTGTTAAAAGCAGTTAGGTCAACAATGGGGTTAGAGTATGACAGGGAATCTAGATCCGTGTCAGATTTAATGTTTGAAGGATTAGTTCCTAGACAGAAGAGAGGGTATTTCCGGTACATCTGAATGAGAAAGCCCTCATTGACAGAGAATGGAAGAATCCTGACAAAGTTCTTCCTTCCTCCATAAAACCGAAATATCCCTTTAGTGAAAAGGACTCAGCTACTTGGGATAAGGTCCCTAGAGTGGATGCCCCAGTAGCTAAAGTGTCGAGAAAATGGGTCCTCCCCTTTGTAGATTTGGCGAGTTTATGGGATCCCCTGGATAGCAAAGCAGAGACATACCTTAGGAGGTCCTGGGAATCTGTGACAGGTAGCTTTAGACCTACTATTGCTGCTACTTGTGTGGCTAGGTCTATGAAGGTCTAGTTGGGGCAACTCAAGATATACCTAAAAGATAAGACCCCCAAGGTAACAAATTCTTGCCTCTCTCCCTTTGTTTGCAAAGGCTGCAGACTTTTTGGATCAGCTGATGCAGTAAAATAAGCTAGGGTTGCGGCTATGTCTTACTCCGCCTGCAGGCCTTTGTGGGTTAAAACACTGATAAGGGGAGATCAGGGATCCAAAAATAGGCTGTGTGGGATTACTTTTGAGGGAGATATATTATTTGGCTCCGGTTTGGATGATATCTTAGATAAGGCATTCAATAGAAAGAAGGGGTTCCCTGTCCCTCAGGTCCCTTTGTGGGGTTTTTCTGTAAAATAGATCCAGACTGTCGGGGGGAGGGGGGTTCCCTTTAACAAATAGGGTAGAGGCTCTATTTTTTCCCAACAGGATAAAAATAAAACCAGCCAGCAATGATGTCAGGCCTCCAGTGGGGGTGGGAGGAGACTCTTTATTTATTTCTCAGGACTGCGGAAACCTCTCAACAAAGCCCTGGGTACTAGTTAGTATAAGTTTATGTCAGACTAAAGTTTTTCTCAACCCCTGGGGAAAGATTTATCCCAACAAAAAATCCAAGGGATATTTTCAACAGACAGGCTTTACTAGGGGAAGTCCAATCCTTGATTCAGAGGGGGTGCTAGTCCTGGTTCCCCCGGCAGAGATTGGAAGGGGTTTTTACTCTTCCCCCCCTATTTCTAGTAAAGAAACCCAATGGCAAATTGAGGGTTATTATCCACCTCAAGTCCCTGAACAAGTTTTTAACATACAAGAAATTCAGAATGGAAACTATTGCCCAACTATCAGTCTGTTGTTTCCCCACTGTGTAATGTCCACATTAGACCTGGAGGATGCGTATTACCATATGCTGATGCATCCTGCCAGAGGTTTTTAAGGCTGACTGTCTAGATGAACGGAAGATTCTCCATCTCCAGTACAAGGCTCTTCGCTTTGGGGTCTCTCAGGCCCTGAGATTTTTCACGAAGGTAATTTCAGAAATAGAGGCCTTTGTCAGAATCCAGGGGTTACTTCTAGTACCCTATCTAGACAATCTTTTACTGATTTTGTCCTGTCACCAATCTTTGACCAACCACTGTCAACTCTTCTGCTCTACCCTCTGGGACCTGGGGTGGAATATAAGTGAAAAAATCAGCTCTAGCCCCCTCCAAAATCAAGATTTTTTGGGGGAAATTCAGCTAGACTCCACTTGTCACAAGTACTCCCCCCCCCCCCTCCCAGAAAGTCCAGTCCCTAAAGAACAGGGTAATGGATCTCTTTCTTTCCCACCAGTGCTCCCTCCGGGAAGCGATGTCCATTCTAGGCCTTATGACCTCAGCTATCCCAGCAATAAAGTGGGCTCAGCCTCACTCAAGGCCACTTCACGGGGAGATTATTGCCCTTTAGGATTGTTCTCCCCTCTTTGGACACCAATTTTCACTTTTCTTTAGAAGTGAAACTCTTTCTTCTGTGGTGGACAAAGGTTGAGAATCTCCTGTCTGGGATGCCCTGGTCAGTTCACAACCTGGTCAGCCTCACCACAGACACAAGTCCATGGGGTTGGGGTGCTCATTTGAGGGAGGATCTTTTGACCAGATCGTCCTCCTCAAATCTCAAGGAACTGATGGCCATAAAGAAGGGTCTCCTAGCTGCAAGTTCCCTATTACGGGGAAAGGATGTCAGAATTTATTCTGACAACACAACATCCGTCGCTTACATAAATCGCCAGGGAGGTACAAGAGCTCCTCACCTCCAAGCACTAACACAGTAAATTTTCCTCTGGGCAGAACTCCACCTCAACAGCTTATCTGCAGTTCATCTCAGGGGAAAGGACAATTATGTTTCAGACTTCCTCAGCAGGGTAAGAATCAGGTAAGGCGAGTGGTGCTTGAACAGAGATATTTTTCTGCAGATTGTTTCCAGATGGGGTCTCTGTCTGATAGATCTCTTTGCCTCCAGGGAGAACAAGCAAGTAGGGAAATTTTACTCTCTGAACCCTGTAGATCATCCCCTAGCTGTGGACGCTTTCAGTCAGTACTGGGGTCAGGAATTGTGATTTGCCTTCCCACCCCATTCCCAGGGTATTAAAGAAAATCAGGGAAGACAGGGCTGCAGTGATTCTGATTGCTCTGAGGTGGCCCAGGAAAGCCTGGTTCACTTAGCTCATGTCCCTGTCAGTAGCTTCTCCTTGGGTCCTTCCCATCAGGAAGGATCTTCTCTTTCAGGGTCCCCTTTTCCATCCGCATCTCAACAAACTTCAATTGACTGCATGGAGTTCGAGATGTTAATTCTGTCTAGAAAGGGTCTTTCGGACATGGTAGTAGACACACTTCGCAGGTAAGAAGAAAGTGACATCTAACATCTACTTGAGAGTTTGGAACACCTTTACTAAGTTTGTAGGTTCAGAACAAGATCCTCTGACAGATCCTAACATACCAGTCATTCTAGATTTCCTACAGACAGGTATAGACAAACTACTTAGACCCAGTACTCTGAAGGTCCAGATCGCAGCATTGAGTTCCTTTCTTGGTGTTAGGCTAGCTGAACATCCCTGGGTGAAGAGGTTTATACGAGCATCATCAAGTCTGAATCCCACTCAGGTCTGTAGTACCACCTTGGAATCTAATTACTGTCCTTTCGGTTCTTTCTCAAAGTCCCTTTGAGGCTATTGAAAATATTCAGACTACTAACCATAAAATTTACTTTCCTTATGGCGATTAGATCTGCCAGGAGGATTTCAGAGATTCAGGCTTTCAGCTCACCCATTATAAAAACTTATTGGATGAGAGAGTGATCATTAAACCTCTCCCCTCCTTCCTTCCAAAGGTAGTGTCAAAGTTCCATACTTCGCAGGATGATGTCATTCTACCTTCCTTCTTTCCTGACCCAAAGAACACTCAGGAAGAAAGATTCCACTGCCTGGATGTCAGGAGATTTCTTCTGAGATATCTAGAAGTTACTTCTCATTGGAGGAAAGATAAAAATATTCTCCCACAGGTTCAAAGTGGTAGTAAGGCTTTTACAGTATCCTTTGCCAGGTGGATTAAGCAGGCAATACATTTAGCCTCCTACAGCAGCTGGCGGTGCTTACTCCATTCTCCCCTTCAGGATCTGCCCATTTTATTTCCTCTCTTGCGGCGTTTTGGTGCCGGGGTCCGGTAAGCTAGCCGTACGGGCTATTTTATTTATTTTCACCAAGTTGCCATCTTCACACTTCAGTCAGTAACCCCTCCCCGCTTCTCTTCCTGCAGCATACCTTCCTCCTGGAAGGATTCTAAAAGACAGCCAGGTCCTGTGGCGCAGTAACAACACACTGCTTATGGTTTCCTGAGTCGGCCCATTTTGCTGCCTGAGCAATGGCAAACTCTGGTGCTATTTGCCGTTCTAATTGGCCTAAAGCATGGGCAGCCTTACTGGCCTTCCTTTTTTATGGTGGTAGAATTGTTAAAATTCTCGCCAAGGCCACTGTCGAAAAAAGTTTCCTCCTTTCGCAGAATCGTCCTGGTCTTCAACAACCTTCTCAATGCCCTGAGATTCAGTTCTTTATGCAACTTTTCCTCTCGGAGAACAGAGAAGTCTGATCGTCCCGTTGAATCTAGACGTCCATCCTTCAATCCAAAGAACTCCTGGCATGGTCACTCTAGACCCCAAAAGTGCTCCACCTCTAAATCCTCTTCCGCCTGAAGGTGTCTCTCCAATCGAGTCTTCTCCTTGGGTGGGGTAGTCACTTCTTTCCTTACAGTCAGCACGGATTTCCCATGTAGACAGCGCCAGAGTTTGAGAGGGCATGTTGAGAGGTAACAAAATCATGTTCTTGTCCCTACCTCCCAGATGATTTTTTTTTTTTTTTCGATTGACTCCACCTCGACCCACAGCTCGTGTGTTTGCTTTTTTTTTTTTTTTTTTAAAGTTATTCATGCTCCCCTTCAGGGAGTAGTGATTCCCGTTCCACAATCAAAGTTTTAAAGGGTTTTACTTGAACCTCTTCACAGTCCTCAGAAATTATTCTTCTAGCAGGACTATGCTGGACCTAAAGAGTCTGAACTGTCTTGTGCGCATTCAGAGGATCCGTATGGATCTCTGTTGTCAGTGGTTGCCTCGCCAGAACATACGCGATGCCTACCTTCAAGTCTCTTCTGCCAGGGTCCACCAGCATTTCCTTTGTTTCGCAGTCTGTTCTCATACATTTCTCAACATTTTCCGTTTGTCGCCCTCCTTTTTGGGCAAGCTACTATCACAATGGTTTTTACTAAGGTCATAGCGGCTCTCATGGTGCTCCACCGTGCCAGGTGAGTCACTCAGTTTACTTATCTCTTGGTGAAGGTTCCCTTCACGAAAGACCATCTTTCAAGTCTCCGGGTCACGCTGGACACCTTGCAGAGGTCCAGTTGGATCGTCAACCGAGATAAGTCGTGCCTTGTCCCAGCTCAACAGGCGAAGTACCTAGGGATGATTTTCAAAACCAGGGCAGCCAGGATCTTCCTCCCGGTGGACATGGTCAGATCAATCCAAACCAGAGTAGCTCTTCTTCGCAGCACTGCTCCTTGATTAGTCCGCTTTTGCATGCGGGTCTTGGGCAGGATGGTTTCACCTTTCGAGGTCATCCCTTATGCCTAATTTCACACACCTCCTTTCCAGCGGGTGATTCTCATGCGTTGGAACAAGACCGGTTACCTTGGACAAGACAATCCTCTTGCCACTACAGGAAAGTGGGGAAATGCTCTGGTGGGATACATCCCCAGCCATTCTCCAGGGACCTTCACGCCTCTCTATTGCCTACTCATCTTAATGAATGCCAGCCTCATAAGTTTCAGGGGGGGGGGGTGAAATTCGACGATCTCACAGTTCAGGGACAATGGTCGAAGAAGGAAGCCTTGCTACAGATTCATCTTCTGGAGCTGAGGGCTATGTTCCTAGCACTCTCTTACTTGGCTCCCCTTCTCCAGGGTCATCCGATCAGTGGTTTCCCCACTCACAAAGGCCGGCATCTGTAGTCCGGTTGAAAACGTCTTTTATTTCAGGGAATATCTGCTTTCAAATTTTCTCTCTGTCCAAAAGAAAGGTGAATTTAAAGTCTGAGGGGACAATAATCTAAGCTCTATATCTGAGTAATCCCAAGATTCTGAAGAATCTGAGACTGTAGCCTTCTAAAAATGGTACTAAGTCCACTTTTTCATAAACCCCCAATACGGACATGGCATCTTTTAAAGGGACTACTATTTCTACCATCAACTCCTAAACTCTCGCTCTGATGTTATAAGCTTTCTGAAGAGAGAGAAAAAAGCCCTGCTTGTATTTTTTTTTTACGGTAACTGACTCCCCGTTTATCTCCCAACCTAGTCTGAACAGAATTCCCTATACTGTCGTGATCTGATGAAGTAGACGGAAACCAGAAGGAAATTGTCACAGTCGGAAAATATAACCATATCCGTTTGTCGTATTTGAGCCGTCATTTCCGCCACAATCTTTGTAAATACTCTCGGAGCCTGGGAGAGACCAGAAGTAAGGCTTTTATATTGTAGTTGGTGCATAGCTCCTTCCCGGAGAACCACTACTCTCATAAACTTCTAGTATTGGCTGTGGATTTGGTCATGATTGTAAGCGTCCCTTAGAGCCAATGTGGCCATGACAAGCCTGCCAAATAGGCTATTCACTGCACAAGGAATGGACTACGTCAGAAACTTCATGTAAAATAGGTTTAAGTTCAGCTGTTTTAGATTAATAATGGTATGAAAAAAGCCATTGGGAGTGTTGAATAAAAACTTTTCCCTATTTATTTATTTGTGGCTTGAACACTTCTTTTTCCAGGAGGGAGTAAACATTTTCTGAGAGAGACTTCTGCTTTACTGGATCTGAATGAAAGTCTGCAATGACAAATCTTTCTTCTGCAAGGGACAGATAAAAGTAGACTTAAAATTACATTTTAACATTCTTTATCCATGAGCTGGCAGATATATTTTGCCATTGGTGGGAAAGAGTGGTTTCCCCGAGAGCTCATCATGCAAAGAGAAGCCATCTTTTGAATCTAATTCCCCCTCTTACTGACTGGACGACTTTTACTCTGGAAAATATTGAAAGCCTGGGGCTCCTTGAAAAGGTACTGGGGCGCCCCTTATTTAACCCCTTCCCCCTGCTTGCATTCTGGGCCCTAATGGCCAAGCCATTTTTTCCATTTTTCCATTGTCACATTCGAAAAGCTATAACTTTTTTATTTTTGCGTCGACATAGCTGTATAAGGTCTTGTTTTTTGCGGGACGACTTGTAGTTTTTATTGGTACCATTTGAGAGTAGATGCGACTTTTTGATCACTTTTTATCAGGATTAACAGAAAACAGCAATTTTTCCATTGTTTTTTATTTTATTTTTTACGGCGTTCACATTGTGGGTTAAATAATGTAACAGCTTTATAGTCTGGGTCGTTACGGACGCGGCGATACCAAATATGTGTAACGTTTTTGCTTTATTGTGTTTTTTTTTTAATAGTAAAGCATTTTGTAAGGGTAAAAAGTGGGTTTTAAATTATTATTTTTTTCACATTTTTTTAATTAACTTTATTCAACTTTTTTTTACTTTTATACTAGTCCCACTAGGGGACTTCACTATGCGATCCTCCGATTGCTATTATAATACACTGCAATAATTTTGTATTGCAGTGTATTACTGCCTGTCCGTTTAAAATGGACAGGCATCTGCTAGGTCATGCCTCTGGCATGACCTAGCAGGCATTTACTATAGGCAGACCTGGGGGCCTTTATTAGGCCCCCGGCTGCCATCGGAGACACAGACACTCGGCGATTTTATTGCCGGGTGTCAGTGGGATGAGAGGGAGCTCCCTCCCTCTCTCCAAAACCACTCAGATGCGGTGCTCGCTATTGAGCAGGGACGCCCCCAGCCCTCAGCTGCCTGACAGATTTGACAGCTCCCTGCTCTGTTTACTTTATTCTAATGCAGCGCCGTGGAATGGCGGCGCTGTAGAATAAAGCCCATTAATGACCGCCGTGAAAAGGCTTATCGGCGGTCATTAAGGGGTTAATGCACAGATAATTTTCAACAAAGAGCGAGAATCTTCCTCCAACACCTCCGTATTATTTTATGGGCCGCCTTCTCTGGGGGATCTATAGAACCTAAGATACAAAAATCACTGGAAATAATCTTGCTGTAGGATCAATGTGCCATCGTGAGAGGGGAGAGCTGTTGGGACCCATGTACCAGGATGAAAAAAAAAATGCTAATAATTTTTTTTGCCATCTAGGAGGTTAATGGGTCTTGATTTTAGTGGGTAAGGAGAGATATATCAAAACTTATGTGCCACTCCTAGAAGAGACTATCGCCACCAGGGGAGCGGGTGGAGTGCCTAATGAATAAGACCATTGGGTTTTGTACTCACCATAAAATCCTATTCTGTATTAATTTATTGGGGGACACCACACCATTGGTATAGGAACCAGAGGAAGTCAACTGTCCAATTGTCCACTCCTGTCACGTGGACCGCTGAAAGAGCTGGGATATTCTCTGCTCAGTGCAAAATCCGAGAAGACTCCCGCATTGTCGCATGGCTCCTAGTGCCTCCTTGGTGGTTCTGATAGGTGACTGCCAAGAAATTGTGGATCTGAACCCTCAGAGCTTCTTCTGCTCCAGGGGTCTTGGGACATGGTGATTCAGAATCAAAGAACTGCAGGAAGTTGACAGCCGTATTGCCAGCTCTGATTCGGCCCTTTAAAGTGATCAAGAACTGCAATATAAAAATCTACTCCAACAATGCCACGATGATAGCGTATTTAAAGAGACAAGGCGGCACAAGGTCTCATGGATCAGGCTCATCTACATTAGTGGTGTAGACAACCAGAAGGAACATTTTTTTCTAGGATTTGTACCATCAGATCATCTTGGGAGAATATTGTTCAGATCTGCAGGTCAATGAAACCACGGGGCTATGGAGAGTACCCTAATACAATTTTGCCTCCTGGATCAGTAAAGCAGAGCAATTATTTTCCTTTTTCCCTCAAGATCATCAAACAGAGTTAGATGCTTTTTCCCAGTCCTAGAGAGGGCCTGTTATATGCCTTTCAGATGCAGGCGCTTGGTTAATCCCAGAGACCAGACGACCTATTTCAGGGCCCAGTTTTCCAACCACAGGGAAAAAAAACAAAAAAAAACAGGCCATTACCACTACTCTTCTAGCTAGTAGAAGATGTTTAGTTTGGATATCTACCATAGAATCTCAGGGGAGTTTTTTTTTACTTGTAGATTAGCCCCTGACTATCCTTGGTTCCCCTAATATTCGTCTGATTCTGACATTTCTTCAGGAAGGGCCTAAGAAAAGCCTAAGACTTATTTCTGCCCTTAGTCCCCTTTTTGACTCCCATATATCCAAACAAACTTGGATTTAAAGGTTTCTGACCTATGTCGTGGAAACAGTTTCCTTTCTTTGCAATAATGAAAGTAGAGGGAATGAAACACCTTTGTCCTCATTTTGTTTTTTTAATATGTTCCAAACAGGCTGATAACATAGTGAACAAAAATTCATCTTGGACACCCGAGCAAGGTGTCTTGCCATGTTGGCCAAGGCCAGATTCTTGGATCCCAAATGCAAAGTAGAAAGTCACCTGCCATTTTCAGAGTAGTAATTTTATACAAAATTTCCTTCCTAGGAACACCTTCTGCCAAATCTCTTCTTGGCTGATTCATAGTCTAATTGCCTGAGCAGCAGGAACTGTTGCCAAGAAAGCTTTACAAGTGGCATCAGAGGCCTGATAGCTGCGTCTAAACATGGTGTCGGCTTTGCAGTCAAGTGGATCCTTCAAGAGAGAATATTCTTCAGCTGGACAAAATCACTTTCTGCAATAGTTTTGCTACAGGCAAATCTACTTTTGGAAGGTTTTCCTAATCTTGAGATTCTTTTTTTTTATCCAGCAGGTAGGCCAATTTGAACAAAATATGAGGGGGGAAAAAAAGGGAAAATCCTGGATTAAAAAGGCACTTGGCTCATTTGGCTATGAAAATACAAATTTATTGATATATAGCTAAAATTTCTGATCTTGCAAAAATAACATATAAACAAACAAACAAACAAACAAACAAACAAACAAACAAACAAACAAACAAACAAACATCACAAGCCGGGTAAGTGTAAATATAGTTCACCAACTAAGGAAGCACAGTCTTGCTCACAAGCCGTATACAGAGGACAAAAATTCCCCTCATGTGGCTATGCAATAAATTGGTGAGCACTATGGTACAGATAAAGTAGAAATCAAGAATAATAGTCACACAGTAGTTTTAGATAACTAACATAGTACCATAGGCATGTTTTAACTGCAATATAATGGACCGGAGAGTCAAGTATTGGTTCAAATAAACGTAATGAACTTGAACACCTGTAGCACACATATAATAGAATTATGCTGGTTCATAGAGGCTACATAAGCAGAAATAGATCTTTGCAACAGACAGAAGAAATTCAGCGCATCAAGTAAGTATATAATATGGTGTACTTATCCCGCGGGTAATGCACGGCAACCAGGTAGAGATAGCTTTAAGATATTCCTCTCATGGTTAGAGACCACGGTTCAGCAAAGTTCCTTTCAAATGCCGGAAATGAGTAACAGCTGAGCAGCCACCTATCCACTGTCAGGCAGTAACAGGAAATCCCGTTAATTTACATGAGTAAAGTTCAATGGCAGATGGATGTGCAATTGATGAAAGTGCTTAATGCCGAAAGCTCGTCTGCATGGATTCTCAGGCAGGTATACGCTATTGTAGCCGATGAGTTCCGTTTTCCAGTTGTATCCAAATTGTGTCCAAGTTACATGCCAAGAATGAATTCAATCTCCAGGCCGGAACAGCAGTTTCCGGTATGTGACGTCACACAGCATGCTAACGCATTTCGTCACTTACGTGACATCCTCAGAGCGTATGATAAGACATCGACACAGGTCCTCTATATCAGAGGAATCCGAGCCAATGGTGTTAGTCGAAGAATCAAGCCGCTTGTTAACCTCAATGATTCAGAAACGGACTGAGGTAAGTAATTGCAGCTATATATGGTATACAATTCATTACACAGAAATCAACTCAATTAGGTTTATTTCAATGGTTTAAAGAATTTAAATGATTCTTCCCCCCCCCCAGAAGCTGACTATCCTCACTAAATAAATAAATAAATAAATAAATAAATAAAATAAATAAAAATAAAAATAAAAATTACAAATAAATATATAAATATAAATTAAATATAAATATGAAAATAAAAATAAATATAAAAATAAATATAAAAATGAAAATAAAATATATAAATAAAAATGAGGAGATGCGAGCCAGGTCCCAAGAGACAGACCACACGTGTAAAGGATCTGCCAGGCACAGCTTCGGGGTTAACGCCCATAGATAATCAGTCTGCACCTGCTTCTATGTCTGTGAGACTGACTCCATCTTCCACCACTCAGGGTGGCAGGCTTAGGAGTGGGAGAACCTAGCACAGCCTGGCCAGACGGAGCTAGCTCCCGCCCTCTGTCTATTTATACCTGCCTTTCCTGTTCCTCCTTTGCTTGTGATTCTTCTCGTTTGGTTTCCTGGCCCTGCTGCAGCTTCTTGTACCATTGTCCTTGCTTCATATTGACCCCGGCTTGCTGACTACTCTCCTGCTCTGCGTTTGGTACCTCGTACACTCCTGGTTTGACTCGGCTTGTTTACTACTCTTCTGCTCTGGGTTTGGCACCTCGTACTCTCCTGGTTTGACTCGGCTTGTTCACTTCTCTTGTTGCTCACGGTTTTGCCGTGGGCAACTGCCCCTTTCTCCCCCTAGCTCTGTGTACCCTTGTCTGTTTGTCTGTCGTGCACTTATTGAGCGTAGGGACCGTCGCCCAGTTGTACCCCGTCGCCTAGGGCGGGTCGTTGCAAGTAGGCAGGGACTGAGTGGTGGGTAGATTAGGGCTCACTTGTCTGTCTCCCCACCCCCGTCATTACATAATCACAAGCCAATACCTAGTCTACCCTGGTCCCTGACACCACTATGGACCCCCTTGAGACCCTGGCTCAGCAAATGCAGGGTCTCTCCCTACAGGTCCAGGCCCTGGCTCAGAGGGTCAACCAGCCTGATGCTACCATGGTAGTCCCCCTCACCTCACCTCTTGAACCCCACCTCAAGTTGCCCGACTGGTTCTCAGGGGACCGGAAGACTTTTCTTTCCTTTCGGGAGAGTTGTAGGCTCTATTTTCGTTTAAAGCCCCACTCCTCAGGTTCTGAGAGCCAGCGGGTGGGTATAATTATGTCCCGGCTCCAGGAAGGGCCCCAAGAATGGGCCTTCTCCTTGGCTCCTGACGCCCCTGAACTTTCCTCCGTTGATCTTTTCTTTTCTGCTCTCGGACTCATCTATGACGAGACTGACAAGACTGCTTTTGCCGAGAGTCAGCTGGTAAGAGACCTGTTGAGGAGTATTGCTCTGACTTTAGGAAGTGGTGCGTAGCTTCTCGGTGGAATGACCCTGCCTTAAGGTGCCAGTTTAGGTTGGGTCTGTCGAACGCCCTGAAAGATCTGCTAGTTAGTTATCCCTCTTCTGACACCCTAGACCAGGTTATGGCTTTAGCGGTACGACTGGACCCACGTCTCAGGGAACCACGACTTGAACGTCTTGATGTTTTCTCCTCTGACTCCCCCATGATGCATCCCGAGGTTCCGTTGCTTCGTTCCTCCCCGGAAGACTCGGAGGTACCTATGCAACTCGGGGCCTCCGTGTCCCCCCAACAACGTAGAGATTTCCGCAGGAAGAATGGTCTCTGCTTCTACTGTGGGGATGACAAGCATCAAGTGAACAACTGTCCTAAGCGTAAGAATGCAGCCGGAGAATTTCCGCGCCTAAGTGATCATCGGAGAGGTCACTTGGGCGCACAGGTATTTCACGTAAATATGAAACATAATAAAATCTTGCTTCCCTTTCAGGTCTCTTTTGGTGGTAGGTCTGCTACCGGCAGTGCCTTCGTGGATTCAGGGTCTTCTGCTAATATCATGTCTGTGGAATTTGCTATGTCTCTAGCTATGCCTTTGATTGACTTGCCTAAACCTGTCCCGGTAGTGGGTATCGACTCCACTCCTCTTGCTAATGGTTATTTTACACAGCATACCCCTGTTTTTGAACTCCTTGTTGGCTCCATGCATTTGGAGCAGTGCTCTGTACTGTTAATGCAGGGATTATCGTCCGATTTGGTTTTAGGCCTTCCCTGGTTGCAGTTGCATAATCCCACGTTTGACTGGAATTCTGGGGACCTTACCAAGTGGGGTAATGAATGCTTGACTTCATGTTTTTCTGTTAATTCTATTTCTCCCCCTGAGGTGGTGAACACGCTACCTGAGTTTGTTCAGGACTTCGCCGATGTTTTCTCTAAGGAGGCCTCCGAAGTGTTACCTCCTCATAGAGAATATGATTGCGCAATCAATTTGGTACCAGGTGCTAAGCTCCCTAAGGGTAGGATATTTAATCTCTCTTGTACCGAACGTGAAGCCATGAGAGAGTATATCCAGGAATGCCTGGCCAAGGGTTACATTCGCCCCTCTACTTCTCCGGTAGGTGCTGGCTTCTTCTTCGTAGGGAAGAAGGATGGTGGTCTTAGGCCATGCATTGACTACCGAAGCTTGAATAAGGTCACTGTAAGGAACCAGTATCCCCTTCCTCTGATTCCTGATCTCTTTAATCAGGTTCAGGGGGCCCAATGGTTCTCTAAGTTTGATCTACGGGGGGCATATAACCTTATCCGCATCAAAGAGGGGGATGAGTGGAAGACTGCGTTTAACACGCCCGAAGGTCATTTTGAATACCTCGTCATGCCCTTTGGGTTGTGTAATGCTCCCGCGGTCTTCCAGAATTTCATAAATGAGATTTTAAGAGACTACCTGGGGTTATTTCTTGTAGTGTACCTTGATGACATACTTGTGTTTTCCAAGAACTGGTCCTCCCACATTGAGCATGTCAGGAAGGTGCTCCAGGTCCTTCGAGAAAACAAACTGTTTGCTAAGACCGAAAAATGTGTGTTTGAGGTGCAGGAGATACCATTTTTGGGCCAAATCCTCACTCCTCATGAATTCCGCATGGATCCCGCCAAGGTCCAGGCTGTGGCCGAATGGGTCCAACCTGCCTCCCTGAAGGCGTTACAGTGCTTCCTGGGGTTCGCTAATTATTACAGGCGGTTTATTGCTAACTTCTCGGTCATCGCTAAGCCTCTTACGGATCTCACTCGCAAAGGTGCTGATCTCCTCCACTGGCCTCCTGAGGCTGTCCAGGCTTTTGAGGTCCTTAAGAAGTGCTTTATCTCGGCCCCGGTGCTGGTTCAGCCCAACCAAATGGAGCCATTCATCGTGGAGGTTGACGCGTCCGAGGTGGGAGTGGGGGCTGTCTTGTCCCAGGGTACCAGGTCCCTCACGCATCTCCGTCCCTGTGCCTACTTCTCCAGGAAGTTTTCACCCACTGAGAGTAACTATGATATTGGCAACCGCGAACTCTTAGCCATTAAATGGGCATTTGAAGAGTGGCGCCACTTCCTGGAGGGGGCTAGGCACCAGGTAACGGTCCTTACCGACCACAAGAATCTGGTTTTCCTAGAATCTGCCCGGAGGCTAAACCCGAGACAAGCTTGTTGGGCGTTATTTTTTACCAGATTCAACTTTATGGTTACCTATAGGGCTGGGTCTAAAAATGTTAAGGCTGATGCACTGTCACATAGCTTCATGGCCAGCCCTCCTTCGGAGGAAGATCCTGCTTGTATTTTGCCTCCAGGTATAATAATTTCCGCTATTGATTCTGATTTAGTCTCTGAAATTGCGGCTGATCAAGGTTCAGCTCCCGGGAGCCTTCCTGAGAACAAGCTGTTTGTTCCCCTGCAATTCCGGCTAAGGGTACTTAGGGAAAATCATGACTCTGCACTATCTGGCCATCCAGGCATCCTGGGTACCAAGCACCTCATTGCCAGAAACTATTGGTGGCCTGGGTTGCCTAAAGACGTTAAGGCCTACGTCGCCGCTTGTGAAGTTTGTGCTAGGTCCAAGACTCCCAGGTCCCGACCAGCGGGCTTACTACGTTCTTTGCCCATTCCCCAGAGACCTTGGACCCATATCTCCATGGATTTTATCACCGATTTGCCTCCATCTCAAGGCAAGTCGGTGGTGTGGGTTATAGTAGACCGCTTCAGTAAGATGTGCCACTTTGTGCCCCTCAAAAAACTACCCAATGCTAAGACGTTAGCTACCTTGTTTGTCAAACACATCCTGCGTCTCCATGGGGTCCCTGTCAATATTGTTTCTGATAGAGGGGTACAATTTGTTTCATTGTTTTGGAGAGCCTTCTGTAAAAAGTTGGAGATTGATCTGTCCTTCTCATCTGCCTTCCATCCTGAAACTAATGGCCAAACTGAGAGGACTAATCAGTCTCTAGAACAATATTTAAGGTGTTTTATCTCTGACTGTCAATATGATTGGGTCTCATTCATTCCCCTCGCCGAATTTTCCCTTAATAACCGGGTCAGTAACTCGTCAGGGGTCTCCCCCTTTTTCTGTAATTTTGGGTTTAATCCACGGTTCTCTTCCGTTTCACCTGGTAGTTCCAACAATCCCGAGGTAGAGGTCGTTCATCGAGAACTGTGCACAGTCTGGGCTCAGGTTCAGAAGAACCTAGAGGCGTCCCAGGGCATACAAAAAACTCAGGCAGATAGAAGACGTTCTGCTAACCCCTTGTTTATGGTCGGGGATCTGGTGTGGCTATCGTCTAAAAATTTGCGCCTTAAGGTCCCGTCCAAGAAGTTTGCTCCCCGGTTTATAGGGCCGTAGAAGGTCATTGAAGTACTCAATTATGTCTCCTTCCGACTGGAGTTGCCCCCATCTTTTCGAGTACACGACGTGTTCCATGCCTCCCTCCTTAAACGCTGCTCCCCGTCCTTGGCTCCCTCGAGGAAACCTCCGGTCCCTGTTCTCACCCCTGAGGGGGCAGAATTCAAGGTGGCCAAGATTGTGGACAGCAGGATTGTCCAAGGCTCCCTCCAGTACCTGGTCCATTGGAGAGGGCTTGGGTACCCGCTCGGGATGTTCACGCTGGGATATTGGTCAGGAGGTTTCACCTTCGTTTCCCCAGTAAACCAGGTCCACTTAGAAAGGGTCCGGTGGCCCCTCATAAAAGGGGGGGTACTGTAAAGGATCTGCCAGGCACAGCTTCGGGGTTAACGCCCATAGATAATCAGTCTGCACCTGCTTCTATGTCTGTGAGACTGACTCCATCTTCCACCACTCAGGGTGGCAGGCTTAGGAGTGGGAGAACCTATCACAGCCTGGCCAGACGGAGCTAGCTCCCGCCCTCTGTCTATTTATACCTGCCTTTCCTGTTCCTCCTTTGCTTGTGATTCTTCTCGTTTGGTTTCCTGGCCCTGCTGCAGCTTCTTGTACCATTGTCCTTGCTTCATATTGACCCCGGCTTGCTGACTACTCTCCTGCTCTGCGTTTGGTACCTCGTACACTCCTGGTTTGACTCGGCTTGTTTACTACTCTTCTGCTCTGCGTTTGGCACCTCGTACTCTCCTGGTTTGACTCGGCTTGTTCACTTCTCTTGTTGCTCACGGTTTTGCCGTGGGCAACTGCCCCTTTCTCCCCCTAGCTCTGTGTACCCTTGTCTGTTTGTCTGTCGTGCACTAGACTTTTTTCGTCGCTGCATCGGAATAAGTAAACAGAGCAGGGAGCTGTCAAATCTCCCTGCTCTCAGCTGCCAGAGGTAGCTGAGAGCTGGGGGCGTCCCTGCTCTAACTTGTGAGATCGATATTAGTATCGATCTCACCCGTTTAACCCCTCAGATGCGGTGCTCAATAGCGTGCACCGCATCTTAGTGGTTTTGGAGAGAGGGAGGGAGCTCCCTCTCTCTCCCACCGACACCCGGCGATAAGATCGCCGAGTGTCTGTGTCTCCGATGGCAGCAGGGGGCCTAATAAAAGCCCCCAGGTCTGCCTGTAGCGAATGCCTGCTAGGTCATGCCGGAGGCATGACCTAGCAGATGCCTGTCCGTTTTAAACGGACAGGCAGTAAAATAACTGCAAAACAAAAGTATTGCAGTGTATTATAATAGCGATCGGAGAATCGCATATTAAAGTCCCCTAGTGGGACTAGTAAAAAAAGTTTAAAAAAAGTTTAATAAAGTTAATTTAAAAAAAAAGTGGGAAAAAAAAATAAATGAAAAACCCACTTTTCCCCTTACAAACAGCTTTACTATTAAAAAACCAAAATAAAGTAAAAAAGTTACGCATATTTGGTATTGCCGCGTCCAGAACAACCCCGACTATAAATCTATAACATTATTTAACCTGCACGGTGAACGCCATAAAAAATTAAATAAAAAACAATGGAAAAATTGCTGTTTTCTGTGAATCCTGACTTAAATTTTTTTTTATAAAAAGTGATGAAAAAGTCGCATCTACTCCAAACTGGTACCAATAAAAACTACAAGTCTTCCCGCAAAAAAAAAGCCCTCATACAACTGCATCGGCGGAACAATAAAAAAGTTATGGCTCTTCAAATATGGAGACACAAAAACAAATAATTTTTAAAAAAAAGTGTTTTTATACAAAAACTATACAAATATGGTATGGTATCTTTGTAATCGGAACAACCCGCTGAATAAAGTTATTGTGTTATTTATACCACACGGTAAACGGCGTAAATTTATGACGCGAAAAAGAGTGGCGAAATTTCAGGTTTTTTTCTATCCCCACCCCCCCAAAAAAAGTTAATAAAAGTTAATCAATAAATAATATGTACCTCAAAATTGTGCTATTAAAAATTACAACTTGTCCCGCAAAAAACAAGACCTTATACAGCTATGTCGATGCAAAAATAAAAAAGTTATAGCTCTTGGAATGCGACGGTGGAAAAACTTAAAAAATGGCTTGGTCATTAAGGTTTAAAATAGGCTGCTCATTAAGGGGTTAAAGCGTATCATTAGCTCCCTAGCCTCCTGCTTACAGGTACCCAGATTAGAGCAGTTCCTGTGCAATCGCAGGAACTGACCCACTGGTCTGCCCCGCATGAGAGATTTAGGGTGATGGCTTTGTGCTAATAATAGAGTGTTCCCGGCTGTGGGCTTTCTAAATGTATTTATATCCAACCCATCTTTGTTCTTCCGTATCATAAGATCTAAAAAGCTGATCTCCTGACAGCTCATTGTGTATGTAAGATGTATGTTGTAATTGTTAACATTCAGTGAGTCAACAAACACTTGTAAGTCCCCCTCCGTGCCAGTCCACACCATAAAGATGTCATCGATATAACAGAGTCACAGGGAGACGTGTTTATTACAACGCTCACAAGGATAGACACTGACCATCTCCCAGTACCCTAGATGGAGACATGCATATGACGGAGCGCATGACGATCCCATGGCCGTTCCAGTCACTTGTAAATAATATTTCTTGTCGAAGCAAAAATAGTTGTGAGTTAGGACAAATTCTAACATATCTATGATGAATTCATTTTGATGAGAAAATTCAGATCTACTGTATATCGAACAAGATAATATTCAACAGCTTTTAATCCGACAGCATGTGGGATCGAGACCAATTTGAACCTTGATCCAACATCTGGTTATTTGTCTGGAGAATCCCAATCTGGCAACAAAACAGCTTTCAAGTCAGGACGACTCAGTAGCACTCTTGCCCTCTTTTTAGCGAAATAGAACAGAGATTCTTTGTTGACTGTATCTTCACATTATTGAATAATCTAGTCAAGGCGACAAAAGGCATAATTGAGACTGATAGTCTTGTCATGATGGCACAAGAAGTAATCTTCTGAAACAACCACTCCCGAAACCTCTGACCTAACCTCACTATCAGAGAGTGAGCTAAATTTAGATGATGTGTTGTTGGAAAATTGAAACCACTGTCTCTTGGATCTCCTATGATGACCGCGAGATCGCTTTCTCTTCTTGGAGTTCTTAACCTCCTCCATGGTGGCTGACAATTGGCCTTTAAACAATTAAAAAAATATTGGGTATCCTTGGTTAAGTCATCCACAGGATTTGTGCAACTTATGCAAATATCTGATGAATAATCATCTGGCAGGGGTTGATGACATGAAGAACAGAGCCTGTGATAAGACTTGCACAAACCTTTTCCTCCAGCAAAGGATGAATGACTTGACGTCTGGAAACCGCATAATAGCTTTCATTAGGCATAGGCATTCGTTTAAGCATAATCCCTTTAACAGTGCACCACTGTATTAAAGCGACCCTCCAGTCCCCACAAAATAATAAACTATCAATAGTAGAATGATTTTTAACTTATCTCTCCATTGACTCCATCTCTGTACCCATTGTCTTCCATCCAACATGGCCGCCGCTCTTTCAGACTTGCACAGGGAGCGTAGTCTGCATGTCTGAGATACGCCCCCTTCTCCTCCTTTACTGCCCTCTAATGGACCAGCATTGATGACGTCAGCGCTGGTCCATCGCTACTGACACTTCAGAGGGCAGTGAAGGAGGTGGGCGCGTTTCTCAGACATTGAGACTATACTCCCTAAGCAAGTGTGAGGCAGCAGCGGCCATATTGGATGGAAGACACTGGGGGTCAAGATCAAGGCAACGGAGAGAGAGAAAAAACAACGGGATGGACACCAAATAAATTAAAAATCATTCTATCGCAAATTTTTTTTTTTTTTTTTGTGGAGACTTGAGGGTTGCGTTAATGGTAAAGAAAATAATTTGGTTTTAAACCATACCGAATAGAAATTCTCAAAATATGCAGTAAATATATTGCACGGTGCCATTTTAGAAAAGAACTATGTACACAACAAAAAAGAAAAAAAGATTCCAGAAACAAGACAGGCACTCTTTGGGATAATAAGAAATATATAAGAATATTTTATTGAATTCTAAATAGATTTTAGAGTATTAATATATAGAAAAAAAGACAAGTTTGGATGGAATTACTTTTTCCAAACAGAATATACACATTTATTTAAAAAGATCTCCTGGCCAGGAAACAAGCACATCATTAATTATAACATTATTGCCATTAACATATCCCCCTTCATGCAAAATAGATTACCTATATATTTTAGCACTATTTGTTTGTTTGGTGTCAGAAACCGCTGGACTCAGTTCACACTTGCGGTTTTTTTATTTTTTGTATTTTAATCAGAAACTGGCACAAACACTTCATCAAGCTTAATGATAAATCACAAAACGGGCTAAAGTATCAGTTTTATGCCCGTTCTCATCTATATGCAATCTGAGTTTAACAGAAAATGTGATGGAAGTGCGCTATTAATTCTTCCTTTTGATTAAATCTTATCATTCAGATCAGGGGTAAATGGTAGTCTGTTTTCAGACCATTCCAGTCAAAATTTATTACCACCTAGTTTCAAAATTAGATCTCCATGGCCACCAGAGTTACCTCCATTTGATCAGTTCCATCTCGGCATTTGTTTGCAATGTTCCTACCTCCAAAAGACTCAGAGGCAGCCGAGAGACCACACGGCGAGAGGCAGAATCCAATGGGAGGCACAAGCCACCAATATGGTGAAATTTTAGTTGTATGGTACCGTTGTCCTTGTACCTTCAACTCCACCGAGGATCTAATTTGCAAAGTTCTTACTTGCAAGTAATCAGAGGCAACCAAGAGAACACATGGGAGAGACGCAAGGTCCAGAAGAAAGCGCACACCGCCAGAAAGGTGAGTTCAGAATGGTCTGGTGCTATTTTCCATATGGTGCTTTCGACACCGCTGGAGATTGCAAGGCAGGGTTGGACGTCACTACCTGCCGAGCGGTTTTGATTAATCAGCTGATGCGTTTCATCCCTAACCGGGATTTCCTCAAAGCCCTTTGGTAGATGCAATAGAGTACAATATATTTATAGTACCATGCTTGATTGGGAACAAATTAGTTCACTTATTCACTCTATTCCAAAGATAAGCTACTTAGACACAAGTGCCTATATATGTTTTTCCCTTATTTATATATTTTATCATTAATATTTTGTCATACCGATATTTAAGGAAAATACATAAACATAAATAATTGAAAGTATATATCAATAATAGATCACAGAGTACTGCCATTAACCCCTGTTATATTAATGGATAATCAGCGATGTCCTCTCCATAATGCAAAATTAACAAAACAAAAAGATAAATAAATTATAAAATAAAATAAATAAATAGAATGATAAATAAAAAGAAAAAAAAAAAAGAAACTGTAGAAATTATAAATAAATAATTAATAAGAATAATTCCCTTCATTAAAGTTTATTAATTAATTATATGGGTACCTTAAGTCCCAGGAAAGCAATAAATAAGGAGTCAATGTCTCGCCTCAGGAAGGCAGAGAATTAGTCCTATGCCTAATAAAGCAATGGGACCTTCAATGGTAGCTTGATTTCCTGAAAGGGTCCTAAAACAGTAGTACGTTTGTCAGAGCACCTCTGACTAAAACAGGGAGAATACTAACCTTCAATGTCCTCCGGTCCGCTTGCCTGGGTTGAGTACGCTCGGTTTACATCTCAGCTGGTGTTAAAAAATAAAAAGCATGCGCAGACACTGCGCCTGCGTATTGGATCCAGGACGTATAAGCTTGCACACACAATGCTCTGTCAGAAAGGCATCACAGTCAGCAACTGCACAGAGGCTACACAGCAGCCCCTAGTGACTGGTATTGTTCTGCACATGCACGGTGAGAAGGCGGACAAACAGCTCGGTATCTTTGCATCACCATTACGCAGAGCACCTTTGCTTAGGTGACATGGTGGCTAATATTCCTCAATCCCCATAGAGGTTGTCAACTGACCCCCGCAATGGTTGCTCATACCACACAAAATATTTTTTTTGGGTACAAGGGAAATGGAACCCCAGGGATCTCGGCTCTTCATCCAATTGGAAAGAGATTATGGCAATTCATCTAGCACTTTATCACTTCTCTCATCTCTCTCTCTCTATCACCTTGTCAACGTGCATGTCAAAGTCAAGTCAGACAATGCAACATTTGTCTATTACATTAACAAGCATGGGGGACGAGGAGTCCCATTCTGAAGGAGTGCAGTGCAATTATGTCTTGGGCCAAAGAACATCTATTAGGGATATCAGCAGCCGACATTCGGGGGTTCCTTGAACATTCGAGCTGACAAGCTCAGTCGAGAATTTCCATCCCCAGTAGAGTAGTCTCTGAACCCACAGGTATTACAACAAATAGTAGGATGTACGGGTCATCCTCAGCTGGATCTAATGGCAACCAGACAGAGTTCTAGCTTTCACAGTTTTGTTAATTTTGAAAAGTGGACTACCTGCTAGCGGTCGACAACTTTTCTATCCACTGGAGCAACAGATTTGTTTACATTTTTTCCGCAACCTGTAATGATCCAGCGTGTACTTCCAGGGAGGAATATTGGAAGCTAAAAGACTGGGAAATCTACTAATCCAGGAGTTCTACCATCTGAACCTTTAGAAGCTACACTTGACGACTTGGCGCTTGAGGAATAAAACTCTCATAGACAAGGGTTTATCTAGGAGAGTAGTCACTACGCTTCTGGCATCAAAAAAACCATCTGCAATAAAAGCCTATTAAGGCTGGTCTACTTTCTGAGCAAGACAAAAGGAGGGATTTCTCCTGAAATACCTCAGATGTTGAGGCCTTAAGGCTAGTACACTTAAAGTAAGGTGTCAATAGCTGCAAACTGAACTTTACTTCTCCTTTCAGCGGCATAACTACCGCGGTAGCAGCCGTAGCGGCTGCTATGGGACCCGGGGCTTGAGGGGGCCCGTGCCGCCAGCCGACACGCCCCCCCCATATGCCCGGTGGCGCCGCTAGCAGCCGTTATGGCTGCTACAGCGGTAGCGCCGCTACTATGGGGCCCGCACCGCCGAGCCTCCAAGTATGGGCTGGGTGACACAGGCCCTCCCATGCCTGTAGGTGTCGCCAGCATCGGAGGGGGCCCCGGTGCTAGCGGCAGCCAATACATCCATTAGCACTGAATGGCAGGGCATGTTCCATGCCTGACCATCCAGTGCCTTACAATGACACTGATTGGCTAGCGGCGCTTCCATGCTTGGAAGGTGCTGATTGAGGGGCAAGTCATTCTGCCCCGCCAATCAGCAGCATTGGATGACGTTCGTTGAGCTCCAGCAAACATGCTCAGAAGAGAGCATGTATGCATCGCCAGTGAACAGCGTGGGAACGGGATCATGTGAGTATGTCAAGTTTATATATATTTTTTCTCATAAAAATGTGAGTGCCATTATCTATAGTGGGGGGGTCTATCTACAGGGGGGGTCGTCTTTATGTGGGCCATTATATACAGGGGGGTCTATATGTGGGCCACTATATACAGGGGGGTCTATATGTGGGGCACTAGCTACAGGGGAGGTCTGTATGTGGGGAACAATCTACAGGGGGGTCTATATGTGGGGATGTGGGCCACTATATACAGGGGGTATATATGTGGGCCACTATATACAGGGGGGGTCTATATGTGGGGCACTAGCTACAGGGGAGGTCTGTATGTGGGGATGTGGGGCACAATCTACAGGGGGGTCTATATATGGGGATGTGGGCCACTATATACAGGGGGGCTCTATATGTGGGCCACTATATACAGGGGGCTCAATATGTGGGCCACTATCTACAGGGGGGTCTATATGTGGGGCACTATATGTGAGACTATACAGGGGTGGGCTATATGTAGAGCACTATCTATAGGGGAGCTATTTTTTAGGGTACTTTCTATAGGGGTGGGCTATATGTGGGACACTATATACAGGGGTGGGTTACCTGTGGGGCACTAGCAACAGGGTGGCTATATGTAGTGCAGTCTACAGGGGGAGCTATATGTGAGACATTATCTACAGAGGTGGGCTATACGTGGAGCACTATCTATAGGGGAAGCTATATGTAGGGCAGCACGGTGGCTCAGTGGTTAGCACTATTGCCTTGCAGCTCTGGAGTCCATATGTGGGCACTATCTACAGAGGGTTGTATGTGGGATACTATCTACAGGGACTTCTATGTAGGTCACTATCTACAGGGGGCTATGGGGGCACTATCTATAGGGGGCACGGTGTGTGTGTGTGACAGTGTATCGTACTATTATAATCAGGGACACAGTATATGGCGCTATTATAGTTAGAGGTGCAGTGTATGGTCATGGCCGGTAGAAATCCATCATAGAGGTCTGGACCGGAGGGAGAAGAACAGAACTAGAATCTGAGACATCACCGGTGAGTCACTTAATGTAAATGGTTATTCTGCCTCTAATCAGTATTGTAGTCACTGTGTGATCTGCAGCGAGAGGATTATGAGATGATATTTTTTGTGAAACAGCATCTCCCAGCATATCCTTAGGGTATGTTCACACGGCCTATTTACGGACGTAAATCGGGCGTTTTTGCCCCGAATTACGCCCGAAAATAGCGCCTCAATAGCGCTGACAAACATCTGCCCATTGAAAGCAATGGGCAGACGTTTGTCTGTTCACACGAGGCGTATATTTACGCGCCGCTGTCAAATGACGGCGCGTAAATAGACGCCCGCGTAGAAGAAGTGACCTGTCACTTCTTTGGCCGTAATTGGAGCCGCTATTCATTGACTCCAATGAATAGCAGCGCTAATTACGGCCGTAATTGACGCGGCGTTCAAGCGCCTGCACATGCCGGTACGGCTGAAATTACGGGGATGTTTTCAGGCTGAAACATCCCCGTAATTTCAGCCGTTACGGACCCCCGCCGTGTGAACATACCCTTACCATTGTTTGAGCCATCCTGGGAGCTGTAGTTTTACGCCGTACAAACCTATACGGCAGGGGTTGCACTAAATTGAGCTGTATTTGTTCTGGTGTTTTATATATGTACTGAGCTTGGTTCTGGTGCTGTATATACGTATGAGATTGGTTTTGGTGCTGTGTATATATGTAATGAGTTTTGTTCTGGTGCTGTATATATGTACTGAGCTTGGTTGTGGTGCTGTATTTATGTACTGACCTTTGTTCTGGTGCTGTATATATGTACTTAGCTTTGTTCTAGTGCTGTATTTATGTACGGAGCTTGGTTGTGGTACTGTATATATGTCAGATCTTGGTTCTGGATCTGTAGTTTATATAGGATATATTTATAACAAAATTGCAGGGCAGATGGAATTGTTCTCAATTCATTGTAAATTTAATAGGAATCTGTCCGGTAGTTTTAACCCCTTGAACCGCCACCATGCGGTAATACATGACCTGACAATATTTCCAAACATTCCCTTGTATGTTTTTTTCAGATGCAGCAAAATCCTTAAAATCCACTTTTAAAACGACACTCACTATATGCTAATTACTCATTAGAGGGTCATGGGGCGGTGCTGCTATCCTGAAGAGTCACATAGTCCTGCCTACAAACCCACCTTTCTATGTTTGAGTGACATCTCCCTGGTTGATACAACTTTCTCGGATGTACCATTGCCTTGTGGAACTATACACAAGGGGAGGGCTGTGTGGCACTATACACAAAGGGGGGCTATGTGGAACTATACACAAGGAGGAGCTGTGTGGCACTATAGACATGGGGAACTGTATGGCACTATTTACAAGGGGGAGGGCTGTGGCTCTATCTACAGGGGGCTGAGTGTGGCGCAATCTATAGGGGTCTGTGTGCTGCACTTTCTAGTAAGGGGGGGCTGTATTGTATACAAGGGAGTGGGGCAGTGTGGCACTATATACAGCGCTATATACAGTGGGGGCGTTATGGCGATATCTACAGGGGGCTGTATGGCACTATCTACAAGGGGGGGTGGGGGCGCTATCTACAAATGGGGTGTTACACTTTCTATAGGTGGGGCTATATAGCACTGTCTACAGGGGGGCTGTATGGCACATTCTACAGGGGGCACTATTTATAAGGGGGGCTGCTTGTGGCACCCGGGGGGGGGGGGGGGCCCGGTCAAGAGTTTGCTATGGGACCCAGTCTTTCCTAGTTACGCCCCTGTCTCCTTTCATGAAAAACGGTTGACAATTATTTTTTGGGCTCTTAAAGCCCTAGTCAGAAATATTGTTGAAGTTTCTTTCCCTCACAGTTTTGTTCCTAATGGCTACAAGCACGTTCATGTCGTGAACCTTTTTTTACATATTCGCCAAGATTGCTCTCGAATACATACCTGCCTTGATGCCTAAAGTTTCTTCGAAAGAAACGAAAGATTTTTTTCTTTCCTGAATTTCTTCAGAACCCCTAGAATGAAAATTAAAAAAGCTTGCCACTTTCTAGATGTCAGAAGAGCAGTCCTAAAATATATTGGGAAAACAAAGATCTTCAGGAATACGGACCCACCTTTTGTAATTTTAAGCAGCTAGAAAGGGGCTTAGAGCAAGTAAAGCCTCCTTATCAAGATGGATAAAATATGCATTTTCTATAGTGTACACTACTCAGGGTTGGTTATCACCTCTGGACATCAAAGAGCATTCCAGTGTCTTGCGCAGAACTAGCTCAAATCTCACTGGAACAAATCTGTCAAGCAGCATCATGGTCCTTAGCCAGTATCTTTGTGAGACATTACTATTTGGATGTTTCCTCCGGTTCAGCCTTCAGCATAGTAGTTCTCGGTGAAGCAGTCTCCAAATATCTCACTTCTGTTTCTCTAGCTCCCAGGGTGCTGCCTGAGGACGATAAAGGAAGAACTAAATTTTGCCTACCGAAAATTTGTTTTCCTTGAGTCTGGAGACAGCACTATTTCCCTCCCATTTAATATTTCTGTTATTCACGTACTGTTGCATAGCTAGATCTATTTTTGTGTGGATCTCATGTGAACCAGATAATTACTGGTTAATTGTTTTATTGCTCTAATTAATTGACTTTTCTGTTCCCATGTAGTGTAGAAAACCATACCCAGTGTACTGCCTTCAGACTCAAGGATAACAAATTTTCGATAAGCAAAATTTAGTTCATCTTGACATTAAGAGATGCCTCCTTTAGATACATACAGTCTACCAGTAATATAGTACGTGATGATGAAAAAATGAACAACATTTAGTTCAGCTGATTATTCTATAATGTTGATCCAGAGCAAGGAGAAAACAGTCATGAATCAAAAGCAAAATTTTCCTCATCTTAGAGAAATAATTCCTTTTCAACTCCAAATATAGCAACCAGAATAAATTCCTGGATCTATGACCCATCCACAACAATCTAGTACCCATAACTTAAAATATTATTAAACTCAAGAAACACATCCAGGCCCCTTTTGAACTCTTTTAGTGAACTCACCATGACAACTTCCTCTGCCGGAGCGTTCCATAGTCTCACTGCTCTTTAGGTAAAGAACCCCCTTCTATGTGAGTGTAAAAACTTTCTTCCTTCTAGACCTAGAGAATGCCCCTTGTTATAGTTACAGTCCTGAATATAAAATATATGTGAGAGCGCTCCGTATTGATCTTTGATATATTTATACATAGTTATGAGGTCACCCCCTTTTTTTTCTAAACTTAAATAACCCTAATTTTTTTATATTTTCTGGGTACAGTTGTCCACCCATACCACTTATTACATTGGTTGCCCACATTTAAACCCGCTCTGTGTTTTCTTGTTGTAGTATAGTGGAGTATATCAAGAGTGTGACTACTTCCATTTTGTATGCCATTATTATGCACATAGCAGAAACTGCTTAAGACTAACACAAAATAAGCTATAGCTTGCTGGTTTCAGCCACCAGTATTGCTTTAAAGAGATTTTGCTACTTCCTCTTTGATCAGTTTAAGACCGGATATGGGTTTTACACAGTTTTCTAGCAAGTGTAACAAGTAGTAACTTGGATACGTAACATTTAACATTGGTTGGTTTAGGACGTCTGCCTGTTTAGATGTATTAAAAAAACGCACCCAGACTGTCTTCAAGTGGAGTATTTTTGGTTTAGAATATACAAAAGGAGTGCTACTTTGTTGGGTAATAAAACCAGTGCTTATTGAATAATAAGTTAATGTCAAAGGCATTTATTGTTCTCAACACAGATCACTAGTAGCCCATTCTGCTACGTTTGTGCACTGGTACCCAAAACTATATACAATGTGACAGATTATTGTATTAGACTTAGTTCCAGGGGAAGTGCGTCTATTTTCTTGGCGCATACATTGTTGGCCAAATTTATTAATGCATTCGCCAGAAAGAACATTGATTTGCGACATGATAAAACACGTCGGTTCACATGGCCGCCATACATTTGTCCATTTGTGAAATATGCCAGATTTGTCGTGTGGCAGTTATGTTGCAAAAAGACTGGTCTAAAGCTTACCACCCAACAGGTGGTATAAAGAAGGGAAAGGAGTCGAACATACACTAAACCTATCAAAGGGTGGACATCATTAAAAAATTTGGCGCATCCTAAAACCTATAGCTTTAGGTGATCTTTAAGCCATTGTTAATAAATCTGCCACAATAATCCATGTGTGCCCAGTGATTTTTAAAGTGGCAGAACTATGTGCTCGTCATGTGAATTTATCCCAGTTTTGATGCACCCCATGATCTCATTTTCCTTGGCAGCAGCTACCTGATCCTGGTTGCTATAGTTAAGTTAATGTTCAACTAAAATCTAAGTTCTGTTCCATGTCAATTTTACCCAGTATTTTTCCATTTTAGTATTTAATGGTGACACGTATTTTCCCTTCCCAAATGCATTACCTTATACTTATCAACGTTAAACCTCATTTGCCACTTCTCTGTCCAAACCTCCAAATTAATCAGATCCATTTGTAACATGATACTGTCCTCCTTTGTGTTAATTACTTTACACAGATACAGAGGTTAAACTTACAGGCCATTACTGTAGTTTATGGGCTCACTTTTTGAATATTGACACATTTGCTATGCACCAGTCCTGCGGGCGGTCACTGCAGAATCCTTAAATATCAGCAATAAGGCTGGCTCTATCACCATACGTAATTCCTTTAGAAGACAAGAGCATATGCCATCGAGGGGCGCCGATGGTTGTCATGGCAGCTTGGGGGCCTAATGAAGGGCCCCAGGTCTGCATTCTGTCTGCCTCTGCTAAGCCATGCCTCCAGCGGGGCTTAGCAGAAGCCTGTAAAAATGGCAATATACTGCAATATACATAGTAGTGTATTTTACCAGCGATCTAACGATCACTGGTTCAAGTCCCCTAGGGGGGACTGATAAAAAAAAAAAAGGAGTCTCAAAAAATGTAAATGCATTTTTTCAGGATTGGAAAAAAATAAATAAATAGAAGTTAAAAAAAAAAAAAAACAACCCCTTTTCACATTTTCCCCAAGCACAATGTACAAACAAACAAAAAAACAATATGTATCGCCGCGTCCGTACAAGTCCGAGCTATTACAATATACTATTAACTTGCACGGTGAATGGCGTAAAAAAAATAATGTAGAAACACCAGAATCATTTTTTTGGCCACCTTAGCGGTAAAAACATTTTTTTAAGTGATCAAGAAAATCGTATGGACAAATGGATGGTACCAATAAAAACTACAGCTCGTCCCACAAAAAATAAGCCCTCACGCCGCTCAATCAACTGAAAATTTAACCAGTTCAGGACCGGGCTATTTTGAGCCTTCAGGACCAGACACCGTTTAGCCCTTTTTAGCACGTATTAGTTAAATGGGTAAAACTTTATTTTATGTGTATTTATTATTAAAAAAATTTTGCACTTTACGTTACTTTTATTTTTTTTATTACTATGGTCTGTCCCTCAAAGGTCAAAAAGACCTTTGGGGAACTTTATATATTTTTTTTCTTTCTTTTAAACCATGCTTTTCCACTGTAACTGGAGCTGCACAGCAGCCCCAGTTACAGGGGAAATCAGCCCTCTCATAGTGACGATTGTCACTAATAGGGCTGTGCTGGGTCTAGTAAGACCCAGCAGCAGTCTGTTACTAACAGCACCCGGCGATCATGTGACCAGTCACATGATCACCGGGAGAAATAGAGACAGCGGCGCGGCCGCTGCCTCTATTCTTATACACAGCGTTCACGGAGCACTGTGTACAAGTGATCAGAGAAGACAGAAGCAGCGAAAGCTGCTTCTATCTTCTCCTCAGGGTCCCCGGCAGTCAGTGACAGCCGGAGACCCGACATTCAGCTGCCCGATCGCTCGGGCAGCAAGTTAAAACCCGAGCCATAAAAAGTCTGGACCCTGACCGCTGGGCGTAAAAACAATAACTTTTTTTACACAAATAATTATTTCTTTGGAAGTGTAGTAAAATATATATATAAAAAACTTATATAAATTTGGTATCACCATAATCGTATTGAGTTGCAGATGAAAGCTAAGTTGTCTTTTTTACTGCATGGTGAAAGCCGTAAAAACAAAAACCAAAAAAACCAAGAGGAATTGTTTTTTTCCAATTCCACCCCACAAATAATTTTGTTTCTGTTTCCAAATAAATTCTATGGTACCAACTTAAAATGGTGCCAATAAAGACGAACACCCCCGCAAAAAAATAAGCCCTCACATAACTATTAATAGAAAAATTTAAAAAAAGTTATGGCTCTTGGAAGGCGGGGAGTGAAAAACAAACAAAAAAAAAACAAAAAAAAACGTAAAAACTAAAAATGTCTGGGTCTTTAAAGGGCCAGAACTTTGTTTTAACCTTTTTCTTGTTGATCTAATAAAAAAACGTTTTAGGGTTAGTTTTACTGGTTTTGGCAATGAGTGGAGGAAGTCTACCCAGCCACTTATACGGTTTCAAGGTTTTCAGGTACACCCACCCCCCATTGGTGCTCATTCTACTTCTTCAGTGGCCACTTGATAGGGTGAGAGTGCCTCTATTGATCAAATTTGAAGGGCCGCAATCTAGATTTCTCCCCACACATTTTAAAACATTACAGAATCTAACTTCCATCTACTGAGGGTCTGGCTCTTGGTAGGAAAGTTTTGCAAGCAGTCGTCCCACCCTTGGCCTGCCTAATCTATTGTTTAGGGCTTCTGTCATAGGGTGAAAACTGGTTTACCTTGAGTCCCATATCAGCACTCCCGCCCTTCAGTGTATCATATTGTAAATAAATAGAGGTGTAAACAAAAGAGGAATTACTACTAAAAACAAAAACACATTTTTGGTTCTTAGTTCTTTTAAAGAAATCCTAGTTCCTGAGAGAGACCACGGGTTCTACAATGGGATCAACGAAAAGACCAATCTGCAGATGCTGTTACCTCTTCTGAATGAAGCAAGCTATCCAGAAATAGGATCCAGATTATAAATATCCTACTGATTTAGGTCTACAGTTCCTGGTTACAGACTGCTAACAAACCCAGTGTAATTGGATTATACAGCTATACAACTTTGCCGCTTGAAAAACCATACTAATATGAAGGCGACGTGTTCCGGTTTTGCAGAGGACAACTAGTAATTCCTTTAGACAAGTACCCCTGTTGAATTTTGAGATATGCTCATCTTATTTAACATTGGATGGATGCCCTCCAAGCCAAGAGTACCAGGCACCACTATATCAAGTCTAATTGTATCAAGTGTGGAAGACCAGATAACGCAATCTGGAAAGGAGAAACTATACTATACTCCGCTATACTTTATTCCAGCACACCACGGCACACATTTACTACATAATCAGTATACGGCTGCATGCTCTGTTCTGCGTACATGCACTGCTCTATGTCACATAGGCAATACAAAGCAGTGTATGTACGGAGGCAGATCCCACACAGAGCTGGGTTTTGTTCACACTGTAGACATAGTACACAGATGGTGGAAGAGGCAGGGGCCACAAAATGAGCACCCAAGGGCTGCCAGCTGTCCATCACTAGGCTAGATCATAACATTGCTGCAGCAAACATCACTACGGTAGAATACTTCGATATAGTGTTTTATTTGTTTTGTTTTTTAATTTTGGACTTTTTTTGAAGGCCAGCTTTCATTAGTTGATTGTATTGAGAAATTAAATGGCAAACATCTACTATACACATGGCCTAAAGTCAGAATATCACCATAGTAATATAATAAGGACAAGAGTCATTGGCATATCATAGTTTATTTTAGAACGTTGCACGATATTCCACTTGATGTCCAGCATACAATATCAGTGACGTGCAGCTAACTGCAGTAACTGTAATATTACATTTCAGAATTGTGCTTTCTTGTGTAGATCATAACTAACCTTTAAACAGAAACGAGACTTAATCAATAGCCCTTAAGAACAATTTTTATCATGAAACTTTAATGCAGCAAACCGTTTATCTTTGCTGTAATATACAATACTAAAACTGCCTGTATATTGGTTTTACCCCATTACCTTTATTACCCCCCACCTACCTCCTTAGCACCACAGTTGCATACATAAAGAAATTCAGAATCTAATTATGTGAAAAAGACCCAACATTCTGAGATGTAACTAAAACAATATATACAATAGTGCAATGTGTACTGTGCAGCATCATCCAACGGCTGAGGTTTCTTCAGAGCACCATAATGAACAGAACAAACAAGGCACATTGGTGTTCTTTCTCCCACTGACCAATGAGCGAGCATGGACCACTGCGGACAGAGAACAATGTGGTCGGTCATATAATATGACACTCGATACAAGACGAAGCAAAGTTATTATCCAGTCTTGACTGTTCTTCTAAAAATAGATGAAAAATTGAAGCCAGTCAAAACATAATCAATGAGTACCTAGGTTTACAGTCTCTATGAAGAGCAATGGACACAGAAAAAGTAATTTAGGCCAGGGTCACACACAAACACACAATTTTTGACAGTTTTTTTTATCAGTATTTTCTTTATACATTTCCTTTTTTGGATCCACTTCTGGTTTTGGCTCAAAAATAAAAAGAACGGAGCCAAAAACTGCCACACAAATTGCATCAAAACGGTGTGCGTGATCCCTTGAAAGGCAAATTTTATTATTTTTTGTTTAATAAAAAAGGTGTGTTGTGTAACTTTGTAAATACTTATTAAAAATTATTTTTACTTTTTTTTAGATACAGCTGCTCTGTATTCTCTATACAGAGCAGCTGTATCTAGCGCTAAATCAGTCAGTACTGCGAACCTTTATATATAAAATAAAGCAGGCATCATGAGGGATAGTACCGCAGAGCATTGATAATATTACTAATTCTTAGCACTAGAATTGTCCTCCCGAACACATAAGATTCCATTATACATACAAATGGTCTTCATCAATAGCATGTAGGATATTATACAGTAGGTTTACAAGCAGGGACAATTTGGTGGAATAGATGCACACTATGTTTAAAAGTAGAAAGGATTTTCATTTACAAATACCTAAAGCCTTCTCAAAATACAAAATTTACAAATGTTAAAAAAACACCAACCAACGTATCTTACCACAATAGCAGTCATTACACTTTCTCCATTATTGGAGTGGGATACGAATTGGGGTCAGAGAGTAAATACCACCTTCACTTGAAAGCCCTCTTAAAGCAGGAATTCCAACGGGCTTAATAGGACCTGAAAACGATGAGAAAAAAACCCACAAGAGGCATTCGTTATAGAAGAAGTCACATGTTCTCGAAATCACACATCTAATATTATTAAGAAAAAATAACGTTTCAAATACAAACAAAATGGTGTCATACACGTGATATCATTTGTTATTCCTAATAATTCATACTGAAGTGTATTTGTGTTTCAGAGCCATAGTCACTGTGTGCTGCCATATATTGCTTCTGTACAGCACCATATTCAAGAAATGCTTCCAAAATACAGTAAAAAAGACAAAACTTGGAATGCTTCTGTTTGAGCTCGAAGGCACAGAGGTATAAAGTATGGGCTCACAGATTTCTATTGAAGTCATGCTAGAAACTTACTGTTAAACATGGCTTCAGCAAACTACTGAGTGAGCACAGGTCCCCTGTTCTACCATACATAATTGTCAAAATCTTAGATGCCTGGCACTACCGCTAGGGGACAATCTTTATGCAGCTACTATTTTCAAAAACATTGTTTTAGGCCCATGCACACTAGAGGTTTATGTCCTTAACATTCCTTACTGATCTACATAAATTTTAGTCAATCAGCCGACCCTGTCTGCCCCTTAAAACCTATTCATTGTTTCCAATTGTCCAAACAGACAATTCACATATTAAGGCCCCCTGCACACAACCGTGCCAGTAACGATGGCTGGTAATTACGGGCACGGCCTGCCGCGGACAGTCACCCGCATTGGCGGGCCATGCTCCCATTATAAAGCATGGGAGAATGGTCCGTAAAATGAAAAAAAAAAAAAAAAAAGAAGAAAAATGGCCTATTTTTGCTGGTCATTTCTACAGCCCGGACACATTCCCGTAAATATACGGGAAGGTCTCCGTGGGCAATAAAAATTAATGGGTCCTTACTTTGATCCGCAATTACGGTCCATAATTGCGGATCAAAAATACAGCAGTGTGCATAGGGTCATGAGAAGTAGGATATATAGAGGTCTGTTTTAGTAGAATCTTTGTATTATCCATAATATAACGATGTTGGAGCATTTTTTCTTGCAAATTCCTCTGTTATTCCTCCTACAAATGTATGAATAAATTGACAACTAGGTTCTCTATAAGGGACACAAACCCTAAAGCTGGCATCTCCTAAATAGTTCTCACATACCTATACTTCGAGAGGTTCTCATAACTGGAGATGTGTTCGATAAAGTGGTAATGTTGGGAGTCTTTCAAGTCTTCTGGTTACACTACACTGGCATACTCCAGCAGGAAATATCTCATAACAGAAACAATGTAGATACAATTAAAGAAAATGCTTGAGATTGGAAAAAAGGATCTGCTTTTTCTCTCCCCAGAAACAGTGCCACTCTTGTTAATGGGTTGTGTCTGGAATTGCAGGCTCCGCTAATTCACTTGAATAGGGCTGAGCAGTGATACCACGCACATTCAATAGACAACTGTGGTGCGGTTTCTAGAAAGTGTTCCCTTACTAAAGTGCTCCCACTCAGCTATTTCCAGATCTCCTATTCCTTTCAATTAGCATGGACATAGGTGTACAGCCACATCTCTGCCGAGAACAGGGATGTTATCCCCTTGTTCTTGAGATCAGTGAAGGTCCCAGCAGTAATGCTCCTACTGATGGCAAATATATAGCAATAAAAACACGTTGCAATGCACGAAGATAGATATATTCATTATTTTTAATTGCTTTACGCTACTATTTATTATGCTTATAAATGCGAGGTTCTTAGCGCTCTTTGATCAAATTGTGCGAGCCCACCTGCTACAACACGGCGACCTCATATAGGGGGGGGGGGGGGTTCCCACACGGAATATTATGCCTATATAATAGGAGACTTACCTCTCTCTTGAGACTAAGCCCATAAAATGGGCTTGGGGTAGGTGGGAGTCAGTTTTATTCTGCTCTAATTAAAAAACAGCCAAAGACAGGTGGGAGGAGAGCACGATCAAGAAGCTGGCAGTGAAAACTTCTCGTCCCGCAAAATACAAGCCTCCATATGACTACATCAACAGAAAAATAAAAAATTAATGACTCTGTTTTTGCATCATCTCATTCCAAAATAATTTCCTTTTAACCCCTTCCTGACGTATGACATACATACGTCATAGCCGGGTAGGGGGAAGTATGGAGCGGGCTAACGGGCTGAGCTGGCTCCATACAGTACGGGTGTCAGCTGTATGGTACAGCCAGCACTTCACTAACTAGCGGGATCTCACGCGAGCGCGATCCCCCTTGTTTAACCCCTTAGATGCCTCAGTCAATAGAGACTGCACATTTAAAGTATTAGAAAGCGGGGGATGACCCTCTCTAACAGCCCATCGACCCCCCTCCCCGGCGATGCGATTGCGGGGTGCCGATGGTTGGCATGGCAGCCTGGGGGCCTAATGAGGGTGCCCAGGTCTGCCATCTTTGTACTCCCTTAATAGAAGCCTGTCAGAAACACGATATACGTCCATAAATTAGCATCACAGTATATAGTGCTTGCGATCCAACGATAGCAGGTTCAAGTCCCCTAGTAAAAATCAGTTAAAGTTCTTAAGAAAATAAAATTGAAGTTAAAACCCCCCCCCCCCCCCCAAAAAAAAAACACCTTCTCCAATCTCCCCCGTAAAGCATTGTAAAAAATTAACATAAATTGGTATCGCCACATCTGTAAAAGTCTGAATTATTACAATAACACATTTAATAAAAAATAAAAAAAAGTTGAAAACTGCCAGAATCAGTTTTTGGTCACTTCATCTCCCACAAAATAATTTAATAAAAAGTGATTAAAAATTCACATGAACCCCAAGGTTGTACATTTAAAAAAAACTACAGCTCGTCCCACAAAATATATGCCCTCATACTGCTCAAATCGACGGAAAAAAAAAAAAAAGGGTTATGGCTGTCAGAATTTCACAGTAAAACAAAAAAATAATGGAGTAAACACTTTCTTATTTTCCACTTCAAACAATTTTTTTTTCCTGATTCCTAACATTATGTGGTACAAGAAACGGTGCCATGAAAAACTACAGTTTGTCCCGCAAAAATCAAGGGCTATAAAATTGACGGGAAAAAAAAAAAAAAAGTTAGAGCTTTTGGAAGGTGGGGAAAAAAACAAAAAACAAAACACAGCGGCGACGGGAAGGGGTAAAAAAATGTTTTCATGGTGCAAAAGTAGTAAATCATTTTTAAAAAATAAAAAAAAAGCGTGAACACTGCAACGGGCGGAATCAAAGAACTTAGATTCTACCCGTTTAACTCCTTAAATGCCGCGGTCAGTCACGAACGCTGCATTTAAAGCCTTCGACTCAAGGGGGCAACCCCCTCCAAAGTGCCATCGGTCCGATCTTTGTACTCCTTCGAAGGAAAATAGAAAGTTTTTCTCCAGCTCACCAGTCTTGGCGTTTTGATCCCAGATTGCGCACGGATCCTCGATAAATCATGATGCAAAAGAAGAAAAATTTTCAATCCAGTGCCGAGTTTAAAAGGAAAAATCTTCCACTTTATTGAAAAAACATTTAAAACTTACACAAGCACAGAGGGTTGGATGCACAGAGCCTACGCGTTTCAACCGAAGTGGACACAATTTGTTTTTAGCAAAGCGTTTTTTGTTTTTTTTTATAGAAGTGGTAAAACAAAAAAAAAACAAATTTGGTATCTTACCTGCAGATGGACGCCGTAAGAACAAACACCCCACCCAAAAATGGAATAGTTGCTGTTTTTTTGCCCATTTCACCCCATTAATATAGACTTTTCAGATTCCCAATATATTATGCTGTAAAATAAATGACGCCGTGAAAAACTACAACTTGTCTCGCAAAAAACAAGCCTTCATACGGCTATTTAAACTAAACAAAAAAAAGTTATGGCTTTTGGAACGCAGAGAGGAAAAAACAAAAATGAAAAAAAAAACAACTAAAGATTGGTCGTCTCCTTAAGGGGTCAAAATAGCCAAAGTGTCAAAAGGTCTTCCGTAATCACAGATAATAAATAAAAGACCATTGATCTGGTCACCAGATTTCTATAATATTGGAAATGCAAGTATAAGTCGTAAACATTACTGGCTACAAGAACCGCTGAAGTAGTGCCACTAAGTATGTACGGACAGGATGCCCAAACTTGTACATGACAATTGTGTTTAATTTTTTTCCACTATCATAAATTCAGAAAATAAACCGTAATGGTGCTTTCAGAAATCGATTTGTTTCTTCCCTGCAGAGATGGTTGTTATCTTCCTTTCACAAAAATTCACAAAACATATAATTTGAGAGCGGTTTCCCAAACCTTTGCATAAGGCTCTGTTCACATCTGCGTTGGGGTCCCGTTCTGACGTTCCGTCTGAGCTTTCCGTCAGAACGGGACCCTGAGCAGACACAAACTGACACCGACGGAAACCAAAGGTTTCCGTTTCCATCACCATTGATTTCAATGGTGACTGATCCGGTGCCCGTTGTTTCAGTTTGTCTCTTTTGTGCATCGGATCAGTTATTGCTTGCGGCAAAAACCACAGAAAAAAATGCAGATAGCCCACTAAAGTAAAGCACGGTCATGTGCATGAGGCTTTAAAGGAATTATTCTAGCTTAAGGCTGAATTCACACGAGCACATTACGTCCGTAATGGACGGAACGTATTTCGGCCGCTAATCCCGGACCGAACACACTGCAGGGCTCCTAGCATCATAGTTATGTACGATGCTAGGAGTCCCTGCCTCTCCATGGAACTACTGTCCCGTACTGAAAACATGATTACAGTACGGGACAGTTGTCCAGCAGCGAGGCAGGGACTCCTAGCATCGGGATTAGAGGCCGAAATACGTTCCGTCCATTACGGACGTAATATGCTCGTGTGAATCCAGCCTTACTGTAATCCAGCTTCCCTATGCTTAAACCAATATTGATCTCCTGTGCACCGAACTCTATATACATCTAACCACGGCTTATCCCTCTCTCCGTCATACTCCTACACCTGCAGCCCAGCCGTTATTTTGGGACTAACTTGGGTAACGCAACCAGGGAATCCCCTTGCAGCAAAGTCCATACCCCCTTGCAGGTGTTCAGGGTGAAGGCCAGGGGATTCCTTAAACTCTGCACCCAAAGTTATCCCGTGCCAACCCAATCACAACTAAACCTGCATTCCAGCTTGCTGCATTACAGCACCTTAAGTGCAATTCATTGAAGTGTAACGAACGCTTACATTACCAATGACTTAGTGTACCATGTCGTTGCATCACCTATTTGATTCCAGACCAGAGAACCAACATTGAAAAATGTGTTTTTTTGTGGATGTTCGTTTTGATATTTTTTTCTTCTCATTTCCTTATTCAAAAAGTAAAAAGTTACAAGTATATCAATGAGGACTACAATACTGCACAATAAAATTAAAATAAGTCAATTGTCTTACCTAACTGGAACTTTGGACGTTCACTCTGTATCTTTTCCATATTTGGGGGTTGAGTTTTAGATTTCTTTGTGCTGGTCTCTGTATAAAAAGTCATTTTAGAAAGCGGTTTCAGCCTTTCAAGTACTGATGTTTTGGAATGACTGTTAGAAGGCGCACCGGCTCCTTTGGCTTTCTGTAGGCACTTTCTAAAGTTGCATTTTTTACTAATAGAGTTTGGACTTCTACTCAAGGTACATGGAGGTCTTGCAAGAGATTTGCTCATTTTAAGACAATACTTTGTGGTAAAACCGCTTTTCAATTTCCACTCTGGCTTAAATTTGGATTTGCTCCCTGCAATAGAATTTCCATAGAGAGACCGTCTATAGGCTCGGGTCATTTTACGTTCGTCACCAACTTTTGTAAGAAATACCTTACAGTCTCGAATGTTTTGTCTGCTGCTGCAAGACATATAAATGGGTTTAGATTTAGACTTATTTTGCACTAACATTTTTAGTTTTTTAGAACCACCCAATGAATCATTGCGCATTGAACTGAGTATAGGCGCAGCTCCATGGCAAGCAGGATTTTTTACATCAACATTGGCTGACTGGGCGATCTCTTTGGCTGATGCTTTGGAACTTGTAGCTTTTTCTGTACAAGCTTTGGTCACATCAAAATGCTTTTCCGGACATGCAAATTTTACACATACATCTTCACACTGATCAGTCATGCTTTTTAAATTGTTTGGATTCTCGCCACCTTTACATTTTCCTTTACCAATTTTCGAAACATTGAGTAGCTCTGCTAATGTTTCCGATGGAGTAGACCAAGCACGTTTTTTAAAGTGTTTTTTAGAACTGCATGAATGAACGCCGGGTTTCTTCGCTTTTGTTCTAGGTCCCTTCCTTTTAATTTTCTGAAGAGGGTTCTCAGAATTAGCTTTTCTTACTATTGAAAGGGATTGTGTTTCTGTTGTTTCCATAAACCAGGCAGCAAGGTCACCCATGTCACATTTTTTCTGAAACAGCATCTGAACAGGTGACCTCGTTTCTGAGCTGCAAAATTTCAAGGTTGACAAAGATTGCGTGTCATTATCTTTTTCCCCATTGTTCTCGCCGAGCCACGTATTCGCGATTTGCTCATACTTTTTTTCTAAATCTTTTAACAAAGACTCTTTGGAAGTTGATGCAGACCACCACTTAAGAACAGTTTTGGGCTGTAAATCGATATTTGCAGTAAGATTTTCAGGTTCGTTACCAGTGCATGTTAAATCTATTAGTTTACATTGCTGCTTATAACTTCTTAATTTCCTTCTGTAAAATCTGCATTTGTTAAGATGTATCTTTTTTGATTCATGACATAAGGCACTCCTAACAAAAAATTTAGATGGTGGAACAGAACTAAAGGATGTAGATGAGGGCTTTCTAGATCTGGTTTTATGGTTTGAACATTTTAGTTCCCTAATCAATAAAGAGCCCCGAGTCCATTTTTGTTTTGGGATAGTTTTTTGGTTTTCTACTGCGCTACAACTTTTTTCTTTTTCAGTGTATTTTGGAATAAATTCCTGAAAAGGTGATTGAAGTGTTTGTTCTTCTTGTAAAACAGAACCATTAGTCTTACACATACCTGACACATTAGAAAGCTTTCTCAGTTTCTTAAGACGCTTGGAAATTCGTTGGCAATTCAGAGATTCGGATTGACGTATGTGTAATTTTCTTTCAGAAGATCGAAGTAGTCTCTCCACTTTTTTAATCCTCAACTGGGTGCTTGACCCTTTATGTTGTTCAAAATAAGTTTCTTTAATTCTGGACTTCCCCAATTTAGAAGAATTAGAGCGTTTTTTACTTTTGGCGGTTTGATCAGAAAAAATGGGTATACCCCTTCCTGCTTTAGCGAATGTCTTCTGTGAACAATTTGTGTGTTTGTGACGAACATTTTTTTTGCGTCTTGTGGTTTTTCTTTCAAAATGATTTTGACTACAGCCATGAACTGATTTTTCAAGGCTATTTTGAGCAGTAGCTTGACTTTCAGGTGGACTTGGTGGGGCCATAGTGTTGCAAAACCTGTTCTGAATGCCATTAGGATTCCAGGTATAACTTGTCTTTACCACACTGTCAGAATGATCGCCATCTCTGTGATCATTTAAAGGAGTATATTCAGAGCTTAAACTGTATTTTATTCCATCTTCACTTTCAACCTTAGAAACAAACATAAGCTTTATTGGGCTAAAGTATGAATTCTCAGATGATTTGGTTGATGTTGCGGTCTTGCTTACTGACTCGTGAGTTTCCCCAACACCTGAACAGCTTGCTTGGGCTTCCAATATTGAATTGAGGCAGTTGCTTTGCTTCACATTGTTCAGTGTTTTTAGTGCCACACTTGGCACATTAGAACTTGCTTTAACTTCACCATTGCATATGTTTGTGTTTTGTTTACATACACCTTTAATGTTTATTGCATGATTAGGTGAAAATTTTGAATCCTCTAGACGCTCTACTACTACTTTTAAGTGAGTATTTCTATTTTTTTCAGTAGTATTTCCAAACTTCACTCCTTCTGCTTTAAAGTTCTTTAGAATCCCTGAGCTTTTTTCGATTGTACATTTGCAGAATAAGTTACTGTTAGTTTGTAAAGAACATAGTCCATGGGACAGATCACATAATCTACATTTTCCCAGTATATTTCTTGAATATCGTTTGGGCAAAACATTATTTTCAACTTGTACATTTTGAGACGTATGCCTCTTACTCTCCCTGTGTTTCTCATTTACATGCCTTTGTGGTGCAGAACCTTTTAAGTTGGCAGGTAAACAAAGCAGACCATTTTTTATACAGTTCACATTTTTAGAAGGTATTTTCAGTGTATCATGAGGTAGATCAGTTATCTTCTTCTGAAGTTCACTCTCTATTTTAGTGCTTTCACAATCTTTAAGAACTAAAATGTCATGAGGTTGTCCTACAGAATCTACGATTCTATCCCCTATGGAATTTGGTGAATTCACAAAATTTTTGTTTTCCATAGGAAAAGTATCTTTGAGATTATTAAGCTCACTGGCAAAGTTAATTGTCTGACAGTCAGATAAAGCGCTATCAAATATCGACATTTTTTCATTATTTTTGTAAAACCCTGTTTGAACATTTTTTTTAGAGCAATGTTCATTTTGGTCAAGCAGCTCCACAAAACCATTTGTTTCAGAATTAAGAAAGTGCTTTATCAAACTTCCAAAATGTACACAGTCAGATGTGGATGATTCAAGAGTATTTTCTTGCAGGTCCTTTCCATTACGCTTCAGTCTATTTTCCTTCTCATTAGCACATGACTCTTTAAATGTAACATTTTTTGTAGGGCAGCATTTGCTTGTCATTTCCAGTCGACATCCTGGCCGAGTACATCTACAATGTAAGCCATGCTTTAACATGGTCTTTTTCAAATTAGTCACAGCTCTTTGTACTTTTAACTCGGACAGAGATGAAGAAAAACTATATTTTCCTCGACTCATGGAATAGTGAGAACTTAAACAGTCTTTACATGCAGATTTTCTCTTTTTAGAACGTGTATTTATGCAGTGCAAAGTTTGATCGTCTTTCTTTTTATTTAGGTTTAGTTTAACAGTTCCTAAATTTAAGTTAGGCCATGTAAATCGTAAATCCTTTAGACAAACAGTAAGGTATGGGATAGTAATTTTTTGCGTTTGCTCATTTGTATTAATTCTCTTAGATTTTTGGGTCATGCCCATGTGACAAAAAGCAAGTGAAGTGCCTGAACTTCTGGATACCGGTTGTGCGGACAGACTTTGTGCATTGCTATGACAAGTTTGTGAACAAGATTCTTGTTCCACTTTTATAAATTTCAGCATACATATTAATTGCTGTTGGTGGTATAAGCACCATGAAGCTAAGACTTTAAATAAAGTGGTGTTTTCCTTATGTAGCTTTGTTGATTTTTTCATCTTTCTTAAAAAGTAGCCGTTCGTGACACTGTAAAAAAAAGAATTGTGAAAAAAAAATTCTTAGCAGCTGTAATAAAATACATTTTCAGGACTACATACTAAAGGCATACAGCAGTTCACGCTCCTGTAGAATTGAAGATTTTTAACAATATTTACTTTTAACACGATCACGTGGTCTCTGCAGCCCTTCACTGGCCTCAACTGTCCCGTCCAACACAGAGGCCAGTAATTGGCTGCAGCGATCACATGTGCATATGGGCCCCCTCATCGCTGCAGCACTGTCAACATAAACCAGTGGAGAGCACCAGTGTGGTAGCACTGGTATGCTGAGGGATTTGTCAGGTGAGCAATGGCTGTTTTTTTTAATTATTATTATTGTTGTTGTTGTTGTTTCATGGCTTTCCCCCTCCTCAGCCAGATTTTCTTCTGAACGTGGAAAACCCCCTTATTTGTATTCAAGTATAGAATACAATTATTTCTGTTGTACAAAATTTTCTAGTTCATGTAACCTTGAATCTGTGATCTAGCCACTAGAACTCTTCATGATGCTGATCAGTGTAAGCAAGATTAATTCAGTAGCTGTCAAGTCTACATTTGGTGGGATAGACATTTATGGATATATACACAATATTGGCAGATTCAGAGGAAAAAGACGTACAAATAAAACAATCAAGTTTATTTAATACAGTGAAGGAAATAAGTATTTGATCCCTTGCTGATTTTGTAAGTTTGCCCACTGTCAAAGTCATGAACAGTCTAGAATTTTTAGGCTAGGTTAATTTTACCAGTGAGAGATGATTATATAAAAAAACAAAACAAAAATCACATAGTCAAAATTATATATATTTATTTGCATTGTGCACAGAGAAATAAGTATTTGATCCCCTACCAACCATTAAGAGTTCAGCCTCCTCCAGACCAGTTACACGCTCCAAATCAACTTGGTACCTGCATTAAAGACAGCTGTGTTAAATGGTCACCTGTATAAAAGACTCCTGTCCACAGACTCAATTAATCAGTCTGACTCTAACCTCTACAACATGGGCAAGACCAAAGAGCTTTCTAAGGATGTCAGGGACAAGATCATAGTCCTGCACAAGGCTGGAATGGGCTACAAAACCATAAGTAAGACGCTGGGTGAGAAGGAGACAACTGTTGATGCAATCACTGGCGTAGCTATAGGGGTCGCAGCGGTCGCAATTGCGACCGGGCCCCGAAGCCAGGGGGGCCCACGGCCCCCCGCACCACATCAATAAAAAGTTACTATAGTAACTCGGGCCGCAGGCCCCTGTTACTATAGTAACATACTTTACTTACCTTCCTGGTTCCGGATCGCAGCGGAGGTCCTGACGTCAAGCGCTGTGCGCAGCGCATGACGTCACAGCGCTATGCGCCGCGCACTGCATCGAGACGACAGAACTCCCGCCGCGGCTGAAGAGGAAGGTAAGGTTAGCCCTGACTGGCGGGGTCCGACTCCTGGGACCTGCCAATCAGCTGTTTTGAAGGGGCCACAGCACTCGTACGAGAGCTGCTCCCCTTCATTCCGGTCACACTGTGAATAGGTGTCGGCGATTCACAGCGTGAGCAAGTCGTGAAATGAAGGGGAAGCAGCTCTCGTACGAGTGCTGCGGCCCCTTCATAACAGCTGATTTGCGGGCGACACATCAGCTATTGATGGCCTATCCTGTGGATAGGCCATCAATGTTTAGGGACTGCACAACCCCTAAGCCTACGATGTAGCAGGCTTAGGGGGCCCATGAGACAGGATCACAGATTGTGTGATCCTGTCTGCTGGGCCCTGTATCTAAGCCAATCACATGGTAGGCTTAGATACATGGCCCATGCGTGATCCTGTCTGCTGGGCTCTGTATCTAAGCCTACCACACTGTAGGTTTAGATACAGGGCCCCAGCACACAGTAATCTTATACTGTATAAGATTACTGTCTGCTGGACCCTGTATCTAAGCCTACCTTGTGGTAGGCTTAGATACAGGGTCCCACAGACAGTATCACACATGGGCCCTGTATCTAAGCCTTAGGGTATGTGCACACACACTAATTACATCCGTAATTGACGGACGTATTTCGGCCGCAAGTACCGGACCGAACAAAGTGCAGGGAGCCGGGCTCCTAGCATCATAGTTATGTTCGATGCTAGGAGTCCCTGCCTCGCTGCAGGACAACTGTCCCATACTGTAAACATGTTTTCAGTACGGGACAGTTGTCCGGCAGCGAGGCAGGGACTCCTAGCGTCGTACATAAGTACGACGCTAGGAGCCCGGCTCCCTGCACTGTGTTCGGTCCGGTACTTGCGGCCGAAATACGTCCGTCAATTACGGGCGTAATTAGTGTGTGTGTGCACATACCCTAACACGTGTTACTAATCATTTTTTGTGTGTTTTCTTACAGGTTCGGTCGTTGGACTACGGCGGATTCCAGGACTACTTCGATGACAGCTTTTTTTTTTTTATTATCAATAAAATGGTTAATGAGGGCTGTGTGTTTTTTTTTTTTTTATTTCAATAAAATATTTTTTCTATGTCTGTTTTTTTTAAACTATATTACTACCGCCTTAGTAATGGCCGCCGGCTGATTGACAGCATCCATTGCTAAGGCGGGGCTTAGTGTTAGCCGATGCAGAGGCTAAAACTAACCCCCATTATTACCCCGGTACCCACCGCCACCAGGGGTGCTGGGAAGAGCCGTGTACGATCCAGTACTTGACCATCTGTAGTGATGGTCGGCCACTGGGGTGGCCGCAGGCTGGTATTATCAGGAGGGGAAAGGCCAGGTACAGTGGCCCTTCCCACCCTGGTAATGCTAGGCGGCTGCTGCTGCTTTATTGTATCTGGCTGGTTATGAAAAATGGGGGGGGACCCCACGTCATTTAAAAAAAAATAATAATAATAATTGGAAAGAACGATGTGGGGTCCCCCCCAATTTTCATAACCAGCCAGATACAACACAGCAGCAGCAGGCAGCATTACAAGGGTGGGAAGGGCCACTGTTTTTGGACTTCCCCAGCCTAATACTACCAGCCTGCGGCCACCCCGGTCCCTGCCCGTCACTACAGATGGTCGGGTACTGGTTCGTACCCGGCTCTTCCCAGTACTCCTGGTGGCGGTGGGTACCGGGGTAATAATGGGGGTTAGTGTTGGCCTCTGCACCGGCTAACATTAAGCCCTGCCTTTGTAATGGAGGTTGTCAATCAGCCAGCGGCCATTACTAAGGCGGTGATAATAAAGTTTAAAAAGATACAAGCACATAGAAAAAATATTTTATTGAAATAAAAAAACACAACCCTCATTAACCATTTTATTGAGAATAAAAAAAACGCCGTCATTGAAGTCCTCGAATCCGAAGTCCAACAACCGAACCTGTAAAATAACACAAACACACAAAAATAATCAGTAACACATAAAGAAGCTAAATTATTATTCTTACCTATCCTGGGTCCAGCACTGGAGCCGCAATGTCAGCGAGCTGGGCCCTGTATCTAATCCTATCATGTGTGATACAGTCTGCTGAGCTGTGTATCCAATCCAATCATGTGTGATACTGTCTGCTGGGCCCTGTATCTAATCGTATCTTGTGTGATACTGTCTGCTGGGCCCTATATCTAATCCGATCATGTGTGATACTGTCTGCTGAGCCACTGTATCTAATCCTATCATGTGTGATACTGCCCTCTGAGCCACTGTATCTAATCCTATCATGTGTGATACTGCCTTCTGAGCCACTGTATCTAATCCTATCCATAGTAGATAGGGTCGTAGTGCTATAGATATGCTATGCTGTCTCATATACATTTTTGGGCGGACACATATGTATTGGGGCTATTTCCCCTGACATTTTAAGCCCTGAGGGTATGTTCACACGGCAGCGTCTGTTACGGCTGAAATTACGGTGCTGTTTTCAGGAGAAAACAGCACCGTAATTTCAGCCGTAATGGCATGAGCAGGCGTCTTTCGCTGCGTACATTACGGACGTAATTGCAGCTGTTTTTCCATGGAGTCCATGGAAAACGGCTCCATTTACGGCTGAAGAAGTGACAGGCACTTTTTTGATGCGGGCGTCTTTTACGCGCCGCCTTTTGACAGCGGCGCGTAAAAAAAAATTACCATCGGCACAGAACATCGTAAGACCCATTCAAATGAATGGGCAGATGTTTGCCGACGCTTTTGAGCCGCATTTTCGGACATTATTCAATGCTAAAACGCCCGAATTACGTCCGTAAATAGTGTGTGTGAACCCAGCCTTAGTGACGCCCCTGGCTGCTAGTGCTGCATTGTTGGGTCACTTAGGAGACCCAGCGATGCAGCTGAAAGCTGCAGACCGTCGGCCATGAGAAGTTTGCAGGGGGCAGTAAGAATTTTTGCATCGGGGCCCATGAGCCTCTAGCTACGCCCCTGGATGCAATAGTAAGAAAATGGAAGACATACAAAATGACTGTCAATCGACATCGATCTGGGGCTCCATGCAAAATCTCACCTCATGGGGTATCCTTGATCCTGAGGAAGGTGAGAGCTCAGCCGAAAACTACACGGGGGGGAACTTGTTAATTATCTCAAGGCAGCTGCGACCACAGTCACCAAGAAAACCATTGGTAACACATTACGCCGTAATGGATTAAAATCCTGCAGTGCCCGCAAGGTCCCCCTGCTCAAGAAGGCACATGTACAGGCCCGTCTGAAGTTTGCAAATGAACATCTGGATGATTCTGAGAGTGATTGGGAGAAGGTGCTGTGGTCAGATGAGACTAAAATTGAGCTATTTGGCATTAATTCAACTCGCCGTGTTTGGAGGAAGAGAAATGCTGCCTATGATCCAAAGAACACCGTCCCCACTGTCAAGCATGGAGGTGGAAACATTATGTTTTGGGGGTGTTTCTCTGCTAAGGGCACAGGACTACTTCCCCGCATCAATGGGAGAACGGATGGAGCCATGTACCGTCAAATCCTGAGTGACAACCTCCTTCCCTCCACCAGAACATTAAAAATGGCTCGTGGCTGGATCTTCCAGCACGACAATGACCCGAAACATACAGCCAAGGCAACAAATGAGTGGCTCAAAAAGCAGCATATTAAGGTCATGGAGTGGCCTAGCCAGTCTCCAGACCTTAATCCCATCGAAAACTTATGGAGGGAGCTGAAGATCCCAGTTGCCAAGCGACAGCCTCGAAATCTTAATGATTTACAGATGATCTGCAAAGAGGAGTGGGCCAAAATTCCATCTAACATATGTGCAAACCTCATCATCAACTATAAAAAAAATGTCTGACTGCTGTGCTTGCCAACAAGGGTTTTGCCACCAAGTATTAAGTCTTGTTTGCCAAAGGGATCAAATACTTATTTCTCTGTGCACAATGCAAATAAATATATATAATTTTGACAATGTGATTTTCTTTTTTTTTTTTTTTTTTTTAATATATAATCTATCTCACTGGTAAAATTAACCTAGCCTAAAAAATCTAGACTGTTCATGTCTTTGACAGTGGGCAAACTTACAAAATCAGCAAGGGATCAAATACTTATTTCCTTCACTGTATATGGTCAAAAGATGAAAATGAAAAAAGGACTGAATAATTTAATAGACTTTAAATTATTTTTTTTTTTATAGATGGCTACATGTCCATATTCAGATAACATGATTATGGTCAGAATGATTAACATTTCAATCTTGTGGCTGCTTCTTGTGCATTCTATTTAAGGACAATAAGGATATCTGGAGTGTACAGTTGCCTTTCAAGATAAACATTTTTTAATGGAGTATTGGGGTTTATATACTGTATGAGGAAACAAACAATAGATGTCAGCAAGTAAACCGTCAGGTAAATTTGCTCCCACTTGTCCTGAAGACAACGTGCATTGAAAATCGAGAGCATGGACGCTGTAAACTACGGTATCAACCGAATATGGACAAGATTATTATTTTGAGGGCAAGGGTAAAACTTTTATTTTTTTCAGAAAGATTGATAGATCCATACATGGAATAGTCTTCGAGCAGCAGTTGTAGAGAGAAAATATATATATATATATATATATATATATATATACACACACACACACACACACACTTAAAAGGAGTTTGTAATCAGTTTTGTCCTGCCCCCAAATCAGACACCGCAGGTTAGGTATAGTGAAATATGGTGGCAACATACCTTTGTTAACATATGCTAGTTCTTGCATAAGTGGAAAAAGTGAAAAAAGCCGTTTTATTTTCCCAAATGCATATGCAAATTTGCTTGCAACGTCTGCAGTTGGACAGCTCTACTGGTCTTCAGCATCAAACACCATTCCATCCAGAGCTGTCAGTCAACTGCAGAGGTAAAGGGTCAGAGCTCAGGCTGACGAAAACGTACAAGTTAATTTGCATATGGCACATGAAAGAATAAAACTAATCTTTTCACTTATGCCAGAATTAAGATATGCAAGAGGTATCTTGGCACTGCTTTCCACTATATCTAACTAGCGGTGTCAGCAGTTTGGAAAGTGGTGGGGAAACACAAAACAGTTGAGACTCTAAACTATTCACTGACCATAGAGGCATTCTATATGCAGGTTGAACAAATTTGGTTATAATGTGTAATCACCATAAACTTATGTTTTTACCGGTACACTAAATCCACTTGCTCATTTGGCAAGGGACATAGTGTAGCTGCAAAATATCCTGTCCATTAACAAAATATGAAGATATCACTATGAAAACTTTTAAGTAAAAAAAAAACACCCAAAAGGATTTAAAAAACAGTATGAGCTGGTTAGAACAGAAATCACTAATAAGACTTGATACCCATACTAATTCATTTTGTGTTACCCTCCCAACTCTTGGTCCACAATACTTTAAAAAATAAAAAAAAAAAAAAAATAAAAATGTTTTATTAATAAAATAGAATTTGACCGTTAGGGTATGTGCACACGAGAACTTTCTTTTACGTCTGAAAAGAGACTGTTTTCAGGAGAAAGCAGCTGCGTCGTTTCAAACGTAAAAGCTCCTCCTCGCATTATGCGAGGAGTCTGTGACGCTTGTAAATCTTGAGCTGCTCTTCCTGGACTTCAATGAAGAACGGCTCAAATTACGTTGCAAAGAAGTGTCCTGCACTTCTTTTACGAGGCAGTCAATTTACGCGTCGTCGTTTGACAGCTGTCAAACGACGACGCGTAAATGACAGATCGTCTGCACAGTACGTCGGCAAACCCATTCAAATGAATGGGCAGATGTTTGCCGACGTATTGTAGCCCTATTTTCAGACGTAAAACGAGGCATAATACGCCTCGTTTACGTCTGAAAATAGGTCGTGTCAACCCAGCCTTAAAGTAGTGATAACAAAGGTCAGATATTTGTTGCATAACTGAATAATTTTGTTAAAAATTTTAAAAATTTAAAATACTGGAGGCAAATCCCAGACGTGTGGTTATTGGATGAAAATCTGCAGACATGTTAATTGGGTATATTGAGAACATTCAACGGTTGATTCCACACCAATGATTTCTTCTGGCAAGATGGCAGCCACAGAAAAAAAAAAGTTTATTTTGTTTTTTAAATCTTCAAGAGGGAATTGTCATGAGAGCTTTTATCTTCCGTTTGAGTTTTTATTTCTTTATAAAAGTAGTTGCGGGGGGGATTTAGGTATCACACGGCCAAATCTGGCACTGCAACTCTACCCTCTGGCTTATAAAAAGAGGGGTCTGAGTGGGAGACTTCCTCTATGTCATATTCCTGTATTCGTAATACAGGTCATTAATTTTCTATGTCAATGTCGATAACTTGAGTTCATAACATCCTTTTTAGCAGTTTTCTTTTCCATTGAATCACTTCCCATCAAAATAAACAAAAACAAGGATCAGGCAGGGTACTAAATAGTACCAAAGTGTCAAGGACCCTTTATTCACCCACATTCAAGTTTTCTGCTCCTGTTTTGGAGGTTCTTCTCAAGCATGACAAGTCTAAATGTCAGAACATTTACCCAAATCAATCTGTTAGGTACACATCCACATTTTGAATCAGTGTAGTTTGTTTTGTTTTTTTTTTTTTAAATTGCACATAAAATTATCTTTTACACAAAAAAAAAAAAAAGTTATAAATTACACTTTATGAATAAATTTATATACACAAATATACATTAGCAGCGTGGTATTTTAATAAAATTTATTTTCTGTAAAAACATGACCTGGGATGATTTGTAGTTAGTGTTAATATTTAACAAAGTATAAATTTTAGACAGAAAAAAAATAGGACTTCAACTGGAAATATGTAAATTAAAAAAAACCATTTAAGAATATACTATACAATGCTGAGGTCAGAGAGAAAGTACTCAGAAAGGAGTACAGTGCTGTGTTATTGGTCAAAAGTGAGAGCTTTAAAAACAATATTTCTCAACTTGCACAGGTCCACAATCAGCAACCATAAATTATGTTTCAAGATGAGAAAGGTCACCTGTATATGTGTTGGCAATATCAAATAAATGACAACAAACTGTGAATGATGTCGAAAATAAAGTATGAATGTTATGCTTTTTTTAGGCTGTAAAGTATACGATGTATATTCTTAGATCAATAGTCACTCTTTTTTTGAATTGTGGAAAGTGGTAAAGCGCTTACTACAAATTATAATTTAGGAATACATTAACCAAACAATTAACTCCATACAATCAGATTTAGTCTTATAAACACAAATGAAAAACAAACAATCACAATACATTTACATCACATATCAGATACATATCAGATACAGGAAATTAGAAAATATCATAAATAATTCATGAATTATAGTGCAATTGATTTATGCATAAATAGAACTCACTGCCTAAAAAAAGGTTTAAATAAAACAAAATCTTCTGCAAATCGAGGCAGCCACAAACTGTAGTTACACAAATTACTGTGAAATGGAAGTGACAATGGAAATGTTGAAAGTTAAAAATAAATATACACAAACCGGTATATTACTGTAAACAACTAATCATTTTCAGTAGTTTAATATACAATGTTATATAAAATGGTTAGAAACGACAAGAAATGGTTTAACAATTCTACCGATCAGTAGTCTTAAAAACAGAGGCACAGTTTTTGTTTTTTTGTTGTTTTTTTTAACCCCGCCCCCAATTATAAAATATTCAGAAACATTCAAATAAGTAAAATAATTGAAGGGCTTACTTCCACCTTCAGTGTTTCTTAAGTAGCAAATACCATTTGATTGTTTTACTGAAAGGCATTGGTTAAATAAAAAAAACAAATATATATATATATATATATATATATGTGAAGGACTGCAAATATAAACAAGCCTTTTTAAAAGTGTGTGTAGTTTTTATAACCGGACTTGAAAATAAATAAGATATCCCTAGAGAATTAAAAACAGATACTAGTACAAACTGTAACCATACAAAAGTAGTGAAAGCCGTTACGAATAGACTGTCCCTGATATTAGGATCACGGTCCATGAAAAGTTACCTTTTTTTCCAAAATGGTGGAAAAAGCAAAGTAAAATGAGGTTGATACTGCCTGAACTAAAAGACTGTATATATATTTAAATGAAAATCAAACAAAACATCAGGAGCAGGGGTCGGCTAATTTTCACAAAAAGGGAAACCGTGTTAACCATAGTAGCAATTAAAGAAAAAAAAAAAAAAAAAAACACCGACAACTTAATGCACGTTATAACATACAAAAAGTTCATTCAGGTGCATATGTGCAAAGTAATGTTGCATGCTTAGAGTACTTTAAATTCAAAAAGCCACTGGAATAAAAATGTAAATGGATGAAAATAGTATTCTCAATTTCAGAGAAGGAAAAAAAAAAAAAACAGTGTAATGCCTAACAACCACCAAAATGGAGTGTTTTGTAAAGATAGTTTAACAAATTTAAAAAAAAAAAAAGTTCTACATCCCACCATTAAAAGTTACGCTTAAATCAAGGATTCAAAAGCTAAAAAGAAAAAAACTTTGTAACTGAAGTACATTTCAAAACCCTGAACACATTGCAAGTTTGGTTACTAGCAAAAAAAATTAAATAAAAAAAAAATATGAATAAAGTTAACAAAATTAGCCTGTGAAAGTGAACCTACAACCATCCAGAAGTGGTATCCAAAATGCGGCAGCAGCAGCAAATACATAAACTGTTTCATTGAGGTCCATCAATAGCAGGAAGATGACAACGCTTGAAAAAATATATATCAAAAAGGTAAAATCGTCTAACCGGAACATTAAGTCTTAAGCTTATCTTGTGCACTTTATGAACATGCTCTAACCTGCATTCCAAGATTCTCATCTTAGTGTAAAAGTAAATTTTTTCTTTTTCAAAAATGGTTTATAATAAATAATTTTCATAAAGTTACAATTTTATACTTTTATAGTTCATTTAAAGTCAATAATTGAGACTTTCTACAACTACCGGAAGGGGAGATGGAGTTTCGTTAGTGTCAGTCCATTGATAAATGCTGCAATTAAAACCAGAGTATTTGTTTTTTGTTTTTTTTTTACAATATTTGAAATTACTATTATACACATATAATAAATGTCCTACCCCGAACTTTGTAGAGTACAGCCGGAATTGGAGGAGGGCTGTTATTTTGAATTAAAGTGAAAGTAATACTGCATGCATTCACAAATGTTGCTTCTCATGATTTATCGCAATCTAAAAAGGTGGTCGACCAGCATATCAAACCATGAGTAGCAAAAAAAACAAAAAAAAAAAACTCCCATCGGAGTATGAGATATAATGCAACTGTCAAAATGTAAGGACTGGAAGTTTTTAAGTAAAACATCAGTACTGTAGTAAGGTGTGTTAGTCATAGTTTATGTAGTCAACTATGAACCAAAAACCCTGAATCACGCCTATTTAAGCAACCTGTATGTTTAGTACATATTATCAGAAGTGCGCAACAAAATAAATATTATGTCCACAGTGAAAACCCTGAAGAATCTTTTATAAAAAGGCATGTATGTGGTTAGGAACTGTATCGTTTTAGCAGAGTATGTTATGTCATACTCAATTGCGCGTAGAGTTTAAGTGTGTAGTAATATACACACATAGTAATAAAATTCACAATGCATCTACATAGACTTGCTACTATTTCTGGATACCAGTCCCTGAATTAACAACATTGTATATATGAGCGTCTGCCAGGCGAAGCTTTTTTTTCGGAGGGTTCTTCAGTGTTCCAGATCTCTCTTTAACTTTGTATTCTAAAGTGCTGTGAGGTACGCCGTAGATTCCTTGTGCTTTAGAAACGCTCATTTTCCCGCCCAATACCATAGCTATAGCTTCTTCCATAATATCATGATCATATTGTCTGTAACGTCCACGTTTTTTCCTTGGCTGTTTATCCTTTCGATCATCGTCTGGGTTGTCCGAGGATGCATCGCCGCCTCCATTCTTTGTATTAAGACACAAAGGAGAAAGGTCTCCATGAACAACATAGGAATCAACGTTTGAGCGAGTTATACTTCCCGAACATTCAAATTTGCTTTGCTGAGGAAGTATGTTTTTCAGTTTCTGAAGAGAAGAATTTTCCATGACTGTCGAGGTTTTGGTAACCTGGTACATAACATCCAGAAGACCAGAGGAATCAGGCTGTTTCGTCACAGAGCTCATTCGTACCTGAGGAATTTTCAACTGTACAATGGGAACTGAAGATTCGCAATTCGAAGCTTCCTTTTTTTCTTTGAACTGAGCAACCATTCTCTGTAGAGTTAACTGATGGAGGTAACTGGAAGCTGATGGGAGTTTCAGTTCCGAGGTTTCAAGTAGACTGAGTTTATCTTTTTCGGTTTGCTCTGCCTGAGCCCTTGCCCACAGGGCTACTTTATGAAGAACAGAACTTGTTTCCGTAGTGTCTTTGTATATATACCCATCAATACAATTTTGAGCTGTATTCTTAAGATGTGCAGGCTTGCCTGCCGATAAGGCTTTTAAGTGAAGTAGCAAAGTTTTCTGAGGTATGCCATAAAGTACGGCCGCTTTGTGAACATCCAGTGTTCCCAACTGAATATCTTTCAATGCTTTTGAAAGCAAGCCATTTGCAAATTCGGGACTCCGATCCAAATAGTCTTCGATGTCTTTCTGATGTCTCCTGGATGAATGGAATGAAACGATGGTCAACGGATGTATGAGACGTGCACACAGGTATGGAAGGGGATGGTCCACTCCTTTATTAAACTCCTTGCTTAGGTAACATCACCGATTCTGACAAAGTTTTTATTCACAGGTGGAATTTAGAGGTTCTAGAAATACTTTACAGTTCTGCTTGGACACTCTGTCTGTACGATGGCTTCTATAGCAACCCAGTCAAGACTTCAAAAGCATTTGGAAAATATGTGCTTATTTTCTACAAATTTCTTAAGTACGTGCTACTCCATCTGACAGTTGCTTGCAGAGCCAAACTGTTAATTATTTTAACTTAAGCAATTAGTAAGCCCTTAAGATTCAACTTTTGTTAGTAGAAACGTGACGTTACCGCTAAACAAGTAATAAAAGAGTAAACCCCCTTTAGAGATTTGCATTAACAAAACAAGCTCACATGACACCTTTCGATTAAGGCTTCATTCACCCCCGCGTCAGGGCTCCGTTCAGGCGTTCCGTCTGAGCTTTTCGTCAGAACGGAACCCTGACTGAAACAAATGGAAACCATAGGTTTCCGTTTGCATCACCATTGATTTCAATGGTGATGTATCTGGTGCAAATGGTTTTAGTTTGTCTCAGTTGTGCAAGGGTTCCGGCGTTTTGACGGAAGCAATACTGGTGTCTACTACGGATTTGCTTCCGTCAAAACAATGGAACCCCTGCACAACGGAGACACACGGGAACCATTTACACCAGATACATCACCATTGAAATCAATGGTGAGCCAAACGGAAACCTATGGTTTCCATTTGTTCAGTCAGGGTTCCGTTCTGATGGAAAGCGCAGACGGAATGGAGCACAGCAGATGTGAACGAAGCCTAAGCATTCTATGAACTCCCACGAGCTTGCAAATACACACACAAATTAAATCGTTAAGTTACATTTATAGGTCAAATATCCAAAAACTATCCAACGTATAAATAGAATAATCGTTACAATGATCATCATTATGATAGTGTAAAGTACAATATACATGTAATTCTCATCTTTAAATCAACTAGTAAGGGCGTATGGACAGCATAGAGGAGGTCCCCAGCTTGGGCCCTTCTCTGTGAGTAGCCGCTGCATGGGGAAATGCCTGGCTGTCCATGACTTCCCCCAGCAAAATCCTCCTTTCTAAAAAGGTTAGTCTCTAATAAGACAACCCCCTAAAGGCATTAAAATAAATACATAAATGGGGCAAATTCTAAAACTTTTTAGATTAAAAATTTAGGGAATTAAAAGTATTTTTTTCCCTAAAATATAATTAAGAATGAATCCACTTTAACGGTATAGAGCTATGCTTTGCATAAAATATTACATTTATTTAAATTGCATGCAAATATTAAGACGAAGAATGACATCAGATATATTTTTGAATTCACGAAAAAGGCTTTACATTTTGCTATACTGCAGGTTTACATTTTTCAACAAACGAAAAAAATGTTTACATTTATGGTACTGGCAAAAAAAAAAAAAAAAAAAAGTTGAAATATAACAATTATTCTAATTTATTCCAAATTACTCTATTATAATAAAGTAATGAATATTATTTGGTAAAATACTTTTAAATCAAACTAATAGCAACTAAAATCAAATTTCTAGCTAAAACTAATAAGATTATAGAAGACAAACAAATGTATTTATATGAATTCACTTACCCATTTTTTGCATTTCTGATTTTGGAATTTTCTTCAAATGCACTGCCATTCCTTTTAATAGAGAGATCCAAAACTCCATCTCCTATAAATTATTGGAGAATTAGCAATTAGTTTTACAGTTGTAGCCAAATTGGAAAAACAATGTAATCTATCTATTCATCCATTTAGGGGTAGCCGCAATACAATGTACTAATACATGTTGTCCAATCTCAGTTAGCGGCTCTCTGCTTTGGCTAAAGGGCCCGAGTGGGTTAACTCACTATGACATTCATATACTCTAAGGCGGCATGAGGTAAGGGTTTGTCTTCAGAAAACATGAAAAAAAAATATAAACTAAAGCAAATACACCTGAAATAGTCATAAACAGGAGACAGCTGTCAGAAAATTGCATTCAAAAACTAAAGTGTCAGTGGAGACTGATACAAAATCCACCAAATAGATCTTTGTGAGTGTCTTTACAGGGCAAATTAAAAGTAAGGGCCTGGTTCACATCACATTCTAACCCTACGTTTAGCGTGCATGTTGGGAAAGCTCCCTACCTACATGCTAAACATGTCCATAGGCCTGATTCAGCCCGAAAGTCCTTTTGGCCTTCGTCGGACTGGTATATGTCGGTCTACCTTTTTTGGAGGATTGAATAATGTAGTATACTATGTTTTTCCATCCGGAGGGATCCTGCCCAAAAAAAAAAAAGAGCGGCCACACACTGCACGGTATACGTTTGTTTCTTCACATTGGCGCCTATGTATGACGGATACCACTGTATGGCATCCATCACAGGTATACGTTAAACGTATACCTTGAGGGCTGGAAAAGCATAAGGTAGCGCTTGGCCCAGGGATTCCAACCCTGGGGAAGCCTGTGACGTCACTGTCCATGTATGGACAGTGATTTCAGGGGAGGCTTTTAACTATGGAGTCCCCGGCCTGAGCATCGATAGCGCTCTGGCTGGAGGCTCCAGGACTGGAGAAGCCCCTAACGTCACTCTCCATCGGTGCTTCAGTCGGAGGTATACGTCGGGACTCCTCCCTGCGTATACCTCTGACGGAAGTAACAAATGTAATGTGAACATGCCCTACAGGGTATAGGGCCACAGTGCCTTTAAACATGTCATTCTTAGAAAATGAACAGCAAATTCTGGTCAGAATCCTGCTCTACTCCACAATATACATAATGCTTCAGCTACTACCTGGCACCATACTACAAAATGCATGTCAAAGCCAAAAACTAGTGTTTTTTTAGTTTTTTTAAATGTCCTATACATTTACGAGGAAACCGGTTAACTAATATTCAAACACATATTCATTACACAGATCTTACCATCCCGAAAAGTTTGTTCGTGAATCCTTGTAACAGTGAGGTCTAGAGGACCATCCTGCTCATCATGAAGTAAGCTATCAGTTTGGTTTTTTTGGATCCCGTTACAGCCAAGAGGATCATCTGCTATTGTTCCATTACTATCTTGATACATTTTTCGGCTTTTTGAAACATATTCAATTGCAAACTGACGTATCATTTTCTTCATTAATTCCTGAGCTACAAGTGGAATGTTGGGATCACAGTTCTGAGGAAGATCTGACAAAACAAAACAGCTTGGTTTACATGCACTTAACCAACAAAGTATTCATAATACATTTTTAAATAAGATTATAAAAATCTTTTAAAAAATATAAGGGTGCAACTCCTACTGTACATCAATTGAAGTATTTGTAATTAATGAATTCTGAAGAACCCTACAAGTAATAGCTTAAAGAGGCTCTGTCACCACTTTATAAGTGCACCATCTTGTTCATAATGTGATCGGCGCTGTAATTTAGATTACAGTAGTGTTTTTTATTTAGAAAAACTATAATTTTTTACGGAGTTGACCTATTTTAGCTTTATGCTAATGACTTTCTTAATGGACAACTGGGCGTTGTGGAGAGAAGTGTATGACGCTGACCAATCAGCGTCATACACTTCTCCCCATTCCCCATTAATTTACACAGCACATAGTGATCTAGCTAGGTCACCACACACGCACACGCACACACACACACACACACACACACGTTACTCAAGTGTCCTGACAGTGAATAGAGATCACTACTAGCCAGGACGTGAGGTCAATTCAGAATCCTGACACTTCGGTAACGTTTGTGTAATCTCGTTTTAAATGAGTCTCACGAGATTACGCTTGCCTCGCTGTAAATCTCACACAAACGTTACCGAAGTGTCAGGATTCTGAATATACATCACGTCCTGGCTGGTAGTGATCTCTATTCACGGTCAGGACACTTGCGTAACGTTAATGTGTGTGTATGTGGCTGTACATAGTGATCTAGCTAGATCACTATGTGCTGTGTAAATGAATGGGGAGAAGTGTATGACGCTGACTGGTCACTAATTGGTCAGCGTCATACACTTCTCTCCACAACACCCACTTGGCCAAAAAGTAAAACACGCCCAGCTGTTCATTAAGAAAGTCATTAGCATAAAGCTAATATAGGTCATAACTCCGTCAAAAATGATAGTTTTTCTAAATAAAAAAACACTGCTGTAATCAACATTACAGCGCCGATCACATTATGTACAAGATAGGCAATTTATAATCTGGTGACAGAGCCTATAAGTATAAGAAGGCTAAAACTGGTTAAAATGTTATGGAAAATAACATTTTAAATGGGTTTTGCAAGGATATAAAATAAATCCCACCTGATGTAAAAGAAAAACTATAAACGTCTTAAAGGAACAGTGTCACCAAAAAAAAATGTTATATATCAGTTTGATGTTAGTGTTTTATTAAAAACGTTTGTATTTATATGTGTGTTTGTGTGGTACTTTTTTTTATTTTTACACTTTTTCTTCCCTATGGGGGCTGCCATTTTTTTTTCCATTTCTGTATGTGTCGATTAACGACACATATAGACATGGAATACGGCAGCTCCAGTCCGAGAGGGACTGCGAACGGGGCCCGTTCCATCCACTATGGTGTACGCCGTCTATGTGGGAACGGCGCATGCGCCGCTCCCACACAGTCCAATTTGAAATGCGCGCCGTCCGGCGCCATTTTCCTGTGGACCGGAAGTCGCGGCCGGACAGTAAGATTACTACTTCCGGTCGCGGCTTCCGGACTTGTGCACATGGAGCAGCGGCAGCAGACGGAGCGGCGGCGACTGGAGCAGGTAAGTGATTTCTATGTATGTTCGTGTTTTACTGTGTGTTTACTAGTGTATGTTAACCTACTACACTGTGTGTTAGCTAAAAAAATGGCGACACACAGTGCAGGAGGTTAGACTGTTCAATCCCCTCGTTTCTCCCGGCAATAGCCAGGATAAAGGAGGGGGGGATTCTGAGAGCTCACTAGAGCGAGGGATTTTTTCCCAATTTTGCAGCATAAAGCAATGTGGTTGCTTTACCACATGCAATTGGGAATTGCTCCATCTAGTGACCAGCAATGGGAAATATTATAAATTAGAATAATATCCAATTGAAGCCAATTTATAATATTTCCTGACGCGTGAAAAAAATTAGAACAATGTTTAATCACCCACACACTAATTGTTTAACTAAAAAAAAAAAAAATTTTTTGCTAACAACACATTCCCTTTAATATACTTACACTTACATTTGGGAATGGCAATTCATGTAAACCAGGCAGCTAATCACAGCCCGCTACCACGATGTCACTCTGGACGATACATCATAGCAGCAAGCTGTTATTGGCCATTGAACATCATTAATATTTTTGTATTTTTATGGTGCTTGAAACCAATTTTTGACAGGACATAAAAAAATGGCAGAAAATTAAATAATTGGTGGTCCCAAGCTTGAATGCGGTGTCAGCGCTTCAGACTTCTAGGACTTTGAATGGTGAAAGAGTACAAATGAATTAACAAGTGCTACAGTCCCTTGTGTGCAACTGTGGGAGGATTCTCGGACTTATAATTGCACCACTTAATAGGTGTTGTACATGATTGGGAAAAAAAAATGGTGTGCTTTTTCTCCAGAACCTGTGCTACTGTAGGTCGTTCATGGTTTGTGTCTGGTATTGCAGCTCTGCTCCATTCATGTAAATGTACAACCCCTTTTAAAGTTCAATTCTCACAAAAATAACAAAAAACACTTTGGGTGAATGCCGCAAGCTATTTAGAAAATACATACCTTTCTTTTGAAAGAGTGCATTTAAATAATTTTCAGCTTGGCATTCAGTTTTCTCTGTGTTGAACTGGCCCTGAGATATCAGTTCCCCTGTAGGTGTGGACTGTGCCGAACCACCTGATGGTGTGCAATCCTAGCAAGGAAATACAGTATAACATTATCTTACTCGGACAGCGCTAACGTTATACAGGACCATGGAAGGAATAAAATAAACAAATACTTACATTTGTATCCTTGCGGAGGTTACATAATGAACATTTATCATCCACACACCAATCAACCAGTTCTTCTGGTTCACAGTCTATGGAAAAAAAAGTTATGTAATGTAATTTTTGTAATGTAATCATTTTTCAGATTTTTTAATTTCATTATCACAGGCAGGATTACAAGGAAAAGGACAATAGGTGAAGGACACAGCTCACCTTCTTCCCATCCCAGCACAGTGACCTCTGCACAGGTCACATGTACACAAATCCCTGCTACAGAAATTAATGTTCCATCTTCAGACTACCATGCCTTCTAACCGTCCCAGATCCAGGAGGATAGTCCCAGATTCCAGGCGCTGTCCGGCTGCACTGGGCAGTCGAGGGGATGGCCTGCTTTTAACTCATTTGAATCCAATGGTGGAGCACGGAGCAGTCAGATCGCTGCTCCACCATTCACTATGTGATGCAAGCTCTGAGCAGCTTGACGTAGAGCGGCACGATGCAGTGATGTCATCGCGCCTGTCTGCGCCGAGCCACACAGAGCACAGGCCGGAGTAGACTTGCAAAGGGATTTCCTCCATTCATTGTGGGAATGGGGCTAGGTGAGCAGTTATTTTATTATTTTTAGGAAGCACAATTGGGCACGATCCAGTGCGTGCGCGCAGTGTCCGTGTCACCATGGGAGGCCCGATCCCGTGTGTGTCACCATGGGAGGCCCGATCGTTAGGAACGTGTGTGTACGTGTGTGTGTGTGTGTGTGTGTGTGTGTGTGTGTGTGTGTGTGTGTGTGTGTGTGTGTGTGTGTGTTAATTGGCCGAACAAGCACTTGTCGCATTTCAAAAGCCATAACATTCTTTTTTTTTTTCTTTTTTGAAGACCGCTATGCGAGTTCATGTTTTTTGCAGGATGAATATTATTTTTTAATGCCACCATTTTGAGCATAATGGTACCATTACATATAATTTATTGAATAACTCTTAACTTTTTTGGGGGGAAGGGGGGGTAATGGATTTTTTTTTTCTACCTTCCTCTTTTATTTACCATGTGGTATAAACATAACTTTATTCTGTGGGTCATTACGATTACGGCGATACCAAATTTATAATAATAATTTTTCCCGCTGACATAGCTGTATGAGGTGTAAGTTTTTTTTTTAGGAGGCAGGATAAAAACAGAAAATCCCAATTCTGGCATTGTTTTTTTTTTTAATTACGTTTTTAAGACGTTCACCCTGTAGGTCAAATAGTAATAGGGTCATTACGGACACTGCAATACTAATTTGGTGTGGCTTTTGTTTTTCATAATAAAGCATTTTTTTGTAAGTGCAAAAAAAAGTGATTCATATTTTTTTATTAACTTTGTTAACCTATTTGACTTTTTTTTTTAGTCCCACTATGAGAATTTACTATGTGATTCAGGACAGAGGTCACTTTGGCCCTTGAGAACCAGCCCCATTTTTTCAAACTGGACGTGTCATTTTATGTGGCAATAACTTTGGAATGCTTTGGCCTATCCAAGCGATTCCGAGATTGTTTTCTTGAGACATATTGTACTTTAGGTTAGTGGAAAAATCTGGTCAATAAATTCATAGCTTATTATAATTTAACAAATTTTTCTAATTTTAAATGTATCTACTTTTAAAACAGATCGTAATACCACACAAAATTGTTGCGAATTAACATCCCCCATGTCTACTTTATATTTGCATTGTTTTTTTTTTAACATTTTATTTTTGTAGGACGTTACAAGGCTTAGAACTTTAGCAGCAATTTCTAAAATTTAAGAAAATTTCAAAAGGCCCAGTTCAGTTCTGAAGTGGCTTTGAGGGCCTTATGTACTAGATAGACCCCATAAATCACCCCCTTTTAAAAACTCCACAGCCTCAAAGTATTCAAAACAGCATTCAGAAAGCTTAACCCTTTAGGCGTTTCCCCAGGAATTAAAAAGCAAAGTAGAGGTGAAATTTACAAATGTCATTTTTTTTGCCGAAATTCATTTGTAATAAAAAAAAAATCTGCAACACAGAAGGTTTTACCAGAGAAACACAACTCAATATTTATTGGCCAGATTCTGCAGTTTTTAGAAATATCCCACATGTAGCAGTAGTGTTGTAATGGACTGAAGCACCGGCCTCAGAAGCAAAAGAGCACCTAGTGGATTTTGGGGTCTCCTTTTTTCAGAATATATTTTAGGCACCATGTCTGTTTTGGCACCACTAGACCTCTTTAAACCTGTGGAAACTCCCCAAAAGTTGTTTTGGAAACTACACACCTCAAAGAATATATCTAGGGGTATAGTTAGCATCTTGACCTGACAGGTCTTTTGCTATATTTATTAGAGTTTGTCTGTGAAAATGAAAATCGTTTTTTTCTGAAAAAAATATATTTTTTTAAATATTTACAAAGAATAAAAAAATAAAAACCACCCCAAAACTTGTAAAGCTATTTCTCCCGATTACAGCAATAACCAATATGTGGTAATACACTTCTGTTTGGACCCATGGCAGAGCTCAGAAGGGAGGGAGCGCCATTTGGTGCGCAGATTTTGCTTGGTAATAGTTCTGTTTGGGGTTTTACTGGTATTTCAGTTTATAATGTGGGGGCATGTGTAATCTGTGCGGAGAATATCAGGGCAGAATAAGAAGGTATAATAATGCGGTAAATAAATAATAATTCATAGATATGTGGCCGGTATCGTACAGATAAATGGTGCCCAATCTTATCCGCTTTTGGAACGCTCTGCACAATTTCGCTATATTCTGAACGGCAGAATTTTTTTATTTTTTCTACACCGGAGCTGTGTGAGGGCTTATTTGTGACCTTACAATCTGTAGTTTTCATTGGTACAATTTTAGGGTACATGTGATTTTTTTGATCACTTTTTATTCGATTTTCTTGGCAAGCAAAGTGACAAAAAATAAAAACACACAAATGTTTTTTTGTCTTTTTTTTACAGTGTTCACCGTGCACTATAAATGACATTTTACTTTATTCTGCAGGTCGGTACGATTACGGCGATACCAGATGTATATAGGCTTATTTTTATGTTTTGTGGAGTTTGCGCAATAAAAATCACTTTTCTATAAAATTATTTATTTTTTGTGTCACCATATTCTGAGAGCCATAATTTTTTTATTTTTAAGTAAAAAAAAGCTGTGTAAGGGCTTGTTTTTTGCGGGACGGAGTATAGTTTTTATTGGTATTATTTTGGGGTACATGCGACTTTTTATTCTATATTTTGGGAGGGGTGAGGACTAAAAAAAATAGTGATGCTGGCATGGTTTAATTTTTTATTTTTTTTGCAGTGTTCACCGTGCGTGAAAAATAATATAGTTTGGGCGTTACGAACGCGGTGATACCAAATATGTGTACTTTAAAGTTTATTTTTTTCCTATAATAAGACTTATTATAGGAAAAAAGCATTTACTTATAACTTGTTTTTACACTTGTATAAAACATTATTACTTTTTTTTTATTTTTTACTTGAAGACCTGCAGCACTGATGGCTGCTATAATACATTACACTACCTAGGTAGTGTAACGTGTTATAAACTTTCAGTGTGACGATGACAGGAAGCCTATGAGGACCAGCTGGTCCTCATAGGCTTCCGTGAATGGCAGGCCCGGAGGCCTCCGGTTTTGCCATGCAACCGACGGCAGCACCCGTAATCTGTCCCCGGGAAAGTTGGTTTTAGCAACAAAACGTTCCAGTTTGTTGCTACAACAAACATTCCCTGCGATCACATGAACCAATCAGGTCCCGATCATGTCTCCAGGACCAGACGCAGGGGTTGACCGCGCGATCCGGGTGTCACTGCTACTCCGAGACACCCGGATCGCGCTTTTAACACCCACTGTGAATTCACGTTGGCGCTGCACAGAGCCCAGCAAGCGCCAACGTGAATTTACTGTGGGCAGTCAGGAAGCAGTTAATAACGGCGTCAGAGCGATCTCCCCAGCGCTATGCCGGCAGAAGCAGAGGTCTGTAGATTCACGGCCTCGTTGCACGAGGTATATGTGAATAGGACGTGAATCTACAGATTGTCGGCGTGAAAGGGTTAAAAATCGCTTTTATAATACACAGCAATACTGTATTGCAGTGTACTATCCCTGTAGGTGTAAAACTGGCAGGAAGCTTATTAGGTCATGCCTCTTACAGGGCCTAATAGGCCTTCACCAATGGCATAACTGGGGGCCTTTGTTAGGCTCCCATGTAAAGCATTGGTGCCCTGCAACCGTGTCGAGGGAGTGCCAATTGGGTAACAGAGGAAGACCGCTCCCTCTGAAACCACTTAGATGCTGCGGTTGCAAATAAATTTCCCCCCCCCCAATGACTGCCTATGAACGATATATACAACTACTGTATAAAGTATACAGTTGCATACATCAAGCCTTCACATTCAGCGTACACGTTGCAAGATTTTTCCAATATGCCCTTTTTAGTAAAGAGGTGATTGGAGGGAGTAAGCAGCATTGATAGAAAGGACTTTGGCAACTTTCAAGTGGCAAAATCAGCTGCAAACCCTCACTACTTTTGAGTTGCGATGAGTTAACGGGCCTTTACTTCTTGTGCTTGATGCTCCTGCATTAACCCGGTGGGCACTGCTACCTTATAAAAATCGGAATGGGTGCCCTCCCTATAAGGGTATGTTCACACGCTTAGCAAAAAACGTCTGAAAATACAGAGCTGTTTTAAAGGGAAAACAGCTCCTGATTTTCAGAAGTTTTTTTTAGCAACTCGTGTTTTTCACGGCCGTTTTTGGAGCGGTTTTTCTATAGAGTCAATGAAAAACTGCTCCAAAAACAGCTCAAGAAGTGGCATGCACTTCTTTTTTTGAGCACATTTTTTTTCTTTCTACGCGGCAGTTGTTAAAGTCTGGAGGCATTCTGCTTGTGTGAGTGTGAACATACCCTGAAAAACGAGTTGCTCAAAAAAAATGGCTGAAAATCAGGAGCGGTTTTCCCTTGAAACCAGCTCCGCATTTTCAGACGTTTTTGGTTTTGTGTGTGCACATACCCAAACACTGAATGCTCTGTTTTGCATGGTCTGCTTTCTAAGTGAGGGGCTCAGACGAGGACCAGTCACATTTTAGTGGAACACGATTACTTCACTTCATTGACAATTATATAGTGCATTTCTCTTTTTAACTTTCATCATTTATGTTGCGAGCAGCTGGTTACAGTCCTAGGGACCTAAACACATCTCGTTAGGTTTAGCTTTACTTAAGGTGTGAACTATTGAGCTTTTAGTTTCCATCACTAAGGCTCTGTTCACATCTGCGTTGGAGGCTGCGTTAGGGGTCTCTGTCGCAGATCTGGCAAAGACTACCAGAAACAATAGCGCAGCACGCTACACTATTGTTTCAGGTAAAACCATGGACACCCCAACAGAGAGCAGACTGAACCCATTAAAGTCAATGGGTTCCATCAGCCACCGGTGGTATCTGTGGTGCAACGGAACAGTCGCTTCTGGTTTTCCCTAATTCTGCTCCTCTGACGGAGCAGAATAAAAAGCAGCGACACAGGTGTGAACATAGCCTAACATGTAAGGGCTAAGTTCACACTTGCGTAGTATAAGCAGTTACGCTGAACCGTTTTTAGACCAGAATAAGGAGAAAAACGAATCCATTAAAAATCCCATTGAAATCGATGTGACTTTAAATTGCATCCGTTAGTGCCCGTTCGTGTTCGTTATGTTAGTCATACGTTTTTTTGACGGAGACAAAAGTGCAGAGTACAGGACTTTTTGTCCGTTCAAAAAAAACAAAAACAAAAAAACGGATGTCTAAGGGAGGCGTTATTTTTATTATTGGTGTCTAAGTAAAACTGATACAAAAGGAAACCAGAGTAAACACTACACCGCTGTCATCAGACAACCGAGCCCCCGCTCCAGCCTGCACGGGACACCCGTGCAGGACGTGGATTTGGCTGCCGTGAATAGGCGGTGGTCATTAAGGGGTTAAACTGCGATTCAATGGGGCAGGTATTTATTTTTTTCGGTGAGGTTTGTATCCTAGATTTGTTCCTCAAAAGGGGCTGTCTAGCTTATCAAACTAATTTTTAATACCCTATTAGAGAAGTGCGAATAAATGGAGGGGGTTCTCCTGTTCAAGACCATAATCTATAATTCAGAGCAGAGAGCGTCTCTCTCTCTCTGGTGAACCCGGAATGCCTGTGTATTACAATTACATTGATTTCAGAGAGAACTGTGTAATGCTTCATTTCTCCTGAGATGGCACTGCAGGCGTATTAAACACTTGCTGACAGATTCTGAAAGACGTTCTATGCGAGCACGCCTTCAGCCTGACGAGGAGAGGAAAAATAAGCAAATCTGCCAATGCATCTGTATCAATGTGCGCCCCTACAGATGTATCATTTCTCATATTTAGAAAGACAGAAAATGGTTAATAATGTTAAATACTTACCATCAAATAAACTGAGGTCTTTACGTAATCCTGGTCCATACAGCCCTTCTAAAATGCTCTCGAAACCTACAAAATATAAAAGATAACATAAAATGATTTGCCAATTAATTACAAAATGTCTAAGGCCGTGACAAGTCGTGGTGGATATGCTGTGCCAGGAATTTGTGGCAAAATTTGCATGTGTTACATTCATTAGTTGATCAGCAATCATTAAGGAACTGTACACCTCAGCGTTCGGGTTCCGTTCAACCTTTCAGTCAGAGAAACCGATGAACGGAAGCCCGAACGGAAACCATCGCTTCTGTTTGCATTACCATTGATTTCAATGGTAATGCTTCAGTTTTAGTGTTTCCGTTTGTTTTACCATTCCTTTAACGGCAACAATAGCGCAGTCGACTGTACTTTTCATTCCGTAAAAAAAAAGAAACTTTACAGAGCATAAAACAACGGAAATGGAAGCAAAAAAAAAAAAAAAAAAAAAAAGTGGAGGAAAAAAACTAAAAAAATTGTAATTTAATATACATGGCCCAAACAAACATTTTTGATAATAAATACAATAGAAAGCCACAGAACCGACGGCCATTCAGTAAAGATTACGCCAACTGTCAAGTAATACATATGACATGTTAGCACGGCGTATATATCACATTTAAGATAGTGGACACTAGAGCACAACAAGTCTGATAAAAGCTGTCCACCTTACCGTTATGGTCTGCCGCCAAATGTTCTAATCTACAGAGCAAGTACACCCGTCACCCACTCCCAAATGGAGTAAATCACGTTAGAGCACCTGTGGCGTGGAATGATCATTCAAGTGGCCATAAGAAAATAACGGGCAACCCCACCATATGTCTAACATTGAGCCCACTGCGTCATTACACTGCATTTATCTGAGACAAGAGGATACATTTTGTGTAGGACAACGATACAAACAAGAGGGAATCTAAGTTTTTATACTGTGCCCAGCAAGCCATAGGATGTTGTGAGCGTAGCTAGAAGCCTTCACCCATAAACTTCCAATCTCCCTCTACCAAGCCCCATAAACCAAGGAAGGGACCTGCTGAAGAAATCCTGTAAAATTCAATAGAAATGAGAGATTATTCGCCTAGGAGATTCATCCTGTAGGAGTCGAGAGCCAGAATCTAAGAACAGACAAAGGAGACAGAGAAAGCGAGCTCGAAGTAGTATATTTGCAGCCTTAATTTGGGTGTAGGAGTCTAAAACTCTAAAAAGTCTAAAAACTGGTCTACTCCTTTCCTTCTCCAGGATGGAACGCTGGATTATTAAATATGGGAGTCAATAGATCAGGCCAACGAGAGTTCTTCAGCTTGTTGAATAACTGACCGCACACTCTAATAAAACCATGTATAGAAAACCGTAACATCTCTTTCCCTGGGTGAGAGAAGAAGAGAAGAGTCCACATACGCATCGTGGCTTCTGTTTATTACATTAGCCACAAAAGCAGTGCCGGATCAGTCGTAGCAGCCGTCGCTTGACAGATTTTGAGGCGGAGCCTCCAATGTAAATGTGAACAAATATTATATTATACAAATATAATAATGTATTGATCCACAGAAAAGTCCTAGTTAGAAGATTAAACATGCATTCTGTCCCATTTAGCATTTTTTCTTTATTTAACCCCTTACATGAATGAACGGAGTAAAGACCAGATATCAATGGATTATAGAACCATATACATTTGGAAATGAAGGACATACAATAGGAGGACTAATAAATCATGCATATTAACAAAGATATATGAAGGCAAAATCAAATTTATGGTGAACAAAGGGCTGAATACACTCTCCCTCTGATAGATTTGATTTTATGTTCTGCTCCATTAAACCTGTAAGCAACTGACCACTTATCACTTGCGTTTCCATAGGAACTGATGAATAATGTATATGACACAAATAGCGTTTCCATGGAATCAGGAAATTTCTTAATACCTCTATACATACAGTAGGTTAAAATTACCTTGTGTCAAATTATAAAATAGAATACAAGGGAAAAACAAAACAGATGCATGGAAATGTTCATGTACGTGAGCCGCTGTATTTTCAGTGGATACATCTCTACTTCACACAGGACACAGAAGTGGTGAAGACTGAAATAAAACCAGTCTTCACAAAGCTCGTCCACTACAGTCAAGCAAAAAAAAAATTAAAGATATTTTTACATTTCCTGTGATGGGTGGTTTTCTTCAGAAAAACTGCATTGCAGTAACACATGCATGTGGTTCTCTTTTGCACTGTGGAGTTGACCCTATAAAATGTTTCGTCTTTTAATGCAAAGTGTGGATAGGAATTTATTACATTTTTTTAAATCTCATTCGGCCACTTTTCAACAATATTGAATAAAAAATGCGTAAAGCAGAACTTTTAGCCCGCTCATGAAATTAAAAACGGGATTGTCCAGTGGGTTGACAGAGGTGAGGAAAGCCGCCAAAAAAAACATGTCCCATTCTGGAGGAATTGGACTGATCATATATTAAAATGTCCACGGACAGAAGTGTACTGGACGTAAACAATGAGTATTCCTACTTAATGAGGCCCCATGCACACAACCGTAGATTTAATTTGTAGCTACAGACCCATTAATTTCTATGGCCAACGGACACCTTCCCGTATATTTACAGGAAGGAGTCCATGCCGTAGAAAGGCTACGCAAAAGATAGGACACGTACTATTTTTTTCTTTTTACGTACAGTGCTTCCATACTTCATATGGGAGTATGGTCCGCAAATGCAGGTGGCGGTCTGCGGCCGGCAGTGCCCGTAATCACAGACTGATTACGGGCATGGTCGTGTGAATGAGATCTTGAAAACTAAGGAATTAATACAGAAAGTATATTGGAAAAATCTTATAACTTTTAATTATACAAAAATTATTCATTTTCTGAAACTGAACAAACCCTTTTAACCCCTTCCCAGCATCCACCAATTTATGTACAGCGGAAGTCGGAAGGGAAAGTATGATACAGCCGAAACTTCACTGAAATGGCGAAGGTCGGAGAGAAATATATATTTTTAAAAAACAGGCCCTCACATGGCTTTAGCGACAGAAAAATGTAAATGTCAAAGTGATAAAAGATTTAAGAAAAATAAAATTTGGTATCACTAATTGTATTGACCCGCATAATAAAGTTATGTCGCATTTACTGCACAGTAAATGCCATGAAAACAATGGTGGAAGCTGTATTTTTTCCATATATCATCCCACAAATTACTGCATTTTTAGGTTTTCCGTACATTGTTTTGTACAACACAAACACATTGTGCCATTAAAAACAACCGGCCCCGCAAAAAAACACTACTGCTGCTCCATTTCGTGTCCTACTCACTGAGGACGAATGGGGGGTTCCTGAGGATAGGTGATAATTTAGGATTTTGGAGAAACCCCTCTAATACTGAAACCGTCTTAATAAATCCCACCCCCCTACATCTGTACACATCTTCAGATTTTACTATAGACTTAACTTAAATCTCATACAGCATCTTAGCCCCCCTTAAACAAAAAGGGCCCACAAAAAAACACCACAGATAACCGTGTGTGAAACAGACAATAACCAGTTTAGGACTGCTCACTGTATATATATATATATATATATATATATATATATATATACACACAGCGCGGGTTAAAGCTTGTTGCCCAAGTGGTTGAACAGCTGAATGTCAGGTGCCCAGCAGTCACACTGCTAGGGACCCTGGAGAGAAAACAGAAGTGGTTTTCATGGCTCTGGTCTTCTCCGCACTCCCGGACACAGCACTCAATGAGCACTTTGTATAAAATAGACTGCTGCCTCTATTGGTCCCAGTGTTCATGTGACCGATTACATGATCCCCCAGGAGGTCTGTAGTAGGAGGATGCTGGTGGGTCTTACTAGACCCAGTACAGCCCTAACGGTGACAAGTCACTATAACATGGCTGATTACCCTGCTGTACAGCACCAGTTACTGTGGAAAAGTAGTGTAAAAAAATAAAAATGAAATATTAAAAAGGTATTTTCTGACCTTTGAGGGACCGGCCATAATACTAACCAAATAAAAGTAAAAAAACAAAAAACACTAAAATAAATAAAAATTACACATAAAATACCCACAAAAAAATAACTCCTCCCCCCACCAATCATTGGAACGTTAGCCCTTCCAATTTTCCTAAAATATTAATTTAATATACCACAATTTATGGTATACAATGATATATATACAACTACATTATCAGAAACATTTGCTGAACCGTTAAAAAGGCATAATATTGTACTATTTTTTCTTTTATTAAATTTTTCTTGTATAAATTAAATATTGTAAAAATCACGTCGCTAGCCCGATAATTAAACTGCTATAATATTTTTATTTGTGATAAAAATGGCTAAACGGTGCCTGGTCCTGAACCAGTCAAAAACGTATTCAATATTGGGTAACGTTTAAAATGAGGAACTGTAGGGATCGGTAGCCATTAATTACAACACCGGAACCGGTTTAACCGCTTAACAAATATACTTTTCATTTATTTGTCTTCAAGCAATTGTCTGATCATCTTAATTTTTAGGTGTTTCATAAAGGCACCATATGGCAGCACACGGAGTGTCGACAGCTCCAGAATACAGGTCTTCGAGTGAAGTGTTCAGGCTCCGTGCACATGGCAAATTAGCAATAACAATGCTGAGAAACTAATGTGATACCTTAGGGAACATAACAGATGCTGTTTGGGGGATTAAAGTGGTTGTTTCATGAAGACAACCCCTTTCCATATGCCCTATTGAATAGTGAAAAAAAAAAATCCAAAAAAACAAACACATTTGGTATCGCTGTAATCTTAACTAGTGGGATAAAAGTTAACATGCTATTTATATTGCACATTGACCTACTTTGAAAATGAAAAATGACAAATTATCAATGGTGGAATCGCTACTCTTTCCCTTAATCAACCTTAAAAAAAAAAAAAAAAAATTTTAAAAGTAAATCAATAAATTTTAATGTACCTCAAGATGGTGCCATTAAAAAAATCCCACACAAAATAAATTAAAAAAAGCCCTCATACAAAAATGCTCATGGGAAACATAAAACAAAAAAGTTGGACTGAAATATGATACATCCTTAACAGGAACGTATTTATTTTAGTTTCCGCAATTAGATTTAAGTACATAGACTGTAAATATTGCACTTGGTTTTTGTTTTTTAACCGGTTGCTGACACACGACGTCTATGCTCGTCATGAGCGGCTAGACGTTGCCGAATTATGACACTAGACGTGCCCGCACGATCAGCATGACAGGCATGACCAGGAGAGGGGCAACGGCTATAACAATCAGCCACAGTCCTGCTTTAACAGGACAGAAGAGAAACCTCTGATCTCTGCCGGTAACCACTTGAATGCCACGATCAATCCCTTGACGTGATCAAGGGCCCTAACTTATATGGCCAGACAGCCCAGGATCCATTGAAGGACCCCAGGGCTGTCTAACCATATTTCCTGTTAAGGCATATTAAAGTATGTCATAACAACTGCCTGTGTACTATCAGTACATATTCTAATGTACTGGTATATAAATATATGCCAGTACATTAAAGCTAAAAAAAATTCTAAATGAAAAGTCCCCCTAAGAGATTATAAAAAACAAAAAAATAAACCTTTAGGTGTGTGAAAAAAAATCACAACAACCTGATCATTTTTGGACAGTCAATCCAATGTCCAAATTACTAAGAGGCCCTACATGAGGGGGATATTACAGAATTTGGAAAACCGTTCGATAACTCTAGGCACATTGGGCTACCAAGCTCCCCTCATTTGTATATGCACAGAAAATGTAACGTGTAACTATTTTAGAGTACACGGCTAAGCAAACTGTATTTAGACTTCATATTCAGCAGATTTTGACTGAGCCATAATTTGCTCTTAAAAAAATAAATAAAATTGTTTGTTTCCTAAATATTTCCAGATGCTTGATACAAATAATACAAAGCCAATTAAGACGCTCTCCAGTGTGTGTAATAATTAACTGTAAAGCAAAATTCATAGCATACTGGGAATGAGAAAAAGAATGATTTTCTATGATGAATTACCCGATTATTGTTGAGTGAATTCTTGTATTTGATACAAATTGAAGACCCCAGGGACATGCCTTGAGCAGATATTCTATTTATTACAAAAATAAATAACTATTGTATTCCAATACCATTAATACAAACAAATGAAACCTCATGCTCCTTATTTAGGGGAGAAAAGCTGAAAGGGATTGGAGTTAATAGGTCACCTGGAAAAACAATAGGGTAGAATTATATGTAAAATACAAACATTACAAGCAAAACTCCCACCTGTAAACAAGCCCACTGTAACAATGGATGTTCGTCCAATATTAGATGCTCAGTGATCCCGGATAGTTGAGACCCCAACATTGGTCTCTGAAATATAGTGAACCAGACACTCAATTGTATATCCTACATTGTGCCTATTATAACGCAGTCCATCACCGTGGGTTCCAGACAGATATCTCTGACCTTTGGCCCAAATGCTTTTTTTTCCCTCTGGACTTCGTTTAATCGGCTCTGGGACCCTGCCCTGAAATCCAGGATGTCTTGCATCAAACTGAGATTCCATAATGACAAAATGGGCTGTCCTGCTGCTGAAGATCCCAAGCCATACCTATCCATGGCTCACCAGAATCTCCTTACGGAATCTATAGAACGTAAATCTGTAGCAACATACTGGATCGCTAACAGAGTTCACACTTTTTGGAATTGGATTAACAGTCAATGCAACCCTACCCTTCTAATAATATTAGCTGTCCTGATTCTATAAGCTGTGTCGATAGTGGACTACCTCCTGTCATAGCCTGGGTGCCCGTTCTGGGGTCAAAGGTACCTGTTCTAAATATAGGAAAAATGTGGGTCCCACCTCTGGGACGCACACCTGTGGATATGCCATAAATGTTCAAGATGGGACTATTTTGGAATTCAGGACGCAGACCCATTTCTCAAATCGGAAAAGTGTTATGTGGTAATAATTTTGGAATGCTTTTACTTATCCAAGTGGTTCGGATATTGTTTTTTCATGACATATTGTACTTTGTTATTCGTACATTTTGGTCAATTGGTTTACTCTTTATTTAAAAAAAGAAGTCTGAAATTAAAAGAAAATTCAGAAAAATTAGAAATTTCCAAAATGTTAAATAATCGGCTTTTAAAATGAATGATCGCACACAAATTTGTATATACATAATGTTTAAGATCTGTATTTTCTTTATGTAGGCATTTTTTCAATTTAATTGATTTACGAGAAGTTTCCAACAAAATTTGCAAAACATTTTTCTAGGCACCAATTTAGTTTGAAAGTGGTTTTGAGGGGCTTAAATGTTAGAAACCTCTCAAATCCCCCATTCTAAAAAAAGCACCCCTCAATGTATTCAAAACAGAATTTAGGAAGATTGTTTAAAGGAATTAAAGCAAAATGAAATGTACACTTTTTTTTTTGCAGATTTTGAATTTTAATCCATTTATTTTAGTAACGGCAGGTGTGAACAGAGAAAATCATTTCTATTATTAGAGTATGTTCACACGGCCTATTTTCAGCCATCTTTTGGCTAAAAAATCGGAAGCAGAACACCTCCAAACATCTGCCCATTGATTTCAATGGGAAAAACGCCGGTCTGTTCTGACGCGCCGTTTTGAAAAATGGGCGCATAAAAAAAAACGGCCGCAAAAAAGTGTAGTCACTTCTTGGGACGTTTTTGGAGCTGTTTTTCATAGACTATTGAAAACAGCTCCAAAAACAGCTGTAAAAAAGCGAGTGGCTTAAAAAACTTCTGAAAATCAGGAGCTGTTTTACCTTGAAAACAGCTCCGTATTTTCAGACGTTTTTGGTTAAGCGTGTGAACATACCGTTACCCTGATTCTGGAGTTTAGAAATACCCCATATGTGGCCCTAGTATGCTGCTGGACTCAAGTACAGGTCTCAGAAACTAAGGAGCACCTTGTTGATTTGAAGGCCTCCTTTTTGTTAAATGTTTTCCAGGCATCATTTCATGTTCGAAGAGGCCCTGAAGTGTCAAAATGTAAGGGTATGTGCACACACACTAATTACGTCCGTAATTGACGGACGTATTTCGGCCGCAAGTACCGGACCGAACACACTGCAGGGAGCCGGGCTCCTAGCATCATACTTATGTACGATGCTAGGAGTCCCTGCCTCGCTGCAGGACAACTGTCCTGTACTGTAATCATGATTACAGTACGGGACAGTAGTTCCACGCAGAGGCAGGGACTCCTAGCGTCGTACATCACTATGATGCTAGGAGCCCGGCCCCCTGCAGTGTGTTCGGTCCGGGTCTTCCGGCCGAAATACGTTCCGTACATTACGGACGTAACATGGTCGTGTGAACCCAGCTTAAGAAACACCCCGAAAAAAAAACCATATTTTGTAACCTACACCCCCCAAAGAATTTATCTGGGGGTGTAGTGAGCATTTTGACCCCACAGATGTTTCATAAAATTTATTCTAAATAGGCGGTGAAAAATAAAAATAACCTTTTTAAATTTTGTCTAATAGGTCCTTTTAGTTTAAAAATGTTTAATTTCCACCAGGGGCAAAAGCACACCAACATTTCTTACGCAATTTCTCCCGAGTATGGCAACAATACCCCATATGTAGTCGTAAACGGCTGTTTGGGCACACGGCAGGGCTCTGAATTGAAGGAGCGCCATTTGACTTTTGCAGTGCAGATTTCACTGGAATGGTTTTCGAGCACAATGTTGCAATGCCCTGAGTAGAAACCTCGAGAAGGGACCACATTTTAAAAACTACACCACTCAAGGCATTAATCTAGTGTTGAAGTGAGCATCTTCATCCCAAGGGTGTTTTTCAGATATTCGTGCTCGTGGGATGTTGAGTGAAGATTGCAATCTTTCACAGATATACCATTTTAGGTGATACTGGAGATACACACCATAAATCGTTAAACAGGTTCTCCAGAGTATGGTAATACTGCCGTTTGGGCTCGGAAGGACCGCTATTTGGCTTCTGGAGAACGGATTATTCTTGGTCGTAGTTTTGTTTGGTGTTTTACTAGTATTTTAATTCATAATGTGGGGCAAATGTAAGCTTTGCCGAGTACATCACGGAATAATAAGGTGGTATAATAATTGGGTGAAGAAACAATAAAATTTATTATTTATGGATGTGTGGTAAGCTGTGGGGAAGGTTTATTAAGATTGGTGTTTCACATGTCATTTTTAGGGCGGATTTACTCGAACGCGATATCCGTCCGTGCCACCCGCATGTTCTTCACGCGTGTCTCATGGACCTATGCAAGTCTATGGGGCAGTGCAGACGGTCTGTGATTTTTGCGCAGCGTGAGTCCGCTGCGTAAAACTCACGACAGGTCCTATATTTCTAAGTTTTTCGCGCATCACGCACCCATTGTAGTCAATGGGTGCGTGAAAATCACGCGCACCACACGGAAGCACTTCCGTGGGACACGCATTATTCGCGCAACAGCAGTCAAATAATGATGGCGGCTGCGCGTAAATCACGCAGCCTCACATCCTATGTGATGACACACTGAGCTGTTAAGTGCCTTTTGCGCACGCAAAATGCAGCATTTTTTACATGCGCAAGAACGCACACGCTCATGTAAATCCGCCCTCAGCTATCTGCTCCAATGGAGTAAAATGCGACGGATTAAAAGAGACTCATGCCTCTTAATAAATCTGTTGCAACTTCCCGTGGGCCGTGACCAGAAGGGCTTGTTCAGACGAACGTATAATAGGTCCGTGCAACGCGCGTGATTTTCACACGCCTCGCACGGACCTATGTTAGTCTACGGGGCAGTGCAGACAGTCCGTGATTCTCACGCAGCGCGTGTCCGCTGCGTAAAACTCACGACATGTCCTATATTTGTGCGTTGTTCAAGCATCACGCACCCATTGAAGTCAATGGGTGCGTGAATCATGCGCAGCACACGGAAGCACTTACGTGTGACACTCGTGATTCACGCAACAGCAGTAAAAACTATGAATGAAAACAGAAAAGCACCACTTGCTTTTCTGTTTACAAACATACAGTGTCATAATGATGGCGGCTGCGCGAAAATCACGCAGCCACGCATCATACGCGGCTGACACACGGTTTTTATTAAAAATTATTAAACATTTTTGGAGGTAGAGCTGCTCTGTATTCTCTATACAGAGCAACTGCATTTTTCGCTATGATCTGAATCAGTCAGTCCTGCAGACCTGACGGGTTCAGTGCAAGCAGGTCCTGCGTCTCTGACACACAGGATCCACCTGTAATGTATCACATCTAAAATATGAACTTAGATGTGATAGATTACAGGTGGATCCTACGTGTCAGAGGACATGCAGGACCCACTTTCACCGAACCAGTCAGTCCCGAGGACCTGACGGGAGCAGAATTTAGCGAACGATACAGCTGCTCTGTATAGAGAATACAGAGCAGGTGTATCTCAAATAATAAAAATATTTACTAAAAACGTTATGAAAAAATAAATTAATTAATTAAAAAACAGGTTAACCCTTTAACCCCTTCCTTGCATTCTGGGCCCTAATGACCAAGCCATTTTTTACATTTTTCCATTGTCCCATTCGAAGAGCTATAACTTTTTTATTTTTGCGTCGACATAGCTGTATAAGGTCTTGTTTTTTGCGGGACAAGTTGTACTTTTTAATAGCACCATTTTGGGGTACATATAATTTATTAATTAATTTTTATTAACTTTTTTTTGGGGGGGTGGGATAGAAGAAAACCTGAAATTTCACCACTTTTTTTGCGCCCTAAATCTACGTAGTTGATAAATAAATAACACAATAACTTTATTCAGCGGGTTGTTGCGATTGCAAAGATAACAAATTTGTATAGATTTTGTATGTTTTACTACTTACACAGTAAAAACACTTTTTTTTCAAAATTATTTGTTCTTGCGTCTCCATATTTGGAGAGCCATAACTATTTTATTGTTCCACCGATGCAGTTGTATGAGGGCTTTTTTTTGCGGGACGACTTGTAGTTTTTATTGGTACCATTTGAGAGTAGATGCGACTTTTTGATCACTTTTTATCAAATTTTTTTAAAGTCAGGATTAACAGAAAACAGCAATTTTTCCATTGTTTATTTTATTTTTTACGGCGTTCACCGTGCAGGTTAAATAATGTAACAGCTTTATAGGTCAGGGTTGTTACGGACGCGGCGATACCAAATGTGTGTAACTTTTATGCTTTATTGTGTTTTTTTAATAGTAAAGCATTTTGTAAGGGGAAAAAGTGTCTTTTGCATTTTTTTTTTTAATTAACTTTATTAAACTTTTTTTTTACTTTTATACTAGTCCCACTAGGGAACTTTAATATGCGATCCTCCGATCGTATTGCAGTGTATATACTGCCTGTCCGTTTAAAACTGACAGGCATCTGCTAGGACATGCCTCTGGCATAGCCTAGCAGGCATTCACTACAGGCAGACCTGGGGGCCTTTATTAGGCCCCCGGCTGCCATTGGAGACACAGACACTCTGCGATTTTATCGCCGGGTGTCAGTGGGATGAGAGGAAGCGCCCTCCCTCTCGCCAAAACCACTCAGATGCGGTGCACGCTATTGAGCACCGCATCTGAAGGGTTAAACGGGTGAGATCGATACAAATATCGATCTCACCCGGTCGAGCAGGGATACCCCCAGCCCTGAGCTACCTCTGGCAGCTGAGAGCAGGGAGATTTGACTGCTCTGTTTACTTTATTCTGATGCAGCGCCGTGGAATGGCGGCGCTGTAGAATAAAGCCCACTAATGACCGCCGTGAAAAGGCTCATCGGCGGTCATTAAAGGGTTAAGGCCCATCATGATCTCAGTATATATTTCCTGAGCATGTGCATTTTAGCCCATATCATATTAGTTCAGCCAATTTTGCAATGTTGATCCAGAGGAAGGCAAAACTCCCACGAGGAAAAAGCCAAAAAAACATTTCTTTCCGACTCCAATATGGCAAACAGAATAAATCCCCAGATCAACGACCCATCTACAGTAATCTAGCAAATATAACTCGTAATATTATCAAGAAAGGCATCGAGGCCTCTAACTCTTTCAGTAAATTCACCATAACAACGTCCTCTGGCAGAGAGATCCATATTCTCAATGCTCGTACAGTAAAGAATCCTATGTTTGTGTAGAAACCTCCTTTCCTCTAGACAGAGGATGCCTGTGGCATGTTTTTTGTGGCTCCTCAAAAAGACCTCCTATTAAAAGACAAGTGGTAGTTAACTATATGGCCACTATTTCCAGGGTGTTCCCCAAACCTGTACCTTTGTTATTCTGGCAGGTCTATTGGTTAACACCTTAATGACCAAGCCAGATTTTTTAAATCTGGTATGTCTGACTTTATCAGAGAATAGCTCTGCGAAAGTTTTGAATATTCAAGTAATTCTGACATTGTTTTTTCGTCACATGTTGTACTTTATTTTAGTGGTAAAAGTAGACTGATACGATTTGCGGAAATTAATGAAAAAATAGAAAAAATGTAAGAAATTTTGTAAAAATTATCTTTCCCTATTTTTAACTGCAATATGTCACATATGTACATACATACTGTACAATTTTTTTTATTAAATATATATTTCCATCGCTTTACTGTATTTTGGCAGCACTTTTGAAAAAAAATAAAAAAAATTTTGAGCAATTTAGAAGACTTACAAGTTTAGTAATGATTTTATAAATTTTGAAGTACATTTTGTTTTCCTGCACCAAGCCAGGTTTTCAGAGGCTCATAGGTGTCAGAATGGTGGAAACCCCCACAAGTGACACCATTTTGAAAACTACACCCCTTAAGGTATTTATTAAGGGGTGTTGTAAGTATTTTGACCCCACAGTTTTTTTGTAAGAATTCATGCAAAGCAGGCGTAAAAAAATATAATTTCACTTTTTTCATAAAAGTATCACTTTGAAGACCGATTTCTTTGTAAAGCGACTATGAGAATGAAGAAATGCACCCCAAAATCTATCACCCTGTTTTCAAAAATGCCCACATTGTGACCATAATGCGTTGCCTGGACACACGGCAGGGCCCGAAAGGGAGCAACCGGAGGCATTCAGGTCTCATATTTTGCTTGAAAATGTTTTAGGCCCCACTGTACATTTGGAGAGGTTTTGAACTACCAGAACGATAGAAACTCCCCATAAACTACCCCATTTAGAAAACTAGACCCCTTAAGGTATTTATCTAGGGCTGTAGTGAGTATTTTGACCCCCCAGTTTTTTGCTAAATTGAATGCATAGCAGGTGAAATAAGAAAAAAAAAACAAAAAACTTTTTATATAAAAGTATCACTTTGAAGACCGATTTCTTTGTAAAGCGACCATGAGAATGAAGAAACACACCCCAAAATCTATCACCCTGTTTCTCCTGTTTTCAAAAATGCCCCCATTGTGACCCTAATGTGTTGCCTGGACACACGGCAGGGCCCGAAAGGGAGGTAGCACCCGAAGACTTTCAGGACACACATTTTGCTTGAAAATGTTTCAGGTCCCATTACAAATTTATAGAGGCACTGAGCTGCCAAAAAGATAGAAACTCCCCATAAATTACCCCATTTTGAAAACTAGACCCCTTAAGGTATTCATATAGGTGTGTACTAAGTATTTTGACCCCACAGTTTTCGCAGGAATTAATGCAAAGCAGGTGGAAAGAAAATTTTATTTCACTTTTTTTCACAAATGTGTAATTTTAAGGTCAGATTTCTTGTACAGAGGACATGAGAATAAGGAAATGCACCAGAAAATGTATCACCCTGTTTCTCCTGTGTTCAAAAATATCCCCATTGTGGCCCTAATGTGTTTCCTGGACACACGGCAGGACCCAAAAGGAAGGGAGCACACGGAGGCTTTCAGGACACACATTTTGCTTTGAAAATGGGAGGATTCTACTTTTCTAGATTGAGAAATATATGTCCCTAACAGTTTCTACACCCTATGACTATGTCGTGCTAAGAAAGCAGCTGTCCTGAAATCATGTCAGTCCATAGACATTATGTATATACACCCGCTCTGATATATAGTAAGTTAGAGTGGGAAAATGTATTAAACTGTTGGCGGAAAAAGGCAATATATCCTAAAAAAAGAATGTATCCAGCTATGTGGAAAACTAGAGCATGTTCACAGGATGAAAGAAAATTTGTAGGGCTGTAATGACTTTATTATTCAAAGTGACTGGTCATACAACGTCTCTTTAGCTCCATCAATCCCTATATAAGGGACGAATGTGCCAAGTGACGCGGTACACCATAACAAGCCCCTGCCCGGCAAGGTAGGTACCGCCATGTGCACAAAACAACCAATCACCTGTAGAATATATAAAGGGGCAGTGTCCCACACCGTATGTATAGATACAGTAAAGGACCACTACTCCCCAAATTAATGTCGCTATTTCTAGAAGTATTGTCGGGTGTAAGAGGTCCACCAAAAACCCGAACAAAACTGTAATAAAGCCCATAGTGTATTGATAAGGACAAAACAGGGATAAATGCCATGACTAAGAGCACTTGCCGTGCTTGAAACGCGTAGGCGCTTAATATCCACCTAATACTGCCTTGATGCCCATATGCACCTGACATCGAATTTTTAATCTTTTGATACAATAAAATTGGGAATACGTTCCTTTTTAACCACATACCTGCAGCGCTGGATCAACTTTCTTCACACTTCGACAAAACAGGGACTTATGCATAGACCAGGGTTGGAAGGACAAGTGGAACAATAATATCGTGACTCACTTCGCTGTCCTCGTTTGCTGCAGACCCGACACAGTTTTTTGGGGTATTTTTGGTTAGATGTTGAAGGGATGGGGTGTAAAAAATGTTTTTCAACAAGTCGGCGTACATCCTCTGACTCATGGACTACTCTCTGGTCTGCAGATTGAAATAGGAGATCTTCATTCACTTTCTCCTGAAATTCAAAGAATGTCGCCCTGCCCGCTAATTTTTTGTACAGGACAAATGCGTTCTGCATCGCAACCTGAATTTGTTATAGCCGATGACACACACAGGCTTTTGTCTATCTGCAGAGGCCCCACGTTCTCTAATAGTTGCTGTTGCACTTGAAATGGACAGTGTTGATCATGTAGACATCCTTGCGGTCACAAAATTTTTAAGCCAGCATCTTCTCAATTTGAAAAGTGCATGACTCCCCCTTTCGTAGTTTTTTATCCACAAGTTGACGTGGGAAACCTTTGCGATTCCTGCGTATTGTGCCACAGGCTACGGTGTTGGCACAATGAAGGGCGCTAAACAATGGCACACTGGTATAAAAACTGTCCGTGTATTCATGATACCCCTTGTGTAGGAAAGGGCCAATTAAATCCCACACAATCTTACCAGTGGTACCAATATTTGGAGGCCAACCTGGTGGATTAAATTCACTGTCTTTACCCTCGTAGATCTTAAATGCACATGTGTAGCCAGTAGTGCTTTCACATAACTTGTAGATCTTTACCCCGTATTTTGCACTTTTTGAGGGTATGAATTGACGGAATGAGAGACACCCTTTGAAATTTGTGGGATTCCACAACCTGGCATTAGGTGACGAAGGCTTATTGGCAATGTACTGCCTGGCATACAAATTTGTTTCCTGCACAAAATGTTCCAAAACTCGGTCCGTAATAAAAATATTAAAATAATTTAGTGGTGAAAAATTACTGACATTGGGACTTATGCCAGGAGTAGCAATAAAGTCATTTATGGTGGGAGAAAATAAATTCGTGGGTTCCCACACTAAATCGGTTTGGTGGGGTTGTGCAATTTCAGGGGCTGCACTTTGAACGGACGTTGTGGCAACTGCGCCGTCTCCCATATCACTGGTGCTGGGTCTCATATCCATAGAATCCCTTGGAGCAACACTTTCGCTGTCGCTTTCAAGTAAGGCTGGGTTCACACGACCTATTTTCAGACGTAAACGAGGCGTATTATGCCTCGTTTTACGTCTGCAAATAGGGCTACAATACGTCGGCAACATCTGCCCATTCATTTGAATGGGTTTGCCGACGTACTGTGCAGACAACCTGTCATTTACGCGTCGTCGTTTGACAGCTGTCAAACGACGACGCGTAAAAATACAGCCTCGTCAAAAGAAGTGCAGGACACTTCTTTGGACGTTTTTGGAGCCGTTTTCTCATAGACTCCAATGAAAACAGCTCCAAAAACGGACGTAAAAAACGCAGCGAAAACCGTGAGTTGCTCAAAAAACGTCTGAAAATCAGGGTGCTTTCCCTTGAAACCAGCTCCGTATTGTCAGACGTTTTTGGTCACTACGTGTGCACATACCCTAAAAGCTCAGCTTCAGATGCAGAATCCGTATCTGAGCATAGCATCTGATAGGCTTCCTCAACGCTGTATCTTCTGGCAGCCATAATGATAATACAGTCTAAACCGCAAATAATAAATGGAACTAGCGGTTTCAATTTTTTTTTTATCAACTAAGGCCTCATGCACACGACCGTAAAAACACCCGTTATTGCGGGTCGTAATTACGACCCGCAATAACGGGCTCATAGACTTCTGTTACCCACGGGTACCTTCCCGTTTTCTCACGGGAAGGTGCCCGTGCCGTTAAAAAAAATAGAACATGTTCTATTTTTCTATTTTACGGGCCGTGCTGCTATACTTTATGACAGCACGGCTCGCAAAAGCGGCCGGCTGCCCGCGGCCGGCCGTGCTCATAATTACGAGTACGGTCGTGTGCATGAAGCCTAATCAACTAAGAACACTAAAATAATGAAACTTTTTTTTTATTGTTTTTTTTTTTCAAACCTAAACCCTACGCCTAACCCAAACCGTAAACCCAAGCCCAGAACAGCACCCTACGCCGTCTAAGGCCCCATGCACACGAACGTGTTTTTGCGGCCGCAATTCCCCCGAAAATCCACGGGAGAATTGCGGCCCCATTCTTTTCTATGGGGCCATGCACACGACCGTAGTTTTTGCGGTCCTTGCACGGCCCGGGAGCCCGGACCGCAGAAAGAACGGGCATGTCTTATTACGGCCCTGTTCTGCGGTCCGCTCATTGAAAACAATGGTGGCGGCCATGTCCCGCGATTTGCGGGCGGCCGACAGTCCGCAGCCGGCCGACCCGAAAATCACAGCCGTGCACACGGCTACGGTCGTGTGCATGAGGCCTAACAGCGTACACGCCATCTAACAGCGTACCCTAAAAAGAAAGTAGTTTATAGTACGATTCTTAGTATATACAGTAAATATATATATATATATATATATATATATATATATATATATATACACACTATGTACTATAAAATACTGAAAAAAGTTTTTTTTTTTTAATAAACTGTGTGTAAGGGACAAGTGATTTTGTGTGGGGACACTGACACTTGTGTCTGTTTCTCTCCACAGCTAGAACAGTGAGGAGAAACAGATACATGTTTTTACTTTTATTTTACAGTAGTGATCACTATGATTGGATCTCATAGTGATCACAAAAGATCAGGAACCAATACTATTGGCTCCTGATCACTGCTCTAAGAACAGAGCTGCTAGCAACAGCTCGTTCTTAGAGCAGGAGCTGTCATTTAGACACTCCCGGCGGCTCTGTACGCAGTAACAGCATGTGACCGCTGTGATTGGCTGTCACAGCGGTCACATGCTGTTACGACGAAAATCGTCAGGTCCTGATGGCTGCACTAAGAACCGGACCTGTTACTTACAGCCGGTTTTTAGTGCAGATGTCACCAGGGTGCCATTAAACCCACTCTACTACAGCGACGCCAAAAGGCGTCGCTGTAGACAGAGTACCTGCACCGCCTGACGTCAAAAGACGGTGGGCGGTCGTTAAGGGGTTAAAGGAGTTTTCCGAGTTACTTACATATGAGCCCTTTTAACTACTGACTGTGATCACATTTGTAATTCACCTATTGTATCAAAATTGGCCCCATTTCCTGATACTGCCATGGGGCACATGACTGATGTCACTCTTTGCCCCCTCTGACCACATGATGGGTATACGGCTCGCAAAACAAATATTAAAAGTATCTGCCTGGTAGACAGCATGTCACTAGTGACGTGCCGTGTATGGGCTTGTTCTCTTATACAGTCAGGAACGCGCATGCGGACAAGCGAGAGAATAGCAGGGACCGCATACGGCACATCACTAGTGACATGCTGTCTACCAGGCAGATACTTGTAACAGTTTGACCATGTGATAGGTATACACACATAGTTCCATATAAACAGTCAGTGTTTTGCCCTAAAAGTACTAAAATCAGTGCTTCTAGGAGAGAACTAGGTTTGATATGCAGAATCTAATAGAACATGGTGGGTTTTTATGTTTTGGTTTTTTTAAACGTGGACTTTGAGAGTGTATTTTTATACGGTAGCCCACTAAAAAAAGCATATACCCCATATTTGGGATCCGTGGGATATGGCTTGAATGGAAGTCCTAGGGTCGTGTTCGTGCCTTTGTTATAATAGGACGCATGATTTGTAAAAATTACAATCATTTATTGTAAGTATAAAAAAAATTTTTTTTTATAGATCTATCATGCCAAGATAAAAATTAACAAATCATTTTAATTGGATATACGAACAAAAACACCCATGTTATTGAGGCGGTCACCAGTTTATAACGTCCCTATCTCCTATCTAATCTAATAGGCGCTTTGATGTAGATAACTACGGTTTAAAAAAAATAAAAAATAAATGTATTACCAAGTTATGGACATTTTTCTATTTATTAACATTTTTCTAAATGCCCAACTGGGTGTTTTTTTCTATTCACCAAGTGGGCGTTGTATAGAAAAGTGTATGACGCTGACTAATCAGCGTCATACACTGCTCTTCCTTCCAACCCAGCTTGATTCACACCACAGCGTGATCTTGTGAGATCACGCTAACACGTCACTTCATCACACCGGTCCTTTACCGGAGCGACGGAAGACTGAACAGACATCGCCTCCAGCCGCTGCAGATTTGGATAAACGTCCTGGCACGGCTGGACGCGATGTCTGTTCAGTCTTCCGTCGCTCCGGAGAAGGACCTGCGGGAGGAAGTGACATCACAGCGTGATGTTGCGAGATCACACGGTGTTAATCAAGCTGGGCTGGAATGAAGCGAAGGGAATGATGCTGATTGGTCAGTGTCACACACTTTTCTATGCAAGTCGCATGTACCAAAAACGGTTCTGATTGAAACTACAGTTCGTTACGCAAAAAACAAGTCCTTGCACGGCTTTCTTCATGGGAAAAAAAAAAAGTTATGGCGCTTAGAATAAGGCAACACAAAAAGAAATACTTTTTGTAAAAAATCATCTATCGTGAAAACACCATAAGACATCGTGCAAACTATAAACATCTGGTATCGCCCCGCAGAATAAAGTGAATATGTCATTTATAGCGCACGGTGAACGCTGTAAAAACAAAAAAAAAAAACAAAAAACACAATAGTAGAATTGCTGTGTTTTAGTCACCACGTCACTCAAAAATAGAATAAAAACTGATCAAAAAGTTGATTGCACCCCATGAAAACTACAATGAATTCCTCAAGGGGTCTAGTTTCCAAAATAGGGTCACTGTTGGGGGATTCCCCTGTTTTGGCACTACAAGACCCCTTCAAACTGGACATGGTGCCTAATAATTTAAATTTCACCTTTACTTTGCTCTAAATTCCTGTGAATCACCTAAAGGGTTAATAAACTTTCTAAATGCTGTTGTGAATACTTTGAGGGGTCTAGTTTCTAAAATGGGGTGTTTGATAGGGGTTTCTAATATATAGGCTCCTCAAAGCAACTTCAGAACTGAACTGGAACCTAAAAAAGAAAAAAATATATATATGAGGCAATACTTCGCTTCTTACATTATACTGATAATGAGCAGTGCCCACCCAGAGATGACACCAGTTTTAACCGTTTCAGTGCCCGGTTTTCCCAAGCATACACCCCCGACAAGTGTATTTCTATTGATGAGTCCTTGGTAGATTTTAAAAGGAGGCTTCAATTCTGCCAGTACCTGCCGGGTAGGAGGGCAAGGTATGGCGTGAAGATGTACAAGCTGTGCGAGAGTGCATCAGGGTATACCTACAGATTTAGGATATATGAAGGGAAGGACACCAGTATTCAGCCCCCAGAATGCCCCCCCTTACTGGGAGTTAATGCAAAAATTGTGTGGGATTGTGTGCACCCACAGCTGGACCAGGGTTACCACCTCTACCTGGATAATTTTTATACCAGCTTCCCACTCTTCAACTGCCTCGCTTCCAGAAGTACTGCGGCATGTGGCACTGCTAGAAGAAATCTGAGAGGCCTCCCTAAGACTCTGCTTGGGCAAAGCTCAGAAGGGGTGAGAGCAGGGCACAATCTAGCAGCAACATATTGTGTGTCAAGTACAAGGACAAGAGAGATGTCACACCAGTACCCATGTACCAGGACGAGGTACCAGTACAGAGACCCCCAAACCAGACTGCATCCTGGGCTACAATAGGTACATGGGAGGGGTGGACTTGTCAGATCAAGTCCTGAAGCCCTACAGCGCCATGCGGTGTGGTATAAGAAGCTGGCCGGGCACATCATACCGATGGCTTTGTATAATACGTATGCGCTACATCGATGTGCAGGCCAGACGGGAACTTTCCTGGAATTTCAAGAGGTGATTATCAAGAACCTAATCTTTAGGGACCAGGAAGGGGGAGCACCCAGTACTTCTGGAAGCGGGGCCACACGCATCGTATCAGGGAAACACTTTCCAGGAGAAGTTCCCCAAACTGGCAAGAAGAGAAAAAGTCAAAAGAGGTGCAGAGTCTGCTATAAGACGGGGATAAGGAAGGACACAATATATCAATGTGACACGTGTCCCGAAAAACCAGGGCTCTGTATGAAAGTGTTTTAAAATGTATCATACATCCCTTGATTTTCAATCTACCCCAGTTTTACTTACCCTGATGTACTCTGCACAGCTTATCCCCCTCAGCTTTCCACTCTGGGCCCTGCTGTGTGCCCAGGCAGCTGATAACAGCCACATGTAGGGTATTGCTGTACCCAGGAGAACCCACATTACAGTTTATGGGCTGTAGGTCTCCGGTCAAAATGCTCACTACACCTCTAGATGAATGCCTTAAGGGGTGTAGTTTTTACCATCATTTTTCTTGAAAAATTTTCAAAATGACAAATATAATACACAATAACCACAAACACAGTTGTACAAAAACGCAGTATAGCACATAATATACTTAGTACATAGAACTAGCATAGTGTCGTAAATTGGCAACTCAGTCATTCTAAGCACCCCCACATTTATACAAAGTACTAACCATGCGGAGAAAGAAAATACATTAAAACATGTTGCATGTGGTCAACACACACAAAAAGGCCCTGAAAATAGGGCAAAAACATATGTGCAAAAAAACAAAAATGGAGAGTTTCAGGTTTAAATATATCGGTTTCGAACATGTATTATGGGGATATACAATTTTGAGAAAAAAGATGCCAATTCTTCCAGGTCTCTACATACTGCGGGTATTTGTGATCTTTATAGGCCACCATTTTTTCGTAAGCACATGTAGTATTTAGCATGTCATATATTTCCCCAACAGAGGGAAGGTTCACACTCTTCCAATACCTAGTTATCCCTAATTTAGTAGCCAAAAGGATATATGCCACAAGTACCCTATTTTCTATAGGTATCTCATTCATTCCGAGAAAAATAAGTGCTAAAGATGGCGATAGCGGAATGACCCTATTGCACAACCCGGAAAGCAGTTGAAAGATCGATGACCATAGAGGAGCAAGACAAGGGCAAGACCATATTATATGTATGAGAGTAACTCTGTGCCCACAACCCCTCCAGCAAAGATCAGAAGAACCCGGGTACATACGGCTCAATTTGTCGGGTGTATAATACCATCTGAGGGCTGTTTTGATAGCGGCTTCATAATGAGATACACATTTAAAAGTAGAAACAAGGAATTTCAAGGAGTACATCCATTGGGATACAGCGAATGTCTGGCCTAGGTCCCTCTCCCAAGCAAGGAGGGGGGAGGTTTTAATAAACGAGGATTTAGAGCCAATTACAGAATAAAGGGGTTTAAGGCGGACTGGGGTATCTGATGGGGCTGATCGTTTTTAAAACGGAATCACTTCTTGGGGGTTTCAACTGTACTGGTACCTCAGTGGCTTCGGCATACATGACTTCGCACCAGAAAATCCCCAGTAGGCCAAATGGTGGTCCTTTCCTTCCGAGCCCTCCCATGGGCCCAAATGGCAGTTTAACACCACAAATGGGGTATTGAGAGATCACGCTCTGCTGGGAGTACAGATGGACATGAATAGAGAGAAGTGTATGACGCCGATTGGTCACTGATTGGTCAGCGTCAGTCAGCGTCATACACTTCTCTTTACGACGCCCACTTGGTCAAAAGATAAAAACGCCCAGCTGGGCATGAAGAAACTATTTAGCATAAATCTACAATTTTTCATAACTTGCTAAAAAATGATCGTTTTTCAAAATAAAAACCACTGTTATCTACATTACAGCGCCGATCAGATTAGGTAGGAGATAGGGCATTTATAATCTGGTGACAGAGCCTCTTTAAGGTTAAAGAGACTCTGTCACCACATTATAAGTGGCCTATCTCCTACATAAGCAGATCGGCGCTGTAATGTAGGTGACAGTAATGCTTTTTATTTAAAAAACCTGATCTATTTTCACCACTTTATTAGCGATTTTAGATTTATGCTAATGAGTTGCTTAATGCCCAAGTGGGCGTGTTTTTACTTTAGACCAAGTGGGCGTTGTACAGAGGAGTGTATGACTCCTCTCCATTTAGGCAGCGCATAGGGATCCTTTTAGATCACTATGTGCTGTCTTATACTAACACATTAACGATACTGAAGTGTTTAGACAGTGAATGGACATTCCACGGGATGTCTATTCACAATCTCTGCACTTTGTTACTCTGTCAGTGGTAGTTACAGCAGAGGAAGTGCAGAGATTGTGAATAGACATCCCGTGGAATGTCTAAACACTTCATTATCGTTAATGTGTTAGTATAAGACAGCACATAGTGATCTAAAAGGATCCCTATGCGCTACCTAAATGAATGGAGAGGAGTGCATGACGCTGATTGGTCACCGTCATACACTCCTCTGTACAACGCCCACTTGGTCTAAAGTTGCATTAAGCAACTCATTAGCATAAATCTAAAATCGCTAATAAAGTGGTGAAAATAGGTCATGTTTTTTTTTTTTAAATAAAAAGCATTACTGTCATCAACATTATAGCGCCGATCTCCTTATGTAGGAGATAGGACACTTATAATGTGGTGGCAGAGTCTTTAACTAAAGAACAGTTTATTTTCTCATGCGTCATAAATAGTCCTGTTACTGTATAAACTTACCTCCCGCAGGACTAGAACCTTGATAAAGACTTAAAATCTTTGCAGTTGACTGAACTTCATAGCGGCCCAGTACAAGACTTGGCTGTATAAACCGGTCATATAGCATCAAGGATAGGAATTTTAATAGTTACAATTTATGATAATCTTAAAATACACTAAAATTACAAAATTGAGTCATTTCTTTATAGTACTTCTGCTTGTGTAGATTTTCCAGAGATTAGGATTCAGATTTATTATTCTACATTCCTTAGTTCTTGATTTTGTAAACCGAAATGTGCAAGTCTTCTCGTTTGTAACAAAGGATTTATGCTTAAAGTTCTGAGCGGATAGAATTGAACCAGCACATATTTGTACGGGAACTAAAAACAAATGTATGGGCATTAAAGAGACACTAACACTTTCTTGACTGACATTGCACATTGTTTCCTACAGTGAATAACCGTAAATAAAAATCTAGAGAAAATATAGCTGTCTGAACACTCATTACCGTCAGCCCCATAAACATGTTTATTTTAACGGTGAGAAGGAAACAAGGTGCTGCCTAATTCCTGACAAAGAATCGGGCACAGTGAAATCCCAGATGCCATTTTGTCATCGGGGGGCACAATTCACAGAGTAAGCTGCAGTCCAATGAAGGGTTATTTTACTCAAAAGCTGTACTGTCACTTATACAAAGAGGAAATGTTGAAATATCATTGGTCACTGCATAACAAAAACTAATGCTTAATGTCCATTACACAGCCTAACCAACGGACCAGAGGTAACCACAGAAAATAAAAAACAGGAAACATCTGCTGAGGTTTTCTTAACATGTTGAAGCCTACAGGGGAAAAAAAAAAAAAAAAAAAAAAAAAGGGAGAGGGGGGGAGAAACCCACACACGTAAAATGATAAAAGCCAGCCAAAAACTCTTAGGCTGGGTTCACACTGAGTTTTCTGCAGGCGGAAATTCTGCCTCAAAATTCTGTTTGGAAGTTTGAGACAGATTTTCCTCTCCCTGCACGCCGATTTTCGCAGCGTTTTTCGCCCGCGGCCATTGCGCACCGCGGGCATAAAACTCAGCGAAATACGCTTTCTCTGCCTCCCATTGATGTCAATGGGAGGTCAGAGGCGTAAACGCCCGAAGATAGGGCATGTCGCTTCTTTCTTCCGTGAGGCGGTTTGACCACTCGTGGGAAAAAGACGCCTCCGCCTCCCATTGAAATCAATAGGAGGCATTTTCGGGCCGTTTTTTATGTTTTGCGACGCGGTTTCCGCGTCAAAAAACTCAGTGTGAACTGGCCCTTAATGTGCAATTCTGAAATGTTATTAAAGGGGATGTCCACTACTGGACGTCATTGCACACTATGAAGGGTACAGAGCTGTAAGCAGTTGGCTCCATACATTGCATAGCTGCCGTGCTGCAGCTTTGCTCCTATTCTGTGACTGGAGCCAACTGTTTCTGGCATGGACGTCCGATGCACGGAGACAGCTGTGCCAGCTGATCGGTGTGGGTGTCAGACCCCCACCGATAATATACTGGATGACCTATGCAGTGGATAGGTCATCAGTTGCCATCAGTTCCCATCTACATAAATTGAGCTATTAAGCTCACCTTTCTAAAGATACATATTTTTGTAATTACCTTCCTTTATCCCAGCGATGTCATTTTCTGTATATTCTTTCTTCAAGTCGCTGTCACTCTGTAGCTCGTTGTCTAGGGATCCGGCCACCACTATTTACCTTTAGCGGTGGCCGCGCTTGCGCAATGATATCCTCTCTGTCCTTAGGAGAGGATGTAATTTCTCTCATGAACGCGCATATTGGCGCATGCGCATTACATGCCGGGCCAGCCACCGTTCATGAGGGCACATCAGCGGTCGGCTCCAGGTACTGCTGCGCCAAGTAGAAGTAAGAAGGAAAGTGACGGGACTGCTCAGATCTTCGTGGGAACATTTTAGGTGGTTTTTTTTAAATTATTTTCATGGTTCGTCGTCAGGTGCGGATGCTGGACCGGTGTCGCGACTACACTTATTACATGGGGGGGGGGGGGAAATGTTGCAGAGAAGTGTGCCGGGGCGTTGCAATTCACGGTGTGTTAGTCTCAACCAGGCTTCCCATGCCTGGTTGAGACGAACATTCTCCCGATACTGCTAGGACTACATTAGCTAGCAACGTCTGGAGCGTGCACACTGCAGAGCGGCTTGATTGACATCGAGCCGCTCAAGCCCCTTTTTTTTTTTTATAAAAGATAACCAGCACTAGTAGAGTTATCAAGTTAAAAAAAAAAAAAAAAAAAAAAAGGTAGCTCGGGAATGATTTTGTAAAAATTATTAAACAGCAAATAATTTTTCATTTCAGCTTAGAAAATTTTTGGGGACTCAACTTGGGACTAACCCTTTAAACAAACAGCTTATTACAGTTCTCAGACCAGAATAGAACACAAACCTATAGAGGACTACATAGTTATTATCCAACCAGGACAATCAGATGTAAGGTCATGTTCACATCACGTTTGTGATGTACGTTTAGCGTGTACACCAGGAAAGCTCCTGACGTACATGCTAAATGTGTATATGGGAGTACATTAGCCCAATGAAGCCCAAAAGAGGCCTCCATCTGGTAACGACAAGTATATGTTCGTATACCGCAAAAAAACACAACACAAATGTACTGGTGTGGTACACTACGCAATTTCATATAACAGAATCTAATAAAAAAAAATTATACCGCACAACAATTCTTTTAACATGGGTGCCTATGGGTGACAGATGCCACGGTTATGCGTCACAGCCTTCGTTTAATGTATACTCTAAACGGATGTCTAAAAACGTTACGTGCATGGGGCATAACATCATCCAATTGTTGCATCCACAGCTCCAGCATTCGGATGACAGCAGTGACGTCGCCAAATGCTGGTGCAGCAAATCAAAGCCAAGGGGGAGGTGTTGAGCAGGGTTTACGGACAAGAACCAAAGCTTTTGCTGGGCTTGGGACCACCCTCAGGCACTTGACCTAATTTGCATATACAAATAAAGTTCTTTTTAACTGAAACTAAGTCTATCAGCAGCCACAAAGATATGTTTGAACATATGGTTAAGTCCCCTACTCGACGTTGGTATTGGTTTAGTTGCCATAAAGGACCTGCCAGTCTCCCTTTAAACGTCGTCAGATTGTCGTGCCAGAATCACAATGCTCCTGGCATGTCCTGCTTTGCAGGTACTGTAAGTCCTATTACACGGCCCAATATGGGCTGTGAAACAAGCACCGATCAACAAGACTCATTTCTTCACTCATTTCCATCATGTCGGCAGCACAACGATAAGATTTAATGCTGCATTAACAAGCAGATCAACAGATTACGTAGGGCAATGATCGGGAAAACAAGCGTTTTATATGAACACTCGTTCCCGATCATTGGCCTGTGTAAATGGCCATAAACAGCAGATATGTCACCACAAAAGTATCTTAACCCCTTCCCGCAAAATGACATGCCAGGTACGTCCTGGTGCGGGAGGCGATGTATGGAGCGGTCTCACGCGTTGAGCCCGCCCCATATGCTCAGGATGTCAGCTGCATATTACAGCCAGGAATAGAGATCGCAGCCGTTTCACCACTTAAATGCCGGGCAATAGAGACCATGGCATTTAAGCCGTTAGAAAGCGTGAGACAGCCACCTCCGACAGCCCATTGGCTCCCCGCGACGCAATCGCGGGGTGAAGATGGTTGTCATGGCAGCCCAGGGGCCTAATGAAGGCTCCCAGGACTGCCTTCTGTCTGCCTCTGCGAAGTCCTGCCTTCAGGCTAAATAGAAGCCAGTAAAAATTACAATATACTGCAATACATAAGTATTGCACTGCCCCCAAGGAGGACTAATTAAGAAAAAAAAAAAAAAAGTGTACAAAATAATGAAATCAAGTTTTCAGTAGTGAAACAAAAAACCCTTTTCCCATTTTTTCCCCCTGAAGTAATGTTAAAAAATATAAACTTTTACAAACACGGCAATACCAATTATGTTAAAGTTATAACTATTACATGTAAAATTATTTAACCCGCTCGGTAAACTTTTATTTATTTATTTTTTTTAAACTCACCAAAATATGGAAAAGGAATAAAAAAAAGTGATCAATAAGTCGAGTGTATCCCAAAATAGTACCAATAAAAACGACAGCGCGTCCTGCAAAAAATAAGCTGCTCAAATCCTTGGGAAAAAAAAAAATAGTTTTTTTTTATTTATACAAGTGGTAAAACATAAAAAAAAAAAATATCGAAATGTGGTATCGCCATAATCTTATCAAGCCATAGAATAAAGTGAACATGTAGTTTTTACAGTACAGTGAACGCTGTAAAAACTAAACCCCACCCAAAAATTTTTTTGCCCATTTGAGCCCACAAATAATTTTTTTTCCAGTTTCCCTGTACATTATTATATGGTACAATAAATGGTGCAAATACAACTTGTCCTGCAAAAAAAACAAGCCCTCTTATGGCTATGTCGATGAAAAATAAAAAAATTACAGGTTTAGGAAGGCAGGGAGAAAAAAACCTAAGAAAAAACAAAAAAGTTGGGTGCAGAGGGGAAGGGTTACAGTACACAAAGGGATATACTCTGCCATACAGATCCGTGACACTTGATTTGCTGAAAGATAAGATCATGGGGATGACAATATCTATCAAGTCTCCTTCACACAGCGTTTTTAACTGGATGAAAAAAAAACAAAACAACTTAAAAAACAGCATTTTTTTTTTTTTTTTTAAATATAAGGCTGGGTTCACACGCAAAATCAAAAACGGCTGAAAATGATGGACCTGTTTTCAAGGAAAAACAGCCTCTGATTTTAAGCATTTTTTGTAGGTGAAAAAAATTATTATTTTTTTTTAGCCGTTTTTTTGGATCTCTTTTTCCATTGACAATGAAAAACCACTCCGGAAGCGGCTGAGGAACTGACATGCTCCTTTTTAGGGGCGTCTTTTTCCGCACCATTTTTTTTAAAACAGCGGTGTAAAAAAACGCCTCGTCTGAACTAAACGCTGTTTCTCCGATTGAATTCAGTGGGCAAATGTTTGTAGGCGTTTAACTAGCGTTTTTCAAGGCGTATTTCGAGGCTTTTACGCCCAGAAATACGCCTGAAAACTCCACATGTGAACATACCCTAACATGCGTTTATGACTTTTCTTTACATGCATTTTTTTGTGCTTTTTTTTTTTATACATTTTGTACAGGCGTTTTTTTGGACGTTTTCAAGTCCTATAGAGAAGTTGATGTGAAGAGACACCATACCGCTCCAAACAACCATACATGCTGCGTTTTAAGAAAAAATGCAACGGACCAACCCAAAATGCTGTGAGTGTAGGCGCTCTCATATTTAACCATTAAACTTAAAGTAACGTTTTAGGCCAAAAAAATAAAAAATAAAAAGCTGCGAAAAAAGCAACCAAAATAGTGAGTTAACTCTGTGCGAATCCAGTCTTCTGGACAGCCCTAAGGGTATGTTCACACGTGCACGTCAGATACGCCTGAAATTACGGAGCTGCTTTCAGGAGAAAACCGCTCCGGAATTTCAGACGTTTTTCGCAGCGTCCATTACGAACGTAATTGGAGCAGTTTTTCTATGGAGTCATTGGAAAACGGCTCCAATTACGTCCCATGAAGTGACATGCACTTCTTTGACGCGAGCGTCTTTTTTACGCGCAGTCTTTTGACAGCGGCGCGTAAAAAAAATATCCTATTTTTTTCACGCTTCCCTCCATAGACTCATCTATGGGGGATGCGAGACATCGCGTCCGGCAGTGCACTGATGCACCTCAGACGTGAAAAACTGCTGTTTTTCACGTCCGAGATGCGCAACGCTCGTGTAAATAAGGCTTAAGGCAATTATACTCTTTAAAACAAATTACGCCTTTTAAAGAGAACCTTTATTTTGCCCATACATGCGCAGCTGAGTGCAGCACGTAATGGGCAGCTCTGCACAACCATGGGGCACTTTATATTTTTCTCCTACCCTCCTCCGTTATTTAGATATCGGTGCCATTATATATGGCGCCCAAAATTTAAATAACCCCCTGAACTGTCAAGGGTGCGTGTAACCTAGATGTGACACTAAGGGCAAGAGCTGGAGAGAGGAGAGCGTAAGCAGTCACTTACTCACATATTGTCCTGACAGTGAATAGACATCACTACCAGATAGGACGGGATGTCTATTCAGAATCCTGACACTTCAGTAACGTTTGTGTGAGATTTACAGCACAGCAAGCGTAATCTTGCGAGATTACACTGTAAACTCATTTAAAACGAGATTACACTTGCTGCTGTAAAGCTCACACAAATATTACTGAAGTGTCAGGATTCTGAATAGACATCACGTCCTGGCAGGTAGTGATGTCTATTCACTGTCAGGACACTTCAGTAAAGTTAATGTGTGTATGTGTGTATGTGGCTGGACATAGTGATCTAGCTAGATCACTATGTGCTGTGTAAATGAATGGAGAGAATGGACGCTGATTGGTCACGGATTGGTCAGCGTCATACACTTCTCTCCACAACGCCCACTTGGTCAAAAAGTAAAAACACGCCCAGTTGTCATTAGCATAAAGCTAATATAGGTCATAACTCCGTCAAAAATGATCGTTTTTCTAAATAAAAAAACACTGCTGTAATCTACATTACAGCGTCTCTAATAAAGCAGCCAATCAGTGTATGTGTTTTGAATGCAATGTATCTGACGAACGCCCTTGTCCAGGTTTAAAACACATTGCACTACGCTACCAATATAGCCATTTGATTATTACCATCTCTTTGGGATGTTTTTCTACTGCTTCTCGGGATCAACAAGCAGCACCAACAGAAGCTGGCTTTATTTTTCCCAGGAAACAATTAGGTCCTGTTCACACAGTATTTTTCAGGCAGAAAAATGTGCCTCAAAATTCCTCTCTCGCCCCCAGCCATTAAGCGCCATGGACAAAATACGCTATGGAAAAGCAATCTCTGCCTCCCATTGATGTCAATGGGAGGTCAGAGACTGAATCGCCCGAAGTCCCTGTTCACACAGTATTTTGCAGGCAGAAAAATCTGCCTCAAAATTCCGCCAGGAATTTTAAGGCTGGGTTCACACTGAGTTTTTTTTTTTTTATGCGGAAACCGCATCGCAAAACTAGTCAAAAACGGCCTGAAACTGCATCCCATTGATTTCAATGGGAGGCGAAGGCGTCTTTTTTCCACGAGCAGTAAAACTGTCTCACGGGATAAAGAAGGGACATGCCCCATCTTCGGGCGTTTACGCCTCTGACCTCCCATTTACATCAATGGGAGGCAGAGAAAGCGTATTTCGCAGAGTTTTATGCCCGCAGCGCTCAATGGCCGCGGGCGAAAAATCGGCGTGCAGGGAGAGAAAAATCTGCCTCAAACTGTGTGAACTCAGCCTAAGGCAGTTTTTGACCTGCCTGCACCCTTTGGCGTGTTTTTCGCAACTTTTTTTGCCACGGCTATTGAGTACCACAGGCAAAAACAAAAAAACGCTTCGAAAATCGCTTTCTCTGCCTCCCATTGATGTCAATAGGTCAGAGATGGAAACACCCGAAGAAAAGGCATGACTCTTTTTCACGCGAGCATTTATTCCCACTCGCGGGGAAAAAACACCTCCGCTGAAATCAACGGGAGGCGATTTTAGCCATTTTTTGGTGCTGTTCCCAAGTAAAAAACAGCACCAAAATACTGCGTGAACTAGCCCTTAAAGGCAATTCAGGGACTGATTGGGTGGATTTCGGTTTCCAGCAACACAGTTAGAAGCTCTGTGATCCCCTCCACTCATCCATAGACCGAGAAGCACACTTTATAGTTGTGCCTGTCGCTTGCACAACTCAGATTCTTAATTGTCGATTCTTTGTCTTCATATCAGCCTAAACCCACTACACTGAGGCAGCGCCCTTCCTCATTTTATTCCCTACCAGTTGAGGGTGAAGTTTTGAGCATTAAAATAAAAAATCTTGAAATATTCCAGTATTCACAATGGGCACTAGAACAATATACTGAGACTTCCGGTCTCCTTTGCTATAGGAGAGAATGAGGAGAATTATATCAATATGACTATTAGAGATGAGGGGAGAAAGCAAGTTAATGACAGCTGTATTGTACTGCTGGTGGCCTAGAGAAGGCAGGATGGTCACACTATACACTGATCAGGTCCAATTCACATCACGTTATACCTTTCCATCAGTGGTATACGTCAGAAGCATAATGGAAGGCTGAAACGTATGCCACTGTATAGGTATACAGTGGGATACGTCGCACGAGCCCCCAGACAGAGTACTACCATAAGCGCTGTGCCTGAGATAGCTTTTGACTTCACGGTTCACATGCGTACAGTGATGCCAGGTGCTCCAATGCCAGAGACCCCAGCCAGAGTATGGAAAGCGTTCTGGCCGGGAACTCCGGCCCTGGAGAACCCGCTGACGTCACTTACCATATATTGGCAGTGACATTAAGAGCTTTGCGACGCCGATCACAGCTCTGGCCAAGGATTCCACCCCTGATGTCCCGGTCCACATATTGACAGCGATTACAATACTGGAGTCCCCGGCAAGAGCACTGGGAGCGCTCCGGCCTGGGAAAGCCCCTGACGTCACTGTCCATATGTGGACACTAATGTTAGGAGCTTCCCCAGGGCCAAAGAGCTTTTAATGCTCCGCCAAGGGACTCCAGCATTGTTAAGTTCCTGACATCACTGTCAATTTACAGTGGCATTTGTCACCCATAGGATAAAAGTACTTATTTTTCAAAAATGTATTCTTCAGAATGGAATAACGTAGTCTACTACGCTATTCCATCCCTCAGAAGAAAAAAAAAAAGCCACTGGTGGTCTCAGTTGAGCTAATGAAGCCCTATAAACATGTTTAGCATGAACACCAATAGTGTTCCCGATGTACACGCTTACCGTAGGGTTTAAACATGATGTGAACAGGGCCTAAGGCTCTGTATGCATCTCCCCGGTCACTGTCTATACAGACAATACAAGAATGAAGTGTGTGTGTGTCTACACTATGGCAGCTCCCAGGGAAGATTTTAAAAATAAAAAGCTACAACTTATACAAACATGTTGGGCTGATATTTATTATACACTCTACGCCCGTTTCTACGTTACCATGTTTCGGCAACTTTTTAGGGTAGGCGCACACACAGCGTAAACACTGGGGATTTTCCGTGGAAAATCCGCAGCGTATTACAGTAGCAGCACTGTGGGTGAGATTTCAAAAAAATCTCGTCCCCACACTGCGGTAAATATCCACCCAAAAAAACCGCACATAAATTGACCTGCGGTGCGGTTACTTCAACCGCAGCAGGTCAATTAATTCTGCGGATACGCAACACTTCTGTTGCGGGTTTACCCATTGAACGCTGCCATTTTCCGGACGGCATTCCCTGAGGTGTTCAGGGCAGATACGCTGCGCAGCTTAACGCAGTGTATCTGCACTGAATACGGTGTGTGTTCCTAGCCTTAAAGAAGTGCTTGGAACTTAGCGGAAGAGGTCGGAATCACCCAGTGGCTCGACATATTTACTATAATTATAGCGCAGCTTGTGTAGATTTCTCTTTCTGGTGAACAGACAGCCAAAGATGCGACTAATTTATTAAAAGCCGTGCACCTCTTAATAAGTTTATTGCATCTTAATCCAGCCGTGTTTATTCTTAGACTGGCGTATTTACAGACATATCTAATCAAATACACGAGACATTCCCTTTAAATGACACAAGATGTGTGTTAGGTCACAAGTTACTTGCAGGTTGTGCGAGTGTCACCATGTTTAGTCCTGTTCAGGACGACACAGGACACATCCACGAGCTAGAGCAGACAAAAAGGAGACACAAAAGTAGCACACTTCTAAATGTAGTGATAAACAATATATTGTATATAAATGTATTAGGAAACCGTCAAACATAATAAGCTATTAAAAATCACATGAAATTACTAAAATTATATATATTATATATATATATATAATAAGAATATATGTTCGATATTGGATCAATAGGATAGTCTTAGGCTGGGTTCACACATTGCACTAGTAGTGTGTCGCGCAGCAAAAGCGCACATTTTATCACAAATTGCCAACTTTTTACAGGTAAAAATTATTTTTTTGCGCTTATTTCACCAGTACGAAAAGTTTCGCCATGACTTTGCAATTTGGCTTCTGGCCGCATCCCACTACCGCAACGTATGAACCTGCGGCCGCACAGCTTATTATTGTAATACATGAATTTAGTCAGTAGCATGATGTGATGCGGCCGGCACCCCTGTACACAGAAGACATGGCATGCGCACTGAAAAGCTCCCTTATGTTCTCGGTCTTCAGTGCCTGCCACTCATTAGTGCAGCGCCGACTGCATCACAATGTCGATTACACAGGCACAGAAAGTGTGCCCGCAACAATCAAGAGCGAGGCAATGGCTAATACACAGCCTCAGAGCTGCTCTGAAACCCCTGATCTCCACCGTTAACCCCTTAAATGATGCAGTCAAAGCGGACCGCAGCATTCAAAGGGAAAATACCTGTGACATGATCGAGGGACAGACCATATATGGACCGACAGCCCAGGGCCCATGAAATGACTACAGGGCTGTCGGACCATACTTATGTATGCCCTAACCGCCTGTATACCATCAGTATACAGGATAATGTACCGGCATATAGGTATATGCCATTACATTAAAGTTAAAAGATGAAGTAAAATTAAAAAAGTAAAAGAAAAAAAATACACAAATGCACATTTTTTTTTTTTACACAGTAAACATTAAAATAGAATTACCAATACATAAAGTAATATACACGTATTTAGTAACGTTGCGATGGTAAGAACCTGCACATCAAATTTATAGTGTAATTTATGATGATCGGTGTATGCTGAAAAAAATTACTGCTTTTTTGCCAAAATTTTAATTTATATTAAATGATTATGTATATGTACCAAAATACAGCACCTTCATATAGTACAATTCATCCCACAAAACACAGTCTCATACAGCTATGTTGAGCAAAAAATGTAAAAGTTATGAGCGCCAGGGTGCAAAGAGGAAACAAATTTTAAAAAACTATTCTGTCCTCAAGGCTAAAATTGTCCGTGTCCCTAAGGGGTTAACCCCAATGTTGCCAATATGTGAGGGAAACTATGGGGTTACTTATTAATGTAAGGCACATGGTGTTATGAATTTCGAACCCCATTGTGCCTCATTAATAGTAGTTAACCCCATCATGTATCTCACACATTAACCCAATGTTGTCCATTATGACTGAGGTGCGTGATGTGATTAGTTACTACTAATCTGAGGCATATGGAGGTTCAAAACTCATAAGACCATGTGCCTCACATCAGAAAGCGGAAGAACTTTCATATGGAGTGCACAGGAACCATCAGGTAAGCCCGTTCTCTGGATCATTGGGGTCCCTGCAGTCAGACCCCCATCGATCAGACATTTGTCACCTATCCTGTGGATAGGTCATAAATACAGTTTATAGAAATTAATGATTCCTTCACCGGAACGTATAAAACACGTCACTTAAATCTCCCTTGCAGCACAGAACGCTGGAGCGCTTTTCATGAAAAACAAACAGAAATTGTATGGTTATTATTTCAGCTATGTTTTATCCAAGCAATGTTAACACATCACTGACCATTTTCGTTTTTACAAATATAGCAAAATTCTGAACTTTGTGGCTCCTGAATATATCACTTAAAGGGATTGTCTCACAAAGACAATCCCTGTCCATGTCATATTAGGGCATATGGATGTCATAAAAGGGAGTCCCAGTCCGTCCATGTGCCACAGAAGTCAGGGCCAGTGGCAGCATCCTGCAGGTATAGTACATTTTTATGGTTTTCACTATAATCTTCAAAAACTTGTGTACAAAAAGACACAATTTTTAAAAAAAACACAAAAAATGTATGCACAAAAAAAATGGCATTAAAAAAGAATGACCCATTTTAAAATACAAGCGTATGTTACATGCATTTGCTGACAGAAAAAAAACAAAAAACTTGGCCTAACAATAGAAATGCCGTATCTACAGAACTGCCTGGACTGCTAAGGAACAAAGAAGATTAGGATGAAAAAAAAAAGAAAAAAAAAAAAAAAAAAAAGTGGTAGCGAGGCATTGTTGACAGAGGAAAGGCAAATAAAGTCAGATGAATATTTTTAAAACAGAACCTTAAAGCAAACCCGGAAATGCTGCAATAAGGATCGTAGAATAACATATAGGACTCTTAAGTGGGGTTCAAAAGGATAGAGTTTCCTTTTAGGATTTAAACCGTTTCCTCAAATCCTTCTACCCTGGTGGCCATCGTGGCGTGCGAGTGTACACTCATACAGGGAAGGAGCCACTCAAGCAAATGAGAACGAAGAATATCAATTGTGCTCAATGTAAGGAAGAGTTTACATTTTCAGATTTAACATCGATGGGTAACGCTGTGGACTCCTCTAATAGGACTTTTTTTCTTTGTACTCTAGTGTTTTTCTTGCACAATACTTGTGAGTCTGCATTGTGCGGTCAGAATACAGGGAGATCGTCAAGGCCAAACGCAGCAGAATTGTGTAAGCTACAGGGAAACATTTAGGCTAAAGGAGGGCTATTTTAGTCTATTAAGAGATGATTAGTGTCCTTATAAGGTTATTTCGGGACTCGATTGTCATTATCCATGAACTGTTAACCCTTTGACGCACAGCGCACTGTCACTATCCTTGACTAATAAACTACATTTTTGCAGGTTTATTAGAGTTTCACCAGACCTGACTGTTAGATGTTCACAAATACAGAAGAAGCCGGTGGTCTGTAAGTTACTATCCATGGCATAGCGCTTCATTTCCAATCCAAACCCTTTATGAACATGTATTCAGTAACACGGGGATTTAGTGCCATCAATGCACATACTAGAAATAGTTGTCATTAAAACGGCCACTTAAAGGGCAAAAAGTCTGTCTTCTTTCCCACCGTGCATCATATGATCTACTCCACAGAATGCTTAAAGCGTCAATATAATATTCTACAAATAAAAGGACACCCTTCCAAAAACGTGATCTCAACAAATTGAAAATCAGCTTTGCAGCTTTCCTCCCCCTTCACTGACCTTTTTTGTCAATCATATTATGTGTTAGCACTGGCATAAAGATGATGAAACAATGGGACTCCCCTCCCCCCTTCCAAAAAATAAATTAATATATTAAATGGATTCTCCAATGTTCAATTATCATATAGACATGCGCCTGCGAGGGATTCGTTCAGCAGTCCCAAGGTATGCAGATTAACAAAGAGAAACCTGCCATCTCCACATATTGTAGAAAAGGATGGTAACGTTCGTGCCAGCGTAAGGCTCCTTACTCACATGTGAGCGGATGGTTGGAGAGTAGTTAGAGGCTTCCTTCTTCTCTGAAGGTATGTGGTACATGTAAAGCATTGCTTTAAAAGGGTGGGTGGCAGGGCTGACAGCCATGAAGGGGTTAAGCCCAGTTCAGCTGCCAGAGGGTGTCCCTGACCTATACCCCCTCCTACTGCAGATGCAATGGAGAGCGGTTACTAGTAACTGGAGCTTCATGAAGGCTTAACAGGGGGTGGTGTATCTTCTGTATACATACAGTACATCTCCATTGAGGATACTGCTGGAGATGATGCAACTGTTCATAGCAAAATCCCCAATCCCCCAGTGACAAGTCAAAAAGCTTATACACAACGGACCGGCGTGCCTGGAAACCAATGACAGAACACGTTTAGAAGAGCGGGCACCGAGCCAGCTGCGAGGGAGCGTGCTGCAATATCAACACGTTCTACTACTTCCAAGCTTATCCCACTACCATACCTCCCTGCTATTATTATATTGGGTGGGGTGAGAAGATTTGCAGATCTGGAGCACAGGTCACCTCTGCTAGGATTAGATCAAAATAACATGACAAATGAAATGCTAGAAGGTTACGATGCTGTGTGTTCAGCATGTGATATGTAATCTTCTGCACCACCCAAATAAATCCACATGACCAGGGATTGTGCTCAGCAGATGGATAGCAATGTATCTCAGGGGCTAAAACAATCATATACAATGTTAACTAGTTGCATGACCTAAAAAGCTTTAAAATCCATGCAAAACCTGGAATATATACAGTATAGAGTGAAAGCACGGACACGTTGGGAGAGGTGTGGTGTATGTAGGAGGTTAAACATCAGCCATGGTAATCAGAGATGCACAGAGAAGTACTTGAGCTTATATATAGGAGTAGTTTACAGAAATAGGGTAATCCTCATCAAGTATAATGCATCTATAGAGCTGGTAATATATGGGGCAATTTTCAGGAGAATCGACTAGGACATCCCACAATAATACACCGCACAAGTCACATCCGAGACAGAAGTAGTAGATATCTATAGAGGGGATTATGTAAAGATGTGATCAATGTACACGAGGGCAGCAGACATCGCAGAGATCAGTCACAAATAAAGGTATCATTTCTGTAGCGATCAATGAGAAGATGAATCTATAGTCAGGAGTGTATCCTGTATAGCGTAGATGGATAAGAGGGGGGCGCTCATCACCTACAGTCATGATATATTTACCTATGTACACTAAGGAGCATGATGGAGAGGACTGCTCTCAGCAGGTGATACGTATGAGCGCATAACGTGTATAGCAGCAAACAATCAGGAGCGCAGGGTCATACACAGCGACAGGTAGTACATATGTGTGGTATTTATTATATTGAGCAGATATTACATACAAGTGGGGGGTGACCTGGTAGAATAACAACACTAGGGACCAGGTAGTATAACACTAGGGACCAGGCATTACTGAATAGACAAGAGTGCAGGATAATCAGATATTGTACAACAAACATAATGCAAAGTGCATGAAGCGCAAGTTAGCAGTCGCTTCATACACAAGCGTGCGCTGTATTCTGTGTTTTGCACCAGTTTCAGGAACGCAATGGAGACGGACAATGAAAGCAACAGTTTTACCCAATGCAAACAATATTTAATATTACAATACACAGAGATCGGAGGACAGGTAATATAAGGAGAGGGGGCTGGGAGCAGGCAGGATGTGTTAGGGTATGTGCACACACACTAATTACGTCCGTAATTGACGGACGTATTTCGGCCGCAAGTCCCGGACCGAACACAGTGCAGGGAGCCGGGCTCCTAACATCATAGTTATGTCCGATGCTAGGAGTCCCTGCCTCGCTGCAAGACAACTGTCTCGTACTGAAAACATGATTACAGTACGGGACAGTTGTCCTGCAGCGAGGCAGGGACTCCTAGCATCGTACATAAGTATGATGCTAGGAGCCCGGCTCCCTGCACTGTGTTCGGTCCGGGACTTGCGGCCGAAATACGTCCGTCAATTACGGACGTAATTAGTGTGTGTGCACATACCCTTATACAGAGGTTGGACCATGATCACATCCAAGCAAGAGATCCACTATTATACATTATTACAGAAAGTAGTATAGGTATAATACATTATTACAAAGAGGGGGGTCAGGTATAATACATTACTACAAGGAGGGGGGTTAGGTATAATACATTACTACAAGGAGGGGTGTCAGGTATAATACATTACTACAAGGAGGGGGTTCAGATATAATAAATATCAAGGCTAGGGTCATTACTAGCAGCTAGAACATTACAGGTAGAGGGGGATCAGGTATAATGCATTATTACAGGTAGAGGGGGGTCAGGTATAATGCATTACTACAAGGAGGGGGGTCAGGTATAATGCATTACTACAAGGAGGGGGGTCAGGTATAATGAATTATTTCAGGTAGAGGGGGGGTCAGGTATAATGCATTATTTCAGGTAGAGGGGGTCAGATATAATACATTATTACAGGTAGAGGGGGGTCAGGTATAATGCATTACTACAAGGAGGGGGGTCAGGTATAATGCATTACTACAAGGAGGGGGGTCAGGTATAATGCATTATTTCAGGTAGAGGGGGGTCAGGTATAATGCATTATTTCAGGTAGAGGGGGGGTCAGGTATAATGCATTATTTCAGGTAGAGGGGGGGTCAGGTATAATGCATTATTACAGGTAGAAGGGGGGGTCAGGTATAATACATTATTACAGGTAGAAGGGGGGGGGTCAGGTATAATACATTATTACAAGGAGGGGGGTCAGGAATAATACATTATTACAGGTAGAAGGGGGTCAGGTATAATACATTATTACAAGGAGGGGGGGGTAAGGTATAATACATTATTTCAGGTAGAGGGGGGGGGTCAGGTATAATACATTATTTCAGGTAGAGGGGGGGGTCAGGTATAATACATTATTTCAGGTAGAGGGGGGTCAGGTATAATGCATTATTACAGGTAGAGGGGTCAGGTATAATGCATTATTACAGGTAGAGGGGTCAGGTATAATGCATTATTACAGGTAGAGGGGTCAGGTATAATGCATTATTACAGGTAGAGGGGTCAGGTATAATGCATTATCACAAGGAGGGGGGGGGGTCAGGTATAATACATTACTACAAGGAGGGGGGTGTCAGGTATAATACATTACTACAAGGAGGGGGGTGTCAGGTATAATACATTACTACAAGGAGGGGGGTCAGGTATAATACATTATTACAGGTAGAGGGGGGTCAGGTATAATACATTATTACAGGTAGAGGGGGGTCAGGTATAATACATTACTACAAGTAGAGGGGGGTCAGGTATAATACATTACTACAAGTAGAGGGGGTCAGGTATAATACATTACTACAAGTAGAGGGGGGTCAGGTATAATACATTACTACAGGTAGAGGGGGGTCAGGTATAAAATTATTACAGGCGAGGGGGGGTCAGGTATAATACATTATTACAGGTAGAGGGGGAGTCAGGTATTATACATTATTACAGGTAGAGGGGGGGGGTCATGTATAATACATTACTACAAGTAGAGGGGGGTCAGGTATAATACATTATTACAGGCAGGGGGGGGGGGGTCAGGTAGAATACATTACTACAAGTAGAGGGGGGTCAGGTATAATATATTATTACAGGCAGGGGGGGGTCAGGTACAATACATTACTACTAGTAGAGGGGTCAGGTATAATACATTATTACAAGGAGGGGGGGGGTCAGGTATAACATTATTACAGGTAGAGGGGGTCAGGTATAATACATTACTACTAGTAGAGGGGGGGGGGGGTCAGGTATAATACATTACTACTAGTAGAGGGGTCAGGTATAATACATTATTACAAGGAGGGGGGGGGTCAGGTATAACATTATTACAGGTAGAGGGGGTCAGGTATAATACATTATTACAGGTAAAGGGGGGTCAGGTATGATACATTACTACAAGTAGAGGGGGGTCAGGTAAAATATATTATTACAGGCAGGGGGGGGGGGTCAGGTATAATACATTACTACTAGTAGAGGGGTCAGGTATAATGCATTATTACAGGTAGAGGGGGGGGGGGTCAGGTATAATACATTACTACTAGTAGAGGGGTCAGGTATAATACATTACTACTAGTAGAGGGGTCAGGTATAATACATTATTACAAGGAGGGGGGGGGTCAGGTATAACATTATTACAGGTAGAGGGGGTCAGGTATAATACATTATTACAGGTAGAGGGGGGGGGGTGGTCAGGTATAATACATTATTACAGGTAGAGGGGGGTCGGGTATAATACATTATTACAGGTAGAGGGGGGGGGTGGTCAGGTATAATACAGTATTACAGGTAGAGGGGGGGGGGTCAGGTATAATACATTATTACAGGTAGAGGGGGGTCGGGTATAATACATTATTACAGGTAGAGGGGGGTCGGGTATAATACATTATTACAGGTAGAGGGGGGGGTGGTCTGGTATAATACAGTATTACAGGTAGAGGGGGGGGTGGTCAGGTATAATACATTATTACAGGTAGAGGGGGGGGGTCAGGTATAATACATTATTACAGGTAGAGGGGGGTCGGGTATAATACATTATTACAGGTAGAGGGGGGGGTCAGGTATAATACATTATTACAGGTAAAGGGGGTCAGGTATGATACATTATTACAGGTAGAGGGGGGGGTCAGGTATAATACAGTATTACAGGTAGAGGGGGGGTCAGGTATAATACATTATTACAGGTAGAGGGGGGGGGTCAGGTATAATACATTACTACAAGGAGGGGGGACGGGTACAACACATCATTGATAACACTGCCGCTCAGGACCTCGTGTTCCACAACTTGTGGGGGAGAAGTTGCAGCAGCGCAGGAAGCAGCTCGCAGTGCGGAAGTTATACCCGGAATATACAGTAACGGTCGGACTGGACCGTGCCAACCCCGAGAAGAGAGAGGGGGGGGGGTGAATTTGGCACTGGCCGCTCTCTTCCTGTGTAATGCTCGAAATATACACGTACCGGACCGAGCCCCCGAATTCACCATAGAGGAGTACCGGCCGCTCTCCTGCTGACTGCCCGGAGTATAACTTATGGAGCTTTGTAAAGCAACGGTCTAACAGGACTGGTCCATCCCACCCACCCCAGAGGGAGCACCGGCCGCTCTCTTCCCTTGTACTTAGTGAGTGAGGGGGGAGGACAGGAGATTATCCCATGACAATAGAAGCGCCGTCCTGACTGACAGCCACCTACCTGTCACACGGGCAGCACTGGCTGCTGTCCAGTACAGCCCGCAGGGTGATAAATACTACTCGGTCACAGGCCACAATTAAGAGGTTTGTTTTCCTTCCTTGCTGTCAGTTCTGTCACTCCTGACCAGCCCGCCCCTCATCCTGTCAGGCATACAATACACGAAGCCTCACGCAAACATATCCCTCACCTACACAGTGGATGAGCCTGTGCCGCCAGGAGTCGAGTTCCCGCCGGAATCCCTTCCTCTCCGCCGTGCACCGAGGGCTCCGGCACTGGGCAGCCATTCTGTCGGTTCCCTTTTTCCATCTGCGTCTGACGTCACCGTTCGTCACTTACAATTCACTCCTTGCACAGGCACACGGCGTAGGGGGCGGAGCCAGCGTCGCAGATTGACAGGCGGTTCTTCAAGACATGGCGCTGAGTGGGCGGACTCACGTGTGAGTGGCAGGTTGAGCTGTCACCAGTAGTGTGGTCGGAAGGGACATCCCCGAGTGACAACCTGTTGTTCTAATTGTTATTATTGATTTTGCGGAATAATTGTGATTTGTATACATTGAATTCACACGTGTATAGAACACCCCTTGTGTGACAACCTTTGTATTATCATGTGCACTCTGCTTCTGTTAATAGCCATTTTAAAGGGGTGTTCATGGATGAGAATTGTTTTTATTTTCGGCAGAAATAGGCAAAATAAATTATCCATGTAATCCCCATTCACTTTTTATTGCTCCTGTCCACTGTCTGTGGTGACAGATGTGTATTTGTGATGTGTATTGTGATATTCATTTGGTCATGTCACAACGGACACAGATGAGAAGTGACCCACTAATAAATCCCACGTGTCGCCCCGCTACACCACAACTTGAAACACGAAAAAACAGCACAGGATAAACTTTTAAGTCCTTTCAATCCTTTAATTAGTTACAATTGTCCAAAATGTCTTGTTATGCTGAAGCATTAAGATTTCCCTTCACTGAAACTAAGCGGCCGACCCCTGAAAAACATCCCCATAGCATTATCCTTCCTCCTAGGACTGAATGAAACACCAGACTTCAGTGATTAAGAGTGTGTCCCAATACTTTTCTCCATATATTGTATTTCCTTATAGAGTCATTTATTTCTTAGTTGTTCATCATCTACTCCGTTTCATACAACCAGAACTGCGCTGGAGTAAAGGGCGCCAAATGTAATTATTTTGGCATGTTATCGTATGTAGTAACGAACATCGGTCCACAAACCTGAATCTTATTTGGCCTAGGAGATCTGGCCATGTTTGATTGGTTGTTTTGTAACTTTTCTACTCTGTGGTTGGATGTCCTGGACCCCGTAATTTTTTAACATGTGCTTTTAGTATTTTATCTGATTATTTCTGGTACTACACATGCTTGAGAAAGGGAGCCTTCCCCCAAAAAGTGGCATCAGCACATTTCACTCCAGCAGCGTCTCCATATGGATTTTTAATGGACTTATGTTTGGTGCATCGACGACCTATGTGTAATCCACTTTGCTACAATATGCAGATTTTATATATGTATTGAGCGATATGCACTTTGCATCTGAATATATAAATATATAAAGAATTAAAGTCAAAAGTTTATCCTGCACTGTTTTTTCTTGATTCATTCGGTCACGTGACACACAGGGACTGTGTCAGGGACGATGCGTCCTACGACCCCACGGTCGTGACGTCAGAAGAACACTTCCGTACACAACCATCGTGAGTTGACAGAAGACACATGGATAATTACTTTTTTTATTATTATGTTTTTGACCAACTTATCACTGACTTTGATCTTTACAACCGATTTGACCAATGATAGCAATGTGACCAAATGATCATTTCAGAACCATAGAAATCTGAATGCAAAATGTATCGGACACTTTTAAAAAGGAAACTTCATTCATTTCACAGTTAAAATCTACAGGAATTGTTGCGTGACTTTCTAAACATTTTCCTTATCATAATCCCTATAGTATATAAGCAACCCCAGACCATCACATGACCTCCACCATGCTTGACAGATGGCGTCAGGCACTCTTCCAGCATCTTTTCAGTTGTTCTGTGTCTCACAAATGTTCTTTTGTGTGATCCAAACACCTCAAACTTCGATTCGTCTGTCCATAACACTTTTTTCCAATCTCCCTCTGTCCAATGTCTGTGTGCTTTTGCCCATATTAATCTTTTCCTTTTATTAGCGAGTCTCAGATATGGCTTTTTCTTTGCCACTCTGCCCTGAAGGCCAGCATCCCGGAGTCGCCTCTTCACTGTAGACGTTGACACTGGCGTTTTGCGGGTACTATTTTATGAAGCTGCCAGTTGAGGACCTGTGAGGCGTCTATTTCTCAAACTAGAGACTCTAATGTACTTGTCTTGTTGCTCAGTTGTGCAGCGGGGCCTCCCACTTCTCTTTCTACTCTGGTTAGAGCCTGTTTGTGCTGTCCTCTGAAGGGAGTAGTACACACCGTTGTAGGAAATCTTCAGTTTCTTGGCAATTTCTCGCATGGAATAGCCTTCATTTCTAAGAACAAGAATAGACTGTCGAGTTTCACATGAAAGCTCTCTTTTTCTAGCCATTTTGAGAGTTTAATCGAACCCACAAATGTAATGCTCCAGATTCTCAACTAGCTCAAAGCAAGGTCAGTTTTATAGCTCCTCTAAAGAGCAAAACTGTTTACAGTGGTGCTAACATAATTGCACAAGGGTTTTCAAGTGTTTTCTAATCATCCATTAGCCTTCTAACACAGTTAGCAAACACAATGTACCATTAGAACACTGGAGTGATGGTTGCTGGAAATGGGCCTCTATACACCTATGTAGATATTGCATTAAAAACCAGACGTTTGCAGCTAGAATAGTCATTTAGCACATTAACAATGTATAGAGTGTATTTCTGATTAATTTAATGTTTTCTTCATTGAAAAAAACTGTGCTTTTCTTGCAAAAATAAGGAAATTTCTAAGTGACCCTAAACTTTTGAACGGTAGTGTATATATATATATATATATATATATATATATATATATATATATATATATATATATATATATATATATATATGATTTTTTATTAAAAATCATTACAAATAGAAAAAAGGTGATCAGATAAATATAAATAAATAAATAAAATAAAGTTAACAGATAAGTGATAAAGTGAAAAACTGTGACCACACATGCTCAAAGAAAATGTGAAAAAGATGAAAGATGTGCACAAAATAATGACATCAGCTTATCCCCGTATCTATACTGATTTTTGCATATCACCATATTCATTGTTGCGTAACTTTCTAAACATTTTCCTTATCATGTACTGCCAGATGTCATTTTCTTCACCATTCACATCCAAAAGTGACAGTAAAAATTTTGCTGGTTCCTTCTTGCAATCTGTATGTGTTCTGTGACCTAAAAGATAAGCTCTGTGAAACCGTCATCTCATCTCCCACAATGCACTGCCTCTTATAACAGGAAATCAGCAAAATACGGAACTTAACGTCTAACAGTAAAACGTCACATAACAAGATAAGTACAGTAACCAGAAAATAAGTACAAAAAGCTAATTAGTAAAGCAAATGTACAGTAGATTTCAACCATGGAATGTAAATATGTTGTGTAAAAGTGGAGTTTACCTCATCCTCGACTGCCGCTCTATTCAATGTCCTCCTCACTGTGGTTGAGCAGTGAAGTGGAGCAGGGGTTGTTCGGGGCTCCTATTCTCGCAATTGCTGGGGGTCCCAATGACCAGACAATCACCGATCCTGTGGATAGGTAAAAATTGTAGATTCTGGGAATAGCCCTTTAATGCAAAATTGCAGTGATTAGAATTAACGCAAAATACCTTTGCATGTATTGCGTTTTTAGTTCAATATTTCAATCTTGATTATATATGTTTTTTTTTTTAATTAGTTTATTCAAAATTTATTGTACATACAAAGTATCTTGGCAATAGGATAATACATGACTGTTTTAGTAATGAGAGTACATAAGCGATGTGAGATATCAACAGTAATATACAGTTACATGTGTAGCTATTACAGTGTCCATTTGCCAATCTTACAGTAAAGTACAGGAGTAGTCCCAGTTATTTCACAGATGTTAACCTAAAACAAGTAAACAAACAAAACAATTTGCCTATGTCGCATTATAAGGTCACTAATATCAGTATATCCTATCTCATCAGAGGACAAGGAAGCTAAGTTATCCTACAGTGGGAAGATGGCTAACATCAGGAACAGCCATGGCGGCCAACCACTGACCCCACACTCCCTGAAATTTGTCTGGACATCCTCTGTGGGAATATACCAGCTGTTCATAAGTGACAACCGTATCGATCAGCGATTTCCATGAGGCTATCGATGGAGCTGTATCTGCCATCCAATGCATGGCTATAGTTTTCCTAGCTAGAAATAAAGATTCCCTTATAAAAATACCAGTGTGGTGTGTCCACTGTTCTTCATCTATGAGACCCAATAAGGCTATTTTCGGGGATAACAGCAAGGGACTAGGTAGTAATGGAATAATAACATCATAAACTTTTGTCCAAAATATCATAATGAATGAACATTCCCAAATGAGATGCCAAAAATCCGCCTCCAGCTGACCACATCTATGGCAGGCTGATGTGGATATTCTGCCCATACGGTGCAATCTCACTGGGGTGAGGTAAGCTTGATGTATAATGTATAGCTGAATAAGTTTATTATTTATAGCCGGGGATACTGTTAAGTGTGAGTTTAGAATGTTAGTCAGATCCTCAGAGGAGAGGTCTGGTATCTGTAACTTCCATTTAGTCAACACCGGAAGCGGGGCTGAATTAATTTTAGCCAAAATCAGATGGGTATACAGAGCTGAAATGAGACCTTTAGGACCTTGAGATTTTAGTATGCCAATCAGAGGGTAGGCTGATATGATAGATGTGTGAGGTGGGAACTGAGTTTGTATAGCATGATGTAACTGCAAATATTTAAACCATTGTAATTCTGGAGTTTGATGTGTTTCCTTAACCTGTAGGAAGGTAAGAAGTAAGCCACTATCATACATATCTCCCAATCGGGTAACCCCTAGATCCTGCCACATCTGTGTATCAGTCAATGACTGAATGTGAGGTAATGTAGGGTTATGCCATAAAGGAAGCTCTGGAACCGTATCAGTGTATGCAAGTAGCTTTTTGGACGCACGCCAAACCACTAGTGCCAGGCTATGCATAGGGAGTAAGTCAGTACGGGGAGTAAACTTAGGGTATTCTAGGAAGCTAAGCAGGCTACGTCCTGCAACTAGGGAGGCTAAATAATAGTCTGTGTCAGATAGAGGTGAATCTTGTATCCAGTCCTTGATATTGCGAAGTTGCCCTGCCTAGTAGTACAAATAAAAATCGGACAAGGCCATCCCTCCTTCAAGTTTTGGCCGTTGCAATGTGGCTATACTGAGTTTAGACCTGGAAGAGCCCCATATAAATTTTTCCCCAACCTTTGTTAACAATGGAGCTAAAGACGTAGCACGAGTCTGGTCATGATCCAAAACTATAGTTATACCAAGGTATTTAAATCTAGAGACGGTTTCAAGGCCATATTGCAACATTAACGGGTCAGGAGTTGGATGTCTAGCTGTATACATAATGGCCGATTTTTGCCAGTTAACTTTCAATCCGGAATATTGCGAAAAGATATCCAGTAACCTAGCAGCAACATGAAATGAGGAATTGGGGTTATCTAAAAAAAGGTCCATATCATCTGCGTAAAGGCCTACCACAGATGTTCTACCCTTCCAGCTTATCCCAGTGAGGTCCGGGGAGGCTCGAAGTCTGATCGCCAGTGCTTCTATGGCGATAGCAAACAGGGCGGGTGATAAGGGACATCCCTGTCGGGTACCTCTAAAGACAGAAAAGGGGAGAGAAGGGACATTATTGACCACTACATTGGCTTTATGGGACTCATATATTAACCTGATCCATTGACAAAATTCAGGACCGAAGCCAAAACGCTCTAGACAGGCCCATAAAAACGACCATTCTACAGAGTCGAAAGCCTTCATGGTGTCTAAAGAAGCAATCGCCCATTGCATATCATGTGCCCTGCCCAATTGCGTAATAGCCTGTACCTTTCTAATATTGATACTAGTGGATTTCCCTGGCATAAAGCCTGTCTGATCTGCGTGTATAATGGAGAGGATAACCTCATTCAATCTTTTGGCTAATAATTTTGTCAATATTTTATAATCTACGTTGACCAACGATATAGGTCGATATGACCCACAGTCAAGGGGGTCTTTACCAGGCTTTAGCAGGACTATAATGGTAGCATCATAAAACGTAGGAGGGAGAGTGTGCAATTGAGAGGCCTGACTAAGAGTATCTAGAAGAAATGGGGCTATGTTATCCATATATCTGTTATAGATTTCAATCGGGAGGCCAGCCGGGCCAGGGGACTTATTAAGAGCCATATCACGGATGGCGTCCTGCACTTCCTCGAGTGTGAAAGGGGCATCTAACATAGATTGTTGTTCAGGTGACAAAGTTGGAAATGTGAGATCGTGTAAATACTCTAAACTGTCGGCCACAGAGTGAGGAGTTGAGGAACTGTATAGTCCAGTATAGTACTCTTTAAATCGAGATGTAATGCGCTCCGCTTCTGTAACAACGGACCCGTGAGAGTCTCTAATGCCTAATACTGAGTTGGTACCATTTGCTTGTTTAACAAGATGGGCTAGTAACTGACTGGATTGGTTTCCCATTTCAAAATAATATTGCTTAGTAAAAAATAATTTGCGTTTAGATTTAAGATGAAGCTGTCTTTTGTATAATTGAGTCAGGCTTAACCATGCCATTTTGTGAGTATCAGTGGGGTCCGCAACATACTGTGTCTCTGCTGCTGCGACCTGCTCCTCCAACTCCTTTTCCACTTGAGCCGAGGTTCTCTTAACATAAGATATGGACGATCTCAAGCAACCTCTGAGATATGCCTTAAACGAGTCCCATCGCAAGGTATGCGATAGTGACGAGTTATTGATTTGTAAAAATTGATCTATTTAATCCGGTATGCGATCAGACGAGCCAATTAGTTTTAACCAGAAGGGGTGGAATTTCCAGTTGGCCAACACGACCCCACCGGGGAAGGTCAAGTGGAGCAATATTGGGCTATGATCAGACACACCGCTACGATCATGTGTGACCAAGGAGACATAAATAGCTACATTAGGGGACCCAAAACAATAATCAATCCTAGATAACGTGTGTCGCCCCGTCGAGTGACACGTGTATTCCACCTCTCCCTGGTGATGATTCCTCCAAAGGTCGATCCACCCCACACTATTCATCAACCGACATAAGGGTGTAGGATTAGAGGCGGGTTGTGATGTGGAGGCTCCAAATCTATCTAGAGAGGAGTGCATAACCTGATTGAAATCCCCCATACATACTATAAAGGAAGTCGGAAATTGATGTGCAAAGGTAATAGCTGCCTGAATTACATACATATTAGCCTGAGGGGGATTGTAAAGACATAAAAGCACATAAGGTTTGTTATCTATCTCCGCATACACAAAGACAAATCGTCCTTCCCCTACGAGTTTGAATAGGATTCCATCGTATAGATCTATGTATAAGAATAGACACTCCCCTAGAGTATGAGGTATGGTATGAATGGCAGGACCATTGAATCCAGGGTTTCCGTAAATAATCTGATTTGTCAGAAGTAAGGTGGGTCTCTTGTAAACCAATGATATGGGGATTGGATCTCCTCAAATGAGAAAACACTGATGCACGTTTATGGGGGGTGCCCAAACCACGTACATTACACGATATACATTTCAATGTTAGCGCCATAAAGAGCAACAAACGAAGTAAGTGCATATATAAAAGGCATGTAAAGGACTACAATAGGCATTAAAAGAACTTGCGACATAGGCTAAAAACATAAGAACTTGATACCATATCAGGGTATTACTGAAGAACAAAAACAAAATAACCCCAAGGAGATGTAACATCAGGGCTGTGTATAATATAAATGGGGAATGTCCGACTAGAATATTGTCAGACATGTGACAAAGCATATTTGGTGTAGGTAACCATTAGACCATAACACATAATGGTGTAGTGCCGGCTCACTTCTATATGTATAAAAGCACACCCCCCATATTCTCACCCCCAGATCAATGAAAATAAATCAATACAGAATGGGTAGTGAGATATACATCCCCGTGTCACCCTCAAATATGCAGTACATCACCCAGCGTCCAAATCAAGGTTGAGGTGGATGCATCTGTAGCCATTCAGTCGCCTCTCCAGGAGTATGCAGGAAGACCACCTTGCCGTCAGCCACAATTCGGAGGCGAGCTGGATAAGACATTGAGTAGGGAATGCCACGATCTCGAAACTTCTTCTTTACTTCAATAAAGGTGGCACGTTGTTTCTGCAGATCAGCCGAAAAATCAGGAAATATGGATACGACGGTATTGTTGTACTTTAGCGGTCCCTTCAGGCGAGCAAGACGGAGAGCGGCATCTCGGTCTCTATAATTCAGCAATCTAGCCAAAAATGGTCGAGGATGGGCACCTGGAGGGGGAGGTTTGGCTGGGACTCTGTGTGCTCTTTCCACAATAAAGCAGGATGAGAAGGAAGTTTCTCCCAAAGTAGCTTTAAGCCATGTTTCAGCAAATGATTCCGGGGTCTGACCTTCAGTTTTCTCAGGGAGACCAATAATGCGTAGATTATTGCGACGCATTCTGTTCTCTAGATCGTCCATTTTGGATTGAGTAGCTTCCATTTTACGTGAGGTGGAAGAGAGTGTAGACATCAGAGAACGAACCTTGTCCTCCGTTTGGGAGATTCTTTCCTCCATTTCTCCAATACGACCACGTAAGTTTTGCATGTCTTGACGCAGTAAGGTGACGTCGATCTTCATTTCGTCAATTTTCCCTGTCAAGGAGGTTTTACATGCGTTTATGGCTGCCAGCAATTGAGTAGAGACTTGGCGTAGGGTAGGTTCAGGATCCGTCTCAGGTTCAGTGCTATCTCGTGACTGCGGATCCCCATCTCGCGCTCTGCCTTGCGCGGAACGTGTAGCACGAGGAGTGGATACAGTATCCTCAGTATCTATATGAGCATATTCTTTCAGCTTATCCATAGTGGGCTGAAGTTTAGATCTGTGCATGTTGCAGAGACGTGAGTATAAGCAACTGGCAAGTCACTATATCGGATATCTAAGGCGGTCTGTGAGAGTATCTAGATGGAAAGTGGAGCTTTAATGTGTATGAGAATGTGTAGCTGAGGAGATGTTAGGCCGAGCAAGCTCAGTATACAGTTCCTGGTGGTATAAAATTTCAAGCTGATAACGGTAATGGCAGCATCTCTGTCGTTTCCTGTTAACCCTTCCCTGCTCCAGCAAAGAGGGATATCGTTCAGTAGATTAGATCAACGGAGGTTAGAGCCAGGGGGTACTGCAGTGCTTCTCAGGGTGCAATACACATCTACATTCATCCATACACATCCTTATCACACCGCCGGTCCCAGGGTCTTAATGCTGCACACCATGCCTTGTGGGGAAAGCCAGGAGCTGGTCCCCTAAGGGTAAGTATGTCGTACCTGTGTCGGCCGTATCTCCCGCCGAGATGTTCCAAATCTGGACAGCCACCGTCTGTATAGGAGGATATGGGCTGGGTGCTGCAGTGTATCTGCGTTGGCGGCCGGAGCACTATGGAGGTGGTAAGGCCGCGATGACACGTGGCTCGCTCTGCTTCGGCCGTAACTCCCGCCGAGATATATCAAGTCGGGACAGCCCCCGTTTGTGTAGGAGGATATGGGCTGGGTGCTGCAGTGTACTTGCGTTGGCGGCCGGAGCACTATGGAGGTGGCAAGGCCGCGGTGACACGTGGCGCGCTCTGCACTCGGCAAACGCCCGGTTCCGAGACTAGGCAGGAGCTCCAAAGTCGGCACGGAGAAGGTCAGGGGTATGATGATCTGATTCCGGTCACTCCGGATCACCAAGACATGCTGTCAGCACAGGATTAGATCAGGATGTGTAACGGTCCCCTGGAGAGCAGCTCAGAAGCGTCCGACCATCTTGACCGCTAGCCACGCCCCCCAATCTTGATTATATATTTGACCATTTGACAGGCAAGAAGTCTGCATACTTAGTAATTCTGTAAGCTACAACAGACAAAGGAAAATTTAATTTTTGTTTCTGGCCTTTTTAGGTGCTTTTGAAGCTAACCTGTCACCTCTCCTGGACATGTCAATTTTACTAAATACTTGTATCCTCATTCCTGAACATTGCCCTGTGCAAACAGGGCAACGATCGGCCAATGAACGACCAAACTCTGATCTTATCGTTTATGCAGCTGAAAATATTTTCGTTGTCGGCAGCACATCTCCGTGTGTAAACAGGGAGATGTGCTGCCAACATGATAAAAAAAGGATGGGGACGAGCGATCGTAGTAACGTAGTACCTGTCCTGTTGATTGGCGCTCATTTGCACAGCCCAGGTCGGGCCGTGTAAGAGGACCCTTAGGCCCAATTATTTTTTATCACTTTATTAATGTACTTGTGAATGGGATTGAGATTAAGGCTAGATTCACAGGAATGTGTCAGTTTTGCATCCGCAAAAAACACAGCATTTTTCCGGCGTTACAGTTCCGTGTGCCATCAGTGTGTTCCGTGTGGCATCAGTTTTTGATGTCAGTGCTGGTGCACATTTTTTTTTCTCTGCATTTCTTTAGCAACTGGTGAGTGAATCACAGACCGCACACGGGTGACGTCCGTGTGCTGTCCGTGATTTCATGCACCCATTGATCTGCAAAAATCTGCGTATAGGACATGCATGTCTGAATAGCCCCATTGAGATGCATTTGTCCGTGTGCTGTCCGCTGTGTTCACTGGCAGCACAAGGACGTATACAACGTTCGTGTGAATCTGGCCTTAGGTGTCAGTCTTTGCTGACGATACAAAACTTTGTCAGATACTTAAAACTCAGCTTGACTATAAAATATTACAGAAAGACCTAGATAAGCTGGCAGCAGGGGCAAAAACATGGCAGATGAAATTTGATGGATGATAAATGTAAAGTAATGCATCTAGACCGCAATAATTGTAATAATACATATACATTAAATGGAATAAAACTGAGGATAACGGAACTAGAGAAGAACCTGGGTATTCTGGTAATAAATAAGCTAAACAGCAGAACTCAATGTCAAGCAGCAGCTGCAAATACACATAGGAATTTAAGGTGTGCAAAAAGAGAAATAAAAACTTGTGATTCAAATGTTATATTACCCGTTTATAAATCCCTTGTAAGGCCACATCTTGAATATGGAATTCAGTTCTGGGCTCCAAATTGTAAAAAGGATATGGAAGAACTGGAGAGGGTTCAAAGACTAGATTATTAAATGGGATGGGAGTTTTACCTTACAACTAAAGGGGGTTTAATACTCTATGTAAATATTTAATAAAGTTCCTAACATACAGTGGCGTAACTACCGCCGTAGCGGCTGCTACGGGGCCCTGTGGCATGAGGGGGCCCGTGTCGCCCGCCGGCACGGGCCCCCACCATGGCCGGAGGCTCCACTAGCAGCCGCTATGGCTGCTACAGCGCGACGCCACTGAACGCTACCGCAGAGCAGGGAGGTATCTCCCCGCTCTGCCATTAAACAAAAGACATGTATCCTCTATCCACGGGAATGGAGCGCCGGACGCGCTTGTGCGCATGCGTGACCAACGCTCCTTTCATTTTTATTGAGCTGCGCAGACGCCGGAAGTCAGAGGTTAGTCATGGAGAACTTCGGGGGACTTTCGGTCCCCCGTTCTCCCTATCGCTGCCAGCGATCACACATGTACCCCCTATCCTGTAGGACACACTGTAGGTCAGATTTTTTTGGGGGGGTGGGGGCTGCATGGCGTTACCTACAGGGGGGCTGTATAGCGTTATCTACAGGGGGGGCTGTATAGCGTTGCCTACAGGGGGTGTCTGTATAGCGTTACCTACAGGGGGGGCTGTATGGCGTTACCTACAGGGGGGGCTGTATGGAGTTAGCACCATACAGCCCCCTCTGTAGATAACGCCATACAGCCCCCACTGTAGAGAACGCCAAATAGAGTCCCCCTGTAGATAACGCTATACAGCCCTCCCTGTAGTTAACGCGTAGTTAATGTATGGCGTTATCTACAGAGAGGGCTGTATGGCGTTATCTACAGAGAGGGCTGTATGGCGCTATCTACAGAGAGGGCTGTATGGCGTTATCTATAGAGAGGGCTGTATGGCGTTATCTACAGGGGGGCTGTATGGCTCTATCTACAGAGGGGGCTGTATGGCGTTATCTACAGGGGGGGCTGTATGGCGTTATCTACAGGGGGGCTGTATGGCGTGTGGTACTGCATGTTAACTTTATTCTGCGGGTCAATACAATTACAGCGATACGAAATGTATATCTTTTTTTTATGTTTTACTATTTTTACAAGGAAAAAACTGATTGTTAAAAATAAAATTTGAGTTTTGTCACCATATTTTGAGAGCAATAACTTTTTGATTTTTCTGTCGATTTAGCAGTATGAGGGCTTATTTTTTTGCGTGGCGAGCTGTAGTTTATATTGGTACCATTTTGGGGTACATGAGACTTTTTGATCACTTTTTATTTCATTTTTTGTGGCAAATGAAGTGACCACAAAACAGCAATTCTGACGTTTTTAATCTTTTATGGCGTTCACCTTGCGGACTACATAATGATATATTGTAATAGTTCAGACTTTTACGGAAGCGTCGATACCAGTTATGTTAGTTTTTTATTTTTGTTACATTATGCCTGAGGGAATATGGGAAAAGGTTTTTTTTTTTAAACTTTTAATTTTTTTCTCTTTATTGAAAAAACATTATTTTACTGTTTTTTACTTGTTCCCCTAGGGGAGCACACAGTGAATGCCATAAAAACAAAACCACCAAAAACATTGAGGAATTGCTGTTTTTTTCCTATTACACTCCACAAATATATTTTTTCCCTTTTTCCGCTACATTATATGGTACAGTAAATAGTGCTGTGAAAATCTACAATTCATCCCGCAAAAAACAAGCCCATACGGCAATATTGATGTAAACATAAAAAAGTTACGGCTTTTGGAAGTTGGGGAGGAAAAAACAAAAATGAAAATCCGAAAAATGGCTGTGGAGGGAAAGGGTTAATTTGTATTGTGCCAGGGCAAAACTTTCCCAGCAAAGTTCCAAAACGGGCATAAGAAAGGACACCACTTATCAGTGCGACACCTGCCCTGAAAAACCTGATTGTGCACAAAGGATTGCTTCATAGCACACCGCACATCGATGGATTATTCATTTTATTATTTATTTACCCCATTATTATACCACCTTATCATGCCCTTATATACTCCACAAAGTTTACATATATCCCTATACATTGAAATACCAGTAAAACCTCAAACAAAATTAAGCGAAATCCACACTAAAAAAGCCAAATGGCGCAGTCATCCCGAGCCTAACAGTGTGCCCAAACAGCAGTTAATGACCACATATGGGGTATTAGTGTATTACGGAGAACCAGCTTAACTATTTATGGGGTGTGTGTCTCCAGTGGCACAAGCTGGGCCCAACATATTTGGCACTGAAATGGCTGAGCAGTTAGAAATCTAATATATTAGAAGGACGGGGCAGCCTTGGGGGCCTAATGGAGGCCCCCAGGAATGCCAATTTTGTGCTGCTATTAAGGGCTTAAAAGGATTAAAAATTTGTATTTCAGTATAGTGTGCAAGTGATCACTGGTTCAAGTCCCTTAGGGGCACTAATAAAAAAGTAAATTACAATTTAAATAAATACAATTTATATATTACAAAAAAAAAGTTACAAAAAATTCTTAATCGGAATTGTATTGACCCACAGAATAAAATGAATGTCATTTTTACTGCACGGTGAACGCCATAAAAGTAAAACCCAAAAAACAAATGGACAATTTTTTTCCTATTCCACACCACAAAGAATTTTTTTTCCATTTTCCCAGTACAGTATATGGTACGATAAATGGTGTCATTACAACTAGTCCTGCAAAAAACTAGCCCTCATACAGCTATATTGACAGAAAAATATAAAATTTACGGCTTTTGGAAGGTGGGGAAGAAAATAAATAAAATAAAAAAACAAAAAATGGCTGCGGCGGAATGGTGTTAAAGTTATTACCACATAAAATGACACATGTCAGATTTGAAAAATGGGGCTGCATCCTGAAGTTCAAAAGGGCCAGCGTCCTTAAGGGGTTAATAACGCCTGCTACTGAGTGCAAATAAAGTGACTGCCACAGCTTCTCAGCAATAACCGCATCCAAGTACAGTAAGGATAGCCCCTCATAAGGACCAGCCACATGCCCTATATATACAGTGCAGCTGTATGTCTTTCCATAGAAAGTGGCAGCCTCATGTCCACCATATGTTCCTGTCACATGCCCCCATATGCAGTGCAGGCGCATGCAGCAATAAGGGCATGACCACACGTGGCGGATTTTCTCCGCAACTGTCCGCATCAATGCCGCACAGAATCTGCGTTGCAGATTCTGCTGCGGATCTGCACAAAATGTGCAGTAAATTGATGCGGACTAGCTGCTGCGGACTGCGGGAAAAGTGCTTCCCTTCTCCCTATCAGTGCAGGATAGAGAGAAGGGACAGCACTTTCCCTAGTGAAAGTAAACGAATTTCATACTTACCGGCCGTTGTCTTGGTGACGCGTCCCTCTTTCGGCATCCAGCCCGACCTCCCTGGATGACGCGCCAGTCCATGTGACCGCTGCAGCCTGTGCTTGGCCTGTGATTGGCTGCAGCCGTCACTTAGACTGAAACGTCATCCTGGGAGGCCGGACTGGAGACAGAAGCAGGGAGTTCTCGGTAAGTTTGAACTTATATTTTTTTACAGGTTGCTGTATATTGTGATCGGTAGTCACTGTCCAGGGTGCAGAAACAGTTACTGCCGATCGCTTAACTCTTTCAGCACCCTGGACAGTGACTATTTACAGACGTCTCCTAGCAACGCTCCCGTCATTACGGGAGCCCCATTGACTTCCTCAGTCTGGCTGTAGACCTAGAAATACATAGGTCCAGCCAGAATGAAGAAATGTCATGGCAAAAAAGCAAGACGCATCCGCAGCACACATAACATGTGCATGACAGCTGCGGACTTCATTGCGGAACTTAGAATCTCCATTGAAGTCAATGGAGAAATTCCGCCATGAGTCCGCCACTGCTCCGCAACAGACAGAGCATGCTGCGGACACCAAATTCCGCTCCGCAGCCTATGCTCCGCAGCGGAATGTTACGCATCGTCTAAACGAACACTTCTAAATAGAAGTGGAAGTCAATGCAGAAACGGCTCCGCTGCGGATTAACGCTGCGGAGTGTCCGCAGCGGAATTTAAGTGAAATTCCGCCACGTGTGAACCCAGCCTAAGTGTCAATCACAGTCCCCCTCCTCCCGTGTAGAATACTCACCAATTCCTCCTACCAGCAGCATGACTGACTGAAACATAGTTATTGAGTTTCCCTCCTATCAAGACTTTGTGGGACTGGGTATGAAATCGGGGACCGCCCTTCTGAATAAAAATTTTTGACAGCTACCAGGAGGCAGACACATTTGGAGATTTAAACGGAAGTTCTTTCTTATTTACAAGACCGTGGACTTTCCACTTCAACTGAACTTTTGAGAACGGGTAGACTTTATAATATTCTGCTGCTTTTTTATACAATTGCATATAGACATACATACACACTCACTTACATATACAAATATATATATATACACACACCTATACACTGATACAGACACACACAAATAAACATACATATAGACATATCCAAATACAAACACATAATGTATACATATGGTATAGATACGCACAAGTGCATGCATATATACATACATACGTAAAAACACACATACAATTCGTCTTCTTACTATAGAGGTTCTCAGTGTTTTTTATGTAAATAAACTTTTATTCGTTTTATTACTACGGTATATCATGAAATGTTGTACCACTTTCTCATTAACTGTGTGTGCTATGAGCAGGACTAGGTCTGTACAGGTTTTCAGCATTGGGGTGTAAACAAGATTGTTTTCATATTGAAAATAACGAAAAGGCTGTTTTCACACGAGCATGTTCGGTCCGTAATGGACAGAACGTATTTTGGCCGCATGTCCCGAACCGAACACACTGCAGGGAGCCGGGCTCCTAGCATCATAGTTATGTACGACGCTGAGTCCCTGCCACTCCGTGGAACTACTGTCCCGTACTGAAAACATGATTACAGTACGGGACAGTTGTCCCGCAGCGAGGCAGAGACTCCTAGCATCGTACATAAATATGATGCTAGGAGCCCGGCTCCCTGCAGTGTGTTCAGTCCGGAACTTGCGGCCGAAATACGTTCCGTCCTTTACGAACCGAACATGCTCGTGTGAATCCAGCCTTAAAGAGACACTCCAGCGATTTTTTGTATTTTTATTATTGCTACCATTTGTATAGCACACCTGGTAAAAGGATGGGCAGGCCATTCTCTTACCGGACAATTCCTACAGCGTATGCTGTGTGGACCAGAAGCTCAATGATAGTCTCATAGGAATGCATAGAGAAAGAGACTTCCGGTCCACAGAGCAGACACTGTAAGAATCGGCCGGTCACAGTGCGGTTGTGTGACCGCATTGCAGCTGGATATTTCTGAAACAAATCGCCCGGTAAGCGGATGGTCTGCCCATCCTTTTACTGGGTGTACTGTACAAACGGTAGCAATAATATAAAATATTGCTGGAGTGTCCCTTTAAACCTTGTTTACATAAAAGTACATTAGTGGTATTTCATCTTCAGCAAATAAAGCTTATTCATTGTAATTAAAAAGTTCTACATTTTTCTAATATACTTGCCAATTTTTTTTTAAATCATTTTCAAGATCTCTGTTTGCTGTCATTGAATGGGAACCTTCATTGTTTACTTCGAGAGGATGATAATGTATCGTGGTCACACAGGTGCTGGGCTCATTGTAAGACAGAGCTCTGATAAGGGTGCCCGTACACTCATCTGCCACGTGGCCATAGTTTGCCATTGTGAGGGATAAATAATGTTATATTGTAATAGTTCAGACCTCTACGCACATGGCGTAGGGGGGAAATAGAAAAAGGTTTTTTTTTTGGACTTTTAATATTTTTTTACCTTCTTAAAAACTTTATTTACCTGTTTTTTACTTTTAAACCCCAATGCGGACTTGAACAAGCCATCATTTGATGCTACACTGCATTGATGATACACTGCAATGCCTACTGTAGGGCTTGGTCCTTTACTAGGATCTGTATAGTGTTGAAACTTTTTTCTTGATGGGATAAAGTGTTAAATTTATCCCACATGTAAGCCTCTCATCAATATTATGTCAAAATACACTCTGATAGTTGAAAAAGTTATGGCCATTTAGATACTAATAAAATATATAGGTTATATTGCTGAAATTCAGTCAGGTCAGATGAGATAACCGTTAGCTCTCCCTCTATATTTTAAGCCGGAAAAAAAAAAAAATAGTGTCAATAATATTTTTCTTTTAGACATAACTGATGTTGCATTTTTCTAGGCTTTATTCTCATCTGTGTCGTAGGCTTCATTGCAGATTCCACCATATTTTCCAGATAAAATAACGCTATTTTGTCCGACAAAATTAGGGAAACCCAATGGAACCCATTAAAGTCAATGTGTTTTGTCGGGCGTCATTGATGTTCGTCATTTGACAGATCCGCGTTATTTTTGTTATTCTGTTCCTGTGATGGAACAGAATAAAGGAAATACTATCGCAGTTGTGAACAGAGCCTTATACCTTTATGAGACATATAAGCTACTACAGAGTTAATTGAGCCAAATTATTTATATTGTCAAATTAGCCACCACGATTGACCCTACTCCCAAAGATGGACTTTTAAGCTACAGTAGAGATAAGTATTTATTTTCCTAGCTGCTTCAATACTGGGAGTCACAGGTCACTGACATAGTACCATGGATTTGCCATTGGAAAAACACTTAAGGACAAAATTCATCACCCTGTCAGCTGTCAATGCTCCATCATTTTGATAGATCTCCGTTATGGCACCCCCACCCTGATATTGATTATAACATGCACTTGGGTAGAGAAGCATGTAATCTGCAGAACAGCTCAGTTTAGAGAGAGAATTTTAAGGCTGTCCTCAAAATTCCTGTTTTTTTTTTTAACTATCTACGGCTTTCTAGCAAATATATCCCAGCACTGCCCAAGAAAGCTACATATTGATTGTCCTGGTACTAAGACCGTGTGGTAAAACCATGGTGTTGTATCAGGGAATGAAACTGATGGGTTACACTATGAAGGAATGGGACTGTTATAGTTGCATTGCTCTTAAGAAACAATTAGGAGAAAATAGGCAGGAATCCTCCATCTCACCCACTGATTGTCTTGGTCCAGACTGCGCTCGGATCCTGCGTGACGGCACACGGCAAAGTAGCGAGAAAACGAAAGTATGATCCAGAGCTTGTTGAGGATAGTATAAAGGAACCTCAGTTCCAAGTTTAATTCAATGATTAAAAGTTCAAGTGCAAGGGGAGTGGTAGCAATAGCCTACGTGTTTTGGACAACACTTCTGTCCTTATTCATGGCTCATGAGGTTCCTTTTTACAATCCTCAACAAGCACTGGATCATTCTTTCGTTTTCTCTCTTAAGAAACAACCAGGGTTAGACTGGCTTTTTGGAGTTCTAGAAGATCCTACAGAGAGTCCAGGTTCTGTCACAGTAAAGGGCTCCAAAGTTTAGCAGAAGACAACCCGAATTGAAGCTAATTTGGAGCCCATTACTTGCTATTAGCAACAATTCCTAAGGGGTTGATTCACAAATAACCAGAATGTGTTAAAGTGTAACTAACTAACTAACTAACTAACTAACTAAACTAACGGTTTTGATCGGTGGGGGTCCGAGCACTGAGACCCCTGCCGATTGCTACAACGAAGCAGCAGAAGCGCTCGGGTGAGTGCTGTGCCGCTTCATTTCTGATCAGCTTTCCTCAAAAAGCTGAGTGAGAGATGTACAGGCTTAATAGAAAATCCATATACCGCTCGCTAGGCTTTCCGAAGAAAGCCGATCAGAAAAGAAGCGGCACAACACTCACCCGAGTGCTTCTGCCGCTTCATTTTAGAGAACGGTGGGGGTCTCAGTGCTCAGACCTTCACTAATCAAAACGTCTGACATGCCACTATGAAATGTCAAACGTTTTTTAAAAAGTTTTGTTACCCTTTAATGATATGATCCATGTGTGCAATGGTTATGACAATTAAGAATTTCTGTCAAAAGCGAACGTACACCGATTCTGTATAAATTTATGGCAGACTCTCAGAATCATTTCATTTGTTATACACGACTGGAGCCGGAGTTCCAGGGTGAATATCTCTGTGGCAGATGTGAGCATGTTGGTCACCTGGAAGCTCGTATTAGAGATCTGGAGGAGCAGAATGCAACACTGAGGAGGATAGACAATCTTGAGCTGAGCTTGCTGCTCACGGAGCATGCAGTTAGTGGGTTAGAACTGGAGGGTGAAGACATGGGTGAGCAGGATCAGGTAAGTAGCTAGGTTAATGTAGTTAGGGGCAGTAGAAAGGGGTCAAAGACAAGGAAGGCCGATCCGGTTTCTGGCATTCCAAGCAAAATTGCCAGGTTGGGTGATGATGCGAGGGTGTCAGTCTCAGAAAAGGCAGCCCTAGTGGATACTGATCTCCCTAACAGCCGGGAGAACAGCCCAGCTAGTAGTCGGCGGGATGGTAATGCAGGTAAGCCAAGACAATTGATAGTTGTAGGGGATTCTATAATCAGGAAGACGGATAGAATAATTTGTCGCCAAGACCGCCTCAATCAAATGGTTTGCTGTCTCCCTGGTGCCAGGGTTCGGCATGTGGTGGAACGGGTGGACAAATTGCTGGGAGGGGCTGGTGATGATCCAGCTGTTGTGGTCCATGTCGGTAGCAACGACAGAATAAATGGTAGGTGGAGGAGCCTTAAGAATAATTTTAAAGAACTAGGCTACAAGCTGAAGGGAAGGACCTCCAAGGTTGTATTCTCAGGAATACTGCCTGTGCCATGCGCATCACAGGAAAGACAGCGGGAGCTCAGGGAGTTAAATGCATGGCTTAAGTCTTGGTGTAGAGGAGAAGGATTTGGGTTCCTAGAGCACTGGGCTGACTTTTCATTGGGGTACAAACTGTATTCTGCAGATGATTTGCACCTAAATGGAAGGGGGTCCGCTGTGCTGGGGGAGAGAATTCTAGCTGGGGTGGCGGAGTGTTTAAACTAGGGCTGAGGAGGGAGGCCAATGTAGGAAATAAAGGGGTAGTTAGGTTAGAGAGGGGTCAGACTATATTGGTGGGGGGAGAAACAGACGGTGGGGAGAGGACTAGGCAACAAGATAAGGAGATCCTTTCGTTACAAAACAGCAGTGAAAATAAAAAGGCCCAAATGTCAAATAATCACATTTCTGATAGTGAAAGTGAAACATTTAAAGGCAAGTTAAAGTGTATGTTCACAAATGGCAGAAGTCTAGCAAGCAAAATGGGGGTAAATGGAGGCCTTAATACTGGAAGAAGATATAGATATAGTTGGTGTTGCTGAAACATGGCTGGACTCTTCACATGACTGGGCTGTAAATCTACAGGGTTTTACACTGTTTCGGAAAGACAGGGCAAATAGGAAAGGTGGTGGTGTATGTCTGTATGTGAGAAGCGATATGAAGGTCAGTGTAAATGAGACATTAGAGGGTGAAGACTGTGAGGAGGTTGAAACCTTGTGGGTGGAATTACAAAGGGAAGTAAACACTGAAAAAATTACTTTTGGTGTAATCTATAGACCCCCTAATATAACTGAAGAGATAGAAGGTCAAATATATAAACAAATGGAGCGGGCTGCACAGGCGGGTACTGTTGTGATAATGGGAGATTTTAATTATCGGGATATTAATTGGTGTCATGGTTCGGCTTCAACTGCAAAAGGGAGACATTTCCTCAACCTGTTGCAGGAAAATTTTATGTGCCAGTTTGTGGAAGACCCGACTAGAGGTGAAGCTCTGTTGGATCTGTTCATTTCTAATAATGCAGAGCTTGTTGGGAATGTCAATGTTCGTGAAAACCTTGGTGACAGTGATCATAATATAGTTATATTTTACCTATACTGTAAAAAACAAACGCAGGCTGGGAGGGCAAAAACATTTAATTTTAAGAAAGCCAATTTCCCCAGGATGAGGGCGGCAATTCAGGATATAGACTGGGAAGAACTAATGTCAAATAAAGGGCATTTAAAAAATACAAATCTGAGGGTACATCTGCAGCCTTTGTAAAATATAAAGAGCTTAATAAAATCTGTAAAAATGTAATAAAATCAGCAAAAATACAAAATGAAAGGCAGGTGGCCAAGGATAGTAAAACAAATCCTAAAAAATTCTTCAAGCATATAAATGCAAAAAAGCCCAGGTCTGAACATGTAGGACCCTTAGATAGTGGTAATGGGGAGTTGGTCACACGGGATCAAGAGAAGGCAGAGTTACTAAATGGGTTCTTCCGCTCTGTATATACAACAGAAGAAGGAGCAGCTGATGTAGCCGCTGCCGGTGCTGTTAATATATCAGTTGATATACTGAATTGGATGAATGTAGATATGGTCCAAGCTAAATTAAATAAATGTACACAAGGCCCCGGGACCAGATGGGTTACACCCTAGAGTTCTTAAAGAGCTTAGTGCCAAGGGACTGGCGCAGGGCAAATGTGGTGCCTATTTTCAAAAAGGGCTCTAGGTCTTCACCGGGTAATTATAGACCAGTAAGCTTAACATCAATTGTGGGGAAAATGTTTGAGGGGCTATTGAGGGACTATATACAGAATTATGTGACAATAAATAGTATTATAAGTGACAGCCAGCATGGTTTTACAAAGGAGAGAAGCTGTCAAACCAACCTGATTTGTTTTTATGAAGAGGTAAGCAGAAGCCTAGACAGAGGGGCCGCTGTGGATATAGTGTTTTTGGACTTTGCAAAGGCATTTGACACTGTCCCTCATAGACATCTAATGGGTAAATTAACCCCTTAAGGACGCAGCCTAGTTTGGGCCTTAAGGCTCAGAGCCCATTTTTCAAATCTGACATATTTCACTTTATGTGGTAATAACGTCGGAATGCTTAAACCTATCCAAGCGATTCTGAGATTGTTTTCTCGTGACACTTTGGGCTTCATGTTCGTGGTAAAATTTGGTCGATATATTCAGTCTTTATTTGTGAAAAATTGCAAAATTTAGAGAAAATTTACAAAAAATAGCATTTTTCAGAATTTAAATGCATCTGCTTGAAAAACAGACGGTTATACCACCCAAAATAGTTACTAGTTCACATTTCCCATATGTCTACTTTAGATTGGCATCGTTTTTTGAACATTCTTTTATTTTTCTTGGACGTTACAAGGCTTAGAACATAAACAGCAATTTCTCATATTCTTAAGAAAATTTCAAAAGCCTTTTTTTGAAGGTGCCAGTTCAGTTCTGAAGTGGATTTGAGGGGCCTATGTATTAGAAACCCCCATAAAACACCCCATTTTAAAAACTAGACCCCTCAAAGTATTCAAAACAGCATATAGAAAGTTTTTTAACCCTTCAGGCATTTCACAGGAATTAAAGCAAAGTGGAAATTAAATTTGCAAATTTCATTTTTTCTGCTGAATTTCAATTTTATTCAATTTTTTTTTAGTAACAGAGAAGGTTTTACCAGAGAAACACTACTAAATATGTATTGTCCAGATTCTGCAGTTTTTAGAAATGTCCCACATGTGGCCCTACTGCGCTCGTGGACTAAAACACAAGCCCTAGAAGCAAAGAAGCACCTAGTGCATTTTGAGGCCTCTTTTTTATTAGAATATATTTTAGGCAGCATGCCAGGTTTGAAGAGGCGTTGAGGTATCAAAACAATGGAAACCCACCAGAAGTGACCCCATTTTGGAAATTACACCCCTCAAGGAATTCATTTATGGTTTTTGTTATCATTTTGACCGCACAGTTTTTTCACAGCACCTATTTGAATTGGGCTGGGAAATGAAAAAAATGATATTTTTTCCAATAAAATGTCATTTTTGATCAAATTTTCTTATTTTCACAGGGAACAACATACCCCATTTTGTTGCCCAATTTGTCCTTAGTGCGGCAATACCCCATTTGTGGTGATAAACTGCCCTTTGGGCCCATGGGAGGGCTCAGAAGGAAAGGAGCGCTATGTGTTTGTTGGAGTCCAGATTTTGCTGGATTGGTTTTCGGGTGCCATGTCGCATTTGCAGAGCCCCAGAGGTATCAAAGCAATGGAAACCCACCAGAAGTGACCCCATTTTGGAAACTACACCCCTCAAGGAATTCATTTATGGTTTTTGTTATCATTTTGACCGCACAGGTTTTTCACAGCACCTATTTGAATTGGGCTGTGAAATGAAAAAAATTATATTTTTTCCAATAAGATGTCATTTTTGATCAAAATTTCTTATTTTCACAAGGAACAACATACCCCATTTTGTTGCCCAATTTGTCCTTAGTGCGGCAATACCCCATTTGTGGTGATAAACTGCCGTTTGGGCCCATGGGAGGGCTCAGACGGAAAGGAGCGCTATGTGTTTGTTGGAGTCCAGATTTTGCTGGATTGGTTTTCGGGTGCCATGTTGCATTTGCAGAGCCCCAGAGGTATCAAAGCAATGGAAACCCACCAGAAGTGACCCCATTTTGGAAACTACACCCCTCAAGGAATTCATTTATGGTTTTTGTTATCATTTTGACCGCACAGTTTTTTCACAGCACCTATTTGAATTGGGCTGTGAAATGAAAAAAATGATATTTTTTCCAATAAGATGTCATTTTTGATCAAAATTTCTTATTTTCACAAGGAACAACATACCCCATTTTGTTGCCCAATTTGTCCTTAGTGCGGCAATACCCCATTTGTGGTGATAAACTGCCCTTTGGGCCCATGGGAGGGCTCAGAAGGAAAGGACCACCATTTGGCCTACTGGAGCTTTTCTGGTGCTAAGTCATGTGTGCAGAAGCCCCTGAGGTACCAGTACAGTTGAAACCCCCGAGAAGTGACCCCATTTTAAAAACTACACCCCTTAAGACATTCATCTAGAGGTGTAGTGAGCATTTTGACCCCACAGGTACTGTGTAAAAGATAATGCGCAGCAGATGGTGCAGTGTGAGATTTGCAATTTTATATATGTATATGCCATTTCAGTGTCCAATATAGTGTGCCCAGCATGCGCCACCGGAGATATACACCCCTTAAATTGTAATGTGGGTTCTCCTGGGTACGACAATACCCTACATGTGGCTGTTATCAGCTGCCTGGGCATACGGCAGGGCTCAGAAGGGAAAGATGAGGGGGGTAAGCTGTGCGGAGTGCATCAGGGTAAATTGAAAATCAAGGGATGTATGATACATTTTAAAACAATCTTTTATACAGAGCCCTGGTTTTTCGGGACACGTGTCACATTGGTATATTGTGTTCTTCCTTATCCCCCTCTTATAGCAGACTCTGCACCTCTTTTGACTCTTTCCCTTTCCACCGGTTTGGGGACCTTCTCCTGGAAAGTGTTGCCCTGGTACGATGCGCCCCCCCTTCCTGGTCCCTAAAGATTAGATCTTGAAATTCCAGGAAAGTTCCCCTCTGGCCTGCACATCGACGTAGCACATACGCATTGTACAAAGCCATCTGTATGATGTGCCCGGCCAGCTTCTTATACTACACCGCATGGCACTGTAGGGCTTCAGGACTTGATTTGACAAGTCCATCCCTCCCATGTACCTATTGTAGTCCAGGATGCAGTCTGGTTTGGGGGTGGCCTTTCCTTCATATATCCTAAACCTGTATGTATACCCTGATGCACTCTCGCACAGCTTATACATCTTCACGCCATACCTTGCCCTCTTACCTGGCAGGTACTGGCGGAATTGAACCCTCCCTTTAAAATGTACCAGGGACTCATCAATAGAAAAACACTTCTCGGGGGTGTATGCTTGGGAAAACCGGGCACTGGAACGGTCTAATAGGGGTCTCCGTTTATACAAACGGTCAAAACTGGGGTCATCTCGGAGTGGGCACGGCTCATTATCAGTATAATGTAAGAAGCGAAGTATTGCCTCATTTATTTATTTTTTTAGGTTCCAGTTCATTTCTGAAGTTGCTTTGAGGGGCCCATATATTAGAAACCCCTATCAAACACCCCATTTTAGAAACTAGACCCCTCAAAGTATTCACAACAGCATTTAGAAAGTTTATGAACCCTTTAGGTGTTTCACAGAAATTTAGAGGAAAGTAGAGGTGAAATTTACTCTTTTTATACCATTTTTTTTATAACACAAAAGGATTTATCAGTGAAATGCAACTCAATACGTATTGCCCAGATTCTGCAGTTTAGAGAAATATCCCACATGTGGCCCTTGGGCGGTAATGGACTGAAGCACCGGCCTCCGAAGCAAAGGAGCACCTAGCGGATTTTGAGCCCTCTTTTTTATTAGGCACCATGTCCGGTTTGAAGAGGTCTTGTGGTGCCAAAACATTGGAAACCCCCCAAAAGTGACCCCAATTTGGAAACTAGACCCCTTGAGGAATCCATTGTAGTTTTCATGGGGTGCATGCGGCTTTTTGATCAGTTTTTATTCCATTTTTAGGTGGCGTGGTGACTAATAAACAGCAATTCTACTATTGTTTTTGTATACTTTTTTTTTTACAGCGTTCACCGTGCGCTATAAATGATATATTAACTTTATTCTGCGGGGCGATACGATCACGGCGATACCAGATGTTTATAGTTTTTTTTTATGTCTTATGGCGTTTGCACAATAAAATACGTTTTGTAAACAATCATTCACTTTTTGTGTTACCTTATTCTAAGAGCCATAACGTTTTTATTTTTCAATCAATAAAGCCGTGCGAGGACTTATTTTTTGCGTAACGAACTGTAGTTTCGATCAGTACCATTTTTAGGTACATGCGACTTTTTGATCTCTTTTTATTCCATTTTTTGGGAGGTGAAGTGACCAAACAATTGTGATTGTGGTACGGTTTATTAATATTTTTTTTTACGGCGTTCACCGTGCGGGATAAATAACAAAATAATTTTGTAGTTCAGGCCGTTACGGACGCGGCGATACCAATTATGTATAGTTTATTTGTTTGTTTATATATTTTTATTAATAATAAAGGCCTGATAAGGGAAAAAGTGGGACTTTTACTTTTATTACTTTTAAAACTTTTATTTTCTTATTTTTACACATCTTTTTTTAACTTTTTTTTTACTTTATTACTTTGTCCCACTAGGGGACATGAGGGCAGGAGGCCCTGATCGCTATTCTAATACACTGCACTACATGCGTAGTGCAGTGTATTAGAACTGTCAGCTACTCACTGACAGCAAGCATAGTGGGTCCTGACGTTGTCAGGACCCACTAGGCTTCCGTCTATGGCATAGCCGGACGCCATTGTTTGGTGTCCGGTTGCCATAGTCACCATCGCCGGCCGCTATCGCGTAGCAGGCCGGCGATGGCAGCTTAACCCCTAAAAAGCCGCGATCTCTATAGAACGCGGCTTTTAAGGGGTTAATCAGCGGGGACACAGCGATCGGTCCCCGCTGTAGGAGCTGTGACAGCTGCTGAACAAGACAGCAGCGTCACAGCTCCTGTATGTGTCGGGAGGACGGCCGAAACGGCCGTTACTCCCGTGACGTACTATTACGGCATGGAGCGCGAACGATACAGCTGCCATGACGTAATAGTACGTCAAGGAGCGGGAAGGGGTTAAGGACTATAGGTTTAGAAAGTATAGTTTGTAATTGGATTGAGAATTGGCTCAAGGACCGTATCCAGAGAGTTGTGGTCAATGATTCCTACTCTGAATGGTCCCCAGTTATAAGTGGTGTACCCCAGGGTTCAGTGCTGGGACCACTATTATTCAACTTATTTATTAATGATATAGAGGATGGGATTAATAGCACTATTTCTATTTTTGCAGATGACACCAAGCTATGCAATATAGTTCAGACTATGGAAGATGTTTGTGAATTGCAGGCAGATTTAAACAAACTAAGTGTTTGGGCGTCCACTTGGCAAATGAAGTTTAATGTAGATAAATGTAAAGTTATGCATCTGGGTACGAAAAACCTGCAAGCATCATATGTCCTAGGGGGAGCTACACTGGGGGAGTCAATTGCTGAGAAGGATCTGGGTGTACTTGTAAATCATAAACTAAATTTCAGCATGCAGTGTCAATCAGCTGCTTCAAAGGCCAGCAAAATATTGTCGTGTATCAAAAGAGGCATGGACTCGCGGGACAGGGATGTAATATTACCACTTTACAAAGCATTAGTGAGGCCTCATCTAGAATATGCAGTCCAGTTCTGGGCTCCAGTTCATAGAAAGGATGCCCTGGAGTTGGAAAAAATACAAAGAAGAGCAACGAAGCTAATAAGGGGCATGGAGAATCTAAGTTATGAGGAAAGATTAAAAGAACTAAACCTATTTAGCCTTGAGAAAAGACGACTAAGGGGGGACATGATTAACTTATATAAATATATGAATGGCGCATACAAAAAATATGGTGAAATCCTGTTCCATGTAAAACCCCCTCAAAAAACAAGGGGGCACTCCCTCCGTCTGGAGAAAAAAAGGTTCAACCTGCAGAGGCGACAAGGCTTCTTTACTGTGAGAACTGTGAATCTATGGAATAGTCACCGCAGGAGCTGGTCACAGCAGGGACAGTAGATGGCTTTAAAAAAGGCTTAGATAATTTCCTAGAACAAAAAAATATTAGCTCCTATGTGTAGAAATTTTTTACTTCCCCTTTCCCATCCCTTGGTTGAACTTGATGGACATGTGTCTTTTTTCAACCGTACAAACTATGTAACTATGTTGGGCCCCAGTCTGACACTGAAAACAACTAAAATTTGCACATCCTTCCCTCCTTATCAAGCCCTGTTATGACAATTACATCACACATGTGGAAATGGAAACTTATTGATCAAACCATTAAAATGTTTCAGATTTTAATAGAGTTTATTGCACTAGCTATGTCTATCTTTACCTGCTGAGTGGATTATTTTCCAATAAACAGGAATCCATAGGGGTTTTCTTCTTTATGGTCCCTATTGATGGGATACCACTAGTTTGTGTGGTGCGTGATATTATACTCTGGTTATTCACATTGGGTCTTTCTTATCAAAACTGTCCAACAGAAAAACTCACCTTGATGCCCATAGCAACCAATCAAAGTGCAGCTTAAGTTTTTCCAGAGCAGTTTAAAAATGAAATCTGTGCTCTGATTAGTTGCTTTTGGCACCAAGGCCAATTTTTCTGTTAGACAATCCTAATAAATGAGGGCAAACGGTTAGGCTAAGTTTACGCAGCTGAAAAATGTAAGCGTCAAAGGAAAAGATCAATGGGAAAAATCAGTTTGTAAAACGTTTCAGGAAGTGACATCACTTCTTTTGTACCCTGCATTTTTTAGTTCAGCTGCGTAAAAATACACCGACACCTACACCATATGAACTTAAATCAATGGTAAGCTGTTTGCAGGTGTATTTCAAGTATATTTGTACTCGTAATATGACTGTTTAAGCGCCGAGATATGTCAAAAATATGCAGTGTGAACATGGCCTTAACCTTGTGTATAAGGCTCTGTTCACACTGGCATTCGAGGCTTCCGTCAGGGTTGCATTGGCACTTTTGTCACAACGTTAATAACAACATGCAGTGCTATTCTTGTCACAAAAATTATGAAAACCTTCGGCGAAACTCTTGTAACTCTAAGGCTGGCTTCACACGAGCATGTTACGTCCGTAATGGACGGAACGTATTTCGGCCGCAAGTCCCGGACCGAAGACACTGCAGGGAGCCGGGCTCCTAGCATCATAGTTATGTACGTTGCTAGGAGTCCCTGCCTCGCTGCAGGACAACTGTCCCGTACTGTAATCATGTTTTCAGTACGGGACAGTAGTTCCACAGAGAGGCAGGGACTCCTAGCGTCGTACATAACTATGATGCTAGGAGCCCGGCTCCCTGCAGTGTGTTCAGTCCAGGACTTGCGGCCGAAATACGTTCCGTCCATTACGGACGTAACATGCTCGTGTCAATCCAGCCTAATAAAACAAGTTTTCTAAAACTTGGGATTGCTTAGATTAAAGCCTAGACCAGAATGGTCAACCCTTGACCCTCCAGCTGTTATGAAATAGATTATGCTGAAGATTACAACTATTAGCCTGGCCTATGTCTGCAAAAACATACAGTATATTGGTGGCCGTCCCCTGTATTCAAATTACATAACCCATTTTTACTTCCAAATTTGTAATGCTTTTTTTAAAATACTTTTTATATATATATTTGTTTCAAAAGTATTTGTTTAGATGATATATATAATTTTTTTTTCAAAACCTTTAATGTATCTTGTAGGGCCTCTGAGATTTTGAGTGGGACAACGTGTAATTATCCATATATATCAAATTTGTCATCCATGTTTAAAAAACAAAAAACAAAACAATGAACAATTATTTCAAATTATGGCTCAATAGTGTGAACTGTATCTCCCTAAATTGTCTTCCTGTTATTTTGTAACAAATGCAATAAAATTTCCTTATTGATCCGCTGCCACAGATGGCAAAAGCTAAATAATGTTGTTTGGTGGAACAGGCAATATCCTGTTTGTTATATGAATGACTGAATTGAAATTCACACTGTAAAATTGGAATTTTTAAAGTCACATCACATGATCAACACAGTGTTTTCATTATAAGTACATCCAACTTATATGTAGGACTTCACAAGGGATGACACTGTGATTAGAAGACACATTTAACATCAGAAGCAGAGACGTAAGGTTCATAGGCCAAAGTTATAAAGAAGCAGCTGAGATTCTCATTGTCTACATTATTATGGTAGAATTACGAGCAGATCAATAAAAGGACTCATATTAAATGCTTTTGTGAGAATGGAAATTGTGGACACTTGTCTCCAACTAACGGTCCTTTTTTCAAGATAATTTAAAGAAAATCCTCCACTATCCTTGATGTTCATTAGAACATTAAAAGATTGTCTTATTAGGAGCCTTTATTTTTTTTCACATTGCTTATATAGCACCAACATATTTTGCAGCGCTGTTCAGAGATTCACATAAGTCCCCAATGGAGTTTACGATCTAGATTCCCAATCTCAAACGAACATAGGGAAAATTTAATAGGAAGCCAATTTAGCCATTTTAGTTTCATCAATTAAATGTTAGTTTGTAAAAGAGAAATAGTGTTTATTACTTTTTAAAATGTTTTTTTTTTATTTTAAAAACATGCTTTCTGACAGCTTCAATAAATGGGAGTTAAAGGGGTTGTCTCAGGGCCCCTGTCCACATGCCCTAGTAGGGCATATGGATGTCATAGCCCCCTGGTGTTAACACGATTCTATGTGCCAGAATGGAGAGTCGCTCTGGCGGGTCGGAGCATTCATACATTACATGGATGGCTTTTCATTTCAGTGGCCACTTCAGGGGAAATGTGTGACTAAACCATGATTTGGGTGAATGCTCCAACTTAATTTTTTTAACAGGTTTTGTTTGTTGAGACAACCCTTTAATAGTCCATAGACTAATAGCACCCCCAGACAAAGGCTTAATGCCGAAACAAGCGTCGGGGAGGACACTGTCCCTGTGGTTGTTCTCATTACGGGTCTGTACCTTGTACCGTTTTGTTTGACATACTGTTATCCTCTTTGTGCTCATAAACAATTTTTTTCCATTTGCACTGTATACTGTTCTATATGTCACTTTATTTATTGTTGTTATGAGGTATCATGTCAAATATTCCATTTAAAGGGGCTGTCCAGTTTGTGGGGTGCTGTTTTTTTTATACTGATGACCTATCCACAGGTCATCAGTATATAATCAATGGGAGTCCGACACCCGGACACCGCACCGATCATGCGTTCCGACTGCCTCCGGGAGCCGGAAGCTATGCGGGGGTCAGTGCCAGAAGCAGAAGGGGTCGGTACCAGAAGCAGAAGGCTCTGACCACTGTATAGCGGCCATGCAGGGTTACTGCAGCTCTGCTCCTATTCACTTGAACAGGAACAGAGCTGCAGTACTGTAGCATGGCCGCAATACAGTGTATAGAACCATCTGCTTTCGGCAACAACCCCTGCATAGCTTCTGACACCTGAAGGCAGCTGGAACGGCTGATCAGTGCGGGGTCCGGGTGTCAGACCCCCACCAATCAAATACTGATGACCTATCCTGTGGATAGGTTATCAGTATAAAAAACTGCCCCAAAACTGGACAACCCCTTTAACCATGACTATTTTGATCACTTGGTCCAGGTGAAACCGTGAAATTCGGAAAACAGGAATTGTCAGCCTACTGTGTGTGCTCTTGTGGCTAGTGTGAAAAAAAGTCCACCAAAAATAAAAAAAAATCACATGTGTCACGACGCGGGGTGTGGACCCACTGGGCCATACCGCGTAGCGGGGTAGCAGCTGGCCAACAAGGTACAAAACAATGTCTATAGTTCTGAACGGGTACCTGAGGCAATGTAGACAGCAGCAGGAGCACGACTTGACCTTCACAGCAGGTGACGCCGCGGATGTAGCGGGAGGACACGACTTGACTTTCACAGCAGGTAACGCGCGGATGCCGCGGAAAGACACGACTTGACTTTCACAGCAGGTACGATAGCATGGGATGCAGGTGTAAAGGATCTGCCAGGCACAGCTTCGGGGTTAACGCCCATAGATAATCAGTCTGCACCTGCTTCTATGTCTGTGAGACTGACTCCATCTTCCACCACTCAGGGTGGCAGGCTTAGGAGTGGGAGAACCTATCACAGCCTGGCCAGACGGAGCTAGCTCCCGCCCTCTGTCTATTTATACCTGCCTTTCCTGTTCCTCCTTTGCTTGTGATTCTTTTCGTTTGGTTTCCTGGCCCTGCTGCAGCGTCTTGTACTATTGTCCTTGCTTCATATTGACCCCGGCTTGCTGACTACTCTCCTGCTCTGCATTTGGTACCGCGTACACTCCTGGTTTGACTCGGCTTGTTTACTTCTCATGTTGCTCACGGTGTTGCCGTGGGCAACTGCCCCTTCCTCCCCCTAGCTCTGGGTGCCCTTGACTGTTTGTCTGTCGTGCACTTATTGAGCGTAGGGACTGTCGCCCTGTTGTACCCCGTCGCCTAGGGCGGGTCGTTGCAAGTAGGCAGGTAGATTAGGGCTCACTTGTCTGTCTCCCCACCCCCTGTCATTACATAATCACAAGCCCATACCTAGTCTACCCTGGTCCCTGACACTACAATGGACCCCCTTGAGACCCTGGCTCAGCAAATGCAGGGTCTCTCCCTACAGGTCCAGGCCCTGGCTCAGAGGGTCAACCAGCCTGATGCTACCTTGGCAGTCCCCCTCACCTCACCTCTTGAACCCCACCTCAAGTTGCCCGACCTGTTCTCAGGGGACCGGAAGACTTTTCTCTCCTTTCGGGAGAGTTGTAGGCTCTATTTTAGCTTAAAGCCCCACTCCTCAGGTTCTGAGAGCCAGCGGGTGTGTATAATTATGTCCCGGCTCCAGGAAGGGCCCCAAGAATGGGCCTTCTCCTTGGCTCCTGACGCCCCTGAACTTTCCTCTGTTGATCTTTTCTTTTCTGCTCTCGGACTCATCTATGACGAGACTGACAAGATTGCTTTTGCCGAGAGTCAGCTGGTGACCTTACGTCAGGGTAAGAGACCTGTTGAGGAGTATTGCTCTGACTTTAGGAAGTGGTGCGTAGCTTCTCGGTGGAATGACCCTGCCTTAAGGTGCCAGTTTAGGTTGGGTCTGTCGAACGCCCTGAAAGACCTGCTAGTTAGCTATCCCTCTTCTGACTCCCTAGACCAGGTTATGGCTTTAGCGGTACGACTTGACCGACGTCTCAGGGAACGACAACGTGAACGTTTATGTGTTTTCCCCTCTGACTCCCCCATGATGCCTCCCGAGGTTCCGTTGCTTCGTTCCTCCCCGGAAGACTCGGAGGTACCTATACAACCCCAACAACGTAGAGAGTTCCGCAGGAAGAATGGTCTCTGCTTCTATTGTGGGGATGACAAGCATCAAGTGATCAACTGTCCTAAGCGTAATAATGCAGCCGGAGAACTTCCGCGCCTAAGTGATCATCGGGGAGGTCACTTGGGCGCACAGGTATTTCCCGTAAATATGAAACGTAATAAAATCTTGCTTCCCTTTCAGGTCTCTTTTGGTGGTAGGTCTGCTGCCGGCAGTGCCTTCGTGGATTCAGGGTCTTCTGCTAATATTATGTCTGTGGAATTTGCTATGTCTCTAGCTATGCCATTGATTGATTTGCCTAAACCTGTCCCGGTAGTGGGTATCGACTCCACTCCTCTTGCTAATGGTTATTTTACACAGCATACCCCTGTTTTTGAACTCCTTGTTGGCTCCATGCATTTGGAGCAGTGCTCTGTACTGGTGAGGCAGTGATTATCGTCCGATTTGGTTTTAGGCCTTCCCTGGTTGCAGTTGCATAATCCCACGTTTGACTGGAATACTGGGGATCTTACCAAATGGGGTAATGAATGCATGACGTCATGTTTTTCTGTTAATTCTATTTCTCTCCCTGAGGAGGTGAACACTCTACCTGAGTTTGTTCAGAACTTCGCTGATGTTTTCTCTAAAGAGGCCTCCGAAGTGTTACCTCCTCATAGAGAATACGATTGCGCAATTGATTTGGTACCAGGAGCTAAGCTCCCTAAGGGTAGGGCTGGGTCTAAAAATATTAAGGCTGATGCACTGTCGCGTAGCTTCATGGCCAGCCCTCCTTTGGAGGAAGATCCTGCATGTGTTTTGCCTCCAGGTATAATAATTTCCTCTATTGATTCTGATTTAGTCTCTGAAATTGCGGCTGATCAAGGTTCAGCTCCCGGGAGCCTTCCTGAGAACAAGCTGTTTGTTCCCCTGCAATTCCGGCTAAGGGTACTTAGGGAAAATCATGACTCTGCACTATCTGGCCATCCAGGCATCCTGGGTACCAAGCACCTCATTGCCAGAAACTATTGGTGGCCTGGGTTGCCCAAAGACGTTAAGGCCTACGTCGCCGCTTGTGAAGTTTGTGCTAGGTCCAAGACTCCCAGGTCCCGAACAGCGGGCTTACTATGTTCTTTGCCCATTCCCCAGAGACCTTGGACCCATATCTCCATGGATTTTATCACCGATTTGCCTCCATCTCAAGGCAAGTCGGTGGTGTGGGTTGTAGTAGACCGCTTCAGTAAGATGTGCCACTTTGTGCCCCTCAAGAAACTACCCAATGCTAAGACGTTAGCTACCTTGTTTGTCAAACACATCCTGCGTCTCCATGGGGTCCCTGTCAATATTGTTTCTGATAGAGGGGTACAATTTGTTTCATTGTTTTGGAGAGACTTCTGTAAAAAGTTGGAGATTGATCTGTCCTTCTCCTCTGCCTTCCATCCTGAAACTAATGGCCAAACTGAGAGGACTAATCAGTCTCTAGAACAATATTTAAGGTGTTTTATCTCTGACTGTCAATATGATTGGGTCTCATTCATTCCCCTGGCCGAATTTTCCCTTAATAACCGGGTCAGTAACTCGTCAGGGGTCTCCCCCTTTTTCTGTAATTTTGGGTTTAATCCACGGTTCTCTTCCGTTTCACCTGGTAGTTCCAACAATCCCGAGGTAGAGGTCGTTAATCGAGACCTGTGCACAGTCTGGGCTCAGGTTCAGAAGAACCTAGAGGCGTCCCAGAGCATACAAAAGACTCAGGCAGATAGAAAACGTTCTGCTAATCCCTTGTTTATGGTCGGTGATCTGGTGTGGCTATCGTCTAAAAATTTGTGTTCCATGCCTCCCTCCTTAAACGCTGCTCCCCGTCCTTGGCTCCCTCGAGGAAACCTCCGGTCCCTGGTCTCACCCCTGAGGGGGCAGAATTCGAGGTGGCCAAGATTGTGGACAGCAGGATGGTCCAAGGCTCCCTCCAGTACCTGGTCGATTGGAGAGGATACGGGCCTGAGGAGAGGACTTGGGTACCCGCTCGGGATGTTCACGCTGGGATATTGGTCAGGAGGTTTCACCTTCGTTTCCCCAGTAAACCAGGTCCACTTAGAAAGGGTCCGGTGGCCCCTCATAAAAGGGGGGGTACTGTAAAGGATCTGCCAGGCACAGCTTCGGGGTTAACGCCCATAGATAATCAGTCTGCACCTGCTTCTATGTCTGTGAGACTGACTCCATCTTCCACCACTCAGGGTGGCAGGCTTAGGAGTGGGAGAACTTATCACAGCCTGGCCAGACGGAGCTAGCTCCCGCCCTCTGTCTATTTATACCTGCCTTTCCTGTTCCTCCTTTGCTTGTGATTCATTTCGTTTGGTTTCCTGGCCCTGCTGCAGCGTCTTGTACTATTGTCCTTGCTTCATATTGACCCCGGCTTGCTGACTACTCTCCTGCTCTGCGTTTGGTACCGCGTACACTCCTGGTTTGACTCGGCTTGTTTACTTCTCTTGTTGCTCACAGTGTTGCCGTGGGCAACTGCCCCTTCCTCCCCCTAGCTCTGTGTACCCTTGTCTGTTTGTCTGTCGTGCACTTATTGAGCGTAGGGACTGTCGCCCAGTTGTACCCCGTCGCCTAGGGCGGGTCGTTGCAAGTAGGCAGGGACTGAGTGGCGGGTAGATTAGGGCTCACTTGTCTGTCTCCCCACCCCCTGTCATTACAGCAGGGTACAGGCAGCAGGAACGGGTAACACTGGGAACTGGAAAACACTGGGAGACCTATAGCAAGACAAACTAGGGTATACAAAAATGCTCAGGCAAGGAACCAGTGGGCAGGACCCCTTATTATAGTCCAGCAACCATTTGGGCTGATAATTGATGTAAGGTAGCTGGACGCGTACTGGCCCTTTAAGGCCGTGCACGCGCGGGCGCGCGCGTCCTGCGGGACACAGTCCGAGAACCCGGAAGAGAGTGCTGGCATCTCCCTGGAGGGAGCGAACGCCGAGAAGAGAGACGTCCATGGCCGGGATCGTCAAGGGGTAAGTCAGAACGACGACCTCGGGCCATAGACGTAACAACATGTTTATAATTAAAACCTGAGTTCAACAATGTGTTATTTTCTTATGGTATATTCTATTTAACAGTACATTGTTCAGAACGGCTTGTGACAAACTGATGAGCTGTTTTATTGGTACTATCATCCTAGAACTTTACATTTCCTTATTTTGTACCTTAAAATATTCCTTTTAATTTTTTTTCTTGGAATTTTTTTCATTAAAAATGTATTCTAGCTAACAATGGCAATCTATTCATAGAAAAATACCTTGAGCTCTTTTGATAAAACAGTCTTTGGTCATATTCCAAATAAGGCGCTGGGAGTCATGCAGGCCGGCGTGATAACGTCACATCATGCCGGTCTGCGCATCCGTCCCGCCGGAGAAGCAGTGTAGCGCTCCGTCTGTCGCGGGCAAGGTAAGTACAACCTTTTTTTTTTTAAGGAGCTGTGGTGGAGGGGGTCTGTGTAGCGTAATATACAAGGGGAGAGGGGGGCTGTGTAGCAAAATATACAAGGGGAGGAGTGGGGCTGTGTAGAGCTATATACAGGGGGGGATTGCTGTGTAACACTATAGACACAATGGGAGGAGGGGGGCTGTGTAGCACTATATACAAGGGGAGAGGGGGGCTGTGTAGCACTATATACAGGGGGAATTGCTGTGTGGCACTATCTACAGGGGTCTGTGTGGCACTATCTACAGGGGTCTGTGTGACACTATCTACAGGGGGTCTGTGTGCCACGATCTACAGTGGGGTCTGTGTGGCACGATCTGCAGGGGGTCTGTGTGGAACTATCTACAGAGGGGCTGTGTGGCACTATTTATAGGGGGCTGTGTGGCAGTATCTACAGGGGGTCTGTCTGGCACTATCTACAGGGGTCTGTGTGGCACTATATACAGGGGGTCTGTGTGGCACTATCTACAGGGGATCTGTGTGGCACTATCTACAGGGGAGCTGTGTGGCACTATTTATAGGGGGCTGTGTGGCAGTATCTACAGGGGGGTCTGTGTGGCACTATCTACAGAGGGCTTTGCTGCACTTTCTACAGTGGGCTGTGCGACACTATCTACAGGGGACTGTGCGGCACTATCTATAGGGGGGCTGTGTGGCAGTATCTACAGGGGGTCTGTGTGGCACTATCTATATGCGGTCTGCGTGTTTGCGTGATCTACGGGGGGCTGCATGTGATGCTATCTACAGGGGTGACGCTATCTACAGGGGGATGTGTGATGCTATCTACAGGGGGCGGCTGTGTGTGGCGCTATATCTACAGGGCGGTGACGCTATCTACAGGGGAATATGGGTGACGCTATCTACAGGGTCTGTGTGCCGCTGTCTACAGGGGGTCTGTGTGGCACTATCTACAGGGGATCTGTGGCGCTATCTATAAGGACAGTGGTGTAATGAGGGATTTTTTCAATGATGCCTATAATTGGTGTTGTCTATTTTACCGGTGGACTTGTAATATTATAGTATTTAAAAAATTAATTAAAACTAATTTCAAATTCGTTTTCTTATTCTCTTATTTAGTACGCTATATTAGCGTTTACTGGGGGTATTACTTTTGGTCATCAGATCGCCCACCATTGATGGAGTCTCGCCCTGCTCCCTAACTGCTCCACTTAGGCGCTGCCAAGACTTAGAGGGAACATTGGATACTGTACATAGTTTTAGCTTCAAATGTGAACACAATTATGACCTATGATTATATATACAGTGCGTTACAAAAGTATTCACCCCATTGGTGTTTTTGCTGTTTTGATGCATTTAAATCTTGAAGTAAAATGGATTTTTTGTGGGGGGGGGGGGGTTGCACCATTTGAGTTACACAACACGGCTACCACTTTGAAGGTGCAAAATATATTTTACTGTGACACAAACAATAATTACGACAAAAACCAGAGAACTTTAATGTGCATAAGTATTCACCCCCTGAAAGTGAATACTTTGTGGAGCCACGTTTTTCTGCAGTTACAGACACAAGTCTCTTGAGGTTTGTCTCTATTAGCTCAGCACATCTACACACTGGGATCTTTGCCAATTCTTCCAGGCGAAGCTGCTCCAACTCCTTCAGGTTAGACGGGTTGTGTTGGTGTACAGCGTCTACAAGTCATGCCACGGATTCTCTCTTGGATTGAGGTCTGGGCTTTGACTAGGCCATTCCAAGACATGTAAATGTTCCCCCTTCAATTCCTCCAGTGAAGATTTAGCAGGATGTTTAGGGTCATTGTCCTGCTGGAAGGTGAACCTCCATCCCACCCTCAAATCTCTGGCAGTCTTAAACAGGTATTCCTCAAGAATCCTGACCAGCTTTCAAGTCCCTGCCGATGAAAATCATCCCCACAGCTGATGCTGTCACCACCATACTTCACTGAAGGAATGGTATTATTGGGGTGATGGGAAGTGTTGGGTCTGCGTCACACATAGCATTTCCCATGACGGCCAAAAAGTGAATTTTCGTCTCCTCTGACCAGAGAACCTTCTTCCATGTGTTTGGGGAGTTTGCCACATGCTGTTTGGTGAACTCAAAATGTGTTTTCTTATGTTTATTAAGAAATTACTTTTTTGTGGCCACTCTTCCATAAAACACCACTCTGTGTAGTGCACGGCTTATAGTGATCCTATGGACAGATACTTCCATCTCTATTGTGGATCTCTGAAGCTCCTTCACTATTATTGTTGGTGTCTTTGTTGAATCTCTAATCAATGCCCTCCTTGCCCAATCTGAGTTTTGGTGGGCGGCTTCTCTTGTTATTTTTGTAGTTGTGCCATATCCTTTCCATTATGTTATAATGAATTTAATGGTGCTTCATGTGATGTTCAAAGTTTGGGATATTTTATTTCATAACCCAACCCTGATCTATACTTCTCCACAACTTTGCCTCTGACCTGTTTGGAGAGCTACTTGGTCTTCATGTTTGCTAAGTGGTCTCAGACGCCGGGTTTTTTCAGAACAGGTGTATTTATACTGACATCATGTGACAACTTGATTACACACAGGGGGGCCTAATGTAACTATTTATGTGACTTTTGAAGTTAATTGGCTTGACCAGATCTTATTTAGGGTTTGGTTCATAGGGGGCGTCCTTTATGACATCTAATATAGCAATTACAGTGCCTTCTTGCCTTAGGGTATGTGCACACGCTAGCTGTCATTTACGTGTGAAAAGACAGACTGTTTTCAAGAGAAAACAGCTGCCTCGTTTCACTCGTAAATGCTCCTACTCGCATTTTGCGAGGCGTCTGAGACGCTCGTAAATCTTGAGCTGTGCTTCATTGAGTTCAATGAAGAACAGCTCAAATTACGTGGCAAAGAAGTGCCCTGCACTTCTTTGCCGAGGCAGTCCATTTACGCGTCGTCGTTTGACAGCTGTCAAACGACGACGCGTAAATGACAGGTTGTCTGCACAGTACGTCGGCAAACCCATTCAAATGAATGGGCAGATGTTTGCCGACGTATTGTAGCCCTATTTTCAGGCGTAAAACGAGGCATAATACGCCTCGTTTACGCCTGAAAATAGGTCGTGTGAACCCAGCCTTATTCACATGTCTGCTACTATTCTTGACACACAAGTGACCGTGTGATGCTTCTCAGGCAATCAGCCCAAGAGGCGTAATTAGCATATGACGCACGCTTAACGGTGCTCTGAAGTCATTTTGGCCGCCATTCTTAATAACTGTATAAATAACATCTTATAAATGCTCTTTATAATGTGATGACAGAATTATTTTAAGCCTCAACTTAACCCCCTTCCCCTGAATCTTTGTCAATTTTGATGTCATAATCCACCTCCGATAGCAGATGCGTTAAAATAAGCCCAGTCAGAAATACAGTAATAGTTTTATGGATGAAATCACAGGCTACAACTGTACAGTTATACAGAATGGATTCATGTTCCAACCATTTTATCATAGGTAATAGCATACCTGATAACCATACTATTTTTTTCAGGACTATCCTGTGAACCCGACTGCATAAGGTATGGGCTATATGCAAATTTGTGCACAATAAGAGCTACTTGGCAGTTTTAGGTGGTGTTTACGGGTGGAACTAGCCAGCTTAAAATGACCTGCTGTTTGGGATTCAAATATTGGGAGGTATTTAGGAGAAATTTATGGGCTACATTGCAGTTTGTTTTTCCTTAACTCCAATCTAGGTCGCTCGGACAGACCCCTTTGTAAGGAGCATGGAGGTTCAATGATTAGTGCTGATGCCTTGCAGCGCTGGGGTCCTGGGTTTGAATCTGACCAAGAACAACATCTGCATGGAGTTTGTAAATTCTCTTCGTGCTTGCGTGGGTTTCATCCGGGTACTTCAGTTTCCTCCACCATTTCAAAAACATACTAATAGGTTGATTTGGAAACTAGATTTTAAGGGGACAGTGAGTGATGTCAATCGCCGTACAGCGCTGCAGAACATCTTGGCCCTATAGAAATAAATGAATGAAAGAGCATCTGCTACAGTAACAAACGAAAAATATTTTTCAATGATTAAGTTAGTCATTTATGGAAGCCTGGTCTCTTGAAATTTCCTCTTTGTACTCACCCTTTTTCAGACATCAATCCACTATATGCAGAGCATTTTACAATTTCCTTCTAATATAATCACTGAGATACCCTACATGATAAGGAACTCAGCAGGGACCTGTAACATTTAAAATGTAATCAATTTGAAAAGGAAAAAGGCAATTCTTAGAACAGTAATCTGTTATGACATTTTCTTCAATGACAGGAAATAAAAGCTATGTACAGCAAAACATTGTATTTTCCCTTGTAATTGGACATTTAGAACATCACTTCATGTTATTTTTTTTATAGTTTATGTTAATATTGTAAAACTGGCTTTCAGGACCATTCTGTAATTGTTCTAAATAGGTCTTGGTAGAAATGCACACTGAGTATCAGGCTGGCACATAATACATTACTTCCGTATTCACAAACCTAGATAGCGCCAGGACATTAACTGGAGATCTAGACAATATTGGCCTCAGAAGATTGTAACTGTTGATCCTTGGCGAAAGGTTCATTTCCATACTAACTAGTCAACCACATATCACAAATCATATTTCATCACTTTATGTTTCTACTGCATGAAGTAGAAAGTACTAGAAATGGGGAAGACAAGATTCTTAAAGTGGTTGTCTCACGTGGCTTCCCCCAGTCATAACAGCTGATCAGCGAGGGTTAGAGAAGTCTGATCTGTGACAATCCGCTTTATTCTAAAAAAGGGTTATCTCACCAAGATAGCTCCTTTAAAAAAAAAAAAAAAACTAAGCTGGCATGGCAATCAAATGATTGCTGCAGATCAGGTTTTTCTACTGATCGCTGATTAAATGTGTCCTCCCCTCAGTAGACTGATAGCATTTAACAGAAACTCTTTATTTCTCTCGAATAATTGATATGTTGAAGTAGCATTATTTTTCACTATCTACTTATATCTCCTGTTACCTGAGTGGGAAGGACACAAAACAAGCCTGTGTAGCATAAAAAGGCAGTCTAATGTATGGCAGATAGAACCTGTTTGCTACATAGATCCATTATAAGATGATCAAAAGGTGTCCCACTGCAGGAACCCCATCAATCATCTGTAATCTGTGGGGGAAGTGTTTAATTACCCTACAGTGCCACCACGGGAGAACTGAAATAGAGAGTGCCCATTAAAATAAATGGATTGTCCGTATTATGCACAGACAGGATGGGTACTTCAAAGAGTCATTGTTTGTAGCCACTCTGGCTATATAGGGGACTCCTCTGTATTAACTACCCTGAATTCCCAAATAAGTTATTTAGAAATGGGTTTTCTAAACCGCACAACCCATTTAGGGACATCTAGCTACATGTATTCAAATAATGGTCAAGCCAAGCTGTTACTGTGCAATTAGGTACCATAACCAGATATAAAAAATATATATATACTGGGGGGAGGTGCAAAAAGAGAAGTAAACAAGCAATCAAAAACGTACCTAGTACTATTTAAACTATATGTATGCAGCTACTCAACATCCAGGTCAACCTTATAATAGCATTCCTCAATCTGATCACTGTGATTACCATGACAGTGCTGCGTAAGTGGTAATTGGAAGTGAATCCCCAGGTACATGTATTTATTTTGCTATGAGGATAACAATTTTTCCTAATCCCATTTTTGTAAAATAAATCTCTGCACTGCAAGCGCTTTCACACTGGTTCCCTATAGATAATAGCTGATTATAGTGGCTCCCAGCATCAAGACCCTCCACCACAATCTACTTGTAACATGATGACCCACAAGCTTAAATAAAGATTCCCCCTAGTAATATGTGATGACAATAATTTATTTATGTACAAGTGCTTCCCTGCAAACATTTTTGTCTGTATGTTTATAACGGAAACCACGGCACATTGCTGGATCTGTCATACAAAGGATATCAATGGCGCCCGACGGACCCCCAATGACTTGCAATGGGGTCTGTTGGGTTCCATGCTGGTGACCATGGTTTTGACTGGAAAAATAGCGCTGTATGCTGTTCTATTCCTGTCAAATCTGAAGGAACTGCGGATGGAGGCACCTAAAAAAGCTTCAGGCATCAGTGTGAACAGGGTCTCATTCATGGATTTATTTATTAATATATTTAACCCCCATTGGTCTGGGGTTTATTGGAAATTTCAGAAGAAATTATACTGAGAGCCCAACCTCCATCTATACAGAACTTGTGCACATCCAATCTTAATTTTTTTGTAGACTTTGCTGTTACATTACAGAAACAGGATATCATCATCAATAAGATCAATTAGGTTATTTGTCAGTTATCCCATAAGAAATGGACCCTAGTGGTAAGTGATTGGCTCCAAAGTCAACTCCAAATGGGGTTGTCTTCTGTTGGACCTTTGGGGCCCATTATCAGTGGGTTGTCAATATTATGCAATGATGTGTCCCTTGGAGTTACAAGCATTATTTGTAGCCATTCCGCACTATGACTAATAGATGAGGGTCCTAAATAGGGGGCTCCCCTGTATTAACTCTCCTAAATTCCCAAGTAAGATATTTAGAAAAGGGTTTTAAATTTACAAATAAATTTTTGGGTCAGAGCCTGGGCCCACTGGAGAATCCTCTTGTACTCTGGGGGACTGGTCCAACCCTGTATTTAGCTTGTTTGTATTTGATAACTACTCCCAATGAAAATTAACATTGAAAATAGAAGGATGTAATGAATGCTGCAAACATTGCATCATATTGCTTTGGGACACAACACTGATGCACCTGTAGTCTTAGAAAAAACTCTTGCTTTTCAATAATAAAAAAACAATATCTGCACATATAATTCAGAAAGTGATTGTACAGTGCGGTTCATGATATACATCAATTATCCTGTAATCTTCTAGACTGTAGTCCCCTGTGTGATTCAGCAATATTCTGGAGACTTATACCTGAAATATATGTCTCTTATCCCCGATGCAGCTCTCTTTATCGGATAAGTGCTATTTTGGTGTATCACGCTCTTACAATGATAGTAAACAGTCCCTCCTGGGAACCAGTGCTGCAAAGGTAATTGTCGTATGTAAAGGACAAATATCTGGCTTCCTCTTCCTTGCCACAAGGTTAACAGATGGCTGCAGGTCATCAGGGACAGGCAGATCCACTTGTTTTTTTTTATACCTATGTTTTACTTAATTTCTGAATTGTATTTCTGGCTTCCTGAAGGAAATTACATTTAACACAAAACACACAATGTCCTGCAGAACCATGATCGAGAGCTTTTTAGAGCGCCTTGCATGCATTAAATTACTGCTTCTGAGGGTAAATATATTTCAAGTATATACATATTTGGGTAGACAGCTTTGGGGAAAATATATAAAATATAAAATGCAGCTTTTTAAGGCTTAGGTTACATTTTTGGTATTCACAACGGCAGGTTTATCACATGTATAGGTTTCAAACGTACCTAATTTTTTAGGTGACTTTTCAGAATAAGCTGTCGTGTGTGTACATGAGAAGTAACACTATTTTTGGCCATTATATGACTTGTATATGGCATTTTGTTAGCAGTTTTTGCCCTCTGCAGCCTCTCTAGTTTTCAGTTGTCTCAGTGCTAGTTGGTGGAGCCTAACAGCTATCATGTCTTCTATACACTGCACACGGAGAAGAGGAGAATCCTGCACTCTTATTTCTATCTATCACATACAGAGAAGCTACAGCAGAATGAAGCAGATTATCCAGCAGTAATGAGAAGTGTAACTGAGAATCCAAAACTGGGGTGACAAAGAAATCTTACCAGCAGCCTGTGTCTTTCTTACGCCTCATGCACACGATTGAGTGTGCCGTTCGAGTCCCGTCAGTGATCTGAGGAAAGATAGGACATGTTCTATCTTTCCTCGGATCGCAGACTCTGACAATTTTTCACTAACCCAATTCACCCGCTAAAGTAAATGGATCCATGAAGACGATCGGGTGCCACTCGGATGCAGTAAAAAATGGCCCAAGTGGCACAACGGTCTTGTGCATGAGGCATTACTCTGCTCCTGCTTCCTTCTCCTGCTGCCCCTCCCCTCTCCATAGACTTGTATTGACCGGCAGTAAAGTGATACACCCCCACCTTCTGCAGCCCTATAACTAGAGACAAACTTTGTTCAACAACAGGGGGTGGGCAGCAGATTACAGGAGGGGAGACAACTAGTGGCAGTTACTTCACACAGAATTAGCATGGATAAAACAACTACATTTTAACAGTAAATAAATTACAAAGTTGATCTCTATACAGCATCCTATGGAACATTCAACAAATATTTTCTGTTGGATACATAAAAAATGAGACAGAAAAAACTCAATGAAATTGGAGGCATATGAAGGTACAGTAGGACCCCATACAGGTCTATGGGCCATATTCCATTTCTGCACAATATGTACGGAGCCGTAATACTCTCGTGTGAATGAACCCTTCACACTATGTAAATTTTCGGGGGCTGTGGTAAAAATGTTACATTTTTAGGAAAGCTGGATAAAAACTTCCATTTCTGCTTCTAAATGAGTTCTAATTTCGCAAAATCTGAGTGACTAATCTGTCTAATTATGAAATGTGGCATCTTGCTTGGGGATGGGCAGGAGATGGGATGAAGGCGGTTGGGGGAGGGTTCCTTGTGTTTTCACACAAGATCTTTCAGAATGCTGAACCAATATAAGGAGCGATGATGAAATCCATTTAATAGATATTCACAATTCTATCCTAAGTGATTTTAAATGAGAATACATAGGCTTACCCTATTCTTTTAGCTAATCACCTTGTGCACGCTCTACTCTTAAAGACACACATACCTAATAATATAGGCATTAAATAAAAGGGAGTGTTTCTAATTATTCATGTAACAGGGCAGAAGAATAATAGAATCTAGTCCATTGCTGGAATTGCACATTTCGTTATTTTCCAGAATAGCAACTAAGCTCAGAAAACAATCCATTATCATAATAATACATGTAGAGAATACAGCGGAGATTTTTATAAAATAAATTTGATCGCAGTGTTATAAAATGCTATTCACCTGAGGCATATGCAGACAAGGCAATTATGGCATAAGTGTTCCAATAGGGAAAAATTATGTGTGCATAAGAGTATTGTATTGTAGCAGTATATGTGCAAGTGTGTTAGAAAAAAAGCATTGCTGAAATGGCTACATGAATTTTTAATTTGGAATGCAAATATTGTTTTCGGCACTAGAATTCCTATTGATTTTTGACTTGTTTTTGTCTTCTTTCATCCTAGCATATACCATCACTTTATAATGTCATGTGGGTTGAGACCTGATTTTTTTCTCTAGCTAAACTAGCGTGACCTTTAACCATAAATGTTACCATCTTTTTTTCTTAATGATACAATCCATTTATTTAAGAAACATTAAGAAACATTGATCAATTTAAATTTGTTTTGATATTTTACTATTTAGGCTAAACCCACACACAGTGTTTTGCTGCCTTTTTGTGCATTTTTAACTCCCTTTTTTGCAGCATTTTTTAGTGTGGCCAGATATTACACTGAAGTCTAGAGTAAAATAAAAAATTAATTTTGGTTTGTGAATTTTTTTAGGCAATTTTGTGGTCAGTGGCACTTTTTTTCCAAACCCAGCATGCTCAGGCGTTTTTCCCATAGGCTTCTCTATAGGTCTTCAAAAACAGCAGTAAAAAAGCATGTACAAAATGACGCCTGTCCAGAGAAGTGGTAGGAAAAAAAGCCGCAAGGAAGAGGTGGAGCATAGGGTCCTATTTATAGTCTATCTAGTTAATGATTTTATTGTTTCTTGTCACCTGTCCTAGCAGTAGTGGGAAATCAACCCATTGGTTTCTGTGCTGGTGCGTAGGACCACAAGGAAATAACATGACCAGAAATACAAAAATAGGTTGGTAAATCAAGAAATAGATTGTACATGAGCTTTAATCAGGAGGTCTCGTTGCTAGGGACCTATCCTTAGGGTCTAACTAGTCAGTCCAACACTTCCATTTATTGCAAAAGATTGAAAGCCACCCAGGTAATGCAAGCCTGCTGCTGCTATGTTGTATCTGGCTGGCTACGAAAAATAGGGGGTACCCCACATCGTTTTTTCCAATTATTATTATTATTATCATTATTTATTTTTAAATGAGGTGGGGTCCCCCCTATTTTTTTTATAACCAGCCAGATACAACTTAGCAGCAGCAGGCTAGCATTACTTGTTTGGGAAGGCCCACTGTTTTTGGGCTTTCCCAGCCTAACAATACCAACCTGCGGCCACCCCAGTGCCGGACCATCACTACAGATGGTCGGTTACTGGATCACACCCGGCTCTTCCCGGTACCCCTGGTGGTGGTGGGTACTGGGGTAAAAATCTGGGTTATTGTTAGCATCTGCACAGGCTAACTCTAAGCCCCGCCACAAGGTAGGCTTATATACAGGCCCCAGCAGACAGGATCACACCATGTGTGGACATAACTTATGAATATACAGATATATTCACTGAACCCATCAGGTCCACGGGAGTGATGGATTCAGGTCATAGCGAATGATACAGCTGCTCTGTATAGGGAATACAGAGCAGCTGTATCTCAAAAAGTAAAACAAATTTTTTATAAAAAGAACTATTTAGAAACTTGCTATAATCACACTGACTGACCTTTTTTACTGAACTTTCTATTTAAAAACAAATTTGCCCTTCGAAGGTGTTCATAGCCTTTAAGATGCCAGCGACAGCAATCTAACTATCTATTAAAGACAGAAGCCTTGTTAACAGTATACAGAAACAACATATATATATATATACATATATATATATATATATATATATATATATAAACGGAAGATCCAGCAGCACCGGTTTAGAGATGTGGGTGCAAGCCCGTGGGAGCAGACCAAGATCCCAGTAATACAGAAATCCAAAAACAGGCAGCACACCGTAGTATGAGTGAAGAAAGAGGGTACTTTATTGTCCCATGTGTGACGTTTCAGCTCCAAACACTAGAGCCTTTCTCAAGCAAAAGACATGTGCATACACAGCAATATAAAACAGGATGTCAATCAAAAAATTGGCAATTGGTAATTAGTTACATACATTGAAAATTGCAGAATAAACGTGAAATTAATACACAGTACGTACTCCCATAGGAGTAATTAGTATATACTTGTGACCAGATAGTGCAAAATGTGGGTGTATCAACCAAAAACGGGTAAAGCGTGTTAAGTATCAATAATCATTGATACCCACACATGTGCATTAATAATTCAAAACATATTTAAAACAGCGATATCACCTGAGGAGACTGCATCTACATCGCAATGGCGGCGTCCACGAGCCGCTTCTGCGCATGCGTGGAAAAATGACTGTGCACTACGGTGTCCCGGATGTGTAGCGCGATTACGCGCATGCGCACTGAATAGATGAATACTACGGGCGCCATCTTGGAATTGGGCAGAGAAGAGGAATATGTTGCCTGATGTAACACTCGTGTAAGTGCTGATAAATATAATAAGTATTATATGTATGACAATCGCTGTATGCATGTCAATTGAGGATAGTATAGGGAGGCTGGCAATAAAGTGATAATACATCACCCGGACCCGTACACATAAACGGCTGCAATCCAGAGGAGGAGAGATCAAGCTCCTACAGCAAAGGGACAAATGGAGGTCAAAAACCGCAGAATGCAGCCTTCAGCCACCAATAAAAGGGATAGCACCAACACTAGTATGAGAAATATCTCACACATGTGCAATGGTGCGCTCCCAAAAGTCCCTGCCATATTCATGAGCGTACAAACGACAGTATTGGAGAGCACTTGTGTTACCATAGGTACAGGCAAAAAAACCTTGTATGTCTATAGCCAAATAAATACTCACTCAAGACTAAATAGCATACAACAATTTATAATTTAATACAATAAAACACAATCTCAAGATAGCCGGCCATATAGTAGATTAGAAGCAGTAATTCAATACGTCCACAAGGGTGATATCCAGACAGACGTATCATCATCTAAAATAAAAGAAGACAACTTCTACATCAGCAGGAAGCGTACCAGGAGAGCGGGCAGAAGACACGGCTGGCGGATTAAGTCAAAGGGCGAACAGGTCCAGATACCAAATGAAGAGGGGACCAATGGAGCTGAGGAAGCGATAGTCGTGAATATTTCTTCCAAGGTATTGACTGATAGACAAATGCAACTTTTGAACAAAGGTCTTTCTTTCTGCCCTTCTTCCTGTACTGATTGGCTAAGGGTTGAAGCAGATTTATTCCGCATTTTTAGGTCCATCAAACTAAAATGGTGGTTCTCGGATAAACACAGTGAGCTATCGGTTAGGAGATCGGAGTTGAACCTTAAACAAATTGGGTTGTCCAAAGGTAGTAAATTTACACCTCTATCTAATATGCCTGTGATTGAGGCATTTATTTCTACAGTTAAAAGGGATATTGAAGCTATAAAAATCAGCCCTGATTTTAGCAGTAAGTGTGTACATCCTAATCTAACTACAAAGGAGTTTGAGGCCCTTAATGAGTTAGGGCGAGATTTGAGTATCACAATTAAACCAGCTAACAAAGGTGGCGTGGTGGTGGTCATGGACACCGTGGCGTATATGAATGAGATATGGAGACAATTGATTGATCCTGTGATATATAAACGTATCCCACAGGACCCCAAATTTGAGATTGGTAGGGAGATTAAATTGATACTTGATAAGGCAATAAGTGGTGGCATTATTGATGAGAATGTTGCAGACTATCTCACAATTGATCAACCTAGGACCCCTGTACTTTATGTACTTCCTAAAATACATAAGACCTTGACCAATCCCCCCAGGTCGTCCAATTGTGTCTGGCACAGATTCCATTTTTTGCCACATAGCCATGTTCTTGGATAAAATACTCAGACCCTATGCCCTAGAGGCTAGTTCATATATCAGGAACACTTCGGATTTCTTGAAGAAATTAGGGGAGGTCTTGGTGCCGATAACAGAAAGTATTTTACTTGTGTCCTTTGATGTCACCAGCCTGTACACAGTCATTGATCATACTAAGGGGTTGAAGGCTGTTGAAAACTTTTTGGATATGTCAAATTTTACATCTGATTGTTGTATTTTTCTTTTACAGCTCCCGGAGATAATTCTGATACGTAATTATTTTATGTTTGGTGATGACTACTTTTTGCAATTACAGGGCACTGCGATGGGGTCTAATATTGCCCCACCGAATGCCAATATTTTCATGCGTACTTTGGAGGAGACATTTGTCTATACATCGTGCCATTTTGTACATGTGGTCAAATGGTGGCGATATATCGACGATGTTTTTCTAATCTGGACCGGTGACCTGATACAAATACAGGAATTCCATGACTACCTCAATTCAGTGGATGACGGTGTGAAATTTACCGTGGTTCAATCTGAGACCCAAATACCATTTCTTGATGTTTTGGTTAGGCTCAAGGATGGTGGTTTCACCACTGAGCTCTTTGTTAAACCCACTGATTGCAACAATTTGCTCCCTTTCACCAGTAGCCATCCACGTAGAATGGTGGAAAGTTTACCTATCAGCCAGTTTATGCGGGTCAAGAGGGTGGTGAGTGATGTCACCACTACGGAAAAATCTCTTGATATAATGACCAATCGCTTCAGGAGAAAGGGTTATCCATCGAGGCTCCTTAACAGACATAGATTGAGGGTGACGGACCTGGATAGAGAGACACTCCTTAGGTCGGGACGCCCATGGTCAGATCTACAACACATACCTTTTGTTTCCACCTATACTGAACGTCATTAGACGTCATTGGCCTATGTTGGGAAATTGTTTCCCTCAGGTCAGTGAATTCATCAATCTACCTCTGTTCTCATATCGTAGACCTCCGAGTCTCAAAGATAAACTGGTGAGAGCAGATGTGGGTCCAATTAAAACAAAAAAACAGACATACCTAACTAAACCAAAAGTAGGCTGTTTTCCATGTCTGTGCTGCGTCAACTGTAAATTAATACACAAGGGCCCTCATTTAGAGCACCCCAATACATGCAGGTCATTCCAGATCAGACACTATCTCACATGTAATAGTGATTTTATAATCTATGTCCTTGAATGTCCCGGTAAATTGCTGTATGTGGGTGAAACCACCCTGGATCTCAAAACTAGACTTAATCAACATAGGTACACCATCAGGAAGAAAAAATTGGATCTTCCAGTATCCAAACATTTTGCGGAATTGGGTCACACTGAGTCACAGTTGAGGTTTTGGATCATTGACCAGATTCCGCCACTCAGGAGGGGAGGTGACAGGACTAAGCTCCTGAAAATAAGGGAGTTGCAATGCATAGGTAGGCTTGATACTCTGAAACCTAAGGGTTTGAATATAGATTTCGCATTGGGAGGTTTGGTGATATGTGTTAGGATCATTTTCCGTGTATAGATTTGACATGATGATTACATTTTACTGGATCTATACTAATTGTCTTCTTTTATTTTAGATAATGATACGTCTGTCTGGATATCACCCTTGTGGACGTATTGAATTACTGCTTCTAATCTACTATATGGCCGGCTATCTTGAGATTGTGTTTTATTGTATTAAATTATAAATTGTTGTATGCTATTTAGTCTTGAGTGAGTATTTATTTGGCAATAGGCATACAAGGTTTTTCTGCCTGGACCTATGGTAACACAAGTGCTCTCCAATACTGTCGTTTGTACGCTCATGAATATGGCAGGGACTTTTGGGAGCGCACCATTGCACATGTGTGAGATATTTCTCATACTAGTGTTGGTGCTATCCCTTTTATTGGTGGCTGAAGGCTGCGTTCTGCGGTTTTTGACCTCCATTTGTCCCTTTGCTGTAGGAGCTTGATCTCTCCCCCTCTGGATTGCAGCCGTTTATGTGTACGGGTCCGGGTGATGTATTATCACTTTATTGCCAGCCTCCCTATACTATCCTCAATTGACATGCATACAGCGATTGTCATACATATAATACTTATTATATTTATCAGCACTTACACGAGTGTTACATCGGGCAACATATTCCTCTTCTCTGCCCAATTCCAAGATGGCGCACGTAGTATTCATCTATTCAGTGGGCATGCACGTAATCGCGCTGCACATCCGGGACACCGTAGTGCACAGTCATTTTTCCACGCATGCGCAGAAGCGGCTCGTGGACGCCGCCATTGCGATGTAGATGCAGTCTCCTCAGGTGATATCGCTGTTTTAAATATGTTTTGAATTATTAATGCACATGTGTGGGTATCAATGATTATTGATACTTAACACGCTTTACCCGTTTTTGTTTGATACACCCACATTTTGCACTATCTGGTCACAAGTATATACTAATTACTCCTATGGGAGTACGTACTGTGTATTAATTTCACGTTTATTCTGCATTTTTCAATGTATGTAACTAATTACCAATTGCCAATTTTTTGATTGACATCCTGTTTTATATTGCTGTGTATGCACATGTCTTTTGCTTGAGAAAGGCTCTAGTGTTTGGAGCTGAAACGTCGCACATGGGGCAATAACGTACCCTCTTATTTCACTTATACTACGGTGTGCTGCCTGTTTTTGGATGTTATATATATATATATATATATATATATATATATATATATATATATATATATATATAAATATAATTAATAGGTTCCTGAACGCTGGCTGTGTTTTTACGGCCAGCGTCTCTGAAGTATGCCGTATAGACTAATTACGGCGGCACTTCAGAAAGTGTGCACGCGCGATCGCGTACACACAGCCCTGTGCCCTGGCTGTTGCTAACAGCCCTGGGCACTGGGCAGAGTATCAGGGGCCAATCTTTTGGTCCCTGAACATGTGATCCCTGTGAGAACCAATCACATGCATTCAATGGCGGATCATCATAGGCCCAAAGTACAATGTAGTTTTGAGGCGTTTTTGCCGTGAATCACGTAATTGTATAGTCCTGCAAAAGGACCTTTGGACATAAGGTCACATGACCTCATCTCTGAAGTTCTTACTACTGTTTAGAGACCTGCTGGTCACATGACCGCAGCTCCATGACCAGCAGCAAGACTCCACAGAGAAGACTAAGGTGGGCTGCTATGTAAGTATAAGGGGATGGATTTTTTTAAGGGGTCTGTATTTAGGGGGTCTGGTGTGGGGACTGCATTTGGGGGGTCTGGTTTGGGGACTGTATTTAGGGGGTCTGGTCTGTATTTAGGAAGTTTGGTGTCTGTATTAGTTTAAGGGGTTGAGGGTCTGTATATTTAGGGGTCTGTGTTAGTTTAAGGGGACTGGGTCTGTATTTAGGGGGTCTGTATTTGTTTGACGTCTGGGGTCTGTTTTAGTTTATGGGGTCTGTATTTAGGGGGCCTGTTCTAGGGTCTGTATTGGTTTAGGGTCTTTATTTAGGGGTCTGTATTTAGGGGTCTGGTCTGGGGTCTGTATTAGATTAGGGGGTCTGGTCTTGGGTCTGTATTACTTAAGGGAGTCAGGTCTTTGGTCATGATTATTGTAGGGGGTCAGGTCTGGGGTCTGTATTTAGGGGGTCTGTATTAGTTTGAGGTCTGGGGTCTGTATTTAGGGGGCCTGGTCTAGGGTCTGTATTAGTTTAGGGGGTCTGGTCTGGGGTCTGTATTAAGGGAGTCAGGTTTGGGGTCATTATTAGTGTAGAGGGTCGGGTCTGGGGTCTGTATTTAGGGGTCCTGTCTGAGGTCTGTATTTATTTAGGGAGCTTGTTCTGGTGTGTGTATTTGTTTAGGGGGGTCTTGTCCGGGGACTGCAATAGTTTAGAAGGTCTGGGTCTGTATGTATTCTATGTTTGGGGTCCAAATATATTAGTCTGAGTAAAAGGGGTTGTCCAGGCACATCGATAGGTCATCAGTATAAAAACGCTCTGTGCCCGGACAACACCTTTACTGTATGGTCCTGGGCCTTGGTGTCTAAATTTGTGTGTTTCTATAGAGGCTGGAAATTGCTGCAGAAGTGATGGGCAAAGATGTCTCATCAGGAGAAGTCGTCATAACGGTCTGCATCAGATGGAGAAGAAAATAAAACGACTACCATCAGAGAAGACGTCACTTGTGAGTCACTGGATCTATAGGGGATCTGTCCCCTCTCCTGACATGTCTGTTGTAGGAAATCCTTGTATTCTACATATAGTCTTTGTGTATCCAGGACTAATAGACAAATGTGTGTTACCATTCCCATTGTCAAGAGGAAGTGTGATACTGTCAGCGATGGTTGGAGACTGTCAGTATTTAGGGATACAGCCCTTTGACAAGGGGAATCGTAACACCCATTTGTCAATGCTCGCACAGAAAAGTGGTGTTCACTATAGACACGGCAGAGCGGCGGTGGGGAAGAGAGGCCCAAGTTTGGGGAATAGCCCAGGGCCTATGGTCTACTTAATACGCCACTGCATGCATTTTTATGTAAAATATAGTGTGCACGCGATTGCGTGCACACAGCCCTGTGCCCACACTGTTCCCAACAGCTCTGGGCAGAGTATCAGGGATCAATCTGTTGGTCCCTGAACATGTGATCGCTATGAAAACCTCTCACAGCGATCACATTTGTTTTTATTTTGAAAGTTCTGGCAGCAAATCTCCTGCCTCTTTTCTTCTTTTCACACTTTGTTTCAATGTGAGGAGAAGAAGAGACTTAGGGTGTGTTCACATTAGCGTTTGTTTCCGCTGAGGGGTTCCTTCTGAGGTTTCCGTTGGGTTAACCCCTCAGCGGAAAGGAAAACGGAAACCTTAGCTTCTGTTTCCCTCACCATTGAACTCAATGGTGACGGAAACCTAGCTAATGGTTTCCGTCTGTCACCGTTGTGACAGGGTTCCGTCCTTTTGATGGAATCAATAGCGCAGTCGACTGCGCTATTGATTCCGTTCGAAACAACGGAACCCTGTCACTACGGTGACAAACTAAACCATTAGCTAGGTTTCCGTCACCATTGAGTTCAATGGTGAGAGAAACAGAAGCTGAGGTTTCCGTTTGCCTTTCCGCTGAGAGGTTAACCCGATGGGACCTATGACGGAACCCCTCAACGGAAGGGCAACGGTGATGTAAAGAGGCCCCTAGAGAGAATTTCTGCCAGAATAATAGTGTAAAATAAAATACAGTGTTACACTATAATACATTCTTTGTATAGATAGATTTCTATCTGTCTATACAATCTATCTATCTATCTATCTATCTATCTATCTATCTATCTATCTATCTATCTATCTATCTATCTATCTATCTATCTATCTATCTATCTATCTATCTATCTATCTTTCCTAGAATATTAGAATAGGTAGGTAGGGAATATATAATTATATATATATATATATATATATATATATATATATATATATATATATATATATATATATATATATATATATTTATATATCAATAGCGGTTTCTTTTTTGTTAGCGGTAGTGTAGATAGTCTGTTCGATCAGATATAATTATATATATATATGTGTATATATATATATATATATATATATACACACACACATATAATATATATCAGTTAGTTTGTGTGTATATATATATAGATATAGATACATCTATATATATAATTTGTTATAAAAAAATCTATATATAAAAAAAATATTTGTTTGTTTAGTTAGTGTTAGTTACATTATGTAGAGGAAGTTAGTTAGCGCAGAGGAGGCATACGCCATGCTGTGGTCATACGCCATGCTGTTGTCAGAGTCTGAGACCGCATCAGAGATGGAACCTGTTTTAGACAGTGACGATGATAGCGTCACTTCTAGTTCATCTTCAGGGGACGTTATCCCTGACGCAGTTGAAACAGCAGAACATGAAAGCGCAGGGCCTAGTAGCGCTGTAGCACAGGACAGCATGGTCCCTCCAGTTCAGACTCCCATATGGGCACCTGCTCCATATTTTGGGCCTAGAATCCACGGATTTACTGCCACTCCTGGCAGAACCGTGGACAATACAAATTTTGTCCAAATGGATTAATTCCATTTATTTATTACCGACGACATCCTAAATATGATTGTCCACGAAACCAATTTATATGCCGCTCAGTATATAAGGTGGAAACTTTCATCCACCTATGCCAGAGATTGGAAGCGCACAAATTTGCCAGAATTAAAAAAATATTGGGGCTCATCCTAAATATGGGTATTGTAAAAAAGCCCTCCATTTGGTCTTACTGGTCAACAAGACCCACCCAAGCCACCCCAGTGTATTCTGCAGTAATGCCCAGGTCTAATTATGAGACAATAATGAGGCTCCTCCACTTCACTGACAATGCACAGGCTCCCCCAAGTACCGATTCAAACCGTGATCGGTTGTTCAAAATGAGACTGCTAATAAATTCCCTCAATTTTTAATTTCTGCATCTTTACACCCCTGAGCAGAAAGTAAGCATGGACGAATCCCTCCTCAACTTTCATGGAAGACTTAGCTTTCACCAATATCTACCTTCCAAAAGGGCAAGATATGGCATTAAGCTTTATAAACTGTGCGAAAGCGGGTCAGGATATACTACCGCCTTCAGAATTTATGGACCGCTCATTAAATGTTCCTGGATGCCCCCCTGATCTTTCCATTAGCAGCAAAATTGTGTGGGAGAAAATGCTGCCTCTGCTTCACAAGGGGTACCACCTGTACTGCAACAATTTTTATTCTCGTGTGCCCCAGTTTAGCAGAGGCGTAGCTGGGTTCCACAGCACCCGGGGCAAAGATGCAGTTTTGCGCACCCCCCAACCACTTTCTGACTTCTTCTTCTCTCTCTCCATATTTGCTTTCTCTACCAATCAATGAGGTGTAATTTGTTTTTCCACTTTTTTTCGTGCATAAAACCACTTGTACATTTTACAAGCAATGTAGTTATATAAAGTAGTTAACATAACAATTAATTAAAAGAAAATAAATAAGGAGGTCAGTGTCGGACTAAACAGATTGTATGGAAGGAGGGTTGGATCCAGCGTGGATTGTAGAATAAAATGGAACGATACTTGATATGCAGATACTATAATTATGACATTAATATTACATATGAATGTTCTGCAATGCCATGTACCTACTTACCTATATCCATAAGACACTAGATATATACTAGTCATCTTGGAAGCATCCAATTAATTCCAACTAACGTCGTTTCTTCAGTGTTTATTCTAAATAAACATTTAATATATCTAAAATGTCAAGGTTCACACTATTTTTAATAATGCAACGTGCATGTTATAGATTTTTTGCACGTTACATTTTTTAAGCCACCATGTTTGCAACAGATACTATTTTTCTTACACCTTCCGTATTTTCTTTTCTATTCATATCTGCGCACATTTTCTACCTTTTACTTTTACTTCTCATTTGGTAACCAATACCAAACACTGACCTTCTAAACAATACATATACATCCTGGTTAACTAATACAATTGAGGTAATACCATTAACCTAATATATGTGTACATCGCGCTCCCCTTTCATTCTCTCTTTTCCCAACCTATAAGTACAATCACCAATTGTACTTTCTATTGAGAACTAACATAGTCGGACGATTATATTGAAACATCTATTTTATAATAAATAATTCAAACCAATATAGCCACAGCCACATCTACCATATATACTATAGTTAATCAATATACATACATAGGCTGTGTTCTTCTTCTTTTTCATGTCTATGATCCGAACACACCGTTCGCCTTGGTGTCGATCTCCAGCTGCTGGGCCGTTTCCGGTGCGCGTTCCAAGGTTACTACACACTGTGGAACGCAAGCACAAAAAACCACCCTTTGAACCGGAAGTTATTCCATTTGACAGATCTGAGTTAATATGATCGCATCGGTCTATTACAGTTATAACACAGCCTATTTCTGGAAATTGTAAGGTTTGATTAGCCCCCACACAAAGGTTTCCTTCAAATCAATATATATCGTTCATTTTCATATAGAAATGTACAATACTCCGTCACTATTAAACAAAGAAATAGAGACACACGGGAATGCAATTAAAGTTACCAGCAACACCTGGAGGCAGAGATATATATTCCAGCCACACAAACTAGAAGGTCAGCACCAGCCATGACTAAGGACGCGTGCAGCGTCTGAAACGCGTAGGCTTTTTCACCGATATTTTTTCCTCACACTACCAGGATTTCACACTCTCTACCTAAGTCCTGATTTTTAATCAAATACTTTTCGTCCATTAAACTTGGAACTTCGTTCCATTTTATTCTACAATCCACGCTGGATCCAACCCTCCTTCCTTTCATTGTTGTCCATTTATCGTGTGCCGACACGAGGATCCGTGCAGGATGACCTGAGTCATATATACATATAAGGTGAGCTGGAGGTCTCTATCTCTATTTTTGTCTAAACAGATTGTATATCTGAGGCTAATGAGACTATATGGTGACATAATGAATAGCCCCCTGTAGATAGTGCCACACACCTCCCCTTAGAGATAGTGCCACACAACCCCCCTTCAGAAAGTGGCACACCTCCCCTTGTAGATAGTGCCACACACCCCCTGTAGATAGTGCCACACACCCTCCTGTAGATAGCACTACACCCCCCCCTCCCTGTACATAGCTCCATTGGGGCTTCCTAGAGTTTTCCCTGACGTCACTGTCCATATATGGATAGTGAACTCAGGGGCTTCTCCAGGAGTGGAATCCCCTGGGAAAAGCGTCGGCAATGCTTTGGCCGGGGATTCATCTATACCTGCCAACTTTCAAGTATCGCAAAGAGGGAGAACCGATGAGGCGCGCATAGCAACACAGTATAATGCCCTCTAGCTGCCTCCACACAGTATAATGTCCCCATAAAGTATAAAGCCCCATAGCTGTCACCATACAGCATAATGCCCCCTCAGATACACCTATACAGTATAATGTCCACACAAATTCTCCCATGCAGTATAATTCCCACACATATGCCCCTATACAGTACAATGCACACACAAATGCCCCCATACAGTATAATGCCCTATAGCTGCCTCCATACAACAGAATGCCTCCTATAGCTGCCCCATACAGTAGAATGCCCCTACAGCTGCCCCATACAGTATAATGCCTCCTATAGCTGCCCCATACAGTATAATGCCGCCATAACTGCCCAATACAGTATAATGCTGCCTCAGATGCCCCCATGCCATACAAAGCCCCCTTAGATGCCTCTAGTGTCAGTGCCCATGTAGATAGTGCCTCAGTACCCACAGACAGTACCCATGTAGCTAGCGCCAGTGTCCTCTGTAGATAGTGCCCCTATATAGTGCCACTGTGCCCATGTGAAGAGTGCCACGCCCCCTGTAGATAGCGCTTCCCCTTCCCCAATGTAGATTGCGCCATTGAGACTCCTTCTAGGAGCGGAATGCTCAGCCAGAGCGTAGGCCGGGGATTCCTCTCCTAGTTGATACTGTTCATTTATGTACAGAGAAGTCACTGATATTACTGTCCATATATGGAAAGTGACGTCAGGGGCTACTCCTGGAGCGGAATCCCCTGTCAGAGCGTCAGCAACGGGGATTCCGCTTCAGAGGAGCCACCGAAGTCACTGTCCTTATATGGACAGTGACGTCAAGGGCTTCCCTGGGCACAGCTCCCTCTGCTCCTCCACTCTTAACTAATGCTTCAGCATTAAGTTCAATTGTATCTGTGTCCTGACTCCTGAGGATGCAGATACAATTGACTGCGGGACATACCCCCGGCCGTCAGGGACAGCAGGAAGTATGATTCCTCTCCTGCAGGAGGGGTCCCTGACGTCACTGCCGATATATGGATAGTGACATCAGGGGGATTTCGCTCCAGGAGGAGTATGCAATCGTATCTGCACCTGAGGGGCCAATTCAAGCTTTTTTGCCACCTGAGGTAAAAACTTAAATGGCGCCTCTGTTGAATTTCAGAAAACGTTGGTGTGCACATACACGTATGCAAAGACTACTGTGCAGTTTCACACTGTGCTGAGGTATGTGTTTTTTTTTGGGGGGGGGGGGTTGCATCTGTTTTTGGGTGGCATAAAACTGTATACTACTGGAGCATTTGTAACTTGTGTCCATTTAAGGTATGTACACATGGATCAAATTTGCTGCAGAAAATTCTGCAGCAAATCCAACCCAGAATTCGCAGTGAAATCTGCCAGAAAATCTGCACCAAATCTTGCTGTGGAAACCAGTGGAGATTAAAGAAAAGAAAAAAAAAAGACTATACTCGCCTCCCTGGTGCTCCTGTGGCAACATGCCCCTGATCCTCTGGATGGTCTCTGTACAGCTGGCATCCTGTGATTGGTTGCAGCGGTCAAATGTGATGAAACATCTTTACAGGATCCCACAGGAGCACCAGGGAGGCGAGTATAGTTTTTTTTTTAAACTATGAAAAAATACTGGGATATTTTTTGGGGACTTGACATTTGTTGCAGATTTAGACAGAGAGATATGAGATAGATAGATAGATAGATAGATAGATAGATAGATAGATAGATAGATAGATAGATAGATAGATAGATAGATAGATAGATAGATAGATAGATAGATAGATGGATGGATGGATGGATGGATGGATGGATGGATGGATGGATAGATAGATAGATAGATAGATAGATAGATAGATAGATAGATAGATAGATAGATAGATAGATAGATAGATAGATAGATAGGAGATAGATATATATGAGAAGGATAGATATGAGATAGATAGATATGAGATAGATAGATATATATGAGATAGATATACATGAGATAGATATACATGAGATAGATAGATAGATAGATAGATAGATAGATAGATAGATAGATAGATAGATAGATAGATAGATAGATAGATAGATAGATAGATTAGATAGATAGATATGAGATAGATAGATATGAGATAGATAGATAGATAGATAGATAGATAGATAGATAGATAGATAGATAGATAGATAGATATGAGATAGATAGAATACAGACAGACACAGATAGACAAACAGAATACACACACACACACACACACACACACACACACACACACACACAGCGTGTCGGTGGCCTTTCTTTTGCCGCTCCCACACATTGCTGAAGGCTGTCGCCAGAGACCAGCAGCTCACCCTGCCTCATGGTAGGTGCGGCCCTGTGCACCCCGCCTGCCCCCCCTAGCTACGCCCCTGTGTTTAGGCATTTGCATGCAGGATCGGGGCATGTGGTACCATGCGCAAAAACTGAATTGGTTTTCCGCAGCAATTGGTGGGACTCCTGTGCTTATGCATCTGAGGAATTGCTGGCGGTCAAGTACAGTGATCGCAAAGACATATATGTGCTAAGCACAATACATATCGCAGCAACAGTGGCAGCGAGGGAAAGGGGCAACATCAGACAAGCACAAACCAGTGAGCGTGTCCTCATATAATAAATACATGGGTGGGGGATGGACGTCATTTTTGCATATTTTCTAAAGTTCAACTGCTGGAAAGCGCCATTTGCATAAACCTGCAATTTCTTATTTTAGGAAACCACAAAAAATGTATTCCCATTATAGCCCTAGATGAATACTTTTGGGATATTTTGAAAGTGTTATAGAAACTCTGCTGAGTTTTGTAAAATCAGCTTTGAAAAAAAATGCTAGCGTAAACTGACGCATTTGCCAAAAAATTGCTAATTTTATTTTGTTCCTTAACCCCTTAAGGACGCAGCCTAGTTTGGGCCTTAAGGCTCAGAGCCCATTTTTCAAATCTGACATATTTCACTTTATGTGGTAATAACGTCGGAATGCTTAAACCTATCCAAGCGATTCCGAGATTGTTTTCTCGTGACACTTTGGGCTTCATGTTCGTGGTAAAATTTGGTCGATATATTCAGTCTTTATTTGAGAAAAATTGCAAAATTTAGAGAAAATTTAGAAAAAATAGCATTTTTCAGAATTTAAATGCATCTGCTTGAAAAACAGACGCTTATACCACCCAAAATAGTTACTAGTTCACATTTCCCATATGTCTACTTTAGATTGGCATCGTTTTTTGAACATTATTTTATTTTTCTTGGACGTTACAAGGCTTAGAACATAAACAGCAATTTCTCATATTTTTAAGAAAATTTCAAAAGCCTTTTTTTTAAGGTACCTGTTCAGTTCTGAAGTGGCTTTGAGGGGCCTATGTATTAGAAACCCCCATAAAGCACCCCATTTTAAAAACTAGACACCTCAAAGTATTCAAAACAGCATTTAGAAAGTTTTTTAACCCTTCAGGCATTTCACAGGAATTAAAGCAAAGTGGAGGTGAAATTTGCAAATGTAATTTTTTTTTCTGAATTTCAATTTTATTCTATTTTTTTTCTGTAACAAAGAAGGTTTTACCAGAGAAACACAACTAAATATGTATTGTCCAGATTCTTCCGTTTTTAGAAATGTCCCACATGTGGCTCTAGTGCGCTCGTGGACTAAAACACAAGCCCCAGAAGCAAAGAAGCACCTAGTGCATTTTGGTGGTGCTTTTTTATTAGCATATATTTTAGGCAGCATGCCAGGTTTGGAGAGGTGTTGAGGTGCCAAAACAGTAGGAATCCCCCAAAACTGACCCCATTTTGGAAACTGCACCCCTCAAGGAATTAATTTATGGTTATTGTTACCATTTTGACCCCGTAGTTTTTTCACAGCGCGTATTTGAATTGAGCTGTGAAATTAAAAGAATGACAATTTTTCCAATAAGATGTCATTTTTGATCAGAATTTCTTATTTTCACAGGGAACAAAATGCCCCATTTTGTTGCCCAATTTGTCCTGAGTGCGGCAATACCCCATTTGTGGTGATAAACTGCTGTTTGGGCCCATGGGAGGCCTCAGAAGGAAAGGAGCGCTATGTGTTCTTAGGAGTCCAGATTTTGCTGGATTGGTTTTCGGGTGCCATGTCGCATTTGCAGAGCCTCAGAGGTATCAAAGCAATGGAAACTCACCAAAAGTGACCCCATTTTGGAAACAAAACCCCTCAAGGAATTTATTTATGGGTGTTGTGACCATTTAGACACCACAGTTTTTTCACAGAACTTATTTGAATTGGGCTGTGAATTTAAAAAAAAAAAAAACTTTTTTCCAATAAGATGTAGTTTTGGCTCAAAATGTCTTATTTTCACAACGAATAAAATACCCCATTTTGTTGCCAAATTTGTCCTGAGTGCGGCAATACCCTATTTGTGGCCATAAACTGCCGTTTGGGCCCATGGGAGGTATTAGAAGGAAAGGAGCGCTATGTGTTCTTTGGAGCCCAGATTTTGCTGGATTGGTTTTCGGGTGCCATGTCGCATTTGCAGAGCCCCAAAGGTATCAAAGCAAAGGAAACCCACCAGAAGTGACCCCATTTTGGAAACTACACCCCTCAAGGAATTCATTTATGGGTGTTGTGACCATTTAGACTCCACAGTTTTTTCACAGAATTTATTTGAATTGGGCTGTGAATTCAAAAAAATGTAATTTTTTCCAATAAGAGATAGTTTTGGCTCAAAATTTCTTATTTTCACAAGGAATAAAATACCCCAATTTGTTGCCCAATTTGTCCTGAGTGCGGCAATACCCCATTTGTGGTGATAAACTGCCGTTTGGGCCCATGGGAGGCCTCAGAAGGAAAGGAGCGCTATGTGTTCTTTGGAGCCCAGATTTTGCTGGATTGGTTTTCGGGTGCCATGTCGCATTTGCAGAGCCCCAGAGGTATCAAAGCAATGGAAACCCACCAGAAGTCACCCCATTTTGGAAACTACACCCCTCAAAGAATTTATTTATGGGTGTTGTGACCATTTAGACCCCACAGTTTTTTCACAGAATTTATTTGAATTGGGCTGTGAATTTAAAAAAAAAATATTTTTTCCAATAAGAGGTAGTTTTGGCTCAAAATTTCTTATTTTCACAAGGAATAAAATACCGCATTTTGTTGCCCAATTTGTCCTGAGTGTGGCAATACCCTATTTGTGGTGATAAACTGCCGTTTCGGCCCATGGGAGGGCTCAGAAGGAAAGGACCACCATGTGGCCTACTGGGAATTTTCTGGTGCTAAGTCGTGTGTGCAGAAGCCCCTGAGGTATCAGTACAGTTGAAACCCCCGAGAAGTGACCCCGTTTTAAAAACGACACCCCTTAAGGAATTCATCTAGAGGTGTAGTGAGCATTTTGACCCCACAGGTATTGTGTAAAAGATAATGCGCAGCAGATGGTGCAGAGTGAGATTTGCAATTTTCTATATATATGCCATGTCAGTGTCCGATATATTGTGCCCAGCATGTGCCACCGGAGACATACACCCCATAAATTGTAATGTGGGTTCTCCTGGGTACGGCAATACCCTACATGTGGCTGTTATTAGCTGCCTGGGCACACGGCAGGGCTCAGAAGGAAAGGACCACCATTTGGCCTACTGGAGCTTTTCTGGTGCTAAGTCTTGTACGCAGAAGCCCCTAAGGTACCAGTACAGTTGAAACCCCAAAGAAGTGACCCTGTTTTAAAATCTACACCCCTTAAGGCATTCATCTAGAGGTGTAGTGAGCATTTTGACCCCACAGGTATTGTGTAAAAGATAATGTGCAGCAGTTGGTGCAGAGTGAAATTTGCAATTTTCTATACATATATGCCAATTCAGTGTCCGATATATTGTGCTCAGCATGCGCCACCGGAGATATACACCTCATAAACTGTAATGTTGGCTCTCCCGGGTACGGCAATACCCTACATGTGGCTGTTATCAGCTGCCTGGGCACACAGCAGGGCTCAGAGGGGAAAGATGAGGAGGGGTAAGCTGTGCGAAGTGGATCAGAGCGAGTAAAACTGGGGTAAATTAAAAATAAAGGGATGGATGATAAATTTTAAAACACTCTTTCATACAGAGCTCTGGTTTTTCGGGACACGCGTCACATTGATATATTGTGTCCTTCCTTATCCCCCTCTTATAGCAGACTCTGCACCACTTTTGACTTTTTCCCTTCTTGCCAGTTTGGGGAACTTCTGCTAAAAAGTGTTGCCCTGGTACGATGCCTGTGGCCCCGCTTCCAGAAGTACTGTAAGGCTTCAGGACTTGATCTGACAAGTCCACCCCTCCCATGTACCTATTGTAGTCCAGGATGCAGTCTAGTTTGGGGGTCCCTGTACTGGTACCTCGTACAGGTACATGGGTACTGGTGTGGCATCTCCCTGGTCTTGTACTTGACACACAATATGTTGCTGCTAGATTGTGCCCTGCTCTCACCCCTTCTGAGTGTTTGACCAAGCAGAGTCTTAGGGAGGCCTCTCAGATTTCTTCTAGCAGTGCCGCATGCCGCAGGACTTCTGGAAGCGAGGCAGTTGAAGAGTGGGACGCTGGTATAAAAATTATCCAGGTAGAGGTGGTTACCCTGGTCCAGCAGTGGGTGCACCAAATCCCACACAATTTTTGTATTAACTCCCAGTAAGGGGGGGCATTCTGGGGGCTGAGTACTGGTGTCCTTCCCTTTATATATCCTAAATTTGTAGGTATACCGTGATGCACTCTCGCACAGCTTATACATCTTCACGCCATACCTTGCCCTCTTACCCGGCAGGTACTCGCGGAATTGAAGCCTCCCTTTCAAATGTACCAGGGATTCATCTATAGAAATACACTTCTCAGGGGTGAATGCTGGGAAAACCGGGCACTGAAATGGTCTAATAGGGGTCTTCGTTTATACAAACGGTCAAAACTGGGGTCATCTCGGGGTGGGCACGGCTCATTATGAGTATAATGTAAGAAGCGAAGTATTGCCTCATTTTTATTTTATTTTTTATTTTCCAGCTCAGTTCTGAAGTTGCTTTGAGGGGCCTATATATTAGACACCCTTATCAAACACCCCATTTCAGAAACTAGACCCCTCAAAGTATTCACAACAGCATTTAAAAAGTTTATTAACCCTTTAGGTGTTTCACAGGAATTTAGAGCAAAGTAGAGGTGACATTTAATTAATTTAATTTAATTTATTAGGCACCATGTCCGGTTTGAAGAGGTCTTGTGGTGCTAAAACAGTGGAAACCCCCCTAAAGTGACCCCTTTTTGGAAACTAGAGACCTTGAGGAATCCATTGTAGTTTTCTTGGGGTGCATGCGACTTTTTGATCAGTTTTTATTCTAATTTTAGGTGGCGTGGTGACTAAAAAAACAGCAATTTTACTATTGTTTTTTATTCAATTTTTTTTACAGCGTTCACCGTGCGCTATAAATGACATATTCACTTTATTCTGCGGGGCGATACGATTACGGCGATACCAGATGTTTATAGTTTTATTTTATGTCTTATGGCGTTTGCACAATAAAATACATTTTGTAAAATATAATTTATTTTTTGTGTTACCTTATTCTAAGAGCCATAACTGTTTTAGTTTTCCATCAGGAAAGTCGTGCGAGGACTTATTTTTTGCGTAACGAACTGTAGTTTCGATCAGTACCATTTTTAGGTACATGCGACTTTTTGATCTCTTTTTATTCAATTATTTGGGAGGTGAAGTGACCAAACAATTGTGATTCTGGTACGGTTTATTATTATTTTCTCTTACGGCGTTCACCGCGTGGGATAAATAACGACATCGTTTTGTAGTTCAGGACGTTACGGACGCGGCGATACCAATTATGTATAGTTTATTTGTTTATTTATATATTTTTATTAATAATAAAGAACTGATATGGGAAAAAGGGTGACTTTTACTTTTATTACTTTTAAATCTTTTATTTTCTTATTTTTACACAACTTTTTTTTACTTTTTCACACTTTTTTTACTTTGTCCCACTAGGGGACATGAGGGCAGGAGGCTCTGATCGCTATTCTAATACACTGCACTACATACGTAGTGCAGTGTATTAGAGCTGTCAGCTGTTCGCTGACAGCAAGCATAGTGGGTCCTGATTTTGTCGGGACCCACTAGGCTTCCGTCGATGGCGTAGCCAGAATCCATTGTTAGGATTCTGGTTGCCATAGTAGCCATCGCGGCCCGCTATCGTGTAGCAGGCCGGCGATGGCAGCTTAACCCCTAAGAAGCCGCGATCGCTATTGAACGCGGCTTCTAAGGGGTTAATCGGCGGGGACCACCGCGATCGGTCCCTGCACACTAAGCTGTGATAGCGTGCTGTCAGAAACAGCAGTTATCACAGCTCAAGCACGCGCCGGGATTAAATGGCGCCGTGTTTACTCAGGTCAGTACTATTACTGACCTGAGCGCGAACGATGTACTTAGCGCGACGTAATAGCACTGACCTGAGCGCGAAGGGGTTAACCAAGAAACTTTCAGAAGAAAACTGGACTTCTAAAAAGATGATAAACCCCTTGAAGAAAACCTTGTGGGGTCTACTTGTGTGAATGAAGTCATTTATGGGGTGTTTCTAATATTTCAGCAGCATTAGGCCCCCCAGAAAACAGTATGCTGCTATAAAATCAAATGCAGAATTCCTGGACCGAAAACGCCAAAAAGCCTCCTTTTATGCCAAGCCCTGGCACATGCCAGCACAGTGAATAAAGCACAAATATTTGGTATCCCTATGCACGGGAGAAGTGGCAGAATGTGAAAGAAGATGAATTTTGTCTATGGTTCATACTGTGTGTGAAAAATGCTAGCATAAACTGACGCATTTGCTAAATTCTTGAATTTTTTCCCAATTTTCCCCAATTTAGAGAAAAAAATAAAAATGATGTATACTGACAAATGCTTATAAACCAAAGCCCTATTTATCCTTTAAAAAAAGTGTAGAATTCAAAGATGAACTTATTCACCTGCAGAGTTATAATCATCTAAAGAAGCGCATAGCAAAATTGTGACATTTTCTCTGGTCATTTAGCTGTAAAACAGCCTGGTCCTTAACCGGTTAACGGATAATTTCACTCAGATATGTTTTATGTTGTTTAGTTTAGTTGTTTAGTTGTTTAACCCCTTCCCTCTTTAGCCACTTTTGACCTTCCTGACAGAGCCTCATTTTTCAAATCTGACATGTTTCACTTTATGTGGTAATAACTACGGAATGCTTTCATCTACCAAGCGATTCTGAGAATGTTTTCTCGTGACACATTGCACTTTAAGTTACTGGCAAAATTTGCTCAATATGTTCAGTATTTAATTGTGAAAAACACCAAAATTTAGCGAAAAATTGCAAAAATTAGCATTTTCCTCAATTTAAATGTATCTGCTTGTAAGACAGGCAGTTATAATACACAAAATTCTTGCTAATTAACATCCCCCATGTGTCTACTTTAGATTGGCATCGTTTTTTGAACATCCTTTTATTTTTCTATGACATCACAAGGCTTAGAACTTTAGCAGCAATTTCTCACATTTTCAAGAAAATGTCAAAAGGCTATTTTTACAGGGGCCTGTTCAGTTGTGAAGTTGCTTTGAGGGCCTTATATATTAGAAACCCCCAAAAAGTCACCCCATTTAAAAAACTTCACCCCTCAAAGTATTCAAAACAACATTTAGAAAATGTCTTAACCCTTTACACATTTCACAGGAATTAAAGCAAAGTAGAGGTGAAATTTACAAATTTCATATTTTTTTGCAGAAATAAATTTGTAATAACATTTTTTTTATAACACAGAAGGTTTTACCAGAGAAATGCAACTCAATATTTGTTGCCCAGTTTCTGCAGTTTTAGGAAATATCCCACATGTGGCTCTATCGTGCTAATGGACTGAAGCACCGGCATCCGAAGCAAAGGAGCACCTAGTGGATTTTGGGGCCTTATTATTGTTAGAATATATTTTAGGCACCATGTCAGGTTTGAAGGGCTCTTGCGGTGCCAAAACAGTGAAAATCCCCCAAAAGTGACCCCACCTGGGAAACTACACACCTCAAGGAAATTATCTAGGGGTGTAGTCAGCATTTTGACCACACAGGTTTTTTACAGAAATTATTGGAAGTAGGCCGTGAAAATTAAAATCTAAATTTTTTCAAAGAAAATGTAGGTTGAGCGATTTTTTTCTCATTTCCACAAGGACTAAAGGAGAAAAAGCACCGCAAAATTTGTAAAGCAATATCTCCCGAGTAAAAAAATACCCCACATGTGGTAATAAACGGTTGTTTGGAGACACGGCGTGGCTGAGAAGGGAAAGAGCGCTATTTGGCTTTTGGAGTTCACATTTAGCAGGAATGGTTTGCGGAGGCCATGTCACATTTACAAAGCCCCTGAGGGGACAAAACAGTGGAAACCCCCCACAAGTGACCCCATTCTGGAAACTACATCCATTGAGGAAATTATCTAGGGGTATAGTGAGTGTTTTTACCCCACAGGTTTTTTGCATAAATTATTGGAAGTAGGCCCTGAAAATGACAATCTACATTTTTTCAAAGAAAATGTAGGTTTAGCTAATTTTTTCTCATTTCCACAAGGACTGAAGGAGAAAAACAAAACAATGAAAACGCCCAAAAAGTGACTCCATTTAGGAAACTACGCCTCTTGAGGAATTCATCTAGGGGTGTAGTGAGCGTTTTGACCCCACAGATGTTTCATAGAACTTATTAGAATTGGGCAGTGAAAATAAAAACAATCCTTTTTCTTCAATAAGACGTAGCTTTAGCGCAAATTTTTTCATTTTCTCAACAAATAAAGGAAAAAAAGAAACCAACATTTGTAAAGCAATTTCTCCCGAGTACGGCAATACCCCATATGTGGTCATAAACTGCTGTTTGGGCAAACGGCAGGGCTCAGAAGGGAAGGACCGCCATTTGGAGTGCAGATGTTGCTGGATAGGTTTCTGGGCGCCTGTGGGCCCAAAACAGTGGAAACCCCCCAGAAGTGACCCCATTTTGGAAACTACACCCCTCAATGCATTTACCAAGGGGTGTAGTAAGCATTTTAACCCTGCAGGTGTTTTGTAGAAATTAGTGTGCACTCGATGTTGCAGAGTGAAAATGGGATTTTTTTCCATAGATATGGCAATATGTGGTGCCCGGCTTGTGCCACCATAACAAGACAGCTCTCTAATTATTATGCGGTGTTTCCCGGTTTTAGAAACACCCTACATGTGACCCTAATCTTTTGCCTGGACATATGACAGGGCTCAGGAGTGAAGAGTACCATGCAGAGTGGAGGCCTAATTTGGCGATTTACAAAGTATTGGTTCACAACTGCAGAGGCACTGATGTGAAATAATAAAAAGATACCCCTGAGAAGTGACCCCATTATGGAAACTGCACCCCTCAAGTCATTTATTAAGGGGTGTAGTGAGCATTTTCACCCCACAGGTCTTTTCCATAAATGAATGCACTGCGGATGGTGCAAATTAAAAATTTATATTTTTCCCTAGATATGCCATTCAATGGCAAATATGTCATGCCAAGCTTATGACGCTGGAGACACAAACCCCAAAAATTGTTAAAAGGGTTCTCCCGGGTATGACAATGCCATATATGTTGAAGGAAACTGCTGTTTGGGCACGCTGTAGGGTTCAGAGCCGAGGGAGCACCATTTGGCTTTTGGAGAGCGGATTTTGCTTGGTACTATATTTGTTTGAGTATTGCTGGTGTTTCCATTTATAATGTGGGGGTACATGTAAGCGGGGCGGAGTATATAAGGGGCATAGTCAGGTGGTATAATAATGGGGTAAAAAAAATAAAAAAAATAATCCATAGATGTGTGTTACGCTGTGAAGCAATCCTTTCTGCACAAGCCGGTGTCGCACCGATAAATGGCGTCCTTTCTTATCCCCCTTTTGGTCCACACTCCGCACCTTTTGTAGTTTGGGGAATTTTACTGGGAAAGTGTTGTCCTGGTATAATACGGGCACCGTCGCTTCCAGCGGATATGTTTGGGCTCTCGCCTTCCTGGTTCCCTAATTTTAGGTCCTTGATAACTCGCCTCTTGAAACAGAAGAAATGTTCCCCTCGGGCACAACTGCATATTTTTTTATTTCCTGACTTATTGGAGCCATAACTAATTTTATTTTTCATAGAGGTAGTGGTATGAGGGCTGGTTTGTTGCGGGACGAGCTGTAGTTATTATTGGTACCATTTTGGGGTACATGCAACTTTTTGATCACCTTTTATCCTATTTTTTGGGATGCCAGGTAAACAAAAAAATGCAATTCTGGCACAGCTTTTTTCGTTTTTTTTATACAGCGTTCACCATGCGTTATAAATTACATGTTAACTTTATTCTGCGGGTCAGTACGATTCCGGCGATACCTAATTTATAGCACTTTTTTATATTTTACAACTTTTTGCACAATAAAATTACTTTTGTAAAAAGAATGTATTTTTTCTGTCGCCAAGTTGTGAGAACCATAACTTTTTAATTTTTTCGTTGACGGAGCTGTATGATGGCTTGTTTTTTGCGGGACGAGCTATAGTTTTTATAGGTACCATTTTTGGATACGTGCGACTTTTTGATCACTTTTTATTCTAATATTTGTAGGGCAAAGTGACCAAAAAACAGAAACTTTGGTAAAGTTTTTTACGTTTTTTTTTACGCTGTTCATCACGTACAATAAATAATATAATATTTTGATACCTCAGGTCGTTATGGTCGTGGCGATACCAAATACATATGGTTTATTATTATTTTTCAATAATAAAGGACTTGATAAGAGTAAAAGGGGGATTGTGTTTTATTTGATTACTTGAAACTTTTATTGTTTTCAAACTTTTATTTTTTGCACTTTTTTATACTTTTTTTACACTTTTTCTCATGTCCCACTATGGGGACTTGAAGGTTCAACGGTCAGATTTATTTTTTTCTAATACTTTGCACTACCTACGTAGTGCAATGTATTAGATCTGTCAGTCATTCACTGACAGCAAGCCGATTAGGCTTCGCCTCCCGGCGGGGCCTAAATCGGCTTCCGTAATGGCAGAGCAGGAGACCATTGTGTCTCCTGTTGCCATAACAGCAGTCGCCAGTCCCGATTGCCTGTCAGGGCTGTCGATCTGCTAGTAACCGCTACGATGCAGCAATCGCTTTCGATTGCTGCATCTAAGGGATTAATGGCAGGGATCGGAGCTAGCTCCGGTTCCTGCCATTACAGGTGGATGTCAGCTGTACAGTACAGCTGACTTCCACCGCTGATGACGCCGGATCAGCTCCTGACCCGGCGCCATCTTGCCGGCAGCTACGGAAGCCGATCAGGCTCCGCCGCCGGGCGGATCTTGACCGGCTTCGGTGCTAGGCAGACCGGGAGGCCAGTATTAGGTCTCCGGTTGCCATTGCAGCCACCGGAACCCCGGCAATTTCATTGCTGGGGTTCCGATGAGCTGCAAACACCTTAAGTGCAGCGATCGCGTTTCAGCGCTGCACTTAAGGGGTTAATGGCGGGGATCAAAGCTCATTTCGGTCCCCGCCATTACAGCCGGATGTCAACTGTCAGATACAGCTGAGATCCGGCGATTATGTCACCGACTCAGCTTCTGAGCCGGTGCCAAACATTTGGCGTAAGTATACGACATTTTGTGGGAAGCACTGGCTTTCCATGACGTATATTTATGGCAAATGTCGGGAAGGGGTTAAGGTCCCTTGAAAGTGAATCCATCAGAATAGAGGATCATAGAGAAGGAACTAAGTAATGGTTTATTTTTATACATTCCGTGGACTACCCCCGTTTCTTTTCATTTTGGGTAGAGGTAGCTTTTAGGGTGTTTATATACTTGTAAATCCTGGGACAACATCTACAGATGATTATTATCCTCACTGTATTTTCAATTAAAATGTGTCATTTAAAGACGTCAGCCTGTGTCTTTAGCTATATATTGTACTCCTTGCTTTACAAGGGTCAAACAACAACAATACAGGTAGATATTTCTTCTCTGTCCTAGGTAAATAAATCCTTATATGTGAATCCTATCGCTGCAGAACTCCTACAAGTGACCCGTGTATTATAATTAATAGACTGAAACTAGAATCTCCTGTCACCTGAGTTTAGGTGAATTTGGTTGTTGCTTAATGCTGAGTTCCTCCATTAATCCCTTCCTGACTGCCCACTGTCTTTTGACGGCGCGCTGTGCAGGTCCAGAATCTCATGAAAAGGCTTGAGCACTCATTCTCTAACCAGGAGCTGTTACTAACAGCTCCTGTTCTTACAGAAGCCTAGTGAATACAGCTGGGATCGGAGGAAACCCCGACCTTAGCTTTTTAACCCTTTGATCGCTGCGGTCCGTGACTCCCCTCTATGATCACGTCACTGGAAAACTGGTGATGCGATCAGAAACTGATGCAACACTTGTGATACCCAGGAAAATTGCTGTTTATTTACTGTCATTGTACTGTTGCTTTAGTATGCAGGTTTTAATGTGCTTTATTCTGTAATCATGGTTGGTACTGAATTCACTTCCCTATATGACTCAGCAGAAACATAAATGGGCTGCTTCACCTTTAAGATGTATTCTCCAGAGAGAGGGGAGGGGTGTAGCTAGCTGGGGACTCAGGAACAAACCTCACCCAGTGCAGTGTGTGGAGCAGCGCAGTGCAGAAGTGAGGAGAAGTGTGCAGCAGCGTGCAGGCAGAGGAGAGCAGACAAGTCAGTGTCTAAAGTTGGATTCAGGGAGATGCTGCAGCAGACATGTGGAACTGAGAGGAATTCTGTGAGAGGATCAGCTACAGCCATGTGGAAGTGAAAGGAGTGCAGGTCAGTGTGTGTTGCATGTGGCACAGAAGCCAGACAAGGAGCTTGGACACTACTGAGAGTGCCTAGAGCAAAGCAAGGAGCTTGCACACAGCCTAGAATCCCCAAGGGACACCATTCCTCTGTGATAGTGCAACTGGATTGAAGCACATCTTCCAGCACAGTATAGAGAAGAAAGAGGAGCAGAGCTCACAGCACACTTGGAGGATTTAGGCCTCATGCACACGACCGTAAAAACACCCGTTATTGCGGGTCGTAATTACGACCCGCAATAACGGGCCCATAGACTTCTGTTAGTCACGGGTACCTTCCCGTTTTCTCACGGGAAGGTGCCCGTGCCGTTAAAAAAATAGAACATGCCTGTTACGAGTCGTAATTACGAGCACGGTCGTGTGCATGAGGCCTTACAGACAGAGTCAGGGAGGTGAAGCAGGTACCACCATTTGCAATACCCTGTGATATGTTTATACTACTTAAAGACATTGCCTCTGTAACAAAAGTAACCACCAAGCATATTGTGCCCAGTAAAAATACTGTGAAAGTTTATTGAACCCTGTCTCCTGGAACATCCTTATTTCGGGGTACACCACATAACATCCCAGGGGACAGAGAACAGTGTATCCTACAAGCACCACTTATTTCACTGGTTCTGCGGCCCGAGGCGCGGGAGAGAGAAAGTGCGCCACCGTGACCAAAGGGCGCGAATACCAACTTCAGCTCAGAGAGCCCCGCCCACCGTGACTCGACGCCCGCGTTACCACACACTCTGAAGTCAGCCCTGGGACCTAGAAAAGACCCCAGTGCTGCCTGTTCTTTAATCCTGCTGTTAGGGCATACTATGTTTTAGGGTATGTTCACATGGCAGCGTCCAATACGCCTGAAATTGCGGAATTTCAGACATAATTGCTCGTACTCGCGTTTTTTGCGGCGTCAATTACGGACGTAATTGGAGCTGTTTTTCAATGGAGTCAATGAAAAACGGCTCCAATTACTTCTCAAGAAGTGACATGCACTTCTTTGACGCGGGCGTCTTTTTACGCGCCGTCTTTTGACATCGGCGCGTAAAAAAAAAGCCAGTGTGCACAGAACATTGTAACCCCATTGATTTCAATGGGCAGATGTTTGCCGTCCTTTGGGTCATTTTGCATATGTATTTGTAACCAGGGGTGTAACTAGGAAAGACTGGGCCCCATAGCAAACTTTTGACTGGGTCACCCCCTCCCCTGGGTATCACACAACCCCCCCTTGTAGATAGTGCCTCCCTATACATTCCGCCACACAGCGCCCCCTATAGATAGCACCATACAGCCCCTTGTAGGTAACATCATACAGCCCCCCTGTAGATAACATCATACAGTCCCCCTGTAGATAACGCCATACAGCCCTCCCCTGTAGCTAACGTCATACAGCCCTCCCCCTGTAGATAACGCCATACAGCCCTCCCCCTGCAGATAACACCATACAGCCCCCTGTAGATAACGACATACAGCCCCGCTGTAGATAACGCCATACAGCCCTCCCCCTGTAGATAACGCCAGACAGCCCCCCCTGTAGATAACGCCATACAGCCCTCCCCTGTAGATAATGCCATACAGCCCTCTCCCTGTAGATAACACCATACAGCCCTCCCTCTGTAGATAACGCCATACAGCCCTCCTCCTGTAGATAATGCCATACAGCCCTCCCCCTGTATATAACGTCATACAGCTCCAAACCCCCCCTTGAGATAATGCCATACAGCCCTAAACCCCCTGTAGGTAACGCCATACACCCCTCCCCTGTAGATAACGCCATACAGCCCTCCCCCTGTAGATAACGTCATACAGTCCCAAACCCCCCTTGAGATAATGCCATACAGCCCTAAACCCCCCCTGTAGGTAACGCCATGCAGCCCCCAACCCCACCCCTAAAAAAAAAGGCCTATAGTTTGTCCTACAAAAGACATGCATCCGATAGGGGATACATATGTGATCGCTGGCAGCAATAAAGAGAACGGGGTACCGAAAGTCCCCCGCAGTTCTTCCATGACAAACCTCGGACCTCCGGGGTCTGCGCAGTTCAATAAAAATGAAAGGAGCGCTGGTCACGCATGCGCACAAGTGCGACCGGTGTACAATTAATTTCTATGGAGCTGCCGACAGACTCCGGAAGTCCGAGGTCTGTCATGGAGAACTTCTATGGACTTTCGGTCCCCTGTTCTCTTTATTGCTGGGCGTCCCAGCGATCCCAAATGTATCCCCTATCCTGTGGATAGGGGATGCATGTCTTTTGTAGGAACAACCCCTTCAGTGGCGTCGCGCTGTAGAAGCAATAGCGGCTGCTAGCGAAATCTCTGGCAATGGGAGGGGGGGCCCATGCCGGCGGGCGTCACGGGCCCCACTCATGCTGCGGGCCCCGTAGCAGCCGCTACGGCTGCTACAGCGGTAGTTACACCACTGTTTGTAACCAAAACCAGGACTGGAACATAAAAAGAAAAAGTGTAATGGAAAGATTTGTACCTCTTCTGTGTTTTGCACCCACTACTACACCGTGTTCCAAATTATTATGCACATTGGATTTAAGTGTCCTAAACATTTAATTATTCGTTTTTCAATTAAACTCATGGATGGTATTTTGTCCAAGGGCTCTTTGGATCATTGTAATCAATCTCAGACACCTGATAATTAGTTTGCCAGGTGTGCCCAATCAAAGGAAAACTACTTAAGAAGGATGTTCCACATTATTAAGCAGGCCACAGGTTTCAAGCAATATGGGAAAGAAAAAGGATCTCTCTGCTGCCGAAAAGCGTGAAATAGTGCAATACCTTGGACAAGGTATGAAAACATTGGATATTTTAAGAAAACGTAGGCGTGATCATCGTACTGTGAAAAGATTTGTGGCTGATTCAGAGCACAGACGGGTTCGTTCAGGTAAAGGCATAATGGGGAAGGTTTCTGCCAGACAAACTAATAGGATTAGGAGAGAAGCTGCTAAAATGCCATTGCAAAGCAGCAAACAGGTATTTGAAGCCGCTGGTGCCTCTGGAGTCCCACGAACCTCAAGGTGTAGGATCCTCCAGAAGTTTGCAATTGTGCATAAAGCTATTATTCGGCCACCCCTAAACAATGCACCCAAGCAGAAACGGTTGCAGTGGGCTCAGAAATACATGAAGACTAATTTTCAAACCGTGTTGTTTACTGATGAGTGCCGTGCAACCCTGGATGGTCCAGATGGATGGAGTAGTGGATGGTTGGTGAATGGCCACCATGTCCCAACAAGGCTGCGACGTCAGCAAGGAGGTGGCGGAGTCATGTTTTGGGCTGGAATCATGGGGAGAGAGCTGGTAGGCCCCTTTAGGGTCCCTGACGGTGTGAAAATGACCTCTGCAAAGTACGTACAGTTTATGACTGACCACTTTCTTCCGTGGTACAAAATGAAGAACCGTAGCAAAATTATCTTCATGCATGACAATGCACCATCTCATGCTGCAAATAATACCTTTGTGTCATTGGCTGCTATGGGCATAAAAGGAGAGAAACTCATGGTGTGGCCCCCATGTTCCCCTGACCTCAACCCTATTGAGAACCTTTGGAGCATCCTCAAGCAAAATATCTATGAGGGTGGGAGGCAGTTCACATCAAAACAGAAGCTCTGGGAGGCTATTCTGATATCCTGCAAAGATATTCAAGCAGAAACTGTCCAAATACTCACAAATTCAATGGATGCAAGAATTGTGAAGGTGATATCAAAGAAGGGGTCCTATGTTAACATGTAACTTGGCCTGTTAAGTTTTTTTTTATTGAAAGAGCTTTTGATTTCTGTAAATATGACCTCCTGATGCTGCAAATTCAACAAATTACCATTTTAGTTCTCTTTACAACCTTTAAAATGTTTTGATCTCTGTTGTGCATAATAATTTGAAGCAGTGCATTTTGTTTTTTACTTCTAAAAAAAATCTGTTATCATTAGGAGATTTGTTCAATAATATTCGCATTATACTCTAACGGTTGATGGCTTGAAGATTATACTGACTGTCATTTGCATCGACTATTTAGGAAAATCAGCGAAAAATAACATTTGCATAATAATTTGGAACGCGGTGTAGTTTTGGCTTAGAAATACTGATGAAAAATACTCCGAAAAATTCTACCACGTCAAAGTGGCCTTACACACATGCAGTTTTTGGTTCAGATTTTTTAGCCAAATCCAGAAGTGGAACTGAAAAGAAGGAAAGTTATTAAGGAAAGACTGATGCATTTCCTTTCATTAATGTCCACTCCTCTGTTGGAGTCAAAAACTGCATCAAAACAGTATGTGTGATCCTGGCGTTAGTGTTGAGAATTCTAATGATACGTTCACACGTGGCAAATGTGTTTCAGAAATTTCTGTGACTGTTTGATACATCTGAATAGGGTTTTCAGCAATCTGTGCACATTCTGCAGAAACAATTCTCAAAAATGTCTGCCCCAAATCTGCCACATGTGAACAAACCATAAGGCCTTGTTCGCACAATGCAGATTTGCTGTAGATTTTGTAGGTATTTTTGAGGCTAAAAGCAGGAAAGTCACTTAAACAGAAGAAATATAGAAAGAAAGGCCTTAAAATTTGTCATCTAATGCAAGCAAAATCTGCAGCGAATCTGCACTGAGGGTGAATTCACACATGGCATAAAAATATGCCACAAAATCCGCATAAAAAAATCCACCGGAGTAATGGCATTTTCGTTGTGGATTTGTGTTGCAGATTTAAGTGTAAAAATTTAAAAACATTGAAGTCTATGAAGAAAGTCTGCATCCAAAATCCGCATCACATAGGGTATGCCGCAAAAAGACTTTCTGCAGTGGAAAAAATTACACACCGAAAATTACGCCATGAATGAAATTTGTTTTTTTTTTCTCATTCATAGGATTTTTATGTATATTTAAAATATTCTTTTAGGAGCCTCACACACGAGCGTGTTCGGTCCGTGATATACGGTCCGTACGTCGGCCGCATTTCCCGGACCGAACACACTGCAGGAACCCGGGCTCGTGTGAATCCGGCCTTATTAAAGCAAATTGTTACTTTTAATGCATAAACAAAACTCTGTCTAGCTAATAAGTAGCAAGTGCACAAATTCAGCCACGCAAGAAGAGGCCGTACTGAAAGAAGAAAAAAGGAATAAGGGAAGGCCTCCATGACTAAAATAGATGGGAGGGACACAGAGTTGGCTGGCCTATGAGAGGAAAAGGGGGGGGGACAGCAGGAGGGCTTGAGTGAGAAGGGGTGGGGATTGAAGGGGATGTACCTGTTTCCTGTTTGTGCTCTCCCTCTCTTCGCCAGGACACAGAAGCAGGAACATGTTTGTTACCCCTGCTGCGTCTGATGAGGAGGCTATGGAGCTGTTGCGGGCCGCGGCAGCCTCTCAGGGTCCTGGATGGCTCGGAGCACGAGTAGCGACGCTGCTGCAGGGACAATCGGGCGCTCCGGTCCAGGAGCGAGCAGAGTCGGCTGGAGCAAGCGGGGAGCGCTCTGTCATGCCGGTGGTCGCGGGGCTGCTGGAGCAGGCCGAGGTACAGGACCGGCGTACCAGGGGGTCGGGCAGGAGAAGAGGAGAGCCCGTTTCCCCCATGACTCAGGCCAGGGCTGGCACTCCCGGCGTGACGCGCAGCACGAGGCGCTCGCGCCCGCCCGCAAGGCTGAGTCCTGAAGACATCCCGCGGGCGCAAGAGGAGCCCATCAATGGACCCTGCAGGCCAGACCCCAGGGCGGCCTGCCGCTGCTCTTTCGTCTGGTCCTGGGAGGAATCCCAAAACGCGGCAGCGCCCGGCGGCAGCGGCGAGGAGGACGCGGCCTTCACTTCCGGTCACATCCTCTCCTTCTTCAGCACGTGGCGGAAGGGCAACGGCGACCCTGCATGGTGATGTGCCAGCCAGAGGGTCGGCTCATGGTGTCGTCGAGGTGGAAACGACCAGAGGTCGCAGGATGAGGTCGGTGGTTGGAGTGCCAGGGACGGAACAGCTTGGAGCTGGTTCAGCGGGACGGATGAGGCATGAACTGGAGCTCGGCCAATTGGATGATGCGATGTCACCCCCCCTTTTCTCAGACGAAAATCGGAATTCCCCGTGCACACATTGCCAATGCGGACAGCGCCAGAGGGAGTCCGGAGCATTGGAGGACGGTGAGCGGCGGGCCTCTCCACGTGGACATGGGGGTCCGGCTGACGGGTTCACAGCCCCTGGGCAGCCTGGTGAGTTGACACCTACGTTACCATTTCCAGCTTTATTGATGTCGGGTATCGGTGTAGAGGGTGTCGCGGCGGTGGGCGTCGCGGCGGAGTCGGGGGTCTCGTCGCTACAGGCGGGTGCGGGGGATAGTTTGGCGGAGTTAGTGGGATGTTTAAAAGTGTTAGTGGGGCGGCTAGGTGGTTCCCCTTCCCAAGAACCGTCAGGTGTGGCGCCGGCCGCGGTGTGGGGGGGCAGTGTTGGAAGCGCTCCGGTTCGTCAAAACGGTGGGGGGTTGAATGCCGGGGCAGCGGTGGCAGTGGCGGCGGCGGTTCAAACAGACTCGCCAAAGGAGGTTGATAGGGTGCGTCTTGATGATCGTGCGCGCGGGGAGGTTTATGTTTGTTATGAGGGCCCGTTAGGGGCGCATTTAAAGCAGGAGGTAAAGGAAAGGATTTGGAAAGACGAGTATGTGGAGATTTTTTCCTTGCTTCCGCTGGAGAAGTTTAATTTAGATAAGGTGAAGCGGGATGAAACAAAAAAGGATGAGGAAGAAAAGAGACGGTACAGGTTGATTCCAAAAACGTTCGTCAATTGGATGCAGGCTTTTGCAATTTTGGCGAGTGTTATTGGGGAAAAGGCGCCAGATAATTGTTCCGGCTTGTTTTGTTATTTGGATGCGGTGGGGGAGGCGCATCGGGTTTATGGGGGCCAGGCCTGGCTTCGTTACGATGAGCAGTTTCGGCAGAGGAAAGCGGTGCGGCCGAATATACGGTGGGACCATAAGGACATAGCCTTATGGTTGAAAGTGACGGCACTTTATAAGCAGGGGCAGTCCTTTCCCGGGAGCGGGAATGCAGCAGGAACTTCCGGCGGGGGTAGTCAGGCCTCAGGTTCAAAATTTGGGACGTGTTGGCAGTTCAATGAGGGGCAGTGCAAATTTGGAGCGACGTGTAAATTCAAGCATGCGTGTTCACATTGCAGCGGGCAGTCACATGGAGCGTCTAAATGTTTTAAGAAGGGTAAACGACAAGGGGGAGCCAGCGGTGCGTCTGGTTATGGGGGAGACTCCGGTGAAACTCATAAAGATGGCCCCCTTTCTAAGTAGGTACCCCAATAAGGAGGGGGCGCGGTTGATTAGTTTAGGTTTTGGTTACGGTTTCGTTTTTCCGCCCCCTTTGCATGAGGTCCCTTTCACGCAGCGCAACCTTAAGTCGGCATATCAGCATGCGGGGGTAGTCTCGGAAAAAATCCGGAAGGAGATTGATCTGGGCAGAATGGCGGGCCCTTTTAGCACAATCCCAGTTCCAGGTTTGGTGGTGTCACCGTTAGGGGTGGTTCCAAAACGAGAAGGTAACAAATTCCGGCTTATTCAGCATTTGTCCTTCCCGAAGGGGGCGTCGGTTAACGATGGCATTGACCAGGATCTCTGTTCTGTGGTCTACACGTCGTTTGATGCGGCGGTAGCATTGGTACGTGGTTACGGAAGAGGGGCTCTGATGGCTAAAACTGATATTCAAGCGGCGTTTCGTTTGTTGCCGGTTCATCCGGACAGCCAGAGGTTGTTGGGATGTTATTGGGAAGGGGATTATTACATTGATCGATGCCTTCCCATGGGTTGCTCGTTGTCGTGCGCGTACTTTGAGGTGTTTAGTTCCTTTTTAGAATGGGTAGTCAGGGAGGTCGCGGGGGTGGAATCAGTTATTCACTATCTCGACGATTTCTTGTGCGTTGGCCCGTCGTGTTCGGGGGTTTGCGCAAATTTGTTGGAGACGGTCAATTGGGTGTCAAGGGAGTTCGGTGTACCCTTGGCTCTGGAAAAAACTGAGGGTCCGGTGACGACCATTTGTTTTTTGGGAATTACTATCGACTCCGTAGCAATGGAGTGCAGATTGCCGGAGGATAAGTTGGGGGATTTGCGGTTGGTAGTGGAGCGAGCGTGTCGGATTAGGAAAATTACGCTACGTGAAGTGCAGTCCTTATTGGGGAAGTTGAATTTTGCTTGCCGCATCATGCTGATGGGCAGGGTTTTTTGTCGGCGGTTGGCAGCGGCGACGGCGGGGGTTCGGGAACCCCATCATTTCATTCGTCTGGCTGCAGAGCACAGGGAAGATTTACAGGTCTGGCTCCATTTTCTGGCACAGTATAATGGGCGCTCTCTTTGGATGTCCCGGGCGTTAGATAGCTTCGATCTGGAATTGTTCACTGACGCGTCTGGGGCGGTGGGGTTCGGGGCGTTCTTTAAAGGTCAATGGTGCGCGGGAAAATGGCCGGTTGCATGGGTGGAGGCGGGACTGACGCGTAACTTGGCCCTACTCGAACTGTTTCCCATCGTGGTGGCGGTCACCATTTGGGGAGACAGGTTCCGGGACAAAAAAGTGCGTTTTCATTGCGACAATTTGGGGGTGGTGATGGCTATAAATAATACTTCGGCGTCGTCCCCTCCAGTGGTTCGCTTGTTGCGTCAGTTGGTGCTTTCCTGTTTGAGTTTAAATGCGTGGGTGGTGGCGGTGCATGTTCCCGGGGTAGAGAATTGTATAGCTGACGCGCTTTCTCGCTCGCAGTGGGATCGTTTCCGGCAGCTGGTCCCGGACGCGGAGTTAACAGGGGTGGACTGTCCCAGTCATCTGTGGGAGCTGGTATCCAGGCGGCAGGTGCATTGATTAAACGTTCACTGGCCAGTGCGACGTGGTCGTCGTATGCGGCGGGATGGAGGCAATGGGAGGAGTGGGTGAGATCTTTGGGTGATGTGTGCTCGGATGATGATAGGATGGTGGCTTTGCTGTTTTGGTTGGGGGATGCGTTCGCCCGGGGTTGCACGGTCGCTAAGGTTAATCGCTTCGTGGCGGCCATTGCTTTCGGTTGTAAGTTACGGGGGTTGGCAGATATCACGAAGCGGTTCTTGGTGGGCCAGGCATTGAAGGGGCTGAGACGGGGTGTAGTGGTGAGGGATAAGAGGCGTCCCGTGTCATTTCAATTGTTGTGTTCCCTGGAGGTGGTGGTGCGGCAGGTGTGTCGTTCAGAGTATGAGAGCAAGCTTTTCCGGTTGGCTTTTGCGTTAGCCTTTTTTGGAGCTTTTCGGGTAGGGGAATTGGTTTCCCCCAGTTCGGTAAAAGCGGGGGGCTTGTTGCAGGATAATGTCGATTTGTATGAAGACAGGGTGGAGATAGTGTTGCGAAGGTCCAAAACGGACCAAGGAGGGGCAGGACGTCGAGTGGTTTTGCTGGCGGTCCCAAAGAATCCGGTTTGTCCAGTGTTGTGTGTCAAGGAGTACTTGGCGGGTTTAGATCTCTCAGACGGGCCGTTGCTGCGGCACGAGGATGGCTCGTTTCTGTCGCGGTATCAGTTTATTTCGGTTTTCAGAAAGTGTCTGGTGGCTAGCGGGGTGCAGGCAGAGCAATACTCGTCTCATTCTTTCCGTATAGGGGCAGCGACGGAGGCGGTGAGATGGGGTTTAGATGATGCAGGCGTGCAGCGGATAGGGCGTTGGGAGTCGGCGCGTTTCCGTTCTTATGTGCGCTTAAACATGTTGTGATATATTGATGTATAGCATGTTCCGGGTGCGTGCGTTTCCGCCTGAGTATTGATGGTACGCGGCAGCAAGAGGTGGTGCGTGTATGTTCTTCATTTGTTTTGCAGGCCGTGACTCATGCATGGTGTGGATTATGGGACATTCTTTTGTGTACTGGGGTGCCCTTCGCGCGGATGTACGGCCGGACGGTCGACAGCTCAGGATTCCGCGGGATGCGGCGGTTGTGAGGTGGATGGGTATACGGGGAATGACATGGAACAGGGTATTGCCCGAGTTTCACAATTTTGTACTGCTTGACAGGGCGCCGGAGGTACTGGTGTTGCATGTGGGAGGCAACGATTTGGGTATCCGCCCTTTCCGGGAGTTGGTACGGGACGTCAAGCATGATTTGCTCTGCTTATGGGCAACTTATCCTAAATTGGTGACGGTGTGGTCTGAGATGGTCCCTAGGAAGAACTGGCGGATGGCCCGTTCTGTGGGAAAAATTAACAAGGCTCGCATTAAGGCTAATAGGGCCATATCGAGCTTCGTGACGCGTAATGGTGGGGTTGCGGTGCGCCACTGGGATCTGGAGGCTGGGACAGGCAGGTACTGGAGAGAGGACGGTGTGCACCTCAATGAGGTGGGGACGGATATGTGGAGTCTGGCTTTGACCGATGGAATTGAGCGAGCGGTGGGAGTGTGGAGGAGCTCGCAGGCGTGAGGTGGTCAAGGCCTGTTTCGCTTTGGCGGGGGGGAGTCCTTGAAGTAGGTCGTAAAAAGTGGTGGGGGGGAATGCATCACGGGATGCACCCCCAATTTGTCGGCTTCTTAGGGTGTTACCCCTTTTGAAAGCTGGGTTATATATATTTATATATATATGGTGGTCATCTGCAAAAAGGTAATTTGGTGCTCCTGGGCCGGGTTACGGCTGGGGGTAAGGTATTTGTGGGCAGATGGCCAAAATTAAGTATCGGTGGCTTCAAGGACTTGCCCCTGTCATTCTGGTTGGTTTATAATGTTATGACCCTGATAGGGTCGCAGTGGGTTATTTGTTGTTATGATGTATCCCCTTTTTTGGGGATTCCAAAAATTATGGTATTTAAAGTTATTGTTATTTAAATAATAAACGGCTGCTGTGGCCATTAAAATCCAACTCTGTTTCAGTGTCTGCTTTGAGAGGGTAGATTTACATAAGGGGAGAAGCGACTCGACTTATTTGAGTCAAGAAGAGGCCGTACTGAAAGAAGAAAAAAGGAATACGGGAAGGCCTCCATGACTAAAATAGATGGGAGGGACACAGAGTTGGCTGGCCTATGAGAGGAAAAGGGGGGGGGGACAGCAGGAGGGCTTGAGTGAGAAGGGGTGGGGATTGAAGGGGATGTACCTGTTTCCTGTTTGTGCTCTCCCTCTCTTCGCCAGGACACAGAAGCAGGAACATGTTCCCGCCCGCCCGCCCTGATGTGGATCGGTTGACCGCGGCAAAAGGTTGCTGCGGATGGTGGTTCTTCTCGTCAAAGTTTAATTGCTTATTGACATTTGTCTTTGGGGGAGGTTAAATTTTGTCATTGCAGCTGCGGGGGGGAGTCCTTGAAGTAGGTCGTAAAAAGTGGTGGGGGGGAATGCATCACGGGATGCACCCCCAATTTGTCGGCTTCTTAGGGTGTTACCCCTTTTGAAAGCTGGGTTATATATATTTATATATATATGGTGGTCATCTGCAAAAAGGTAATTTGGTGCTCCTGGGCCGGGTTACGGCTGGGGGTAAGGTATTTGTGGGCAGATGGCCAAAATTAAGTATCGGTGGCTTCAAGGACTTGCCCCTGTCATTCTGGTTGGTTTATAATGTTATGACCCTGATAGGGTCGCAGTGGGTTATTTGTTGTTATGATGTATCCCCTTTTTTGGGGATTCCAAAAATTATGGTATTTAAAGTTATTGTTATTTAAATAATAAACGGCTGCTGTGGCCATTAAAATCCAACTCTGTTTCAGTGTCTGCTTTGAGAGGGTAGATTTACATAAGGGGAGAAGCGACTCGACTTATTTGAGTCATGATTTACTGGCTTTTGAACCTTCTCAGCATTAAAGGCTATGTAAACCATTAAATGTAATTAAAATGTAAAGGAAGTGTGTTTAGTGCAACTTTATAATTACTTTTTGAGATACAGCTGCTCTGTATCCTGTATGCAGAGCAGCTGTATCTTTCGCTAGGACCTGAATCCGTCAGTGTCAGCAGGTTAAGTGGGTCTCTGACAAGCTTGATCCACCTGTAATGTATCACATCTAAGTTATGAACTTACATGCTCCATACATTAAGAAGAGTCAATGTTCGAATCCTGGGCAGCAGATCACGTTGATGCAGAACAGGTTGATCAACTACGCAACTCATATATAAAGGCATTTTCCCACTTAAGTGATAAATGTATAATCACTGGGGGCTCCATCACTAGGAACCCCACCAATCACTAGATTACGCCATTTAATGTCTATTCAATGTCTATGGGGTCAACAGAAACAGCCGAACGCTTGACTTGGCTGTCTCCATTGACCCCATAGACATTGGATGGAGCGGCAGCAGACATGCGCGATCACTGCTCCGTTCAAAATCCTCCTTACTGTGATCCTGCAGTGAGGAGAAACATGGGACAGGACCCCTGATCTAGGGATCAGTGAGGGTCCTAGTGGTGACCCTCCAATGATCATACATTTATCACCTATCCTGTCAGGGGCGTAGCTAGAGGGGGCAGGCGGGGCATGTGCCCCGGGCACAACTTACAGGGGTGTGCCAGGGCCGCACCATCCATGACAGTGGCCTGCTGCCTCTCTGAGGGGTCGGCGGCGCCACTGAAATCAACCGCCGCCACCCCCTCCTGCACTGTAATCGTACCTGCGTCTATAGGACACAGGTACAATTAGAAGCAATGAATGGCCGGGTACGTTCCGTGCCCGGCCATTCAGCGCCTTTGTACGAGTGAAGCAGCACAATACTTTGCGTCATTGTAAAGGCGCTGATTGACAGGGAAAGTAATTCTGCCCTGCCAATTAGCGCCTTTCATAGACGCAAGCGGCGTGATCACGTCATCGCGCTGCTTGCATCATTCAAACCCAGGAGACCTGCGCCGGAAGGCGCAGGAACAGGATTAAGGTGAGTTTGTATCTTTTTTTATCCTAATAAAAAAGTGTGTGGCATTATCTACGGGGGGTGGCTTTATCTACAGGGGGGGCTTTATCTATGGAGGGGCTTTATCAATGGGGGGACTTATCTACGTGGGGGCTCTATCTATAGGGGGGCTATATACTGTGGTGGGCTATATGTGGAGCACTATATACATGGGTGGGCTATATCTACAGGGGTTGGCTATCTGGCGCACTATAGGGGGAGCTATATGTGGGACACTATAGACAGGGGTGGGCTATATGGGGGGCACTATTTACAGGGGGCTCTATGGGGGGCACTATCTACAGGGGGCATGGTGTGTGTGTGTGGGACACAGTGTATAGTGCTCTTATAATTAGAGTTGCAGTGTATGGTGCTGTTATATTTAGGGGCGTAGTGTGTGGTATAATGAGAACTTTATCTTTGTTTATAGGTGTAGAAATGTTTGAAAAGTGAGAAGCTGCCGGGAGATGTCATCATAGAGGTCTGGACCGGATGGAGAAAAAGAACTAGAATCTGAGACGTCAGCGGTGAGTCACTTAATGTAAATGTTTATTCTGCCTCTAATCAGTACTGTAGTCACTGTATGATCTGCAGCGAGATGATGGGTGGTATGATTATGATATGATTTTTTTTTTGTGAAACAGCAACTCCCAGAATACCCTTACCATTGTTCGGGCCATGCTGGGAGCTGGAAACAATTTATTGCAAACCTATATGGCAGGGGTTGCACTAAATTGAGCTCTATTTGTGTTGTATATATGTACTGAATTTGGTTCTGGGGCTGTATTTACGTACTGAGCTTGGTTCTGGAGCTGTATTTATGTACTGAGCTTTGCTCTGGTGCTGTATATATGTAATGATCTTGGTTCTGGAGCTGTATTTATGTACTGAGCTTGGTTCTGTTATTGTATATATGTAATGAGCTGGGTTCTGGGGCTGTATATATGTAATGAGCTTTGTTCTGGTGCTGTATATATGTACAGAGCTTGGCACTGGAGCTGTATTTATGTACTGAGCTTGGTTCTGATGCTGTATTTACAGTGAAGGAAATAAGTATTTGATCCCTTGCTGATTTTATAAGTTTGTCCACTGTCAAAGACATGAACAGTCTAGAATTTTTAGGCTAGATTAATTTTACCAGTGAGAGATAGATTATATTAAAAAAACAAAACAAAAGCACATTGTTAAAATGATATATATTTATTTGCATTGTGCACAGAGAAATAAGTATTTGATCCCTTTGGCAAACAAGACTTAATACTTGGTGGCAAAACCTTTGTTGGCAAGCACAGCAGTCAGACATTTTTTGTAGTTGATGATGAGGTTTGCACACATGTTAGATGGAATTTTGGCCCACTCCTCTTTGCAGATCAACTGTAAATCATTAAGTTTTCGAGGCTGTCGCTTGGCAACTCGGATCCTCAGCTCCCTCCATAAGTTTTCGATGGGATTAAGGTCTGGAGACTGGCTAGGCCACTCCATGACCTTAATGTGCTTCTTTTTGAGCCACTCCTTTGTTGCCTTGGCTGTATGTTTCGGGTCATTGTCGTGCTGGAAGACCCAGCCACGAGCCATTTTTAATGTCCTGGTGGAGAGAAGGAGGTTGTCACTCAGGATTTGACGGTACATGGCTCCATCCATTCTCCCATTGATGCGGTGAAGTAGTCCTGTGCCCTTAGCAGAGAAACACCCCCAAAACATAATGTTCCCACCTCCATGCTTGACAGTGGGGACGGTGTTCTTTGGGTCATAGGCAGCATTTCTCTTCCTCCAAACACGGCGAGTTGAGTTAATGCCAAAGAGCTCAATTTTAGTCTCATCTGACCACAGCACCTTCTCCCAATCACTCTCAGAATCATCCAGATGTTCATTTGCAAACTTCAGACGGGCCTGTACATGTGCCTTCTTGAGCAGGGGGACCTTGCGGGCACTGCAGGATTTTAATCCATTATGGCGTAATGTGTTACCAATGGTTTTCTTGGTAACTGTGGTCCCAGCTGCCTTGAGATCATTAACAAGTTGCCCCTGTGTAGTTTTCGGCTGAGCTCTCACCTTCCTCAGGATAAAGGATACCTCACGAGGTGAGATTTTGCATGGAGCCCCAGATTGATGTCGATTGACAGTCATTTTGTATGTCTTCCCTTTTCTTACTATTGCACCAACAGTTGTCTCCTTCTCACCCAGCGTCTTACTTATGGTTTTGTAGCCCATTCCAGCCTTGTGCAGGTCTATGATCTTGTCCCTGACATCCTTAGAAAGCTCTTTGGTCTTGCCCATGTTGTAGAGGTTAGGGTATGCGCACACGATGAGAGGCTTTTACGTCTGAAAAGACAGACTGTTTTCAGGAGAAAACAGCTGCGTCGTTTCAGACGTAAATGCTGCTCCTCGTATTATGCGAGGCGTCTTTGACGCCTGTAATCTTGAGCTGCTCTTCATTGACTTCAATGAAGAACGGCTCAAATTGCGTTGCAAAGAAGTGTCCTGCACTTCTTTGCCGAGGCAGTCAATTTACGCGTCGTAGTTTGACAGCTGTCAAACGACGACTCGTAAATTACAGGTCGTTTGCACAGTACGTCGGCAAACCCATTCAAATGAATGGGCAGATGTTTGCCGACGTATTGTAGCCCTATTTTCAGACGTAAAACGAGGCATTATACGCCTCGTTTACGTCTGAAAATAGGTAGTGTGAACCCAGCCTTAGAGTCAGTCTGATTAATTGAGTCTGTAGACAGGAGTCTTTTATACAGGTGACCATGTAAGACAGCTGTCTTTAATGCAGGCAACAAGTTGATTTGGAGCGTGTAACTGGTCTGGAGGAGGCTGAACTCTTAATGGTTGGTAGGGGATCAAATACTTATTTCTCTGTGCACAATGCAAATAAATATATATAATTTTGACTATGTGAATTTTTTTTTTTTTTTTTTTATATAATCTATCTCTCACTGGTAAAATTAACCTAGCCTAAAAATTCTAGACTGTTCATGTCTTTGACAGTGGGCAAACTTACAAAATCAGCAAGGGATAAAATACTTATTTCCTTCACTGTATGTACTGAGATTTGTTCTGGTGCTGTATATATGTAATGAGCTTGGTTCTGGTGTTGTGTATAGAACTATATTGCTTGTAAAATGTACAAATGTTTTTATGCTCGAGTTACATAAAAAAAATGTGGAAAAGAAATGACACGTCATTGATTGGTAGAGAGAACAAACATGGCGAGGGGGGAGGAGATGTCAGGAAAGAGGTTGAATCTTTGCCCCGGGTGCTGGAGAGCCTAGCTACACCTCTGTATCCTGTGCATAGGTGATAAATGTTCTTAGTGGGAAAACCCCTTTAATGGATATTCCAGGATTTTACATTCTTGATCTGTGGTGTTCCAACCCCTGGGACCGTTACCTTGTAGCAGAAGGAAGAGGCCAGGGCTGCGGTACCTTTACTGCAGTACCAACACAGTGACACTCATCTGTGCAACTGTTTCTGGTAATGCAACACAGTCCCGCTCACTTGAATAGGCTGAGCTGCAGTACCACACAGAGTTGCAATCATATGGATGTCACTTTATCAGGTACTACAGTGGTGTACTGCTGATTGATGGGGATCCCATTGATTGCACCCTCACTGATCACACATTGATGGCCTGTCCTAAATATAGGTCATCGATGTAAATCTCTGGAAACCTGTTTAAGTAATATCACCCGACAAGGGTCAATGAGTTAGAATCCAGGGTGGTCTCCCTCTCCACCGTAGTTCTAATGTATTGAGCAACTAAACTTTGTACATTGCCCAAAGCACTATCCAAAAATTTTCATCTGTCTGTTTTCACATAGTACTGTGACAGCTTTTATATATGTAACTTATATTTTCCAGAAAAAAGGAAAGAATTTTTTCTTATACTTTCCTGGTTAAAAAAAAAATGAAAAGCAAATGTGATGGGACATGATTTACACCACTTTATTGCTCTGAGTGCACTCAAGATAACGTAGAAGTCCATTATCTTGAATGTGCAAAACAGTGTGTAAAGTAATCTGCTTACCTCCCTGGATCTGCACAACATTACAGTAGATAGAAAAAAAAGATTAAAAATATCTGCCATCTACACTAACTCCCAAACATTTATGGTATACAAACTCCTAGGGGAATGCATTCCAAATGTAATTATTTGGTGGAACACGAGATCCAGATGAACAGAAATTGATGCTGAGCTGTCATTGTTTGCCTCATTTATGTCTTATCTGTGCTGTTGAAAATAAGGAGGAGGGGGATGGGAATCTCCATAGAAACCCAAATCCTCCCCCCAAATAGCCTTCCTAACATGTACAGGGTATAAAAATTTCTTTATGTGAAAAACAACTTGACCTCGTCTTTGGAATAGTATGTGATCCTTTAAACCCATGCACAAGGCGCAGAGAGGAGAAGAAAAAAAAAAGGCTCATACATATGTATTGCTTTATGTTATGTGTTTTCGATGTTTGCATAGCTGTAGTATGCATCTGCAATTATATCACTAGAAAATGTTATATATAAACCATATTGTAGCACTTTCATACAAGGCAGATAGTGCTGGTATCATGTAGAGTATAAAAAGAACAAAACTAAATTTTGTACATGTCATGGTCCATTGGAAGCAAACAAAATCCCCATTTTTCCAAAAATATAGAAAAAGTACTTTATTTTTTATTAATTATTATATATTATTCTATCCTTTTATATCTCTCCTTTCTTTAACTGTAAATCCAAATGAGCAAGGGGTTAAAAGGGTTTTCTGGGACCTACATTTTTTTTTTAGCAGAGTAGGAAAGTGTATAAAAAACAAAACTATACTCAACTAATCAATATTTATTTTATTTTGTACACTTTCCTGCTCTTTGTTCATTTTTTTTAGGTCCCGGACAACCCCTTTAAAGGTATGTACAATTACTCCTGCAGGCACCATTGAGAAAGGCAGCTACACGCCCAGAGTAAAGTCAACGTTTGTAGAAACTCCGTGACCATGAATTACTTCCATCCGGTCGACGCCCTTCTCTCCAGAGATGTCTGCACATCCGGCCGTCCTGTTCCACAGTGACCAACCACCATGGTGCGCTCATGAGCTCAGTCCAGTCTTAAGGAGCCAGGTGTGAGATTGAGCTGATTGCTCCCAGAGCACCCTGGACTATAAGAAGGGCTCTGCCCCTTCCTGTATTGCCTGAGCTTTGTTGTCATTAACCTATTTTGTCTCTGGAAATGGTCTCCTAGTGTCTTCCAGTTCCCAGTGTTTCCTGTTCCTGCTGCCTGTAACCTGTATCCCGTGCAATCCTGGTCAAGTACCGTATTGAGTTGGAGTCGTGCTGTGCTGTGTTCCACGCCCGTCCTGTTACACCACGCCTGGTGTCTGCCTGCTGCCAAAGTCCCTTTCGAGCCTGCCTCGCTACTGTCTGAAGCAACCACAGGTATAACTATACGAACTGTAGACTTTTTACCTGTGTCCTATTGGCCAGCTGCCATACCGTTAAGGCGGTACGGCCCAGTGGGTCCACGTACCCAACGTGACACCCGGCCGTTTAAGGCTGTGTTTATATCAACTTTGTCTTTCCTTCGAGGGGTTCCGTTGGAGGTTTCCGTTGGGGGAACCCCTCAACGGAAAGGCAAATGGAAACCTTAGCTTCCGTTTGCATCACCATTCATCTCAATGGTGATGGGAATGTTGCTAATGGTTTCCATTTGTCACCGTTGTGACAGGGTTCCGTTGCTGATGTCAACGCTGAACAGGCCCTAAACCTTTAGATCCTGCAATCATTAACGATTATGGAACCTATTTTTCGCTCTCAATATATGTGTATATATATATATATATATATATATATATATATATATATATATATATGTATACCGTATATATATTTATATATATTTAAATTAATGATTAATGTCTGTTGTATGTTCTTTATGCACAGCTTCTGAAGATTTCGGACCAGGATTCAGCTCTCTGAGACCTACCGTACTCTACATATTCACGAAGGTAAATATGGCACGACTGGCTTCCACATCAAGGACCTTCCTCCATATCACATCAGATGACCTGTATTAGCCAATAGAAACTCACAGGTCCTTCATTCTTATCCTCACTCACACACACAGTTTTAGACCAGGTTTAAATAATAACACAGCTATTTTTGTTTAACACCAGGTTTCCATAACAACCCAGCCATTTTTATTTACTCTATGTGTTACTCGCCGTGAATGGACTGTACCTAAACTGAATTTGAGCATTCTCATATATTGAAAGCCAGACATGCCTCCAAAAAGGAACCCTGCACTTGGACGAAAGGCTCCTGCGGCAAAGGGCATGGCAGCTGCCCAAGCTGCTGAAACCTCTCAGCAGACCAAAGCCCGTCTCCAGGCTGACTAGATGCATCACAGCCAACCGCGACCTGCTTAAAGAGGCTCTGTCACCAGATTTTGCAACCCCTATCTGCTATTGCAGCAGATAGGCGCTGCAATGTAGATTACAGTAACGTTTTTATTTTTAAAAAACGAGCATTTTTGGCCAAGTTATGACCATTTTTGTAGTTATGCAAATGAGGCTTGCAAAAGTCCAAGTGGGTGTGTTTAAAAGTAAAAGTCCAAGTGGGCGTGTATTATGTGCGTACATCGGGGCGTTTAAACTACTTTTACTAGCTGGGCGTTCTGAAGAGAAGTATCATCCACTTCTCTTCAGAACGCCCAGCTTCTGCCAGATCACGCTGTGACGTCACTCACAGGTCCTGCATCGTGTCAGACGAGCGAGGACACATCGGCACCAGAGGCTTCAGTTGATTCTGCAGCAGCATCGGCGTTAGCAGGTAAGTCGATGTAGCTAAAGGAATGGTTGCAAAACGACTGAGAAAAACAGATCAAACGTCCGTTTTTATCGACCGACACCTGGACTGTTGTATGAATAGAAGCGCTGTGGGGAACGGACGGCATAGCAGGAGAGCACCACACCAGGTCAGGTATGTAATGTACTGTGTAATGTAATGTACTTCAATTGTATCCACATCCTTAGGAAGCGTATACAATTGAAAGCGCCGGTGAGGCAAGAGAACCATCAGTTCCCTTCCTCATCATTCGGCACTTTTCTTGTGGTGCAGGCGGCGTGATAACATCATCGTGCCACCTGCCGTCGTTCTGCTGGAGCAGACCTGTTTAGAAAAGACCAGGCCTGCATCAACGGAAATGTTATTGGTGCGCCGACGCTAGTAACTCCTAGCGCGGCAACTCCTTTGTATCTGCAGGAGTCCCCGCACTAGGCTTATAATGGCGCGCACGCACCCGAGATGCTCCAATATTCTGGCGCATCCCGGGTGATTCTGCGCCACTTACAAGGCTGAGTAAACGAAGCAGTGACAGCTCTAAGCTGTCATTGGTTAGTTAACATCACATGGTGGCCAGCTACCTAAGTTCATTGGCCTACTTTTAAAAGTAATGTAACATTACTGGATATAAATGCACTGGAAATAAATGCAAGCTGTATCTTGTAGTATATGCAACACACCATGAGTAAGGACAAGCATAGGTTAGTTTACATCACATGATCCAAGGTTACCTCAGTTCATTGACAGACTTTTAAAAGTAGGACAATGTACTGATGTAAACGGCGGGTCATAATTTGCTCCAGTCGGGAAGGGGGGTGCTGTAGGAGTGTTTTGTTTATTTCTAAAAAAGAATAAACTGTGACCTGATCAATAATAAGGGAAATAGGCCCGAGTATTCATGTGGGAGGCAGTGGAGGGAATGTTAACCCCTTCCCTCTTTGGCCACTTTTGACCTTCAGGACAGAGCCTCATTTTTCAAATCTGACAAGTTTAACTTTATGTGCAATAACTTCAGAATGCTCTTACCTATTCAAGCGATTCTGAGATCGTTTTCTGGTGACGCATTGGACTTTATGTTACTGGCAAAATTTGCTCGATACATTCAGTATTTAATTGTGAAAAACACAGAAATGTTGCGAAAAATTTCAAAAATTTGCATTTTTCTAAATTTAAATGTATCTGCTTGTAAGACAGGCAGTTATACCACACAAAATTGTTGCTAATTAACATCCCCCATATGTCTACTTTAGATTGGCATCAGTTTTTGAACATCCTTTTATTTTTCCAGGATATTACAAGGCTTAGAACTTTAGCAGCAATTTCTCACATTTTCAAGAAAATTTTAAAAGGCTATTTTTACAGGGACCAGTTCAGTTGTGAAGCGGCTTTTAGGGCCTTATTAATTAGAAACTCCCAATAAGTCACCCCATTTTAAAAACTTCACCACTGAAAGTATTCAAAACAGCATTTAGAAAGTTTCTTAACCCTTTAGAAGTTTCACAGGAATTAAAGTTATCTACAGGTGAAATTTTTAAATTTCATATTTTTTTGCAGAAATTCACTTTTAATCTATTTTTTTGTAACACAGAAAGTTTTACCAGAGAAATGCAACTCAATATCTATTGCCCAGGTTCTGAAGTTTTTAGAAATATCCCACATGTGGCCCTAGTGTGCTAATGGCCTGGAGCACCGGCTTCAGAATCAAGGGAGCACCTAGAGGATTTTGGGCCTCCTTTTTATTAGAAAATATTTTAGGCAACATGTCAGGTTTGAAGGTGCCAAAACAGTGGAAATCCCCCAAGTGACCCCATTTTGGAAACTACACCCCTCGAGGAAATTATCTAGGGGTATATTGACTATTTTCACCCTGTAGGGTTTTTGCTTAAATTATTGGAAGTAGGACAAGAAAATCGACATTCTTTTAAAGAAAATGTAGGTTTAGCTAATTTTTTCTAATTTCCACAAGGACTAAAAGAGAAAAAGCACTGCAACATTTGTTAAGCAATTTCTCCTGAGTAAAACAATACCCCCCATGTGGTCATAAACGGCTGTTTGGACACACGGCAGGGCTTAGAAGGGAAAGAGTGCCATTTGGCTTTTGGATCTCAAATTTAGCAGGAATGGTTTGCGGAGGCCATGTCACATTTACAAAGCCCCTGAGGGGACAAAACAGTGGAAACCCCCCACAAGTGACCCCATTTTTGAAACTACACTCCTTGAGGAAATTATCTAGGGGTATAGTGAACATTTTGACCCCGCAGATTTTTTTGCAGAAATTATTGGAAGTAGGCAGTGAAAATGAAAATCTACATTCTTTCAAAGAAAATGTAGTTTTAGCTAATTTTTTCTAATTTCCACAAGGACTAAAGGAGAAGAAACACTGCAAAATTTGTAAAGCAATTCCTCCCGAGTAAAACAATACCCCATATGTGGTCATAAACGGCTGTTTGGACACATGCCAGGGCTTAGAAGGGAAAGAGTGCCATTTGGCTTTTGGAGATAACATTTAGCAGGAATGGTTTGCGGAGGCCATGTCACATTTGCAAAGCCCCTGAGGCACCAAAACAGTGAAAACGACAAAAAAGTGACTCCATTTAGGAAACTACACCCCTTGAAGAATCCATCTAGGGGTGTAGTAAGCATTTTGACCCCACAGATGTTTCATAGATTTTATTATAATTAGGCAGTGAAAATAAAAAGAAAATCATTTTTCTTAAATAAGATGTCGTTTTAGCTCAAAATTTTTCTTTTTCTCAACAAATAATGGAAAAAAAGAACCCCCCAACACTTGTGAAGCATTTTCTCCCGAGTACGGCAATACCCCATATGTGGTCATAAACTACTGTTTGGGCACAGAATAGGGCTCAGAAGAGAAGGAGCGCCATTTGCTTTTGGAGTACAGATTTTGCTGCATTTGGTTTCTGGGCGCTATGTCGCATTTGCAAAGTCCCTGTGGGACCAAAACAGTGGATCCCCCAGAAGTGACCCTATTTTGGAAGCAACACCCCTCAAGGTATTCACTTAGGGGTGCTATACCTATATGGAGAGCACCAAAAAATTGTTTTTATTAAGTCATAACCCACAAGAATATGTATAATAAGTGTATGTCCCTATTGGTAAATAATATCTGGAGGAGAAGGGGCATACAAGCCCATAATAAGCATGGTGGTGACGGTGGAACGCCCGCTAAATGAAACAAAAACCTAAAGATTGGAGTCTGACACACCGGAGATCAATTAAAAAGGTATAAATTTATTAGATCAAATATACAAAAAAATGACAAACACATTAAAAACATTCACCTAGATGTAGTGAGCATATTAACTCTGCAGGTGTTTTGCAGAAATTAGTGTGCACTCGATGTTTCAAAGTGAAAATGGGATTTTTTTCCATAGATATGCCAATATGCGGTGCCCAGCTTATGGCACCATAACAAGACAGCTCTCTAATTATTATGCTGTGTTTCCCAGTTTTAGAACACCCTACATGTGGCCCTAATCTTTTGCCTGGACATTCAACAGGGCTCAGGAGTGGAGAGTACCATGCGAAGTTGAGGCCTTATTTGGCAACTTACACAGTACTGGTTCACAATTGCAGGTGTTAAGGATCTGCCAGGCACAGCTTCTGTATCCACGCCCATAGGTAATCAGCCTGCACCTGCTTCTAGGTCTGTGAGACTGACTCCATCTTCCACCACTCAGGATGGCAGGCTTAGGAGTGGGAGAGCCTATCACAGCCTGGCCAGACGGAGCTAGCTCCCGCCCTCTGTCTATTTATACCTGCCTTTCCTGTTCCTCCTTGCTTGTGATTCTTCTCTGTTGGTTTCCTGGCCCTGCTGCAGCTTCTTGAACTACTTGTCCCTGCTTCGTATTGACCCTGGCTTACTGACTACTCTTCTGCTCTGCGTTTGGTACCTCGTACACTCCTGGTTTGACTCGGCTTGTTCACTACTCTCCTGCTCTGCGTTTGGCACCTCGTACTCTCCTGGTTTGACTCGGCTCGTTTACTACTCTTGTTGCTCACGGTGTTGCCGTGGGCAACTGCCACGTTTCCCTTTGTTCTGTGTTTCCTTGTCTGGTTGACTGTCGTGCACTTAGTGAGTGTAGGGACCGTCGCCCAGTTGTACCCCGTCGCCTAGGGCGGGTCGTTGCAAGTAGGCAGGGACTGAGTGGCGGGTAGTTTAGGGCGCACTTGTCTGTTTCCCTATCCCTGTCATTACATAATCACAAGCCCATATACCTACTCTACCCTGGTCCCTCACACCACTATGGACCCCCTTGAGACCCTGGTTCAGCAAATGCAGGGTCTCTCCCTACAGGTCCAGGCCCTGGCTCAGAGGGTCAACCAGCCTGATGCTACCATGGTAGTGCCCCTCACCTCACCTCTTGAACCCCACCTCAAGTTGCCTGACCGGTTCTCAGGGGACCGGAAGACTTTTCTCTCCTTTCGGGAGAGTTGTAGGCTCTATTTTCGTTTAAAGCCCCACTCCTCAGGTTCTGAGAGCCAGCGGGTGGGTATAATTATGTCCCGGCTCCAGGAAGGGCCCCAAGAATGGGCCTTCTCCTTGGCTCCTGATGCCCCTGAACTTTCCTCCGTTGATCTTTTCTTTTCTGCTCTCGGACTCATTTATGACGAGACTGATAGGACTGCCTTTGTCGAGAGTCAGCTGGTGACCTTACGTCAGGGTAAGAGACCTGTTGAGGAGTATTGCTCTGACTTTAGGAAGTGGTGCGTAGCTTCTCGGTGGAATGACCCTGCCTTAAGGTGCCAGTTTAGGTTGGGTCTGTCGAACGCCCTGAAAGACCTGCTAGTTAGCTATCCCTCTTCTGACTCCCTAGACCAGGTTATGGCTTTAGCGGTACTACTTGACCGACGTCTCAGGGAATGACAACGTGAACGTTTTTGTGTTTTCTCCTCTGACTCCCCCATGATGCCTCCCGAGGTTCCGTTGCTTCGTTCTTCCACGGAAGACTCGGAGGTACCTATGCAACTCGGGGCCTCCGTGTCCCCCCAACAACGTAGAGAGTTCCGCAGGAAGAATGGTCTCTGCTTCTATTGTTGGGATGACAAGCATCAAGTGAACACCTGTCCTAGGCGTAAGAATAAGCAGCTGGAAAACTTCCGCGCCTAAGTGATCATCGGGGAGGTCACTTGGGCGCACAGGTATTTCCCGTAAATATGAAACGTAATAAAATCTTGCTTCCCTTTCAGGTCTCTTTTGGTGGTAGGTCTGCTACCGGCAGTGCCTTCGTGGATTCAGGGTCGTCTGCTAATATCATGTCTGTGGAATTTGCTATGTCTCTAGCTATGCCTTTGATTGATTTGCTTAAACCTGTCCCGGTAGTGGGTATCGACTCCACTCCTCTTGCTAATGGTTATTTTACACAGCATACCCCTGTTTTTGAACTCCTTGTTGGCTCCATGCATTTGGAGCAGTGCTCTGTACTGTTGATGCAGGGATTATCGTCCGATTTGGTTTGAGGCCTTCCCTGGTTGCAGTTGCATAATCCCACGTTTGACTGGAATACTGGGGAGCTTACCAAATGGGGTAATGAATGCTTGACGTCATGTTTTTCTGTTAATTCTATTTCTCCCCCTGAGGAGGTGAACACACTACCTGAGTTTGTTCAGGACTTCGCTGATGTTTTCTCTAAGGAGGCCTCCGAAGTGTTGCCTCCTCATAGAGAATACGATTGCGCTATCGATTTGGTACCAGGAGCTAAGCTCCCTAAGGTTAGGATATTTAATCTCTCTTGTCCCGAACGTGAAGCCATGAGAGAGTATATCCAGGAATGCCTGGCCAAGGGTTACATTCGCCCCTCTACTTCTCCGGTAGGTGCTGGCTTCTTCTTTGTAGGGAAGAAGGATGGTGGTCTTAGGCCATGCATTGACTACATTAACTTGAATAAGGTCACTGTAAGGAACCAGTATCCCCTTCCTTTGATTTCTGATCTCTTTAATCAGGTTCAGGGGGCCCAATGGTTCTCTAAGTTTGATCCACGGGGGGCGTATAACCTTATCCGCATCAAAGAGGGGGATGAGTGGAAGACTGCGTTTAACACGCCCGAAGGTCATTTCGAATACCTCGTCATGCCCTTTGGGTTGTGTAATGCTCCCGCAGTCTTCCAGAATTTCATAAATGAGATTTTAAGAGATTACCTGGGGGTATTTCTTGTAGTGTACCTTGATGACATACTTGTGTTTTCCAAGGACTGGTCCTCCCACATTGAACATGTCAGGAAGGTGCTCCAGGTCCTTCGGGAAAACAAACTATTTGCGAAGACCGAAAAATGTGTGTTTGGGGTGCAGGAGATACCATTTTTGGGTCAAATCCTCACTCCTCATGAATTCCGCATGGACCCCGCCAAGGTCCAGGCTGTGGCGGAATGGGTCCAACCTGCCTCCCTGAAGGCGTTACAGTGCTTCTTGGGGTTCGCTAATTATTACAGGAGATTTATTGCTAACTTCTCGGTCATCGCTAAGCCTCTTACGGACCTCACTCGCAAGGGTGCTGATCTCCTCCGCTGGCCTCCTGAGGCTGTCCAGGCTTTTGAGGTCCTTAAGAAGTGCTTTATCTCGGCCCCGGTGTTGGTTCAGCCCAACCAAATGGAGCCATTTATCGTGGAGGTTGACGCGTCCGAGGTGGGAGTGGGGGCTGTCTTGTCCCAGGGTACCAGGTCCCTCACCCATCGCCGTCCCTGTGCCTACTTCTCCAGGAAGTTTTCGCCCACTGAGATTAACTATGATATTGGCAACCGCGAACTCGCATTTGAAGAGTGGCGCCACTTCCTGGAGGGGGCTAGGCACCAGGTAACAGTCCTTACCGACCACAAGAATCTGGTTTTCCTAGAAATGGCCCGGAGGCTAAACCCGAGACAAGCTCGATGGGCGTTATTTTTTACCAGATTCAATTTTTTGGTTACCTATAGAGCTGGGTCTAAAAATATTAAGGCTGATGCACTGTCGCATAGCTTCATGGCCAGCCCTCCTTCGGAGGAAGATCCTGCTTGTATTTTGCCTCCAGGTATAATCATTTCCTCTATTGATTCTGATTTAGGCTCTGAAATTGCTGCTGATCAAGGTTCAGCTCCCGGGAACTTTCCTGAGAACAAGCTGTTTGTTCCCCTGCAATTCCGGCTAAGGGTACTTAGGGAAAATCATGACTCCGCACTATCTGGTTATCCAGGCATCCTGGGTACCAAGCACCTCATTGCCAGAAACTATTGGTGGCCTGGGTTGCCTAAAGACGTTAAGGCCTACGTCGCCGCTTGTGAGGTGTGTGCTAGGTCCGAGACTCCCAGGTCCCGACCAGCGGGCTTACTACGTTCTTTGCCCATTCCCCAGAGACCTTGGACCCATATCTCCATGGATTTTATCACCGATTTGCCTCCATCTCAAGACAAGTCGGTGGTGTGGGTTGTAGTAGACCGCTTCAGTAAGATGTGCCACTTTGTGCCCCTCAAAAAACTACCCAATGCTAAGACGTTAGCTACCTTGTTTGTCAAACACATCCTGCGTCTCCATGGGGTCCCTGTCAATATTGTTTCTGACAGAGGGGTACAATTTATTTCTTTGTTTTGGAGAGCCTTCTGTAAAAAGTTGGAGATTGATCTGTCCTTCTCCTCTGCCTTCCATCCTGAAACTAATGGCCAAACCGAGAGGACTAATCAGTCTCTAGAACAATATTTAAGGTGTTTTATCTCTGACTGTCAATATGATTGGGTCTCATTCATTCCCCTCGCCGAATTTTCCCTTAATAACAAGGTCAGTAACTCGTCAGGGGTCTCCCCCTTTTTCTGTAATTTTGGGTTTAATCCACGGTTCTCCTCCGTTTCACCTGGTAGTTCCAACAGTCCCGAGGTAGAGGTCGTTCATCTGGAACTGTGCACAGTCTGGGCCCAGGTTCAGAAGAACCTAGAGGCGTCCCAGAGCATACAAAGAACTCAGGCAGATAGAAGACGTTCTGCTAACCCCTTATTTATGGTCGGGGATCTGGTGTGGCTATCGTCAAAGAACTTGCGCCTTAAAGTCCCGTCCAAGAAGTTTGGTTTATAGGGCCGTACAAGGTCATTGAAGTACTCAATCCTGTCTCCTTCCGACTGGAGTTGCCCCCATCTTTTCGAGTACACGACGTGTTTCATGCCTCCCTCCTTAAATGCTGCTCCCCGTCCTTGGCTCCCTCGAGGAAACCTCCTGTCCCCGTTCTCACCCCTGAGGGGGTAGAATTCGAGGTGGCCAAGATTGTGGACAGCAAGATGGTCCAAGGCTCCCTCCAGTACCTGGTCCATTGGAGAGGATATGGGCCTGAGGAGAGGACTTGGGTACCCGCCCGGGATGTTCACACTGGGGTATTGGTCAGGAGGTTTCACCTTCGTTTCCCCAATAAACCAGGTCCATCTAGAAAGGGTCCGGTGGCCCCTCATAAAAGGGGGGGGGTACTGTTAAGGATCTGCCAGGCACGGCTTCTGTATCCACGCCCATAGGTAATCAGTTTGCACCTGCTTCTATGTCTGTGAGACTGACTCCATCTGCCACCACTCAGGATGGCAGGCTTAGGAGTGGGAGAGCCTATCACAGCCTGGCCAGACGGAGCTAGCTCCCGCCCTCTGTCTATTTATATCTGCCTTTCCTGTTCCTCCTTGCTTGTGATTCTTCTCTGTTGGTTTCCTGGCCCTGCTGCAGCTTCTTGAACTACTTGTCCCTGCTTCGTATTGACCCTGGCTTACTGACTACTCTTCTGCTCTGCGTTTGGTACCTCGTACACTCCTGGTTTGACTCGGCTTGTTCACTACTCTCCTGCTCTGCGTTTGGCACCTCGTACTCTCCTGGTTTGACTCGGCTCGTTTACTACTCTTGTTGCTCACGTTGTTGCCGTGGGCAACTGCCCCGTTTCCCTTTGTTCTGTGTTTCCTTGTCTGGTTGTCTGTCGTGCACTTATTGAGTGTAGGGACCGTCGCCCAGTTGTACCCCGTCGCCTAGGGCGGGTCGTTGCAAGTAGGCAGGGACTGAGTGGCGGGTAGTTTAGGGCGCACTTGTCTGTTTCCCTATCCCTGTCATTACAGCAGGCCTCTGATGTGAAATAATAAAAGAAACCCCTGACAAGTGATGCCATTTTGGAAACTGCACGCCTCAAGGCATTTATTAAGGGGTGTAGTGAGCAGTTTCACCCCACAGGTCTTTTCCCTAAATTATTGCGCTGAGGATGGTGCAAAGTAAAAATTAACATTTTTCCCTAGATATGCCATTTCAATGGCAAATGTCGCGCCCAGCTTGTGTCACTGGGGACACACACCAAAAATTGTTAAAAGGGTTCTCCTGGGTATGGCGACGCTATATATGTGGAAGTAAAGAGCTGTTTGGGCACGCTTTAGGGTTCAGAAGGGAGGGAGCGCCATTTGGCTTTTGGAGCGTGGATTTTGCTTGGTAGTAGTTTTGTTTGGAGTATTATTGGTGTTTCCGTTTATAATGTGGGGCATATGTGGGCTGGGCAGAGTACATCAGGGGCATAATCAGGTATAATAATAATAAGGTAATAAAATAATCCATAGATGTGTGTTACGCTGTGCTCAATCCTTTCTGCACAGGCCGGTGTCGCACTGATAAATGGGTAATAGAAAAGATCGCCTATCACACATAAATATTGTAACAGAGAGACCACAATGGTGTGCACCACCAGGATGAGCAGAAATTTGATTAGGAAAGGGGAAGGGGAAAGAATGTGGTCTGAAGATTAATAATTAACTTTTATTAGTTAGTTTAAAATAAACAAATGTAATTAAAATGGCTAAAGTGCAAAAATGGGTATGTGTGAGTGACCCCCAAACTCACATACCCCTTGGCCAATTGGAAATGTACAAATTATGTCATGCTGCCGATGGAGTTGAGCTGCTATGTGGGTGGTTAGGACACGAACGTGATCTGCAAAATACTGTATCAAGTTATACTTTATTAGTGAAACAAAACCCAGGTATATAACTGGGATGTTGTTACAATGTATTCATGCGTTATAAGCTATGAATTGTAGACTCTACAGCAGGCAGACCCCTACAAGTAAGCCAGGTATAAATGCCGTTAACCCCACCTGGTCTGGGTGGGGAATGAAGCAGGGAGATCACTGGTTATCCCATTCCAGAACAAACAGCGCACAATTAGTTAACGCTGTAGTTCAATAGGTTATGTCCATAAATGTCTCAACTGTTAGGAGAGCCAGCATAAGTCCCCACAAAGTCAGCACGTCTCACTGGGGAAAATATGACGATTACTGGGTCTCGCTCTGTGATCAGAGCGAGACTACGCGAGTGACCCGCACAGAGCAGCGCCTGTGGATTAGCGTTAAGGCAGCGAATAGCTCTCCGCTGCTGTGAAATGTAAACACATACCCCCGCAAGGACAGAACGTCCCGCCGGAGGAGGAAGCAACAGTGCGTTCTCTGAACGCCAGGTCTCGCTCTGGAGTCAGGGCGAGAACTGTACACCCGACGCGCGTTTTGCCAGAAGAAGCCAGAATGCTGGCGAAACGCGCGTCGGGTGTACAGTTCTTTTAACCTACCTAATCTACCTAATCTTTTAATCTATTGGCCTCTTGTCTCAATTTTCAATTGCAGTTCATACTTACCTGCAGTTGTATCTGCCTCCGTCAGAAGCTGTCAGCCGCTCTGCACTAACAGCGAGATCCCGCGATACCTGCGCGGGAACTCGCGTTGTCTCGCCCTGACTCCAGAGCGAGACCTGGCGTTCAGAGAACAAAATCCTTTTTATTCAAATATAAAAATATATACATTTTGAAGAATCTGTAGTGGAGTATCTTTTTTTAGCAATTTTACCAAATTTACAATGTTTTCTTTGCATGTGAACATATCCTAAAAAAAAATAAGTTTATGGCTAATTGTATTTTTTTGGGCAAAATCTCTTGAAATAGTTTCAAAATAGTAAATAGTAAAGATATTTAATAAATTTGCTTAACCCCTCAATGACCCAGCCATAATTAGTTTTTACGTTTTAGTTCACTCCCCGCCTTCCAAGTGCCATAACGTTTTTATTTTTCCGACAATAGAGTGGTGTGAGGGCTTATTTTTTGTGGGAGGAGCTGTAGTTCCTATTGGCACCATTTAAAGTACCATATAATGTACTGGGAAACTGAAAAAAAATTCTTTGTTGGGTGGAAATGGAAAAAAACAACTAAATTCCTCCATTGTTTTTGTTTTTTTACGGCATTCACTGTGCGGTAAAAATGACAACTTAACTCTATTCTGCGTCTCAATACGATTATGGTGCAACCAAATTTATATATATTTTTATATTTGACTACTTTTACAAAGAAAAACCTATTTGTTAAAAAAAATTGTTCTGTTTCACCACATTCTGAGAGCCATAACTTTTAATTTTTTCTGTGGATTGAGCGGTGTGAGGGCTTATTTTTTTGCGGGACAAGCTGAAGTTTTTATTGCTACCATTTTTTGGTTCATACGTTTTGATAAATTTTTATTAAAAAAAAATTTCAGCGCTGAGGTGACCAAAAAACTACGATTCGTGTTAAATAATGGTATATTGTAATAGTTCGGACTTTTACGGATGCAGCGATACCAATTTTCTTTTTTTTTTTACATTGTGCTTGGGGAAAAATGGGAAAAGTATTTTTTTACATTTTTGTATTTTTTGAAATGTATTTAACTTTTTTTTACACATTTTTAGTCTCCCTAGGGTATTTGAACCAGCGATCATTAGATCTCTAGATCGCTGATACAATACACTGCACTATAAATGTTTTGCAGTATATTGTCATTTCTACAGGCTCTTGCTAAGCAGTGCCGGAGGCATGGCTTAGCAGAGGCAGACAGGAGGCAGACCTGGGGTCCTTTATTAGGCCCCCAAGCTGCCAATACTACCATCGGGGGCGTTGGGCTGTCTAAGTGAGCTGCCCCCCTCCCAATGGTTTAAATGCTGCGGTCGCTATTGACTAGTTACAGCGATCGCTGTTCCTGGCCGTTAAAGCAGTGTGTCAGCTGTAATAAACACCCCCCCCCCTCTGCTCCATGACGTGTATTTTTGTCATATGTCGGTAAGGGGTTAAAGGAAATCTCGACTACTGGTGACAATTTAAAGAATTAGGCACTTTATAGATTTATTGATCACTAATCTGCACCCTGTGGCTTTCTAGCTGTTGTTAATCATTCTTAACAAATCAGTCTCACAAAGAATATGAAACATATTCATTCCTATATATGGTAAGCTGCATTTGCATTGTAATGGTACTGACAACCAGTCCAGCAAAAGCGCACCCACTACCAGACTTGGCGCTAGCTGCCTGACTCGGCAACAGGTGGCGAACTAACGCTGCAACGCCCATGAAGGAAATAGGGCCTTGCCTAAAGCAGATAAACCACCCTGAAAAGGTAAACCCACTATCTGGAACCTAGCTAACAGACCCTGAGTGAACCCTGTTGGTGGAAAATATTATTTTGCGTTCACCAGGCAGCTGCAGCGGACAGGTAGAGAAGCCAGACTAGCCAAGGTCAGCAACTGAGCGGTAACACAGTATAAAATCAGCAGGTGACCATCAGCTGACCCACCACTACACCAATGCCTTTACCCTGTGCCAGTCACTGCACTGGTTGCCCATTCCCATCAGAATTCAATTCAAACTTATTAGGGTATGTTCACACGCAGAGTCAAAAACGTCTCAAAATACGGAGCTGTTTTCAAGAGAACACAGCTCTTGATCAGACGTTTTTTGTGCCACTTGCGATTTTCGAGCTTTTTTCGCGGCGTTTTTTATGGCCGTTTTTGGAGCTTTTTTCAATAGAGTCTATGAAAAACGGCTCCAAAAACGGCCCAAGAAGTGTCCTGTCCTGGAAAGTGAGGATTGTCTTACAATGACTGATTGCGAGGAAGAGCTTTGAAAAAAAAGGGAGGAGAAACCAAAGATGATTTAATACAGACAAAGACTTATAGGTCTAGTTGATGACCAGTTGAATAAGATATAGTGCATTCGTAATGTCTTCAGACCCTTTCACTTTTTTCCAATTTTCTTATGTTGAGGCCTTGTGCTAAAATAAAGAAAATTCAAGTTTTTCCCCAGCATTCTGCACTTAATACCCGATAATGACAGAGAAAACAGGATGTTAGAATTTTTTTTAAATTGATTAAAAATGAAAAACTCAACTTTCACATGGACATAAGTATTCAGACGCTTTTCTATCACACTTGAAATTTAGCTCTGGGGGCCTGCCATTTCTCTAGATCATCTTTGAAATGTTTCTACACCTTGATTGGAGTAAATCTGTGGTAAATTCATTTGATTGGACATAATTTGGAAAGACACACCCCTGTCTATATAACGTCTCACAATGATAATGCATATCAGAGCAAAAACCAAGCCATGAGGAGGAAAGAACTGCCTGTAGAGCTCAGAGACATAATTGTGTGGAGGCACAGATCTGGAGAAGGGTACAAAACAACACAGTGGCCTCCATAATTATTAAATGGAAGAAGTTTGGAACAACCAGGACTCTTCCTAGAGCTGGCTCCCCCACCAAACTAGGGGAGAAGGGGAGAAGGGTCTAGGTAAGTGAGGTGACCAAGAACCTAATGGTCATTCTGGCTGAGCACCAAAGATTTTGTGTGCAGATGGGAGAAACTTCCAGAAGGTTAACCACCACTTCAGCACTTCACAAATCTGGGCTTTATGAAATAAAGAAAGACGACTCTCCTCAGTAAAACACACATGAAAGCCTGCCTGGAGTTTGGAAAAAAAGCACCTAAAGACTCTCAGACTGTGAGAAACAAGATTCTGTGGTGTGATGAAACCAAGATTGAACTTTTTGGCCTCAATTCTAAGCATCATGCCTGGAGGACACCAGGCACTGCTCATCACCTGCTCAAAACCATCCCTACAGTGAAGAATGGTGGTGGCAGCATGTGGGAGTGTTTTTCAGAGTCTGGGACAGGGAGACTGGTCAGGGTTGAATAAAAGATGAATGGAGCAAAGTACAGAGATATTTTTAATGAAAACCTGATCCAGAGTGCTCTGGACCTCAGCCTGGGGCCAAAGGTTCAACTTCTTACAAGACAATGACCCTAAGCACACAGCCAAGACAACACAGGAGTGGTTTAGGGACAACTCTGTGAATGTCCTTGAGTGGCCCAGCCAGAGCCCTGACTTGAACCCAATCGAATATCTCTGGACGCTGAAAATGTCTGTCCGCCTACAGTCCCCATCCAACCTGAGAGAGCTTGAGAGGATCTGCAGAGAAGATTGGCAGAATATCCTCAAATCCAGTTGTGCAAACCTTGTGGCATCATACCCAAGAAGACTGGAGGTTGTTATAGCTGCCAAAGGTGCTTACTACGTACTGAGTAAAGGGTCTGAATCAGGGCCGGCTTTAGGTTGGATGGCGCCCTGTGCAGGACTTTCTATTGCTGCCCTCCTCAAATAAAAAATGAACCACAAATATACTGTACATAAAGATATATTTAGACATACAGGCAAATATGTGCACATACATAGGTAAATTTGATAGGCTGTCAGGGGGGGAGTAACCCCGATGGTCTGTGGTCGTGGATGCTACAATATGTATACATGCCTCGTGTGTGTGTGTGTGTGTGTGTGTATGTGTGTGTAAATATGTATACATGCCTCATGTGTATGTGTATGTATATATGCCTCGTGTGTGTGTGTATACATGCCTCCTGTGTGTGTATGTAAACATGCCTCCTGTGTGTGTATACATGCCTCGTGTGTGTGTGTGTGTGAGTATGCATGCCTCCTGTGTGTGTATGTATACATGCCTCGTGTGTGTGTGTGTGTATGCATGCCTCCTGTGTGTGTATGTATACATGCTTCGTGTGTCTGTGTGTATATATATATACATGCCTCCTGTGTGTGTATGTCTATATATATATATATATATATACATATAGATATATATATCTATATGTACAAAAAATAGAGACCAGAAGCAGCACTCAAATAGCAAAAAATGTGAATTTATTTACCCAACAAAGCAACGTTTCACTTCCTCCATGGAAGCATTTTCAAGCCTGAAAATGCTTCCATGGAGGAAGTGAAACGTTGCTTTGTTGGGTAAATAAATTCACATTTTTTGCTATTTGAGTGCTGCTTCTGGTCTCTATTTTTTGTATATTTATGAGGAGCGCGTCACTCCTTTTTTTTTAAGCTAGCACCAGCCGTTTTTGGTATTTACACTGTGCTGCTCCTACTATTTGCTTGAGTTTATATATATATATATATATATATATGTATATATATGTATATATATATATATATATATATATATATATATATATATATTTATATATAGACATACACACACAGGAGGCATGTATATATACACACACACACACACACACACGAGGCATGTATACATACACACAGGAGGCATGCACACACACACACACACACACACACACACACACACACACACACACACACACGAGGCATATATACATACACATGAGGCATGTATACATATTTACACACACACACACACACACACACACACACACACACACACACACACACACACACACACACACACACGAGGCATGTATACATATTGTAGCATCCACGACCACAGACCATCGGGGTTACTCCCCCCCTGACAGCCGCAGCCATGGATCTGTGAGCGCTGGCCCCCATCTCCTCCCCAGGAGACGCGAGCGCTCACTTCCACTCCGTTCTGCTGTGTCCCGTAGGGTGCGAGCGCACGCTCGTGCCTTGCCATAAAGGGCCAGCGCAAATGAAAATAATCATAAATTTACCCATGATCCCTGGACTATAAAAAGGGCTCTGCCCTTTCACTCATTGCCCGTGCATTGTTGTGTTTACCCGTTAGTATTGAAAATGGTCCCTTAGTGTTATTCAGTTCCCAGTGTTCCCGTACCTGCTACCTGTAGCCTGTATCCCGTGCGACCATTGGTCCTGTGCCTTAGAAAGTTGGAGTCGTGTTGTGCCATCGGTCATGCCTGCTGTGTTACACCATGCCTGGTATCTGCTGCCTAGGTCTCATCTGAGCCTAGCCGTTACTACTGTCTAAACTGCTACAGATACCCTTGTGCTTGGACTATATAGACATTGACTTGGTACACTGTTTGGCAAGCTGCTATCCTGCTATGGCGGTGTGGTCCAGTGGGTCCACATACCCACAGATCGTGAGAGTACGCTCAGGCCATGGACCCCGCTGGTCAACCCAAGACCATGACGACGTCACAAGCCATGCAGGCAGACCTGCGAGACCTTCAGTCATGACAAGACCAATTCCTCCTGGCAGTGAACTCCATTACATAGCGACTTGGTGCGCAAGCTGCAGCCATCACGGCACCGGTTTCTGTTGCTCTGGCTGTTCCTCCTACTACACCTCCTGTCAGTACCGGTGCCGACTCCAGATTTTCGCTGCCATTACCTCCTTGCTATGACGGAGAACCGAGTACTAGCAGGGGATTTATGAACCAGTGCCAGATGCGCTTCAGTCTACATGCCAGAGCATTTCCCTCCGATGGCGCAAGGATTGCTTTCATAATCTCTCTCCTTACTGGCAAGACCCTAGCATGGGTGAATCCTATCTGGGAACATCAGGGATCAGAGACCCGTGACTTCCAGTGTTGCCTATACACTTTTTGCATGGTATTTGAGGAACCTGAACGAGTCTCGTCAGCAGCTGCATCTCTGCTTACCATTCGACAGGTAGACCTCTCCATCGGCGAGTACGCCATTCAGTTTCGCACCCTGGTGGCAGAGCTGTCCTGGAACTACGAGGCCTTGGTGGCTACGTTCTGGCAGGGACTGTCTTCCGAGATTAAAGACGAACTTCCAGCTCGTGATCTGCCACCTACCCTGGATGACCTCATTCTTCTTGCCACCCAGATTGACATGAGGATCCGGGAGCGATCCCAAGAGGTTCATCGGGAGTGAAGATTCCCCAGGCTCGCTCCTACTTTCCAGCAATCCCTTTTGCCCTCACCAGTTGTTCTACCAGAGGAGGCTCTGCAGGTGGACTGGCACAAATTGTCAGCCCAGGAGAAACAACGCAGACGCACTTCGGGACTTTGTCTGTATTGCGGCCTCGGAGGCCATGTTATGCATCTGTGTCCTCATGAGCCAAAGAAACTCCAATGCCTAGGATTGGTTGGAGAGACAACCCTAGGTGGAACAACACTGAATAAAAAATTATCTTCAAGACTGTCCATCCCCGTGACCATAGAGTCCGGCTAGAAGATGCACCGGGTCTCTGCCTATCTGGACACTCGGTCCGCAGCAAACTTCATCCAGAAAGACCTAGTGGATCTTCTCTAGTTACCCACAGTCCCTCTGAAGACATCTTTGACTGTTGCTTCGGTGAATGGACTGCTTCTGCCCGACCCGATTGTCTTCAGCAAGAAGGAGGCTGAGACGCTTCCCCCACACCGGGCTTATAACTGTCCCATTGAACTGGTGAAAAATGCGTCCCCTTCCCGTGGACGGGTATACCCTCTCTCCTTGCCAGAGACTCAGTCTATGTCGATCTATATCGAGGAGAATCTGGAGAGGGGTTTCATACAAAAATCCTCCTCCCTGGCCGGGGCCGGATTCTTCTTTGTCAAGAAAAAAGACGGATCTCTTCGACTTTGCATTGACTACCGTGGTCTCAATCAAATCACGGTCAAGAACAAATATCCGTTGCCACTAATTTCAAAACTCTTTGACCGCATACGAGGAGCCAAGATTTTTTCTAAACTAGACTTGCGTGGGGCTTACATTTTGATCCGGATCCGCCAGGGTGACGAATGGAAAATGGCATTCAACACTCGAGACGGTCACTATGAATACCTGGTAATGCCCTTCAGTCTGTGTAACGCTCCCGTGGTATTCCAATAATTTGTCAATGATATCTTCAGAGATCTCCTCTATGTCTGTGTTGTGGTCTATCTCGATGATATTCTGATTTTTTTCTCCAGATCCGACAACTCATCGGAGGCATGTCCGTCAAGCTCTGCTGCGATTAAGGGAGAATCATTTGTATCCCAAGCTAGAGAAGTGCATTTTTAAGAAGGATTCTCTACCCTTCCTGGGCTATATAATCTCGGACTAAGGCCTCAAGATGGATCCTGAGAAGGTAAAGTCCATCCTGGAATGGCCACGTCCTCAAGGCCTGAGGTCCATACAGCGTTTTTTGGAATTCGCTAGCTTCTACTGGCAGTTTATCCCAAACTTCTCTTCACTGATGGCACCCATCTCTACCCTCACCAAAAAAGGTATGAACGCCAAGGTGTGGACTCCAGAGGCACAATCTGCATTCAATAACCTTAAGGGCGGATTTACACGAGCGTGTGCGTTTTGCGCGTGCAAAAGGTACTTAACAGCTCCGTGTGTCAGCCCCGTATGATGCGCGGCTGCGTGATTTTCGCGCAGCCGCCATCATTATGACACTCCGTTTGGATGTTTGTAAACAGAAAAGCAGTGGTATGTGGCTATTATTCCAGACTATTTTAGTCCGCAGAACACAGTTACTCGATTGGAGATCGGGAATTACTGGCCATCAAATTGGCTCTGGAGGAGTGGAGACATCTACTAGAGGGTGCAGCTCACCCCATCCTGATATATATGGACCACAACAACCTCATCTATCTCCAGTCGGCCCAATGACTGAACCCCCGTCAAGCCAGGTGTTCGCTGTTCTTTGCTTGGTTCCAGTTTGTGCTCCACTACCGCCCTGCCGACAAAAATGTGAGGGCCGATGCCTTGTCCAGGTCGTTTGAGACAGAAGACATCGTGGACTCTCCACAAATTATCATTGGTCTATCCTGTATCATCTCGGTTAACCCTCTGCAAGTTAGAGACATCCCTCCGGGGAGGACTTTTGTGCGTTTGGAAGACAGGAGGAGAGTCCTTCGCTGTGCATACAGCTCCAAACTTGCGGGGCACGTGGGTGCTTGTCCGTAAGACCCAAGATTTGATCACCCATCATTTCTAGTGGCCCACGCTGCCCAAAGACATTGTGGACTTTGTCTCGTCCTGCACGGTGTGCGCTGCCAATAACGTTGCTCACTCCAAGCCTGTCGGTCTGCTCTAATCTCTGCCTGTGCCCAACGCTCCCTGGCAGCATTAAGCAATGGACTTTGTCACAGACCTTCCGTCCTCTGCTGGATGCAATACGGTCTGGGTGGTGGTGGTCTGGTTCTCAAAAATGGCTCACTTTGTTCCACTGACCGGCCTACCTTCTGCTTCTCAACTGGCCAACCTCTTCATCCAACACATCTTCCGCCTGCATGGCTTACCTCTGCATATCGTGTATGATTGGGGGGTTCAGTTTACCTCAAAATTCTGTAAGCCCTCTGTAAACTCCTTGATGTAAAGTTGGACTTTTCCTCAGCCTACCATCCCCAGTCCAATGGCCAAGTCGAGAGGATCAATCAGATCATGGAGAACTATCTGCAACATTTAATCTCCAGGCAGCAGGATGACTGGGTGCAGATTCTTCCCTGGGCTGAGTTCTCCAACAACAACCACACATGCGAGTCCACTGCCTCCACACCATTCTTTATTGTCTATGGCCAATATCCACTAATGCCTCTTCCTGTTTCTGCTACGTCCCAGGTGCCTGCAGCTGACTCTGCATTCCGGGACTTTTTACGGATCTGGCAGCAAACCCGGTCCTCTATTCTGCTGGCGGTCTATCGCATTAGGCGAAAGGCAGACACGAGGAGAAGAGAGCCGCCTCAGTTTCTTCCGGATACCAAGGTCTGGCTGTCCTGAAGAAATATCCGGCTTAGGGTTTCGTCATACAAATTTGCTCCCAGGTTCCTCGGACCCTTTGGGAACCTCCAGCAGATCAACCCGGTCTCTTATAAGCATAGGCTGGCCGCTACTCTCAGAATTCCCAACTCCTTTCATGTGTCTCTTCTGAAGCCTCTGGTCCTGAACCGCTACTTTAAGACTCTTAGCCCTGCAGTTGCCTTTAGCGGTTTTGCCGATGTATTTGAGGTCAAGGAGACCTTGGACTTCAAGAGGATAAGAAGAAAAGCCTTTTATTTGGTGGATTGGAGGGGTTTTGTCCAGAAGAAAGGTCCTGGCAGCCAGAGGAGAACTTCACTGCTCCTACCCTTGTGAAGAAGTTTCTTTCCCGCTCTGGCCCCAAGAAGAGTGGGCGTAAGAGGGGGATACTGTAATGCCCATGGCCACGTACCGTCGGGATTACTCACATCCCGATGGCCGCAGCCATGGATCTGTGAGCGCTGGCCCGCATCTCCTCCTCAGAAGACGCCAGTGCTCACTTCCACTCCACTCTGTGGTATCCCGTAGGGTGCGTGCGCACATTCGTGCCCGGCCTTAAAGGGCCAGCGCTCGCACCATAAAAGTATTTAAAATTAGCCCATGAACACCCACTATAAGAAAGGTCCTGCCCCTTCCTTCATTGCCTGAGCGTTGTTGTATTTACCCGTATTAGTCTTTGAAAATGGTCCCTTAGTGTTTTCCAGTTCCCAATGTTCCCGTATCTGCTACCTGTAACCCATGCTACCTTGTTCCCATGGCATAGAGAGTTAGAGTCGTGTTGTGCCATATACTTTGCATGCTGTGTTACACCACGCCTGGTGTCTGCCTGCTGCCAAGGTCTCATCTGAGCCTAACCATCGCTACTGTCTGAATTACCACAGGTACCTTTATTCGAACTTATTTGAACTATAGACATTGACTTGGTATCGTGTTGGCCAGCTGCTATACTGCTACGGCCCAGTGGGTCCACATACTCACAGATTGTGACAACATAGAGCATGTTTTCCCAGACCATCATGGACTCCCTGTCTCCAGTTGGCCCTGGCATCTGCCTATGTTTGTCTGGTGCTGACGCCAGCCCTTGCTGAAGTGGTCATTCCTTTACTTCTATGCCAAAACACTTCGAGACCGTCACATAATTACATGTGTTGTGTACAATCTATTTCTTAGCTGCCATACCCAATTGCCAGACTGTATTTTTTATAGCGTCTAGATTTTGTGTGTTATTTTTTGGTGTGCTACATTTTTAGAATGGTTAGAAAGGATTCCAGTATAATATATTATAGGGGTTATCATGTTCTAATTATTAAGATAGACAATTTATTAATGTACATGGAGGGATAAGTTTATGTATCAAAGTTATACATGGCCGATTCGCCCAATGCATACTAATGCAGGATCACTATCTCTACATCTCTATTCATGCACAGATGTATGAGGACATGCTGTCACTCAGAAAGATTAATATCCTGGACAAAAATTTAACATGCATAATAATTAATTTAGGCTTGACGACTTGGCATATGTTCACAGTAAATATATGTGTGATCAATACTCTAAACAATGTGTAGATATAGTACTGTATATGGCTGAAAAAGTTAATTAGCATGTTCATGATAGATCCCAAAAATTCAGGGCTGATATTTAGTAGGAGGAGGGAGAAGAAAGATTACGCTCAGAAACATGATAATGTGGACTATGGTTTCTATTTAAGTGCTGCGCAGAGAGCATGTAATAACCCGACACAGAAAGTCAATTTATATATGTATACAGCTAACATAGTAGGTATTAGTTTAGAGCCTGTATTTTGGGATTTACCATTCTACATTACCTGAATTTACAATGTTATTCCTTAGGAAATTTTTATTATGGTCACACTTTATTTTAACTTTAAACTTTTATTACAAATAAGTTAATTTTATTTTAACTAAAAGATCAGAGTAGTGATCCATTAATTCTGCTCCCCACTAGCTACAAACAGGCCATGTCAATTCGTATAGGAACATGAAAGTTGTGGAGGAGCACTCTACGGTGCTGATTCCAGACTTTTTTCTGTATTTTTGTCACCTCTCTTTCTTCTTTTATCTGAACTTCAATGTTGTGGGCATTTGGCCGTAATGGTGATTTGGCAGCTTTAGCAGTGATGGTGATTTCTGGGGATGGAGGCAGTTATAGAGTAAAGGATGGAGAAGGGATGGATTTTTGGAGTATTGGCTGGTAGTAGGCATGCCCCAGCAGTGTAGGGAAGTTTATATAAGTGTGGGTGGTGGTGCCCTTCAATGGACTACATCAGTAAATTGGAAGAATTTTTACTAAGTTGTTATCCATCCTCACTGTAAACCCTTTTTGAGGAAGATGATGTGCATCTGGCTATTGATATATCACTGAAACTTGGCGTTCTTGACTAAACTTCTGTGCTATTTTTTATTCTTTCCTATTTCCAGTCAAAACTGATCCCCTTCTTGTGGCTTGATACTGTGCTTGACTGTCTTAATGCTGATTCATGATTCCTGGCCTATACTTACTATATTTTCACTGTGTAGGCCTTTCTTTGATACTTCACTGATCTTTTTGTTCTCCTTGGACCTGTACTGATTGTCTAATTTTGACTGATGGTCTGTCCTGTTGATGATCTTTTCTGTTTGTGTTCTTTTTCAGCACCGTTCCTGGTTCTGGTCCAAGTAATCTACTGCCCTGGACTGTAGGCCACAACCCAGCTGCCACTAGTAGGGTATACCCAAAATGCACCAGGTGGTTTAGAACTCAGTCAATGCGATTCCTCCTTGGGGGAGACACTAGACAGAATGTGTTAAGACCCATGTATTGGGGGAGCCAACATTTTACACTAGTGATATAGAGAGGGACTACACTGTATGTAACATCCAGCAGTAGCCTATAATCAAGTATTACTCTGACTAAAATAGCTTTCATTAGATTAAAGAAAAAGTTCAGAGTCCTACTTTCATTATTATATTGTTTTCTTCTCCTAAAGACGGCCTTTACTGTTCTTCTTTAATAAATGAGGGAGTTCACCTACATACTCTAAGTTTCAAGAGCTTTCTACAATGTAGAGATATTTTACCCAACAGCGTTACATTTCATATAAAGAATCAAATAAGGGTTCTCTTTTTAAAGTATAGCTTTGAAATCCGGTTATTATAAAGACGTTCCATGCACCTTTTGAACTCCTGCTCTTCTTACAGGAAAATAGTGAGGAAGTATTATTGACTAACATAATGATACTGAAGGAATAATTGGATTCTATGTGACCTTATTATGGTGAATACAATAAACCTTTTCATAACAAACTAAAATGCATTATTGTCCTTAATATTCTGTGAAGCAGCACATTATATACAAAAATGGAAATTGTTGTTATTTATTGCAAAGATCATTAGATATTTTGTTTTATCATGTGTAAAAAAAAATATTGTTTTACTGGGGAATGAATTGTGTTACTGATATGTTTTTTTTTACCTGTTATTTGCATAGCTGCAATTTATACTTAAAGTGCATTGCACACAAAGTTATTGCATGTGTTTGTTGGGAGGTCCTTAATGCGGACTTTACATCAGGGCCAAGGTGTTATGGAATTGCAAGTTAAGCAATTCCCTAATGGCTGCTGGAGACTTCCGAGAGAGAGCGTGCAAATAAGACCGCAACCTCAAATCCGTCAAAACTCTGATCGACAGAGTCTAATACTACTCTAAGGTTCTCTAGCCGACCGCAAGGTGGGATGGTCTTTGCTGCATAGAAACCAGGTTGTCTTAGCAGAGTTCAGTGTTGGATAAGAGGTGCAATGCAGGCAAACCTGAAGAGGATAACCAGCCAGACGGTAAACAGAAAGTCCAAAACAGAGCAAGTGGAAATCAGGTACAGCAGAGGTCAGAACCAGTCGGGAGCAGATGATCAAAATCGGTAAACAAGGGGTTAACGAGAGACAAGCCTAGGTCAGTTTCTAAGAAGTCCAGAAGTCAGAAGTACAGGGAGTGTCAGAGCTTGAGCAGAACACCAGAAGACTAGGAGAATCACAAGCAAAGCAGAAATAAATACAACCCCACACCTAATAGGCAGAAAGACAGAGAAAAGAGATAGGTTCAAAGTAAAACCGAACCGCCCAGAAGCTAGAACAGTAGTCATGGTGATCTTAAGGGAACAGGCGTTTTCCTAAGGCCCCATCCACACAAACGTAAAAACGCCCGTAATCACGGGCCGTAATTACGGCTCGTAATTACGGGCCTATGGACTTCTATTGGCCACGGGTACCTCCCCGTATGCTTACGGGAAGGTGCCCGGGCCGTTGAAAAATATAGAACATGTCCTATTTTAGGCCGTAATTACGGCACGGGCAGGCCCATAGAAGTCTATGGGGCTCCCGTAATTACGGGTGACTGCGTGTGTGCACCCGTAATTACGGGAGCGTTGCTAGGCGACGTCAGTGGATAGTCACTGTCCAGGGTGCTGAAAGAGTTAACTGATCGGCAGTAACTCTTTCAGCACCCTGGACAGTGACTACCGATCACAATATAGATCAACGTGTAAAAAAAATAGATGTTCATACTTACCCAGAACTCCCTGCTTCTTCCTCCAGTCCGGCCTCCCAGGATGACGTTTCAGCCTATGTGACCACTGCAGCCACTCACAGGCCAATCAAAGGATGCAGCGGTCACATGGACTGCCGTGTCATCCATGGAGGTCGGGCTGGATGTCGAAAGAGGGACGCGTCACCAAGACAACGGCCGGGTAAGTATGAATTTCTTTTACTTTTACCTCGGAAAGGACTGCCCCTTCTCTCTATCCTGCACTGATAGAGAGAAGGGGTTGCCGATTAGTGCAGTGCAATTTTGCAGCGAAAACGTGCCCGTAAATACGAGTGGAATACTGGTGACACCGGACCCGTATATACCACAACCTAAGGTCCCAGGTGAACATAGATATACACTAAGTTTAACAAAAGATAGAAAAAAGATATCCAAAAAACCCAAAGATTTGTGGCTAGAATGCCACACGGTGCCGTCCTAGTAACTTAACCAAAAACAATAAACCAAAAAACTATCCAGGACATTGCAAGCACTTATCTGGGTATAAAGATCAAGTATAAAAGTATATGGTAAATAGATTTATTTATAGATAATATGGTATGAAAATATATAATAGTTTTATTTGTAGAAAAAAGAAAGGAAATTTGGCGAACCAATTCCCATAAAAATCACTTATACAGTATTAGAAATAAAATTTAAAAACTACCTGGCCAGGAATAAATTTAATCAGAGCAAGGAATTACAACCGTATATATTTATATATATATATATATATATATATATATATATATATATATATATATATACATGATATCAATTGGTAAAAGTATAGCCGGTTAATATAATAACCGGACAGAAAAATTCGCTACAATCATTGGATGAAAAAATGCGATCACTTGAAAAAAGAATAAAAAAAAAATATATATATATATGTATATGCTGAATAAAGTACAATTTAGATAGGTCAGTAAAATACATGTAAACATTTACAACCAAAGAAAGGCAGGCGTGTCAAGCCTGTCGGAACGGCATGAATATTAAGCACATCAAAGAGCCAAAGTACGGCCGTTAAATAGAATAAACAGTGAGCATATAGGAGATCCGCAATAGATTTCAGTATACTCATCTGTTGTATGTACGTCAGTCCAGGGTCAATCTAGTATCCCTCTCGGAATTTACTGCAATTGGATAGCAACATACATCCGACCTTAGTTGGGTTTTCCTGGTTCCAACAAAAAGCTTCAGATTGTATAAGGAGTGAATTTCTCCCCTCCTTTCTCGTCCGTGACGAAGTGGGTTAGTTCCCAGGTACAGGTAAGTGGGAAATTGTTGTAACATGCATGCAAGATACTTGCTTCAGGTTGTAGAGCCGTGGGTAATAGCCTTTTAGGATTAGGTCACGTTCCTCGTAAATAGCAGAGGTTAGTTCTCTTAATTTCAGGAACAAGTTTGTAAAATGCCAGCCATCATAGTGCATAACAAACCAAGCGTGGTTTGTGGCATGGAGCTACAAGCCACCATGCCCGAAGGAAACGGTGTTATGACGTCTCTCACCACCGTACATACGTCTTACGCGTTTCATCCCAGCTGGGACTTCATCAGAGACGGTGAATCATGTTCACAGAAGTACCTGTTTATATAACACAGGCATTTAAGGATACATTGCCTATTTAAATATCCCAATCCGTTACACACAAGAAAATATTGGGAATAAGCTTTAAATCAAGGTTAGAATGAATGTACATTACATGTTAACCTAATTTGAGAAGAGTCATAATTTTGAAAAAAGTTTTTTTCATTAAATAATATAACCAAGATTACTATAGAACAAATAAGGCACATAATAGTCCTCATTACATATATAACTTTGATAAAGATACTAATATTGGATTCCATGGAGTAAGGCATCACTCTCCCTAGGATAAGCAAAAAACTTTAATAAAGAAATTAATAAAATAAATTAAATTAAAAAAACAACTAAGAAAGATAGATAAAAATAAAGAATAAAAAATGTATGGAAAAGAAAAAGAGCAAGAAAGGATAAAAAAGAAAAAAAGAAAAATAAGTTCCCAGGACATATTGCATATAACGATAGTCTGTTTCATTATGGACCACAGAATTAGATATTCATCAACTTAATCAACATCTTCATCTGTGTTGTAAGCGATACAGAAATTGTGGAATCTCTATTTCAAGTAAGGTGAAAGAGGAGCAAAAGAAAAGAATGCCCACAAATAGATCAATCAGAGGATCACCAATTAATCAAATATGGACTAGATATAACTATTCCAAGAAGTAATTTGAAGGAAAGGATAGAAATGTATCCAAAAATGGTTATCAGGGTCCACCCAAGAGAGCAGGGAGCCATTCAACGACCAATTATGGTCATCGGCTGGGTCCCCACTTCTCCATGGCGGAGCCCGCAAATAATCCAAAGCATCTAAAAAAAAGGAATAAATACACTATATAAGCCGACTGAAGAAAAGACAAATCAAGTTTAAATCTTCTCTATTTGAATCTATGAATAGAGTCATTTATTAGATATGAACAAGGATGAGGTGGTGCAAGACCGCTCGGTCGCTGGTAAACGGCCAACCAAGCGAATATCAGATTCACCCATCCATATGTCAATACAACAGTAGTTAGAGGACAAGATAGAGTGTACTTAAAAATAACTGCCAAAAAACTGCTCAAGAGGTCAGGGAGCGAGTCAAGGGCCAAAAAATAATGACCATCGACCGGGTCCCCACCCTCCTGAGCAGAGATCCAAGAAAAACTCAGCGTATTTCATGAGGAAGAAAGGATCCATAACCCAGTGCAGAAGCCCAATGGTTTCAAAGGAACATATTAAACTTGATCTCATTGTTTAAACCTCTAGGAGACAAAGTGCCTAAAGTATATATCCACATGGTTTCCTTTTGGAGTAACAATTTGATTCTATCTCCACCCCTCCAATCTTCATGCAACTGGTATATCCCCATAAATTGTAGACCCTTTGGGCATTGTTGGTGATGGGACTTAAAATGGACTGCTAATCAATTCTTCATCTCTCCCCTTCTTTTATCTGAAATATGTTCGCTAATGCGCTTTTGTAATTCACGTTTCGTTTTTCCAATATACATCTTTCCACATGGGCATGTGATGACATACACCACCATGCTGGAACGGCAATTAATAAACGAAAGAATCCTGTAGTCCCTTTTATGTTCCGAATCAGTAAACATATTTGTTTTGGATATATATTCACAATAATTACAAGATCCACAATTATACATCCCCTTAGGGCGGCTCTTTATCCAGGATTCATGTTCATCTGTTCTCCTCTTAAATTCTGAGTTGACTAAATGATCTTTTAGTGTCGGTGCTTTTTTTGGGACCATACTAGGGGATTCACCAACTATGGACCCAATTTTTTTGTCCAAAGTCAAATGTGACCAGTTTTTTAACATAAGGTTATGAAGTAGGTCCCAATGGGAACCATATCTGGAAATAAAGCTCACTCTATCATCCGACTTTGTGTCTTTTTTCTTTTTTAAGGTATCCTCCCTATTTGTTCTTAGTGCTTTATTGTAACCATATTTAATACATTTATTTGAGTATCCCCTCTTTTGAAACTGTTCAGACAGATTTATAGCCTCTTTTTTGAAAATCCCCAAAATTGGTACAGTTTCTACGAATTCGGAGGAACTGTCCAGCTGGGATTCCCTTTATTTGGGAAAAATGATGATGGCTGGCAGCATGAAGTAAAGTATTGCCTGCCGTTGGTTTCCTATAAGTGGAGGTAGTCAACCTATTATTTTGTTTATGGATGTTAAGGTCCAGGAAACTGATTGTGTTTTCATTATATGTAAATGTGAAGTGTATGTTTAAATTGTTACAATTTAGCTCTTCAACAAAGCTCTTCAAAGTATCAGGTGTTCGTCTCCAACAAAGCAATATGTCATCCATATATCTTAACCAGCTAGCTGCATACTTCTTGAAGAATGGATGAGTGTAGACTAGGAATTCCTCCCACCAACCAAAGTGTAGACATGCGTAGGAGGGGGCACAAGAAGCCCCCATCGCCGTCCCATGTACCTGACGATAGTATTTCCCATCAAAACAAAAGAAATTATGATTAAGAACAAATTCCAACATCTCTATAATGAACTCATTCTGGTGGGCCCAATCAACACCACTCTTCTCCAAGAAATATGCAGCAGCTCTAAGTCCAGATTCATGTGGAAATTATGTGTATAGAGATTCTACATCCAAACCAACCAAGAGGAAATCTCCTTCGACAGTCAAATGGTCGATCTTCCTAAAAAGATCCCCTGTATCCAAAACAAATGAGGGAAGATTATGGACAAAGGCTTGTAACTTTGCATCTACATAATTACACTAAGTTTAATTTCTGAGTAACATTTTTACCTATCAGTATGTCGTTTGTGAAGATACTGGAGAATTTGAAGGAAACCCACAGAACCACGGAGCAATATTTAAAGGGGTTGTCTCACTAAGGCAATTTCACATAACCCACCTCCATGAAACACAGCCGCTAAGTATCAGAGGCTTAGACTCTGGATCTATACCCCTCATGTATCCCATACATGACCATTCATTTCAATCTCTGACATGGAACACTAGAAAAACAGGTGGGTTGGATCCAGCGTAGCTGCGGATAAAAGGGAACTTGTTCCAAGTTTAATGAGGATATTAAAAACGAGATCGATCAGGATGATGTCCTCGAGTGCTGGGAGAGAAATGGAGGGATTGAAGAAGCCTACGCGTTTCAAACGCTAGCTGCGTTCTTAGCCATGACTAAGAACGCAGCTAGCGTTTGAAACGCGTAGGCTTCTTCAATCCCTCCATTTCTCTCCCAGCACTCGAGGACATCATCCTGATCGATCTCGTTTTTAATATCCTCATTAAACTTGGAACAAGTTCCTTTTTATCCGCAGCTACGCTGGATCCAACCCACCTGTTTTTCTGCGTCCCACATAGCGCGTGCCGACGCGAGGATCCGTGCGGAGACCAGAGTACAAAATCTGCATACAAAAGGTGAGCTGGAGGTTCCCCTCCTCTTTTTTCTACATGGAACACTAGACTTCTCTTTCAGAGGCCACTGGAGAGGAAATATATGACTGGTTACAACTTCAGATGCCGTTCCCATCCTGATCAGCTGTTTGCTGGGTCAGCTTCACTTTAAAAAGGGATTGTAATGATGAAACAACCTATTTAAACTCTCCACTGGAAGTTCTGTTTGAATATGTATCCAGAAACCCAATGCAGCAAAGCTTGAGTTCTAACCACTGAGCCGCTGTGCTGCTGAAACCTAGAATTAGAACTAGTGTTAACAAGCCACGAGAGTGCATGCAGGGTACATGCATCGTAGTTAACCCGTTCCTGCCCCACGCTGTAACAGTACCTTGCGCTTAGCAGGTCATTCCTGTGATCTGCCATACAATTAGGGTACCCACACACGTGGCGGCAAATCCGCAGCGAATCAACATGTGGATTTTACTGTGTATTCACTGCGGGTTTCACCCATTCTACATTGAAAAGATTAAAATCCGCTGTGAACATTCGCAACAGAAGGATAATTCTGCAGATTTGAACATACACAGCATGCCCTGAAATCCATGAGAAAAATGTACTGCCGCATGTGGATGAGATTGTAATCTGCTGCAGATTTCTGCATGGAAAAGCTGCAGCATTTCCATCCCTTGTGCAGGAAGATTTACAGCGCTTTGATGATGTGGGCTAAGGAGCTGTAATATACAGCTGACATCCGACTCTAATGTCTAGGATCAGCGATAATTCCAATCTCAGCCGTTTTACTCCACAAATGCTGCTGTCAAAATAAACCCAGCATCTAAGTAGTTTGGCAGAAGGAGGCACCCTGTGTCAGCTTATTGGTGCCCCTTGCAACATGCACTATTATGGTACAGTGATGGTGTGGGTGCAGGAGTAGTTGTATACACCCAACATCCTGCTCTAATGGCCGGTATCACAGAAAACTCAGATCCCGGCCACTTAACCCCTTCCATGCTGCAGTTAATAGTCCATCTGCACCACCACATAGCAATCAAGAGAAACTGATGGGTTACAATGGCAGGTGGGACTCTAACAAAAGTCCCCAGGTCTGCCATAGGTTTATTAGGCTGTGCCAGACAACATATGCCACTATATTGCCTGGCAGTGATACACTAACATGCAATAATGCTTTGGAATACTAAGTATTCTAAAGCATTATAAATGCGATCACTGTACCCATGCTTTACTGATCCTGCAGACATCCTACCTATATAAAAATTAGACGGTAACAGTCACATCGGCCGTGGCGCTGCAGTGAGAGGAGATTGGGCCCCACACGAGGTCAAATGGCGGCTGAAAAACTGCAGGTATTGGTCAGAGGGGAAGGGCAAGATGGCGGCTGCTCTCCCATGCCTCAGCGTGCACGCGGGTCAGACAGCATGGCTAAATCTAATGCTGCCAGTACTTCCACAACGGATGAGACTGAACCTACCCTGAAGGAGGTTTTGATAGCGATATCCTCTTGCAAGACTTCGCTGACCGGTAAGCTGGAAAAGGTAAAATCGACATAGGCCTGCTTAGACAAGACATGCACTATCTGCGTGAGCGACTGACCCATGCTGAAGATCGTGTATCTGGGCTGGAGGACAGGACTGCTCCTGTCCCTGTAGCCATTGCTGCGCTGCAGAATTATGAAAACAGAAGTCTGACGATTTGGAAAACTGGCTGTACCGGAACAATTAGGATACTGGGCCTTCCTGAGAAAGCTGAAGGCCAGAATCCAGTGGATTTTATTCTAAAGTGTCTACATGAACTGTTCCAATAAGCTGATTTCTCGACTACTTTTGCTGTGGAAAGAGCACATAGAGTACCAGCCAGACCATTACCACCTGGCGCCCCTCCTAGGCCCATGTTAGCTCGCTTGCTGAATACCAATGATCGTGATCTGATACTGCAAATAGTACGTAAGCTACCAGAGATCCGTTTCAATGGAGCTGCAATTTCTATTTTTCCTGATTTGAGTGCTGATTTACAATTTTGTTTATATTTTACATTACTTTAGAAGAAAAATGGGAAAAGGTTTTTTTTTTTAACTTAAAACTTTTTTCTTTCTCACTACTAATAACTTTAATTCTTATACACATTTTATTAGTCCCCTTAGGGGACTTGAACCAGCGATCATTGGATCACGGGTACAATATACTGCAATACTAATGTATTGCAGTATATTGTTATTTTTACAGGCTTCTATAACCGCACGATCGCTGTTCCTGTTTGTTAGTCCTGGGTGTCAGCTGTAATACAAAGCTGACACCCGCAGCGTATGGAGCGGGCTCAGCTTGTTAGCCCGCTCCATACATCAACCCCCGCACCATGACGTGCTATTAAGTCATAGTGCGCAAAGGGGTTAATGCACAGCGGATGGAGTGAATATTGCAATTTTCCACTGATATGCCAATTTAGTGCATAATATGTTGTGCCCAGTTTGTGCCACTGAAGTCAAATACCTCATAAAGCGTTAAGCGGGTTCTCTCGGGTATGGCGATGCCATATATGTGGGCGTAAACTGCTGTTTGTGCACGCTGCAGGGCTCATAAGAGAGGGAGCGCAATTTTGCTTTTGGAGCGCAGATTTTGCTTGGTAGTTGTTCTGTTTGGGGTTTTGCTGGTATCTCAGTTTATAATGTGGGGGCATATGTAATCTGTGCAGAGAACATCAGGGCATAATAAAAGGGTATAATAATGCAGTAAATAAATAATAATTCATAGATGTGTGGCCGGTGTCGCACTGATAAATTGCGCCCGATCTTATCCGATTTTGGAACAATCTGCACATTTTGCATCGCCATATTCTGAGAGCCAGAACTTTTTTATTTTTTCACCACCGGAGCTGTGCGAGGGCTTATTTGTTGTGGGACAATCTGTACTTTTCATTGGTACAATTTTGGGGTACATGCAATTTTTTTTATCACTTTTTATAAAAAAAATTTGCAAGCCAGGTGACCATAAACAAACAATTCTGACAATGTTTTTTTAGTGTATTTTTTGCAGCGTTCACCGTGTGCTGTAAATTACAGTTTTACTTTATTCTGCAGGTAGATACGATTACGGCGATACCATATGTATATAGGGTTTTTATGTTTTGCAGTGTTTGCGCAATAAAATCACTTTTTTATAAAATAATTCATTTTCTGTGTCACCATATTCTGAGAGCCATAACTTTTTTATTTTTCAGTCAAAAAAGCTGTGTAAGGGCTTGTTTTTTGTGGGACGGGTTGTAGTTTTTATTGGTACTATTTTCGAGTACATGCGACTTTTTGATCACTTTTTATTTATTTTGGGAGTGGTGGTGACCAAAAAATATTAAGATTCTGGTGTAGTTTTTATTGATGTTTTTTGGGGTGTTCATCGTGCGGGAAAAATAACATTATAGTTTTATAGTTGGGGTCGTTACGAACGCGGTGATACCAGATATGTGTACTTTTTTTTAACAAGTTCATTTTTTTCCTATAATGAAAAACTTATTATAGGAAAAAAATCAGTGTTTGTTTATGTAACTTATAACTTTTATTTTTACACTTTCTTTAAAACATTTTTATTACCTTTTTTTAACTTGTCCCACTAGGGGACATTTAGACTTGCAGCTTTAATCGCTGCTAGAGTACATTACACTACCTACGTAGTGTAATGTATTCTAACTGTCATTGTGACGTGACAGTCACACTGACAGGAAGCCTCGGAGGACCGGCCGGAGGCTGCTCCTCCGAGGCTTCCGTACATGGCAACCCGGAGGTCATTGTCTGGCCTCCGATTGCCACGACAAGCATCGGCAGCCCCCACAATCACTTCGTGGGGGCTGCCGATGTGTTTCAAACCGCTTAAATGTGGCGAACGCAATCTGTCGCCGCATTTAGGGGGTTAATTGCCAAAATCAGTGGCGATGGTCCGCTGACTGGCAAGACTGGAGTGTCAGCTGTTGGGGAAAGCTGACGTCCAGGTTCCCGGACACTGTCCGTTAGGACAGTGTGCGCCAGGAACTACTCCGCAACTGTACGTCCTGATGCGGGAAGCAAGCCCTCTGCAGGACGTACAGTTGCGGATTAGCGCGTGAAGAGGTTAAGATCTGACTAAGGGCAAGTCGCCTGGCCTTGATGGCCTCCCGCTAGAAGTTTACTGTAAATATGCTGAACATGTTACTCCTGCCCTGCATGATATGATCCTTCATTCGCATACATTAGGGTCATTGCCTGAATCGCTAAATGATGCGACTATTGTTGTGTTATTAAAACCCGATAAGGATCCTCTAGATTGCGGCTCATACAGGCCCATATCACTTTTAGGCTGGATTTACACGAGCGTGTGTGTTTTGCCCGCCCAAAATAACGCGGCGTTTTGCGCGCGCAAAAGGTACTTAGCAGCTCCGTGTGTCATCACCATATGATGCGTGGCAGCGTGATTTTCGCGCAGCCGCCATCATTATGACACTCTGTTTGTATGTTTGTAAACAGAAAAGCACGTGGTGTTTTTCTGTTTTCATTCATACTTTTTACTGCTCTTGCGCGAATCACGCGTGTCATGCGGAAGTGCTTCGGTGTGCTGCGCGTGATTTTCACGCACCCATTGACTTCAATGGGTGCGTGATTGGCGAGAAACGCACAAATATAGGACATGTCGTGAGTTTTACGCAGCGGACACCCACTGCGTATAAATCACTGACTGTCTGCACGGCCCCATAGACTAACATAGGTCCGTGCGAGGCGCGTGAAAACCACGCGCGTTGCACGGACGTATATCACGTTCGTCTAAATAAGCCCTCAAACAGTGATTATAAAGTCCTTACTAAAATCTTGGCAAACAGGTTGAATTCAGTAATTTAAACAATTATACATCCCGATCAATCGGGTTTCATGCCTGGGAAATCCACATCAGATAACATACCTAGGGAACAGGTGGTGACTCAGGTAGGGATGGCCCTGCAGAAAGATTGGGCGATGGCCTCATTGGACGCTGCAAAAGCGTACGATTCTATTGAATGGCCATACTTGTTAGAAATCTTACGCCGTTTCGGATTTGGTCCCCAATTTATAAGATGTGTCTCCATACTATACAAATCCCCTAGGGCACAAATCTTGATTAACGGAATGCTTTCCCCATATTTTCAATTAGCTAGAGGAACTAGACAGGAGTGCCCTCTATCCCCATTACTGTTCGTTATAGCGATAGAACCTTTAGCTTTACTTCTCCGACAAGATGCCACATACCAAGGGGTACATTATGGGGGACGGGAAGATAAAATTGGCCTTTATGCTGATGATATTGTTCTTTTCATGTCTTGGCCTGAAGAATCCCTGCCTGCGGCGATAACCGTGATTGATAAATTCGTGGACTTCTCCGGTTTACATATAAATTGGGATATGGTTTTTTTTATGCCATTACAGGGACAAGATTGGGCACCGATAGTCAGTGGACTTAAACTCGTAGACATTTTCAAATACCTGGGTATAATCGTGAGTAAAGTCCATGACTCTGATATGGGTAACAATGTAAAACCTCTACTGAAGTACATAAAAACCAAGGTTAAAATCTGGGGTTCACTACCTTTAGCCGTTTCTGGCCGCATTAATCTCATAAAAATTATTATACTCCCAAAATGCATGTATACTAGAACATGCAGCGGTCCCTATACCCATGTCTTTTTTAAAACTGTTCATGCTCTATTTCCTTCTTTTATATGGGGGACAAATAGATCGAAGCTTAAATTAACCACATTGCAAAGACCCAAATATTCCGGAGAGACCTCTCTTCCAGACATCTATCTGTATTACCTATCTGGACAATTAGCCTGGAAGTTCTTCCTAACAGAGAGCATCATCTCGCTTTTTATCTAGACATGCCTCACCTGTGGCCGATTCTAGAGGGCCCGACCTTGACACCTCTAAAATGGCTCCTAATACACAGGATAGCAGCACAGATATGGCTAGCCACAAAGAAACTACTTTCTTTAACTGATGTAATGGCCGAGACACCTTTATGGCACAATTCCTCCTTACCCCACATAACTACCACTCTAGGTCCACTATTCTTGGAATCGCATGGGGTAAAATATGTTGGAGACATGTACATAGATGGTAATATTAAATCTTTCATGCAAATACAAACAGATTTTGGTGTTCCCAGGGAATCCATAAGTTTCTACAAATTAAGCATGTGCTACCTACTCAGTACCCATCATCGGGAAGATTCATATCTACTTTTGGTATCTTTAGGTCCCAAGGTCCTAGAGGTTTGATATCAGCTATATACTCATTTCTTATTCAGGCCAAACTGGAAGCAGCGCCTCTGATTGTAGAGGCGAGATAGAGGGAGCTGATACCTGGCATTGAACCTGAAGTCTGGAGTGATATGCTAAAATCTCATACATTAGTGTCCCCTTCAGCTAATAATAGAATGACTCAACTATTTATAATCCACCAAAGCCATCTGACTCCAGATAGACTTCATAAAATGGATAGATGCCTGACCACAGAGTGCCATAGATGTAGAACCCCTAGGTCAGACTTCGGGCATATGATTTGGTTATGTCCGTAGATCTACTCATTGCACTAGTTTCTACTGTACTACACCTCCAATTACCAATTTCACCTCTACTTTGTCTCTTTGGTATTGTCACAGATGACTTGTGGTTGATTCATACTAGAATATTCTTAAGGAAGGTGCAGTTCCTGGCTTGTAAGGCCATTTCAATTAGGTGGATGGGCCCACAACCTCCCACGATCCCACAATAGAGATTGCTGGTAAACTCTCATTTGCCATATGTCAAGATAGTATATAAAAATAAAGGATGTGAGGGAAAGTTTTCAAAGGTATGGGGTTCCTGGTGTGACTCACCGGCTACGCTTTTTACTACACCTAGGTTTATAGGTGTAAGGGACACGCTATTAGTGCAGGATATTGACTGATTATGTTATAATGTTTACACATATGCCACATGTTGTTTGTACTGTATGTACCACCATTTAATTTTTTTATGTCGTTTTCTTTTCTTTTTCCGGATGCATGACTCTGTGATATGTATATCTGCTCTTGTATATTCCTAGAGATATGAATGCTAAACTGATGTACTACTAGCAAAATAACAAAAATGTATTTGTGCAAATATGTATGTACACGACATCTGTGTATGGACCTGTTAACTTTCAATAAAACTAGTTTAAAAGAAATAGAAAAATTTTTAATAATTTTTTTACCCCTAAATTACATAAATAATAAAAAGGTTAAAACTGAAACTGTTGGCCCTTTAAAAAGTAATGAGGGAAAAATTGTGAAGGTTGATGTGGAAAAAGCTTGTCTAGTAAACTATTTTTTTCTCCACTGTTTTCAAACAGGAGAATTAAATGTCACGTGAAATGCAGAGGAATTAAAGAGGCTCTGTCACCAGATTTTGCAACCCCTATCTGCTATTGCAGCAGATAGGCGCTGCAATGTAGATTACAGTATCGTTTTTATTTTTAAAAAACGAGCATTTTTGGCCAAGTTATGACCATTTTTGTATTTATGCAAATGAGGCTTGCAAAAGTACAACTGGGCGTGTTTACAGTAAAAGTACAACTGGGCGTGTATTATGTGTGTACATCGGGCGTTTTTACTTCTTTTACTAGCTGGGCGTTAGGAATGGGAGTGTATGATGCTGACGAATCAGCATCATCCACTTCTGTTCGTTAACACCCAGCTTCTGGCAGTGCAGACACACAGCGTGTTCTCGAGAGATCACGCTGTGACGTCACTCACTTCCTGCCCCAGGTCCTGCATCGTGTCGGCCACATCGGCACCAGAGGCTACAGTTGATTCTGCAGCAGCATCAGCGTTTGCAGGTAAGTAGCTACATCGACTTACCTGCAAACGCCGATGCTGCTGCAGAATCAACTGTAGCCTCTGGTGCCAATGTGTCCTCGCTCGTCCGACACGATGCAGGACCTGGGGCAGGAAGTGAGTGACGACACAGCGTGATCTCTCGAGAACACGCTGTGTCTGCACTGCCAGAAGCTGGGCGTTCTGAAGAGAAGTGGATGATACTTCTCGTCAGAACGCCCAGCTAGTAAAAGAAGTAAACACGCCCAGATTTAACACACATAATACACGCCCAGTTGGACTTTTACCTTAAACACGCCCAGTTGGACTTTAGCAAGCCTCATTTGCATAAATACAAAAATGGTCATAACTTGGCCAAAAATGCTCGTTTTTTAAAAATAAAAACGTTACTCTTATCTACATTGCAGCGCCGATCTGCTGCAATAGCAGATAAGGGTTGCAAAATCTGGTGACAGAGCCTCTTTAAGTAAATTCTCAATTTCCATTAAATGTCATCTGTCTGGCCCAGGAAGAAGTACAGAACTGTCTTAAAAACTGTAAAATAAACAAATTACCAGGTCCAGATTGCATACACCCCCGAGTTGTAAGGAAACTAAGTACATTCATATATAAACCATTATCTCTGTAATTTAAGGATTCTATAATGACTGGGTCTGTTTCTACACGACTGGCACATAGTAAATGTCGTGCCAATATTCAAAAAGTGAGCCCAAAAACAAGAGGCCTGTAAGTTTACCATCTATTATGAGTAAAATGTTTGAAGGTTTTCCTAGACATGTTATCCGGGAGTACAGGAGAAATGGAACAAAAAACACGGCGCCACATAGTGCAGGTTACCTAGGTAAAATGTAGTAGAGTAGGTGAATTAAATTATTCACTGTGCAATAGTAAATATACTTGGTTTTTCCCTTGAGTAATATATGTGTTTCACTGGATGAATACCAATGGGAATTTTTGGGTTAGAGCCTAACCTTTAATGTGAGATTTATTTCACTTTTTAGCAATTTAAGATAGTGATACAATTGTATCCATAAAGTTCGTTTGCGCTTGCGCACTTTACATTGACATATGTAATAAGTTCAGATAGGACAAGGATAAGATTTAAATGGTTAATACCATCACACTCTAGTATTTATATTTTATTTTAGAATTTTCCTGGTTTTTATTTATTTTTATATATTTATATTTTTTTATATTTTTTCCAAAAATATTATGTTTAAAAATTTTTGTTCCAAGTTGGGACCGGTACCCTCCTTGTCACAAGGTGTGTGCCAGGAACTGATGCAACATGAGCAGCTGCTCTAGGAGTTCCTCTATATGAATCTCTTGTATTTCAGCTACTGCTGCTATAGAGATCTCTGTGCAGCTCTCTTATTAGCAGATCAGCTGCTTTATCAAGCCCAGTACGTGCCAGTAGCTGATATAGCTTCAGCTGCTGCTGCTGTGGATTCCACTGTGAGGATCTCGTGTTTAGCAAAACACTAATCCTGCCTATCTGTAGTTATCTAGCCCTAGAGTAGATGAATTACTACTAACCTGGTGGAAGATGATAAAAAAGCTCTAAATCGTATGTGTGCTGCTGCCGAGACTCGATCCGGTAATCCTTCAGGAGACCGCAAATAGTATGCTATAGGTGCAAGAAAAAAAGAGATGTGGATGGCCTGATGAAGATGCCGATGCGGCATTGAAACGCGTAGCCTTTTATCATCCACAATAAACCTTTTTCATTTATTTGTATCTCATACGTGACTTATTACAGTTCACGGGTCTGTATGTCATCCAGAGTGTTGCAGCGCCCCTCGGAGACCCTCTCTTTTTTTCTTGCACCTATAGCATCCTGGAGTACAGCCGGACTCCTGCGCTACGACCGCGATCTAAGTTTACTTAGATCGCGGCCGATTAACCCGTTAAATGCCGCGGTTAATAGCTTAACTTGTTTACAGTGGGAGGGAGCTCCCTCTGTCACCCATTAGCGGCCCGCAAATGCATTCGCGGGCCTCAGATTTGGTGCAATGGCAGCCAGGGGGCCTAATAAGAGCACTCCGGCACGTCCTAATATATTGCTTGTCAGATTTACACTGACAGGAAATAATGCTTTGGTATAATAAGTATACCAAAGCATTATAGCAGAGATCTGAATATTGCATAGTAAAGTCCCCTAGTGGGACAAAAAAAATAAGTAAGTAATGCCGAATAAAAATTATTAATAAAAATTACAGTAAAAAAATAAATCAATTTTTTTCCATAAAAAGTGGTTATATTTAGTAAAAGTGTAAAAATTTAATAAAACTACACATATATGGTATCACCGCGACCGTAATGACTCAAACAATAAAGTTAATATGTCATTTAGACTGCAAGGTGAACACCGTGAAAAAAAACTGCAAAAAACAATGGCGAAATTGATATTTTTTTTCCATTAAACAAAACAAAATCACTACATTGACAGAAAAAGAAAAAAATTACGGCTCTTGGAAAGCGATGATGCAAAAACATATCATTTTAGTTCAAAAGTGTTTTTATTGTGCAAAAGTCATAAAACATAAAAACCTCTACATATGTGGTATAGTCGTATGTAGAAAAAAGTTGGGTGGATCCAGCGCTGAGATAGTTTTAAAAAGAAACTGTTTCTAAGTTTTAATTTTCTTCATTAAAATTGGTTCAATAGCATATTGTTAGAAGTGTCCTGCAATGCTGGAAATATTGGATGAGGATGAATAGCCTACGCGTTTCAAACGCTGTCTGCGTTCTTATTCATGGCTTGAAATGAAATGACTGACTGGGAATGCTGTGTTTAAATACCCATAGTAACATGTGTAATTTTTGATTGCGTTCCAGAAACATATGCAGTTGGAGCGCAAACCTTGATTTGTTTCATTCAACTAACATCCGGTATCCTGGTGTGATCGGCTCCGTGATGGTAAGTAATATAGTACTATATTTGAGACTTCTTGTCATCATTTTTATTGAAGTTGTTATTTTTATTATAGCTTAATAAGTTGTAAAAATAGGATTGAATATAATTCTGATATGTGGGATGTTCTAAGTAGTTTTATTTTCAACGTTGCATTTGAAGTGTTTAGAGATGGTATATAAATCACATTGAGTCAGATAAGTGTGTATAGTGACTAAGTAAAGGAAGGAGAAAAATTATTTTTGGTGATAGTGAAGTTGACGGCTAAAAAGCATATATATCTTTCTTGGTGTTTTATATATAATGCTGTTAAAAATATATTAAATTCAAAACATGAGGTTGTGAATGTCCAGGAAACCTTTATGATTAGGTGGAAAACGTGATTTTACTTGTATCTATCGTTGTTTGTATTCTTTTATTTGAATCAATGCACCTAATTATTGCGTTTGTTTGTAGTTATGTACTACAATTATTTGTAATGAAGTGTCTATAATTTAATCAAGAACAAAGATATTTTTTCAGTTTCCGACTGTTGGGAATGTGTCTATTTTGCCGCTTTATAGTTGCATATGTGAATAAGGACTAGTAAGTTGACAAAAAAAAAAGTTCCTGATGAAGGATGATTGTATATTTGAATTAATAGTAATGATATATCTGTTTTTTCTATATAAATATTTTCAATCATGACCTTTAGTCTAATTTTTGTGAAGCTATGACCTTTATTTAACTCTGTTATATATATATATATATATAGTTTTAGTTTATTGGTATCGTCGTAATCGTACCGACCCATAGAATAAAGGTAATGTGTTATTTACGCTGCAAAGGCATAGAACAATGGTGGAATTTCAGGGGTTTTTCTATCCCCCCCCTCAAAAAACAAGTTAATAAAAGTCAATAAAAAAATTATATGTACTCCAAAATGGTGCCATTAAGAAGTACAACTAATGCCGTGAAAAACTGGTCCTCATACAGCTATGTAGACGGAAAAAAATTAAGTTATAGCACTTTGAATGCGACTATAGGAAAAGGAAAAAAAAAAATTGCTTGGTCATTAGGGCCTAAAATAGGTAAAACCCTTCAGGATGGAGCCCTTTTTCAAATTTTCACTTTTGTTTTTTTCTCCCCACCTTTCAAAAGCTATAATTTTTTTATTTTTACTTCTATATCAGCATACGAGGGCTTGTTTTTTCCAGGACAAGTTGTAGTTTTTCTTGCCACCATTTATTGTACCGCATAATGTACTTTGAAGCTGAAAAAAAATTATTTGTGGGGTGAAATGGGCAAAAAATAGCGATTACGTCATATTTTGGGTTTTTTTTTTACGGCGTCCATCAGGCGGTAAAAACGACATATTCACCTTATTGTACAGGTTGATACGATTACGGCGATACCAAATTTATATGTTTTGTTTTATGTTTTACCACTTTAAAAAAAAATAAAACCATTTGCTAAATTAAAAAAAACGTTTGTGTTGCCGTATTCTGAGAGCCATAACTTTTTTATTTTTCCATCAATTTAGCGATGTGAGGGCTTAAGTTTTGCGGGGCGAGCTGTAGTTTTATATATATATATATATATATATATATATATATATTTTACAGCATCCACTGAGCGGGTTAAACAATGCTATATTGTGACTTTTACGGACGCTATATATATATATATATATTTTACAGCATCCACTGAGCGGGTTAAACAATGCTATATTGTGACTTTTACGGACGCAGCGATACCAGTTATGTTAACTTTTATTTTTTTTAACATTGATTTAGGGGAAAAATGTGAAAATGTTTTTTTTTTTTAACGTTTAATACTTTATTGTTTTTGGAACATAACAACAATCTTTATTTAACTGGTTTTGTTTTTTTTTTGTTGTTTTTTTTGCAGGAGGAAAATTCTGCCTCAAAATTGCGTTTGTAATTTTGAGGCAGATTTTTTTTTTACATTCTTTTATTTATATTTTCATCTGAATCTATATACAGTAGAAACATAATATATTTGCAAAAAGCATACATGGAACGTGCTACAAAACAATAATATGTTAATATGCATACAAGGTTCCAAAACACAAGATACAGAAGTCCTCTGAGCCAGCAGAAGGAAAAGTTATACCGGGAACAGCAAACATGGATATTAGGAAGCATATACATGTCAATACAAGACGATCAATACTATCAGGACAGTAGGCACCACGGCGATCAGAACCTGCACCCTTCAGCAGCACCAAATACCGATATACATAATCTATGTCAGAGAGAGGATAAAAAATAGAAGCAGAACAAGAGAACCCAGGGAGCTCAGACGGATCCAACAGATCACCCCCCAAGTCTCAGCAATGTCCCTATCCGTATCGGGCATGCACTCCCACTACTCCCAGTTAATGGCATCTCGACTCAAACTGCAAGGAAACCCGTCCTCCCCTCCCTATGGAACTTAGGCCTACAACAAATAATCATCAGACTCACAGAACTCCCTCCACTCCTGCCAAAATAAACTCACATGCCCTGAAGACATATGCTGGGCCTGTGTTGCCTCCTCCATTCTCTGCAGATGTAGTATCTCCTTAAACCAATCAGTAATCCTAGGCACACTACTGGTCTTCCAAAGACGTGGGATAACAGTGCGAGCCGCGATCAGCAGGAAACTAATCAGAGTTTTCATATACCTTTTGATCGCGCCAGGGAGCATGGAGAGAAGCAACACCTCCGGAGTATTGGGAATCGCCTGACCCGTGTTCTTGTGAATCAGGTCCACTACTGTAGACCAGAATGTGTGTATTAATGGGCATCCCCACCAAATATGCAACATAGTGCCACCTGCTCTGCTGCACCGCCAACATTCATCTGGTACCTCTGGATAAAAGGAATGGAGCCATGCCGGGATCCTATACCACCTAGATAAGATCTTATAGTTAGTTTTCTGGGCTTTACAAGAGATAGAGAATTTATGACACAAGGCAAATGCTCTCGACCAGTCAGCCGGCGACGGAGGTGTGTCGTTACTTAAATCCTGCAAAAAGTTGTAAATGATGGAAATAGATTTAACTGGGGGAATAGAAGCAACACACAACTGTTCCAGTGGTGTCAGGTCCCTATGCAGATGCAGCTTTGTTTTATTAGCATTATAGAAGTGTTGTAACCGCATAAAGTCCCACCGTCTAATTAGTGATCTCTACATTTCCGGGACCAATACTTCAAAAGACCTAAGACCCTGAGTCGTTAAAACATGTTGGAAAGTCAGCGGCAAAGGTCTAGAGGAGTAAGAGAGAAAATTGGGATGCAGCCGAGGGGGAAAATCAGCATTGCGGGATATCGACACCATCGGACCATCTGAAGGTATCACTACCGCAAAGCCCCAGAACCGTTTTTATGTGAGAACTAACTGTCCTCCAACATCACCCATAACTGAGAGTTTTTAAAATGGAACCAGTCCAAAATTCGAGCACTCACCCACGCAAAGTAGTAGGCCAGACAATCAGGGAGCCCCAAGCCCCCATACCGCTTTCTCATAATGAGGGTAGCTTTCGCAATCCTAGGTGGTCTAGATCGCCAAATGAACCTGGTAAAGGCTTTATTTAATAAAAGGAAAAACGGTCTATGGAGTGTACATGGAACCGTCTTAAATAGATACATCAGCCGAGGCAGGACATTCATTTTTACAGCACTAATTCTTCCCAACCAAGAAAAATCCTTGGTATCCCATTTGGCCAAATCAGATCTAAGAACTTGGAGAATAGGCAGGAAATTGAGAGTAGGAATCCGCAAGATCCACCGGTATCTTTACCCCCAGATACTTCAGAAAGCCAGCCTTCCATGAAAAATAATAATTACTACGCAACTGACCAGCCTCAGAAGCCGGTAAAGAGATGCCTTGGGGGGGGGGGCGCGATCGCATGTTTGTGGTGGCGCCCCCTCATTCTAACACTTTAAGTGCCGCGGTCGCGATTGATCGCGGCATTTATGGTGTTAAACGGGCGGAATCAAAGTGGACTTTGATTCTGCTCATTGCAGGGAGGTGTCGGCTGCGTGTAACAGCCGTCACCCGCTGTGTATGGAGCGAGCTCAGCCCGTGAGCTCGCTCCATACTTCCCCTTAACCCTCTTCATGTACAGTTACGTGATTTTGCGTGAAGGGGTTAAGGGCCTGTTCACATCAGCGTTGTCTTTCCGTTGAGCGATTCCATTGTTTTTGACGGAATCAATAGCGAGGTCAACTGCCTAAGATGTTACACAAAGAAAATTAGTACATGAGGTGATCCATCATTAACCCCTTAATACCGAAGGTGTTTTAAACCTTACTGACCAGAGCAATTTTCGCAGTTTTGCTATTCACAGATGTAACGCAGTATAACTCTGTATGTGTTTTATGTATCGATGTGAATTTTGCACTGTTTTCTTGGGACATGTAGTGCTTCCTTTCTGTGGTATATATGCATAGGTAACATTTTTGTTACTTTTTTTATAGCCGTGGAAAGACAGAAAAAAAATAAAAATTTAGATTTTTCATCATTTAAAATGTAACAGTTTGAAAATAAAAGTAATTGTATCATACAAATGTATTGAAATATATTTTTTCATTTATCCTGATCATAAGGACACCTGACTTGGAGGTGTAGTTTATTTTTTTAGACCAGAAATATAGTATAAAACACAAGTGCCTCTTTTTTCAATTGCGAACTAAAATGTCAATTTAGTTTTTTACACCATGGTATTAATGTATGGGTAATGGACTTGAAGTCCAATAAAAAAATGGTAAAAAAACATTGTGTTCTAAAAACTAGACACTCTAAAGTCTATTTCTATCGGTTCAATTTCCGTTTTAACCCTTCAGACTTTTTACAGAATTTGTCCAAACTTGGGCAAAAAAAATTTAAATTGCATTTTTTTTTTACAAAAGTGGCAATTTTCTTAGGCCATTTCGAAACACCATATGACATATTGGTAAAAGTGACACCTTTCCACATTCTGCTGTTTCTCCCGTGTACGGTGATACCAAATATGTGTGTCTAATCTTTTATATGGACCCGTTATAGGGCATATCATAGAAGGAGTCCATTTTGGCTTTTGGAGGACTTTTTACGCCAGAGCTGTGTTTAGGGAACCACGCTATATTTGCCGTGGTACTGCAGCCCATTTTGACAAGTATAAATGTCCTGCTTATATTCATCTAGGGGTATAGTGAGTATTTTTAATTGGTGGAAAGACATAAAAAATAGTTTTTTCCAGAAAATACAGTATTGCTGCATTTTTACAGTGAAACATTATCCAATAAGCAACCCTCCCTTTTGGTTCTCCCTACAAAAACAGTGTGAAAGTAATGAAATGAGTTAATAATGTGGGTAATATCACGGTCTTTGCCTTTATAAATTCTAAAGGCAGATGTGTGTTTTCAATCTAAGGGTATGTTCACACGCAAACTCAAAAACGTCTGAAAATACGGAGCTGTTTTCAAGGGAAAACAGCTCCTAATTTTCAGACGTTTTTTAAGCGATTTTCGCTGTGTTTTTTGTGCCGTTTTTTACGGCCGTTTTTGGAGCTGTTTTCAATAGAGTCTATGAAAAATGGCTGCAAAAACGTCCCAATAAGTGACCCGCAGTTCTTTTTCGCAGCCATTTTTCAAAACGGCTGCGTAAAAAAACGGCTTGTCGGAACAGAACGCCGTGTTTCCCATTAAAATTAATGGGCAGATGTTTCGAGGCATCCCGCTTCCGATTTTTAGGCCGTTTACGGCCCGAAAAACGGCCAAAATTAAGCCGTGTGAACATACACTTAAAATCTTTTATTTAGTAGTACAGCATAAAAAAATAGATAAATAATATTGCCAAAATCATAACGACCCCACAAAAAAAAACAAAAAAAAACAAAAATGAAGTCAGATTTACTATTTTTTTTCCTATTTACCCCCAGCCACGTCAACCGTATAAAGTTACGGCTCTTGGACTGCGGCAACGCAAAAATTATATTTTTTTCCATAAAACATGTTTTTATTGTGCCGAAGTACTAAAACTTAAAAAAAAAAAGTTACGCCTCTTGGAATGCGGTGGTAAATAAAACAAATAAAAATACGTCCTGAAAACCCAAAGTTAGCCATGTTCTTAAGGGGCTAAAGTGAAGCTACAACTTTCCTACCAAAACACTTATTCCAGTGCAATCCTGTGCAAAGAATTTGCCCTCAGTAGTGGCAGTATCCATCATGTTTTGCACAGTTTTAAATGTAAAAAATAAGTAATTTAGAATACAGAAGAATTATTTTCATATAACAAGACCATCCAGCTACGAGAGTAAATCAATATCTGTTATTTCAAAAGAACTATAATGAAACAATATCAATACGTATCTTCTAGCGAAACTACAAAGACACTGGGGGAAGTAGTTCAATGATCTTCAATCAATATTGTTTCGAGGTAGAATCTTCTTTTTGAGTACATGGACACTTCTGTGTCAATCAAGATTTCATAGACATCTCTTTTTTTTTTCTTACATTCTCAATCATATTGTCAACACCTCATGCATCTAAATGGAAAGGATGAGAGATTTCAAATCATGTAAAATTAATCATATTAGATATTTTCAACAGTTTTTCAGAATTGATAAGTGTTCTTAGAAATGTTCAACACAGTTGCAAATATCCTACATCTTGCTGGAGCGTACTGACTTTCTAAGTAGGTATTCTATCAAAGGAATGATCATACATAAAGATTATGCTATCTACGCAAACAGTAATAATTATACAGTGGTCCCTCAACATACAAAATTAATTGGTTTCGGGATGACCATTGTATGTTGAAAATATTCTATGCTGTAACCATAACTCTATAGAAAACTGGTAATTGGTTTCCGAAGCCTCTGAAATATCAACCCAAAATATGTAAAAAAAGAGACTTGAAGAAAAAAAAAGCACAAAAATAATACAGATAAAGCAAGCCCTTATATTTAACATTAATAACCCCTTCCTGCCCACGCCGTAATAGTACCTCGTGGTTAGCAGGTCATTCCTGTGAACCTCTATACTATTAGTGTACACACATGTAGCGGATTTGTTACAGATATTTCCACAGCAACTCCGCAGCAAATCCATGTGTGGATTTTACAGTGGAGTTACTGTGAATTTGACCTCTTATACATTGAAAAAGGTAAAATCCACTGTGAACATCCACAACAGAATGAGCATGCTGCAGATTTAAATATCTTCAGCATGCGCTGAAGTCTGTGCGGAAAATTTATTTTAAAATGTCTTCAAAACTCATCCACATAGCTGGGATTGTAGTCCACTGGAAAAGCTGCACGGAAAATCTGTAGCATTTCTGTTCCATGTGCAGGGGGACTTACAGAACAGTGATGGTGTCGGCAAATGAGCCTGTAATAAACAAGTGACATCCCGCTCTAATGCCCAGAATCAGAGATAACTGCAATTAGGGCCGGCCCTAGGATAGATGGCGCCCTGTGCGAAATGATCTTTCGGCGCCCCACCCCATCATTAAAAAAAAAATGCCCCATAAAAAAATTATAATGGCCCTTTAGTACCCCCATACAGTATAATAATAATATTTAATAATATAATATATTACAACCCCTTCAAGGACACAGTATTTTGTCCTCTAATTGTGCCCACAGTATTATGTAGTATCCTACACAGTATAATGTCCGCTTAGTGGCCCCCACACAGTATAGTGACCCCCAGTAGATTTTGCCTTACAGCCTCCCTGTAGACCGTGCCATAATCCCCCACCTCCTCCTTGTAGATTGTGCCATAGATCCCCCCTCCCCTTTGTAGACAGTGCCATACAGTCCGCCCTCTCCCTTGTAGACAGTGCCATACAGTCCCCCATCTCCCCCTTGTAGACAGTGCCATACAGTCCCCCACCTTTCCCTTGTAGACAGCGCCCCCAAACAAAAACAAAAATTGTACTCACCTAGGCCCCGTTCCCACGACGAACTGAGCTGCTCCACGACGGGATCCTGTAGCCTAGTACAGAGTTTCCCAACCTTTTCGGACTCGAGGCAGCACTGAAAAAATAAAATTTCCTCAGGGCACCCCTACCAAAAATTGTTTTGCGAAAGACAGAAAACGGCTTAAAAAAAAGCACTACACTCGTAAGGTATGTTTACACACGCTTTTTGTATGGCAAAAAAAATCTGCCTCAAAATTCCTGAAGGAATTTTGAAGCAGATTTTTTATTGACAGCGTTGTTTGACCTTTTTTTTGTGTTTTTTCTTAAGCCGTTGAAGCTAATGCGAAAGACGCAGGCAAAAAAGTTCCAAACGGGCGCCGCAGGTATTTTCTGCCTCCTATTAATTTCAATTGGAGGTCACAGGCGGAAACCACTTGAAGACTATCAGCCCCCCACTCACAGTAAAATGACCATCAGCCCCCCACTCACAGTAAAATGACCATCAGCCCCCCACTCATAGTAAAATGACTATCAGCCCCCCACTCACAGTAAAATGACCATCAGCCCCGCACTCACAGTAAAATGACCATCAGCACCCCGCTCACAGTAAAATGACCATCAGCCCACCACTCACAGATTCCCTTTGTGGATAGTGCCACACAGCCCCTTGTAGGTAGCACCACACAGGCCCTTGTAGGTAGCGCCACACAGCCCCTTGTAGGTAGCGCCACACAGCCCCCGTGAAGGTAGCGCCACACAGCCCCTTTGTAGGTAGCACCACACAGTCCCCTTGTAGATAGTGCCACACAGCCACCTTGTAGGTAGCATCACGCAGCCCCCTTGTAGATAGCGCCACACAGTCCTCTGTAGAGAGCGCCACACAGTCCTCTGTAGAGAGCACCACACAGCCCCCTGTAGAGAGCACCGCACAGCCCCCTGTAGAGAGTCCCACACAGCCCCCTGTAGAGAGTGCCACACAGCCCCCTGGTAGGTAGTGCCAAACAGCCCACAGCCCCCTTATAAGTAGTGTCACACAGCCCACAGCCCCCTTGTACATAGCATCCCCCCCTTCCTGTAGATAGTGCCACTGTAGCTCCCTGAAGGAGCGGAATCCCCGTGTCGGCAACGCTGTGGACGGGGATTCTGCTCCTGGAGCGCTCCTTGATGTCTCTGTCCATATATGGACAGTGACATCAGGGGAAACTCCTGAAGCGGAATCCCCGTCCACAGCTGTGACCGGGGATTCCACTCCAGGAGAAGCTCCTGTCTGTGTCCATTTATGGACAGTGACATCATTGGCTTCTCCTGGAGTGGAATTCCCGGTCACATTGTAAAATGACCATCAGCCCCCCACTCACAGTAAAATGACCATCAGCCCCCCGCTCACAGTAAAATGACCATCAGCACCCCACTCACAGTAAAATGACCATCAGCCCACCACTCACAGTAAAATTACCATCAGCTCACCACTCACAGATTCCCCTTGTAGGTAGTGCCACACAGCCCCTTGTAGGTAGCACCACACAGCCCCTTGTAGGTAGCGCCACACAGCCCCTTGTAGATAGCGCCACACAGCCCCTTGTGGGTAGCACCACACAGCCCCCTCGTAGGTAGCGCCACACAGCCCCTTTGTAGGTAGCACCACACATCCCCCTTGTAGATAGCGCCACACAGCCACCTTGTAGGTAGCGTCACGCAGCCCCCTGTAGAGAGCACCACACAGCCCTCTGTAGAGAGTGCCACACAGCCCCCTGTAGAGAGTGCCACACAGCCCCCTGGTAGGGAGTGCCACACAGCCCCCTGGTAGGGAGTGCCACACAGCCCCCTGGTAGGGAGTGCCACACAGTCCCCTGGTAGGGAGTGCCACACAGCCACTTGGTAGGTAGTGCCACACAGCCCCCTTGTAGGTAGTGTCACACAGCCCCCTTGTACATAGCATCCCCCTCTTCCTGTAGATAGCGCCACTGTAGCTCCCTGAAGGAGCGTAATCCCCGTGTCGGCAATGCTGTGGATGGGGATTCTGCTCCTGGAGCGCTCCTTGATGTGTCTGTCCATATATGGACAGTGACATCAGGGAAAACTCCTGAAGCGGAATCCCCGTCCACAGCGTTGCCGACGCTGTGACCGGGGATTCCACTACAGGAGAAGCTCCTGTCTGTGTCCATTTATGGACAGTGACGTCATTGGCTTCTCCTGGAGTGGAATTCCCGGTCACATTGTAAAATGACCATCAGCACCCCACTCACAGTAAAATGACCATCAGCCCACCACTCACAGTAAAATGACCATCAGCCCACCACTCACAGATTCCCCTTGTAGGTAGTGCCACACAGCCCCTTGTAGATAGCACCACACAGCCCCTTGTAGGTAGTGCCACACAGCCCCTTGTAGGTATCGCCACACAGCCCCTTGTGGGTAGCGCCACACAGCCCCCTTGTAGGTAGCGCCACACAGCCCCTTTGTAGGTAGCACCACACAGCCCCCTTGTAGATAGCGCCACACAGCCACCTTGTAGGTAGCGTCACACAGCCCCCTTGTAGATAGCGCCACACAGCCCCTTGTAGAGAGCACCACACAGCCCCCTGTAGAGAGTGCCACACAGCCCCCTGGTAGGGAGTGCCACAAAGACCCCTGGTAGGGAGTGCCACACAGCCCCCTGGTAGGGAGTGCCACACAGCCACTTGGTAGGTAGTGCCACACAGCCCCCTTATAGGTAATGTCACACAGCCCCCTTGTACATAGCATCCCCCCTTCCTGTAGATAGCGCGACTGTAGCTCCCTGAAGGAGCGGAATCCCCGTGTCGGCAACGCTGTGGACGGGGATTCTGCTCCTGGAGCGTTCCTTGATGTCTCTGTCCATATATGGACAGTGACATCAGGGGAAACTCCTGAAGCGGAATCCCCGTCTACAGCATTGCCAACGCTGTAACCGGGGATTCCACTCCGGGGATTCCACTCAGCTTCTGTCTGTGTCCATTTATGGACAGTGACGTTATTGGCTTCTCCAGGAGCGGAATCCCCGGCCACACGGGGATTCCGCTCCTTTAGGAAGCTACAGTGGCGCTAGTTGATAGCTGAGCAGAGAGATACCTCCCTGCTCTGCTATAGTGCCATCGCTACCGCTGTATGCAGCCGCAGCGGCTGCTAGCGGAGCCACCGCCCTCATGCCCGGTGTCGCCGCTAGCAGCCGCTATGGCTGCTACAGCGGTAGTGACGGCCACTAAGTGAAGAAGCGCCCAGGCAGAAAGGCGACTGCTGAGTCTCCGGTCCCGGGCGCTTCTGAAACAAGCAGGGAAAGGGAGCCAAGGCAGCGCCCCCTTCCACCTGCTGGAGTGATCTGCCCTGTGCGAAGGCACAGGTCGATCACCCCTATGGCCGGCCCTGACTGCAATCCCAGGTTTTTAATTTCTTAGATACCACAGTCAATAATGACCACAGTACCTTAGAAGTTTTACAGAGGTAGGGGGCTCATCTGTGCCCATGCAACATTTACTATTATGGTACAGTGATGGTGTGGGAGCAGGAGCAGTAAAATACAGCTGACTTCCCGTTCTAATGACTCCTTATCCTGTCTGCTTAATCCATTAGATGCCACGGTCAATAGCCTATCGCATTGCACAGGATACTGATGGACTACCATGGCAGCTGGGACCCTAACAAAGGCCCCCAGGTCTGCCATAGTTTTATACCTATTAAGTTATGCCAGACAATATATGCCAATATATTGCCTGGCAGTGATACACTAACATGCAATAGTGCTTTGGAATACTAAGTATTCTAAAGCTTTATAAAAGCATATTTTCAACACTTCATGTATAAAAAGGAAAGGATGGGAGATTTCAAATCATGTAAAATGAATCATAGTAGATATTTTCAACAGTTTTTCAGAATTGATAAGTGTTCTTAGAAATGTTAAACACAGCTGCCAATATCCTATATCTTGCCATGAGCAAAGTGATTTTCTAAGTAGGAATTCTATCAAAGGAATGATCATACATAAATATTATACTATCTAGGCAAACAGAAGTGATTTATACAGTGGTCCCTCAAAATACAATATTAATTGGTTCTGGGATGATCATTGTATGTTGAAAATATTGTACGTTGAAACCATAACTCTATAGAACAATAAAATCAGAAATAATACAGATAAAGTGAGCCCCTTAATATAAAAGTTATAAGGAGCTACTGGAAACTGGTCAATCACTTTCTACAAGGTTAAAAACATCTTCAGGGTCTGTTCTTGGCTTTTTGGTACTGCTAAAAAAGTTGTCCAAAGTAGTTTGTACTTTCAACAGAGCACCTAACAAGCTCAATAGACTGAACAGAGACCGAGACGGAAGTAATTTGAGGCACTCGTAGATACAAAAATCGATTGTAAATGGGAAAAGTCCAACCTGGTGGTGTTCACTGGTATGCTCCATATTTGTTGCACGTGGCCTATTCCCCCTTGGCTTACCACATAGCAGAGAATAAATTCCACTTGCAGCCTATTCACCCTGCTGCAGGTGACAAGCTCCAACAACCGATTTCTACCTCCGCAGCCGAATGACCAGTCTTTCACTATTCTACTCCACCCAGTAGCGTAGCTGGCAGGGGGGGCAGTGGCCCCGGGCCAACTGAGATGGTGGGGCCCACTGCGACCGCCCCCGCCATGATCGCCGCTCCCACTGCCCCCGCCATGGCCAAGGCACTCCGGGCAGCCTGTCTGAGGCGGCGGCAGCGCAACTCAAACCAGCCTCCGCTACCCCCTCCTGCACTAATTGCACCTGCGTCTATAGGATAGGACGCAGATACAATTACATGCATAAGCGCTGAATGGACAGGCGCGCCTAACTAGCGCTTCCGTTGTTAAAAGGCGCTGATTGGCAGGGCAAGTCATTCTGCCCTGCCATTCAGCGTCTTTCAGCGACGCTAGCAGTGCGATGATGTCTTCGCACCACTTCCATAGTTGAAAGGCACTGATTGACCGGGCAAGTCATTCTACCCTGCTAATCAGCGCCTTTCAATGACGCTGCTTCCATTGTTGAAAGGCGCTGATTGGCGGGGCAAGTCATTCTGTCCCGCCAATCAGCACCCTTTAATGATGCAAGCGTCGTTCAGCCCCAGCAGACCTGCTCGGAAGAGAGCAGGCCTGCATTGACACAGGACGGCGCAGGGACGGGATCAAGGTGAGTATGTAAAGATTATTTTTGTCACTTAAAAGTATGAGTGGCACAATCTATAGGGGAGCTATATGTGGGGCACTATATACAGGCGCTGCTATATGTGGGGCATAATCTACAGGGGGCTATATGTAGAGCGCTATCTACAGGGGGTCTATACGTAGAGCGCTATCTACAGGGGGCAATATGTGGGGCACTATCTACAGGGGGCTATATGTGGGGCACTAGCTACAGGGGACTGTATGTGGGTACTATCTATGGGGGATCTATGGGGGCACTATCTACAGGGAGCACTGTGTGTGTGTGTGTGACACAGTGTATAGTGCTAATATAATCAGGAACACTGTATGGTGCTATTATAATGAGAGACACAGTGTATGGTGCTATTATAATCAGGGACACACTGTATTGTGTTATTATAATTAGAGATGCATTATATGGCGCTATTATATTTAGGGACACTGTGCGTGGCACCATGAGAATTTTATCTTCGTTTATAGGGTCAGAAATGTTTGAAAAGTGAGAAGCTGAATACATCTGAGCGGCAAACTTCATAAATGGGCTGTGGTCGGGAAAAGTCATCATAGAGGTCTCGACCGGATGGAGAAGAAAAGAGAAAAAGAACAACTAGAATCTGAAAAGACGTCACCGGTGAGTAAATGTTTATTCTGCCTCTAATCAGCACTGTAGTCACTGTTTGATCTGCAGTAAGATGATGGGTGGTATGATTTTTTTGTGAAACAGCAACTCCCAGCATATCCTTACCATTGTTCAGGTCATGTTGGGAGCAGTAGTTTTACACCGTACAAACCTATACGGCAGGGGTAGCCTGGCTGGTATATACAGGGATGCTGGGGTTTATATACAGGAATGATGGTTGCCATATACAGGGATTATGGTTGTTATATACAGGGATGATGGGTAGTCCAGCCATCATGTGTTAACCCCCATCATCCCTGTGTATACCAGCCATCAACTCCTTATATAACCCCCATCATCCCTGTATATAACCCCCATCATCCCTGTATATACCAGCCACCATCCCTGTTTATAACCCCAATCTTACCTGATAAGGATGCAAGGAATGGATCCAGCGCCAAGACAAAAGAAATGTTTAAAAAGGAATCTCCGTTCCAATTTTATTCGAAAATTGCATTAAAAAGGGAAGAAGATATTCCAGGTACAGGGGTGGATTGGAGGTATAAGTGCTGCCTACGCGTTTCAGACGACCACAGTGTCCTTATTCATGGCTTTTTAATGCAATTTTCGAATAAAATTGGAACAGAGTTTCCTTTTTAAACATTTCTTTTGTCTTGGCACTGGATCTATTCCTTGCATCCTTATCTGTTTCTACATCCAGCCCGATTGTGATTGGCTGCAGTCTGATATGAAGGTAACCTGTAATAGTACACGGAGTGCCTATAGCTACATAGTACAGAGGTACAAGGACGATGTCTGCCTCTGTATAGGCTCAATGCTCATGGCGGAGCTGTGTGCAGTAAGACATTTTTAACAATGACTGACAAATGTTTAGCTTGTGTATAGACACATGTAAAATAAAGCTGTTAACAATAAGGTGTTTTCATGGTTGCACCACGAGAAGTAATTACGGTTTTATCCTTCAATTTTCTGTTTTACTATTACTTCTGTTATTGACTTTTCTCATTATCCTTTTATTAACTTATTCTAAGGAATTGGAGGGACATTGCAGCGGTTTCATTGTCAGGTGGTTGACCTCAATATCTCACAAGAAGGTCATCTGTTTCTGCAGCCAATCACAATCGGGCTGGATGTCAAGAGAGGGACGCGTCACCGTTGCCTTGGTGACGCGTCCCTCTCGACATCCAGTCCGACCTCCCGAGATGACGCGGCAGTCCATGTGACCGCTGCAGCCTGGGATTGGCCTGTGATTGGCTGCAGCGGTCACTTGGACTGAATCGTCATCCCGGGAGGTCGGACTGGAGGAAGAAGCAGGGAGTTATCGGTAAGTAGGAACTTCTATTTTTTTTACACGTTGATGTATATTGTGATCGGAAGTCACTGTCCAGGGTGCTGAAACAGTTACTGCCGATCATTTAACTCTTTCAGCACCCTGGACAGTGACTATCTCCACCGGGTTCGGTCAAAACGTGTTAGGCCGAACCCGGTGAAGTTCGGATTCGCTGCGCACTGAACTTTTCCCAATGTTCGGACCGAAACCGGGTTCGGTTGTCCCGGTTCGCTCATCTCTACTCAAGGGGTCTAGTTTCCAAAATGGGGTCACTTTTGGGAGGTTTCCACTGTTTGGCACCACAAGACCTCTTCAAACCGGAAATGGTACCTAATAAAAAGGAGGCCTCAAAATCCTCTAGGTGCTCCTTTGCTTCGGAGGCCGGTGCTTCAGTCCATTAGCGCACTAGGGCCACATGTGGGATATTTCTCAAAACTGAAGAATCTCGGCAATAAGTATTGAGTTGCGTTTCTCAGTAAAACCTTCTGTTTTACAGAAAAAAAATGGAATAAAAAGGATTTTCTGACAATAAAATGAAATATGTAAATTTAACCTTTACATTGCTTTAAATTCCTGTGAAACACCTAAAGGGTTAATAAACTTTCTAACTGCTGTTTTGAATACTTTGAGGGGCCTAGTTTCTAAAATGGGGTGTTTGATAGGAGTTTCTAATATATAGACCACTCAAAGCCACTTCAGAACTGAACTGGAACCTAAAAAAACAAAAACAAAAGAGGCTTTTTCTTATACCACACCCCGATGTACCGCATGGCCGTGTCCAGGATTCGTTATCAGCCCAATTCAAATAAGTTCTGTGAAAAAATTGTGGGGTCTAAATGGTCACAACACCCATAAATAAATTCCTTGGGTGGTGTAGTTTCCAAAATGGGGTCACTTCTGGTGGGTTTCCATTGCTTTGATACCACTGGGGCTCTGGAAATGCGACATGGCACCCTAAAACCAATCCAGCAAAATCTGGACTCCAAAGAACACATAGCGCTCCTTTGCTTCTGAGCCCTCCCATGGGCCCAAACAGCAGTTTATCACCACAAATGGGGTATTGCTGCACTCAGGACAAATTGGGCAACAAAATGGGCATTGTGTTACCTGTGAAAATAAGAAATTTTGATCAAAAATTACATCTCATTGGAAAAAAAATTTTTTTTTAATTTGACAGCCCAATTCAAATACGCGCTGTGAAAAAACCGTGGGGTGAAAATGGTAACAACAACCATAAATGAATTCCTTTAGATGTGCAGTTTCCAAAATGGGGTCACTTTTGGGGGATTCCTACTGTTTTGGCACCACAACACCTCTTCAAACCTGGCATGCTACATAAAATATATTCTAATAAAAAAAGAGGCCCCAAAATGCACTAGGTGCTTCTTTGCTTCTGGTGCCTGTGTTTTAGTCCACGAGCACACTAGAGCCACATGTGAGACATTTCTAAAAACGGCAGAATCTGGACAATACATATGTAGCAGTGTTTCTCTGGTAAAACCTTCTGTGTTACAGAAAAAAAATAGAATACAATTTAAATTCAGCAAGAAAAATGAAATTTGCAAATTTCACCTCCACTTTGCTTTAATTCCTGTGAAAATGCTGTTTTTAATACTTTTAGGGGTCTAGTTTTTAAAATGGGGTGTTTTATGGGAGTTTCTAATACATAGGCCCCTCAAAGCCACTTCAGAACTGAACAGGTACCTTAAAAAAAAGGCTTTTGAAATTTTCTTAAAAATATGAGAAATTGCTGTTTATGTTCTAAGCCTTGTAACGTCCAAGAAAAATAAGAGAATGTTCAAAAAATTATGCCAATCTAAAGTAGACTTATGGAAAATGTGAACTAGTAACTATTTTGGTTGTATTTGTATTTGGTATTTTGGTGGTATAAGCATCTGTTTTACAAGGAGATGCATTTAAATTCAGAAAAATGCTATTTTTTCTAAAATTTGTTTAAATTTTGCAATTTTTCACTAATAAACACTGTATATATCGACCAAATTTTACCACTAACAAATGTCTCACGAATAAACAATCTCAGAATCGCTTGGATAGGTTTAAGCATTCCAAAGTTATTACCACATAAAGTGAAATATGTCAGATTTGAAAAATGGGCTCTGAGCCTTAAAGGAACAGTGTCACCCAAAAATTTTTTTTATATCAGTTTTATGTTAGGGTTTTATTAAAAACGTTTATATTTATTTGTGTGTTTGTGTGTTACTTTTTTCTATTTTTACACTTTTTCTTCCCTATGGGGGCTGCCATTTTTTTTCCATTTCTGCATGTGTTGATTAACGACACATACAGACATGGAATACGGCAGCTCCAGTCCCATAGGGACTGCGAACGGGGCCCGTTCCATCCACTATGGTGTACGCCGTGTGTGTGGGAACGGCGCATGCGCCGCTCCCGCACAGTCCAATTTGAAATGCGCGCCGTCCGGCGCCATTTTCCTGTGGACCGGAAGTCGCGGCCGGACAGTAAGATTACTACTTCCGGTCGCAGCTTCCGGACTTGTGCACATGGAGCAGCGGCAGCAGACCGAGCGGACGGACCGGAGGGAGCGGCGGCGACTGGAGCAGGTAAGTGATTTCTATGTATGTTCGTGTTTCAGTGTGTGTTTACTAGTGTATGAAAACCTTCTACACTGTGTGTTAGCTAAAAAAATGGCGACACACAGTGTAGGAGGTTAGACCGTTCAAACCCCTAGTTTCTCCCGGCACTAGCCAGGATAAAGGAGGGGGGGATTCTGAGAGCTCACTAGAGCGAGGGATTTTTTCCCAATTTTGCAGCATAAAGCAATGTGGTTGCTTTACCACATGCAATGCTGCAATTTTGGGAATTGCTCCATCTAGTGACCAGTGCTGGGAAATATTATAAATTGAATCCAATTTATAATATTTCCTGACTCGTGAAAAAAATAAAAAAAATTAGAACAATGTTTAATCACCTACACACTAATTGTTTAACTAAAAAAAAAAAAAACATGTTTTGCTGGCAACACATTCCCTTTAAGGCCCAAACTAGGCTGCGTCCTTAAGAGGTTAAGACCCACAAACAAGCAACAACTGAAGACGCTGCAGTAAAGGCCGGGCAAAGCATCACAAAGGAGGAAACCCTGTGTTTGGTGACGTCCATGGGTTCCAGACTTCAGGCAGTCATTGCCTGCAAAGGATTCTCTACAAAGTGTTAAAAAAAACACATTTTAGTTATGGTAATTTTAATTTGTCCAATTACATTTGAGCCCCTGAAATGAGGCGGCTGTGTAGAAAAATGGTTGAAATTCCTAAATGTTTCACAGGATATTTTTGTTCAACCCCTTGAATTAAACCTGAAAGTCTACACTTCAATTTCATCTCAGTTGTTTCATTTCAAATTCAATGTGGTGGCATGCAGAGCCCAAATCACGAAGATTGTGTTACTGTCCAAATAATTCTGGTCTTCACTTTATATGTGTGAGGAATAGAAAGATGACGGAGACGATGAGAGGGAGAGCACCGTCCGTGTGCAACATGGACAATGCAAATCCTCCGCAAAGACACCATCACTTCGACCATAAATATTATAGTGAAGTGATAAACATATTAATAGAATGTGTATATATATGTGTGGAGCCCAGAGTCCACGTACGAGGTGGAAAGGTGGATGGACTGGCGGCCAGAGTCCATCACCACACAATATATAACAAAAAAGACCATTCTAAGATAATTTTCACATGGGGTGACTTTGAAAGCGAGGCACTGAATATTTTTGCAACTCGGAACTATGATGTTTTGCATTAAGCAATGAAACCACACCAGTTTTCATATAGTACGTATATGACACCTCAATAAAGGACAAAACAAAACTAGGAATCAAAATGTATTATTCAAACTAGGGAACGGGGAATCTGCAGAGGTTACCAAGTACAGTATTCAGGTATAAAGAAACGAGTTTGTGTCACACACTGTGCAGTATGATGGTGGAGCAAGTAGGCTGACTCCTTTATATTACTTGCATTGTTATTGGTGTGATATTCTAGTGGATGTAAATTATTAAGCTAGTTCTTGGAAATTTGGGCTGATTCACTTAGTGATTCAATAACCAGTAAAATTCTGTTAAATTATTAATCAGTGTGTGACCTCTGGACTGTAGGTGAAATGCAAGTATCGCCACTAAATATCTTATGTCATATGGTGAACCACAAAACTATAACATAAAAGAATTTGGAGAGTCTGGCCCGTAACATCAGATATTTAAAAAAAAATAAAAAAATGTGTTTCTGTATTAAGGTTTTAAATACCTCTCTTTCCAAGTTTGTAATATGTAGTGGAGGCCAACTAATTGTTTTGTCCACTGTGATGACTCACTGGGTAGATTTTCATGCAGTCCTAAAACCAGGCAGAAATATATACTGATATGAAGGAACATTGTGACAAATAAGAAACTCAGCTCCTGTAGCTTTCTTGGTGCAAAACAGTTTTGTTTTTTTTAGAATATGTTCCCCAAACCACACCCCTTCCCGACTGCATAAAATGCTGCAGTATGTGTTGGTAAGTAAATCACAAACGTAATCCTGACCAGAGCTTATGAATGCTGCATTTTAGGCTTGCTGCACACGGCCATGTTCTGTCCGTGAGATATGGACCATTTGTCGGTCGTATTTCCCAGACTGAACACATTTCATAGAGCCGCACTCCTAGCATCATAGTTATCTATGATGCCCAGAGATCCTGCCTCACTGCGGGAATGCTGTCCCAAACTGTAATCATATTTTCAATACCTTTCACAAGATCCAACGAGGAGCGGCACTTCAAGACCTAATTTTAACCAATAGGCCGGACAGGAAATCAAAAGTACAGGTTGGGGGTCACCTAGGTAAAAGTGACCACAACATAATACGTTTTCATGTAGCCTTTAACCCCTTAATGACCAGCCTATTTTGGACCTTAATGACCAAGCTATTTTTTACGTTTTTCAATCGTCACATTCCAAGAGCTATAACTCTTTCATTTTTGCGTCGACATTGCTGTATAAGGTCTTGTTTTTTGCGGGACAAGTTGTATTTTTTAATAGCACCATTTTTAGGTACATATTATTGGGGGGGAATAGAAAAAAATCTGAAATTTCGCCACTCTTTTTTGCATCCTAAATCTACGCCGTTTACCGTGTGGTATAAATAACACAATAACTTTATTCAGCGGGTTGTTACGATTGCAACGATACCAAATTTGTACAGTTTTTGTATGTTTTACTACTTTTACACAGTAAAAACGCTTTTTTTTCTAAATTATTTGTTTTTGTGTCTCCATATTTGAAGAGCCGTAACATTTTTTTTTTTTCGCCGATGCGGTTGTATGAGGGCTTTTTTTTTGCGGGAAGACTTGTAGTTTTTATTGGTACCATTTTGGAGTAGATGCGACTTTTTGATCACTTTTTATCACGTTTTTTTAAAGTCAGTATTCACAGAAAACAGCAATTTTTCCAAAGTTTTTTATTAATTTTTTTACGCCGTTCACCGTGCGGGTTAAATAATGTAATAGATTTATAGTCGGGGTCGTTACGGACGCGGCGATACCAAATATGTGTAACTTTTTAACTTTATTTTGTTTTTTTTTAATAGTAAAGCATTGTGTAAGGGGAAAAGCTGGGTTTTTCATTTTATTTCACTTTTTTTTTTTAATTAACTTTATTAAACTTTTTTTAAACTTTTTTACTAGTCCCATTAGGGGACTATAATATGCGATTCTGCGATCGCATTTATAATACACTGCAATACTTTTGTATTGCAGTGTATTATGCCTGTCCGTTTAAAACGGACAGGCATCTGCTAGGTCATGCCAGAGGCATGACCTAGCAGGCATACACTACAGGCAGACCTGGGGGCCTTTATTAGGCCCCCGGCTGCCATCGCAGACACAGACACTCGGCGATCGTATCGCCGGGTGTCGGTGGGGGAGAGAGGGAGCTCCCTCCCTCTCTCCAAAACCACTCAGATGCGGTGCTCGCTATTGAGCACCGCATCTGAGGGGTTAAACGTGTGAGATCGATACTAATATCGATCTCACACGGCAGAGCAGGGACGCTCCCAGCCCTCAGCTGCCTCTAGCAGCTGAGAGCAGGGAGATTTGACAGCTCCCTGCTCTGTAAACTTATTCCGATGCCGCGACGTAAAAATTCTATGGCATCGGAATAAGACCCGTTAGTGACCGACGTAGAAACACGATGGGCCGGTCACTAACGGGTTAATAAGATGTTTGGTAGAGTACCTCCAAAAACACTAAACTTCAGAAAGGCCAATTTTCATGAGCTAAGGGATTGACCTTAAGGGCATAAACTGAGACTAGGTCTTCAAAAATAAAAATACACAAACTCAATGGGACATTTTTGAAAGGCTCCTAAATAGGTCCTGTAAAAAATATATAATATAAACAAGCTAGAAACAGGATGAAATCGATGTTGTTAAATAAAAACAGTAAGGGGGCAATAAATGCTAAAAAGAAAGCGTTCAAACTACTAAAGCAGGATGGTAGTGACAAGGCATTAAATAATAATAATAAAAAAATAAGGTGTGTGTAAAAGGGGCTGGGGTAGTAGCGGGGTTCGCTGGTTTGTGTCGCCCACTACTACTACGTCCTTTATCTTAGGGTCACTAGGGTTATGCCTAGTTTCCCCTACCTTTGTCTTGTATTAACGACAATCTAATCGCTTTGCTGCTAAGTAAGTGTATACGACTGTATAGTAAATAAAGGTAATATTTAATTATACAAACAGTTATCACACTTAGATATAAAATACACCCAACACAGAACACAATCATTAATCACAGTATAGTATCAGTGTATGTAAAACAAAAAAGAAAAACTATATCAGAAATATAACCAGGCACTCTTGGGTCATTGAAAAATTATGAAATTTTATTTATTATTAAAACTCCAATTATTTAGAGAATATAAATGTATTCACACAATTTAAAACATTTTTGTCTCCTGGCCAGGAAAAGGTTACATACAGATACAAAATATACTAATAAGTAGGAAGCATAGATGTACACCTTGTTTTCCCCACAAATCGGGGTAAATGGCAAGAAAATAGATCCCAGAAAAAATCGCTAGGTTGAATTCACACCTGCGTTTTTTTCCCCTTTGCACATACTTATGTGTATTTCCTCCAAAAAATGACAGCAATTCTTGTCAAAAGAGCGTGTAGTAGATTTATGAGGAAGGCCTTCCCATATATGAAAGAAGCATACCCCTATAAAAATAAAGCTGTCATTCAGTAAGGGGTTTGTATTTTTTATTTGTGTGTGGCTCTCATTCCTCCCTTTCAAGGATCAATCTTGCCTCAGGGATCAGGGGTAATAGACAGTCTATTTCTTAGACCATTACGGTCAAAATATATTCCTCCCGATCCTTATAATAATCACAGAGAGCTCCGTTCTTAATGATTTTATACTGCTTTTACCTTTAAACATGCACAAAGAGACGTGGAAGAGCAGCAGGCACAATTTGAAGCTCCAATGCCTCTCACCAGGTGGTATTCAGGTGAGATTCCGCCCATAAGCTCATACCTTCCTTCAAGCCTTTAGGATTGAGTTCTTCAATATAGGCTTTATTACGTCTCCGACATGCAAGGTTGCTCCACAGAAACATGTAGAGGTATTAGATCCAAAAGAAAGAGGGGCCCACACTTTCAAAAAGGTGATTTTCCAAACCATATAGTATCCATATAGTATCCTTTTTTGTGCGATGTTCCCAACACGGCCAGGGATTCACAAGGCAGAGTCTCGACGTCACTACCCGCCTTGCTTGATTAGGTCAGCTGACGCGTTTCATCCCTTATCGGGATTTCCTCAGAGCTGTCTTAGCAAGTCCAGCCAGATTCAGTGCATTTATAGGGTCCAACGTGCTTTCATTGGATCTATAGTTGGGAATAAAATATCCTGTACCGAAGGTCTATGCTATTGCAAGATTACCCTCGTATTCCTTCAACGAAGTGACAACAATAATTTTCTTTCTACATCAAAAAATATATGTTAAGGAAAAAACTGACAATCAATTAGTTCGATATTAATGAACATTTTAATCCCTATATAGATCGTGCATAATCAGTAATGTCCCTCATACGCTAATATATATGTGAAACTCGAGTTTTGGAGAAAATTACTTCCTGCCTAAATAAAGTTAAATAATATTACCCAAGTTATACATTTCATATTTCACATATTTTTTGAGATGTTAAATACAAATATTTTTCCTTTTAATAAAAGAAAAAAGAGAAAAAGAAAAACTTTTCTTTCCATATTTTTACATAGAGAGACATAGATACGAAGAGCTTTTAAATATTACATTTTTGTTTATTACATTTTTATTTAGTCAAGATATTCAAGCCCGTTTTTTTGCAAATAACCCATAAATATAGTTCCATTATATGAGTAAATTCTCAATTTTATGACAAAAAATATGGGTGGAGTTCGTTGAGCCCTCCCGGGACAGCAGGGAGGGGGCTCATACCCAAAAGGGCAACAAAGTCCCAAGTCCCCACTAACCCCGGAAGGAACACGAAAAACCCCCACACCTCCAAAAGTCTAAGGAGACATCAAGGGACAAAGTGTCAATCAACGTACACAACGTATTTTAATCCCTGTATAGATGGAGGACAGTCCATGGTGTGCCCTCACATGGAAATACATATGGATCTCTAGTGTAGGAGAGAGTTGTTTACTACCTGAATATACTTTAATGCCATTACAAAAATTGTACATTTTATATTGCAAATTTTTACAAAGAGATATATATGGGTAAAGTCAATAAGCATTTCATACTGAGTATCCAAATACTTATGCCAGTTATTCTATATGAAGTTTCCTTGAGCCATTGCTCCATAGGTATGATTCCACTCCATCTATGAATTATCAATTCGATGACCGAAGAACATGCGGACGGAATCAAACCAACGTTCCAGGGAAGGCAGGGAGGGGGCTCTTATACCTGGAGGGGCAACAGAACCCGGGTCCCCACCAATCCTGGGAGGCAAGCATATAATTCCCCACACATTCAATCATCAAGGAACAGGATAAATGAACAATCCATAAAAAATCAAAGTATGTACTTAGATGGAATGAAGTTCTCTATTAACCCCCACTACCCATTAATCCTCGGATATGTCACTTATGTACTCCTCCTCATATGAAGAAACTCCTTAGTACGAGGGGAACAAAAGGGAAGATAAGTCATTTATCTGAAAAGTGGCCTATTCTATATTTATGAGCAAAACCCACCCCATCAGTTTTGCCTTTTGGCCCTCAAATTGATTATTCCAAGAGATATTCCATACTTCTTGTTAATCGATGAGAATTACCGAGTATGGATCCAGTCAATCATGCGCCCCCTAGGATCAAAAAATTTTTTCATATCTTTTTATCACATCATGGGATATATATGAAATGGGAGGGGGCCGGAGGAGACCTCTAAAGACGCTGGAAAACAGCCATCCCAGAGGAGGTCCACATGCTACCCCCCAAATGGAAAATTAAAGAAACATATTGAATTTTATTTCATTGTTTAATCCTCTAGGGTTTAGGGTACCCAGTGTATAGATCCACATGGTCTCCTTCTGTAAAAGTATACGATTGCGATCACCTCCTCTTCTATCCCCAAACAGTTGGTAGATCCCCATGAATTTTAGGCCCGCAGGTGATTGCTCATGGTGTGTTTTAAAATGTGCTGCCAATGGATTTTTTATATCTCCCTTTGAAATATCCAAAATGTGTTCATTTATGCGTATGTGCAGTTCTCGTTTGGTTTTCCCAATATATTGTTTTCCACAAGGGCAGATAATCGAGTACACAACCATCGTGGAACGACAGTTAATATAATTAAGGACTTTAAATTCCCTTTTGTGTTCACTATCCGAGAAAGTATTTGACTTCAGCACGTATTTACAACATCTACACGAACCACACATGAACATTCCCTTGGGGCGTTTTTGTAGCCATGTGGCCAGTTTTTTATCATCAAGTTACGCAAAATTTCCCAATGGGACCCATATCTTGAAATGAATCTAACTCTCTTGTCCTCATTATTCCTTTTATTTCTTTGAAGGATTTCCTGTCTATTATGTCTTAAAAGAAATAAAAGGAATAATGAGGACAAGAGAGTTAGATTCATTTCAAGATATGGGTCCCATTGGGAAATTTTGCGTAACTTGATGATAAAAAACTGGCCACATTTAACTTTGGACCAAAAAATTAATCAAATAGTTGGAGATACACCGAGTATGGTTCCCAGGAAGGCCCCTACATTGAGAGACATACTAGTCAGCTCGGAGTTCAAGAGAAGAACTCCAGAAAATGAGGCATGGCTACAAAAACGCCCCAAGGGAATGTTCATGTGTGGTTCGTGTAGATGTTGTAAATACGTGCTGAAGTCAAATACTTTCTCGGATAGTGAACACAAAAGGGAATTTAAAGTCCTTAATTATATTAACTGTCGTTCCACGATGGTTGTGTACTCGATTATCTGCCCTTGTGGAAAACAATATATTGGGAAAACCAAACGAGAACTGCACATACGCATAAATGAACACATTTTGGATATTTCAAAGGGAGATATAAAAAATCCATTGGCAGCACATTTTAAAACACACCATGAGCAATCACCTGCGGGCCTAAAATTCATGGGGATCTACCAACTGTTTGGGGATAGAAGAGGAGGTGATCGCAATCGTATACTTTTACAGAAGGAGACCATGTGGATCTATACACTGGGTACCCTAAACCCTAGAGGATTAAACAATGAAATAAAATTCAATATGTTTCTTTAATTTTCCATTTGGGGGGTAGCATGTGGACCTCCTCTGGGATGGCTGTTTTCCAGCGTCTTTAGAGGTCTCCTCCGGCCCCCTCCCATTTCATATATATCCCATGATGTGATAAAAAGATATGAAAAAATTTTTTGATCCTAGGGGGCGCATGATTGACTGGATCCATACTCGGTAATTCTCATCGATTAACAAGAAGTATGGAATATCTCTTGGAATAATCAATTTGAGGGCCAAAAGGCAAAACTGATGGGGTGGGTTTTGCTCATAAATATAGAATAGGCCACTTTTCAGATAAATGACTTATCTTCCCTTTTGTTCCCCTCGTACTAAGGAGTTTCTTCATATGAGGAGGAGTACATAAGTGACATATCCGAGGATTAATGGGTAGTGGGGGTTAATAGAGAACTTCATTCCATCTAAGTACATACTTTGATTTTTTATGGATTGTTCATTTATCCTGTTCCTTGATGATTGAATGTGTGGGGAATTATATGCTTGCCTCCCAGGATTGGTGGGGACCCGGGTTCTGTTGCCCCTCCAGGTATAAGAGCCCCCTCCCTGCCTTCCCTGGAACGTTGGTTTGATTCCGTCCGCATGTTCTTCGGTCATCGAATTGATAATTCATAGATGGAGTGGAATCATACCTATGGAGCAATGGCTCAAGGAAACTTCATATAGAATAACTGGCATAAGTATTTGGATACTCAGTATGAAATGCTTATTGACTTTACCCATATATATCTCTTTGTAAAAATTTGCAATATAAAATGTACAATTTTTGTAATGGCATTAAAGTATATTCAGGTAGTAAACAACTCTCTCCTACACTAGAGATCCATATGTATTTCCATGTGAGGGCACACCATGGACTGTCCTCCATCTATACAGGGATTAAAATACGTTGTGTACGTTGATTGACACTTTGTCCCTTGATGTCTCCTTAGACTTTTGGAGGTGTGGGGGTTTTTCGTGTTCCTTCCGGGGTTAGTGGGGACTTGGGACTTTGTTGCCCTTTTGGGTATGAGCCCCCTCCCTGCTGTCCCGGGAGGGCTCAACGAACTCCACCCATATTTTTTGTCATAAAATTGAGAATTTACTCATATAATGGAACTATATTTATGGGTTATTTGCAAAAAAACGGGCTTGAATATCTTGACTAAATAAAAATGTAATAAACAAAAATGTAATATTTAAAAGCTCTTCGTATCTATGTCTCTCTATGTAAAAATATGGAAAGAAAAGTTTTTCTTTTTCTCTTTTTTCTTTTATTAAAAGGAAAAATATTTGTATTTAACATCTCAAAAAATATGTGAAATATGAAATGTATAACTTGGGTAATATTATTTAACTTTATTTAGGCAGGAAGTAATTTTCTCCAAAACTCGAGTTTCACATATATATTAGCGTATGAGGGACATTACTGATTATGCACGATCTATATAGGGATTAAAATGTTCATTAATATCGAACTAATTGATTGTCAGTTTTTTCCTTAACATATATTTTTTGATGTAGAAAGAAAATTATTGTTGTCACTTCGTTGAAGGAATACGAGGGTAATCTTGCAATAGCATAGACCTTCGGTACAGGATATTTTATTCCCAACTATAGATCCAATGAAAGCACGTTGGACCCTATAAATGCACTGAATCTGGCTGGACTTGCTAAGACAGCTCTGAGGAAATCCCGATAAGGGATGAAACGCGTCAGCTGACCTAATCAAGCAAGGCGGGTAGTGACGTCGAGACTCTGCCTTGTGAATCCCTGGCCGTGTTGGGAACATCGCACAAAAAAGGATACTATATGGATACTATATGGTTTGGAAAATCACCTTTTTGAAAGTGTGGGCCCCTCTTTCTTTTGGATCTAATACCTCTACATGTTTCTGTGGAGCAACCTTGCATGTCGGAGACGTAATAAAGCCTATATTGAAGAACTCAATCCTAAAGGCTTGAAGGAAGGTATGAGCTTATGGGCGGAATCTCACCTGAATACCACCTGGTGAGAGGCATTGGAGCTTCAAATTGTGCCTGCTGCTCTTCCACGTCTCTTTGTGCATGTTTAAAGGTAAAAGCAGTATAAAATCATTAAGAACGGAGCTCTCTGTGATTATTATAAGGATCGGGAGGAATATATTTTGACCGTAATGGTCTAAGAAATAGACTGTCTATTACCCCTGATCCCTGAGGCAAGATTGATCCTTGAAAGGGAGGAATGAGAGCCACACACAAATAAAAAATACAAACCCCTTACTGAATGACAGCTTTATTTTTATAGGGGTATGCTTCTTTCATATATGGGAAGGCCTTCCTCATAAATCTACTACACGCTCTTTTGACAAGAATTGCTGTCATTTTTTGGAGGAAATACACATAAGTATGTGCAAAGGGGAAAAAAACGCAGGTGTGAATTCAACCTAGCGATTTTTTCTGGGATCTATTTTCTTGCCATTTACCCCGATTTGTGGGGAAAACAAGGTGTACATCTATGCTTCCTACTTATTAGTATATTTTGTATCTGTATGTAACCTTTTCCTGGCCAGGAGACAAAAATGTTTTAAATTGTGTGAATACATTTATATTCTCTAAATAATTGGAGTTTTAATAATAAATAAAATTTCATAATTTTTCAATGACCCAAGAGTGCCTGGTTATATTTCTGATATAGTTTTTCTTTTTTGTTTTACATATATATCTTTCAGAATTGGCACCGTGTGATATTGATATCGCATTTATTGTTGGGTTTTCTATTGGGTATGGTTTTCTAAACCTAATCTTGTTTTATATAGTATCAGTGTATCCCAATACACATAATAACTTAATATGTATTGAATACACTGACACTACATGTGGCACAGTATTATTGACTATACCCACCCACGCACTTACCTAAAAATACATATACAATACAATGCACTCACTCACTATCTATGAGACCCTCCCCCACCTGGCTCTAACTATCCCTGCAACTACACAATAAGGGGCTGTAGGGAAAGAGAAAGGACAAAGGGTGTTGTAGCTGAAAGGGTTGCTGTCTAGGGCCTGTAGAGTGAGTTCAGCAGGCCTGCATGATGGTTAAATATAAGGGGAAAGCTGTAGACCAGGGAAGGAAAATGGTTACCAGGGGAAGTAGGGGTTAGATGTGGTAGAGGGGTTGGAGGGGAGAAGGGTAGGAGAGAGAGAGGGAGAGGGGGGTATACTTTGGTGGGAACCAGGGAGAAAGAGGTCCTTCCAAGATGGGCACAGGAAGTAAGAGAGGGGTCAGCATGCCTGTTGCCCCTTTTATACCTTGCCCGTGCACGTCTCTATGACATCACATGCTCATGCACGTGCAAGCGGGGGGTGGCCATGGGACTGTTTATGGCTCCCCCCATGGAGTATAAGAGGCAAGGGAAACAAAGGGAAATCTTTTGCTCCCCCAGAATCTCATTACCTTGCGAGGGGAGGAGGGCAGGCAGTGGGAATGCATTGGATGTGTCCACTGTCTTCTCCCCCCCTCGCTCAGAGGGTAGAGGTACACACCTATCTCTGGGAAAATATTTGCACTCACATGTACATAGATATAAATATATAAAACACTTCTCTTTACGTGTGTAAAAGACAAATAAAGCGCAAAGATTGAAACAGAGAGACTAATTTTCACAAGAGCAGAAATAACCCCAAAATATTTTACAAATACATAAATAATAAGAAACTGAAAACTGAAAGTGTTGGCCCTCTCAAAAAGAATCTGGCCATAATGGTGGAGGAGGATGAGGAAAAGTCCAATCTATTAAACGCCTTTTTCTCTACTGCATTTACACATGAAAATCCAAAGTCAGGCAACATGATTAGGGACAAAGTAATTTCTCCATTAAATGTCACCTGCTTAACCCAGCAAGAAGTGCAGTGCCGCCTTAAAAACACTAAAATAGACACATCACCGGGTCCGGATGGTATACACCCCCATGTTCTGCAGGAATTAAGTACCATGATAGACAGAATCTTATTTCTGATATTTAAGGTTTCTATCGTGACTGGGTCTGTTCCACAGGACTGGCGCATAGCAAATGTGGTGCCAATATTCAAAAATGGGTCAAAAAGTGAGCCCGGAAACTATAGACCTGTAAGTTTAAACCCCATTGTGGGTAAAATATTTGAGAGTTTTCTAAGAGATGTCATTCTCAAGTATCTCAATACTACTAAACTGTTAATGCAGCATCAGCATGGGTTTATGAGGGATTGGTCCTGTCAAACCAATCTGATTAGCTTCTATGAGGAGGTAAGTGCTAGACTGCACTGGGTAAGTGTAACACCCATGGTGTCACGGCGCAGGGTGTGGACCCACTGGGCCGTACCGCGTAGCAGGGTAGCAGCTGGCCAACAAGGTACAAAACAATGTCTATAGTTCTGAACGGGTACCTGAGGCAATGTAGACAGTGGCAGGAGCACGACTTGACTTTCACAGCAGGTGACGCCGCGGATGCAGCGGGATTACACGACTTGACTTTCACAATAGGTAATGATAGCACGGGATACAGGGTACAGGCAGCAGGAACGGGTAACACTGGGAACTGGAAAACACTGGGAGACCTTTAGCAAGACAAACTAGGGTATACAAAAACGCTCAGGCACGGAACCAGTGGGCAGGGCCCCTTATTATAGTCCAGCAGCCATTTGGGCTGATAATTGATGTAAGGCAGCTGGACGCGTACTGGCCCTTTAAGGCTGTGCACGCGCGGGCGCGCGCCCCCTGTGGTCCACAGTCCGAGGACCCGGAAGAGAGTGCCGGCGTCTCCCTGGAGGGAGCGAACGCCGAGAAGAGGAACGTCCATGGCCGGGATCTTCAAGGGGTAAGTCAGAACGACGACCCCCGGCCATAGACGTAACACATGGCCACGGGCCGTCGGGATTACTCACCTCCCGGCGGTCGCAGCCCCATGGATCTGTGAGCGCTGGCCCGCATCTCCTCCTCAGGAGACGCCAGCGCTCACTTCTGCTTCATTCTCAGATTTCCGGTATTACATAGTTACATAGTTAGTACGGCTGAAAAAAGACACATGTCCATCAAGTTCAACCAAGGGACGGGAAAAGGGAAGGAAAAATGTCTACACATAGGAGCTAATATTTTTTTGTTCTAGGAAATTATCTAACCCTTTTTTAAAGACATCTACTGTCCCTGCTGTGACCAGCTCCTGCGGTAGGCTATTCCAAAGATTCACAGTTCTCACGGTAAAGAAGGCTTGTCGCCTCTGCAGCTTGAACCTTTTTTTCTCCAGACGGAGGGAGTGCCCCCTTGTTTTTTGAGGGGGTTTTATAAGGAACAGGATTTCACCATATTTTTTGTATGTGCCATTAATATATTTATATAAGTTAATCATGTCCCCCCTTAGTCGTCTTTTTTCAAGGCTAAATAGGTTTAATTCTTTCAGTCTTTCCTCATAACTTAAATTCTCCATGCCCCTAATTAGCTTCGTTGCTCTTCTTTGTATTTTTTCCAACTCCAGGGCATCCTTTCTATGAACTGGAGCCCAGAACTGAACTGCATAATTTAATTTAATTTTAATTTAATTTAATATGTAATTAGCCCATACTCACCCTGGACTATAAGAAGGGTCCTGCCCCTTCCCTCATTGTTGTGTTTACCCATGTTAGTCTTTGCAAATGGTCCTTTAGTGTTTTCCAGTTCCCAGTGTTCCCATACCTGCTACCTGTATCCTGTATCCCGTGCTGCCTTGTTCCTGTGTCATAGAAAGTTGGAGTCGTGTTGTACCATATACTACGCTTGCTGTGTTACACACACGCCTTGTGTCTGCCTGCTGCCAAGGTCCCATCTGAGCCTAACCATCGCTACTGTCTGGATTACCACAGGTACCCTTATTCGAATTATAGACCATGACTTGGTATCCTGTTTGCCAGCTGCTTTACCACTACAGCGGTATGGCCCAGTCGGTCCACATGCACACAGATCATGACAGTACGCTCAGGCCATGGACCCCGCTGGTCAATTCATGACCATAACGACGTCACAAGCCATGCGGGCAGATATGCTAAACCTTCGGTCACGACAAGACCAACTCCTCCAGGCGGTAAACATCATTGAACATTGCCTGGATACACAAACTGCAGCCTTCCAGGCACCTGTTCCTGTTACCTCTGATGTTCCTCCTACTACACCTCCTGACAGTTTTAACTCCTGATTATCTCTGCCACTACCTCATTGCTATGATGGAGATGCGTGGACCTGCAGGGGGTTTCTGAACCAATGCCAGATTGACTTCACGTTCTATGCAGGTGCCTTCTCTTCTGATGACGCAAAGATCGCCTTTATAATGTAAAGGATCTGCCAGGCACAGCTTCTTTATCAACGCCCATAGGTAATCAGTCTGCACCTGCTTCTAGGTCTGTGAGACTGACTCCATCTTCCACCACTCAGGATGGCAGGCTTAGGAGTGGGAGAGCCTATCGCAGCCTGGCCAGACGGAGCTAGCTCCCGCCCTCTGTCTATTTATACCTGCCTTTCCTGTTCCTCCTTGCTTGTGATTCTTCTCTGTTGGTTTCCTGGCCCTGCTGCAGCTTCTTGTACTATTTGTCCCTGCTTTGTATTGACCCTGGCTTGCTGACTACTCTCCTGCTCTGCGTTTGGTACCTCGTGCTCTCCTGGTTTGACTCGGCTTGTTCACTACTCTCCTGCTCTGCGTTTGGCACCTCGTACTCTCCTGGTTTTACTCGGCTCGTTTACTACTCTTGTTGCTCACGGTGTTGCCGTGGGCAACTGCCCCGTTTCCCTTAGGTTCTGTGTTCCCTTGTCTGTTTGTCTGTCGTGCACTTATTGAGTGTAGGGACCGTCGCCCAGTTGTACCCCGTCGCCTAGGGCGGGTCGTTGCAAGTAGGTGGGTAGATTAGGGCTCACTTGTCTGTTTCCCTACCCCCATCATTACATATAATCTCTCTCCTCACTGGCAAAGCCCTGGCAAATGGGGTTCGCCCCATTTGGGAACGTCAGGGACCAGAGACCCGTGAGTTACAGCAGTTCGTACAGACTTTCCGTACTATATTTGAGGAACCCGGCTGCTGCATCGGCTGCTGCATCCCTGCTGACCCTTCGCCAGGAGGACACCTCCATGGGCGAGTGTGCGCCATTCAGTTCCGCATCCTGGCTGCCGAACTAACCTGGAACAACGAGGCCTTGGTGGCTACATTCTGGCAGGGACTGTCCCTTGAAATTAAGGACGAGCTTGCTGCCCGAGATCTGCCACCTAACTTGGATGACCTCATTCTTCTGGCCGCCCGGATTGATATGAGGATCCAAGAACGGTCCCATGAGGTTCTTCGGGAGGGAGGACTCCCTAGGCCAGCTTCTACATTTCAGAAACCCCTGCTGCACTCATCAGCTGTCCCACCAGTGAAGTCTATGAAGATGGACCATCTCAAGTTGTCTATCTAGGAGAAACAATGCAGACGCACTTTGGGGGTCTCTGTCTGTATTGCGGCCTCGGAGGTCCTCTTGTGCATCTGTGCCCACAAAAGCCCCAGAGCCTGGGGTTGGTTGGGGAGACAACTCTGGGTAGAGAAGGACTTGCTTCCAAATTTTCCATCCCTGTGACCATAGTGTCTGGTGAAAGACGCACCGGGTCTCTGCCTATCTGGACTCTAGATCCGCAGCTAACTTCATTCAGATAGACCTGGTGGATCTTCTCCAGTTGCCCACAACCCCGTTGCCTCTGTGAATGGACTGCCTCTGCCCGACCCAATTGTAACTGTGACCAAACCGCTGAGGCTCCAAGTGGGAGCCCCTCATTCAGAGCTAGCCTCGATTCTTGTCCTACCCAAGGCCGTCAACCCTGTGCTGCTGGGCCTGCCTTGGCTTCAACTACATGCCCCAGTTCTGGACTGGAATTCCGGAGAGGTTCTCCAGTGGGGTCACAAGTGCCTCAACCGCTGCCTGGGGCAGATCCATCCGGCCCAGCCTCCACTGCCTCAGTCATTGGCAGGGTTGCCTTCTCACTATTCACAGTTTGCAGATGTCTTCAGCAAGAAGGAGGCAGAGATGCTGCCCCCACACTGGGCATATGACTGCCCTATTGAACTCGTTCCTGATGCGTCCCTTCCCCATGGAAGGGTATACCCCCTCTCCTTGCCAGAGACTCAGTCCATGTCAACCTATATTAAGGAGAATTTGGAGAGGGGTTTCATACGAAAGTCCTCCTTCCCGGCCGGGCGGGGTTCTTCTTTGTCAAAAAGAAAGACGGATCTCTTCGACCTTGCATCGGCTTACCGGGGCCTCAACCAGATTACGGTCAAAAATAGATATCCGTTGCCACTGATTTCTGAACTGTTTGACCGCATACGAGGAGCCAAGATTTTTTCCAAGCTAGACCTGCTTGGGGCTTACAACCTAATCCGGATCCGCCGATGTGATGAATGGAAGACGGCATTTAACACCCGAGACAGGCACTATGAATACCTGGTGATGCCCTTCGGTCTGTGTAACGCACCCGCGGTCTTCCAAGAGTTCGTTAATGACATCTTCTGTGACCTCCTCTATGTCTGTGTTGTGGTCTATCTCGATGACATCTTAATTTTTTCTCCAGACCTGACGACTCATCAGAGACATGTCCGTCAAGTTTTGCTGCGATTAAGAGAGAATCGCCTGTATGCCAAGCTGGGGAAGTGCCTGTTTGGGATAAATGCTCTACCCTTCCTAGGCTACATCATCTCGGATCAAGGTCTCAAGATGGATCCTGAGAAGGTAAAGGCCATCCTTGAATGACCACGTCCTCAAGGCTTAAGGTCCATACAGCGTTTGCTGGGATTCGCCAATTTCTACCAGCAGTTCATCCAAGCTTCTCCTCACTGACAGATCCCATCTCCACCCTCACCAAGAAATGCATGAACGCCAAGGTGTGGACTCCAGAAGCTGAATACTCATTTAATAGCCTGAAGAGTGCCTTCACGTCAGCCTCTACCCTCCATCATCCTGATGTATCTCGACAGTTTTCGTTGGTGGTGGACGCCTCCTCGGTTGGTGCTGGCGCACTTCTGTTCCAGAGAGCTCCCAAAGGCAAGGCAGTGGTATATGGCTATTACTCTAAACTTTTCTCTTCCACAGAGCGCAACTACTAGATTGGGGATCGGGAGTTACTGGCCATCAAATTGGCCCTGGAGGAGTGGGGACATCTACTAGAGGGCGCAGCTCATCCCAACCTCACCTATCTCCAGACGACCCAATGGCTGAACCCCCATCAATTCAGGTGGTTGCTGTTCTTTGCCCGGTTCCAGTTTGAGCTCCACTACCACCCGGCCGACAAGAATGTGAGGGCCAATGCCTTGTCCAGGTCGTTTGAGACAGAGGACACCATGGAGTCTCCAAAAAAAATATTATTTATCCGTCCTGCATTATCTCTGTCAACCCTCTGCAAGTTAGAGACATCCCTCCGGGGAGGACTTTTGTGCGCCTGGCAGACAGAGGGAGAATCCTTCGCTGGGGACACAGCTCCAAACTGGCAGGTCACGTGGGTGCCCATAAAACCCAAGACCTGATTGCCCGTCATTTCTGGTGGCCCACGCTGCCCAAAGACATCATGGACTTTGATTCGTTCTGCACGGTGTGCGCGGCTAACAAGGTTGCTCACTCTAAGCCTGCTGGCCTGCTCCAGTCGCTGCCTGTGCCCAATGCTCACTGGCAGCATATAGCAATGGACTTTGTTACGGACCTGCCTCCCTCTGCTGGATGCAGTACGGTCGGGGTGGTGGTGGACCAATTTTCTAAGATGGCTCATTTCGTTCTGCTGACCAGCCTACCATCTACTTCTCGACTGGCCAACCTCTTCATCCAACACATCTTCCGACTGCATGGCTTACCTCTGCATATCGTGTCTGATCGAGGGTTTCAGTTCACCTCAAAGTTCTGGAGAGCCCTCTGTAAACTCCTTGATGTAAAGTTGGTCTTTTCCTCAGCCTACCATCCCCAGTCCAATGGTCAAGCCGAGAGGATCAATCAGATCATGGAGAATTATCTACGACACTTCATCACCAGGCAGCATGATGACTGGGTGCAGCTTCTTCTTTGGGCCGAATTCTTGTATAGTAACCATACAAGCGAGTCCACAAGAACCACACCGTTCTTCATCGTCTATGGCCAACACCCAAGTATTCCTCTCCTGGTGTCCATTACGTCCGAGGTTTCCACAGCTGACTGTATTCAGCGACTTCCTGCAGATCTGGCAGCAAACTCGATCCTCTATTCTGCTCGCGGTCGACCGCATGAAACTAAAGGCAGACACAAAGAGAAGGGAGACTCCCCAGTTTCTTCCAGGTACCAAGGTCTGACTGTCCTACATGGAATATCCGGCTGAGGGTGCTGTCATGCAAGTTTGCTCCCAGGTTCCTCGGACCCTTCAAGATCCAACAGCAGATCAACCCTGTCTCCTACAGGCTTCGGCTGCCTCCTACCCTCAAGATCCCCAACTCCTTTAATGTCTCCCTCCTGAAGCCTGTGTTTCTGAACTGCTACACCAAGACTCCTAGTCCTGCAGTTGCCCCCAGCAGTTCATCTGATTCATTTGAGGTCAAGGAGATCTTTGACACCAAAAAAGTGGGAGGAAGAACTTTTTATTTGGTGGATTGAAGGGGTTTGTTCCAGAAGAGAGGTCCTGGGAGCCAGAGGAGAACCTTAATGCTCCTACCCTTGTGAAGAGGTTTCTCTCCCGCTCTGGTCCCAAGAAGAGGGGGCGTAAGAGGGGGGATACTGTAACACCCATGGCCACGGGCCGTCAAATTTACTCAACTCCTGACGGCCGCAGCCATGGACCTGTGAGCGCTGGCCGCATCTCCTCCTTAGGAGATACCATCACTCACTTCTGCTTCATTCTGCGGTGTCCCGTAGGGTGTGCACTCATGCTCGCGCCCGACCCTGTTTTAGCAGGTGAGAGAGACCCAAGCAATGAATCACGTCCTCTTATATAAGGTTTCCAAGACAACTAGCAACGCTTGTGTCTTTAAGGTCACCATGACTACTGATCTAGCTTCTGGGCATTTCTGTTTCCTTCCTGAGCCTATCCCACTTCCCTGTCTTCTTCCTGTCTGGTGTAGGGTGGGGTATTTATACCTGGCCTCCTCCCTCTTTCTTTGCTTGTGAATTTTTTTCTTTCTTAGGGGTGGGGATCAAGCTCTCACCCTGTGCACTAGACTTCTAGACTTCTTGGAAACTGACCTCGGCTTGTCTCTCATTAACCCCTTGTTTACTGATTTTGAGTATCTGCTTCCGGCTGGCTCTCACCTCTGCTGTACCTGATTTCCTCTGATTTGGACTTTCTGTTTACCCTCTTGGTGTCTGCTACCTGTTCAGGTGTAGCATGCATTGCACCCCTTATCCAACACTGAACTCTGTTAGAACAACCTTGGCTCTGTGCAGCAAAAACCATCCCGTCTTGCGGTGGGCTCTGGCAAATACCTCAGAGTAGCCTTAGATTCTGTCGATCAGAGTTGTGACGGATTTGGGGTTGCGGTTTTATTTGCACGCTTACTCCCAACAGTCTCCAGCAGCCTTTTAGGAATTGCGCAACCAGTGATTCCATAACATATTCACAAGCCCATTTATATTATTTTTTCGCAATGGAACCTATGCACGTTTTTGCGGATCAAATGCTTTACTCAGCTAGGACAAGATCTGGCTGTATGGACACAGCGGCATGAAATAGCGCAGGCCCAAGCAGTCCTCCCAGTCGCCACTCCATTTGAACCAAAGTTGAATTTACCTGATCGTTTCTCTGGTGATCGTAAGTCTTTTGTCAATTTTGTAGTTGTAACTTATATTTTCGACTAAAACCTATCTCCTCTGGAACGAAGCAACAGCAAGTGGGTATTGTCATTTCACTCTTGCAGGGCAATTCTCAAACCCCTGGTTTTTCATTGAGACCTGATGCCCCTGAACTTTCTTCTGTGGAGGTTTTCTTTGGAGCCTTGGGTTTAATATATGGAGATCCAGATATCACTGCAAAGGCTGGGGACAATCCAATCTGTTGTCTCTTCAGCCGGGATGACGGCCTGTCGAAGATTATTGTTCAGAGTTTAGACGATAGTCCATCTCTTCACGCCGATGTTAATTTTGCCGAGGTCTTTCATAAACCTTGAAAGATCTCCTTATAAATTACCCTCCACCCTTGCCTCTAGGACAGGGGTCGGGAACCTATGGCTCGCGAGCCAGATATGGCTCTTTTGATGGCCGTATCTGGCTCGCAGACAGGGCTCCTACCCAGTGGCGGATTATCATTAGGGCGTTTCGGGCGGTCGCCCGGGGCCCAAGACTGCCAGGGGGCCCAAGGAGCCTATGACCGCCCGAACCCCCTCATGCCCAGTGGCGTCGCTAGCACCGGAGGGAGCCCCGGTGCCAGGACCGCACCTGTCAGGCGAGGGGAGATTTGCTTCTACTTAGCAGCCGTGGTCTGTGCTGCTTTAGAAGCTCCCCCTCCAGCCCCCCTTCCCTGCTCTAAACATCTCTGCTGCTAGCTGTCGGGACATGGGGGAGGGGAGACTGTCGGCGGGCTCTGTGCTGTGAGCAGGAGAAGAGCTGCAGTGAAGACATAAAAGGTAAGTGCATGTGTGTTTAATATCCATATTCATGTGTGTTTAATGTCCATATTCATGTATGTTTAATGTCCATATTCATGTATGTTTAATGTCCATATTCATGTATGTTTAATGTCCATATTCATGTATGTTTAATGTCCATATTCATGTGTTTACAAGGTGTACTTTGTGTATAATGTGCATACTCGTGTATAATGTGCCTACTTAGTGTATAATGTGCATACTCGTGTGTACTTTGTGTACTATGCATACTTTGTGTATAATGTGCCTACTTTGTGTACTTTGTGCATAATGTGTGTACTTTGTGTACTGTGCGTACTTTGTGCATAATGTGCGTACTTTGTACTGTGCGTACTTTGTGCATAATGTGCGTACTTTGTGCGTACTTTGTGCATAATGTGCGTACTTTGTGCGTACTTTGTGCATAATGTGCGTACTTTGTGCATAATGTGCGTACTTTGTGCATAATTTGGTACTTTGTGTACTGTGCATACTTTGTGCATAATGTGCCTACTTTGTGCATAATGTGCGTACTTTGTGCATAATGTGCGTACTTTGTGCATAATGTGCCTACTTTGTGCATAATGTGCCTACTTTGTGCATAATGTGGTACTTTGTGTACTGTGCATACTTTGTGCATAATGTGCATACTTTGTGCATAATGTGCGTACTTTGTGCATAATGTGCGTACTTTGTGCATAATTTGCGTACTTTGTGCATAATGTGGTACTTTGTGTACTGTGCGTACTTTGTGCATAATGTGCCTACTTTGTGTACTTTGTGCATAATGTGGTACTTTGTGTACTGTGCGTACTTTGTGCATAATGTGCATAATGTGCGTACTTTGTGCATAATGTGCCTACTTTGTGTACTGTGTGTACTTTGTGCATAATGTGCGTACTTTGTGCATAATGTGCGTACTTTGTGCATAATGTGCGTACTGTGTGTACTTTGTGCATAATGTGCCTACTTTGTGTACTAGTGTTTAGGTAGTGTTAGCAATAGTTACGGCGCGGCAGGGTGGTGGTGGAGAAGGGGGGCCCAAGTTTGGGTAACAGCCCAGGGCCCATGGTCTTCTTAATCCGCCACTGCTCCTACCTGTCTATGGGAAGGATGCATGCACCGCGCTCCATCAGCCCGTGCACCGCGCTCCATCAGGCCGCGGTGCACGCTGATATTGGTAGTTCTTTGATGGCCTGATAAGCATTCGCGGCAGTGGTGAGCGGCAGGGAGCATGGACTACATTTCCCATAACTCCCTGCATAGCCGCGCCGTCTGCAAGCACGCACCTGCGTCCCCTAGTGAAGCGGCATCTGCCTCCTCCCTTGTGTCTCCCTTGGACGTTAACGGTAGGAAGTATTCTATTCGTCGTTGGTTAGCAACAGCATTAAAACGTTATTATGTTATAAAAAAAAGAGTTCGGAGATTTGTTGTTCTTTAAAATTAAATACAAGTCAATGTGTGCACTTTATGTACAGTGAGACTATTTAATAAAGTTCAATTATTTATTACGCTGGGTGTGCCTGCTTGTATGTACCACTTTAAGTAGTAAATGCTTTAGTTCCCTATGGGTCTGAGCCTCTCTTTTTTGTTCATTTTCTGTAAGACCAACACTTTTAAAAGGGCCACTGACAGATACAATTGCTCCAGCGGTCACTTAGTACACAAAGGAGTGTTCCTCTCTGCTGCACTAAGCCACCGCTGGACCTAAACAATAATTCGCTGTAAAATAATAAAATAGATAATTGACATAACTGACAATGCGTTGTGTGACATGTCCAACATTCCAGCTTCTTTCTTCTGCGAATGCCTCAAAGCTGGCATTCTCTCAACATCAGGTGGGAAGAATGCCAGCTTCCAGTCATGCGCAGGAAAAAGAAGAAGCCAGACTGCTGGACTGATGTCATGCATCGCAAGCTCACAATGTAAGTTATTTATTTAATTTTTTTACTGCTAATTACCATTGTTTCAGTCCAGTTGTGGCTTTATACAGCAGGGAGGAGCATTCCTTGCTGTACTAAGTGAACATTGGAGCGATTGATCTGTCAATGGCCCTTTAAACATATTGTACGGCTCTCGCGGAATTATATTTCAAAATATGTGGCGTTTACGGCTCTCTTAGCCAAAAAGGTTCCTGACCCCTGCTCTAGGAGATACTATGACCCTTGTTGTGCATCTGGACCGATGACTACGAGACTGCAAAAATGAGAGATTGGCAATGGTCACCCCTCTTCCATACACTGAGCTCCCTTCATCTGATGCACAAGAGCCCATGCAGTTGGGCTCAGTGGCGTAACTACCACCATAGCAGCCGTAGCGGCTGCTACGGGGCCCGCGGCATGAGGGGGCCCGTGTCACCCGCCGGCACGGGCCCCCACCATGGCCGGAGGCTCCGCTAACTGCCGCTATGGCTGCTACAGCGCGACGCCACTGAACACTACGGCAGACCAGGGAGGTATCTCCCCGCTCTGCCATTAAACAAAAGACATGTGTCCCCTATCCACAGGGTAGGGGATACATGTGTGATCGCTGGCAGTGATAAGGAGAACGGGGGACTGAAAGTCCCCTGAAGTTCTCCATCACAAACCTCGGACTTCCGGGGTCTGTGTCGGCAGCTCCGTAGAAATGAATGGAGCGCCGGTCGCGCTTGTGCGCATGCGTGACCAGCGCTCCTTTCATTTTTATAGACGCCGGAAGTCAAAGGTTAGTCATGGAGAACTTCGGGGGACTTTTGGTCCCCCGTTCTCCTTATCGCTGCCAGCGATCACACATGTATCCCCTATCCTGTGGATAGGGGATACATGTCTTTTGTAGGACACACTGTAGGTCACATTTTTTGGGGGGTTGGGGATGCTGTATGGCGTTCCCTACAGGGGGCGGGGCTGTATGGCGTTCCCTACAGGGGGGGGCTGTATGGCACTCCCTACGGGGGGCTGCATGGCGTTCCCTACAGGGGGGCTGTAGGTAACGCCATACAGTCCCCCTGTAGATAACGCCATACAGTCCCCCCTGTAGATAACGCCATACAGCCCCCTCTGTAGATATCTACAGAGGGGGCTGTATGGCGTTATCTACAGGGGGGGCTGTATGGCGTAATCTACAGAGGGGGCTGTATGGCGTTATCTACAGGAGGGGCTGTATGGCGCTATCTACAGGGGGGCTGTATGGCGTTATCTACAGGGGGGGGCTGTAAAAAAGGCACTATCTTCAAGGGGGGGGGTTTGTGTGACACCCAGGGGAGGGGGGGGCCCCAGTCAAAAGTTTGCTATGGGGCCCAGTCTTTCCTAGTTACGCCCCTGGTTGGGCTCCACTATGTCTTCTCAAGAATGCAGACTTTTTAAAAAACGCAAGGGCCTGTGCTTCTACTGCGGGGACGCTGGTCATACTCTCCGTATATGTGTACGTTCTGGTCCAGGCATCCAGAACGTCCAGCTCCGGAAAACTTCAGAGCCTGGATGGTCCCCGGGAATACCATCTGGGCAGTCAGGTTTGTCCCGCATTTAAAAAAAAAAATCCTTTTGCCTGTTAACGTGTGGTTTAATAATGTTTATATTTCTGGCCAAGGTTTTGTAGATTGTGGTTCTGCAGCTAATTTCTTGGATTTTCAGGCTGCAAAGAGATTGGCTATCCCCCTTGTTCAGTTAAGTACCCCAGTCAAAGTCTCTGCTATTTATAATACTCCTCCCGCTCAGGGGTCGGTCAAGTTCTCTACTCCACCTGTTACATTGGAAGTGGGTACTTTGCATACTGAATAAATTACTTTATTCTAGAAAACTTGCCTTCTAAAGTAATATTGGGTATTCCATGGTTGCAGACACATAATCTGGTTATTGATTGGGTAAAAGCAGAATTGATTAACCCCTTAATGACCGGGCCTGTTTGTACCTTAATGACCAAGCCAGATTTGTCAAATCTGGTATGTCTGACTTTATGGCTGGGTTCACACGACCTATTTTCAGACGTAAACGAGGCGTATTATGCCTCGTTTTACGTCTGAAAATAGGGCTACAATACATCGGCAAACATCTGCCCATTCATTTGAATGGGTTTGCCGACGTACTGTGCAGACAACCTGTCATTTACGCGTCGTCGTTTGACAGCTGTCAAACGACGACGCGCAAAAATACAGCCTCGTCAAAAGAAGTGCAGGACACTTCTTTCAGACGTAATTTGAGCCGTTCTTCATTGAACTCAATGAAGAGCAGCTCAAAATTTACGGCTGTCAGAGAAGCCTCGCAAAATGCGAGGAGGAGCATTTACGACTGAAACGAGGCAGCTGTTTTCTCCTGAAAACAGTCTGTCTTTTCAGACGTAAATGCCTGCTATCGTGTGCACATACCCTATCAGAGAATAACTCTGTGAAAGTTTTGAATTTTCCAAATAATTCTGACATTGCTTTTTCGTCACATGTTGTACTTTATTTTAGTGGTAAAAGTAGACTGATACAATTTGCAGAAATTAATAAAAAAATAGAAAAATGGAAGAAATTTTGTAAAAATTACCCTTTTTCCCTATTTTAATATCTTTTTTTTTTTTTTTTTTGCAATTATTTTTATTATAATTTTCAAATAAACAACAAATGTTACATAAAGTGTTTCATATACAAGTATATATCAATGCTTCAAAGTAGTCCATCTTGCACGCAAAACTTTTAACAGAGAACCAGAAACAAGGGGAGGTACAGGGGGGAAGGTTAGGAGGGAAGGGAAATTGCTGATATCTGTGTTATCTCCATCTCCACTTTATGATATATTATCCAGGGATTCCAAAAGGCGATATAAGAAGCATATCTCTGTTGTCTTAGATAAAAAATGCGTTCATATACACAATGCGTTGACACCCTAGCTATTACCTCCTCTTGTGTGGGTGGTATTGGAGACTTCCAGGCTTTAGCTATCAATAACTTCGCTGTGAGCAAAACATGGCACACTAAGGGTCGGTAAATCGGCGGGAACTTTTCTATCTCCAAGGATAATAATGCTACCCCTGGCTCCTGGACAACAGGAATCTTCAAGACCTCTGATAGTAGTTGAAAAATGTTGGCCCAAAAGGTCCTCAGGTGGGGACATCCCCAAAATATATGATATAGCGAGCCCTCTTGACCATAGTTACGCCAACATAGGTTAGAGGTTTGAGGATATATCCTCGCCAGTTTGGTCGGAGTATAGTACCATCGCAACAGAACCTTATGGAAAACTTCCAAAAGGTTCATGCAAACTGAGGACTTCAAAGTCCATTTAATCGCTGTTTCCCATTGTGCCATAGAGAAAGATTTCCCCATGTCCCTTTCCCAGTTCAGAAAGTGTGCTCGCCTAGAAGTCTCCACATCCCCATTCATTGCATCATATATTCTAGCCGTAAGGTTGCTACCCCCCCAGCCAGATCCAGACAGAAGTGCCACCGCTGATTTGGATGCTTGGAGTCCGGTCAGAGGCGAGGACGTCAGATAAGATTTAATCTGAGTATATTTATAAATATCTCTCTCCGAGATCCCAAACTGTCTCTGAATGTTGTTAAAGGACTTCATCTCTTTCCCCAAAAATAGATCAGAAACGTACTGGATACCGTTCACCGGCCAGTGTTTGATTCCTAGGTTGGGGATTAATGTTTCAAGTACTCCCAACGGTATCTGAGTCGTGCCTCTCCCCGGAATCCCCGCGGGTTGCGCCATGAAATAAAGCCAACATTGTATTGCAACTTTAATTGTAGGGATGTTGGGAAGGAGAAGGTCAGGCCTCAAGGCATAGGCCATCAGTACTGTAGACAACGGCAGCCCCCCTATCAATTGTTGTTCGATCGCTGGCCAGCTAACTCCAGAAGAGCAAGTAAACCATTTTTCAGATTGTTTTACTACAAATGTTCTATGATAAGCTAAGAGATTAGGTACTCCCAGCCCCCCTCTATGCTTCCGTTTCAACAGGAGGGACGTTGCTATTCTAGGCCTCCTTCCTCCCCATAAAAAGTTTTGAAGCTGCTTCTGGAACCTAGAGAACCATATTTGAGGTATAGGGATTGGTAGGGTGCGTAAGTAGTATAATATTTTGGGTAGTATGAACATCTTATAGCACACATTGCGTCCTAACCATGAAGGCTCGTGCAAAGCAATTTGCTCCAATTCCCTCTGTAAGGACGTTAGAAGAGGATCAAAATTTATTTTGGGAAGTTGCGACAAGGGGTAGCTGATTTGAATTCCCAGATAAGGAATTGAAGAGTTTTCCCATTGATATGGGAACTCAGTTATTATAGATTGTTTCAGGGACGGAGAGATGAAAATCCCAAGAATTTGAGATTTAGATGCATTCACTTTATAGTAGGATACTAATCCAAATTTAGAGATGACTTGAGAAATTTCCCTTAGGGAGGATAAAGGGTCAGTGATGGTCAAAATTATATCATCTGCGAATAGTCCAATTTTATGTTGTCGAAACCCTACTGGGATACCCCGAATCAGCAAGTTAGATCTTATAGATTCTGCTAATGGTTCCATAACTAGCGTAAACAATAAGGGGGACAGCGGGCACCCCTGCCTGGTACCATTAGTAATGTTAAAGGGGGTAGATAAGTAACCATTAGAGAGAACTTTAGCTGTAGGTAGAGTATATAGTGCCTGGATAGCCTTAAATATGTTCCCCTCGAATCCAAATTTCATCAACGTCGAAAATGCGAACCCCCAGTGTATTCTATCAAACGCCTTCTCTGCATCCAGGGTAAGGAGGAGAGAAGGCGCTCGAGACAGACTTATTTTAGTTATAAGATCCACTACCCTTCTAGTTCCATCCGGAGCCTGCCTCCCCTTCGTGAATCCCACCTGATCCGAATGTACTAATGTGGGTAAAATGTCAATCAAGCGGGTGGCTATAAGTTTAGCGTATAATTTAGTATCACAATTAAGGAGGGAAATGGGTCTGAAGTTGGCCGGGATTGTAGGGGATTTCCCAGGTTTAGGGATAGTCACTATCGTGGCTTCCAGCATCTCTCGGGGCATATTACCTTCTGACATTGCCTTATTAAAGACTGCGGTTAGATGGGGGGCGAGAATGGTATTAAAGGTTCTGTAGTATTCGTTGGAGAACCCATCCGGACCAGGGGATTTGTTGGATTTAGATAAATTGATAATTTTGGACACCTCTAAAAGTGATACCGGAGCGTTTAAACTGGATAGTTGATCCGGAGATACGGAAGGCAACTGAACCGATTCTAAAAAGGTTTGGATTTCTTTATCCAAAGGTTGTGGAGTTTGGGGATCAGACTTCAAGTTGTATAGTTTAGAATAATAGGAGCTAAATTGATCTGCTATAGTTTGTGGGTTAGAGATCCTAGACCCATCTGCTGGATCGACTAAGTGAGTGATTTTAGTTTTTTGCTGACGTTGTTTAATTTTATTCGCCATCAGTTTACTGGACTTATTATAAGAAGTATAGTAGTTTAATCTTAAGGCAGCAATCTTTTTATCAAATTCGTCTATAAGGAGGGCCTGCAGCTTCCTTCTAAGGGTCATGAGTTTGTTATGCAATGACGAAGATGGATTTAGTTGGAGTTCCTGTTCCGCAGAGCGTATATCAGACAGTAAAGAAGTCAGAGCAGCCGTTTTCATTTTTTTATATTGTGCCCCTTGCTGTATCAAGAACCCCCTCATAACCGCCTTATGTGCATTCCATAGAGTGAATGGGTTTAGGTCCGGAGAACCATTCAAAAGAAAATATTCTTGTAATTGAGAGTAGATTTTTTCCTTATATTTGGGAAGACTAATAAGAAAATTGTTGATCCGCCATGAGGATCTTGGTAAGGGGGCAGGCCCTAAAGAGAGAAGGAGATATGAGGGGGCGTGATCCGACCAAGTTATCTGTCCTATCTCAGAAGCTTTAATCCCTGCTATAGAATTCCTATCCACCAAGAAAAGATCTATTCTAGAAAATGATCGGTGTCTTGTGGAATAAAAAGTATATTCTCTAGAAGAAGAATTCATACATCTAAACGTGTCATATAAATCTTCCTTAAGTAACCATGGGGTCAGAGTCGGGGGAGATCTTCTCCCCTGTTTAGTAGAGTCCCATTTAGCGTCCGGGATTATATTGAAGTCCCCACAGACTATAAGTTTCCCTTGCATAATTTTGCGAATTTTGCGCATAGTCTTGTTGAGGAAGCGTACTTGTGACGTATTGGGAGCATAAATATTAGCAATAGTGATGGGACAGTTGTTAAGCAGACCTACCAGTATCAAAAATCTCCCTCGCTCATCATTAATGGAAGACTGCAATTGAAAGGATACTGTGTCCTTAAAGGCTATCATCACTCCCGCCCTTTTCTTATCAGCATTAGAGAGGTAAATTAGTGGAAATTTTGGATGAGTAAATTTGGGACAATGGTCTTTGGCAAAATGTGTCTCTTGTAGACAGATTATATCAGAGTTGGAAGCCAAAGCATCCTTCCACACCGAAGCTCTCTTGAAGGGTGAATTTAGCCCTCTGGTGTTCAGAGATACAAATTTAACCGCCATAAATAATACATGTAAAATGCTTCATATGAATTAAACCCCATATTCGAGCTAGGATAGGATCATAACATAACATGCCTGGTATATATGACAATAATCGTATAACAGCAATTTTAAGGAAGGAGGACAGGGAAGGAAGGTAAAAACTTGGAAACTGTAGCAAGAATAACATCACGTAGTGAGAAAGTAACTCCGCCAGATATCCGGCTGAGAGTCACCGAAGACAAGTGGGGAAAAAGTCTACTTGGACACCATCTCGACCTCCATGTAGCAACCCATACCCCGGGACGTTTAAGGACGAGATTTCCCAATCCACTCCGGTGAGAGTCTCGAGGGGGACCTTCTAGTAGGAACTGTATTGGGCAGAATAGGCGTCAGTCCCCATTTATGAAGCAGGGCCGATCCTTCCTCTACATCCGCCATGGTATGCAGGACTCCATTCCTATACACCAGTAATTTGGTAGGGAATCCCCATCTGTATCCCACGTCGTTCTTCCTTAGCGCCAGTGTAAGAGGCAGAAATTTCCTCCTAGTTTGCAGGGTCGCTTGGGAGAGATCCGCATAGATGTGTATCTTTTCATAAGGTACAGGTAAAGCCGGTAATCTTCGTGCCGCAGACATGAGGGAATCCTTGGTATTATAAAAATGAATCCTTGCTATCACATCTCGTGGCAAATCAGCAGAAATAGATTTAGGTTTAGGGAGCCTATGGGCTCTATCTATGATAAGATCCGCAGGTTTGGAATTAGGCAATACATCCTTAATAAGTTGCTGTAAGTAAGCGGTGAGGTTGGAAGGTTGGACGGACTCTGGAATTCCTCTAAATTTGACGTTATTCCGTCTATTGCGATCCTCCAAATCAGCCAACTTGTATTTTAAAGCTTGCATTTCTTCCTCCAAAGACACATGAGCATCCACTATATCGTTATGTGCATTAGTGAGTTCACTCATTTTTGTCTCCACGTGGTCTACTCGGTCTCCTAAGTCGTCAATAGCGTTGGAGAGTTTAGTGGTGAATCCTAATAAATCGTTGTGAAAGGAGCCTCGGAGGGCTAGTACCATATTTTTTATAAAGGCTTCTGAAGCCGCTTGATCCGATGAGGGTATATCTTCAATGGCCACAGACTGTGTAAATATATCTTCCACCCTAGGAGCTTGTGCACTTGTAAGTCCTGCAGGACTGGGGGGAGGAGACTCCTCTGATACACGAGGTGAGGACGCCATCTTAGATATGGGGCTACTTGATAGTGCAGCAAAGCGTCCTTTCCCCATGGTTGCCTCTTTAGGCGATTCTGCTTCCCCTTCCCCCCAGGGCACAGACTCACCCTCGGCTGTCGTCTTAGAGGGGTTGACGTCCCAATCTCCTTCAGGCAAGGTAGGAGAGGCTGGCGGGACGTTGGTCTCGGAGGTTGTCTCGCCGCCATGCTTGCTTTCCCTGGCGGGGAAGAAGTCTGTGAGACGTTTAGGTCCCGTTTTCGAGGACTTCGTCCGGGTCATCATGCTGCCGCGGTTTCCAGAGGTGAGAGGGTTGTCAAACCGGAGGTATGTATCGTCGCTAATGTCGTAGCTGAGAGGTCTCGGAGCGGAGCTCAGGGAGATGCGACCGCTCTGTTCGGCATCCAAGACACGCCCCCCTTTTTCCCTATTTTTAACTGCAATATGTCACATATGTACACATACTGTACAATTTTTTTAATTAAATATATATTTCCATCTCTTTACTCTATTTTGGCAGTACTTTTGAAAAAATAAAATAAATTTTTAGCAATTTAGGGGACTTACAAATTGAATAATAATTTTATAAATTTTGAAGTAACCAAGCCAGGTTTTCAGAGGCTCATAGGTCTCAGAGTGATGGAAACCCACACAAATGACCCCATTTAGAAAACTAGACCCCTTAAGGTATTTATCTAGGGGTATAGTAAGTATTTTGAGACGACAGTTTTTTGCTAAATTTAATATATAGCAGGTGAAAAAAAATTATTTAACTTTTTTTCATAAAAGTATCAGTTTGAAGACCGATTTCTTTGTAAAGCGACCATGAGAATGAAGAAACACACCACAAAATCTATCACCCTGTTTCTCCTGTTTTCAAAAATACCCACATTGTGGCCCTAATGCGCCGCCTGGACACACGGCAGGGCCCAAAAGGAAGGGAGCACCCGGAGGCTTTCAGGACTCATATTTTGCTTGAAAATGTTTTGGGCCCCACTGTACATTTGGAGAGGCTTTGAGCTGCCAGAACGATAGAAACTCCCCATAAACGACCCCATTTAGAACACTAGACCCCATAAAGTAATTATTTAGGTGTATAGTAAGTATTTTGACCCCACAGTCTTTTGCTAAATTTAATGCATAACAGGTGAAAAAAATAATAATTTCACTTTTTTCATAAAAGTATTAGTTTGAAGACCGATTTCTTTGTAAAGCGAACATGAAAATGAAGAAACACACGCCAAAATCTATCACCCTCTTTCTTCTGTTTTCAAAAATACCCACATTGTGGCCCTAATGCGTTGTGTGGACACATGGCAGGGCCCCAAAGGAAGGGAGCACCCGGAGGCTTTCAGGACTCATATTTTGCTTGAAAATGTTTTAGGCCCCACTGTACATTTGGAGAAGCTTTGAGCTGCCAGAACGATAGAAACTCCCCATAAATGACCCCATTTCGAAAACTAGACCCCTTAAGGTATTTATCTAGTGGTATAGTTAGCATTTTGACCACACAGGTTTTTCGCTAAATATATTGGAATTAGTCTGCAAAAATTAAAATGTACTTTTTTTCTGAAACAACGTAGAAATGTTTAATATTTACAAGGAATAACGAAGAAAATGCACCCCAACATTTGTAAAGCAATGTCTCCCGATTACGACAATACCCCATGGTAATAAACTGCTGTTTGGACCCACAGCAGGGCTCAGAAGGGAAGGAGCGCCATTTGGATTTCTGATTTTGCTGGAATGGTTTTCGGTGCCATGTCGCATTTGCAATGCACTGGAGGGACCAAAACAGTGGAAACCCACCAAAAGTGGAAAAAACTTCAAGGAATTTTTCTAGGGGTATAGTGAGCATTTAGACCCCACGGGTCTTTTGCAGAGTTTATTAGAATTAGGGCGCGAAAATTAATATCACTATTTTTTCCACTAAAATGTTGAATTTTCTCATTTTCACAAGGGATAAAGGAAGAAAAAAAAAAACAACAATTTTTTATAAAGCAATTTCTCCCGAGTACGGAAATACCCCATATATGGTCATACGTTTTTTCATTAGAAATGAATTAACCCTTTGAGGACTGATCCATTTGTTGCTTTCTTATTTTAGATTTTCACTCCCCGCTTTCCAAGAGCCATAACTTTTTTATTTTTCCATCAATAGAGTGGTGTGAGGGCTTATTTCTTGCGGGAGGAGCTGCAGTTTTTATTGGTACCATTTTTTGGTACATAAAAAGTGATTAAAAAGTTGTATTACATTTTTTTTTAGAGCTAAGGTGACAAAAAAAAACAAACTGTGATTTTGGCGGTTTCAGTTATTACATTTTTTTAAGGTGTTCACTGTGCAAATTAAATAATGGTATATTGTAATAGTTCGGACTTTTACGGACGTAGCGATACCAATTTTGTTCATTTTTTTTACATTACTTTAGAAGAAAAATGGGAAAAGGTGTTTTTTTTTTGAACTTTAAAAAAATAAATTCTCACTACTAATAACTATAATTCTTGTACACATTTTATTAATCAATCCCCTTAGGACTTGATCCAGCGATCATTGGATCGCTGGTACAATACACTGCAATACTAATGTATTGTAGTATATTGTTATTCTTACAGGCTTTTGTAACAGAGCGATCGCTGTACCTGTTCGTTAGTCCCGGGAGTCAGCTGTAATACACAGCTGACACTCGCAGCGTATGGAGCAGGCACAGCACGTGAGCCCGCTCCATACATCAACCACCGCACCATGACGGGTAATTAAGTCATAGTGCGCAAAGGGGTTAGTGCACAGCGGATGGTTCAAAGTGAAAATTGCAATTTTCCACTGATATGCCATTTTAGTGCATAATATGTTGTGCCCAGTTTGTGCCACAGAAGACAAATACCTCATAAAACATTAAGCGGGTTCTCTCAGGTATGGCGATGCCATATGTGTGGGCGCAAACTGCTGCTTGGGCACGCTGCAGGGCTCAGAAGGGAGGGATGCCATTTTGCTTTTGGAGCGTAGATTTTGCTTGGTAGTAGTTTTGTTTGGGGTTTCACTGATATTTCAGTTTATAATGTGGGGGCATATGTAATCTGTGCGGAGTACATCAGGGCATAATAAGAGCGTATAGTAATGCGGTAAATAAATAATAATTCATAGATGTGTGGCCGGTGTCGCACTGATAAATGGCGCCCGATCTTATCCGCTTTTAGAACATTCTGCACATTTTGCATCGCCATATTCTGAGAGCCAGAACTTTTTTATTTTTTCACAACCGGAGCCGTGTGAGGGCTTATTTGTTGCGGGACAATCTGTAGTTTTCATTGGTACCATTTTGGGGTACATGCGATTTTTTTTATCACTTTTTATTCAATTTTTTTGCAATCCTGACCAAAAAACAGGAATTCTGACACTGTTTTTTAGGTTTTCTTTTTGCTGCGCTCACCGTACGCTATAAACTAAATTTTTACTTTATTCTGCGGGTTGGTACGATTACGGCAATACCATATGTATATAGGTTTGGTCCTTTTTTTTAGCGTTTGCACAATAAAATCACTTATTTATAAAGAAAAAAAAATTTCTGTGTCACCATATTCTGAGAGCCATAATTTTTTTATTTTTTAGTCAAAAAAGCTGTGTAAGAGCTTGTTTTTTGCGGGACGGATTCAAGTTTTTATTGGTACTATTTTTGGGTACATGCGACTTTTTGATCACTTTTTATTCTTTATTTAGGGAGCGGTGGTGACCAAAAAAATTGCAATTCTGTCGTAGTTTTTTATTGATTTTTTTTGGGGTGTTCATCGCGCGGGAAAAATAACTTTACAGTTTTATAGTTGGGGTTGTTACGAACGCGGTGATGCCAAATATGTGTACTCTTTTAACGTGTTCATTTTTTTTCTATAATAAGACTTATTATAGGAAAAAAAAGCATTTAGTGTTTCTATAACTTAGAACTTTTATTTTTACACTTTTTTTAAAAAAATTTTCTTACTTTTTTTGTAACTTTTTTTTACTTGTCCCACTAGGGGACATTTAGACTTGCAGCTTTGATCGCTGCTAGAGTACATTACACTACACACGTAGTGTAATGTACTCTAACTGTCATTGTGACGTAACTGTCACTCTGACAGGAAGCCGAGGAGGACCGGCCGAAGGCTGTTCCTCCGAGGCTTCCGTATATGGCAACCCGGAGGTCATTGTCTGACCTCCGATTGCCACGACAAGCATCGGTAGCCCCCACGATCACTTCGTGGGGGATGCCGATGTGCTTCAAACCACTTAATGGCGGCGACGGCAATCCGTTGCCGCACCTAAGGGGTTAATTGCCGAAAGCAGCGGCGATGGTCCGCTGTCCGGCGAGACTGATGTGTCAGCTGTCTAGGACAGCTGTCAGCGCGGGCCTGTCACTCTGTGTTTACACAGAGTGACAGTTTGAAATGCTGACGAAAATGAACGTCATCGTGCGGGAACTAGCAGCCGACCATGACGTTCATTTTCGTCATTGGTCGTGAAAGGGTTAAGTGAAATTCTAAATGTTATGATTCTTGCATATCTTTATCTACTACTAAGCACCAGCATTGCCTGAGTGTATTCAAGATTTTGAGGATGTCTTTTTTTAAATCGATTGTAAATCTTTCCCTCCTCATAGGCCGTACGACAGTCCCATTATACTTCTGCCTAATGCTAAGCTGCCTAAGGGGCGGATTTATAAATTTTCTGCTACGGAAAAACAAGCCATGGAAAATTATATTAAAAACAGTCTTAGTAAGGGCCATATTCGTCCATCTACTTCTCCGGGGGGGGGGGGGGGGAGCTTTTCTTTTTTGTTAAAAGAAAGATGGTGCTTTAGTACCCTGTATCGACTATCGTGAATTAAGATTACCGTTAAGAACCAATATCCTCTTCCTCTCATCCCAGACCTGTTTAATCAGATCTCAGGAGCCAAGTAGTTCTCTAAACTACATTTACGCGGGGCCCACAATTTGGTTCGCATCCGCAAAGGGGATGAGTGGAAAACAGCATTTAATACTCCAGATGGTCATTATGAGTATTTGGTCATGCCTTTTGGTTTAAGTTATGCTCCAGCGGTTTTCAAAACCTGGTTAATGATATTTTCGGAAATTTTATTGGATGTTTTGTGGTAATGTGTTTGGACAATATTCTTGTGTTTTCTTCAGATTGGTCCTCTCATTTTTAACTTTTCAGGTCCGTCCTCCAAGTACTGAGGGAAAATTGTCTTTACGCAAAACTTGAAAAATTTATTTTTGGAGTTCAGGAATTTAATTTCTTGGGATATGTGCTGTCTCCTCATGATTTTTGTATGGACTCTGCTAAGGTTCAGGCAATTCTTGATTGGGTCCAACCCATTTCCCTAAAAGCTCTGCAGAGGTTCTTGGGTTTTACTAATTATTACTGAAAATGTATTGATAATTTTTCCTCCATTGCCAAAACTTTGTTAGATCTTACGAAAGTGGGTTCTGATCTTGAAAATTGGAAGCCTAGTGCGGTGTCTGCCTTTGAAACCTTAAAACAGTGTTTTATAAAAGCGGCTGTACATGTTCAACCTGAGCTTTCTAGTCCCTTTATTGTGGAGGTTAATGACTCAGAAATAGGTGTGGGGGCTGTGTTATCTCAAGGATCTTCTGTATTGACTAATTTGCGTCCCTGTGCTTTTTTTTCTCGCAAATTTTCTGCCACTGAAAAGAACTATGATATAGGTAATCTTGAGCTTCTTGCTATTAAGTGGGCGTTTGAAGAGTGCCGCCACTTTCTAGAGGGGGCTAAACATTAAATTACTGTACTGACTGACCATAAAAACCTGATTTTTTTTTTAGAATCTGACAAAAGACTCAATCTCAGACAGGTTAGGTGGGCCTTGTTCTTTACCAGATTTGACTTTATTGTAACCTAGAGACCCGGATTAGGGCTGACGCATTTTTTCGAAGTTTCTGTTCCTCACAGGGCCCCGACATTCATCCAGAACCTATTCTATCTAAAGAGATAGTGATTTCTGCAATATCACCTGATCTTGCAACTGAGATTAAAGTATGTTAACAACTCGCTCCGCAAACCATTCCTGCACGGAGGTTGTTTGAACCTCCTCAGCTCAGATTTAGTTTGCTTAATGAGTTACATGATTCTGTTTTGTGTGGCCATCCAGGGATAACTGGGACTAAAACATTAGTCTCGCGGCTCTATTGGTGGCCGTCTTTGTCTCATGATGTGAGTTAATATGTCTCTGCTTGTGGTGTCTGCGCTCACACTAAGACTCCTCAAACTTGTCCTATGGGTGAACTGCTGCCATTGTCTGTTCCACAGAAACCTTGCTTTAATCTGTCCATGGATTTTATCACTGATTTGCCTCGCTCTGAAGGGAAAACTGTTTTCAGTAAAATGTGTAATTTCATTCCTTTGCCTCAACTCCCTGATTCCAAGACTTTGTCTAAATTATTTGTTGATCAAGTGGTTCGTCTACATGGTATTTCGGAAAATATTGTCTCTGATCGAGGTGCACAATGTGTGGCTAGCTTCTGGACAGCTTTCTGTAAGAAACTTGGTGTACAGTTATTGTTCTCTTCTGTATGCCACCCTGAGACTAATGGACAAACTGAGCGTTTTAATCAAAACTTGGAACAGTATCTTAGGTGTTATACTGCTGATAACCAGGTTGAATGGGTCTCATCTCTTCCAGTAGCAGAATTTGCCATAAATAATCGCCACTTGATACCTCGCCATTTTTCTGTAATTATTGTTTTCATCCCTGTTTTGGTTCATTTTCCAATTTTTCTAGTGATAAACCTGAGGTGGAAGTTGAATCAAATAAACTGTGCACAGTTTCGGCTCAGGTTCACTTGAACCTCAAGAACTCCCAAATAACTCAAAAGAAAAATGCTGCCAAAAAACGTACGGTGGGTCGGTCCTGTGTTTGGTGTGGGACAAAGGGTGTGGCTTTCTACTAAAAGTCTCCGACTGAAAGTACCGTCTTACAAATTTGCTCCTAGGTTTATTGGTCCATATGAAATTGTTGAAATGATTAATCCTGTATCTTTTCGTCTGGCTCTACCTCCGTCTTTTAAAATGCATGATGTTTTTCACAAATCTCTCCTTAAAAAATTTCTTCCACCATCTAATCCCCACAAAAAAACTTCCTCCTCCAGTTCAGGTGGAAGGAGATGTAGAGTTTGAGGTTTAAAGTATCGTGGATTCCGGAAGGGTCAGGGGTACTCTCCAGTACTTGGTGCCCTGGAAGGGATAGAAGCCGGAGGAACGAACTTGGGTTCCAGGCTATTCTGTACATGGAATGAAGAAAGGGAGAGAACCTCCAGCTCACCAGTGTGCGTCTCCAGACAGCGTCAGTCGGATCCCCGCGACGGCCCGCGGTGTAAGGCAATGAATGTAGAGAAGAAATGATCCAGCGCTGATGGTAAGTTAAAAGGGAAACCGGAGTCCCATGTTTATTGGAGAAAAAAGCATAAAACAGAAGGGAGACGCAGTCCCAAGGTGTGAGTAGTCAGGGCTTGAACCTGAGCCTACGCGTTTCGATCGCAATCTGCGATCTTAGTCATGGCAAATGACTACTCATCTACTCATTTGCCATGACTAAGATCGCAGATTGCGATCGAAACGCGTAGGCTCAGGTTCAAGCCCTGACTACTCACACCTTGGGACTGCGTCTCCCTTCTGTTTTATGCTTTTTTCTCCAATAAACATGGGACTCCGGTTTCCCTTTTAACTTACCATCAGCGCTGGATCATTTCTTCTCTACATTCATATTCTGTACATGCTAGTTGTCTAGTTAAAAGCTTACATTTAAAGTTTTGTTTGACACTTAGGCTGAGGTTTAAGGGTCCGGTGGCCCCTCGTAGTAAGGGGGGGGGTACTGTTAGGAAGCGTCTGTATCTTTAAGGTCGACATGACTACTGATCTAGCTTCTGTGTGGTTCTGTTTACTTCCTTAGCCTATCCCACTTCTCTGTTTTCTTCCTGTCAGGTGTAGGGTGGGGTATTTATACCTGGCCTCCTCCCTCTTTCTTTACTTGTGAATTTTCTCCTCTCTTAGGTGTTGTGATCAAGCTCTCACCCTGTGCCCTAGACTTCTGGACTTCTTGGAAACTGACCTTGGCTCGTCTCCCGTTAACCCCTTGTTTACCGATTTTGATTATCTGCTCTCACCTCTGCTGTACCTGTTTTCCACTCGCTCTGTTTTGGACTTTCTGTTTACCCTCGGGCTATCTTGTTATCTGCTCTGGTATTACCTGCATTGCACCCTTATCCAACACTGAACTCTGTTAGAACAACCTGGGTTCTGTGCAGTAAAAACTATCCCGCCTTGCGGTGGGCTCCGGCGGATACCTCAGAGTAGCTTTAGATTCTGCCGATCAGGGTTGTGACAGATTTGAGCTTGTGGTTTCATTTGCACGCTTACTCCCGACAGCCTTTTGGGAATTGCGCAACTAGTGATTCCATAATAGCTTGGCTATGTGTTCTGCCTCATCGTTTGACCTTCTTTGTTGTTAGAGTCCCGAGATCTGACATCGAGTTTAGCAATTTCTTTACCTTAGTCAGCTTGCGTCATACCAGCGGCTTTTATATATAACTTTATGATGTATTATCTTTTAAAATCTGGACTATGGCACAAATGAATTTGAATGCATTATGCAGTATAACAGACAATCTTCACCACCCCTCCCGTTGGCCCCTCCTCTGTTGTTGATTACTATATATGCAGTATATATATATATATATATATATATATATATATATATATATATATATACAAAAGAGAAGACAGCAGCACTCACAGAATAAATGTGAATCGGGTGCCAGCAAAAAACGTCCCGATCCTCGGACGTGATGTATATAGAAGAAAGAAAAACTTTGCGGCACTCCAATTTGAAAAAATGGTGGTTTATTCAATCCAAATATAACAGCAACGTTTCAATCCTACATTAGGATCTTTCTCAAGCCTAGTGACACATCTAATACTCAAAATATATATAGGGTAGAGCCCATTTAACTTAATTGGTCTCATTATCATGAGTTACAGTGATACGTGTCTGAAAACATGTATTATAAATAATTTAAGGTATCAAAAATAAACAGTAAAATGATACATAAAGTGTATTAGTGCATATACAATAATGTGCATCAAAATAAATAATATAACCCTGGTTAAAAACAACTGATTAGGCCATAATCATTTATGCAAACAGAAGTGTTGAAATATATCGTCATATATCCACTCACCAATCAAAACTTCAGGAGTAACAATGTTTTTGGATGTCACAGTATTGATAGACAATAATACACTAATATCTAAAATGTATACCAAGGAGACTGATCGTAACACTTTATTAAGGTTTGATAGTTGTCATCCAAAAAATATGGTCAGATCTTTACCATATAGTCAAATGATCAGAGCTAAGCGAAACACTGACAAACAAGAAGATTTGGACATATCCTTAGATATCATGACTAGGAATTTTTTACAAAGGGGTTACCCCAAATCACTATTGTTGACACATAAGAATAAAATTCAAAATACTGCAAGAGATAGTTTGTTTCAATCAACCAAATCTCTGTCACATAAAAAACAGAAACGTATTCCTTTTATCTCGACATATAATGATGTAAGTGGAGATCTTTCAAGGATTATGAACAAACATTGGCCAATTATTAGGAATAGTTTTGGTCACATTGACGTATTAAACATCAATCCTTTAATGTCCTATAGACGCTCACAGAATCTACGTGACAGATTGGTAAAAACTAGGGTGTCAGGTGGAAGAAAAGGATCACAATCCATGCTTAAACCATTGAAACCTGGTAATGTCCCTTGTCATAGGTGTGTCAATTGTTCCCTGATGTCCCTTAATATCATTGTATATGCACTAATACACTTTATGTATCATTTTACTGTTTATTTTTGATACCTTAAATTATTTATAATACATGTTTTCAGACACGTATCACTGTAACTCATGATAATGAGACCAATTAAGTTAAATGGGCTCTACCCTATATATATTTTGAGTATTAGATGTGTCACTAGGCTTGAGAAAGATCCTAATGTAGGATTGAAACGTTGCTGTTATATTTGGATTGAATAAACCACCATTTTTTCAAATTGGAGTGCCGCAAAGTTTTTCTTTCTTCTATATATATATATATATATATACACACACACACACACACACACACACACACGCGCGCACGCACGCACACACACACACACACACACACACACACACACACACACACACACACACACACACACACACACACACATGCTGCTGTGCATTGTTTTATGCCTAATAAAGACCTCAGCATCATATGAGCAAAGAATAAAGTTCAGTTTCAACTTCTGTTGCTTCAATTCACGCACAGGACTTTTTTTTTTTTATTAGATCAGTTGAAAAATATATGCAAGTTGTAAAAAGAGAATAAGTCACACAGTTAATGACCAGACCCAGTTAAAGCCAATGAATATATCAATATAAGTGGGTACATATACAAATAAAGACCAATTTTTATCTTGTCCCAAATGGTTAACACATATAAAATACAGCATAAAGGACTATATAACCATGTATACATGCTACTCTGCTATCTGGTTGTACCTCATGTTTAGGAGATATAGGTATACTAATAGGGTCAGTGCCCGCATCCACAGAGGGCAAATGGAAATAGGGGTAAAGGAACTATAGTAATCCCTGCCTAGGTTAACAAATCATTTGACTTTAGCCCAATGATATTGACCGCTTACCCATGGGTGCTGTATATGGCTGCCTGGTGTCCTCTCCTACATTCGTTTCAGTGTGTCAATCCTTTCTCTGGGAGGCTATTTGGATAGTGGAACATACCTCTAAGTCACTGCCCGATGTCAACTTTGCTTCTACCACGAGTAATGTACAAATATTTGTTGTGCCGATAGGCATGCACAAATCTAATGGGTGAGCACTGCTCTTCTTTGTTTGTCACCTGTGTTTCCCATAAGTCCTGACTTTATTACCATAGAGGAGCGCTGTCCTCTGGGTTTTGTTTCACTCTAAGGACGGCAAGAATAGTGTAGTCTTTAGTGTTATGCTGTAAAACTAACATAACACAGACCACGGAAAATTGATGGACCAAAGTCAATGGGATCCACAAGTATTCTTTGAGATCTTCAAAACAGATCAGTCAAAGATGTGATTTAGTAAGCCTCTGTTCACAGTAGCAATAGTCTCTATTCCGTCAAGTTCTGTTGCTTTTGATGGTAAGAATAGTGTAGTCTTCAGCATTCTTCATGCCATAAAAAAAACCGGAAACCTGTCAGACACTTTTTAAGTCAATGGATCAGTTTTGGTTCGTGCAGACTCGTTACCAAACAAATCCATGAAAGCTGTCATGGCTGTCAAGCCATGACACTATTGTAAACAGAGGTAAAGAGTATGGAATTTAGGAGTAAAGTATCTACACGGGTCTTGTCTGCACAAACCATTGGTAGGATTATCATCTAGTATATGAATTCTGAAAACTTAAATATTGTTTTAAAGGTAAACACAATTCTTGGTGCCAGCTCATAACACCCAGCAGTACTGATATGGTAAAGTTTGTAGCTGCCCTTTCACTTATTTATTAAAGAATTCAATTTTTAATTCTAATGTTTTTTTTTTATATATAAACTAATTTCAACACATAAGGACAGCTGTAGACAGCTAATTACTCAACTACAGTTTCACTGTTTTCGTGAACTGCTCTGTGGGATGTCAGAATATTTAATTTCAGGATGTTAAAAAGATTCCAAAATGTCACAATAATTATATCACAGCAGGCAATTAAAACACTGGAAAATGCCAACTGACTGAGTGCGTTCCTTGTTATTTGAGGGGCTAATGAGTGACTGACACACAAAAAGCAATATAAGTCATACATGGTGTGGGTATAAAATTTGGTGGACACAAAACACATGGCTTTATACCATTTTTTTAAAATATAAATATAAACTACAACAAGTCTTAAAAAGTTTTCTTCTTATTAATGTGAAAATTAATTACAACAGCAATTACAAAAGTAACACATTAGAGAATACCTAGGGGAAAAAATATGCAATACATTTTTCCAGCATCCGAAATGTCAGATTTCTTGCGAGGTCATGAGGGATTTGCGGTACTCCATTACTATCAATTATTTTTGTCCCATTATACTTTATTCGTTACAGCCAGAAGATGGAAAATAAAAAGCTGACAACACAGGTAGGTTTTATTATCTAAAGAAAGTAAAATTTCTAGCATGAATAAAAACTTTTGCATGGAGGGATTTAAATAAAGTAATAATAATACAGTAGTCCCTCAAATTACAATATTAATTGGTTTTGGATGACCTTTGTAAGTTTTAAAAATATTGTAACTTGAGATCTTAACTCTATGAAAAACTAGTAATTGATTCCAAAGCCCCCGAAATGTCAACCAAAAAAAAGGAAAAAAAAGAAGAAATATCATATACAGTGTGAGGGTTTAGCATCAGGAGAAGTTGGTACAGCGGTTTCTTTGTAGCCAGAGACAGGGACACCGTGCATTAAAAGTCATAACAGGGCTTTGCCTGTGTTTTATTCTTGTCAAAGAAACAGCCTCTTGTACAACAAGGCAAAATACAAAATAAATCCTGCACTAACTAAACAAGATATTATCTAACTATACCAAGTGCCTTCCTACCAGGCACTGGACACAAAGTAACACAGGTCTTTACTCACATAGAATACAGGCTACTCCAGACTTAGTAGTCTCCGGTCTGAGTCAGGGGTGAGATTTTCACACACTGTGTCTGCACCTTTTTATATACCGGCTGCAGGTGCAGCTAATTGAGCAGCAGCCTTGTCCTACAAACAGAGATGGACTAGGGATTGGGGAACCCACCCTGCTCTTCCCCAATCCAACTCCAGGCCCTTTTTCCGGCTTTTACTTAAAGAGGCTCTGTCACCAGATTTTCAAACCCCTATCTCGTATTGCAGCAGATCGGCGCTGCAATGTAGATTATAGTAACGTTTTATTTTTTTCAAAAACGAGCATTTTTGGCAAAGTTATGAGCATTTTTATATTTATGCAAATGAGCCTTTCTTAAGTACAACTGGGCGTGTTTAAAGTTAAGTCCAAGTGGGCGTGTATTGTGTGTGTACATCTGGGCGTTTTTACTTGTTTTACTAGCTGGGCGTTGTGAATAGAAGTGTATGATGCTGACGAATCAGCATCATCCACTTCTCTTCGTTACCACCCAGCTTCTGGCAGTTCACAGACACACAGCGTGTCCTCGCTCATGTCTCCATATTTGAAGAGCCATAACTTTTTTATTGTTCCGCCGATGAAGTTGTATGAGGGCTTTTTTTTTGCATGCCGACTTGTAGCTTTTATTGGTACCATTTTGGAGTAGATGCGACTTTTTGATCACTTTTTATCAAATTTCTTTTAAGTCAGGATTCACAGGAAACAGCAATTTTTCCATTGTTTTTTATTTTAGTTTTTATGGCGTTCACCGTGCGGGTTAAATAACATAATAACTTTATAGACAGGGTCATTACGGACGTGGCAATATCAAATATGTGCAACTTTTTTACTTTATTTTGGTTTTTTAATAGTAAAGCGGTTTGTAAGGGGAAAAAGTGGGTTTTTCATTTTTTTTCCACATTTTCTTTTATTAACTTTATTAAACTTTTTTTTTACTCTTTTACTATTCCCACTAGTGGACTTTAATATGCGATTCTCCGATCGCTTTTATAATACACTGCAATACTTTTGTATTGCAGTGTATTACTGCCTGTCTGTTTATAACGGACAGGCATCTGCTAGGCCATGCCTCCGGCATGACCTAGCAGGCATTCACTACAGGCAGACCTGGGGCCTTTATTAGGCCCCCGACTGTCATCGGAGACACAGACACTTGGCGATCTTATCGCCGGGTGTCAGTGGGATGAGAGGGAGCTCCCTCCCTCTCGCCAAAATAACTCAGATGCGGCGCTCGCTATTGAGCGCTGCATCTGAGGGGTTAAACGGGTGAGATCGGTACTGATATCGATCTCACACATTCGAGCAGGGATGTCCCCAGCCCTCAGCTACCTCTGGTAGCTGAGAGCAGGGACATTTAACGGCTCCCTGCTCTGTTTATTTATCCTGATGCAGGGCCGTGAAAAGGCTTATACATCAGAATAAAGCCCATTAGTGGCCGCCGTGGAAAGGCTTATTGGCAGTCACTAACGGGTTAAAAAAACTCCTGGGTTGCTTTCGCAGTATGTTTTGGTTCATTGTCCATCTGTACTGTGAAGCGACGTCCAATCAACCTTGCTGCATTTGGTTAAATCTGAGCAGAAAGTATATCCCTGAACACTTCAGAATTCATCCGTCTGCTTCTGTCTTCAGTCACATCATCAATAAACACTAGTGACCCAGTGCCTTTGGCAGCCATGCATGCCCATGTCATCACACTGCCTCCACCATGTTTTACAGAGGATGTGGTGTGCTTTGGATCATGAGCCATTCCAAGACTTCTCCATACTTTCTTCCTCCCATCATTCTGGTACAGGTTGATCTTAGTTTCATCTGTGCAAAGAATGCTGTTCCAGAACTGGGCGGCTTCTTTAGATGTTGTTTGGCAAAGTCTAATCTGGCCTTTCTAGTTTTGAGGCTGATAAATGGTTTGCACCTTGTGGTGAACCCTCTGTATTTGCTCTCATGAAGTCTTCTCTTTATGATAGACTTAGATACTGATACACCTACTTCCAGGAGAGTGTTCTTCACTTGGGTAGATGTTGTGAAGGGATTTTTCTTCACCATGGAAAGGATTCTGCGATCATCCACCACTGTTGTCTTCCGTGGACGTCCAGGCCTTTTGGAGTTCACGAGATCACCAGTGCGCCCTGTGTTTTTTTTTCAAGAATGTACCAAACTGTTAATTTGGCCACTCCTAACATTTGTGATGTCTCTCTGATGGATTTCTTCATTTTTTTCAGCCTAAGGATGGTCTGTTTCACTTGCATTGAGAGCTCCTTTGACCTCATGTTGTCGGTTCACAGCAACAGCTTCCAAATGCAAATGCCACACCTGGAATCAACTCCAGACCTTTTACCTGCTTAATTGACATTTAACAAGGGAATAGCCCATGCAGCCCATTGTATGTTGAAAATAACATTGTTACTTGGGGGGGCCACTATAGTGATATTGATAATAATTTTCTAAATTAAATGATGCAACATTCAAGTATAATATCCATAGATCTCTAATATTCCTGTTAATCATGCATTAATATAATACCAGCAAACCAAATATTTGTAAGCAAATCCCACATCAGGATATAAAAGACACAAATTTTATATAATATTGCATAAGTATGGGTTACATTGCTTCCATTGCAGTACCCAGCATTAATAAATAGTATTTTGCCAGAAATTTGAGTTTTTTCCTAAAACAAATAAATGACAGAATCAGCAAGAACATAGCTTGTGGGTAAAGAAAATAGGAAGTGTCAGCCGACTGTGTCTGTTCTAATGGCAGTGTGAAAAAATAAAATCTTGAAATATAGCAGTTATGTGGATAGTCAAATAAAAAAAAAGCACCACCAATTATTAACCCCTTCCCGCAAAATGACGTGTCTGATACGTCGGCATTACCGCAATCCGACTTACCAGACACGTCATGTAGATGAAGCGGGCACAGGAGCTGTGCTCAATTAATCTTCAGCGGGTGTCAGCTGTAACATACATAATATGCAGTTACTGCCGATTGCCGCCGTTTAACCCCTTCAATGCAGCGGTTAATGGCGTCCGCCGCATTGAAGTGGTTGACAGAGGGGGGGGAGAGGCTCCCTCTGTACCCCCCCACGCAAGAGATCGCGGGTGCCGATGGTTGAGTCACAATACACTGCACTACATAAGTATATACATGAAGTGTATTGCGGTGTATTGTACAGGGGATCAGAAGATCAGATCTTCAAGTCCCCAGGTAAGTGTGACAAAAAGTTAAAAAAAAGTTACACACAAAAAATGTTTAATAAAAAGAAAGAAATAAAAAGTTTTAGGTGATAAAAACAAGTACTTTATAAACAATTTGTTTTTTTTAAATTTTATAAACTATACATAATAAGTATCGCTGCGTTCGGAACGGCCTGAACTATAAAAATATCACATTATCTTTACCGCATGGTGAACACCGTACATTTTTTAAAAAGAAAACAATGACAGAATTTCTTTTTTTGGTCATCTTGTCTCAAAACAAATGTAATAAAAAGTGATCAAAACGTTGCAAGTACCCCAAAATGGTACCCACAAAAACTACAGTTCATCTCGTAAAATACAAGCCCTCCCACAGTGATTTCTGAAAAAGAAAAAAGTTATGGCTGTCAGGAAATGGCGACACTAAAACATGGTATTTTTTTTTAGAAAATAGTATTTTTATTGTGGGAACGTAGTGAAACGTAAAAAAACGATATAAATTTGGTGTCGCTGTAATCGTATCAACCCACAGAATGAAGTACAAACAAATAGATAGAATAACTATTTTTTGGTTTCCTCGTCTCCCAAAAAATGGAATTAATAGTGAAAAAAAACCTCATGTACCCCGAAATGCAACCAATAATAATTACAGCTCGTTCCACAAAAAGCAAACCCTCACACAGCTCCTTCAAAGGAAAAATAACACGTTATGACTATCAAAACGCAATGATGCAAAATGACGGCCCAGACTCATTTTTTAGGTCCAATAGCTTTTCACTAAAAACCCAACATCATCATTTGCTGGACCCCACAGGAGGACCCCATAGATGCAGCGGAGATGAGGAAACTTTAGGGCCATGTGCTGCTTGTAGGGCTAGTGAAGAAATCAAAGATTAGCCAATACTGGAGCGCAGATATTTTGTACAATAACCAAAAAACTCGGCCTGTGCATAAAGGATTGGTTCAAAGCGTACCACACCAATCCATGGATTATTCATTCACCCCATTATTACATCATCCTATTATGCCCTGATGTACTCCGCCCAGCTTACATATACCCTGATGTACTCCACTCAGCTTACATATATCCAGATGTACTCCACACAGCTTACATATACCCTGATGTACTCCGCACAGCTTACATAGACCCTGATGTACTCCGCCCAGCTTACATATACCCTGATGTACTCCGCCCAGCTTACATACACCCTGATGTACTCCGCCCAGCTCACATATACCCTGATGCACTCCGCCCAGCTTACATATACCCCTATGTACTCCGCCCATCTTACATATATCCTGATGTACCCTGCCCAGCTTACATATACCCTGATGTACTCCGCCCAGCTCACACATACCCTGATGTACTCCGCCCGTCTCACATATACCGATGTACTCCGCCCAGCTCACATATACCCTGATGTACTCCGCCCAGCTTACATATACCCTGATGTACTCCGCCCAGCTTACCTATACCTAAGGTACTCCGCCCAGCTCACATATACCCTGATGCATTCCGCACAGCTTACATATACCCTGATTTACTCCACCCAGCTTACATATACCCTGATGTACTCTGCCCATCTTACATATATCCTGATGTACTCTTCCCAGCTTACATATACCCTGATGTACTCTGCCCAGCTCATATATACCCTGATGTACCCGGCCCAGCTCACATATACCCTGATGTACTCCGCCCAGTTTACATATACCCTGCTGTACTCCGCCCAGATTTCATATACCCTGATGTACTCCGCCCAGCTTACATATACCCTGATCTAATCCGCCCAGCTTACATATACCCTGATGTACTCCGCCCAGCTTACATATACCTGATGTACTCCGTCCAGCTCAAATATACCCTGATGTACTCCGCCCAGCTTACATATACCCAGATGTACTCCGCACAGCTTACATATACCCTGATGTACTCCGCACAGCTTACATATGCCCCCACATTATAAGCTGAAATACCACTAAAACCCCAAACAAAACTACTACCAAGCAAAATCTACGCTCCAAAAGCCAAAATGCGGTCCTTCTGTGCCTGACAGTGTGCCCAAAGCAGTAAATGACCACATATGGGGTATTACTGTACTCTGGAGAACCCGCTTAACCACTTATGGGGTGTGTGTCTCCAGTGGCACAAGCTGGGCACAACATATTGGTCACTGAAATGGCATATCAGTGGAAAATTGGCAATTTTCAATCTGCGACATCCACTATGCACTAATTTCTGCAAAACACTTGTGGGGTCAAAATGCTCACAATACCTCTAGATAAATTTCATCAGGGATGTAATTTCCAAAATGGGGTCATTTTTCGGGGCTTTTCAATGTACTGGTACCTCAGCGCAATGCAACATGGTGTCAGAAAACACATTTTTTAAAATCTCCACTCCAAAAACTAAATTGCGCTCCTTCCCTTTAGAGCCTTGCTGTGTGTCCAAATAGCAGTTTATGACCACATGTGGGGTATTGCCGTACTCGGGAGAAATTGCTTTACAAATGTTGGGTGGTTTGTCCCTTGTGAAAATGAAAAAATGTATCTTTTTAATAGAAAAATTGTGATATTCATTTTTACGGCCTAATTCCAATACATTCTGCATTTAGACCTGTGGGGACTAAATGCTCACTATATGACTAGATAGATTCCTTAAGGTGTGTAGTTTCCCAAATGGGTTCACTTTTGGGGGGCTCCTACTGTTTTGGCCCCGCAGAGGCTTTTGAAATGTGGCATGGCACCCGAAAACATTCCAGCTAAATTTGAGATCCAAATGGTGCTCCTTCCCTTTTGAGGCCTGCAGTGTGTCCAAACAGCAGTTTAAGACCACTTATGGGGTATTGCCGTAATCGAGAGAAATTGATTTTCAAATGCTGCAGTTCTTTTTCTCCTTTATTGCTTTTAAAAATGTAAAATGTCCACGTTTTATCAGAAAAAATTTAGCTTTTCAATTTTATGGCCTAATTCCACTAAATTTGGCAAAAAACCTGTGGGGTCAAAATGCTCACTATACCCCTAGATAAATTACTTCAGGGGTGTAGTTTCCAAAATGGGGTCACTTTTGGGGGATTCCACTGATTTGGTCCCACAGGAATTTTTCAAATGTGACATGGTGCCACAAACCATTCCAGCAAAATTTAAGCTCTAAAAGTCAAAATGGTGCTCCTTCCCTTTTAAGCCCTGCCGTGGGTCCAAATAGCAGTTTTTTTTTTAGCACATATGGGGTATTGCTATGCTCAGTAGAACTTGCTTTACGAGTTTTGGGGAGCTTTTTCTCCTTTATTTATTGTGGAAATGGAAAAATCTGAGCTAAAACTTCATCTTATTAGAAAAACACGTAGATTTGCATTTTCAAGGCCAAATTCCAGTAAAAGTTAAAAAAAAAACTGTTGGGTCAAAATGCTTTCTATACCCCTCGATAAATTCCTTGAGGAGTTTAGTTTCCCAAATGGGCTCACTTTTGGTGGTTTTTCCACTGTTTTGGTCCCCCAGGGGCTTTGCAAATGCAACATGGCACCCGAAAACCATTGCAGCAAATCTTGAGCTACAAAAGCCAAATGGTGCTCCTTCCCTTCTGAGCCCTGCAGTTTATGACCACATATGGTGTATTGCCGTAATCGGGAGAAATTGCTTTTCAAATGTTGGGTTGTTTTTGTCCTTTATGCCTTGTAAAATGTGAAAATTTCTACGTTTTATTGGAAAAACATCTCAGCTGCTTGGATTAAGTTGGCTCTTGGGGGCTACATGGATTCTACTTGGCCTTCCATTTAGTAATTTGCTAGTTCTTGTTATTATTGAACTCTAGATTTTTCCCTCATGATTGTCCATATAAATAGAAGTCTGAGTTGTTCGCTTATATGAAGTCTTCAACAGCCAGTCAAAGAGACATGTCAGAAGAGAGCACCAGCAAGAGCCTTGATAGAACAAAGGGGCCCATGGCACTTTTCATGCACGCATGTAAGATTTCCAGTTAAGTCAATGCAGGGTCCAAATGCATGGAGGTACAAAAATGTCCAAGCTATGAACCCATAGGGCACATCACTTGGCCTTTTTATTTTAGCCAGTGGTGGAGAAACTGCCTCATTCCACTAAATTCTGTAAAAAATCTGTGTTGTCAAAATGCTCACTATACCCCTTGATAAATTCCTTGAGGGGGTAGTTTGTCAAATGGTGTCCTTTTGGTAGTGTTTCTACTGTTTTGGCCCCACAAGTCCTCCTCAAACCTGACATGGTGCCAAAAATATATTCTAATAAAAAGAAGGCCCCAAAATCCTCTAGGTGCTCCTTTGCTGATGAGGCCGGTGTTTCTCTCCATTAGGACACTAGGGCCACATGTGGGATATTTCTAAAAACTGCAGAACCTGGGCAATACATATTGATTTGCGTTTCTCTGGTAAAACCCTCTGTGTTACAGAAAAAAAAAGCATTAAATATGAATTTCTGCAAAAATAATTACATTTTTAAATTTCACTTCTACTTTGCTTTAATTCTTGTGAAACGCCTAAAGGGTTAAGAAACTTTCTTAATGCTGTTTTGAATACTTTGAGGGGTGCAGTTTTTAAAATGGGGTGATTTATAGGGGTTTGTATTGTATGGGCCTCTCAAAGCCACTTCACAACTGTACTGGTCTCTGAATAAATGGCCTTTTGAAATTTTCTTGAATATGTGAGAAATTGCTGCTAAAGTTCTAAGCCTTGTAACATCCTAGAAAAATAAAAGAATGTTCAAAAATCGATGCAAACATAAAGTAGACATATGGGAAATGTAAACTAGTAACTATTTTGTGTGGTATTACTATCTGTTTTACAAGCATATACATTTAAATTTAGAAAAGCGCTAATCTTTGCAAATCTTCTCCAAATTTTGGTGTAAATCACAAATAAATATTGAATTTATCGACCAAATTCTTTCCCTAACATAAAGTACAATACTGTATGTCACAAGAAAACAATCTCAGAATCGTTTCGATAGGTAAAAGCAAGTTATTACCACATAAAGTGACACAAGTCAGATTTAAAAAAATCGTCTTCGTCTTTAAGGCCAAAACAGGCGGTGTCCTGAAGGGGTTAAAAATATGTTTATAATAAAAACCTGATTTAAATAATATGTGATTTTTGGATGACAATTCCCCATGTGCCCTATTTTTATTCTACATGTGTAGGCCAATGCAAAATAAAAAATAAATATATTTTATGTATAGAACCAGATAAATACTCAAGGATTACAGAAAACTATAAGGTGTCAATTTTGGGCTTCTTCATTATATTGTAAACAACAACTACTGGTTTATAAATGAATACATTATAATAATTCGTCTACATAGAAAAAAAAAACAACTGTTCCAACTTGGATTGAGACCATGCACTTGTTCCGGTTTTTAATTATTTTCCGTTGTGTATGCCTCACATCCACTGACTAACATGCAGAGAGATAATGACCACAATGATGTTTCCAGTTTATTGTTATTTCTGCATAATGAAATATAAACATCTGTCTCTTTACATAACTTAAGATCTATCCATCTGTAAATTTTGTAATTTGGCAAACCCCGTAAAATGGCTATTGCGTTTTATTGCAGTATGCAACATAATATAGATTCTAGAGTGTCTCTGTAGTCATTTCACTGAGGCTGTAAGGTTTTTTGATTTTTGTACTGTACCTCTTACACAAGGCTGTTGTAAGGAGTATAAATACGGTACCTATAGTAATCTATCATCCCAAACTGCACCTCCTTATGCTTCAGATTTAAAACTGAGGCATAGAAAAGTTTTTTTCTTTGGCTCCATATGGAATTCGAAAGAAAAAAATTCTGCCAAATTCTATTGGATACTTTAATACTGAGAGGCTCTCCCCTAGTAGCATTATCTCCATAATCCAGTGCCAAATGGGCATCATATGGTGGCACACGGAGTGACTACGACTCCACTGTATCAAGCCTAGGGACTATGTTCTACCATACCGTCTCTGTTTGCATGGCTCTACCTCGAGCATTATCTCTTGGCTGAGGTTGTCATTTGGCATAGTCCATCATGATATCATGAGTGTCATCTGTGATGTTACGTAGGACTGAAAGCAAACCTACTGAGTTATCAACAATGCAGAAATAAAGAGTTAAATGACACCTTCACCACTTCTACATCTGTATGATTAGTTCATCGCAATTCAAGTATCAGTGTTGAAATAAACTCAGCATTGTAAAGTGCAAATTGGGTGTGAAAGAAGAGTATGCATTTTTTGCACAGAAGACAGCTTACACCTGCCCTATCCAGTACTTGTCTGTAACTATAATGGCTGAACTACATATGATGAGCAGTAACTATCTTTTAATGCATCTTAAGATCGTTCTTTCTTATCATAGGCATGTTTTCCTGCTGTTTAATGGCGTCTTCATCGACTAAATAGATATGATGATAGTATTTTGAGCCTTCAGGGCAGTAAACTAAATTTATCTATAGGTGGTAGAGGATTCTTAATGTTCTTTACATCTTGTTCTGAACTGATTAAAAAGAGAAAAGTGTAAATAATATACAAGAGCTTTGAAAATAAGACACACAACACAATTAATAAAGGTACAAATAAATCAATTCTCCATGTAAGCATGTGTGCGTTGTTATTTCCAATTTTCTGTTTCGTAAAAAAAACCTGAGAAACGCAAATAAATGATTTTGTTAAAATACTCATTGGTGCAAATGTAGGAATACTGTCAAATCTTTAGACAGTGTAAACTTAGACAAGGCAGTCAGAAAATGCAACATATTTTTCAAAGTGGTACACGCTGTATGATAAATTTGGCGCATTAATCTAGACACGTTAGACACTTTTCTCTTTTCAGCATGTACGCCAGAATTCTGACTCAATTTGAGGCAGAACTCTGGCGCATTTTAAATAGTAAATCTGCTGCATTTAGTTCAATGGGTGTTTTTTAAGCTCAGATTGCTTCAGTTCAATTCCATTCCATTAAGTTTCAGGTTTTTTTTAACAGAATCGATAGCGCAGACTGCAGCGCAATTATATCCGACCAAAAAAAAAAGGAATAATGTGATTCTGGGAATAACATTATCAAATACTAATTTATAGCGAATAATGGCCAGCTTTTTGTCAGGTGTGCTAAACACAGAAAATTGGGCTTCAGAAGCCAAGGAAGTACTGTCTGAAAGGCAATACAGTCAGAATTCACCAGCCTTAAGTATAAAAGGAATCTTTAAAGAGCTAACAAAAGCCTACAAAGCCTTTCATCAAAACTTGGTGGGAAATACAATCCCTTGAAAATTATATTAAAATGATATTGTACCCAAAGGGCTTCGCATAGCCCTGTCACCTGTGAGAGGACAAGCAATGCTAAGCTAATCAACAAATGGGAAAAGGAGGACACCTCTAGCTCGCTGAGATTTATGAACTTGCTATTGGACGAAGAGAAGTCCAACTGGGAGAGAAAAGTTAAAAAACTAAATGAACTCAGGGAACAAGCACTAAAACTAAAGACGGATATACAATTTGACAAAAAGGAAATCATATTACAAGAGGTTATTCAGCGTTTCCAACACTCAATACAACAACGAAGCTAATTAGGGGCATGGAGAATTTAAGTTATGAGGAAAGATTAAAATAATTAAACCTATTTAGCCTTGAAAAGAGATGACTAAGGGGGGACATGATTAATTTATATAAATATATTAATGGCACATACAAAAAATATGGTGAAATCCTGTTCCATGTAAAACCCCCTCAAAAAACATGGGGGCACTCCCTCCGTCTGGAGAAAAAAAGGTTCAACCTGCAGAGACGACAAGCCTTCTTTACTGTGAGAGCTGTGAATCTATGGAGTAGCCTACCGCAGGAGCTGGTCACAGCAGGGACAGTAGATGGCTTTAAAAAAGGGTTTAATAATTTCCTAGAACAAAAAACTATTAGCTCCTATGTGTAGAAATTTTTCCTTCCCTTTTCCCTTCCCTTGGTTGAACTTGATGGACATGTGTCTTTTTTTAGCTGTACTAACTATGTAACTATGTAAAATACGAGAAAGAAAACACTCCCAATTTGTAAGGGACCTACAGGAATTCAAAGAGAACAGGGCTTATACATTTTTGAATAATAAAAACATCAATAGGGAGACAGAGACAGAAATCTTGTCATCTGAGGTGAAGGGTTCTGGCCTGGAAAGGGACCTGATACGTATAGAAAGAGGAGGGAGAACTAATAGAAGATCAAGAAACCGTCAAAGGGGGCCTATAAGAGGAGGTGATAGAGGAATGGTTTACCAAGGGAATCAACAGGATTTTTTATCCCGATCTCCATCCATCAGTCCATACCAATTAAGAAACAAACTGAGAGACCTGATGACGATAGCTAGATACACTACCATAAATAAAAATTAGGTAATTAAACTATCTACACACCACTAATGAGCATGAAAAAAAACAAGTCCTGGAGAGGTGTCTGTCCTTTGTCCCGATGGTGAAATTTTACTCCTTCGTCTGATCCAAGGACATTTCCCTATTCTCCAGGAAACTACATTGACATAAATACTTTAAAGACCAAGACAAAAAGATCTCTCAAGAACTCAATCTAGAAATTGAAGATGTAGCTGCGACAAGGGACCTTTCAGACCTCCTAGAGAAAAATATATGAGACAGAGGAATGGGACACTTTACAAACCTGAGAATGACCAGTACAAAAATGCCACCTATCTGTAATAATCCCAATATAGAAATTTTTAGGAAACTGGTTGAAAAAGACCTTAGAGCATTGGAAGGTCATACCAATATGACAGGAGAGGGGCGCAATACCTTAAAAACTTTGCCTGAGAATAAACAAATAACAATTAAACCCTCAGACCTGGGGAGGGGGAGTGGTGGTGATGGATACGGGACAGTATATACAAATGTGTAGACGTGTGCTATAGGACCCTGAAACCTATCATTGATTGCAAGGGAATCCGATATACGTATTCTCAGCAGAACTTAGAGAAATACTGGAGAGGGCACTCCAAAACAGACTAATCAATAAAACAGACTATCACTATCCAAAAATAGAAACCTTCTATACAATCACTAAGATTCATAAAGGGACAGATCTCCTAAAAAGGGAGACATATTGTTTCAGGGATTGATAGTCTGAATCAGAATTTACATCGATAAAATCTTACACTCATTTCTCCTGACACTCTTGTCATATCAGGGACAACTCAGATCTTCCCCTAAAACTAAAGGGCAGCACAATGGAGGAGAGTATGATTCTGGCTTCAATTGATGTTGAGGCTCTATACAGCTTGATCCAGCACCAAATTGGACTAGAAGCTGTATCTCAATTTCTAAAAACGAGAGGGAGACATATAAAGGAACATAATGTATTTGTGTGGGAACTCCTTGGATTTAATTTGACAAGCATTTTTATTCTGTTCAAAGGCCACTACTACCACCAGCTCAGGGGCATAGCGAAGGGGAGCCCCTGAGCCCCCTTGTATGCCAACTTGCTCCTGGGCTGGTGGGAGACTAATGTGATATTCTCGGGGGCACACAGCAAATGGCATGAATCGATAGGCCTCTGGCTGAGGTTTATCGATTAAGTCTTTATTCTATGGACAGGCATGCAAATAGAGTTCCAACAATTTGTAATGGATCTAAATGTGAACCATGTAGGCCTCGGAAAGCAATTTAGAAAACTTAGCTTTCCTTGATGTAAGGATCTCCAGAGGTGAGAGAAGTAGAATACGAACAGAGGTATTCAGAAAATCCACTGCCACAAACAGTGTTCTGAGGTGGGAGAGTTCCCATCTTTATGCCCTTAATAAAGGCATACCCAAGGAACAATACCTGCGCCTCAGAAGGAACTGTTCAAGCACTAAGAGCTTTCTGATACTGGCCGAAGATAGGAGGAATAGATTCCGTCAAAGGGGTTATCCCTACCAAGTCCTTAAAGAGGCATTTAATAATGCAATTGGAACCAAGAGAAGTGATCTATTGGTATCGAACAGAGAGAACCCAAAGACCATATAATGCTTGTCATAGGGAGCTATGACAGTGCTCACATGCAGGTGAGAGAAATTATTCGAAGACATTGGGGGATTCTAACGGAGGATGAGGATCTTAGGAAGACAATAGGAGAGAGGCCCCATGTCACGATCTGTGGGTATGTGGACCCACTGGGTCATACCGCTGTAGCGGTAACACAGCTGGCCAACAGGATACCAAGTCAATGTCTAGGTATAGTTGTTATAATTCAGACAGTAGCGATGTTTAGGCTCAGATGGGACCTTGGCAGCAGGCAGACACCAGGCGGGTGTAACACAGCAGGCATAGTATATGGCACAACACGACTCCAACTCTCTACGACACAGGAACAAGGTAGCACAGGATACAGAAACACTGGGAACTGGAAAACACTAAGGGACCATTTGAAAAGACTAACACGGATAAACACAATGCTCAGGCAATGAAGGAAGGGGCAGGGCCCTTCTTATAGTCCAGTGTAATCATGGGCTAATTTGACATAATTTTCAGGTGCGTGCACGCTCGTGCCTGGCTTTAAAGGGCCAGTGAGCGCACATGAAATGTATGTAAAATTAGCCCATGATCACCCTGGACTATAAGGGCCACCGCAGAGGGAAGCGGAAGTGAGCGTTGGCGTCTCCTGAGGAGGTGATGTGGGCTAGCGCTCACAGATCCATGGGTGCGGCCGTTGGGAGGTCAGTAATCCTGACGATCCGTGGCCATGGGCGTTACACCCCACATTACTTTCAGGAGAACTAAGAGACTAAAAGACAAACTGGTTCAGAGTCATTTCACAGGAGAACCTCATGAAAAATGGTGGCTAAATAGGAGACCGTTGGGGATTCAGATGTGGCAGATGCCTGGCATGTGAAGCCACACTGGTGTCTAAAACATTTACAAGTACAACTACAGGTTTATGGTATATGAATAAAGAGTTCATTAACTGTAAGATGAATGGGGTTATCTATCTGGCCAGATGTGCCTGCCCCAAGGACTATTTAGGGAAGATGAAGCACCAGTTCAGAAGAAGAATAGGAGACCATCACGATAACATCCTAAATAAAAGAGATACCCCGATTGTCAGACATGTATGGTCGACACACGGGGTGGATCCTAAGACTATGAGATTCCAAAGAATACAACAAATAAAACCAAAAAACCCCGGAGGGGGGAATTGGGATAAAAATCTACTACAAATAGAATGTAGATGATACATCGGATGTGATAAGCAGCCCCAGAGGGTCTGAATGATAATCAGAATTATGCGTGTTTCCTTTAGACAGTTATATGTAATACAACGCATAGAAAAACAACTAAAACTATGGTGGGACGCATCTGGATGTCCCGAACCACCTACTGTAACCAACAGATATGTCAAAGAAAAGAAAATAATTACCATACACTCAATAAAATTAAATACCAGCAAAACAGGATTGAATTTTTATAGCATGGGTCTATTTGAAGATACTAGATACCAATAATATTTAAACAATATATACTAAAATTTTATCCAAATATACATTCAAAACAATATCTAAACTATATACATTAAATTAGGATCTAAATGTATATATATATATATATATATATATATATATATATATATATATATTTGGTTTGACAAAGATCCCATAGAGACGGATCGAAACGTTGCCTGCCTGGGGTGAATAAACACACCACTTTTTTTCACCAATCACCTTGGAGTGCTGCCTCTTCATTTTTTTGGAATGTAATTTTTTGGGGATTTTTTATATATATATACTGTATGTGGAGCACTATATACAGGGGTGGACTATATGTGGAGTACTATATACAGGGGTGGACTATATGTGGAGCCCTATATACAGGGGTGGTCTATATCTACAGGGGTGGGCTATATCTACAGGGATGGGCTATATATACAGGGTGGCCTATATCTACAGGGGTGGGCTATATCTACAGGGGGACTATATACAGGGGTGGGCTATCTGTGGAGCACTATAGGGGGAGCTATTTGTGGGACACTATATAAAGGGGTGGGCTATCTGTAGCAAATTATAGGGGGAGCTATTTGTGGGACACTATTGCAAAGGATCTGCCAGGCACAGCTTCTTTATCAACGCCCATAGGTAATCAGTCTGCACCTGCTTCTAGGTCTGTGAGACTGACTCCATCTTCCACCACTCAGGATGGCAGGCTTAGGAGTGGGAGAGCCTATCACAGCCTGGCCAGACGGAGCTAGCTCCCGCCCTCTGTCTATTTATACCTGCCTTTCCTGTTCCTCCTTGCTTGTGAATCTTCTCTGTTGGTTTCCTGGCCCTGCTGCAGCTTCTTGTACTATTTGTCCCTGCTTCGTATTGACCCTGGCTTGTTGACTACTCTCCTGCTCTGCGTTTGGTACCTCGTGCTCTCCTGGTTTTACTCGGCTTGTTCACTACTCTCCTGCTCTGCGTTTGGCACCTCGTACTCTCCTGGTTTGACTCGGCTCGTTTACTACTCTTGTTGCTCACGGTGTTGCCGTGGGCAACTGCCCCGTTTCCCTTAGGTTCTGTGTTCCCTTGTCTGTTTGTCTGTCGTTCACTTATTGAGTGTAGGGACCGTTGCCCAGTTGTACCCCGTCGCCTAGGGCGGGTCGTTGCAAGTAGGCAGGGACTGAGTGGCGGGTAGATTAGGGCTCACTTGTCTGTTTCCCTACCCTCATCATTACAACTATATACAGGGGTGGGCTATATGGGGGCACTATCTACAGGGGTCATGGTGTGTGTGTGGGACATGGTGTATGGTGCTATTATAATTAGAGGTGCAGTGTATGGCGCTATTATATTTAGGGGCGTAGTGTGTGGTATAATGATAACTTTATCTTTATTTATAGGTGTAGAAATGTGAGAAGCTGAAGACATCTGAGCGGAAAACTGCAGAAATGGGCTGTGACCAAGAGAAGTCATCATAGAGGTCTGGACCGGATGGAGAAAAAGAACTAGAATCTGAGACGTCACCGCTGAGTCACTTAATGTAAATGTTTATTCTGCCTCTAATCAGTACTGTAGTTACTGTATGATCTGCAACGAGATGCTTATGATATGATTTATTTTTTGTGAAACAGCATCTCTCAGCATATCCTCACCATTGTTCGGGCCATGCTGGGAGCTGTAGTTTTACGCCGTACAAAACTATATGGCAGGAGTTGCACTAAATTGAGCTGTATTTGTGCTGGTACTGTATATATGTAATGAGCTTGGTTCTGGGGCTGTATATATGTCCTGAGCTTGGTTCTGGTGTTGTGTATAGAACTATATTGCTTGTAAGATGTACAAATGTTTTTATGCTCGAGTTACATAGAAAGAAATGTGGAAAAGAAATGACACGTCATTGATTGGTAGAGAAAACAAACACGGCGAGGGGGAAGGAGATGTCGGGAAAGAAGTTGGGGGAGGCTCCAAACTGAATCTTTGCCCCGGGTGCTGGAGAACCTAGCTACGCCTCTGTGCAGACCTCTCCCTCCTAATTCATTACTAACAAATTAATTACTTACAGTAATTTGTAATCATTGTCTGCCATGTTACAGATACAGGGGTGCATCAGACTGGTCACCGGTCACTGTTTCTAAAAGTCTGCTAGCTCACATTACACTTGCCACATCTATTTTCTCCCCTTTCCGGGTCACACCACTCTTACACAGCAGACTGCTTGCTTAAATGACTGCTGATGCTGCTGTAATTGCAGAACATATTTTCTAGCAAGTTCTCTCTACAGACACACAAACAGCAGATAATTACCTGTCTGGGTAAAATATTCAAGGTAGCAATCAGCTCCTACAGCTAGGAACTGTACTTCTTCCCTTGCCAAGATCAACAAGGAGGAAGTAAAGGGCTGCAGTAATTCATGTCTCGTCCTACTCTGCCCTATATTAAATTAATAAAGCTAATAAACTGCACAGAGCGCTAATTTTTTCTTTTAGATTAGAAGCTTGAATTCACACATGGAACTGCATATCCTAAAAGGTTTTAAAGTGGATCACTGGAGGTATGCTTTAATGTTAAATGTTACTATTAAACATTAAAAAAATATTAATGAGACTTTGAAGCTAAAATCACATGAGTAATTTATGTCAATGCAAGTAATAGGTTGCAGAAATCTGAGTGAAGTCAGTTACATAGTAACCTTTCAATATAAACATCATCATTGTTTTTAGAACATGACATAGTCTTGTATAAACAACCACAATTACAACGAATTAGCAAATTAGCTGGTACACCCATTATAGTAAAAGGATATTTCCACTTTTCGAAATTTCAACAAATTTTTTTGCATTGGTCTAATGCACCTAGATGAAAAAATGTAAACATTCTTGAATAAAAGAATATCCTACCGTTTTGTCCATTATACAGACCATAGTCAGACCTATGTGTTATAGACAGCAATCAAACCATGTGTGTAAAAAAGTTTTTTGTCTTTGAAACTGTACTAAGGGGGGAGGGGGTCAGATTCTACAAATTGTAAAATATAAGCCACAGCCACAGGCCCTTACTATAATAGCATGATAATATAATATAGCTATGTATATTGTACGCTTTCATGTAGACAGCAAAGGAAAAGGAGGGAAGGGAAGGAAAAGAGCATAATGGGAAGAAGGGAAATATGGTTGGTAGAAGGTCTTACAAAGCATGAGAAGAGGCACCCTGGACTTCTACCATTTGAGAAATCTAGCTTAGAGGCCACGTAAACCTTTGAAAGTTTTTTGTTTTTTTTTAATAAAACAATATATTATTATTTTGAACAACTTTGTCATTTTTCTCGTGAAAATGTTTTTTTTTACTTTTTGTGATACAGCTCCTATTTATTCTTTTTACTTAGAAGCTGCATCTTGTGCTCAAACCCGAATCCGTTTGATCAGCGGGACTGACGGCTTCAGCGATAGTGGTTCCTGCGTGTCTCTGACACCCAGGATACACCTTTTATCGATCACATCTTAGATTTGAACTTAGATGTGATTAATAAAAGCTGAATCCTGCTGTGGTCTACTGCTTCGTGGCTGATCGATCTATCTATCTATCTATCTATCTATCTATCTATCTATCTATCTATCTATCTATCTATCTATCTATCTATCTATCTATCTATCTATCTATCTATCTATCTATCTATCTATCTACAGAGGTGTAGCTAGATTCTCCTGAACCCGGGCAAAGATTCAGTTTGGCGCCCCCCCCCGCCCAACCTCTTTCCCGACATCTCCTTCCCCCTCGCCGTGTTTGTTTTCTCTACCAATCGACATGTCATTTATTTTTATGTAACGCGAGCATAAAAACATTTGTACATTTTACAAGCAATATGGTTCTATCCACAACACCAGAACCAAGCTCATTACATATATACAGCCCCAGAAGCAAGCTCACTACATATATACAACACCAGCACGAATACAGCTCAATTTAGTGCAACCCCTGCCGTATAGGTGTGTACGGCGTAAAACTTCAGCTCCCAGCATAGCCCAAACAATGATAAGGATATGCTGGGAGATGCCGTTTCACAAAAAATAAATCCTATCATAATCATATCACCCATCATCTCGCTGCAGATCATACAGTGACTACAGTGCTGATTAGAGGCAGAATAAACATTTACATTAAGTGACTCACCGGTGACGTCTCAGATTCTAGTTCTTTTTCTCTATCCGGTCCAGACCTCTATGGTGGCTTCTCCCGGTCACAGCCCATTTCTGCAGTTTTCCGCTCAGATGTCTTCAGCTTCTCACTTTTCCAACATTTCTGCACCTATAAATAAATATAAAGTTATCATTATACCACACAGTACTCCCCTAAATATAATAGCGCCATACACTGCACCTCTAATTATAATAGCACCATACACCGTGTCCTACACACACACACACACTCTGCCCCCTGTAGATAGTGCCTGCCATAGAGCCCCTGTAGATAGTGCCCCCATACAGACCACCCCTGTATAGTGTCCCACAAATAGCTCCCCCTATAGTGCTCTACAGATAGCCCACACCTGTATATAGCCCCCTGTAGATATAGCCCACCCCTGTATATAGTACTCTACAGATAGCCCAACCATGTATGTAGCCCCCCTGTAGATATAGCCCACCCCTGTATATAGTGCTCCACATATAGTCCACCCCTGTATATAGTGTTTCACAGATAGCCCACCCCAGTATATAGCCCCCTTGTACATATAGTCCACCCCTGTTTATAGTGCTCCACTAGATAGTCCACCCCTGTATATAGTGCTCCACAGATAGCCCACCCCTGTATATACTATATACATGGGTGGGCTATCTGTGGAGCACTATATACAGGAGTGGACTATATGTACAAGGGCGCTATATACAGGGGTGGGCTTTCTGTGGAGCACTATAGGGGGAGCTATTTGTGGGATACTATATACAGGGGTGCGCTATATCTACAGGGGGACTATATACAGGGGTGGGCTATATCTACAGGGGGACTATATCTACAGGGGGACTATATACAGGGGTGGGCTATCTACAGGGGGACCATATCTACAGGGGGACCATATCTACAGGGGGACCATATCTACAGGGGGACCATATCTGCAGGGGGACCATATCTACAGGGGTGGGCTATATCTACAGGGGTGGGCTATATCTACAGGGGTGGGCTATATCTACAGGGGGCTATATACTATATAGCGCCCCTGTAGCTATAGCCCACCCCTGTATATGGTGCTCCATAGATAGCCCACCCCAGTATATAGCCCCCCTGTAGATATAGTCCCCCTGTATATAGCCCACCCCCTGTAGATATAGTCCACCTGTATATAGCCCACCCCCTGTAGATATGGTCCCCCTGTAGATAGCCCACCCCAGTATATAGCACCCTGTAGATATAGTCCACCTGTATATAGCCCACTCCCTGTAGATATAGTCCCCCTGTATATAGCCCACCCCCTGTAGATATAGCCCCCCTGTAGATATAGTACCCCTGTATATAGCCCACCCACTGTAGATATAGTCCACCTGTATATAGCCCACCCCTTGTAGATATGGTCTCCCTGTAGATAGCCCATCCCAGTATATAGCCCCCTGTAGATATAGTCCCCCTGTATATAGCCCACCCCTGTAGATATAGTCCACCTGTATATAGCCCACCCCCTGTAGATATAGTCCCCCTGTATATAGCCCACCCCCTGTAGATATAGTCCCCCTGTATATAACCCCCTGTAGATATAGTCCCCCTGTATATAGCCCACCCCTGTAGATATATCCCACCTGTAGATATAGTCCACCTGTATATAGCCCACCCCCTGTAGATATAGTCCCCCTGTATGTAGCCCACCCCCTGTAGATATAGCCCCCCTGTAGATATAGCCCCCTGTAGATATAGTCCCCCTGTAGATATAGTCCCCCTGTAGATATAGTCCCCCTGTATATAGTCCCCCTGTAGATATAGTCCCCCGGTCATTCATTGCTTCTAATTGTACCTGTGTCCTTGCGTCACAGGTACAATTATAGTGCAGGAGGAGGTGGCGCTGGCGCCCCCCTCTGAACTGCGCCCGGGGCAAGTGCCCCACCTGCCCCCGCCTAGCTACGCCCCTGCTATCTATCTATCTATCTACCTACCTACCTATCTATCTATCTATCTATCTATCTATCTATCTATCTATCTATCTATCTATCTATCTATCTATCTATCTATCTATCTATCTATCTATCTATCTATCTATCTATCTATCTATCTATCTATCTATCTATCTATCTATCTATCTATCTATCTATCTATCTATCTATCTATCTATCTATCTATCTAATCTATCATCTATTTCGCACAGTAGCATTGTAACACTAGTGAAATGGTTTTCAATTTCAATGGAAGTTTATGAAGGGAAGTTGACTTAATAAGGAAGGAAATATCTTAGTGAGGTCTGCCAGGTCAGTAATTAGCCACACAATGAAAAGTACTTCATATTAAACTTACAATCAAATGAGAACAGCAGGTTATTATAATGTCTTCTTAATTTTAATAGCTGCAGTTCCATAATTAATGGAATTTTAACAGAATTTCAGTGGCAACCGGAAATGCAACTGAGGAATCACTGATGCATTTATGTTGCCTTCTAGTACAGTAGTTTTAAAGGCATAGTTATCAATTGCATAATGGATACAGTAAGGCAGTGTCATAAAAGATGTGCACAGTTTCATACACACAATACATATAAAAGGATAGCTATGTAAAATGTTTGGATGCTAAAAATATTAATTATAATTGTTTTTTAATGCATAATTAATAAATAAACCCACACTCATAAATTATATACTGTACATACTCATACATGTTTTTACACAAATACACTCACATATGTACACACTAATATTTACACTAACACACGCTATACACATGCAATACACACACATTTGAAAAGATGCACACATTTCTATACGTACGGTATACTCGTACTGTACTAATTATACTAACTCAAATACACTACCATACATACATGAATATATAAATCCAGATATGATCTACTACACATACTCATGCATACAGAAGCTCATACACACAAGCCCACATGCATGCACTCATGCACAAGTATGTACATACATTGATAAATATTCACATTAACATATGCTGTACTCACATACACACAGATTTGAATATATGCACACACTAAGGACCTGTTCACACAGGGTTTTTTGCAGGCAGAATTAAATCCACCCCAGAATTGCTTTCTTTCCGTCGTTATTTGCCATTGAATCCGTCGTTATTTGCCCGCGGCCATTGAATCTAATGAGAAAAACACTCAGAAACTAGCGCCGCAGGTTTTTCAGCTTACCATTGTTGTCAATTGGAGGAGAGCGGTGAATACTGGGGCAAGAAAGAACATGCTGCTTTTTTTTTCCGTGAGTGACCAAAATCTGACTGGGAAAACAACACCTCTGCCTCGCATTAAAATCATTGGGGTATGATTTAGAAAGTTTTTCGGCACAGTTTTTCGGCACTAACGCCGACGCGTTTTCCACGTCAAAGTCACCGCCAGAAAGCTCAGTTTCAACTGACCCTAATGTACACACACATGACACATACACGCTCAGATACATACAAGTATTTACATATGTATATTAACTAACATAATCTATACTCACTATGCATATACACACAGATTCTAATACATACACACACTAATATATTGGCTCATATGATACATAGACACTCCTAAATCTAAAGATACATACACACAAATATAATAATATAGATACATACACAAATGCTTGATCAGTGGGGGCCCCTTAACAATCACATGTCTTTAATAGCACTGTTCTCCCCATATGGGGCAGAGGGAGCTTTTGGGCCTCCTTAGGTTACACCCCTGAACCTTAGTGAATGTCAACTTCTTATGCCTGCAGCCCTGTTCTTAGACTTGCCAGGAGGAGGAAATGATAATGAAGATTATGTAAGTAATATTAGTACGCTGACCCCTGATAGGAGTGAGTTTTCCGAGACCCTTACACAATGTGGTTCCCCTAACAGTGAGAGAAACTTATCGGGGAAAGAAAGATTACTGAGATTACTGAGATGGATTTTCTGTCTAATCCTTTTGTTTTCCATTGCGGTAACAAAGATGCCAAAGATGTTAGGCAGCTAATTATATCGCCCTTTGCATTCAAGGGGAAATTGGGACTTATATGCCAAGCTCTAGCAATCCAACACATTGGGTGGGACATGTACAAATTTAGCCCAAATGATCCTATTAATTTTTATCTTATTAGGAATGATGACACTATACAGTGTCAATCTCCTTCATAAATCAGCACACACTATTGCCATTTAGATTTACATTGGGCTCCAAATAAATATACCGTACTGTACGTATAAAGATACTGTGATAAAATACTGTACATATACAACATAAGCTGTTATACACTTAGGCCTTGTTCACACGGTGCTAAAAAAAAATGACGTGTAAAACACATCAAAAACGCTAATACAGGCATTTTTTACGTGTTTTTGATGCGTTTTTTTGCGGAATTTTTTTACACATTTTCTGCTTGTTTTTTGGGCGCGTAATTAGGATTCCCATTGACTATTGCAATTAGGCACGTTTTTGGCGAGATTTAGGCACCAAGAGTTGACCTGACGCTTCTTTTTTTACACAACGTATTTTTTAAACACACGAGCGTAAAAAAAATGCGTTGTATGCTCTACAATGCGTTTTCCTATTGATGTCAATGGGAAGCCTAAAGCATGCGGTTTCCCCGTGTTTTTCGGCATGTAAAACACAGCAAAAACTCGTCGAACACACGCTATGTGAATAAGGCCTTATAATAATGTATAGCAAACAGGCATTGCAGGTAAGTATAATAATGTAGAGTACATGCATACGTACATCTCTACAATGTATTATAATGGATTAAATATAGTCGTAAACGTCTAGCAAATTAATTGTTCATATATATTGGTTCCTCTCAGTGGATGGAATGAGGGCAAGTATAGTAACCGATGAGGTTGCCATAGGAATGTCAAACAAGAGGTGCCCTTTTCCTTGGAAACAGCAAGAAACATCATTGTGTAACACAGAGCATGAAAAGTCAGTGGGGGGAGGTAAAAGGCATAAAGCGTAGGAAATATTGAGCGTGACTTCACAGCAGATAAAAACTGGAACAATTGTACAGAAATTAAAAACAAATCAGATTACAAAAGATATTCTGGCAATATTGTTAGTGCTTTTATCATTAAAAGTTCTAGTCAAGGCTAAATTCCGCATCATTGAAAACGCTCAAAAGAGACTGAAAAGTTTTCTTGCATGACTGCTGAGTATGGTAGGTGTTCCTGCTCATATTTCTTAAAGGAGCACTTATTGTAAAGTTTGCATCTTTTAACAGTTTAATGTTAGCACATACTTTATCTATGTGCTAGAGCAGTGGTTTCCAACATGTATCTCTCCAGCTATTGCGAAACTACAACTCTTAGCATGTCCTAACAGCCTTAAAGGGTAACTAAACTTTTTTTTTAAACTTTTGACATGTCATAGTTACATGTCAAAGTTTTGATTGGTGCGGGTCCCAGCACTGAGACCCCCACCAATTGCTAAAATGAAACTGCAGAAGCTCTCAGGTAAGCTCTGTGCGACTTAGTTCCTGATCGGCTTTACTCGGAAAGCTGAGCAAGCGGTGTACTTGAAAGTCTAAGAGCTCATACACCACTCGCTTGGCTATCCAAAGAAAGCCTATCAAAAACAAAGTGGCACAGCACTCACCTGACACTCGGACCCCGCACCAATCATATGTTCTGGATGCCTCCGGGCGCCGGAAGCTATACAGGGGTCGGTGCCGGAAGCAGAAGGCTTTGACCACTGTATAGCTGCCTTGCTGGGTTACTGCAGCTCTGCTCCTATTCACTTGGATAGGAGCAGAGCTGTAGTACTTTTGCATGGCCACTATATAGTGGTCGGAACCTTCTACTTCCAGCACTGACCCCAGCATAGGTTACAACATCCAGAGGAAGTCGGAATGGCTGATCGTTGCTGAGTCCTGATGCCGGACCCCACCGATCATATACTGATGACCTTTGAGGATAGGTCATCAGTATAAAAAAGCTAATACACTGGACAACCCCTTACTGCATAGTGTATTAATATTGAGTACAATGTAAAAACAAAAGGGAAGTTTTTCTAATTGTTTTTAGGGACATAAATTTAGCCTAAATTTGGCACAAATCAATTTAAACACATTTACTATTTCCAAAAGTGTCTAGAAAAGGGGGTGTGGTTAAGTGGAAAGGGGCATGGCTTAAAATACACTAATGTGCACAAAAATTGTTGTGAACTAAGCCAACCAAGAGGTGGTATACAGAAGAGAAAGTGTCTAAAACTGAGTGCGCCACTGTGAGAAATTTGGTACATATTCTGACTGCCTGATCTAAGTTTATTCTGTTTAAATATTAGATAGCATTAGTAAATCTCCCCCAATATGCAGTAAGCTACCAGGCTTCCTCTAGTTGTGACTGCAGGCAGCTAGTAGTTCATATGAAATGGCTCATTCATTTAAAGTGATTTCCTGATCTTTAAAAATTGTGTTGAGATGGTTTAACTATAGAAAGATTAGTTACTTGCTAATGCATCCCAACCATCTCGGATTCAGCGGTACAGTCCCGGATTCCGGGTGGCCAGGGGTATGTCCCACTGTCAACTGTATCTGCTCGCCGAGGACTCCTCGAGCACAGCGCTACTTTAAGCGCTGTGCCCGAGGATGCCCTTGACGTCACTGTCCATACATGGACAGTGATGTCAGTGGCTACTCCTGGAGAGTAATCCCTGTTGCCGACGCTCTGGCCGGGGATTCCCTTCCTAGAGGGAACCCCTGAGGTCACTGTCCATATATGGACAGTGACATCAGGGGCTCCTCCTGGAGCGGAATCCCCGGCCAGAACGCTGTGGCAGGGGGATATATCTTCTAAAGTAGAGAATGTAGGGGAGAAATTTATTATTTTCTTGAATGTATATCTCTTCCCACCACCTCATGAATAGGTTTGCGAAAGTTGGTGCGAATTCGCGCCCATTGTAGTCTCGCACTTTTGTAGGAAGAAAGTGTTGTAGTTGTTGATGAAAAAATTCTGAATATTTATTTATACTACCTGAAAGTTAAACAGAATAAAACTAGGACAGACAGGCAGAAACCGCACCAAATTTATCACAATAGTGCACACTGAATAATAAATTTAGCGCATCTTACTAGAGATGTAAAACTTCTTTTTCCTATCTTATGGTTTTTGGAGATTAATTTGGCCCTTAATGTGGAACAGAAAAAGGAAATGATAATTGATATTAGGAAACATGGGTCGGAATATTTGTGTATTAGCATGAACAGGAATCGAGTGATAGCGGTAAAGGAACTTATACTTCTGGGGCTAATTGTCTCGCATGAATGTATGTTTTGTTTTTAACAATTTGTAGGGGAAAGGGGGGGCATCTTGGAGGCACACACTTTCTTCTTGCATTGTGTATAGACATTGCTGCAGTGTGTGTGTGTGCTTTATGACAGCTGCAATAAATGAGTTAATTGACAGAGAAATGTCATAGATGATTACAGTCTCAAGTAATTGATGGAGTACAGTCTCCTCCCCCCCAGAAAGTGTCAGGTAAGATGCATACAGAGCTTTATCTGTGTGTGTATAGTGTGTAGTGTTACTAACCGCCCTTATCTAGGCCTCCAGCAGTACAAAGAGCTGTCATTTAATCCCCTGTCCCCGCTGACCCTGTGCCAATCTACACTACAAAGCCAATATGAAAGCGAGAAAACAGGAAGTGACAGACTGTTGTGTTTTCTCAAGTGGATAGTTAGAAAACTGTAATATTCAAGATTTATTTTTTGTATGGATAGCCACATAAAAAAAGGAAAAACAAAAGACTAAAATTTTTTGAATAATAAAGTGCTGGTAGGTTGTCTCAGGTATCTGGAGCCATGCTGACTTCAGTGCATGCCACATTTGCTGGAGGGTGCATGGGGGAGGATCCATAGATCGAGGTGGTCCCAACAGATGCTCAATTGGGTTCAAGACTGGCAAATTAGCGGTCCAGGGAAGTACTTGGAAGTATTGGTCGTTCTCTTCCAACCACTGTCGGACATTTATAGCAGTATGACATGTCGCATTATCCTGCTGGAAGATTCCATCTGCCCCAAGGAAGACAGGCAGCATGTATGGGTGGACGTGATCTGCAACGATGGATTTATAAACAAATCGGTTCAGAGTGCCTTTCACATGGATGAGTGGGCCCGGAAAATGGCATGAAAAAAATCCCCAGACCATAACGCTGCTGCTACCAGCTTGTGTTCTTCCAGCTATGGTTGCAGGTTGTTTGTTCTCTGATGTTTCTCGCCTGACATGCCAACGTCCATCCGTTTGATGAAGCAGAAAACATGACTCATCGGAGAAGGCAACCCTCTGCCAATCATCGGTGGTCCAATTCCTATACTGCCGTGCAAATTTAAGCCTTTTTTTTCTGATGGACCTTTGTTACCATAGGAGCAGTGACCATCCGTCTGCACCAATCGCAGTAGGGTTTGCTGAACTGTTGTTTTAGACACACATCTGGTAGCCCCCTGGTTGATTTTGACAGTGAGCTGCTCCACTATAGCGTGTCGTTCGACCCTCGCGCACCTTAATAGCCGACGTTCATCTCCCACATCATGGCACGTGGTGCTCCGCAGTTTCCATGTCGGTTATTTCCAATGGTGCCATTTGTCCACTCACGATACACTTTTACCACAGCAGCATGCGAACTGCGCTCTTTGAGAAATATTTCCACCCTTTGCTCAAAAGCCAATAATCATCCCTTTTTGCAACTCTGATAAATCGCCCCTTTTACCCATGGCAACAACGAGTGATATGTGTTCAGACAGCCTATTGCACACCATATATACCCACAAAGGCAGCCCATGACACATCACTTCCTTCATGGGCTACGCGCTGCCGACGTCGAAAGTAGGAGGTGGTCATAATAATGGGACTTGACTGTGTATAAACCTGATTTAACCCCTTAAGGATGCAGCCTAGTTTTGGCCTTAAGGCTCAGAGCCCATTTTTCAAATCTGACATATTTCACTTTATGTGGTAATAACGTCGGAATGCTTAAACCTACCCAAGCGATTCTGAGATTGTTTTCTCGTGACACATTGGGCTTCATGTTCGTGGTAAAATTTGGTCGATATATTCAGTGTTTATTGGTGAAAAATTGCAAAATTTAGAGAAAATTTTGAAAAAATAGCATTTTTCAGAATTTAAATGCATCTGCTTGTAAAACAGACGGTTATACCACCCAAAATAGTTACTAGTTCACATTTCCCATATGGCTACTTTAGATTGGCATCGTTTTTTGAACATTCTTTTATTTTTCTTGGACGTTACAAGGCTTAGAACAGAAACAGCAATTTCTCATATTTTTAAGAAAATTTCAAAAGCCTTTTTTTTAAGGTACCTCTTGAGTTCTGAAGTGGCTTTGAGGGGCCTATACATTAGAAACCCCCATAAAACACACCATTTTAAAAACTAGACCCTCAAAGTATTCAAAACAGCATTTAGAACGCTTTTTAACCCTTCAGGAATTTCACAGGAATTAAAGCAAAGTGGAGGTGAAATTTAAAAATGTAATTATTTTTGCAGAAATTCATATTTAATGCTTTTTTTCTCTGTAACACAGAGGATTTTACCAGAGAAATGCAACTCAATATGTATTGCCCAGGTTCTGCAGTTTTTAGAAATATCCCACATGTGGCCCTAGTGTCCTAATGGACAGAAACACCGGCCTCAGAAGCAAAGGAGCACCTAGAGGATTTTGGGGCCTTCTTTTTATTAGAATATATTTTTGGCACCATGTCAGGTTTGAGGAGGTCTTGTGGGGCCAAAACAGTGGAAACACTCCCAAAAGGAAGAAACCCCCATAAAACACACCATTTTAAAAACTAGACCCTCAAAGTATTCAAAACAGCATTTAGAACGCTTTTTAACCCTTCAGGAATTTCACAGGAATTAAAGCAAAGTGGAGGTGAAATTTGCAAATTTCATTTTTCTTGCTGAATTTCAATTTTATTCATTTTTTTTTCTGTAACAAAGAAGGTTTTACCAGAGAAATACTACTAAATATGTATTGTCCAGATTCTGCAGTTTTTAGAAATGTCCCACATGTGTCTCTAGTGCTCTCGTGGAATAAAACACAAGCCCTAGAAGCAAAGAAGCACCTAGTGCATTTTGAGTCCTCTTTTTTATTAGAATATATTTTAGGCAGCATGCCAGGTTTGAAGAGGTGTTGAGGTGCCAAAACAGTAGGAATCCCCCAATAGTGACCCCATTTTGGAAACTACACCCCTCAAGGAATTAATTTATGGTGGTTGTTACCATTTTGACTGCACAGTTTTTTCACAGCACGTATTTGAATTGGGCTGTGAAATTAAAAAAATTTCCAATAAAATGTCATTTGTGATCAAAATTTCTTATTTTCACAGGGAACAAAATAACCCATTTTGTTACCCCATTTGTGGTGATAAACTGCCATTTGGGCCCATGGGAGGGCTCAGAAGGAAAGGAGCGCTATGTGTTTGTTGGAGTCTAGATTTTGCTGGATTGGTTTTCGGGTGCCATGTCGCATTTACAGAGCCTCAGAGGTATCAAAGCAATGGAAATCCACCAGAAGTGACCCCATTTTGGAAACTACACCCCTCAAGGAATTAATTTATGGTTGTTGTTAGCATTTTGACCGCACAGTTTTTTCACAGCACCTATTTCAATTGGGCTGTGACATTAAAAAAATGTCATTTTTTTCCAATAAGATGTAACTTTTTATCAAAATTTCTTATTTTCACAGGGAACAAAATACTCCATTTTGTTGCCCAATTTCTCCTGAGTGCAGCAATACCCCATTTGTGGCGATAAACTGCCGTTTGGGCCCATGGGAGGCCTCAGAAGGGAAGGAGCGCTGTGTGTTCTTTGGAGTACAGATTTTGCTGGTTTGGTTTTCGGGTGCCGTGTCGCATTTGCAGAGCCCCAGAGGTATCAAAGCAATGGAAACCCACCAGAAGTGACCCCATTTTGGAAACTACACCCCTCAAGGAATTCATTTATGGGTAATTTGACCATTTAGACCCCATAGTTTCTTCACAGAACTTATTTGAATTGGGCTGGGAATTAAAAAAAAAAAATATGTTTTTCCAATAATATGTCATTTTAGTTTAAAAATTCTTATTTTCACAAGAAATATAATACTCCATTTTGTTGCCCAATTTGTCCTGAATGCGGCAATACCCCATTTGTGGTGATAAACTGCCGTTTGGGCCCATGGGAGGGCTCAGAAGCAAAGGAGCGCTATTTGTTCTTTGGAGTCCAGATTTTGCTGGATTGGTTTTCGGGTGCCATGTCGCATTTGCAGAGCCCCAGAGGTATCAAAGCAATAGAAACCAACCACAAATGACCCCATTTTGGAAACTACACCCCTCAAGGAATTCATTTATGGGTGTTGTGACCATTTTGACCCCATAGTTTTTTCATAGAACTAATTTGAATTGGGCTGGGAATGAAAACAAAATTATTTTTTTCAAATAATATGTCGTTTTGGCTGAAAATTTCTTATTTTCACAAGAAACAAAATACCCCATTCTGTTGCGCAATTTGTTCTGAGTGCCGCAATACCGCATTGTGGTGATAAACTGCCGTTTGGGCCCATGGGAGGGCTCAAAAGGAAAGGACCACCATTTGCCCTACTGGGGATTTTCTAGTGCGAAGTCATGTATGCAGAAGCCCCTGAGGTACCAGTACAGTTGAAACCCGAAAGAAGTGACCCCGTTTTAAAAACTACACCCTTAAGGCATTCATCTAGAGGTGTAGTGAGCATTTTGACCTACACCCCATAAACTGTAATGTGGGTTCTCCCGGGTATGGCAATACCCTACATGTGGCTGTTATCATCTGCCTGGGCACACAGCAGGGCTCAGAGGGGAAAGATGAGGGGGGATAAGCTGTGCGGAGTGCATCAGGGTAAGTAAAATTGGGGTAAATTATAAACCAAGGGATATATGATAAATTTTAAAACACTCTTTCATACAGAACTCTGGTTATTCGGGACACGTGTCACATTGATATATTGTGTCATCCCTTATCGCCCTCTTATAGCAGACTCTGCACCTCTTTTGACTTTTTCCCTTCTTGCCAGTTTGGGGAACTTCTCCTGGAAAGTGTTGCCGCCCTGGTACGATCAGTGGCGGATCCTCATATGGGCGTTTCGGGCGGCCGCCCGGGACCCAAGGCTCCCGGGGGCCCATAGCTGCCCAAACCGCACACAAGTGAAAAAAAAACTCTCCAGGGCTGCAGCCGGCCGCATTCTAGCGGTCATCGGTCCCACGTGCTGATGAAGAGGAGGGGGGGATGTGCAGGGGGAGTGAATTGCGGCCAGGGAACAGGGGCACAGCACATCAGCTGTAGAGAGCAGACTGTCAGAGATTGTGATTGGCAGGTGCTGGAGTCTCCCTGACAGTCTGCTCCTTTGTGCTGCTGTGCACTGTCCCTGCTGTTTAAATCTCCTGCAGCTGCCTGATAACGGCAAAACTGAAACTAGAGGGTTAAGGACCTGTGGTGACGTCACAGTCACATGATTAAGGTCCTGAAGGCTGCCAGAGACAAGCACCGCATAGGAAGAGGCTGGTAAGTGTATGTGTGCGTGTGTGTGTGTTTATGTGTGTGTGTGTGTGTGTGTGTGTGTGTGTGTGTGTCATAATGTAAGTCTATATAGTGTGTGCTGTGTATATAGTGTGTGCTGTGTATATAGTCTCTATAGTGTGTGCTGTGTATATAGTGTGTGCTGTGTTTATAGTGTCTATAATGTAAGTCTATATAGTGTGTGCTGTGTATATAGTCTATATAGTGTGTACAGTGTTTATAGTGTCTATAATGTAAGTCTATATAGTGTGTGCTGAGTATATAGTGTGTGCTGTGTATATGGTCTATATAGTGTGTACTGTGTTTATAGTGTCTATAATGTAAGTCTATATAGTGTGTGCTGTGTATATAGTGTGTGCTGTGTATATGGTCTATATAGTGTGTACTGTGTTTATAGTGTCTATAATGTAAGTCTATATAGTGTGTGCGTGTAGTGTGTGTGGTTTGAATATATAGTGTGTGGTGTTAATGTGAATTGTATATAGGGTGTTTAATCTCACATTTTTTGTGTGCAAAATAATTTCCCACCCATAGAGCCCTCTGCAGTAAGTCAGGTAAGTATATGGGGCAGTGCAGACTGTCAGTGATTTTTGCGCAGCGTGAGTCCGCTGCGTAAAACTCACGACATGTCCTATATTTCTGCGTTTTTTGCGCATCACGCACCCATTGAAGTCAATGGGTGCGTGAAAATCACGCATGCCACACGGAGACGTGCGTGATTTGGGACGTGCGTGATTTGCTCAACAGCAGTAAAACTATGATTGCAAATAGAAAAGCACCACGTGCTTTTCTGTTTACAAACATACAAACAGAGTGTCATAATGATGGCGGCTGCGCGAAAGGCACGCAGCCGCGCATCATATGGTGATGACACACGGAGCTGTTAAGTGCCTTTTGCGCGCGCAAAACGCCGCATTTTTTGCGTGCGCAAAAACGCACACGCTCGTTTAGATCTGCCCTAAGTGTCAGACGCTTAGACCCTCCCATAGGGCACTCAGCAGTCAGTCAGATGCACTGGGGGGGTGGGGGTCTGACTGCTTAAATGGTAACTCACGAAACTTTTTCTTTTAAATTACATGTCATAGTAACATGTCAAATGTTCTAATCGGTGGGGGTCCGGGCACTGAGACCCCACCAATCGCTGAAACAAAGTGGCAGAAGCGCTCAGGTGAGTGCTGTGCCACTTTGTTTCTGATCGTCTTTCCTCTGATAGCCGAGCATGCGGTGTATGGGCACAACAGAAAGTCTATGAGTCCGTACACCGCGCCGAGGAAAGACAATCAGAAATTAAGTGGAACAGCGCTCACCCGGGCACTTCCGCTGCTTTGTTTTAGTGATCGGTGGTGGTCTCAATGCTGGGACCCCCATCGATCAAAACTTCTGACATATCACTCTCACTATGACACGCCAAATGTTTTTTAAAAGTTTAGTTACCTCTTGGGGACTGAATTTATTGGTTTGAGTTAATGTATGGGCCTGGGTCTTAATTTGCTTAGGGGTCTGGGGTATAAGTGTTTATTTCTGAATTTTTATATTGCTATAGACGCTGAAAATGGCTACAGAATCAAGGGGGAAAGATTTCTCATCAGGAAACTCTGCAGTCATCAGAAGTCGCCATAACGGTCTGTGTCAGATGGAGAAGAAAAGAGAACGACCCATCAGTGAAGACATCACCTGTGAGTCATTGCATTTATAGATCTGTCACCTCTCCTGACTTGTCAGTTATCGGAAATCCTTGTATTCCCCATAAAGTCTTTGTGTACCCAGGACTAATAGACAAATGCGTGTTACCATTCCCCTTGTCAGGAGGATGTGTCCCTACACAGTGTGATACTGTCAGCGATGGTTGGAGACTGTCAGTATGTAGGGACACAGCCCTTTGACAAGGGGAATCGTAGCACTCATTTGTCAATGCTCACACAGAAAGGTGGTGTTTAATATAGACATGACGTGGCAGGGCGGTGGTGGAGAAGGGGCCCCAAGCTTGTGGAACAGCCCAGGGCCCATGGTTTACTTAATCCGCCACTGGGTACGATGCGTGTGGCCTCGCTTCCAGAAGTACTGGGTGCCCCCCCTTCTTGGTCCCTAAAGATTAGGTTCTAGATAATCACCTCTTGAAATTCCAGGAAAGTTCCCGTCTGGCCTGTACATCGACGTAGCACGTACGCATTGTACAAAGCCATCTGTATGATGTGCCCGGCCAGCTTCTTATACCACACCGCATGGCGCTGTAGGGCTTCAGGATTTGATCTGACAAGTCCATCCCTCCCATGTGCCTATTGTAGTCCAGGATGCAGTCTGGTTTGGGGGTGGCCTTTCCTTCATATATCCTAAACCTGTAGGTATACCCTGATGCGTTCTCGCACAGCTTATACATCTTCACGCCATACCTTGCCCTCTTACCCGGCAGGTACTCGCGGAATTGAACCCTCCCTTTAAAATGTACCAGGGACTCATCAATAGAAATACACTTCTCGGGGGTGTATGCTTGGGAAAACCGGGCACTGAAACAGTCTAATAGGGGTCTCAGTTTATACAAACGGTCAAAACTGGGGTCATCTTGGGGTGGGCACGGCTCATTATCAGTATAATGTAAGAAGCGAAGTATTGCCTCATTTATTTATTTTTTTAGGTCCCAGTTCAGTTCTGAAGTTGCTTTGAGGGGCCCATATATTAGAAACCCCTATCAAACACCCCATTTTAGAAACTAGAACCCTCAAAGTATTCACAACAGCATTTAGAAAGTTTATGAACCCTTTAGGTGTTTCACAGAAATTTAGGGCAAAGTAGAGGTCAAATTGAAATTTTTTTTTTGTCAGAAAATCCTCTTTATACCATTTTTTTTTATAACACAAAAGGATTTATCAGAGAAACGCAACTCAATATTTATTGCCCAGATTCAGCAGTTTAGTGAAATATCCCACATGAGGCCCTCGGGCGGTAATGGACTGAAGCACCGGCCTCCGAAGCAAAGGAGCACCTAGTGGATTTTGAGGCCTCTTTTTTATTAGGCACCATGTCCGGTTTGAAGAGGTCTTGTGGTGCCAAAACAGTGGAAACCCCCCAAAAGTGACCCCAATTTGGAAACTAGACCCCTTGAGGAATCCATTGTAGTTTTCTTGGGGTGCATGCAGGTTTTTGATCAGTTTTTATTCTATTTTTAGGTGGCGTGGTGACTAAAAAACAGCAATTCTACTATTGTTTTTTTATTCTATTTTTTTTACAGCGTTCACCGTGCGCTATAAATGACATATTCACTTTATTCTGCGGGGCGATGCGATTACGGCGATACCCTATGTTTATAGTTTTTTTTTATGTCTTATGGCGTTTGCACAATAAAATACGTTTTGTAAAAAATCATTCACTTTTTGTGTTACCTTATTCTAAGCGCCAGAACTTTTTTATTTTTCAATCAATAAAGCCGTGCGAGGACTTATTTTTTGCGTAACGAACTGTAGTTTCGATCAGTACCATTTTTCGGTATATGCGACTTTTTGATCTCTTTTTATTCCATTTTTTGGGAGGTGAAGTGACCAAACAATTGTGATTGTGGTACGGTTTATTATTATTTTCTTTTACGGCGTTCACCATGCGGGATAAATAACGAAATAATTTTGTAGTTCAGGCCGTTACGGACGCGGCAATACCAATTATGTATAGTTTATTTGTTTGTTTATATATTTTTATTAATAATAAATGACTGATAAGGTAAAAAGGGGGATTTTTACTTTTAATACTTTTAAAACTTTTATTTTCTTATTTTTACACATCTTTTTTTAACCTTTTTTTAACTTTATTACTTTGTCCCACTAGGGCACTTGAGGGCAGGAGGCCCTGATCGCTATTCTAATACACTGCACTACATGTGTAGTGCAGTGTATTAGAACTGTCAGCTACTCACTGACAGCAAGCATAGTGGGTCCTGACGTTGTCAGGACCCACTAGGCTTCCGTCTATGGCATAGCCGGACGCCATTGTTTGGTGTCCGGTTGCCATAGTCACCATCGCCGGCCGCTATCGTGTAGCAAGCCAGCGATGGCAGCTTAACCCCTAAAAAGCAGCGATCTCTATAGAACGCGGCTTTTAAGGGGTTAATCAGCGGGGACACAGCGATCGGTCCCTGCTGTAGGAGCTGTGACAGCTGCTGTACGAGACAGCAGCTGTCACAGCTCCTGTATGTGTCGGGAGGACGGCCAAAACGGCCGTTACTCCCGAGACGTACTATTAGGTCATGGAGCGCGAACGATACAGCTGCCATGACCTAATAGTACGTCCAGGAGCGGGAAGGGGTTAAATAACATGCCATTTTCTGAGGATACATTCCCTTTAACAATTAATTTTGTGTGTGTAGGGGATTTGGTAAACAAAAGAAAAGACCAGGGGCGTAACTAGGAAAGACTGGGCCCCATAGCAAACTTTTGACTGGGGCCCCCCTCCCCTGGGTGTCACACAACCCCCCCCCCCTTGTAGATAGTGCCTTTTTTACAGCCCCCTCCCCTGTAGATATCTACAAAGGGGGCTGTATGGCGTTATCTACAGAGGGGGCTGTACGGCGTTATCTACGGGGGGGGGCTGTATGGCGTTATCTACAGGGGGGCTGTATGGCGATATCTACAGGGGGGCTGTATGGCGTTATCTACAGGGGGGCTGTACCGCGTTCTCTACAGGGGGGGCTGCATGGCGTTCTCTACAGGGGGGGCTGTATGGCGTTCTCTATGGGGGGGCTGTATGGCGTTCTCTACAGGGGGGCTGTATGGTGTTCTCTGCAGGGGGGGCTGTATGGTGTTCTCTACAGGGGGGGCTGTATGGCGTTCCCTACGTGGGAGGGGGGCTGTGTGGTCGTTCCCTGGAGGGGGGTGCTGTATGGCGTTCTCTACAGGGGGGGCTGTATGGCGCTCTCTAAAGGGGGGGCTGTATGGCGTTCTCTACAGGGGGGCTGTATGGCGTTATCTACAGGAGCGCTGTATGGCGTTCCCTTCAGGGGGGTGTGTATGGCGTTATCTACAGGGGGGTCTGTATTGCGTTACCTACAGGGGGTCTGTATGGCGTTATCTACAGGGGGGGCTGTATGGCGTTATCTACAGGGGGGGCTGTATGGCGTTCCCTGCAGGGGGGCTGTATGGCGTTATCTACAGGGGGGGTCTGTATGGCGTTAGCTACAGGGGGGTCTGTATGGCGTTATCTACAGGGGGGGCTGTATGGTGTTATCTACAGGGGGGCGCTGTATGGCGTTCCCTGCAGGGGGGGCTGTATGGCGTTATCTACAGGGGGGTCTGTATGGCGTTATCTACAGGGGGGCTGTATGGCGTTCTCTACAGAGGGGGCTGTATGGCGCTAACGCCATACAGCCCCCCTTGTAGAGAACACCATACAGCCCCCCTGTAGAGAACACCATACAGCCCCCCTTGTAGAGAACGCCATACAGCCCCACCCTGCAGGGAACGCCATACAGCCCCCCTGTAGAAAACGCCATACAGCCCCCCCTGTAGAGAATGCCATACAGCCCCCCCTGTAGGGAACGCCATACAGCCCCCCTGCAGGGAACGCCATACAGCCCCCCCTGTAGGAAACGCCATACAGCCCCCCCTGTAGGGAACGCCATACAGCCCCCCTGTAGGGAACGCCATACAGCCCCCCTGCAGGGAACGCCATACAGCCCCCCCTGTAGTGAACGCCATACAGCCCCCCCTGTAGGTAATGCCATGCAGCGTCCCCCCTCCCAAAAAATAGCCGACCTACAGTGTGTCCTACAAAAGACATGTATCCCCTATCCACAAGATAGGGGATACATGTGTGATCGCTGGTATTGATAGGGAGAACGGGGGACCAAAAGTCCCCCGAAGTTCTCCATGACTAACCTCTGACTTCCGGCGTCTGCGCAGCTCACTAAAAATGAAAAGAGCGCTGGTCACGCATTCATTTCTACGGAGCTGCCGACACAGACCCCGGAAGTCCGAGGTTTGTGATGGAGAACTTCAGGGAACTTTCAGTCCCCCGTTCTCCCTATCAATGCCAGCGATCGCACATGTATCCCCTATCCTGTGGATAGGGGATACATGTCTTTTGTTTAATGGCAGAGCGGGGAGATACCTCCCTGCTCTGCCGTAGTGTTCAGTGGCGTTGCGCTGTAGCAGCCGTAGCGGCTGCTAGCGCAGCCTCCGGCCATGGTGGGGGCCCGTGCCGGCGGGCGACACGGCCCCCTCATGCCGCGGGCCCCGCAGCAGCTGCTACGGCGGTAGTTACGCCACTGGACAAGATCTAAAGATGACATGGTGTTAAAAGGTCAATGTCCACTTTAAAGCATATCTAACTTTTCAAAAATAAACTGTCATGTGTGTGTAAATGAGAAATGACACTATTTCTGGCCATTATATGACTTGTTTTCTGCATTTGTTAGCAGTTTTCCCCTCTGCAGGGAGCTAGTGTGTGAAGCCTAACTGCTATCATGTCGTCTTTACTTTGCAATCCTGCTCTCCTATCTCTATCTATTATAATTTTATATATATATATATATATATATATATATATATATATATATATATATATATATATAAAAGCTGCAGAAGCATGGAGGAAATCATACAGCAGTAAGGAGCGGTGTAGCTGAGAATCCAGCACTGGGTTTAGACAGTAACACTTACAAGGAAGCTGCAGCATGTCACTGCATCTTTTTTACATTCTTCCTGCTACCCCCCTCCCCTTTCCATAGACTTCTATGGGCAGGCTGTGAAGAGACACATCCTCACCTTCTGCAGCCCGTCAATTCTGCTCTTTAACTAGGAAAAGGTTTTGCTTGATAACAGGGGGTGGACAGCAGACTACAGGAAGGGAGACACCCTGGTGGCTGTAAATTCACACATAATTTGCAGGGATAAGGCTTCGTTCACATCACCTATGGTTTCCATTTGTGTCTGTCAGGGCACCGTTCCGAAGGAAAGCTCAGACGGAACTTCGGAACAGAGCCCTAGCGCAGATGTGAACAAAGCCTAAAACAACTGAATTTTAACAGTAAGTAAATGACAGTCGATCTATATCAAGTATAATTTTAGTTTAGCATAAATTCTTTGAAAAGTTAGTGTAAAGAATCTGCCAGGCACAGCTTCGGGGTTAACGCCCATAGATAATCAGTCTGCACCTGCTTCTATGTCTGTGAGACTGACTCCATCTTCCACCACTCAGGGTGGCAGGCTTAGGAGTGGGAGAACCTACCACAGCCTGGCCAGACGGAGCTAGCTCCCGCCCTCTGTCTATTTATACCTGCCTTTCCTGTTCCTCCTTTGCTTGTGATTCTTCTCGTTTGGTTTCCTGGCCCTGCTGCAGCTTCTTGTACTATTGTCCTTGCTTCATATTGACTCGGCTTGTTTACTACTCTTCTGCTCTGCATTTGGCACCTCGTACTCTCCTGGTTTGACTCGGCTTGTTCACTTCTCTTGTTGCTCACGGTGTTGCCGTGGGCAACTGCCCCTTCTCCCCCTAGCTCTGTGTACCCTTGTCTGTTTGTCTGTCGTGCACTTATTGAGCGTAGGGACCGTCGCCCAGTTGTACCCCGTCGCCTAGGGCGGGTCGTTGCAAGTAGGCAGGGACTGAGTGGCGGGTAGATTAGGGCTCACTTGTCTGTCTCCCCACCCCCGTCATTACATAATCACAAGCCCATACCTAGTCTACCCTGGTCCCTGACAACACTATGGACCCCCTTGAGGCCCTGGCTCAGCAAATGCAGGGTCTCTCCCTACAGGTCCAGGCCCTGACTCAGAGGGTCAACCAGCCTGATGCTACCATGGTAGTCCCCCTCACCTCACCTCTTGAACCCCACCTCAAGTTGCACGACCGGTTCTCAGGGGACCGGAAGACTTTTCTCTCCTTTCGGGAGAGTTGTAGGCTCTATTTTCGTTTAAAGCCCCACTCCTCAGGTTCTGAGAGCCAGCGGGTGGGTATAATTATGTCCCGGCTCCAGGAAGGGCCCCAAGAATGGGCCTTCTCCTTGGCTCCTGACGCCCCTGAACTCTCCTCCGTTGATCTTTTCTTTTCTGCTCTCGGACTCATCTATGACGAGACTGACAAGACTGCTTTTGCTGAGAGTCAGCTGGTGACCTTACGTCAGGGTAAGAGACCTGTTGAGGAGTATTGCTCTGACTTTAGGAAGTGGTGCGTAGCTTCTCGGTGGAATGACCCTGCCTTAAGGTGCCAGTTTAGGTTGGGTCTGTCGAACGCCCTGAAAGATCTGCTAGTTAGTTATCCCTCTTCTGACTCCCTAGACCAGGTTATGGCTTTAGCGGTACGACTTGACCGACGTCTCAGGGAACGACGACTTGAACTTCTTGATGTTTTCTCCTCTGACTCCCCCATGATGCCTCCCGAGGTTCCGTTGCTTCGTTCCTCCCCGGAAGACTCGGAGGTACCTATGCAACTCGGGGCCTCCGTGTCCCCCCAACAACGGAGAGATTTCCACAGGAAGAATGGTCTCTGCTTCTACTGTGGGGATGACAAGCATCAAGTGTACAACTGTCCTAAGCGTAAGAATGCAGCCGGAGAACTTCCGCGCCTAAGTGATCATCGGGGAAGTCACTTGGGCGCACAGGTATTTCCCGTAAATATGAAACGTAATAAAATCTTGCTTCCCTTTCAGGTCTCTTTTGGTGGTAGGTCTGCTACCGGCAGTGCCTTCGTGGATTCAGGGTCTTCTGCTAATATCATGTCTGTGGAATTTGCTATGTCTCTAGCTATGCCTTTGATTGATTTGCCTAAACCTGTCCCGGTAGTGGGTATCGACTCCACTCCTCTTGCTAATGGTTATTTTACACAGCATACCTCTGTTTTTGAACTCCTTGTTGGCTCCATGCATTTGGAGCAGTGCTCTGTACTGTTAATGCAGGGATTATCGTCCGATTTGGTTTTAGGCCTTCCCTGGTTGCAGTTGCATAATCCCACGTTTGACTGGAATTCTGGGGACCTTACCAATTGGGGTAATGAATGCTTGACGTCATGTTTTTCTGTTAATTCTATTTCTCTCCCTGAGGTGGTGAACACGCTACCTGAGTTTGTTCAAGACTTCGCCGATGTTTTCTCTAAGGAGGCCTCCGAAGTGTTACCTCCTCATAGAGAATATTATTGCGCAATCAATTTGGTACCAGGAGCTAAGCTCCCTTAGGGTAGGATATTTAATCTCTCTTGTCCCGAACGTGAAGCCATGAGAGAGTATATCCAGGAATGCCTGGCCAAGGGTTACATTCGCCCCTCTACTTCTCCGGTAGGTGCTGGCTTCTTCTTCGTAGGGAAGAAGGATGGTGGTCTTAGGCCATGCATTGACTACCGAAGCTTGAATAAGGTCACTGTAAGGAACCAGTATCCCCTTCCTCTGATTCCTGATCTCTTTAATCAGGTTCAGGTGGCCCAATGGTTCTCTAAGTTTGATCTACGGGGGGCGTATAACCTTATCCGCATCAAAGAGGGGGATGAGTGGAGGACTGCGTTTAACACGCCCGAAGGTCATTTCTAATACCTCGTCATGCCCTTTGGGTTGTGTAATGCTCCCGCGGTCTTCCAGAATTTCATAAATGAGATTTTAAGAGACTACCTGGGGGTATTTCTTGTAGTGTACCTTGATGACATACTTGTGTTTCCAAGGACTGGTCCTCCCACATTGAGCATGTCAGGAAGGTGCTCCAGGTCCTTCGAGAAAACAAACTGTTTGCTAAGACCGAAAAATGTGTGTTTGGGGTGCAGGAGATACCATTTTTGGGCTAAATCCTCACTCCTCATGAATTCCGCATGGATCCTGCCAAGGTCCAGGCTGTGGCGGAATGGGTCCAACCTGCCTCCCTGAAGGCGTTACAGTGCTTCCTGGGGTTCGCTAATTATTACAGGAGGTTTATTGCTAACTTCTCGGTCATCGCTAAGCCTCTTACGGATCTCACTCGCAAAGGTGCTGATCTCCTCCACTGGCCTCCTGAGGCTGTCCAGGCTTTTGAGGTCCTTAAGAAGTGCTTTATCTCGGCCCCGGTGCTGGTCCAGCCCAACCAAATGGAGCCATTTATCGTGGAGGTTGACGCGTCCGATGTGGGAGTGGGGGCTGTCTTGTCCCAGGGTACCAGTTCCCTCACCCATCTCCGTCCCTGTGCCTACTTCTCCAGGAAGTGTTCACCCACTGAGAGTAACTATGATATTGGCAACCGCGAACTCTTAGCCATTAAATGGGCATTTGAAGAGTGGCGCCACTTCCTGGAGGGGGCTAGGCACCAGGTAACGGTCCTTACCGACCACAAGAATCTGGTTATCCTAGAATCTGCCCGGAGGCTAAACCAGAGACAAGCTCGTTGGGTGTTATTTTTTACCAGATTCAACTTTGTGGTTACCTATAGGGCTGGGTCTAAAAATGTTAAGGCTTATGCACTGTCACGTAGCTTCATGGCCAGCCCTCCTTCGGAGGAAGATCCTGCTTGTATTTTGCCTCCAGGTATAATCATTTCCGCTATTGATTCTGATTTAGTCTCTGAAATTGCGGCTGATCAAGGTTCAGCTCCCAGGAACCTTCCTGAGAACAAGCTGTTTGTTCCCCTGCAATTCCGGCTAAGGGTACTTAGGGAAAATCATGACTCTGCACTATCTGGCCATCCAGGCATCCTGGGTACCAAGCACCTCATTGCCAGAAACTATTGGTGGCCTGGGTTGAATAAAGACGTTAAGGCCTACGTCGCCGCTTGTGAAGTTTGTGCTAGGTCCAAGACTCCCAGGTCCCGACCAGCGGGCTTACTATGTTCTTTGCCCATTCCCCAGAGACCTTGGACCCATATCTCCATGGATTTTATCACCGATTTGCCTCCATCTCAAGGCAAGTCGGTGGTGTGGGTTGTAGTAGACCGCTTCAGTAAGATGTGCCATTTTGTGCCGCTCAGGAAACTACCCAATGCTAAGACGTTAGCTACCTTGTTTGTCAAACATATCCTGTGTCTCCATGGGGTCCCTGTCAATATTGTTTCTGATAGAGGGGTACAATTTGTTTCATTGTTTTGGAGAGCCTTCTGTAAAAAGTTGGAGATTGATCTGTCCTTCTCTGCCTTCCATCCTGAAACTAATGGCCAAACTGGGAGGACTAATCAGTCTCTAGAACAATATTTAAGGTGTTTTATCTCTGACTGTCAATATGATTGGGTCTCATTCATTCCCCTCGCCGAATTTTCCCTTAATAACCGGGTCAGTAACTCGTCAGGGGTCTCCCCCTTTTTCTGTAATTTTGGGTTTAATCCACCGTTCTCCTCCGTTTCACCTGGTTTCTCCTCCGTTTCACCTGGTAGTTCCAACAATCAGGAGGTAGAGGTCGTTCATCGAGAACTGTGCACAGTCTGGGCTCAGGTTCAGAAGAACCTAGAGGCGTCCCAGAGCATACAAAAAACTCAGGCAGATAGAAAACGTTCTGCTAACCCCTTGTTTATGGTCGTGGATCTGGTGTGGCTATCGTCTAAAAATTTGCACCCTAAGGTCCCGTCCAAGAAGTTTGCTCCCCGGTTTATAGGGCCGTACAAGGTCATTGAAGTACTCAATCCTGTCTCCTTCCGACTGGAGTTGCCCCCATCTTTTCGAGTACACGACATGTTCCATGCCTCCCTCCTTAAACGCTGCTCCCCGTCCTTGGCTTCCTCAAGGAAACCTCCGGTCCCTGTTCTCACCCCTGAGGGGGCAGAATTCGAGGTGGCCAAGATTGTGGACAGCAGGATGGCCCATGGCTCCCTCCAGTACCTGGTCCATTGGAGAGGATACGGGCCTGAGGAAAGGACTTGGGTACCCGCTCGGGATTTTCACGCTGGGATATTGGTCAGGAGGTTTCACCTTCGTTTCCCCAGTAAACCAGGTCCACTTAGAAAGCGTCCGGTGGCCCCTCATAAAAGGGGGGGGGGTACTGTAAAGGATCTGTCAGGCACAGCTTCGGGGTTGACGCCCATAGATAATCAGTCTGCACCTGCTTCTATGTCTGTGAGACTGACTCCATCTTCCACCACTTAGGGTGGCAGGCTTAGGAGTTGGAGAACCTATCACAGCCTGGCCAGACGGAGCTAGCTCCCTCCCTCGGTCTATTTATACCTGCCTTTCCTGTTCCTCCTTTGCTTGTGATTCTTCTCGTTTGGTTTCCTGGCCCTGCTGCAGCTTCTTGTACTATTGTCCTTGCTTCATAATGACTCGGCTTGTTTACTACTCTTCTGCTCTGCGTTTGGCACCTCGTACTCTCCTGGTTTGACTCGGCTTGTTCACTTCTCTCGTTGCTCACGGTGTTGCCGTGGGCAACTGCCCCTTCTCCCCCTAGCTCTGTGTACCCTTGTCTGTTTGTCTGTCGTGCACTTATTGAGCGTAGGGACCGTCGCCCAGTTGTACCCCGTCGCCTAGGGCGGGTCGTTGCAAGTAGGCAGGGACTGAGTGGCGGGTAGATTAGGGCTCACTTGTCTGTCTCCCCACCCCCGTCATTACAGTTAGTGTCCATTTAAGTTTAAACTGAGCATACAGATTAGATAACTGCTATAAATGCTAAATCCTTGCAATATATGCATATCAAGCTCAGTGGAGTATTATTTCAAAAATAGCGAGGGGAGATGAGAGTCTGCTCAACTTATCTAGTACCAATTGTCTCTAGGTAAAAAACTACAACCTACCCAACTTCTGTCTCCCTTGGACATTTACTTTATATACTTTACACAAAAGATTTCTATTTATCTATATAATGGCCCACCCCTCTCGCATGTATCTCAATAGCTTTGCCTCAATCTTGTATGATATGTTATCCAAGAAACCTTATAATGTCCCACTGCTGCACTTATGATCTATTTATATTTCAATAATGCGGTGTTAGGTAGATCAGTGCATCCATCTGCCTACAATGTTACATAGCTTTAGATAGTGCTGCCTCCCTGTCCTACTTTCTATGATGAGTCACACACAAGTTGGCATCTGATCTAATGAAATGTATATAAAGGGTCTCAAGTAAGCAGTGCAAATGTAAAAGATATAAAAAGTATTGTTACATAGGTGATCGGGAGCAATGGCGGATTAGAATATGGGCGGTTCGGGCGGCCGCCCGGGGCCCGAGGCTCCCAGGGGGCCCATCGCTGCCTGAAACGCACACAATCTTAAAAAACTATGCAGCGCTGCTAGCTGCCACGCTGTCCCGCTTTCAACTGAATCTGCGTCCGCAGGACGTAGATTAAATTGGGTTGAATGCTGGAGCCTCGCTCCAGCATTCACTCTGCCGTGAGCGGCTCGGTGCAGTGATGTCATCGCGCCTGTCTGCATGGAGTCACACACGGCACAGTGCAGAGGAGGAGAAGCATCCCCCACCGTCGTGGTAACCGGAAAAGGTAAGTAATTATGTTTTTTTATTTATTAGATACGTACATATGGATGCATTATACTGTGTCACAGCTATGGGGCATTATACTCTGTCACAGCTATGGGGCATTATACTGTGTCACAGCTATGGGGGCATTATACTGTGTCACAGCTATGGGGGCATTATACTGTGTAGCAGCTATAGAGGCATTATACTGTGTCACAGCTATGGGGGCATTATACTGTGTAGCAGCTATGGAGGGCATTATACTGTGTAGCAGCTTTGGGGGCATTATACTGTGTCACAGTTATGGAGGCATTATACTGTGTCACAGCTTTGGAGGGCATTATACTGTGTCGCAGCTATGGGGGCATTATACTGTGTCGCAGTTATGGGGGCATTATACTGTGTTGCAGCTATGGGGGCATTATACTGTGTCGCAGCTATGGGGGCATTATACTGTGTAGCAGCTATGGGGGCATTATACTGTGTAGTAGCTATGGGGGCATTATACTGTGTAGCAGCTATGGGGGCATTATACTGTGTCGCAGCTATGGAGGCATTATACTGTATAGGACAGCTATGGGGCAGTATACTGTGTCACAGCTATGGAGGCATTATACTGTGTCACAGATATGGGGCATTATATTGTGTCGCAGCTATGGGGGCATTATACTGTGTAGGGTCAGCTAAGGGGAAAATTATACTGTGTAGAGGCAGCTATGAAGGGCATTAAACTGTGGGGGCAGCTATGGGTGGCAATATACTGTGGAGGCAGCTATGGGGGACATTATACTGAGCAATTACAAGAGCTGCAGGTCCAAGGCGGGAGACGCTGTGTAGCACTATATACAAGGGGGGATTGTTGTATAGCACTATATAGAAGGGAGCACTGTGTATCACCATATCTAAAGGGGATTGCTGTGTAGCACTATATAAAAGAGGGGGAGGGCTATGTGACGCTATTTACAGAGGGGGAGGACTGTGTAGCGCTATTTACAGGGGGCTGTGTGTGGTGCTATCTACAGTGTTTGACACAATTATATTCAGGGGCGCAGTCTATGGTGCTATAATATTTAGGGGCACAGTGTTTGTACTATTTTATTCAGGGGCACAGTGTTTGGTGCTATTATATTTAGGGGCACAGTGTGTGGCACCATGATAATATTATCTTTGTTTATAGGTGTGGAAATGTTGGAAAAGCGAGGAGCCAAAGACATCTGAGTGGCAAATTCTGCAGAAATGGGTCATGGCCGGGAAAAGTCGTCATGAAGTCTGGACTGGATGGAGAAGAAAAGAGGAAAAAAACTACGTCGTCACCTGTGAGTCACTAGTTTTATAGACAATCTGTCATCGCGCCTGTCTGCATGGAGTCACACACGGCACAGTGCAGAGGAGGAGAAGCATCCCCCACCGTCGTGGTAACAGGAAAAGGTAAGTAATTATGTTTTTTTATTTATTAGGTACGTACATATGGATGCATTATACTGTGTCACAGCTATGGGGCATTATACTCTGTCACAGCTATGGGGCATTATACTGTGTCACAGCTATGGGGGCATTATACTGTGTCGCAGCTATGGGGGCATTATACTGTGTAGCAGCTATAGAGGCATTATACTGTGTCACAGCTATGGGGGCATTATACTGTGTAGCAGCTATGGAGGGCATTATACTGTGTAGCAGCTTTGGGGGCATTATACTGTGTCACAGTTATGGAGGCATTATACTGTGTCACAGCTTTGGAGGGCATTATACTGTGTCGCAGCTATGGGGGCATTATACTGTGTCGCAGTTATGGGGGCATTATACTGTGTTGCAGCTATGGGGGCATTATACTGTGTCGCAGCTATGGGGGCATTATACTGTGTAGCAGCTATGGGGGCATTATACTGTGTAGTATCTATGGGGGCATTATACTGTGTAGCAGCTATGGGGGCATTATACTGTGTCGCAGCTATGGAGGCATTATACTGTGTCACAGCTATAGAGGCATTATACTGTATAGGACAGCTATGGGGCAGTATACTGTGTCACAGCTATGGAGGCATTATACTGTGTCACAGATATGGGGCATTATATTGTGTCGCAGCTATGGGGGCATTATACTGTGTAGGGTCAGCTAAGGGGAAAATTATACTGTGTAGAGGCAGCTATGAAGGGCATTAAACTGTGGGGGCAGCTATGGGTGGCAATATACTGTGGAGGCAGCTATGGGGGACATTATACTGAGCAATTACAAGAGCTGCAGGTCCAAGGCGGGAGACGCTGTGTAGCACTATATACAAGGGGGGATTGTTGTATAGCACTATATAGAAGGGAGCACTGTGTATCACCATATCTAAAGGGGATTGCTGTGTAGCACTATATAAAAGAGGGGGAGGGCTATGTGACGCTATTTACAGAGGGGGAGGACTGTGTAGCGCTATTTACAGGGGGCTGTGTGTGGTGCTATCTACAGTGTTTGACACAATTATATTCAGGGGCGCAGTCTATGGTGCTATAATATTTAGGGGCACAGTGTTTGTACTATTTTATTCAGGGGCACAGTGTTTGGTGCTATTATATTTAGGGGCACAGTGTGTGGCACCATGATAATATTATCTTTGTTTATAGGTGTGGAAATGTTGGAAAAGCGAGGAGCCAAAGACATCTGAGTGGCAAATTCTGCAGAAATGGGTCATGGCCGGGAAAAGTCGTCATGAAGTCTGGACTGGATGGAGAAGAAAAGAGGAAAAAAACTACGTCGTCACCTGTGAGTCACTAGATTTATAGACAATCTGTCATCTCTACTGACATGTTTATTATAGGAAATCCTTGTATTTCACAAAGTCTTTGTGCAGTCCAGGACTGATAGACAAATAAGTGTTACTATTCCCCTTGTCAGGAGAATGTGTCCCTGCGATACTGTCAGCGATGTTTGGAGACTGTCAGTATGTGGGGACACAGCCTTTTGACAAGGGGAGTAGTAACACCCATTTGTTAATGTATGGACAAAAAGGAAGTGTTAACAATAGTTACAGGGCGGCGGTGGAGAAGGGGGGCCCAGGGCCTATGGTCTACTTAATCCGCCACTGATTGGGAGGTATTGAGCACCTTAAACCCCTTAGCGACATCCGCTGTACATGTACAGTGGATGTGCGCTCTAACAATATGGTGCAGGCTCAGGAGCCTGCACCAGTGCCTGGCTGCAAATATACTGCAACACATAAGTATTGCCTTATATTGCATAAGCATCCTAGAGGCTACAAAAAAAACCACACAAATGTTTAATGAGTATAAACAATAAAAACATAATTGGTATGAAATATCATGTTATTTAACCCGCTCGGTAAACGCTGGAGGAAAAAAGGTCACAATGCCAGAATTGCTCTTTTTCGTCCACTTGTCTCCCCCAAAAAGGAATAAGAGTGAATAAAAGCTGTATATATCCAAAATGATACAAATGAAAACTACAGCTCGCCCGGCAAAAAAAAGGACCTCACATCTCCATTGACAGAAAAATGAAATGTTATGGCTCACAGAATATGGCAACACCAAAGAATTTGTTTTAACAAATTGTTTTTATTTTGTATAAGTAGTAAAACATAAAAAAAAAACATATAAATTTCGTATTGCCTTAATCATAATGACACATAGAATAAAGTTAACATGTTGTTTTTACTGTACAGTGAATGCTGCAAAAACAAAAACCGTTGGAGGAATCGGTGTTTGTTTTTCTTTTAAAAAAAGAAAATCAAAAAACAAAAAAGGCTGCAGCCGCAAGGGGTTAATGGGATGTGCCGTAAATATGTCTGTATATATCTCTTGCAAAACACTTCACTACATGATATGTTTGTTCTGTCTTTATTTTTCAGTTTATTGTACATATACCAAACACTAGTTTTGACCTTGATGCGCCTCATCTCACATCAGTCTAAAAGCAAAACATCAATAAAGATTAATGAACTTGTACTACCCGTAAAACTTGTACACATTATTGTAGGCTGTGGCGAAGGACAAATTCCACTGAAAAGTTCAAGAAATAAACTTGACTTTAAAAATAAAAGGAGAAATCTGCACTTTTAACAAGAACTTTCATAATACATGCAAACTTAGGCTAAGTTCACACTTATGTTGTATAATTCATTACTCGGATCCATTTTTAGATCAGAATAAGGGTATGTTCAATTGCTTAACAAAATATGGCTGAAAATACAGAGCTGTTTTCAAGGGATAACAGCTCTGCATTTTCAGTTGTTTTTAAGCAACTAGCGTTTTTTCCAGCGTTTTTTCCAGCTGTTTTTGGAGCTGTTTTTCAATGAGTCAATGAAAAACGGCTCCAAAAACAGTTCAAGAAGTGACATGCACTTCTTTTTACAAGGCTTTTTTTACAGGGCGAACCCCGTGCGAACGTAACGCCATTTTTCCCACTGAAATCAATGGGCAGATATTTGGAGGCGTTTAGCCCTGCATTTTTAGCCATTTTTTGGGGCGTATACAGCCCCAAAAAACAGCTGAAAATACCCCATGTGAACATACCCTAAGGATAAAAACGTCATCAAAATAGTGCATGCAAACGGACAGGGCCGGCGTTAGGGGGTGCAAACTGGTCAATTGTCCAGGGCACACATCCTCTTAGGGCCCCTTGCCCACAGCTGCTACAGGGCCCGAGGCATAACAGGGCCTGCGCTGCCCGGCCCATAACATTTATGCCCGGTAGCGTCACTAACATGGGAGGGGGCCCCGGTGCTAGCGACAGCTACATTCACTTGTATCTGCATCCTCAGGACACAGATACAAATGAATACTCCCTGCGCAGGCTGGCGTGATGACATCACTGCATCACGCTGGTCTGCGCAAGCGTCCCGACCAGAGGCTGTGCAGTGTCCGTCCATCTCGGGAACTGGGCAAGGTAAGTACAATATTTTTTATTTTAGGGGGGGTGGAATTGTGGCAATTTACAGGGGTGATTGCTGTGTGGCACTATATACAAGGGGGGCGCTATGTGGCATTATATATAGGGGAGGGGGCTGTGTGGTACTATATATAAGGGGGGCTGTGTGGCACTATATACAAGCTGGGCTGTGTGGCACTATATACAAGGGGAGGGCTTTGTGGCACTATATACAAGGGGTGTTGTGGCACTATATACAAGGGGGGCTGTGTGACACTATATACAAGGGGGGCTGTGTGGCACTATTTACAAGGGGGCTGTGTGGCTCTGGACACAAGGGGGCTGTGTGGCACTATATCTACTAGGGGGGCTGTGTGGCGCTATCTACAGGGGGCTGCGTGTTGAGCAATCTACAGGGGTCTGTGTGTGTCGCTATCTACAGGGGGCTGTGTGGCACTATCTACTAAGGGGGTGGCTGTATGGCACTATATACAAGGGAGGAGGGCTGTGTGTCACTATATACAAGGGAGGGGGCTGTGTGGCACTATATACAAGGGAGTGGGGCTTTGTGGCACTATATACAAGGGTGTGGGGCTGTGTGGCACTATATACAATGGGGGCTGTATGACACTATATACAAGAGATGGGCTATGTGGCACTATCTACTAACGGGGGCTGTGAAGCACTATCTAGTAAGGGGGTGCTTTGTGGCACTATCTACTAGGGCAGTGATCCCCAACCACCGGGCTGCGGAGCAATACCAGGCCACGGATCATTTGGTACTGGGCCGCGGTATCTAGTATCTACCCTGATGGCCGCAGGAAATTTTGGGCGAAAAACCGCACCAAACTGTGGTGCAGTTTTTCGCCCGGAATGTCTGCTGCAGAAAAATGCGGAGCATTTAGCCGACCTGATAGCAGGCCGGCGTGCTCGGATGACGTTCCATCCCAGCAGACTGCTGCAGCCTGTGATTGGGAGCAACGGCAGTCACATGGGATGAAACGTCATCCCAAGAGCCTGGCCCTCTAATTTCATCAAGAACGGCCTGCTGGAATGATGTTTCATCCCATGTGACCGCCGCTACAGCGGTCACATGGGATGAAACGTCATCCCAGGAGGCCGGCCTGGAAGAAGAACACAGACGTCTGGGTAAGTATACGTTTTTTTTTTAAGAGTTGCGTTTTTCCAATAAACGCAACAACTGCTATATGTTGTGGGTTTTACTTCCCAGTTGAATTCAATGGGGAAAACCCGCAAGAAATAAGAAGTCTTTACACAAATACAATTGACATGCTGCGGTATAAAGCTCTGCCCCGCCTGTCAATTTCTGAGCCGTTCTTCCGTTTCCTATTTACAGAGCGTGTGGATGAGATTTGTTCTATCTCATCCACTTTGCTGCTACTGTATTATGCTGTGGATTTTCCGAAACGAACTCCGCTGTGGAAAATTTGCGTTTTTTATGCAACGCATGAACTGACCCTAACCCCCCCACCGCAACACCACCCCACTGGTCCCTGGAATAATTTTCTTGCATGAAACTAGTCCTTGGTGCAAAACAGGTTGGGGACCTCTGTACTAGGGGACTGTGTGGCACTATATACAAGGGGGGAGGACTGGCGCTATGTACGGGGCGGCTGTGTGTGGCGCTATCTATAGAGGGCTGTGTGGTGCTATCTACAGGGTGCATGAAGGGGGCATTATAACTGTGGTGGCACAAAGGGGGCGCTTTTATTGTGTCGAGCACTAAGGGATAATTATTACCATCTGGGGCGCTGTGGATTACGAGTTTGTTTAGAGGATGGGGTATAGGTGGGGAGGGTGCTGGAAAAGCGAGAAACCTACATCTCTGTGTGTCAAATTTTGCAGAGATGAGTCGTGGCTGGAATAAGTTGTCACAGTGGACTGGACCGGATGGAGAAAAAATTGGAAATTGAGCTACTAATCAGAGAAAACATAACCTGTGAGTCACTGGATATACATGTGCTATAATAACTTATATCGTCTGCAGAGCTCCAGTGTATAACTGGAATCTTCCACTATATGATCACTATATGGTGGTAACATTGGTCTTTGTATAGTGGTTTTTATTCAGTAACAGTATGGGGTATTATTCAGTCACTATGTGGTTATGGTGTGGAGGTATTATTCAGTAACAGTAGGGGGGTATTATTCTGTCACTATGTGGTTATGGTGTGGCGGTATTATTCAGTATTAGTTTGGGGTATTATTCAGTCACTATGTAGTTATAGTGTGGCGGTATTATTCAGTATCAGTATGGGGGTATTATTCAGTCACTGTGGTTATCGTGGGGCGGTATTATTTGGACCTTATATTGTGATATTATTAGTAATATTGGTCCTATAATAGTGAGTAGTGTTCAGTGAAAGTATGCAGGTAATATTTCATCTGGTATAGTGGTATGATTTAATAACTGTATATGTATATAGAAAACGGAAAGGCAAACTGAAACCATAAGTTCCGTTTGCATTACCATTAATTTCAATGGTAATGCTTCTGTTGCAAATGGTTTCCGTTTGTTTCCGTTCCGTAAGGTTTCAGTTTTTTGGGGCGGAATCAATAGCGCAGTCGACTGCACTATTGTTTCCGCCAAAAAATAGAAACCATTTGCAGATAAAACATTACCATTGAAATCAGTGGTAATGCAAACGGAAAACTATGGTTTCCATTTGGTTTCCATTCATGGGTTCCCCTGATGGAAAGGTCTGACGGAAGCCATCAACCGGACCCTGACGAAGATGTGACTAGGCTTTAATTCAGCATTTGTGGCCCACTTTAACATTGCCCAGGGCCACACCTTCTCTAAAACCGGCCATACAAATGGATTACAATCAATTTGTATATATTTTGTATTGACACCAATGATAAAAAATAGCCCATCTGTTAGACATCCGTTTTTTTGAACGGAGAAAAAGTCCAAAAACTCTGCACTTTTATCTCTGACAATCGAATGACCAACATAATGGACGCTAACGGATGCAATTAAAAATTTCATTGATTTCAATAGGATTTTTAAAGGATACTTTTTTATCCATTAGGGCCTGTTCACATCAGTGTTCGGTTTCCGTTGATGGGTTCCGTCAGACCTTTCTGTCGGAGGAACCCGTCAACGGAAAGGCAAACATAAATCATAGCTTCCGTTTACATTACCATTGATTTCAATGATAAGGCTTCCATTGCTCATGGTTTCCTATTGTCTCCGTTCCGTAATGTTTACGTTTTTGCGGAAACAATAGCACAGTCGACTGCGCTATTGATTCAGTTTTATCGAACTGAATTTTCACTGCGCTCATACTTACCCCATCCGTCTTCTCTGCGCGTAGTCCGGCCTTCTACGATGACATTGCAGGCCATGTGACGCTGCAGCCTGTGATTGGCTGCAGTGGTCACGTGGGATGAAACGTCGTCCCAGGAGGCTGGACTGCAGGAAGAAGGAGAGCGTTCTGGGTAAGATTATTTTTTTCGATTACACCGCAAAAGTCGCAACACTTGGCTTGTGTTGCGGGTTTTGCATCCCCATTGAATTCAATGGGGAAAACCCGCAACAAAAAATAACGTTTACGCTGCGGTTTTTTTCCGCAGCACAGGCATAATTTTTTCTAAATCTCATCCACTTTGCTGCTACTGTAAATGCTGCGGAATTTCCGCACACAATTCCGTTGCGATTTTCCATCCGTAGTGCACTTCTGTACTGCACCCTCTGAATTAGACTCTGAATGGTTCCAAATACTTTCTACCACTGCAAATTACTTCCAAATTATTACTGAAAATAGAATATACAGTACAATAAAGTATGTTTTTCTCCCTAAAATAATAAGAAAATTGCATTTCATAACTGTCTTACAAGCAACAAATATATTGACTAAACAAATCTGCCTTCTGAGACTGCTTGAGTGGTGGTATTACTCTCATGTTTTTATTAGCTATTTTAAATTTTCCTTGACATATTTTTTGATTTGTACACTGCTGTTCTCCCATAAATACGGACTTCAGAACTTTCTCTTAAGGGTATGTGCACACGATAGCAGGCATTTACGTCTGAAAAGACAGACTGTTTACAGGAGAAAACAGCTGCCTCGTTTCAGTCGTAAATGCTCCTCCTCGCATTTTGCGAGGCTTCTCTGACAGCCGTAAATTTTGAGCTGTGCTTCATTGAGTTCAATGAAGAACGGCTCAAATTACGTCTGAAAGAAGTGTCCTGCATATAATGTATATAAGTGTCCTGCACTTCTTTTGAAGAGGCTGTATTTTTACGCGTCGTAGTTTAACAGCTGTCAAACGACGACGCGTAAATGACAGGTCATCTGCACAGTACGTCGGCAAACCCATTCAAATGAATGGGCAGATGTTTGCCGACGTATTGTAGCCATATTTTCAGGCGTAAAACGAGGCATAATACGCCTCGTTTACGTCTGAAAATAGGTCGCGTGAACCCAGCCTTAGGTATAAGATGGTATGTTGTCAGAGCTAACGAATAATAAAATTTTTGATTTTGATTACTCTCAATAACTTACATTACTATGACTGACATTTTTTCATGGCAGCCTATGTAAAATATGCAGTTGGAGTAATTTGCAGCAAATTTTTTTTAATTAACACAATTTATGAATTTGGTAAACTTTTAAGTCTGACATTGAGGAAATTAAATTTACACCTACTATATAAGCAGGTGTAGATTTGCATCAAAATTTGCACTACTTCCTCCTATTCCACATAATAAATGGGGTCTAAATTATGTCTCCTTTTGAGACCACGCTTACTTCTTTGCCAAATTTAGTAAGTGATGAGAAAAGTTCCACATTTTACCACTAAAACGTCGCACTTCATCACTTGCAACATATTAGTTTAAGCCAAAAATTGCGGGCTACGTGGCTTATATGTCTAGCAGATGAAGAGAATATTTATACAACAATATTCATACATCACACAGAGAATGGGTGGAATGTAGTACCCAGAAATATTATCAAAATTGAGGGTAATTTAGTCTGGAAAAAAGATGACTTAGGGGCAATCTAATTCCTATGTATGAATATATGATGGTTAAAAAACAAACTTGTCTAATAATGTATTCATACCCAGGAATGAAACTATAACAAGGAGGCATCCAATATGTATAGAGGAGAGAAAGTTTCTACAAGACTACATAAGAGGATTCTTTACTGTAAGAGCAGTGAGACTATGGAACTTTATGCCAGAGGTAGTCGTCATGGTTAATACAGTGAAAACATTTAAAAGAGACCTCAATGCCTTCCTTGAATGTAATAATATTACAAGTCATATGTTCTAGATTACTGGACACTTAGATTTATTTTTTATTATATTTATCTTTATTTTCCAATTAAATTATAGAATAGCATTCGACATTTCCATAACATTAGGATTGTCGAAGAATGAAAAATACATATAAACGCTTAAAGACAATATTCTAAGACCGAGCAATTGCAATTATTTTCCTTTTCTTTTTTTTCCCCTCTCTTTTTCCTTTTCTCTTTTCCCTTCCTTTCCCACCCTAATAATAATTATTTACAATGAACAAAAGAAAATAAAGAAAAAGTATAAAGAAATAAAATATAATTTAAAATTATACTTGTTAGGTGAAATAGAGACGGGTCCATTTTCTGTTCTTCTTTTTTCCTCTTTGTCTCCTTCCAATTTATTACGCTTTACCCACTACTTTATCTTTCAGGACTTCATTATATTTCATTATCACGTCCCTGGGGAGGCATACCCCAAGTTATCTGTTCCCCCCCCATAATATATCAGTATGAGGTGGGGCCAGCTTTTGGGGGGCATCCAGCCCTCTCCCCACCGACCCAAGATATTTACAATGCCCTGTTGGTTCAACACTTTGTATCACAAAACCATTCAGACTAATCCTTGGGTCCAGAGGGAGAATTGTCGATTTTGGCCAATTCATTTCTAACCCTGAGTATCACCCAAACTCCGATAACAAGTTCATCAGGTATGGGAGACTATTTTCGATGTCATTCAAAAATACTAACAAATCGTCCGCATACAAGGACACCTTGTCCTCTCTCCCTTTCACTCCAAAACGTCCTATAAAATGATCATCTCGAATTCTAATGGCCAAAGGTTCAATGGCCAGGGCAAAGAGAGGACAACCCTGTCTCGTACCCCTACTCAGGGCGAACGGCTCTGAAAGCTCTCCATTTATGCAAATCCTCGCCCGGGGACTATAATAAAACATTTTAACCATCCAATAAATGTTTCCCCCAAGCCAAACCGCTCGAGCACTCGCCAAAGGTACGGCCACTCCACACTATCAAACGCCTTTGTAGCGTCTAGTGACGGTACGGAGTGTCCCCCTGCGGAGAACCAACCTGAATATTTGCATGTGCCCGAAAAATATTATCAAGGGTCGATCTGCTTGGCCTAAATCCACATTGGTCCTGGTGAACTATATGCTGTATTCGTTTAGAAAGCCTTTTAGCCAATATTTTCGCTAATATTTTAGCATCTGTGTTTATAATGGATATGGGTCTGTATGATGCCATATTGCATCTTTATCTGGTTTTAATATTAATACAATGTTTGCGTCAGGCGTTGACGTCAGGAGTTTACGCGTTCGACCTGTACAATCAAGTACCCCTTTGAATCTTTCCACCATACAGTTCTCAAACTGTTTATATACCTTGATTGAAAGGCCATCTGGGCCAGATACTTTATCTGAGGGCATATTCTTTATTACCTGCCTTATTTCTGTTATGTCTATGGGTCGATTCAACCATTCCCTCTGTTGCTCGTCAAGCCTAGGAAATCCTATTACATTTATGTAATCATTAACCGATGCCTCTGTGTATGTTGCCCTAGTTGTATAAAGAGATTTATAAAACTCTAGAAACACCTTCATCACTTCCTCAGCATTTATAACCGGAGTTCCATTATTGTCTCTTATCTCGGAGACATAATTATTATTCCATTGTTTCTTTACCAAATTGGCCAGAAGTTTTCCAGGGCTCCCCCCCCCCCTGACTATAGTAATTTGCCCCCATAAACAAACCTTGTCTATCACACTTCTCCCGAAGATAACTTCCTAGTGCCTCTATAGCATTCTCCCACCATTTCTTCTGTTCTATCCCCTACTTTAGATTGTCCCAAACTACCAATTCTGAGGCAGACCCTATATTTTCTCTGAAGAAGAAATCCATTTATTTCTCCAATTTTTGCTGTTTGTCCAACAGGGTTAGCCAAAATGTATTAAGCCTAAATTCTTTACCTCCTTTTGTCTCTTAACAGAAGCTTTACCACTACTGGGTCATGGTCTGATATGCATCTGCTCTCAAAATGTATCTCTTGGACCAGTGGTATAGCCCTTTTATTTCCCAATACTAGATTTATTCAGGAAAATGCCCTATGTGTGGCATTGTAGCAGGTGTATTTCCTTTTTTCCGGGTTCATATACCGCCATATATTCACCCATGGAAATTCTTTTATGACCTTGGCTAATTGTGTTTCATGTATTTTTGGGTTATTACCATTTTTCTCCATCTATCCAAATCCTCATTTACTACCCCATTAAAGTCCCCAAAAATAAATATAGGTATCTCCACATCGTTAACCAAAAATTCATATAGACCTATCAAAATATCAATTGAGAAAGGTGGAGAAATATACACAAAAGCTAGCAAGGAGATTTTACCGTCAAGTTCACATTTCAAAAAGACGTATCTTCCACAAGAGTCTATTTTTTGCTCCAAACATTTGTATTTAATACTTCGATGTACTAATACACTTACTCCCTGCGCATAATTCGAGAATGTAGAGTGGTATTGAAATGCGATCCATTTCCTATCTATACTTGGTAACTTCTCTTGTACCATATGTGTTTCTATGAGACATATTATGGCTGGCAATCTTCTCCCGATGGGTCTAAAAATCGCGTATCTTTTGAGCTTCTCAGCCGTACCTCTAATGTTGCATATCACTATTGTAGCCATACCAACTTATAGAAATACCAACACTGATCAATCACAATGATACGAGATAAAAAAAAAAATATATATATATAAACAAAAAAAACAAAAAAAAATTATATATAAAACCCCTGCAGCCATTGAAACCTCCCACCCTTCACCCCCACATTGACACTGAGGCCCAACAGCTGGGCCAATCAGTATCACTCCACTTTGTGGTAAGACGTCTCCTCGGCACCTCCTCCCCACACATTATGCACAAACTTCTGCAATTCCCATTCATAAATTATCTTTTCCCTTTCTATTTAATCCCTTTTGATTCCAGCTACTCCCCTGCCAGTTCGACTGAATCCAGATACATCACTCTTCCTTGGTCAATAGCCCTTAACTTTGCAGGATACATCATAGAATATTGTATGTTTGCATCCCTAAGTCTATGCTTTATGTCAATAAACTTGCCTCTATCTTTCTGGGTTACTATCGAGTAGTCTGCGAAAATAAATTCCATTAAAGCATTAAATTCCACGTTACCTAGTTCCCTCATTCTTTTCACTATAGAATCCTTATCTTTTGCACATTGCAATTTGGCTATTATAGTGTGAGGTGGTGCACTGCTACTGGGGGTTTGAATGGAACATGGTAAGCCCGTTCTACACAAAATATGTCTGAAACAATCTCCTTTCCGACAGTATCACCAAGCCATTTCTGGATAAATAGCGTACAATTCTTTTCCTCAGACCCCTCCGGGATCCTAATTATCCTAATATTTGATCTACGTTTTTGATCTTCCAGCTTGACCAATTTCATAGACAGTTGTTCTTTTTCGGATTTAATTTGATTTAGTTCCTTCAGTACCTCGTTCATTCTGTCCTCAACTGGCTTACTTTTATCTCAATCTCAGCATCCCTTTCCCTCGTCTTATTTGTTTCTGAATGAATAACGGAGATGTCATTTTTATCTCGCATATCTGGGGCGCCATATTGTTAAGAGCTTCATTACTCCGTTTGACCCCATATAATATGTCAACCCCAGAGCTATCTTCCACTGGTTCTATATGGCGACTCCCCTTACCAGCCTAACTAAGTCTTTTAGGCCCCCTGTATGCCGTTACTGGGGAAGACAAATATTTATCCATTCTATTGTCTCCCTTTCTCTCCTCTTATGTTCCTCCTGTCCAATTGGGGGGAAAACCCAGGATCAGCTCTCGTTTTCACTGCACCAACTTCCTCCTTTTTTTTTTACAATTTTATCACTTTTCCTCACAATAAATGTGGAATTATACAATTCTTTCAATTCTTATATAAATTTACAATTGGAATGATAATTCAACAACCAATTATGCACCAAAAAAAAACAAAAAAAAACCGATATAATCCAATTTTCTCTTCACATGGAGGAAGTCTATATACAGGAACCAACAGCAATGTAAACTGATTCCTACAGTGGAGCCACCAGGGAAATACAGTGTATTGTAGATATCACAATGTGTTAGTTCTTAATTTCTGAGCGCCATACCCGTGCTTTACAACTCGATCAAAGCCAGGCAGAAAGAATAGTATGGAATAAATACTATATAATCAGAATGACCTCACCCGGATCATGGAGTAGAATGTTCCTCTGGTGTTCTTCCTAGTTCATGAGGTGAAAGGAGGCAAAAACTAGACAGGAGCCAGCATACAGCTAAGTGAACAGTGAAGCACGCTGATCACTACAATGCAGGCATCATGCAAAACTGGGATAAAACATCCGAGCCCAGTATCCAACCAGGTGATTTAATGCCAGTGAGCAGAAATGAAAAAATTCACCGCCAAGGCAGGGACCGGAACATCAAGCACCCCATCGAGGACAACGGAAAGGATAAGGGTATCGTTGGGCATCGGCATCAGGGGACGGACATCAGCAGGTGATTCGGAGAGTCATACGCCAATCAGACAGCGTGTTGTAGTGTGGCGTCCTACATCATTACGCTCCGTAGCATTGAAACGCCCCACCTTCCGGTCACCCTAACCACATGAATCATTAATCATAAAATATGTCGGAGACCTGGATTTCTATTTGGAGTTATTTTGTCCTCTTCTGGATCAATACTCAAACAGCTGGAGGCAGCTTTAAATACTAATTTGCCCAAATAACACCACTGATGTCATAGCATTATTAAAGCATAGTACAAGGGGCAAAAGCATACCTCTAAAAGGTAATACTAGTGTAAGAGCCATGTGATGGTCATACTGAAACTTTAATAGACTTTTTTTTATTTTTAATACCCAGTGTCCCATAAGCCATAATAAGCTGTGCTATAGGATAATAGGTTGAACATGAAGGATTTGTAACTTTTTCAACCTTACCATGTTATATATCCCATCTGTAACATATGACTGGGGTACATAACAAAATGTGTCAATAGAACCACGTGTTTCTTCTATGACTGTGCTAAGAATATCATCCTACCCACAAGTGAAGCTCAAATGACATGATTTGGGTTCGATTACATTTTACATTTGTTTTGCATTATTCTTTTGTATTTTTAGAGATATAGTAGCTACATTCATTCTAATACACCACACAATGGCCTTGCATAAAACCAAAGCTGGCCATATCCCTATTATTTACTTGCTCAGCCATCCTATACTTCATTTTTACATTTTCACACATTTTCACAGTGATCTAGTCCCAACTTTTTTTTATCCTAACTTTAAATTAACTGTTTTATATTATACAGCTAATCTCTTCTCTTCATATTTTTAAACATTTATGAAAATGGAAAAGTGCTACTGTATATCTAATTCACTTTTCTCACTAAAAACCTACCCTGTAAAGTGCATACTGTTTCCTGATAGCAGCATGTGTTATTCTCTACACACTATGTCTTGCTCTGTATTTTATGATCCACACATTTTCAGTTAGAACAATGGGGCAGATTTATTATTACGGTCCTAAAATGAACAGAGTTTTCCCATCAGAGACATTTATGACATATCCACAGGCAGGGGCGTAGCTAGAGGCTCATGGGCCCCGATGCAAAAATTCTTACTGGGCCCCCCCCCCCCGCAAACTTCTCATGGCCGACGGTCCGCTTTCAGCTGCATCGCTGGGTCTCCTAAGTGACCCAACAATGCAGCACTAGCAGCCGGGGGCGTCACTAAGGCTGGGTTCACACACACTATTTACGGACGTAATTCGTGCGTTTTAGCATTGAAAAAGTGCCTGTCACTTCTTCAGACGTAAATGGAGCCGTTTTCCATGGACTCCATGGAAAACCAGCTTCAATTACTTCCGTAATGGACGCAGCAAAAGACGCCTGCACATGCCATTACGGCTGAAATTACGGTGCTGTTTTCTCCTGAAAACAGCACAGTAATTTCAGCCGTAACGGACGCTGCCGTGTGAACATACCCTCAGGGCTTAAAATGTCCGGGAAATAGCCCCAATACATATGTGTCCGCCCCAAAAAAAGTGTGTATATGAGACAGCATAGCATATCTATAGCACTACGACCCTATAAACTATGGATAGGATTAGATACAGTGGCTGAGCAGACAGTATCACACATGATAGGATTAGATACAGTGGCTCAGAAGGCAGTATCACACATGATAGGATTAGATACACAGCTCAGCAGACAGTATCACACATGATAGGATTAGATACAGTGGCCCAGCAGACAGTATCACACATGATAGGATTAGATACAGTGGCTCAGCAGACAGTACCACACATGATAGGATTAGATACAGTGGCTCAGCAGACAGTACCACACATGATAGGATTAGATACAGTGGCTCAGCAGACAGTATCACACATGATAGGATTAGATACAGTGGCTCAGCAGACAGTACCACACATGATAGGATTAGATACAGTGGCTCAGCACAGTATCACACATGATAGGATTAGATACAGTGGCTCAGCAGACAGTATCACACATGATCGGATTAGATATAGGGCCCAGCAGACAGTATCATACATGATTGGATTAGATACACAGCTCAGCAGACTGTATCACACATGATAGGATTAGACACAGGGCCCAGCTCGCTGACATTGCGGCTCCAGCGCTGGACCCAGGATAGGTAAGAATAATAATTTTGCTTCTTTATGTGTTAATGATTATTTTTGTGTGTCTGTGTTTTTTTTACAGGTTCGGTTGTTGGACTTCGGATACGAGGACTTCAATGACAGCGTTTTTTTTATTCTCAATAAAATGGTTAATGAGGGTTGTGTTTTTTTATTTCAATGAAATATTTTTTCTATGTGCTTGTATCTTTTTAAACTTTATTATCACCGCCTTAGTAATGGCCGCTGGCTGATTGACAACCTCCATTACTAAGGCGAGGCTTAATGTTAGCCGGTGCAGAGGCTACACTAACCCCCATTATTACCCCGGTACCCACCGCCACCAGGGGTACTGGGAAGAGCCGGGTACAAACTAGTACCCGACCATCTGTAGTGACGGGCAGGCACCGGGGTGGCCGCAGGCTGGTAGTATTAGGCTGGGGAAGGCCAAAAACAGTGGCCCTTCCCACCCTTGTAATGCTGCCTGCTGCTGCTGTGTTGTATCTGGCTGGTTATGAAAATTGGGGGGGACCCAACATCGTTCTTTCCAATTTTTTTTTTTTTTTTTTTAAATGACGTGGGGTCCCCCCCATTTTCATAACCAGCCAGATACAATAAAGCAGCAGCAGGCAGCATTACCAGGATGGGAAGGGCCACTGTTTTTGTCCTTTCCCCTCCTGATAATACCAGCCTGCGGCCACCCCAGTGGCCGACCATCACTACAGATGGTCAGGTACTGGATCGTACCCTGCTCTTCCCAGCACCCCTGGTGGCGGTGGGTACCGGGGTAATAAAGGGGGTTAGTGTTAGCCTCTGCATCCGCTAACACTAAGCCCCGCCTTAGCAATTGATGCTGTCAATCAGCCGGCGGCCATTACTAAGGCGGTAGTAATATAGTTAAAAAAAAAAACACAAAGACATCGAAAAAATATTTTATTGAAATAAAAAAAAAAAACACACAACCCTCATTAACCATTTTATTAATAAAAAAAAAGCTGTCATCGAAGTAGTCCTGGAATCCGCCGTAGTCCAACGACCGAACCTGTAAGAAAACACACAAAAAATGATTAGTAACACGTTAGGGTATGTGCACACACACTAATTACGTCCGTAATTGACGGACGTATTTCGGCCGCAAGTACCGGACCGAACACAGTGCAGGGAGCCGGGCTCCTAGCGTCGTACTTATGTACGACGCTAGGAGTCCCTGCCTCGCTGCCGGACAACTGTCCCGTACTGAAAACATGTTTACAGTATGGGACAGTTGTCCTGCAGCGAGCCAGGGACTCCTAGCATCGTACATAACTATAATGCTAGGAGCCTGGCTCCCTGCACTGTGTTCGGTCCGGTACTTGCGGCCGAAATACGTCCGTCAATTACGGACGTAATTAGTGTCTGTGCACATACCCTAAGGCTTAGATACAGGGCCCATGTGTGATACTGTCTGTCGGACCCTGTATCTAAGCCTACCACAAGGTAGGCTTAGATACAGGGTCCAGCAGACAGTAATCTTATACAGTATAAGATTACTGTGTGCTGGGGCCCTGTATCTAAACATACAGTGTGGTAGGCTTAGATACAGGGCCCAGCAGACAGGATCACGCATGGGCCATGTATCTAAGCCTACCATGTGATTGGCTTAGATACAGGGCCCAGCAGACAGGATCACACAATCTGTGATCCAGTCTCATGGGCCCCCTAAGCCTGCTACATCGTAGGCTTAGGGGTTGTGCAGTCCCTAAACATTGATGGCCTATCCACAGGATAGGCCATCAATAGCTGATGTGTCGCCCGGGACTAGCAAATCAGCTGTTTTGAAGGGGCCGCAGCACTCGTACGAGAGCTGCTTCCCCTTCATTTCACTACTCGCTCACACTGTGAATCGCCGACACCGATTCACAGTGTGACCGGAATGAAGTGACAGGAATGAAGGGGAGCAGCTCTCGTACGAGTGCTGCGGCCCCTTCAAAACAGCTGATTGGCGGGTCCCGGGAGTCGGACCCCGCCAGTCAGGGCTAACCTTACCTTCCTCTTCGGCCGCGGCGGGAGTTCTGTCGTCTCGCTGCTGTGTGCGGCGCATAGCGCTGTGACGTCATGCGCTGCGCACAGCGCTTGACGTCAGGACCTCCGCTGCCATCCGGAACCAGGAAGGTAAGTAAAGTATGTTACTATAGTAACAGGGGCCCGCGGCCCGAGTTACTATAGTAACTTTTTATTGATGTGGTGCGGGGGGCCGTGGGCCCCCCTGGCTTCGGGGCCCGGTCGCAATTGCGACCGCTGCGACCCCTATAGCTACGCCAGTGTCCACAGGATATGTCATAAATGTCAGATAGATGCATGTCCCACCTCTGGGACCCGCACTTATCTCTAGAACAGGGCCCCCTAAACGCTTTTCTAGCATTTTGTGCTCACGCTGCCTCCTGACCACTTCCTGATTACTTAGTTCGGAGTTACGGAAACAGCGTAACTCGCTGAGCTACGCCGTTTCCATAACTCCCATGGAACTGAATATTAGATACGGAAACAGCGTAACTCGCATGCTATGTTGCTTCCGTAACTGCCACTCATTACTATGGGAGTTACGGTAACAGCGGAACTCAGCGAGTTACGCTGTTTCCGTAACTCCCGACCATGTAATCAGGAAGTGGCCGGGAGTCAGCGTGAGCACATAAAGCTAAAACGGGGTTTAGGGGACCCCGTTCTAGAGATAGGTGAGGGTCCTGTGGATATGTCATAAATGTCCCTCATAGGAAAACCCTTTAAGGCCTTTTTACATGGGCCAATTATCGTACAAATGAATCTCATATGAACGCTCATTCCCGATTGCTGCCCTATGTAAACAGGACAGAGATCAGCCGATGAACGAGCAAATGCACGTTCATCGGCTGATTTTATGGTTTATGTAGCACAAAATATTTTAATTTTCGGCAGCACATCTCCCTGTGTAAAGAGACGTGCTGCCCACATAATAGAAATGTATTGGGACGAGCGATGGTAGTAACAATCACTCGTCCCCATACATTACTGATTATAGCTCCTTGTGATAGGAGCAAACGAGCACAGATCAACAGGCTGTTTCGTCGATCGGTGCTCGTTTTTTCGCCCACTATTGGCTGGTGTAAAAGGACCAGTAAACAGCTTAAATCTAAAGCAAGCAAGCAGAAGATGGGCCAAATTGATCACAGTGGTGCATGTTATGTAATAAATTTGGTGCATCTTGCTAGACAGGTTAGACACATTTCTCTTCCTTACTCCACTTCTTGGCTGCCATACTGTAGACCAGGGGTCTCAAACACGCTGCCCGCGGGCCGCATACGGCCCCTGAGGCTGTCATCTGCGGCCTGCGGGACACAGAGCTGCTAGTATAGGCTTTGCTCCGGGACTCTGTGTAATCACCCGACATCGCTGTCTATATATGAACAGCGATGTCTGGGGCTTCCCTAGAGTCGGAGACCCGGGCAGAGCAGTAGTATAGGATTTCCTCTGGGACTGTGTGGAATCCCCTGACATCGCTGTCCATATATGGACAGTGATCTCTGGGGCTTCCTTAGAGCCAGAGTCCCGGGCAGAGCGATAGTATAGGCTCTGCTCCGGGACTCTGTGGAATCCCCTGACATCACTGAGACACTGGCTCTGAGGTTGCCCCTTAAATCACATTCCGGTCCAGGAGGATCCCCTGACACCAATGGAGCTATCTACTGGGGGGGGGGGATGTGGCACTCTCTATAAGGGGTGTGTCTCATTATCTAGAGAGGGCACTATGGCAGCATCTACAGAGGGCACTGTGGCAGCATCTACAGAGGGCACTGTGGCAGTATCTACAGAGGGCACTGTGGAAGTATCTACAGATGGCACTGTGGCATTATCCACAGAGGGCGCTGTGGCATTATCTACAGAGGGCACTGTGGAATTATCTACAGTGGGCACTGTGGCATTATCTATGGGTGTGTGTGTTTGTGTGTGTGTGTGTGTGGCAGTATCTACATAAGACTGTGGCATTATCTAGAGGGGTGTGGCATTATCTACAGAGGGCACTGTGGTATTATCTACAGAGGGCACTGTGGCATTATCTACGGGTGGTTGTGTGGCAGTATCTACAGAAAGCACTGTGGCATTATCTACAGAGGGCTCTGTGGCACTATCTGAAAAGGGGCTGCCCAATCTTGACATTTGTGTGTCTGCCAAATGCTGCCATCTGAGCCGCCGGACTGCAATTAGCGACACTTAAACTGGATTGTTGAAATAAGCACGTGGAGAAAACTCGCAAATTTCAATTAAGTTTAAACCTAGCGGTATTATTATAGTAATGTAGTATTGTTATAGTAATGTAGTATTATTATAGTAATGTAGTATTATAGTAATATAGTTGTAGCGTCCATGGCCGCGGATCGTCGGGATTACTCACCCTCCGACTTCATATCTCCTCCCCTCGAGACGCTAGCACTCACTTCCACTCCGTTCCACTGTGTCCCATAGGGTGCACGCACACGCGCGTGCCTGGCCTTAAAGGGCCAGCGTGCGCACATGGGAATTGTTAGTAATTAGCCCATGATCACCCTGGACAATAAGAAGTGCCCTGCCCCTTTGCTCATTGTCTGAGCGTTGTTGTGATTTCTTATGTTAGTCTTGCAAATGGTCCCTTAGTGTTATCCTGCTCCCGTTGTTCCCGTGCCCTGCTAACTGTATCCCGTGCTATTTGTTCCTGTGCCTCAAACCTGTTGGAGTCGTGTTGTGCTACCGGTTCCGCCTGCTGTGTTACACCACGTCTGATGTCTGCTGTCATGGTCCCATCTGTGCCGAGCCTCCATTACTGTGTGAACAATTACAGGTACTCTTGTGCTTGGACTATTTAAATATTGACTTGGTACTCTGTTGGCCAGCTGCTATCCCGCTACAGCCCAGTGGGTCAACATACCCACAGGTCGTGACAATAGCACTATTACAGAAATGTAGTATTATAGTAATGTAGTATTATTATAGTAATGTATTATTATTATTATTATTATTATTATAGTAGTTCAAATAACTAATTGATTAACAATAATTTTGTATTGTTTCAAATTTTTTCTATATGTGGCCCATTTACCCGGCCGAGTTTGGGACCCCTGCTGTAGACCAATATTTTATGCAAAAATGTTGGCGCAATTTTGACACATTTTAGCCACACCCCATGTCGACACTTTTAAAAACTGTCTAGTGAGGCGCAAAAAATGTCTAAAACACATTATAAGTCTGGCGCAAGGCACGTACACCAATTTTTTTTTGCACAAATTCAGCCAAAATTCTGGCGTATTTAGCTTAGAATATATCTCTCAATGTATTTTTTCCAGATCCAGACAGTTTTAAAGGGGATACAATCGGCAAACATTACTTTTGCTCATTTAAAAAAACCAATGCGTCAAATTGTAGTTATTTTTCTTTTGTATTATACTTTATTTACAACTTACAGACAGTTCTCATTGGAACTGCCCCCCGCATGAGCAGTCCTCCCCAAAAAAAACAATGCGTCAAATTGTAGTTATTTTTCTTTTGTATTATACTTTATTTACAACTTACAGACAGTTCTCATTGGAAGTGCACCCCCCCCCCATATGAGGAGTCTGCCCAAAATAACTTCACCCCTCACTATGTATTCTGTGACCTGATTACACTATCATTGTCAGTGTGTAAGCAGCCTATCTTGGTTCACGCAGTGCAATAAACCACTATTTATCAGCAAATTTTTAAAAAAAAGCAATATTTCATCACTCGTTTTCATTAAAAAAATACTACCCAAACTGAAAAAAATATCTAAAATATATGTCACTCTGCCTGATGAAGTTATCATCATAAAGAATAACACCACCTAAATAAATAGGATAGTTATAATTCTGTATCTCTCATCCACATTGAGGTCATTGGTCGCTGCATTCTTGGGGGGGGGGGGGGGGGGGGGCATTAAATCTTAATCTTACTTTTCTTTAATACCTATATTTTTCTGATTTAATTATTTTTTTTAAAAGCATTGACAGGGAGCAATGTTCAGTGTGACACTCTAGTTATCTTCTCCCTTTCCTGGGGAAGACATTTAGGTAATATCAACACCCTTTTTTCACCCATTGAATGCTAGATGAGGGTAATTTCACCCAAAACTCTATACATTTGTTTTCCAGCTCTGGTTGGCAAGGTTGTCAACTTTGGCAGGGAGGGAAAATCTAAATATCCCAATTAAAGGGATTGTCTGGGATTAGGGAATTTTCCCCCCTGAAATAGAACCACTCTTGTCCATAGGCTTTATTTTATCAAGTGAATGTATTTAGTTGCAATACCAGACACAGCCCATGAACAAGAGTGGTGATGTTTCTGGAAAAAAAAATATTAACATTTTTTCTATAATCCTGGACAACCTCCTTAATAAATTGCAATGCTTTGTGTCCATAATTCATTACTGGTTCTTCGGGTTGTATAAATGGAAATTATATGCACTTTGGCATCAGGCACGTACTGTGGAAAATGGTAATCTTTTCGGTAAACATTAGCTATGATGCCAGGCGAATGTATTTATCTGCCCATGATATATTGACTAAAATGTAACTGCAGGATTCAACTAAATATAATTTAGGGTCTAATGTGGGGTGACAGCATAATCTCAGTTGCTGCCAAACAACTTTCATCACACATTTCATAATAGGGAGAAGCTTAAATTACTTTATTTTCACCTCCTGGTAGTTTATTTTTCACATTTGAAAACTATTATGTAAGGTATTTATACTCAATCTGCATAATACAGTGGACGCCAACAATGATAACCACCTTACATTGACATGTTCATTCTTAGCCTGCTGAGAAAATATTATTCTCAAGCAATTTAATGTTGTCAGCTAAAATAAGGCTAAAGGCCGGCATGGGTAAATTCGTTTAGCATTGTATGTTTTCTCGCTGTTTGCCTTGACATCAATATGCAAAGTGCTATAACTTTCTACATTTACATTTTACAGCATTATACTTTTTTTTTGTGCGAAATGTTTGGAGATTTTAAATGCTTATTTTCTATTTCATGCTATCTATCTATCTATCTATCTATCTATCTATCTATCTATCTATCTATCTATCTATCTATCTATCTATCTATCTATCTATCTATCTATCTATCTATCTATCTATCTATCTATCTATCTTATCTATCTTATCTATCATATCTATCTATCTATCTATCTATCTATCTATCTATCTATCTATCTATCTATCTATCTATCTATCTATCTATCTATCTATCTATCTATCTATCTATCTATCTATCTATCTATCTATCTATCATGTCCACCATCCAGCAGCACCAGTCAGGAATACAGGTGGGTGCACGTCCCAGGAGCCCGATCACTGCTCCCAAATCCTCAATATTCGTCCAATAAGAGACAGCACTCCAATTTGTGTTAGAAAAAACGGCTTTTTATTATTATTAGCCCCTGTGCACATAATAAAAAGCCGTTTTTTCTATCACAAATTGGAGTGCTGTCTCTTATTGGACGAATATCTATCTATCTATCTATCTATCTATCTATCTATCTATCTATCTATCTATCTATCTATCTATCTATCTATCTATCTATCTATCTATCTATCTATCTATCTATCTATCTGTCTATCTGTCTATCTATCTATCTGTCTATCTGTCTGTCTGTCTGTCTGTCTGTCTGTCTGTCTGTCTGTCTGTCTGTCTATCTATCTATCTATCTATCTATCTATCTATCTGTCTGTCTGTCTATCTATCTATCTATCTATCTATCTGTCTGTCTGTCTGTCTGTCTATCTATCTATCTATCCATCCATCCATCCATCCATCCATCCATCCATCCATCCATCCATCCATCCATCCATCCATCTATCCATCTATCTATCTATCTATCTATCTAAGAAAATCCTTTGATTTTCTAAGATGCAAACGAACATTCAGAATCTCGACAGATTGAACTGTAAAATGGAGATTGGACTATAACAAAATGGGGGGCAGTCGTGGTTTAGTTGTATAAGAGATACAAAAAAAAACAACAATAAATGGTGAGAATAAAGACAAAGAAAAGAAAACACAAGTGTAAGAAAAAGGCATGCATAAAAGGCTCTGTTCTCACTGCTGGTCGGTTCTGTTCTGTCATGTCCACACATTGTTTGGAATAATATTATTTCGAAGCCAAATTAACTGGAATTCTCGTCTAAAATATATTTTGCATTAATGGTGTCAAATATAAATTGTACATAGCTCTGTTACTGAAATATAAGGGGAAGAAAATAAAATAAATAGTAAGTGCCTTGTTTACCATTAGACTGCCCCTAATGATGTATGAATAATATGTAAGGGTCTAGTGTGAGCTCCTGAGATTTGATAGTTAGAAATGCCACTCATCCTATCTTAGAACATATGCACCTTGATATACTGTCGGCTGTGATATCTCACAAATGTATAAAGCATCAGATATTGATTTGATTTGCTCCCATACAATCAACATGGCAACAAAAAAATATAAAAAAGCAACAAAAAAACAAAACAAACCAATCATTCTTATTACACTTTAATAACATAGAACCAGTTTTCTCTCGAATATTATGAGACTCCATCCTTTGTGTATTAATTAGCACTTAAAAAAAAGCAACATGATACCCAGCAATTTGTTCTCACCCATCTGTAAGATTTAGGATGTTGCTACGTTCCCTGTTCCTTTAACATGCAATTAAAACAATAATTGGCTTTGAAAGACATTTTCTCGACAGTCATATGCAATTCTTCCAGGTTACATGACGAGTGGAGAACACTCGCTCTCCTAATTGCACACATGCATGCTTTGTTCGGAGGTTTTGTGCTGCGTTCCGTCTGTTAAATATCTAACAACCAAATTTCTTCTGTAACAAACAGATGGGAGGAATTTACCATGATATTTTTCCTACAGAGTGACACAGTATTTCATTAGAGAAGCAGAAAATCAGACAGATGTGTCAAAACAATCCTTAAAGTGAAGTGTTATATAAGGTTATTTCCAATCTCGCATTTAAATATCTTTTGTAATGGATTATATTGTGGTAGATTCAATTCATCTATTTTATTCAAGGTGGATGTGCTTTCACAAAGTGTTCTTGACATTTATCATTTTATTCACTTCTCATTTTTCTGTTATCACCTTATCTTCAGCTCGCACTCGCTGGGTTTATTACCTAGGCAGAACAGAATTTTAAGTTCAGTTACTCTTATTTCGGTAGTGACACACATGTCAGGAATATTACCTTGACATTATATACACTGATCCATACCATATACTTAGCAGTGAGGTTATTCATATTGTAAAAAGTGTTCATGGGGATGGGTTAAAAAAATATACAACAGCTGTTTATGGACATGAGATTTTCAGGAAATTCAACAGGATGGTTTTATCCTTTCTGATCCTTTTGTAATCCCCAGAGATAAGTGGTGCAGGAGATGTCCGGCAGCCACTTACCTCTCATGCGCTATTGAAACAGTTGCACCTTCCACCAAGCCTGAAGCAGAGTTTAATAAGAAAATTCAGATTAATAACTGTTGGTCAAATCATCATTGAGATATGGGATGTCCTTACATCATTTGAAACTTCTTTTCCCCCACACCAATTAGGTGGTGGAAGATATTTGGTAAACTGAGCATATGATTTTTTTTATTATTATTATTACTATTATTATTATTATTATTATTATTATTATTATTATTATTATAATAATAATAACAATAATAATAATAACATAAATGTCTATCAATGTGATTGGTGCAACTTTTAAAATACTTTTTATTAAAAAAATGTAACTTTTCAAGATACAGCTGCTTTGTATTACGTATGTATACAGAGCAGCTGTATCGTGCGCTAACACCTGAATCCGTCAGATCCATGGGACTGACGGGTTCAGTGAAAGCAGGTCCTGTGTGTCTCGAGGACATACAGTGTTACAAAATTATGAGTAAAATATGTCTATATTTCAGATACTAAATTGAACACTAGCAGCATTAGACCCTTCCCGCCTCAGCCATTTTTCAGATTTTACTAATGTATTGCAGTATTTTGTGATTCTGACATGCACCTATTAAGTCCTGCCTCTGGCGATGGCACGTCAGAGGGGGCTATCCCCTTCATTCTAACGGCTTAGATGCCAGAGTCACTCTTGACCGCGGAATCTGAGGGGTTAATCGATTGGGATCAGGCTCAAGTTGTATTTATATGTATAATATGGGTATTCATCAGGGTAGTACATGTGGTACTGCTGTCAGGGGTCCAGTACAAAACAGGGTCAACCCCAGCTCTCATCTTTTCCCAGTAGTCATCTTACGGGATTGGCACCATTTCCCTCATATTAAATGGACAAACTCTATTTAATAGGCAATATCGTGGAAAATAGGGGCAATTGTTTCATGCAACTGAATCTGCACAAGTGCCAATTGGTCTCCTGATTACCATCAAATATGTTGTATGGGCCCCACGGATTGCAAGATCCACGGGCCATTGTGTGTGTGAGAAGGATTACCCCAGGTATCCATCAAAAATACACAATGGGGCCCAATGTGGAAGTTGGGAAATGTAGAGGGGAGCACAAGGGCCCTGAACATTTGTCTGTATCGGGCCCATACACTTCTGATAGCAGTTCCAAGTCTGGAATAAGTTATGGACACCCAAGAAGAGACAAGGCGAAAGCTGTAGAAGACGCTATGTATTCTGAGATGAACGCCACCATTTTCTGCTTTATTTTAGACAAACCTTTTAAAGCCGTAGTTTACTTAACATGTGGCTTACTTGATGGGCTGACAATTAGTGCCTACAGCTTTCTGAGATGTAAATCTGGTACTTGCCCTAATCATGAAATTCTGCTTTCACATGGGTAAGTGGTATGGCAGGCAAGATATAGAAAATTGTGTTACCTGAAACACTATCTATATTTAACTTTTTACCTAGATGGATATTTGTAGTATCCTCACTATGTTCTAATGCAGTAATGTAAGTCCTGACCACCATTGTATGATTAGCGTATTCACATGAATCTTCCCACCATCATCAATTATCTTTAACATTTGATGGACATAATAATATGAGTGGTACTAACAACATCTTCTGAAGTGCTGTGGGAATACTTCTTGGGGGAAAAATAACATTTATAGAACAACACATGGCTATTATCCTCAAGGTCCCCCTGGACTCCAATAATTAACAATCGCAAACAGTGTTTTGAAAATTACATTGCAGTAAAAGTCAGGCCATTCATTCTAAATTTTAATTATTTTTAAATAAATTATTATTATTATGGATTAAACCATGGAGTATAGCGGATATATTTTATATTTGTCCTTAAAGTATTCCTGTAAAGTTTTTCCACTGTCCATTTCTGGTTTGTACAAGAAAAAAAAAGCATATTCACAACGTAGTCTACTTACCCATCCTATGATTTTCCTCCTGTAGTCCCTTGTTCACTCGTATATCTCCCTGCTTTGGCCGCTGTTACTTTAGCGCTGTACGCTCGCTGTCAAGTGGAATATGTATCCAGCTTTAACTGACGGTGGATACCGATTCTAGGAGGTACAGATGCCTCTTGGGAGGCACGCAGGAAGCGTGCGTGCTCACGATGCCGTCTGCCGTGAGCATAGAATATCGGACGCTGCTGGCAACATTGAATAGCCAGTAGATTGTGCATGAGGAACTTGGTGCTCGTTTGCTCCTATAAGTGTGCATAGTTAGTACCTGTCTAATGAAAGGGCCCCCCATAGAATTTAGCTTGGGGGACACATAGTATCACAGCCCCATAAGCTATTTTTTAAGATTAAGGTATTGTTTGCATTTTTCTGGTGGCCTTGGTGGTTTCTCCCTCTCCCTCCATTTTGATGTTTACAGTTGGAACTTACCTGTGGGATCAACTGTCGATCAGCTGTACAAAAAGTACAGGAAGGTTCTGGAATCTTGTTCAGTTTAAGCGGGAAGACCGGCAGTATCCTAATTGGATGTTCAAGTCTAACGAGGGAAGATTTTGCTATTATAAACCTGGTCTTCAGCCGTGTTCTGGGCCATTTGGGGAAGATCTTGAAGAAAAGATACCCCCACCCACCCTACCTTTTTTTTTTATACGCTTGTCAATTGTCGTGATGTTTACTAGTGGGGTTTAGTTCACCAGCTAATGCTGAGTGGACTTCATACAATAATTTGTGCTGATTGATTAATGACTTGTGTTTTCAACAAAAATGTGGTTATGTTATTTATTTATTCCTGTTATTTGGTAACCCTTAGGGCTTATTTAGACAAACGTGATATACGTCCGTGCAACGCGCATGATTTTCACGCGCGTCGCACGGACCTATATTAGTCTATGGGGCCGTGCAGACAGTCCATGATTTTTATGCAGCGTGAGTCCGCTGCGTAAAACTCACGACATGTCCGTTCTTTGTGCGTATTTCGCGCATCACGCACCCATTGAACTCAATGGGTGCGTGAAAACCACGCATGGCACACGGAAGCACTTCCGTGGGACGAGCATGATTCGCGCAACAGCAGTAAGAAGTATGAATGAAAACAGAAAAGCACCACGTGCTTTTCTGTTTACAAACATACAAACGGAGTGTCATAATGATGGCGGCTGCGCGAAAATCACGCATCCGCGCACCATATGCTGATGACACACGGAGCTGTTAAGTGCCTTTTGCACACGCAAAACGCCGCCTTTTTTGCATGCGCAAAACGCACACGCTCGTGTGAATCCGGCCTTAGGCGTTTGGAATTTTGAGGCAGATTTTGCTCTGCCTGCATGCCGATTTTCGCTGCGTTTTTCGCCCGCGGCCATTGAGTGCCATGGGCAAAAAACGCCATGAAATATGCTTTCTCTGCCTCCCATTGATGTCAATGGGAGGTCAGAGATGTGAACGCTTGAAGATAGGGCATGTCCCTTCTTTTTCCCACGAGCCATTTTTCCGCATTGAAATCAATGGGAGGCATTTTCGGCAATATTTGGCATTTTCCGATGCGGTTTCCGCATCAAAAAACGAGTCAAAAAACTCTGTGAACTGACCCTTAAAGGGGTTTTCCTATCAGAGACATTTATGACATATCCACAGGATAAATGTCAGATAGATGCGTGTCCCACTTCTGTGACACGCACCTATCACTGCTGCTCTGTGTTGTGACTGAAGTTTGTGATTTACGGTGTTTCCGTAATTTATGGGCGGGAATCACACGCTTCAGCTACAACACAGAGCAGTAGAACGGGGTTTAGGGGGTCCCATTCTAGAGATAGGTGCGGGTCCCAGAGATGGGACCTGCATGTATCTGACATTTATGACATATCCTGTGGATATGTTATAAATGTCTGTGATGGGAAAAACCCTTAAAATAAACATCGTGGCCTAATCTTCCCAAAAATAAAGTCTTGTTGTTGTGTTTTTATTTATTGTTTTTTTTTATATTATTGGGGCTTGTGTTACCGTGTGTGTCTAATGCCTAGGAGAAATCATTGGTGGACCAGTGGAGATAAATGTATTATTTATTTGATGGTGTCCGTGGTTAGAAAACAAGTATACTTACCACAACTAGGAATACAGCGATGTGTTATCTCACCACTATGTCCTCTATGCTGCTTTCCTGAAGGAGTCGGCAAAGCAATGTCGAAGACAGACAGAGACAGAAGCAGGAGCTTCTGAAAGCTGATTGGATGAGCTGCCGAGTGCGTTCACCAGCAGATGCGCACGGCAGCATGTGAACTAAGGGAACTGCTTTAGGGACAGTTGATGTCACAACCAGAAAGTAACCGCCCATTTTCACAGGCAGACATTGCAGAATTGGGCGATAGAAAGGTAGAGAGTAAGGTAGAAAAACTGTTTATATAGCTTTAGAATTGCATTTTTAATTATGATTCAGTTATGTTTAGTTTTTTTTGGGCAAACTTTGAAGGTACACTTTAAATTGATTCAAAGTGTTTCAGATTGTTATATTACAGTAATATAATAATATATGTTTAATATGTGTTATCGTTAATTATTTATTTGTATTTTCTGTTCTATTATTATTATTTGTTTTATAGCGCCATTAACTTACAGGGCACTGTACATAAGAAATACAGTGGGGTTTAACTACATAACACGAATAAATAAAAAAAAACAAGCAATTACAACAAACATTAGCTTACTAAGTAACAGACTTAAACAGAAGAAGAGAGGGCCCTGCCCACAATGGTTTACAATCTACAAGGGAAAGGTAAAAGAAACCGAAGGTGTGGGTAGAAGCTGCTAATACAGTTATGTAGTTGAGACATGGCTACTGAAGGGTGTAAGCCTTTCCGTTGAGGTGGGTTTTCACGTTAGTTTCAAAAGAGTCTTATAAGTTAGAGGAACAAGTTCCAGAGTGTGGGGAATGCATGGTAGAAATTTTTGAGATGATGATTAGAGGATCAGACAAGTTGTGGACTGCCTTGTATGTAATTATAAGTATTTTGTATATAATTTGTTGGGTAATGGGCAGCCAGTTAAGGGAGTGACAGAGAGGACAGGCGGTAGCGGATAAGGTGAAGAGGTAGTTTAATCAGGCTGCAGAGTTATTGCTCTATTAGAGGTGTGCAAGAGTGTTAGTGAGGAGGCCACAGGGGAGAATTCGCAGTAGTCAAGGGGGACAAGATGAGGGCACGTACAAGCATTTTTGTATAACCCAAAATATGTGTTTGAGGTAGAGACAGCAGGAGGTGGTAACGGCTTGGATGCATGGTCCAAAAGTCAGGGCAGAATCAAAGGTTATACGGAGGTTTTGAACAGGGAAAAGAATGGAGCCACTAACTATGCTTTATAGTTCTGATAGTTGTCCATGTTGAGTTTCAGGAAAGACACTTTGGAACTCTGGATAGCAGAGAGATAAATTTTAGTGTCATCAGTAGAAGTGGTGGCAAAAGTCATATGACTTTATGACCTGTTCTAGGTTCAATGTATAAACAGAGAAGATTAAAGGTCCCAGGACATAGCCTTAAGGGACGGAATGGGGTTGCAGATCCACTGGGCTAATCCGCCGTAATGGAGTAGCTGGTGGTTAGACAGGTGTTTAAGCAGTCACAGGTTGATTGTACTCTGGTGGCAGCTTGATGCAGTCAGATAGCCCATATAAGCTGATCCTGGATCACTAGAAGCAGGCTGGTGCCGGATTAATGGAAGCAGGCTGGTGCCAGATTACTGGAAGAAGGCTGGTGCCAGATTACAGGAAGCAGGCTGATGCCAGATTACAGTAAGCAGGCTGGTGCCAGATTACTGGAAGCAGGCCACAGGATACAGACCTGGCTGGTGCCGGATTACTGGAAGCAGGCTGGTGCTGGATTACTGGAAGCAGGCCACAGGATACAGGACACAGGTTATTGAGTGGTCATGGACATAGGACACAGGATGCAGGATACCGACTGATCATGGACACAGGACACAGGATACTGACTGGTCACAGATACAGGACACATGACGTAGGAGATCGACTGGTCACGGATACAGGACCCAGGATACCATCTGGTGACAGACACAGCAAAGAGGATACCGACTGGTAATGGACACAGGATACAGGGTACCGGTTACCGACTGGTAACTGACACAGGATACAGAAACTTCACAGGCTGGATACACTTTACTGGTGCGCGCACTGAACCTTTAGCACCTTACAGGCAGACTGTGCTCTACCTAACATAATTTCAGAGCTCACTGGCATTCTGGAGGAGGCAGGCATCGGTGAGCACAGTACAGCTGGTGGCAGCGACCGCTGGCAGGAGGGAAACATCGGCGTTCAGTGGCCCCGACGCTACTTTACCCCCCCTTACACGCGTTCTTCTTAGGTTCAGAACGTGAGGGGAACTTTTTGATGAGAGCAAGAGCATCAATGTTCTCTTTAGGTTACCAGGATCTCGCCTCAGTACCAAAACCGTTCCAGTCCACAAGAAAAAAGGTCCTCCCTCCAACCTTCTTGGAATCCAGAATCTCTTTGACTTCAAAGACTTGAGCCAAACCTCTATGAGCAGAAGTAGAATCAGAGGGCTTGCTGTAATGGTTGAGGAACACAGGTTTCAGGAGACACATGAAAGGAAATGGGAATTTGAGAGTACGAGGCAACATAGCTTGTATGACACAGGATTGATCTGTTGCAATACTTCAAAGGGGCCGAGAAACCTAGGAGAAAATTTGTAGGAGGGAATTTTTAAGCGAATATTCTTAGAATCATAGAATATAACCAAACCTTAACACCGGAAAGGAAATAGGCAGGCGACCTTCTTTTCTTATCAGCAGGGCCGCCATCAGGGCAGTACTGCAGGTACTGCACTCAGGGACACGGCCACAATGATGAATAAAAGGGGCCTGCCCGCTACATTAAAGGGCCCCAGTGTTAGTTACTTGGAGAAAGGAACGGACCCTGCAATGTAACAGGGCCATTCTTTACTCTGAAGTAACTTACACTGGGGCCCTGAGAGGAGGATGCTGCATGAGCAGCATGGAAACAGAAGCTACGTGTGGAGGGAGCCTCCTGGGATGACATTGCATTCCATGTGACCACTGCAGCCAATCATAGGCTGCAGCATCACATGGCCTGCAATGTCAAATAAGGAGGCCTGAGCAGACAATGTGGTGCGATTTTTCGGATGGAATGTCCTGCGGGTTTCAGGTCGGACACGCTGCGTGATTTTTATGCAGCATATCCGACCCATGAGAACTCAGCCAAACAGCTCGATCCTGCATGCCAGAGACACGCAGGACACGCTGTCACTGAAATTGTCAGTCCTGCTGACCTGAAGGATTCAGGTTTCAGTGCATGATACAGCTGCTCTGTATACAGGATACATAGCAACTGTATCTCAAAAAGTAAAATGGATTTTTAGTAAAATGTAATTGCAAAGTTGCACCAAACACACTGATAGATATTTTTACTAAAAAAAAGTTTTCAAAAGTGTAGCCTTTAAATAGTTTTTGTGGGGGAGGGGGATTTGACTGTAAATGACATGTGTGGGGGATCTTATTTAGCATATATTCACAGGTTATGGAAATATTGTGTTTTTTTTTTTTTTGCAGAGATATTCGCAAGACCATGGCAAATGACATGGTTATAAAGCAATTTTATGAAAACTGTGGCAAGTTTGACCTCGACGTGTGAAAGACCCTTGTGGTTAATCTATGCAGGGTAGAGGGCTTTGCTGTAGATGTTATGCGAGGGAAAAGTTTAGTTATAGTTTTTGTGAAGGGAAGGGTATATTCACATGTAGCATTTGAGGTGCAATTTAAAAAAAAATGCATCAAAACCGCACAGTCAACTGCGCTATTGATTCCGTCAAAACAACGGAAACCTTACAGAATGGTGACAAACGGAAACCATTTGCAACAGATGTGTTACCATTGAAATCAATGGTAATGCAAATGGAAAGCTATGGTCTCCATTTGTTTCAGTTTGGTTTCCGTTCATGGGTTTCCCTGTCTGAAAAGTCAGATGGAACCCATGAACGGAACCCTGGCGCCGATGTGAACGAAGCCTTACATATATGGACATGAGGAACAGCCCCTGGGCATAGCGCTAGTAGAAGATCTGCCCGGGGACTCCAGCCCTTGGAAAGCTCCACTCCCCGGGGCGACATATCCCACTGTATGCCATACAGTGGGATACGTTTTGGCAAAATGTAACAAAATCCAGGGCATTAACCGGTCACTGACTGATCCATGGTTTCATTGACTGTAATGGACATCAGCACCAAAATCGGTTAACGCGTATAACGTACAAACATAAGCGCCACACTTTCCGTTGTCCACCCCCGGTAATGAAGGAGAGCCCAGACATCTTGGCTTTAGGGGGCCCAGATGTTTCTTATCCCTTATGAGTGTGCTTCTTCATGAGATCCACTGCCTGCAGGATTGCAGACTTGGTTTGCTACTTGGTTTTCTACGAAAACTTCCGAAAGAAACATTAACTGCAGGAACTTTAGATGAAGCATGCACCAGAAGAGGGACACAAGGATGTTGGATGTAAATAATGAAAAATTGAGAAGTAGCAGTAGATTCACTCTTATGATTATTATATGAGAATTCAGGCCATGGAAGGAGATGTACCCAGTTGTCATGTTGAGTAGATATAAAATTACGGAAATAATTTTTAAGCACTTGGTTGATTCGTTCAACTTGGCTGCTGGATAGTGGATGGTATGGAGATGAAAAGTCCAATTTCACATCCAGAAGTTTACAAATGACACAGAATTTAGATGTGAATGGGACACCCCGATCAGACAAAATATGGGATGAACTGGCGATAGAAATTCGCAAATCCCAGGAACCTCTGTATAGCACGGAGACCTTGAGGACGAAGCAAATCCAGGACAGAATTTTCTTTTTCCAGATCCATCTGGAGTCCATGATTGGAAATTATATACCCCAGGAAGGGCAAGGATTTATTTTCGAACATGCACTTTTCCAATTTGGCATAGAGGTTGTTCCCCCTTAACTGCGACAGGACTTGGCGAACATGCTTCCGGTGTGTCATCAGATCAGGGGAGTAGATCAAGATATTGTCCGGATACACCACCGCAAAGTCATACAATAGATCATGGAATATGTCGTTCATGAATTCCTGGAACACAACTGGAGCATTATGTAATCCAAAGGGCATCACAAGATACTCATAGTGACCATCTCTGTTGTTGAATGCGGTTTTTCCATTCATCATCTTTACGGATATAGATCAAGTTATAAGCTCCACATACATCCAGCTTTGTGAAAATCTTGGCTCCATTGATTCTAACACAGAGCTCTGAGATCAGCGGTAAGGGGTATTTGTTTTGACAGTGATCTTATTCAGACTACAATAGTCTATGCAAGGCCAGAGGGATCCATCGTTTTTCTCTACAAAGAAAAATCTGGCTCCGGCTGGAGAAGTTAACTTCCTAATGAACCCCCTCTTGAGGTTTGCCTTGACATATGCCAACATGGCTTGGGTCTCGGGCAGAGAGAGAGGATAAATGAGGAGGTGAAGTCCCAGGAAGCAACTCGATTGGACAGTCGTATGGATGATTCGGAGGCAAGGACTCAGCCTCCTTCTTGCTGAACACATCTGTAAAGCAGACATATTGTGGCGGTAGACCAGGAACACTGTAGGTCGGGCAGGATGAACCAGGGAAAGACAGCTGTGTTGACAATGGGGTCCCCACTGAAGAATTTCTCGAGTATTCCAGTCGAGGATGGGAGCGTGCTTGCGAAGCTAGGGTAGTCCCAGAAAAACTAGGTTAATAGCCTCAGGTAGAACATAGAAAACTATCTGTTCTGTGTATAGCGCTCCCACTTGTAATCTCAATAGTTCAGTGATGTAGAGAATTGGATCCGGCAACGGATGTCCATTCACCGGAGTCACCGCTAGAGGTTTCTTGAGAAGAGTCGTGGGTAAACGAAGATGGTCTACTAAGGCTTGGTATATAAAGTTCCCTGCTGCTCCAGAATCCAGATAGGCTAAAACAGAATGGGATGCTTCACCCCTGAAGAAAGAGACTGTAATCGAGAGTCTAGGAGAGAATTTTGCAGAGAGCTTTGGTTCACCTAGGGTAGTCTCTCCTATCAACCTTAGGTGCTGGAGTTTGCCGACTTCTGAGAAAACCGATGCACAAAATTACCCTTTCTCCCACAGTACATGCATAAATTTGCAGAACATCTATGCTACCTCTCTTAGTCCGATAGTCTGACCGGGTCAACCTGCATAGACTCTTTGATGGTAGTAGTGGAAGAAGGTAGCAGAGGTCTTTGAAAATTAGGTGCCAGTCTAGGAGACTTTTTTTCTCTGAGGGCTTCTTGAGAGCGTTCCTAGAACCTCAGGTCTATGCAGGTAACCAAAATAATAAGGGAGTCCAGATTAGTGGAGAGATCACGACCTGCCAGCTGATCTTTGATCCTACTGGCTAATCCTTGCCAGAAGGTTGCCACCAAGGCCTCATTGTTCCAGGCAAGCTCTGATGTGAGAGTATGGAATTGGATGGCATATTTTCCGATGGTTGAACTTTCTTGATGGAGGGACAGAAGGGAAGACTCGGCTGAAGATGTATGGCCTGGTTCGTCAAAGATGGTACGAAAGGTGTCCATGAAGAGCTGCAAGTTCAAAGACTCCGGTCGCTCATGTTCCCAGAAAGGATTTGCCCAAGCCAAGGCCTTGCCAGACAACAGGGAGACGATGAATGCTATCTTCAACAGATAGGAAGGGAACAGGTGGGCATGCAATTTGAATTGGATCTTGCACTGAAAGTCACATCAGGCTTTGGAATCTCCATCATAGCGGGGTGGATGCGGCAATTGAATATTGGCTCCGGAGCTGACTGGAGCTATTGCTGGTTGAGGAGTGGAAGGAGCTAGAGCTTGTGGAGCTTCCACAGTAGGAACAGGAGCGATGTTCAGGCGATTAGCTATGGTGTTAACCGTCTGCAATAGCTAATCCTGGCGTAATCGGAGGTCTCGCATATCGTCTTGCATAGTCTTTATTATTTTGATAAAAAGCAATACTTAGTACAACACAAAAAAATAAAAGCATTAATAGTATTGTTACATACATAATTTAACCCAATTCTTCCTATTTTAAGCCCCCCCCCCAACGGAAAAAAACCAAAAACACAATAACATTTACACATCATCCAGGACATACTTTTTATCCGTTTGGTTCAACAAAGCAATGGCTGCTATTTGGATTTGAAATAACAACTTCTTGCTTAGGCAGCAAAGTCAAAAATTACACCGATATTGGATTCAGGTACTAGATTATAATAATAATAATAATAATAATAATAATCAGGTACTAGATAGCACCTTTTAGGACAGATCATGAGGAAACTTTGATCTTATTGGGTGACACTTTATATAATAAAATATATAATAAAATACAGGTGCAGCTAAATCGTAAAATATTTATTATTTAGCATGTATAGAAATTATAAAAAAATTGATTTCTGGTAATCCCCCGCTTTTTCTTGTATGGAAGAATCAGATATATAAGACCATATTTTATGAAAATTCTCGTGTTACTCTAAATTCTCGGATAGTCTTTCCCATATAGATCTAGCAATTGCCAATGAGAGCATGTTGAGACAAATTAAAAGAGTTCAATAAGAGACACGGGGAGTATCTGACCATTCACCGATGTTGGTAGAATTTTTTTCTAAAAAAATGGTGGCAAGGTAAGATTAAGATTAGTCCTACTTTACTACAGGATTCATTAACAGACAATAACAGCTCAATATTTTTTTCTGTAAATGTGGGATCCGCTTTTAAAGCATTCTTTAGAGGTTCTCTTACATCGGTGAGTGATCAGATAGTCCCCGTGTCTCATATTGAACTCTTTTAATTAGTCTTAACATTCTCTAATTGGCAATTGCTAGATCTATACGGGAGAGAATATTCGAGGATTTAGAGTAACACGAGCATTGTTGTATGTCCGGGTGTCTAGACGGCCGGACGTCAGTCCAACCCACCACACCTAGAAAATACAAAAACGGGGTTATTTTTTTGATTTAAAGATAAATTAATTCTATGTAATCTATCTAACTTCTCATTAGGGGAAATATTACAATTGCCTATAATAAGTAGAGGGCTTTCATCCTTATCCCTCACATATCCAAGAATAGTTCTAAACATATTTAACCCCTTCCCTACTTTCGCCGTTTGGATATGTCATGGAAAGCTACTGCTTCCCGCATTTTGCCGTATCCATACGACGAATGGTGGACAATGGCTCAGAAGCTGGGTCGGTGCCACCATCGTCGGATATCAGCGGTATATTACAGAAGAGATCCGGCTGTAATGGCGAGGACCAAAATTAGCTTCGATCCCCGCCATTAACCTCTTAAATGCAGCACCCAAACGTGATCGCTGCATTTAAGCTGTTTGCAGCTCATCGGAACCCCAGCAATGAAATTGCTGGGGTTCTGGTGGCTGCAATGGCAACCGGTGGCCTAATTATGGCATCCCGAACTGCCTAGCACGGAATCATTCCGGGACCCGCCTTTAGTCCTTGTAGAAATGAAAAAAAATTTGCTAAACCTACATTTTCTTTGAAAAAATGTAGATTTTAATTTTTACAGCCTAAATCCAATTATTTCTGGTAAAAACCTGTGCGGTCAAAATGCTCACTATACCTCTAGATAATTTCCTCAATAGGTGTAGTTTCCAAAATGGTGTCACTTGTGGGGGGTTTCCACTGTTTTGTCCCCTCAGGGGCTTTGCAAATGCGACATGGCCTCAGCAAACCATTCCTGCTAAATTTGAGCATCAAAAGCCAAATGGCGCTCTTTCCCTTCTGAGCCCTGCCGTGTGTCCAAACAGCCATTTATGACCACACGTAGGGTATTGTTTTACTTGGGAGAAATTACTTTACAAATTTTGCAGTGCTTTTTTCCTTTAGTCCTTGTGGAAATTAAAAAAAATTAGCTAAACCTACATTTTCTTTGAAAAAAATTTAGATTTTCATTTTTACGGCCTACTTCCAATAATTTCTGCAATGAACCTGTGGGGTCAAAATGCTCACTATGCCCCGAGATAATTCCTTGGAGGTGTGTAGTTTCCCAAATGGGGTCACTTTTGGGGGATTTCCACTGTTTTTGCACCGCAAGAGCCCTTCAAACCTGACATGGTGCCTAAAATATCTTCTAATAAAAAGAAGGCCCCAAAATCCCCTAGGTACTCCTTTGATTCTGAGGCCGGTGCTTCAGTCTTACCACACTGGGGCCATATGTGGGATATTTCCTAAATATATTTCATGCAGAACCTGGGCAATAAATATTGAGTTGCGTTTCTCTGGTGAAATCTTTTGTGTTACAAAAAAAGTGGATTAAAAATTAATTTCTACAAAAAGAAATGAAATTTGTAAATTTCACCTCTACTTTGCTTTAAACATCTAAAGGGTTAAGAACTTTCTAAATGCTGTTTTGAATACTTTGAGGGGTGAAGTTTTTAAAATGGGGTGACTTATTGGGGGTTTCTAATATATAAGGCCCTCAAAGCCACTTCACAACTGAACTGGCCCTTGTAAAAATAGACTTTTGAAATGTTCTTGAAAATTTGAGAAATTGCTGCTAAAGTTCTAAGCCTTGTAACGTCCTAGAAAAATAAAAGGATGTTCAAAAAACTATGCCAATTTAAAGAAGACATATGGGGGATGTTAATTAGCAACAATTTTATGTGGTATAAATGCCTGTCTTACAAGCAGATACATTTAAATTTAGAAAAATGCAAATTTTTGCAATTTTTAACAAAATGTTGGTGTTTTTCACAATTAAATACTGAATGCATTGAGCAAATTTTGCCAGTAACAAAAATTCCAATGTGTCACGAGAAAACATACTCAGAATTGCTTGGATAGGTAAAAGTATTCTGAAGTTATTACCTCATAAATTGAAACCTGTCAGATTTGAAAAATGAGGTTTTGTCAGGAAGGTCAAAAGTGGCCATAAAGGGAAGTGGTTAAAGAGAAAGGAGGATTTTTCGGACTATAAGACACACTTTTTTACCATGAATAAATCTTGCTAAAAAGTCTCTGCGTCTCAAGGGGCCGAGCTGTGCCATAGCACCCTGACCTCTTCCTTAATGATGGTGAAAACGCTCTGCCTGATCACTGAATTCTGCAAGTCAGAGCCTCTGTGCTCTGCGTTCTGTCCTGACTAGACTCTTCCTTAACCCCTTCCTGATCCATGACATGCCAGCACATCATGGAGCGGGGGTTAGGTGATGTTTGGAGCGATGCTCTAAGGGCTCTAAGGGCTCTAACGGCCAGGAACAGCAATCTCGCTGTTCCTGGGACCCGCACCTATCTCTAGAACGGGGCACCCTAAACCCGGTTCTAGCTTTTTGTGCTCAAACTGCCTCCCGGCCACTTACTGATTACATGGTCGGGAGTTACAAAAACAGCGTAACTCGCTGAGCTACGCTGTTTTCGTAACTCCCATAGAACTCTGATAGAACTTAATAGCAGTTATAGAAACAGCGTAGCTTGTTGAGCTACGCTGTTTCTGTAACTTCTATAGTAGTGAATGGCATTTAAACCGTTAGGAGGTGGTTCAAGTTTCCAAAGGAAAACTAATAAAATGTGTAAAAAAAAGTTAGATAAAATTCCAGGAGTGTAAATTTTTTAAAAGTTAAAAAAAAACCTTTTCCCATCTTACCCGAAGCACAATGTAAGAAACAAAAAAATAAAAATAATTGGTATCGCTGCATCTGTGAAAGTCCAAACTATTATAATATACCATTATTTAACTCGCACGGTGAACTGCGATTTTTTTTTCTAAAACACCAGAATCGTTGTTTTATGGTCATCTTAGCGCAAATTTTTTTTTTAATAAAAAGTGATAAAATAATCGTATGTACCAAAAAATGGTACCAATAAAAACTACAGTTCGTCCCGCATAAAAATAGAATAAAAGTTATGGCACCCAGAATGTGGTGAAACAGAACAATTTTTTTTTTAACAAATTTATTTTCTATGCAAAAGTAGTAAAATATGAAATAATTTTCTGTTGTCTAAAACCTGGGTGCATCTTATAGTCTGAAACATACGGTAGGTCTTTAGCTCAAAATACTAATATGAAGATATTAACAATTATGACAATTACGATCACAACCATCCCAGGTAAAAATAAAAATTGCGGGGTGATGGACCCCCACCAATCTCTAGAACAAAGCAGCTGAAGTGCCCGTGTGAGCGCTCTGCTGCTTTGTCTCTGTTCGGCTTTTTCCGGAAATAAATGTATCGTGTTCGGACTCAATAAAAAGTTTATGAGCCCGTTCACCGATACATCGGCTTTCCGGAAAAAGCCGAACCAACATAAAGCAGCTGAGCGCTCACACGAGCGCTTCAGCTGCTTCGTTCTAGAGATTGGTGGGGGTCTCAGTGCTCGGACCCCACCAATCCAAACTTCTGACATGTCACTATGACGTCAGAAGTTTGTCAAACGTTTAGCTTACTTTACTTGACAAAGCATTATTTTTATTTCTTTTTTTTATTTTCGCATTCCAAGAGTTATAAAGTTTTTATTTTTCCGTCGACTTAGTCGTATGAGGGTTTGTTTTTTGCCGGTCAAGTTGTATTTTTCAATGGCACCATTTTCACTTTAAAAGCATAAATCACTGCCTGTAATCCTGCATGTAATTCTAAAAAAGCTTTTTTGTTCGAATCATCTACATGTTTGAAGGAAGAATGGAGGTGGTGCAGGTAGTTTAAGGTTCTTTTAGGTCTTTTCTTTTTTTTCCCTCATTGTGATTATGAAATCACTAGATATTTTAGTGCTTTAGAAAATGTCATATTTAACTTTTAATTGCTTCTTAAAAGCTCTAACAATAGATCTACTTAAAGAATAGTTCCGGAGATTGGAACAAAATCTACTCAAGGTTTATGTGTCATAACTGCTGCAATACATTTGTTTGTTAAAGATCCCATGTCTTACCTTTATTTTCTTCATAGACTGCCAGCTTTATTAATTTTTATGAAGCCTAAATTTAAAAAAAAAGTCTTCTTGTTAGTTCCTCTCTCATTGATGCCACTATTGAAGGAGACTTCCTAGAATTTCTCTCTTTTTTTAAAAAACTTTTTTTATTTATTGTTATTTTGTATGTTATAAAACTCTCACAGGGCTTGCAGAGGATGGTGTGAGCCCACTGTGTCACCAAGTGATTTGACGTGGGGCTAAACCGGGGAGTGGAGTCTAAGGGGACCCCATGTATTCACCCTTTAACCCCAGTAAAGGGATTAGGACTTCCCTGCTGGGAAACCCCAGGTCGCTACCCCAGGAGTAGTCTCTCTTGTCGACTGTGCTATTGATTTAGTCAAAACAACAAAACCCTGTCACAATGGTGACAAACGGAAACCATTAGCAACGTTTCCGTCACCATTGAGATCAATGGTGATGCAAACGGAAGCTAAGGTTTCCATTTGCCTTTCTGTTCAGGGGTTCCCCCAAAGGAAACCTCCAACAAAACCCCTCAACGGAAAGTCAGCGCTGTTTTGAACAGGCCCAACGTTCACACTTGCGTTTTATAATCCATTACTCTGATCCGTTTATAAATTAAAATAGCGGATCCGTTAAAAATCACATTGAAATCAATGGGAGTTTTAATTACATCCGTTAGCATCCGTTTGCTTCCGTTATATTAGCGCCAGGGTCCCATTCCGATGTTCCGTCTGGGTTTTCCATCTCAACTGGACCCTGACTGACACAAACGGAAACCATAGGTTTTCGTTTCAATCACCATTTCAATGGTGATGGATCCGGTGCCAATGGTTTCTGTTTGTCTCCATTGTGCAAGGGTTCCCTCGTTTTGATGGAATCAATAGCATAGTCGGATCAAGGGGGTTGTTCAAAATTAGAAAAATATGGCTGCTTTCTTCCAGAAAAAGAACCATACCTGTCCACAGGTTATGTGGGGTATTGCAGCGAGAAGGTAGCCATGTTTTTCTAATCCTGGACAACCTCTTTAAATATACCTGGTCTACAGCTATTCATGTGCTCAACAGCAAACAGTTAACACTCTAATTTCTTAACCATATACAATAAGAAAAACATAGAACTGTTAGAAACATAATATCTAACATGCTAACATGGTTTATCTTTATAACAGGGATATGCCATAGATGTCTATCATCAGAACTCTTTCATCTACTCATTATAGGGGCTGTAAGACATAAGGAAAAAAAAAGGCACCAATCTCGTTCATAGGCTGTGGCTGGTATTGCAAAACATGTCAATGCTTTTTATTCTTCCTTTGAGGTAGTGTGCATTGCACAATATAATCTTTATTTTCCATTGTCACATACCACATTAGTAAAACCACTTTGATGATGTATTTTACAATACATTAAATACATTTGACATTACATTTTGATGGAAGATGCGAACAAAATATTCAGAAATCTCATCACGTGTTAATATAAACTGCTACAGCTATTTGATAGAGAGATACTCTTGAAACTATTTCTCAAACACCTATGTGTTAATGACTTGGTGGGCTCTAAAGGGAAGGAACACTCATAAAATGCAATATATATGGACAATGAAATACCTATTCAATATCTTTTTTTTTTTCCTTCATAAGGAACTAGAAAATTAGAGTAGTAGGTCATAGAAAAAGCATCAGAAAAAGCTTTATAGTAATTGCTTAGTCGCTTTCCAACTACACATCCATGAACTTGGGACACCAAGCTTTCAAATGATATGCACTGTATAGAAGATGATGCACTTCATGGACAAGATGGAATTGTAAGGACGGTATTTTTTTTATAGTGTATAATAATAATATAGAAAGCACTTTACAATTAGTCTATATACTTCATGTTTAACTTTTATGATTTGTCATAAGTTCTAAACACAAAAAGCTTAACGTTGAATCCACTTTTCGATAGTCACAACCATTTTCCTGATTGCATAAAGCAATTATAAGTATAAATATATTCATAAAAATTTTGGTAATATAATATTGTCAGAAGTACCATTGATCAAGTGTCATTGAGTAAGTCAGTATTGACTTCTGCTGACCTTATGGAGACTGCTTGTCCAGATTGTCCGGACCTGCTTTTGTTTGAGTATACAAGGAACACAAAGGTTTATTCATTATTTTTGTGTTGATGTCTGTTCATGTTTTTTTAAAAGCTACTATGCAGGTATTGTTAGGAAACGCCTATTCCTTTAATTATCTCCATGACTACTGCTCTGGCTTCTGGGCAGTTTTGGTTTTTCCTTGAGCCTATCTCTTTTATCTATCTTCCTGCCTATCAGATATGTTTTAGTATTTATACCTGTACTTCTCACTCAGTCTTTGCTTGTGATTTTCCTTACCTTCTGGTGTCTTGATCAAGCTTCTGACTAAACCCCATACCTCTGACTTTTGGACTTCTTGGAATAGTGAACTCGGCTTGTCTCTCATTAATCCCTTGTTTGCTGATTTGGATTATCCGTTCCCGGCTGGCTTTCACCTCTGCTTTACCTGGCATCCACTTGCTTATGGATTTAGTATTTTTATTTAACCTCTGGTTGTTTGGTTTCCTGTTTAGGTTTGCCTGCATTGCATCTCCTATCCAACATTGAACTCTGCTAAAACGACCTGGGTTCTATGCAGCAAAAACCATCCCGCCCTTCGGTGGGCTCTGGCGAATACAACAGAGTAGCCTTAGACTTTGATCAAAGGTTTGGCGGATTTGAGGTTGCGGATTTATATGCTCGCTGTAATGACGGGGTAGGGAGACAGACAGGTGAGCCCTAATCTACCCGCCACTCAGTCCCTGCCTACTTGCACGGCACGTCCTAGGCGACGGCGTACAACTGAGCAACGGTCCCTACGCTCAATAAGTGTATGACAGACCAACAGACAAGGGTACACAGAAGCTAAGGGAAATGGGGCAGTTGCCCACGGCAACACCGTGAGCAACAGGAGTAGTGAATGAGCCAAGTCAAACCAGGAGTGTACGAGGTACCAAACACAGAGCAGGAGCGTAGTCAGTAAAGCCAGGGTCAAAATGAAGCAAGGTCAATAATAATAGCAGAAGCAGCAGAGCCAGGAAACAGGAAAGAATCACAGGCAGAGGACAAGCAGGAAATGAAGGTATAAATAGACCGAGGGCGGGAGCTAGAACCGTCTGGCCAGGCTGTGATAGGTTCTCCCACTCCTGAGCCTACCAGCCTGAGTGGTAGCAAATTGAGTCACTCTATCAGACCTAGGAGCATGTGCAGACTGATTAACCATGGGCGTTGACACAGAAGCTGTGTCTGGGAGAACCTTTACAGTACCCCCTTTTATGAGGGGCCACTGGACCCTTTCTAGGTGGACCTGGCTTATTGGGGAACCGAAGATGGAACCTTCTGAGCAATACCCCAGCGTGAACATCCCGGGCGGGTACCCAAGTCCTCTCCTCAAGCCCGTATCCTCTCCAATGGATCAGGTACTGGATGGAGCCTTGGACCATCCTGCTGTCCACAATCTTGGCCACCTCGAATTCTACCCCTTCAGGGGTGAAAACAGGGACCGGATGTTTCCTCGAGGTAGCCAAGGACGGGGAGCAGCGTTTCAGGAGGGAGGCATGAAACACATCGTGTATTCGAAAAGATGGGGGTAACTCCAGTCGGAAGGAGACAGGGTTAAGGACCTCAATGACCTTGTACTGTCCTATATACCGGGGAGCACATTTTTTTGGACGGGACTTTAAGGAGCAAATTTTTAGAAGACAGCCACACCAGATCCCCGACCACAAACCAGGGGTTAGAAGAACATCTTCTATCTGCCTGAGTATTTTGTATGCTCTGGGACGCCTCTAGGTTCTTCTGAACCTGGGCCCAGACTGTGCATAGTTCCCGATGAACGACATCTACCTCGGGATTGTTGGAACCACCAGGTGAAACGGAAGAGAACCGTTGATTAAACCCAAAATTACAGAAAAAGGGGGAGACCCCTGATGAGTTACTGACCCGGTTATTAAGGGAAAATTTGGCGAGGGAAATGAAGGAGACCCAATCATATTGACAGTCGGAGATAAAACACCTTAAATATTGTTCTAGAGACTGATTAGTCCTCTCAGTTTGGCCATTAGTTTCAGGATGGAAGGCCGAGGAGAAGGACAGATCAATCTCCAACTTTTTACAGAAAGCTCTCCAAAACAATGAAACAAATTGTACCCCTCTGTCAGAAACAATATTGACAGGAACCCCATGGAGACGCAGGATGTGTTTGACAAACAAGGTAGCTAACGTCTTAGCATTGGGTAGTTTCTTGAGGGGCTCAAAGTGGCACATCTTACTGAAGAGGTCTACTACAACCCACACCACCGACTTGCCTTGAGATGGAGGCAGATCGGTGATAAAATCCTTGGAGATATGGGTCCAAGGTCTCTGGGGAATGGGCAAAGAACATAGTAAGCCCGCTGGTCGGGACCTGGGAGTCTTGGACCTAGCACAAATTTCACAAGCGACGACGTAGGCCTTAACGTCTTTAGGCAACCCAGGCCACCAATAGTTTCTGCCAATGAGGTGCTTAGTACCCAGGATGCCTGGATGGCCAGATAGTGCAGAGTCATGATTTTCCCTGAGTACCCTTAGCCGCAAATGCAGGGGAACAAACAGCTTGTTCTCAGGAAGGTTCCCGGGAGCTGAACCTTGATCAGCCGCAATTTTGGAGACTAAGTCAGAATCAACAGAGGAAATGATTATACCTGGGGGCAAAACACAAGCAGGATCTTTCTCCGAAGGAGGGCTGGCCATGAAGCTACGCGACAGTGCATCAGCTTTAATATTTTTAGACCCAGCCCTATAGGTGACCAAAGAGTTGAATCTAGTAAAAACAACGCCCATCGAGCTTGTCTCGGGTTTAGCCTCCGGGCAGATTCTAGGAAAATCAGATTCTTGTGGGCGGTAAGGACCGTTACCTGGTGCCTAGCCCCCTCCAGGAAGTGGCGCCACTCTTCAAATGCCCATTTAATGGCTAAGAGTTCGCGGTTGCCAATGTCATAGTTACTCTCAGTGGGCGAGAACTTCCTGGAGAAGTAGGCACAGGGATGGAAATGGGTGAGGGACCTGGTACCCTGGGACAAGACAGCACCCACTCCCACCTCAGAGGCGTCAACCTCCACGATGAATGGCTCCATTTGGTTAGGCTGAATCAGCACTGGGGCAGAGATAAAGCACTTCTTAAGGATCTCAAAAGCCTGGACCGCCAGTGGAGGAGATCAGCACCTTTGCGAGTAAGATCCGTAAGAGGCATAGTGATGACCAAGAACTTAGCAATAAATCTTCTGTAATACTTAGCAAACCCCAGGAAGCACTGTAACGCCTTCAGGGAGGCAGGTTGGACCCATTCAGCCACAGCCTGAACCTTGGCAGGGTCCATGCGGAATTCATTAGGAGTGAGGATTTGACGCAAAAATGGTATCTCCTGCACCCCAAACACACATTTTTTGGTTTTAGCAAAGAGTTTGTTTTCCCGAAGGGCCTGGAGCACCTTTCTGACATGCTCAATGTGGGAGGACCAGTCCTTGGAAAACAGAAGTATGTCATCAAGGTACACTACAAGATATACCCCAAGGTAGTCCCTTAAAATCTCATTTATGAAATTCTGGAAGACCGCGGGAGCATTACACAACCCAAAGGGCATGACGAGGTATTCAAAATGACCTTCGGGCGTGTTAAACGCAGTCTTCCACTCATCCCCCTCTCTGATGCGGATAAGGTTATAAGCCCCCCCGAAGATCAAACTTAGAGAACCATTGGGCCCCCTGAACCTGATTGAAGAGATCAGGAATCAAAGGAAGGGGATACTGGTTCCTTACAGTGACCTTGTTCAAGTTTCGGTGATCGATGCACGGCCTAAGACCACCATCCTTCTTCCCTACGAAGAAGAAGCCAGCACCTACCGGAGACGTAGAGGGGCGAATGTAACCCTTGGCCAGGCATTCCTGGATATACTCTCTAATGGCTTCACGTTCGGGACAAGAGAGATTAAATATCCTACCCTTAGGGAGCTTAGCTCCTGGTACCAAATCGATTGCGCAATCGTATTCTCTATGAGGAGGTAACACTTCGGAGGCCTCCTTAGAGAAAACATCAGTGAAGTCCTGAATAAACTCAGGTAGAGTGTTCACCTCCTCAGGGAGAGAAATAAAATTAATAGAAAAACATGACGTCATGCATTCATTACCCCATTTGGTAAGATCCCCAGTATTCCAGTTAAACGTGGGATTATGCATCTGGAACCAGGGAAGGCCTAAAACCAAATCGGACGATAATCCCTGCATCACCAGTACAGAGCACTGCTCCAAATGCATGGAGCCAACAATGAGTTCAAAAACAGGGGTATGCTGCGTAAAATAACCATTAGCAAGTGGAGTGGAGTCGATACCCACTACCGGGACAGGTTTAGGCAATTCAATCAATGGCATAGCTAGAGACATAGCAAATTCCACAGACATAATATTAGCAGAAGACCCTGAATCCACGAAGGCACAGCAGGTAGCAGACCTACCCTCAAAGGAGACCTGAAAGGGAAGCAAGATCTTATTAGGTTTCATATTTACGGGAAATACCTGTGCGCCCAAGTGACCTCCCCGATGGTCACTTAGGCGCGGAAGTTCTTCCGGCTACTTATTCTTACGCCTAGGACAGTTGTTCACTTGATGCTTGTCATCCCCACAGTAGAAGCAGGGACCATTCTTCCTGCGGAGCTCTCTACATTGTTGGGGAGACACGGAGGCCCCGAGTTGAATTTGTTCATCAGAGTTTTCCGTGGAAGAACGAAGCAATGGAACCTCGGGAGCCATCATGGGGGAGCCAGAGGAGAAAGCACAAAAACGTTCAAGTCGTCGTTCCCTGAGACAACGGTCAAGACATACCGCTAAAGCCATAACCTGATCTAGAGAGTCTGAAGAGGGATAGCTAACTAACAGGTCTTTCAGGGCGTTCGACAGACCCAATCTAAACTGGCACCTCAAGGCAGGGTCATTCCACCGAGAAGCTACACACCACTTCCTAAAGTCAGAACTGTACTCCTCAACGGGTCTCTTACCCTGACGTAAGGTCACCAGCTGACTCTCGGCAAAGGCAGTCTTGTCAGTCTCGTCATAGATGAGCCCGAGAGCAGAAAAACAAAGATCAACAGCGGAAAGTTCAGGGGCGTCAGGAGCCAAGGAGAAGGCCCATTCTTGGGGGCCATCCTGGTGCCGGGACATAATTATACCCACTCGCTGGCTCTCAGAACCTGAGGAGTGGGGCCTTAGACGGAAATAGAGCCTACAACTCTCCCGAAAGGAGAAAAAAGTCTTCCGGTCCCCTGAGAACCGGTCGTGCAACTTGAGGTGTGGTTCAAGAGGTGAGGTGGGGGGCACTACCAGGGTAGCATCACGCTGGTTGCCCCTCTGAGCCAGGGCTTGGACCTATAGGGAGAGGCCCTGCATTTGCTGAGCCAGTGTCCCAAGTGGGTCCATAGTTGTGTCAGGGACCAGGGTAGAAAAGGTATATGGGCCTGTGATTATGTAATGACGGGGTAGGGAGACAGACAGGTGAGCCCTAATCTACCCACCACTCAGTCCCTGCCTACTTGCACGGCCCGTCCTAGGCGACGGCGTACAACTTGGCGACGGTCCCTACGCTCAATAAGTGTACGACAGACAAACAGACAAGGGTACACAGAAGCTAAAGGAAATGGGGCAGTTGCCCACGGCAACACCGTGATCAACAGGAGTAGTGAACAAGCCGAGTCAAACCAGGAGTGTACGAGGTACCAAACACAGAGCAGGAGCGTAGTCAGTAAAGCCAGGGTCAAATGAAGCAAGGTCAATAATAATAGCAGGAGCAGCAGAGCCAGGAAACAGGAAAGAATCACAGGCAGAGGACAAGCAGGAAATTAAGGTATAAATAGACCGAGGGCGGGAGCTAGAACCGTCTGGCCAGGCTGTGATAGGTTCTCCCACTCCTGAGCCTACCAGCCTGAGTGGTAGCAGATCGAATCACTCTATCAGACCTAGGAGCAGGTGCAGACTGATTAACCACGGGCGTCGACACAGAAGCTGTGTCTGGCAAAACCTTTACACTTGCTCTCTCCCAGCAGTCTCCAGCAGCCTTTGGGGAATCACTCTCCTATCAATTCCATAACAGGTATTGCATGGTATTTTAATATTTATTGTATTTTATCATGGTCATTGATTTATTTTCAATACATTTTACTGAATATTTGAAGAACGGACCCTCCAGAGGGCAACTACCCACTAGAGAGACTCTCCATTCAGAATGAGAGAGGGGGGTCTCAAGGGGGACCGACTTTATTACATGCATATGCCCCAACAAGGCATATGTGAAGGGCTTGTCTAAAGTAGACAACCATTTTAAGTCTGTTAATAAAGACCCCTATTGTTTCAGACTGCTTCTTCTACTAAGCAAACAGATATGTCTCTATTCCTGTGGGGAAATGTACTATTGCCAAATAGGTGGGCATTCTTCCTAATCATTGAGTTTATCATTAGTGGCATTTTTATATTCTATTCTTATTGTTTGTTTAGGCACATTTACAAACCAGGGCATTTCCTAGTATTCTAATGAGAACGGTCCTACAAAGCTCAAATAATTTAGGAACTGTCATTTTTACTGGTGTCAACATCCCATGCAATGACAAGGACAACCACACCATTGGCCACACTATCTAGTTTACCACAAAATTAATACAAGATCTTGCTGGATGTCGGCAATTAAATCCTTAAGAAGGCAAACAATTTGGTCTGACAGTTAAATGGGTTTTACGGGAGTAAAACATTGATGGCCTACCCTTCATTGTTTACACAGGCACATTGACTTGTCCTTTGCATGTGGCTGTGTCTGGTGCTTCAACTATGTCCTATTTAAATGGTAAATAAACTTTCAAAAAACTTCTGACATGTCTAAATGACATGTCAGAAGTTTTAATTGGTAAGGGTCTGAGCACTGAGACCCCCACCCATCACTAAATCGAAGCAGCAGACATGCTCGGGTGAGCACTGTGCCGCTAAGTTTCTGATCGGCTTTTCTCGGATCCGTATAGGCTCAATAAAAGTCTATGAGCCCGTACACCAATTGCTCACCTGACCGCTTCATTTTAGCTATCGGTGTAGGTCTCAGCGTTTGGACGCTCTCCAATCAAGACATCTGACATGTCACTATGACATGTCAGAAGCTTTTTGAAAGTTTAGTCACCCTTTAAGTGAATGGGACCCCCACTAATAAAACATTAAAATGGTTGCACAGTCCCTAAAAATGTATAGCCTATCCTCAGGATAGGCTATCAATATCTGATCGGTCTGGGTCTGACTCCCGGGACCCCCTCCAATCAACTGTTTTGAAGGGGCCACAGCGCTCATCCTTGCACTGCTTCCCCTTTAATTCCTATCTGCTGGTACTGTGAATCGCCGACAAGCTTGTAGGGACAGTTCATAGTACTACAGCCTTGTCCAATTGAAGTGAATAGGAGAAGGCTGTATTAGGGTATGTGCACACGATAACTGCATTTACGTCTGAAATTACGGAGCTGTTTTCAGGAGAAAACAGTTCCTGAATTTCAGACGTAATTGCATGTACTCGCGTTTTGCGGGGCGTCCATTACGGACGTAATTTGGAGCTGTTCTTCATTTGATTCAATGAAAAACGGCTCCAATTACGTCCCAAGAAGTGTCCTGCACTTCTTTGACGAGGCTGTTATTTTACGCGCCGTCTTTTGACAGTGACGCGTAAAATTACAGGTCGTCGGAACTGTACATCGGCAAACCCATTGAAATGAATGGGCAGATGTTTGCCGACGTATTGGAGCCGTGTTTTCAGGCGTAATTTGAGGCGTAAAACGTCTACATTACGCCTGAAAATAAGTCGTTTGAACCCAGCCTAACTGTGCACTGCTGCTACAAGTGTGTCGGCGATTCACAGTACAAGCAGATAAGGAATGAAGCAGAAGCAGCGCTCGTATGAGCACTTGTGGCCCCTTTAAAATAGCTGATCGATGGGGGTGCCGGAAGTCGGACCCAGACCGATCATATTGATGGCTTATCCTGAGGATAGGCCAACATTTTTTAGGGACTGGACAACCCCTTTAATGGCCTATTCTAAAGATAGGCCATCAATATTTTACTCTCAAAAACCACTTTAACCCCTTCCTGCAATTTCACGCACAGTTACGTGATGGGAGATGGTGTTTTCCCTCAATTCCACGTAACTGTACGTGAAACAGATGGAGCTGGCTCAGGAGCTGAGCCAGCGACATCACCGCCGGGTGACAGCTGTATGTTACAGCTGGCACACTGAGGTATCGGCCAGGACCGGAGCTAGCCTCCGATCCGACCGATTAACCCCTCACATGCTGCGTTCAATAGAGATCGCAGTATGTGAGGAGTTTATAGCCACCGGAACCCCAGCAACGTGATCGCTGGGTTGCCGGTGGCTACAAAGGCGATCGGAGGGCTAATACTTACCTCCCGGTCTGCCAGTAACGGAATCCTCCTATGCCCCATCGTCGGCGGGGCCCAAGAGGCTGCCGGTACCATCGGCAAGATGGCGTTGGCTCAGCTTACGGTTCAGAAGCTGTGCCGGCGTCATAAGCAGTGGGTGTCCGCTGTATGTTAGCTAGCTCGGATTCCTGCCATTAACCCCTTCAATGCAGCGATTCAATGCAATCGTTGCATCGAAGTGGTTTGTATGAAATCGGCAGCCTGCCATGCAATGGCAAGGCTGGCGACTGTTACTATGGCAACAGGAGGCCTAACAATGGCTTCCTATCTGCCATTACGGAAGCCATTTAGGCCCCGCCCAGAGGCGGAGCCTGATCGGCTTGCTTTCAGTGAACAACTGAAAGTTCTAATACATTGCACTACATAGGTAGTGCAATGTATTAGTACATCAAACAAACAGCTGGACCTTCAAGTCCCCTAGTGGGACTAAAGAAAAGTGTAAAATAAAAGTGTAAAAAACTTAAAAATAAAAGTTTCAAATAATAACACAAAACACAATAGTCCTTTTTCCCTTATCAAGTCATTTATTATTGAAAAAGAATAATAAAGCCATACATATTTGTAAAGACCATTTATTTGTGCGACTCCGGCCTGTGCAGAAAGGATTGTGTCACAGCGTAACACACATCTATGGATTATTTTATTGTTTTTTTTTACCCCATTATTATACCACCTGACTATGCCCCTTATATACTCCACCCGGCTTACATGTACCCCACATTATAAACGGAAATACCAGTACGACTCAAAACAAAACTACTACAAGCAAAATCCACGCTCCAAAAGCCAAATGGCGCTACCTCCCTTCTGAACCCTACAGTGTGCCCAAACAGCAGTTTACTTCCACATATATGGCATCGCCATACCCGGGAGAACCCTTTTAACAATTTTTGGGGTGTGTGTCTCCAGTGGCACAAACTGGGCGCCACATATTGGCATATCTATGGAAAAAATCCCATTTTCACTCTGCAACATCGAGTGCACACCCATTTCTGCCAATCACCTGTGGGGTTAATATGCTCACTACACCCCTAGGTGAATACCTTGAGGGGTGTAGTTTCTAAAATGTGGTCACTTCTGGGGGAAATACACTGTTTTGGTCCCACAGGGACTTTGCAAATGCGACATAGCGCCCAAAAACCAATCCAGTAAAATCTACAGTGAAGGAAATAAGTATTTGATCCCTTGCTGATTTTGTAAGTTTGCCCACTGTCAAAGACATGAACAGTCTAAATTTTTTAGGCTAGGTTAATTTTACCAGTGAGAGATAGATTATATAAAAAAAAAAAAAGAAAATCACATTGTCAAAATTATATATATTTATTTGTATTGTGCACAGAGAAATAAGTATTTGATCCCTTTGGCAAACAAGACTTAATACTTGGTGGCAAAACCCTTGTTGGCAAGCACAGCAGTCAGAAGTTTTTTGTAGTTGATGATGAGGTTTGCACACATGTTAGATGGAATTTTGGCCCACTCCTCTTTGCAGATCATCTGTAAATCATTAAGATTTCGAGGCTGTCGCTTGGCAACTCGGATCTTCAGCTCCCTCCATAAGTTTTCGATGGGATTAAGGTCTGGAGACTGGCTAGGCCACTCCATGACCTTAATGTGCTTCTTTTTGAGCCACTCCTTTGTTGCCTTGGCTGTATGTTTCGGGTCATTGTCGTGCTGGAAGACCCAGCCACGAGACATTTTTAATGTCCTGGTGGAGGGAAGGAGGTTGTCACTCAGGATTTGACGGTACATGGCTCCATCCATTCTCCCATTGATGCAGTGAAGTAGTCCTGTGCCCTTAGCAGAGAAACACCCCCAAAACATAATGTTTCCACCTCCATGCTTGACAGTGGGGACGGTGTTTTTTGGGTCATAGGCAGCATTTCTCTTCCTCCAAACACGGCGAGTTGAGTTAATGCCAAAGAGCTCAATTTTAGTCTCATCTGACCACAGCACCTTCTCCCAATCACTCTCAGAATCATCCACATGTTCATTTGCAAACTTCAGACTGGCCTGTACATGTGCCTTCTTGAGCAGGGGACCTTGCGGGCATTGCAGGATTTTAATCCACTACGGCGTAATGTGTTACCAATGGTTTTCTTGGTGACTGTGGTCCCAGCTGCCATGAGATCATTAACAAGTTCCCCCCGTGTAGTTTTCGGCTGAGCTCTAACCTTCCTCAGGATCAAGGATACCCCACGAGATGAGATTTTGCATGGAGCCCCAGATCGATGTATATTAAGAGTCATTTTGTATCTCTTCCATTTTCTTACTATTGCACCAACAGTTGTCTCCTTCTCACCCAGCATCTTACTTATGGTTTTGAAGCCCATTTCAGCCTTGTGCAGGTCTATGATCTTGTCCCTGACATCCTTAGAAAGCTCTTTGGTCTTGCCCATGTTGTAGAGGTTAGAGTCAGACTGATTAATTGAGCCTGTGGATAGGAGTCTTTTTTACAGGTGACCATTTAAGACAGCTGTCTTTAATGCAGGCACCAAGTTGATTTGGAGCGTGTAACTGGTCTGGAGGAGGCTGAACTCTTAATGGTTGGTAGGGGATCAAATACTAATTTCCCTGTGCACAATGCAAATAAATATATATAATTTTGACTATGTGATTTTCCCTTTTTTTTTTTTTTTTATATAATCTATCTCTCACTGGTAAAATTAACCTAGCCTAAAAATTCTAGACTGTTCATGTCTTTGACAGTGGGCAAACTTACAAAATCAGCAAGGGATCAAATACTTATTTCCTTCAATGTATACTCCAAAAGCCAAATGGTGCTCCTTCCCTTCTGAGCCCTACTCTGTCAACATATGTGGTGTTGCCGTACACAGGAGAAGTTGCTTTACAAGTGTTGGGGGGGTGCTTTTTTTCATTTATTTGTTGAGAAAATGAAACATTTTCAGCTAAAACTACGTCTTATTGAAGAAAAAGGATTTTTTTTTATTTTCACTGCCTAATTCTAATAAAATCTATGAAACACCTGTGGGGTCAAAATGATCACTACACCCCTAGATGAATTCCTCAAGGGGTGTAGTTTCGTGAATCGAGTCACTTTTGGAGAGTTTCCACTGTACTGGTACCTTAGGAGCTTTGCAAAAGTGACATGGTGTCAAGAAACCAATCTAGCAAAATCTGTGCTCCAAAAGCCAAATGGCGCTCCTTCTCTTCTGATCCTTGCCGTGTGCCCAAACAGCAGTTTATGACCACAAATGGGGTATTGCCGTACTCCAGAGAAGTTGCTTTACAAATGTTGGAGTTCTTTTATTCCTTTATTTGTTGAGAAAAGAAAAAATGTTGAGCTAAAGCTATGTCTTATTGGAAAAAAATGATTTTTTTTTATCTTCCCTGCTCAATTCTAATAAAATCTATGAAACCCCTGTGGGTTCAAAATGCTCACTACACCCCTAGATGGATTTTTCAAGTGGAGTAGTTTCCTAAATGGAGTCACTTTTTTTGTGTTTTTACTGTTTTGGTCCCTTAGGGGCTTTGCAAATGCGACGTGGTCTCCGCAAACCATTCCTGCTAAATTTGAGCTCCAAAAGTCAAATGGCGCACTTTCCCTTCTAAGCCCTGCCGTGTGTCCAAATAGCCGTTTATGACCACATGTAGGGTATTTTTTTACTCGGGAGAAATTGCTTTACAAAAGTAGTGGTGCATTTTCTCCTTTTAGTCCTTGTGGAAATTAGAAAAAATTAGCTAATCCTACATTTTCTTTGAAAGAATGTAGATTTTCATTTTCACGGCCTACTTCCAATAATTTATGCAAAAAACCTGCTGGGACAAAATGCTCACTATAGCCCTAGATCATTTCCTCAAGGGGTATAGTTTCCAAAATGGGGTCACTTTTGGGGGATTTCCACTGTTTTGGAGCCGCAAGAGCCTTTCAGACCCGACATGGTGCCTAAAATATTTTCTAATAAAAAGGAGGCCCCAAAATCCTCTAGGTGTTCCTTTGTTCCTGAGGCCTGTGCTTCAGTCAATAAGTGCACTAGGGCCACATGTGGGGTATTTCTAAAAATGGCAGAATCTGGGCAATAGATATTGAGTTGCGTTTCCATGGTAAAACTTTCTGTGTTACAAAAACAATAGATGAAAAATTTCTGCAAAAAAAAAAAGAAATGTGAAAATGTCACATCTACTTTGCCTTAATTCCTGTGAAACATCTAAAGGGTTAAGAAACTTTCTAAATGCTGTTTTGAATACTTTGAGGGGTGAAGTTTTAAAAATGGGGTGACTTATGGAGGGTTTCTAATATATAAGGCCCGAAAATCCACTTCACAACGGAACTGGTCCCTGTAAAAATAGCCTTTTGAAATTTTCTTGAAAATGTGAGAAATTGCTGCTAAAGTTCTAAGCCTTGTGATGTCATAGAAAAATAAAAGGATGTTCTAAAAACAATGCCAATCTTAACCCCTTAGTGACCAGCCTGTTTTAGGCCCTAATGACCACGCTATTTTGTTTTCGTTTTTCTATAGTCGCATTTAAAGAGCTATAATTTTTTTATTTTTCCGTCGACATAGCTGTATGAGGACTTGTTTTCTGCAGGATTAGTTGTACTTTTTAATAGCACCATTTTAGGGTACATATAATTTTTTTTATTAACTTTTATTAACTTTTTTGTGGGGATTATAAAAAACCCTGAAATTCCACCATTGTTCTATGCATTTTAAATTGACGCCGTTCACTGTGCAGCATAAATAACATGTTACCTTTATTTTATGGGTCGGTACGATTACGACGATACCACATATGTAGAGGTTTTTTATGTTTTACGACTTTTGCACAATAAAAACACTTTTGAACTAAAATTATTTGTTTTTGCATCGTCGCATTCCAAGAGCCGTAATTTTTTTATTTTTCCATCAATGTAGTGATTTTTTTGGGCTTGTTTTTTGTGGTACGAGACGTAGTTTTCTTTGGTACTATTTTGGGGTGCATGGGACTTATTGATTAATTTTTATTATGACTTTTTTGGGGGGCAATGGAAAAAAATTGCAATTTTGCCATGGTTTTTTGCGCTTTTTTTTTACGGTGTTCACATTGCGGTTTAATTTACATATTAACTTTATTAATTGAGTCATTATGGTTGCGGCGATACCATATATGTGTACTTTTATTTATTTTTTACACTTTTACTAAATAAAACCACTTTTTATGGAAAAAAATGGTTTTATTTATTTATTTACTGTAATTTTTATTAATAATCTTTATTTCACATTAATTACTTATTTTTATAGTCCTACTAGGGGACTTTACTATGTGATCTTCAGATCGCTGCTATAATGCTTTGGTATACTTCGTATGCCAGAGCATTATTGCCTGTCAGTGTAAATCTGACAGGCAATTTATTAGGACGTGCCTCCGGCACGTCCTAACAGGCATATGTCCAGGGCAGACCTGGGGGCTTTATTAGGCCCCTGGCTGCCATGACATCCCATCGGAGACACGCGATTGCATTTGCGGGCCGCCGATGGGTGACAGAGGGAGCTCACTCCCTCTGTAAACAAGTTAAATGCCGCGGTCGCTGTTGACGGCGGCATTTAACGGGTTAAACGGCCGCGATCGAAGTAAACTTTGATCGCCGGTGTTGGAGCAGCGGCCTGGCTGTCATCAGACAGCCGAGCCCCGGTTCCAGCCTGCACATGACGCCCGTGCAGGACTTAGACTGGGTCACCGTGAAATGGCAGCGGCCTAGCCTAAGGCCCCTTAGTGACCGCCGTGAAAAGACGTATTGGTGGTCACTAAGGGGTTAAGTAGACATATGGGTGATGTTAATTAGCAACAATTTTGTGTGGTATTACTATCTGTCTTACAAGCAGATACATATAAATTTAGAAAAATTCAAATTTTTGCAATTTTTCGCTAAATTTTGGTGTTATTCACAATTAAATACTTAATGTATCGAGCAAATTTTGCCAGTAACATAAAGTCCAATGTGTCACGAGAAAACAATCTCGGAATCGCTTGGATAGGTAAAAGAATTCCGAAGTTATTACCACATAAAGTGAAACATGTCAGATTTGAAAAAATTGGCTGCATCCTGAAGGCCAAAACAGGCTGCGTCCTGAAGGGGTTAACTTGTTATGGATGCGGTCTATTTTGGACTTCGGGACGCAGCTCCATTATTCAAATCCGATGTGTCACTTTATGTCATAAAAACGTTGTAATGCTTTTACTCATCCAAGCAATTCTGAGCTAGTTTTTTGTCAATACACATTGTACTTTGTTTTGGCAGTACATTTATTAAAAAAATCTAAAATTTACTGAAAATTGTGAAAAGTGAATTGTTTTCAAAATGTTTACTCCTCTACTAATAAGACAGCAGAGATAACACACAACAATAATTAATATCTACCATTTGTCTACTTTATGTTGGCATCAATTTTTTAAAAGTTATTTATTTATTTATTTATTTATTTTTAACGTTAGAAGCTTTGAAGCAATTTTTTTTTTTTTAGGAACCAATTTAGTTTTAAAGTAGCTTTGAGGTACCTACATATTAGAAACCCCTCATAAATCACTCCATTTTATATACTGCACCCCTCAAAGCATTCAAAACAGCATTTTGGAAGTCTCTTAACCCTTTAGATTTCACAGGAAAGTGGAGTTGAAATTACATTTTTATTTTTGCAGATATTCAATATTATTCCATTTGTTTCTGTAGCACAATAGGCGTTAACAAAAAAAATGCAACATAATATTTATTTCCCTGATCCTGCAGTTTTTAGAAATATCCTATATATGGCCCCACTGTACTACTTGACTCCAACAAAGGTCTCAGAACTGAAGGAGCACATTGTGGATCTCTTTAGGCTGTTTTCCAGGCACCACTATAGGTCTACATTTTGGAAATTAAAGTCCTCAAAGAATTCATCTAGTTCGGTAGTTTTGACCCCACAGGTGTTTCATAAAATATATGAAAATCTGACCGTAAAAAATGGAAAAATATATTTTTTCCATTAATATGTGATTTTAGCTAAATGTATTTACATTTTTTCAAGGAAAATAGAAGAAAAACAACCCCACAATTTGTTTTGCAATTTCTCAATACCCTATATGTGGTCCTAAACTGTGGTTTGGGCACTCGGCAGGGGCGGTTTTGACACACTGCCAGGCTCGGAAGGACCACAATTTGGTCTTTGGAGTGCGGATTTGTTTTGTTTGGGGTTGTATTGGTAATTCAATTTATAATGTGGGGGCATATGTAAGCTGTGCGGAGTACATCAGTGCATAATATGGTGGTATATTGATGGGGTAAAAAATAATAATTATTAATCCATAAATGTGTGGTGTGCTATGAAGCAATCCTTTATGACCATTCCAGGATTTACAGGGCAGATGTCGCACTGATAAATTGTGTACTTTCTTATCCCCCCTTTTCCAACACACTCTGCACCTTTTCTGTGTCCTTCACTTTTTGCAGTTTGGGGAACTTTGCTGGGAAAGTGTTACTCTGGTACAATATGGACGGAGATGATGTTTTGGGGCAGACGTGCTTGGGCCCTCTGCTTCCTGCTTCCCAAAAAAAACCTCTTGAAACTGAAGGAATGCTACCATCTGGCCTGCACATCAGGATTACACATAAGCATTATACAATACCATCTCTACCGTTTGCTCGGACACGGGATATAGCTATACGTTAAATCGGGGTGTAACGTCGGTGGCAGGTACCGCTCCTGCTGGCAGCTACCTGCCCAGAGGACGCACACCCTCCTGCCGGCATCCTGGCTCCTCTCCTGATGTAGCAACTAGCGCTTCTACTGTATCTCCCATGGCCCCGCTCCTCCTGCTCGCTGCTTCATGTTCCATAGGGTCAGTGCGCATTCACAATGCTCCCTAACCAACTTCTGATGTTCTGGGCTTATTTAAGGAAGCTCCTCTGGTCACCTGGTGCCTGAGTAGTCTCCCCTCAGCGCAGGGTGAATACCGGGGAGTCTACTTAGACAACGCCCTTAGAGGTGTCCCTAATTCAAACTGGTTGAGTTGTACAGTGGGTCCACATCCCGCTAGTCTTTAACCGGGTATTGTATAATACAGGGGCGTCGCTAGCACCGGGCCTTCGTGGGCCAAAGATCGTGGCGACTGCCACTTTTGGGTTGCAGCGGTCGCAATTGCGACCGGGCCGCGGCCGCCCGCACCGCATCTATAAAAGTTACTATAGTAACTGGTGCCTATATAATAAAATACACGGGCTCATGTTACTATAGTAAGGACACACACTTATCGCACGTTGCCGATAATTTCCCTGTGTAAACAGGGCAGTAATCAGCATATGAAAGAGCAAATGCTTGTTCATCTGCTGATCTTATCGTTTTAAAAAAGTATTGTTGTCGGCAGCACATCTCCCTGTGTAATTAGGGAGACACGCTGCCAACTTGATAATAATGTATGGGGACGAGTGATCGGAGTAACGACCGCTCGTCCCTATCCATAGCTCCTTGTGACAGGAGCAAACGAGCACCGATCAACGATGTCTCTTGGCAGCTATGCCTGCTGGTGGAGGTAGTGCGCTGGCATTAATGTACCCCCCTTATGCCCCCTCTTCTTAGGTCTGGAGTGGAGAAGGATGGAGCTTTGACGTCTTCATGAACAGTGTCTTCCCAATCCACTTCCTCAGAGTCAAAGATGTGCTCAGAGTCATCAGAACCAATACCTTCCTAATCCACTTCCGCAGAGTCTGGAATGTCCTCAAATTCAGACTCAGCTTCGGATCCCCAAGAAGCAGGACAGACTTGGAGTAAGTTTGCGTATCTCTCTGTCTTCTCTATTCATGAGAAGGGTGCAACAGGTGGAGGGAGGAAGATCAGGTACTGGCAAAAGAGACAGGGAACTGGCAGGCTCAGATGCAGCAGAATTATTTTGGGTACTGGGATCACAGGCTGACACAACATCAAGAACTTCCTCGGACCGCTTTCTCCTGGGCACTAGAAAAAATGTCTCATCTGAAGGCGCGGTCTTAACCAGCAGGGGCACCACAGAAACCACATGAGAGGAAACAGTGAAGTGTTGAGACTTTAGCAAAGAATCAGTAGACTCGGCAGACTAAGCAGGTAGACTGGTCAATTTCTGTTGAACTGAAGACAGGGATGCGGAATGAACTTTAGTGAGAGATCTGGATAGACAGCGAGGTCCCCACTGGAGAATATTTCCTAAGTCCCAATCAATAAGTGGGGAGTGCATACGAAGCCAGGGTAACCCCAAGAGCAGAGGATAGACAGAATCAGGCAGGACGTACAGGGAGATCTTCTCCAATTGAAAAGCCCCCACTTGAAATTCTAGCGATGCAGTTACAAATTGGACTGTTTCCCGGAGAGGTCATCCATTGACAGAGGTCATCAGGGAATGTCTCTGCAAACGCACAGTAGGTATCTGGTGAGTCCAAGAAAGCCTTTACAGGAAAATGGGTTTTATCAGAAGACAGGGTTACAGGAACAGATAGCTTTGGAGAGGGATCTTCTTCGCCTAGAGTTGAGACTTTCACAATCCCTAGCTGCTGGGAGCCCAGCTTAAGGGGACTATTGCAGGCATGGTGCTCCTTGCCAACACAATAGAGATACAGGTTGTCATTGCGCTTACACTGCTGTTCCTCAGGAGAGGGTTTCAGTCTCAACTTGCATGGGTTCATTAGGGACTACAGGAGACGGGACTAAAAAAAAGAGTCTTGAAATGAGGATACCACCCGTGTTTCTCTTTAATTTTAGGTCCCTTTAAGATGTTCCCTGATGCGCTGGTCAATACAGATAGCCAGAGCATCCAGGGTATAAGGAATTTAATTGCCTGTTAGTTTGTCTGTCATTTGACCAGCATGACCCTCCCAGAATGCAGCTACCTGGGCTTCATTGTTCCTGGCAAATTCAGTAGCCAACGTGCGGAACTGTATAGTGTACTGGCCTACAGACATATTTTAGAGGTGTAGACTGAGTAGGGTTGATGCAGCAGAGGAGACATGTCCTGGTTCTCCAAAAATAGCACAAAAGGTGGCTAGGAAAGTTTGCAGGTTTGTGGTTACAGGGTCATCTCATTCCCAGAAGGGGTTTACCAAGTCCAAAGCTTCACCAGATAGCAGAGACACATTGAAAGCCACTTGGTCAGAAAGGAACAGGTGTGCATGCAGGTAAAGTGGATTTTACACTGATTCAGGAACAATCGGCAGGATTTTGCGCTCCCATCATAACAAGGAGGCAGAGGCAATGGAATACTAGAACTGCTGCAGTGCGAAAAAGGTGCAAGTTGTTGCACAGGCTGCAACCTGTAGAGTTCCTGACAGGAGTTTCGCCATGTTGTCCAGACGATCAGAGATAATATTGACAGGTTGCATAAGCTGGTCCTGGCGGACACTCTATTGAGAGAGTTCATTGAAGAGCTCTTGCATGCCAGGCTTCTGGATGCCAGCGGGGTTCATATCCTGAGCAAACTGTAACAATCAGTGGGTTTGGACCCATCATGTCGCCTAACTGGTTTTACTTTGGGCCGCTTCTGAGGCCGTTGTCTAAGTGGTCCCCTGGATTTCACCCTTTAAGCCCTGTACGGAGTTCTGAACTTCGCTGCACTGGACCCCCAGATCGCTACCTCTGGGAATGGTCCTGGTGTAGATGACAGCTCAACTGAGAGGTGTAGAGACACCAGTTGCAGGCAGACAGGAACGAGGTCAAAATACACCTTAGAACCTATCCACAGGGTATATACATGTGTCATTTTACATAGTTATTTCCCCATGTAACACGAATATGATCTTCTTTTGTGTTATAACAACATTTTTTATTTTTGTGACATTATTTCACTTGATATTATTTACGCACTACAAAACTCCTTTTTTATAGTTTGATATGTGCATGTATTCTAACAAATTTATCCATGTATTGAAAGACACTGGAAAATTTGGATAATGGGACAATTGTTATTTCATTATATGTATTTAATTACACATGTCATCATTGTGTTGTTTACAAATGTACCACACATTCTTAGATTTGGTTATATGTAACCTTAGATCTAGGTATAGTTGTACTATACAAAACTGACAATTAGTAATGTTATAAGAACAAACAAATGTATAGGATATTGTGGTGATATGACTTATCTGTACATTTCTGTAGTAATACATACGCAATACTTCTCCTCCAGCACGTAGATCAAAATGCTGTGAGCACTATTTACTAAAACACGCACTTGTTATAACATAGACATGTAGAGAGATTTCGAAATGAATAGAAGTACGCACCTGTGTCAAGTGCGCATGCGCAGACATCCATGGCGATTCACTATGAGCCGGTATCTGTAATACACACGTGATGGTGATGCGTTGCGATGATGCAATCACGCACGCACTCCACGTGTCATATGACGCCCATATCAAGTGTTGAGCTGCCATGGACAATAGCGGTCATGACACCGACGAATGACAGAGAGGTTTCAGGTAATAACATTCTGCAGATGAGCAGAACATCTTACAATTGGTTAGCATATGGGGTAAATAGGAAGTAGAAACTAGCAAGTGCCACCCCCAGATGAAGGCGGAAGCCGAAATGCGCGTCGGGGCAGGTCGCCATCTTTGAGACACAGCAAACATGGGTCAGTAGTCCACCATTTAGTCTAGGTCGTCCATTGTTTGCACTTAGCGCTTTATGATATGGAGTATAATGGAATAGTGGTAGGGGGGTTTCTATTTGTTTTCCTGTGGAGGCTGGTAATAGTGTAGTTCTCAAATCTCAACAACTACACAAATAAACGGTTTAATATTCACATTGCACTACGCACTTTGTCATGACATTATATACCAACGTATATGTGGACATATGATTGTTATGTGAACCCTCTCACGATAATTGTCTCATCTTTTGGCGGTCCTTTTTCTGTCATCTATGGTGATTCATTTTTAAACAGCTCATGTACTCATTTTTGTGAAATAAAATGTATGTTTTATCTTTTGACTTATAGACTCCATGTTCTCTCTTTTGGTGCAAGCTAGGAACCTTACTAGATAGTACGCCGGCAAGCTCAGAGTGCTGGCGTTACATTAGACTTGCTCGGACAAGTATCTTTTTGTGCTCCATAAATTTGTAACCTGAAACTCACATGCATCCTCAGTTCTTCTAAATAACAATCGCTGTGAACTATGGATTTGTTTAATTTGTTCTAATTTGCACAATTCTATACTGGACTTTTTTTTTTTTTTTTTAAAAGGTTTTGTCCGGTTTCAGCAAATTAATGGTATTATTTTTATAATTAAAAGTTATACAATTTTCCAATATACTATCTGCATTAATTCCTCATGGTTTTCAAGATCTCTGCTTTTTGTTACTCAGTAGGAACATTCATAGTTTACTTCCAGTTGATAACATGGTCATGTTCACACAGGTGCACTGCTTGTTACAGTTACAGTATGTGTATCAGAGCTGTGTCTTCTAATGATTCCTGCACCCGTGTGTCCATCACATGACCATGAAAATAATGTTATTCACTGTAGGAAAACAATGAATGTTCCTACCGAATAACAACAAGCAGAAATTTCAAAAACCATGAGGAACTAAGACATAACTCAGAGGAAGAAAATAATAATTATATATTTAATCTCTATGTCTCCAGTTCTAGTAGGTTTGACATAGCCTGATAATTCTATGGATATTTTCTCCACTGCACCAACTTAGCTATGAATATTTGACATATATATATGTGGTAAGACAAAGGCATATAAATGTAATAAACTGTAAACTGTAATACATTTTATCCTTTTAAAGTAAAAATATCAACATAATATACTGTATTTCTTATATTATAGTCCTTGAGTGGGTTCTGAAAAGACCATTTTATGTTGTCAATGTGCATTACATCATCTTTTATTGAACAAAAAGCTTCACCATCAGCAAATAATGTTCCATGATTTACAATACAGAACACAGCAGAATGATTCGTTACAAATTTATAAGAATCAATATGAATATGGATTTTGTATGCTTTTAGAACATTGGTCTATTAATCTGTTGCCTGTTATGGCTCAATTTACTGATCTCGCACTATTTGTATTATATTAAATGTATTGGATGTTACAATTTTAAGTACATGAAAACCTTATGTGAGCTAGCGTTATACCTTTTATATATACAAAAGTAGTAGGAAAGCAGCACACTGATGCAAAACATAATCCGGGTGCAGGCCCTTGGCTGCCAATCCAGCATTCAGATGGTACATAGAAGGTAAGGTAATAGCAGCCTCCAGCAGGTTAGCAGGTTTAGTGAAAGAGGTGGACTTTATTCATCTTCCAACTTTTTAGCTCACTTAATGGAGCCTTTTTCAAGCACTACTTGGTAGTGCTTGAAAAAGGCTATTAATTGAACTGAAACGTTGCAAGGTGAATAAAGTCCACCTCTTTCACTAAACCTGCTAGAGTGCTGCCATTCTTCTTACATAGTGACGTGTTACATAGTGACATGTCAGAAGTTTGGATTGGTGGGGGTCCGAGCACTGAGACCCCCACCAATCACTAGAACGAAGCAGCTGAAGCACTCGTGTGAGCGCTCTGCTGCTTTGTTTCTGTTCAGCTTTTTCCAGAAAGCCGATGTATAAGAGTACGGGCTCATAGACTGTGTATTGAGTCCATACTCCGATACATTTATTTCCGGAAAAAGTCGAACAGACACGAGGCAGCTGAGCGCTCATACGAGCACTTCAGCTGCTTCATTCTAGCGATTGGTGGGGGGTCTCCGTGCTCGGACCCCCACCAATCCAAACTTCTGACATATCTCTACGACATGTCAGAAGTTTATTGAACGTTTAGCTACACTTTAAGGAGTTTAGATAATAGCATCATACAGTACATAATTTGTAATATCATACACTTCCCAAATAATTTCTCCAAATAGTACTTAAATAATACCACCATACAGATATAGCAACCGGCAACGTGACAAACAGCACGCTACTCTATTTACGTAGGGCACCATTCTAATAGTAAGTGTATTAGAATGGCATGCTATTTAAATAGCATAGCTCGAAGTGGTGCCCTACATCAATGGCGTATCATGCTATGAATCCCTATATAAATAGAGTAGAATGCTGCTGGTTATGTTGGCGCTTGCTATATCTGTAAATAACTAAAATAAAACCAGCATACAATACCACCATAAAATACATATAATAATAACACTGTCCATATAAAACGGCTCTAAAGTTACTAATTACACCATCAATTAGCCCACACAGCTCAATATGTTTTTGTGCTAGAAGTACTGCAGACCTATCACTATAATATGATACCCTTAAAAAGTTCAGAATGTTATGGTGACAGATCCACTTTAAAAAAGTGAATTTTTATAATAAATTCCTCCTCTTCTCATTTTTTTTAATTATTATTATTATTATGCTGCCTAATTTCTACATATTTTCTCCCCGAGATCTATCCATCTATCTATCTATCTATCTATCTATCTATCTATCTATCTATCTATCTATCTATCTATCTATCTATCTATCTATCTATCTATCTATCTATCTATCTATCTCTCTCTCTCTCTCTCTCTCTCTCTCTCTTTCTATCTATCTATCTATCTATCTATCTATCTATCTATCTATCTATCTATCTATCTATCTATCTATCTATCTATCTATCTATCTATCTATCTATCTATCTATCATGTATCTATCTATCTATCTATCTATCTATCTATCTATCTATCTATCTATCTATCTATCTATCTATCTATCTATCTATCTATCTATCTATCTATCTATCTATCTATCTATCTATCGATGAATAGTGAATTAGCTTGTCTGCGTATCTCTCTCTCTCACCTGCTGGCCAGCAAACCTTTGTCTCTGTCCACTATTATTTCTACAGGCAAACTGATTTAGCATTCTCTGATCACACAGCATTACCTGCATGTGACTAAACCTGAACGGAGGATGTGCTGGGTTTATATAGGATGCACTTGATTAATGCCAGGTGAAGCAGAGCTGCAGCCACACAACGTATATGTATTTTTCTTTTGTATGATTTGGTTATGTGTATAGAGATTGTAAGCTCCTGTTCATTTTAAAAGGAGACAAGAAGTCTGGGGCTTCCCCAGAGCCGTAGTCCCGGGCAGAGCGCTAGTACAGGCTCTGCTCCGGGACTCTGTGGAATTCCCTGACATCACTGCCCATATATGGACAGTGTGTCAGGGTCTTGCCCAGAGCGGAGCAGAGCGCTGGTGTCGGCTCTGCTCCGGGACTCTGTGGAATTCCCTGACATCGCTGTCCACATATGAACAGCGATGTCTGGGGCTTCCCCAGAGCCGGAGTCCCGGGCAGAGCGCTAGTACAGGCTCTGCTCCGGGACTCTGTGGAATTCCCTGACATCACTGCCCATATATGGTCAGTGTGTCAGGGTCTTCCCCAGAGCGGAGTCCCGGGCAGAGCGCTATTATCGGCTCTGCTCCGGGACTCTGGGGAAGCCTCTGACATTGCTGTCCATGCATCGACAATGATGTCAGGGGCTTCCCCAGAGCAGTAGTCCCAGTGATGTCAGGAGCACAGCTGGAGTCCCAGGAAGAGCCTACTAGCGCTCCGCCTGGGACTCCAGCTCTGGGGTTGCCCCTGACATCTCTGTCCATACATGGACAGTGATGTCAGGAGCAGAGCTGGAATCCCAGGCAGAGTGCCAGAAGCGGCTCTGCTCGGGACTCCAGCTCTGGGCAAGCCCCTGACATCACTGTGGCAGCATCTGCAGAGGGCACTGTGGCAGCATCTACAGAGGGCACTGTGGCAGAATGTACAGAGGGCACTGTGGCAGCATCTACAGAGGGCACTGTGGCAGCATCTACAGAGGGTACTGTGGCAGCCTCTACAGAGGGCACTGTGGCAGCCTCTACAGAGGGCACTGTGGCAGCCTCTACAGAGGGCACTGTGGCAGCCTCTACAGAGGGCACAGTGGCAGCCTCTACAGAGGGCACAGTGGCAGCCTCTACAGAGGGCACTGTGGCAGCCTCTACAGAGGGCACTGTGGCAGCCTTTACAGAGGGCACTCTGGCAGCCTCTACAGAGGGCACTGTCCTCTACAGAGGGCACTGTGGCAGCCTCTACAGAGGGCACTGTGGCAGCCTCTACAGAGGGCACTGTGGCAGCCTCTACAGAGGGCACTGTGGCAGCCTCTACAGAGGGCACTGTGGCAGCATCTACAGAGGGCACTGTGGCATTATCTACAAGTGTGTGAATGGCAGTATCTGAAGAGGACACTGGCATTATCTAGGGGTGTGTTGCATTATCTACAGAGGGCACTGTGGCCTTATTTACAGAGGGCACTGTGGCCTTATCTACAGAGGACACTGTGGCCTTATCTAGGGGTGTGTTGCATTATCTACAGAGGGCACAGCGGCAGCATCCACAGAGGGCACTGCGGCAGCATCCACAGAGGGCACTGCGGCACTATCTAAAAAGGGGCTGCCCAATCTTGACATGTGTGCTAACTGAGCCGCCGGACAGCATTTAGCGACACTTAAACTGGAAAGCTGGATTGTTGAAATAGGCACGTGGAGAAATATCTCAAATTTTAAACCTAGCGGTATTATTATAGTAATGTAGTATTATTATTCTAGTAATATAGTGTTATAGTAGTTCAAATAACTAATTGATTAACAATAATTTTGTATTGTATCAAATTTGAAAGTAATGCGGCCCGTCAACTTCCCATTTTTTCTATATGCGGCCCACTTACCCGGCCGAGTTTGAGACCCCTGATCTAGAGTATATATATACATACATACATACACACACACACACACACACACACACACACACACACACACACACACACACACACACACACACACACACACACACACATAAAGTTAACAAGATCATTAGCAAACAGCAGATCTGAATGAATCATTTCCGGCATGAGGTATACTTCCATTTGTTGGCTACAAATAATATAACACTATTATTATCTATATTGATGTTCCAATTGACAGACTGTACAGAGCAGTTGCTACGTTGACTAGATTTTGTAATATTACTCTTTGAGAATTATATTTTAGTGTCTCACTCCTCCCCTCTCATTGCCAAATAAAGTGAATGCATTACTACCTATATTATAATATCTTTTATTTTGAGAATGCTCCAAATAAACTATAAGAATTAAATTTTCAATGCAATTTTGGATGGTTGCCTCAAAGAGCTTTCACTGTATTTGATAACGCAATATAAAATAGCTGGGCATGTGGTAATCATCTGATCAACGTGGCGGCTTTATATGAAAAAAGGGGTTATTTTCTGAAACCCTTTAAATATTTTTTATACTTGGGAACACAGACTGTTGCAGCTCTAATTTTAACCCCCAAATAACTTGCGTGCGTCAGTTTCTATGGTAATTGTCTCACAACCTTTTTTCACTTCATGTCTCTATTATTGATATATTTGTCACTCGATGATGGCATTAAAACTTATGAAAGCTGGATGTACATGGATTTGAAAGTCCATGACACAATTATATAACCTTGGTTTTTCTATTTTCTTCTATCTATAATGATAATTGTGTTAATGAAACGAAAATTAGAAAGACAGACAATATAGCCAAAACAGAAGGATAGAAATGTTGAAATGGCTAAATAAGAATAACAAATGCTATAACAAAAGTCAGTCATATTTGCATGAATATTAATTAGTATTGTGTCTTACTTCTTTTACAATAGAAAATAGAAACTCACATGTGAGTTTTCAAAGCAACATTAGGGCACATGAACATGGCCATATTACGGCTCCGTAGAACCGACAGGTCGTATGGAGCTACGTATAATACAGTGCCTATACAAGTGTATCGGCCCTTACTGTGCGTCCATATGTCTACAATTTCATATGGAGGCATACATAGGCTTTTTTTGTTGGATTCTATGCGATTCGGACAGAAACAAATCACGGCATATTCCATTGGACTCTGTACATATGGAGTTTATCTCCCCTTAAAGCATTGCTTCTAGAGGAGAATAACTTTGTACGTACGGCTCTCGATGATGCCTGTACAACTGCACATGGACTGTAAAGGATCTGCCAGGCACAGCTTCGGGGTTAACTCCCTTAATTAATCAGTCAGCACCTGAATCTACATCCCTGAGACTGACTCCAGCTTCCACCACTCAGGCTGGCAGGCTTAGGAGTGGGAGAGCCTATCGCAGCCTGGCCAGACTCAGCTAGCTCCCGCCCTCTGTCTATTTATACCTGCATTTCCTGTTCCTCCTTGCTTGTTATTCTTTTTCGTATGGTTTCCTGGCCCAGCTACAGCTCCTTCTATTTTGTTCCTGCTCCATACAGACCCTGGCTTACTGACTACTCTTCTGCTCTTCGTTTGGTACCTCGCACACTCCTGGCTTGACTCGGCTCGTTCACCACTCTGGTTACTCACGGTGTTGCTGTGGGCAACTGCCCCTTTCCCTTGCTTGTATTCCCTTGTATGTTTGTCGTGTTTGTCGTGCACTTACTGAGTGCAGGGACCGCCGCCCAGTTGTACCCCGTCGCCTAGGGCGGGTCGTTGCAAGTAGGCAGGGACAGAGTGGCGGGTAGATTAGGGCTCACTTGTCCGTTTCCCTACCCCCCGGTCATTACATGGACACCATGCAGTTCTGTATTAGGGAGCCGTACAGCCTTCATCCACTACCGTACAGACTCCAAGGACATAGATCGGCCATATGCATGAGCTCTTAAAGTGTAGCTAAACGTTTGACAAACTTCTGACATATCATAGTGACATGTCAGAAGTTTGGATTGGTGGGGGTCTGAGCACTGAGACCCCCACCAACCGCTAGAACGAAGCAGCTGAAGCGCTCGTGTGAGTGCTGAGCCGCTTCGTGTCTGTTCGGCTTGTCCCGGAAATAAATGTATCAGAGTACGGACTCAGTAGAAAGTCTATGGGCCTGTACTCCGATACATCGGCTTTCCAGAAAAAGCCGAACTGACACGAAGCGGCTGAGCACTCACACGAGCATTTCAGCTGCTTCGTTCTAGCGATTGGTGGGGGTCTCAGTGCTTGGACCCCCACCAATCCAAACTTCTGACATTTCACTATGACATGTCAGAAGTTTGTCAAATGTTTAGCTACACTTTAAGGTAACTAGATACTAAATACTTGTCATAATGTTTTTTGAATGCAAATGTATAATAAATACTATCATATTTTAGCCTAGCCAAAATAAATGTAAACTGTGCCAGTAGAGTATTACAGAGACCATTGCTCAGAATCTCCTTTACTCCATGCTAATACATGCAGAATGATGTCAAATATAACCAGGTATAAGGTAGTCAGACTTAGACCCTAGGGATGGATAAAAAGTAACAGGGTCTGATTATTTATCATCCTTAAATTTTTTTCTACCTACAGGTTTGGATTTGGAGAACAGAAGACGATTCAATTAAAGCGTACCTACCATTATACATTTTTTATATTAGCATACGTACCACATTTCAATGCATATCCTGAAAGTTCAACCCAACTGTGATGTGAACAGAACCGAACATGTTTTACCCTTTCACAGTCTATAACCTGCAATAAACTGAAATCTGTTCTCTGTACAGGAACAGACATAAACCACATACGGCCAAAGTGCAAGAAAAGTATGTGAATCCCTTGTTTTGTAACAGCTAATTTGTTGAGAGGCAGGTTTGACATAAAGCTCCTTCCTAGCGAGTCCCTTAATGGTGTGTCGTTGTAATCCATCAGTAAGGATTTGTCCACAAACAACAGAATTGCTGACAATGTATGCAGCAATTCCGTTGAAAAACAAAGACTTTCCGCTGCGACAAAAACGCACCATTTCCTTCATTGTTTTGTGGCAAAAAATGGTGCGTATTTTGCTGCGTTTCTCATAATGGAATGAGATGGTGACATCTCTGAAAAACGCAGCAATTCTGGCCACTTTCCGCAAGAGGTAATTGACATGCTGAGGTCCGAAAAAAACACATTGCAGGTCAATTTCTGCTCTGAATTTTTACGCAGCGTGTGAATGAGGTTGATTAAATCACATCCACTATGCTGCTACTGTATTCTGCTGCGTTTTTTGTATCCGAAATTCCGGACGGAATAGTCTACTACGCTATTGCTTCCGGCAAAACTATGGGTCCGGTGCACAAAAGAGACAAACGGAAACCACGGGCACCGGATCCCTCACCATTGAAATCAATGGTGATGGCAACGGAAACCTCTGGTTTTCGCCTGTGTCAGTATGTGTCTGCTCAGGGTCCAATTCTGACAGAATGGTAGAACGTGACCCAGCGCAGATGTGAACAGAGCCTTATTCTACTTCAAGGGTAAGTTGACACGTAGTGTAAATACTGCAGATATTCCGCAATGGATTTAGTTGCGGAAAATCTGCAGCATTATGCTGTAGCAGAAAAGTGGATGAGATTTGAACAACTCTCATCGTTACACTGCATAAATGCTGAATGGAAAAAACGCTCAGAAATTGACCTGCAGTATATATTTTTTTAATCCGCAGCATGTCAATTGTATTTGCGTAATCACTGCTTATTTGTTGTTTTCCCCTTTGAATTTAATGGGGAGGTAAAACCCGCAACAAATAGCAGATGTTGCTTTTTTTGCGGCGGAAAAGCACAAAAAAACGTAACTCAGTAAAAAAAAAATCTTATACTTAACCATAATTCTGTGTTTCTAGGCCGGCCTCCTGGGATGTCATTTCATCCCATGTGACCACTGAAGGCCAATCACAGCCTGCAGTGGTCACATGGGATGAAACGTCATCCCAGGAGGCCGGGTGCAGGAAGGCGGAGGGACGTTTCGCCATGGCTACATAAGTTCTTTTTAGATGCCGTTTTCCACAGTGGACATTCTGGCCGAAAAACTGCACCACAATTTAGTATGTTTTTTTGGCGAACAGGGCGGATACGCTGTGTGCTTTTACGCAGAGTATCCACTCTGTGTGAACATAGCCTTAGAGTGCCGTCACACATAACTCATTTGTTGTGGATTTTCCGTAAAGGATCAATAGCGTTTCCAAAGCAAAATCTGCATCTGTTACATGCGGATTTTGGTGTGGTTCTGGGCGGATTTCACCCCTTTAGATTGAAAAGGATAAAATCTGCAGTGAACATCAGGAAGAGAATGAGCCTGTGGCAGATTTTAAAATCCGCGGCATGCTCTGATTTGTGTGTGGAAAATGTTTTGTAGAATGTGAATTAGATTTGTTAAAGTTTCATCCACATGACTGACTGGTACTGTAATCTGCTGCAGATTTTTCGTGCACGGACAATTTGCAGAATTTCTGTCTCATGAGCAGGCCTATGCCCCCTGTTCATGAGACAGAAATTCTGCAAATTGTCCTATGCCGCAGGAAAAGAAGACTAGAGAACAAAAAGCTATTTTATATGTTCCATGCAAACCATCAATTTGGCAACACCATGATTAGTATATTATTCTATTAAGAGCTTTGTTGCAATGTCAGATCCATTTAAATAATACTGTACATAAAAGATTAGCACATAATGAAGACATGCTATAAATATTAATCTCCATATTCTGAAACATGACATTCAAGTTCATTAGTAATTGTGCTAATAAGGCAGGGGCCCATATTGTCTTAATGGTTTGTAAACCATGTGTCGGAGCTCCGTCAGAACACAGTCAGTTTTAGAAACAAGCAATGTTTACCTAATATATTTCAAAGCAAATAGAATAATGGAAATAAAACACAATGTATCAGTTATTGAGATGCAAATATTTAATTTAATGAAAGCACACTTGTCATGTCAGTGAGAATGATGGCTGTAACCTACACGTAATAACCAGAGATCAGTTGTCTCTGGGTTCATTCACATCTGCCTTGGGACCCTGTTTATGGGTTCTGTTGGAGCTTTCTGTCAGGGGAACCCATGAACGGAATCCAAACTGAAACCATAGGTTTCCGTTTGCATCACCATTGATTTCAATGTTAACGGATCCGATGCCAATGGATTCCGTTTGTCACCGTTGTTTAAGGGTTCCGTCGTTTTGACGGAATCAATGCCGTAGTCGACTGCGCTATTCATTCAGTCAAAATGACGGAACGATTTTACAATGGTGACAAACGGAAACCATTTGCACCGGATCCGTCACCATTGAAATCAATGGTTTCCGTTTGTTTCAGTTTGGATTCCGTTCATGGGTTCCCCTGACGGAAAGCTCTGACGGAACCCATGAACGGAAGCCCGACGCAGATGTGAACAGATGTGAACAAAGCTTCACTGTGTAATATCAGATTTTGTCTGTACATGTGTGATATGATGGTGCTATATAAATAAAAGTTTATTATTATTATTATCATCGTGATGTTAACCCCTTCACGACACAGCCTGTTTTGGCCTTAAAGACTAACCTGATTTTTATGTGTATTGTAACTGTCTGCTCTTTCTGATAACCTACAGATAGTAGAAGAGGTAGCAGATGAAACAGAGTAACACATGACTGCAGGATCTGGCTACACACAGGGGTTGGTCTGGAATATTTATTTTAAAACATAACTTTTACTGTTGAAAAATTATTAAAACTACATAAATAGACAATGCATACAAATATTGGTTTTGCATCAATTGCAATGTTCCCTTGTTTCCATGCCATTAAGAATTATGACTTAGATGTCTAGTTGTTGATATGATGTTGATATGGTATTACCCTTATTCCTCCCAAAGTAAATATTATCCTGTGAGGTGCGCCACAGTGAATACAGCAACAACAAAAAAAGAACAAATAAACAGCAGAGGAGCGATCCCGTGGAAGTCTCTTGATCTAAATCAAGAGGAACAATCCAAATCTAAACGGGTAGTGGGGTAAGCAGCACCCTGGAAAAAAAACTCCATTCATAAATGTACCACATGTTGGGAACTAAATTAATATTAAAACATATACACCACATGGTGAGGACTAAATGAACATTGGAACATTCACTCTGTCTTTTTTGCTGTATTTGATGTGGAGCACCTCCCAGGATAATATTTACATTGGGAGGAATAAGGGTAATACCATATCAACATCATATTAACAACTAGACATCTAAGCCATAACTCTTAATGGCTTGGAAACAAGGGAACATTGCAATTGATGCAGAACCAATATTTGTATGTATTGTCTATTTATGTTGCTTTCATAATTTTTCTACAGTAAAAGTTATGTTTCAAAAGAAATACTCCAGACCTATCCCAGTGATTGTCTATTTGATTAAACTTTGTGGAGGATGACTATTCTAACCCTATAGTGAGGGTGAATCACTACCTAAGGTATATTACACACAGGGGTTGCTAGTAGTTATTTTTTGTGAAGGGACATAAGTCTGCATAGGAGCTGTATTCACAAAAAGTAGGGCATTTCAAAGTTGCATTATTTTTATTTTAGATGCATTGAACCAATAAAAATGGTTGCAAAAGTGTACATAGATTCTAAAAAATAAAAAATAATGTGAATGTCTAATATATGGAATTGCTTGTCCAGACACAGTGGTGCATGTAAAGTCCACAGCTGCGGACCGTCGTGCTTACCTGCCCCCAACGGCTGCGGCCATGGACAAGTGAATGCGGGGCTGCATCTCCCTCGTGAGAGACGCCTGCACTCACTTCCGCATCGCTGCACTAGTTCCCATAGGGTGCGCGCGCTCTCGCGACCGGCCTTAAAGGGGTAGTCCACACACATGAAGAAAATCTGTAATTAGCCCATGATCACTCTGGACTTTATAAAGGGCTCTGCCCTTTCACTCATTACCTGAGCGTTGTTGTGTTTACCCATGTTAGTCTTAGCAAATGGTCCCTTAGTGTTATCCTGTTCCCGGTGTTCCCGTGCCCTGCTGCCTGTATCCTGTATCCCGTGCTATATCTGTTCCTGTGCCTTAACCTGTTGTAGTCGTGTTGTGACACCGGTCACACCTGCTGATATACACCACGTCTGGTGTCTAAAAGTTCATCTTTGCCGAGCCTCCGTTACTGTCTGGACTATTAAAGGTACTGTTGTACTAAGGCTGTTGTTTGGCCAGCTGCTACTCCGCTACGGTGGTGCGGCCTAGTGGGTCCACATACCCATCAAAGTGACAGTGCATGTCTGTACATGTGGCTGTGCCTGGTACTGCAGCTAACCCCCAAACACACTGATAGCCCAAGGATAGGCCATTAATGTGTATTCCTGGAAACACTTTAAATCCAAAAAGTAATTTATTGAACTGATAATGAATTAAAACCATTGTGTGTGGTAACCAATAAATTCTATGAGATGTAGTTAGCAAAAACCCATTAGTCCAATGGATAGACAATCAAAACTTGTGTGATGGAAATAGTATGAAAATTGTACTTCGTATCTCTTTAAAAACATTCAGCCTGTAAATAGAGTGTATAAAGTCACACATTTTTTACTATGCTAAATATAGTTCAGAGTAAAGATTCTTTGTTAGTGACTTAGTCATAAATACTCAAGGGGCTCTTCAGCCGCATATTCACTTTATTACATTGATTCTTAGTGGCATGGAACAGTTTATTTAGCTATTAACCACTGTACATGCTCTAATGGATTGTATGAAAAAAAAACTGTAGAGATGCCAGCTGAAATATCTGATTATACAAGCAACTGGCATTAGGCAGTAACCACTATTGCCAGAACAGTGTGTAATGTTTAATTTTACTTTGAAACACAATCGGGTATGTTTCTTTGTTTGCATAATCAGCATATTATGTTTGACAGATTTTCATCCCAGCGTTTATTTAATATACTAATCTTATGATTGTTTTATGTGAAGTCAATTTCCAGAAGCTCTCCAGTTAAAATGTCATACCTAAGTATCTCTGAAGTGCGTTAAAAAATTAAAACAGAACATTGTACTTAAGGGAGGTATGGTTAGAATAAAATTAATATGCAATTTTTTAATTATGTATTTAATTAGGTAATTACGTAAATTAATTAACTTCCTTTCCAATAGAAAATGTGAGAGTTAATAAAAAAATTATTTCGATTTTGTCAACGTTAAAAAAACATGAACAAAAAATGAAAATAAATAACAAATAAAAATAAACCAAAAATAAAAAAATAAAAAAATAAAAAAATAAAAAATAAATAAATAAAACAAGGCAATAGACATGTTGGGTTTAGTTTCGTGCTTATTTTTTTTTTCATGCAAGCCCCTTAAGTGCATTAGACATCTGTTTCCTTTTTTAAGGCGGGATTCACACGACCGGGTCGTTCCCGAGCCCGAGTGTCGGCCGGTAAAATCGGCCATTTTGCCCGGCCGGTTTGCATAAAGTTATGCATCCGTGCCGGGCCGGGCAGATCCGGACAGTGACATCAGCGGCAGCTCCTGAAGGGGAATCCCCATGTGTTCGGGGATTCCGCTTCAGGAGTTTCCCCTGATGTCACTGCCCAGATATGGACAGAGACATCAAGCGCTCTGTCCAGGAGCGGAATCCCCGAAAACACGGGGATTCCGCTCCTTCAAGGAGCTAAAGTGCTGCTAGCACATAGCAGAGCGGGGAGATACCTCCCCGCTCTGCTATAGTGGCGTCGCTACAGTAGTAGCAGCCGCAGCAGCAGCAGCAGCTGCTGCTACTACTACTAGCGGCGCCATCGAAGGTGTCGCCGAGCCAGGGTGCTTTTAACAAGCAGGGGAAGGGAGCCAGCGCAGCGCTCCCTCCACCTGCTGTACACCCCGGCCCTGCAACACAGTGTACAGCGATGCCAGAATGGCATCAACTCCTCCTCCTCACATGCACTCTGCGCTGTGAGGAGGAGGAGATAGAGCGCAAGCGCCGGGAAACCCGGCCATCACTCGGAACACATTCCGGTGATGGCCGTGTAATACCCGGCCCCATAGACTTGTATGGGAGCCGGGCGGCCGGGTGCCCGGGCAAAGATAGAGCATGTCCTATTTTTTGACGGCCGGATTTTCCGGCCGTCAAAAAATCGGTCGTGTGAATAGCCCCATTAGGGGTCTATCATTCCTAATGCAGCCGGGTGCCGGCCGATTTATGAACGGCCGGCACCCGGCCGGGAAACCCTGCCGTGTGAATGAGGCCTAAGGCTGCATCAATATGAAAATGGTAGAAGTCTAATTGTCCTGGTATCAATGACAACCTTAATCCATTACATTTTGTTATGGCACAAGTGAATTTCTGAAAGCTCAAAGATTTTTTTAAAGTAATTTAATGCATTTTATTTCAGGCTTGAACAGTTAAATATGTATTATTTATTTTTACATTATATTATTTTTAGAATTCTCTAGTGTGCACCTTTAATGAAACATCTTGGCTTTATGATATTTTTATTGAATTTGTCAGTTCAAGGAATAATTGCCAAAATGGAAAATGATCTCTTGCTTTCAACTATACACCTTTAATGAATTTTTAATTTGCCTATTGTAATGCAAATTTATATTATTTCTTGTTGATACAACACAAAATACATAAGCAAAACATGAAATTATTTATACATGTATCTTTTATATATATCAACGTTAAATTGATTTGTAATTATAAAGTTTAGTGATGTCCTGTCTTCAAAGATACAGATGGAAAGTGCTTTTTAACCTATACACAAAAATAAACCTTATAGGTCTGGTGGTCTCGAAAACCAAGTCGTACATATTGTATGTCAGAAGATAAATAAATATATAGACTTACACATGGTTGTTTTTTATCTGAACTTCTCATTTGCCATTGGGAATAGAGCTATAAAGGACTTACATATCTGTGGGAAGCATGGTAACTCCGTAATTAGCTGTTCTCCCCGAATGTAAGCATGTCGTTATCCTCCCATAATGGACAAATATATTACCATATTGCCTTTCTTCTCACTCTACCGGCCTTGTTATGTATTTTTGCTCTTGATGTAGATCCTTTAAACGTAAGCCTGCTTGGAGAAATGACTATGGGCTCAGGCACGTGGCACAGCCGATACATTGTATGGTGGCACATGTAGCATCTACGGGTCCCTATTACAGACCCGTAGACACTCAGTATGCCACCTTATAGTCTTTCCATATGCTCCCCTAGAAGCTATGCTTCAATGGCAAAATACTGTACCTCCGTAATACATGCCACTGGGTTTACTTTTTCCTCGGGTTGCACACTTTTTTATGGGGCGTTCTCTACTGGCTTTGAAGGTGCTTATAATGAGAACTCTCTGATGGTTCTGTTAATGGGGCACCCTGGTGTAACTATGCTGGTTCTGGAATCTAATAGATAAGGCAACGACACAATTCACAATAGTAGTCAATGGTAATGCAGAGTACATAGTACTTTAGGAGTTGCACGTCCAGGAGTTGTACTTCAAGGAGTTGTAATACAGAAAGCTGGAATGAGGAATAACCATAAATTAATTGGCGTAGGCTAACCTGGGGTGCGGAGTCTTAAGGGGGTTTTACACAGGACGATTAAAGGGCAGGCGAGCGTTAATAGCCGATAATTGCCCAGTGTAAACAGGGGAACGATCAGCAGATGAACGAGCAACTGCTCGATCATCTGCTGGTTGTATCGTTCTAAAAAAGTAAAAGATTATCGTTGTCGGCAGCACGTCCCGCTGTGTAAACATGGAGACACACTGCCGACATGATAATAATGTAAGGGGACGAGAGATCAGAGTATCGACCGCTCGGCCCATCCATGAGTTTTTTATGTGTACTGAATAGTGATATTGGTTATGTGTGCAGTATGGCTTCATAATTTATACATTGTACAGTAGTATTGTTCCCTTTATAATGGGGGCTCTGATTGTGTCTATTTGTATGTGTAGAAACGCTGCATATGCAGAACTATACCCATGAACCCCTTCTTGACAAAATGCTACATGTGCCCCTGTCTCGACCTATACATATGTGGCATCATTTTACTTTATATACCATTAAAGTATATAGTTATTGTGTGAAGTATCACAATATAGAAACTAGATTGAGATTATAGATAATGTGTACTTTCATAATAATATATAATATACATTGTTGGGTGCATAATAAATTGCCAGTTTTAATTAGTCAAGTCAAAATTGTGTAAAATGCATCTGGACTCTGAAAGTGAAAGGGTTAACCACCATTAAAGACAAAAAAATACTACTCACCCCAATATAGAGACTATTTTCCAAGTTAATTGCTAAGAGAGTATGATTATGTTGTGTACAATAGGGAATGGTAAAGGTTAATTTTAAGAAGCTCTTCTTTAGCATGTTCTATATTTGAGCATAAAGAGAGAAGCCTCGAGGAGAAAAATTAGAAAAGAGTGCTGCTGTTACCTATATATTAGGAGCATCACATGATATGGATGTAATTATAATCTGCAGTCATTAGCCTGTTTAATATTCAGTTTTGTGTAATATAATCCTCACTTTAATTCAATAGATTGCCAAGATTCGGCATGCGTGTGGAATGCAGATGAACTATCTCTGTACAGAATGCAGAGTGTTTTATTTTCTTAATATGTACACATCTTCAGGCTATTGTAATATTTATTGGCTTCAAAAAGGAATTCTCCCATTTGTGAAACATATGGAACAATAATTTACATAAGAAAAAAATAATGTACTTGGTGTAAAAGCTCATATCTGAACTAATCAATTTCATAGGGTTTTAAAATATATATATTTTTTTATTTGAAATGTTCCTCATACATAAAACAAACACAAATAATATTTTTGTATGCATTTTCCAGATCAGAATAAAACATTAGTTCTCCTCATGTTCAGTTCATCATTATATATATTAAGAACTGGAGTCCTGCATTAAACTCTAAGGGTATGTGCACACGTAGTGACCAAAAACGTCTGAAAATACGGAGCTGTTTTCAAGGGAAAACAGCCCCTGATTTTCAGACGTTTTTTGAGCAACTCGCGTTTTTCACGGCGTTTTTCGCTGCGTTTTTTACGTCCGTTTTTGCAGCTGTTTTCATTGCAGTCTATGAGAAAACGGCTCCAAAAACGTCCAAAGAAGTGCCCTGCACTTCTTTGCCGAGGCAGTCATTTTACGCGTCGTCGTTTGACAGCTGTCAAATGACGACGCGTAAATTACAGGTCGTCGGCACAGTACGTCGGCAAACCCATTCAAATGAATGGGCAGATGTTTGCCGACGTATTGCAGCCGTATTTTCAGACGTAAAACGAGGCATAATACGCCTCGTTTACGTCTGAAAATAGGTCGTGTGGACCCAGCCTAACCATGTCTTGTGTGGTTTTCCTCTGTGCTTCACCCCACACTCAATGTTTTCAGTTTCTCCCATTTCACCCCACACTCAAAAAAAATAGTTAGTGTTAGTTCACACGTAGCGTAAACACTGCGAATTTTACGCAACGTATTTAGATGCAGAAAGTCCGCAGCATAATTCAGTAGCAGCAAAGTGGATGAGATTTGAACAAATCTCATCCACACGCTGCGTAAATGATAAGCGGAAAAAACTCTCAGAAATTGACCTGCGGTGCGTTTTTTTAATCTGCAGCATGTCAATTGTATTTGCGTAATCTCTTCTTTTCTGTTGCAAGTTTTCCCCATTGAATTCAATGGGAGGTAAAACCTGCAACAAATATCAGATGTTGCAATTTTTGTGGCGGAAAAACTGTGATTATGCCACAAAAATCACAACTCAGAAAAAAATAATCTTATACTTACCCAGAATTCTGTGCATCTTCATCGAGGCCAGCCTCCCATGTGACTGCTGCAGTCAATCACAATATGCAGCGGTCACATGGGATGAAATGTCATCCCAGGAGGCAGGGCTGCAGGACGTCAAAAGATAAGTATGGGCGTTTTTTTTTCGCTTCTGTTTTCTGCAGCGGACATTCCAGACGAAAAACCACACCACAATTTGATGTGGTTTATCGGCCTAAATTCCCTGTAGCTGCCAGGAAGGATACGCTGTGTACTTTTACGCAGCGTATCTGCCCTATGTGAACATACCCTTATAGTCTATTGAGTTCATACAACATTGGCCCTAACGCGTGTGTGTTTGTACCTGAGATTAGAATAGGGTTAGGGTGCACCGTACTAGTGACTGGGAGGTCTGTAAGTGGGGTCGGATTGGCCCATCAGAGTAACAGAGGCTCCCTTGGTGGGTTCAGGATCTGACACAATAATGGGCACCAGAGCTCCAGCATAAGACAATTTCCATTTGGAGCTGAATTTGGAGCCAATCACTTGTCACTAGAGTCTATTTATAATGATTTGATTTACAAATAACTTGTTAATTTTGGTGTAGTGGCTCCAGGGAACGGCAGGTCAGAGCCACAGCACTTTTTTTTGGCTGCCAGGGTGTGGCAGGGTGCTCCGAAAATGAGCCCTCTGTGTCCGGAATATGTTTTTTGTTACTAAAGGTGGTGATCTTTTGAGACTGCAGGGGCGGCACATCTGGAGAGATGCTGCCTGCCCTGCAGTAGGGGTGCAGTTCTGTGGCTGAAGGACCTGCAGTGACACCATGATCACATAACCGCACAGGTCCTGAACACAGCAAAATACACTCTCCTTCCCATCTTCAACATCACCTTCTTACCATCTGCAGCCTCTTATTAGGAAGGGTATCTATTAAGAAATTCACATGCATATAACCTAAGGTAAACAGTTAGGGTATGTGCACACACAAAATCAAAAACAACTGAAAATACAGAGCTGTTTTCAAGGGAAAACAGCTCCTGATTTACAGCCAGTTTTTTACAGCCGATTTTGGAAATTTTTTCTATAGAGTCAATGAAAAACGGCACCAAAAACGACTCAAAAAGTGACATGCACTTCATTTACGTTGACCCCATTAAGCACCCCATTGGAGCAGAATGCCGTTTTTCCCATTGAAATCAGTGGGCAGATGTTTGGAGGTGTTCTGCTCTCAATTGTTCGGCCGTTTTTTGGCCGTTTACGGCCAGAAAAATGGGCCGAAAATAAGTAGTGTGAACATACCCTCACCATAATAATGTTTTTTTTTTACAAAAATCTCCACATTAAAAAAATATTATAGATAAGCATGTCTACTCTCAGTTTGATTAGGCATTTGATAAAAGAGAGAAGATTTAACACTCAGCCAAGAAGTATATGGGATTGCAAAATCAGGGGAGAGTGGAGGACTGACAAGTGTAATGTGAGCTAGCTGGCTTGTAGAAAAAGTGACCATGACCGGGAAGCAGCACAACGGTATCTTTAACATGGCAGACAATAATGACAAATCCCTGTTAGTAATTTAGAAATAATGAAGGTCTACAGCACAAATGACTGAGCTTTGAAAGGAAAGGTTTCACAGAAGGTTCTGTACATGAGGATCTAAGAGAACTGAAAAGTTTTTCTTTTTTGCTGGGTTTACACTTTAACTTTTTTGTTGGAGCTTTTCCCTCACAATTGTAACATAATTATTTGATGCAGTAGGAAGTGAGATAATGACTGGGCAGTGCATTTATTATACATGTAATAATAATTTGATTAAACATACTGATTGGCTTCAATTTTAGTGGAATTTCAACTTGAACTCAATGCTTTACTTACATGGTAATTCAAAACTGAACACCAAGTAATTTAATTTGATGAGCAATTTCCTGTACTGAACAAATTTGTTTCCTTACCTAATGTCCTCAGTTATAGAAATCAGTTTGTTTTGTATAACATAAATAAGAATCTCTTCATTAATCAATCTAATTGATAAGATTAGGAAGAGAGTTTATAATCTTAAAAAGCTATATGCACCTTTGTAACCTAAGTATTTATTTTGCTTCAATTAATGAAAAAAAGAAAAGCAATAAAGAAAAATTGAAAATAGAGATTAAAAATATCCTACCATTTTTCATATACAGCTCCTATGCAGACCTATGTGCACCCGGGTTGATGCAGCCACTGCTCTATGATTACAGACTACATATAAATCCTGAGTGTAGTATGCTCCTGCCCCATTCTTTCTAACCTACTTCTGAGCACTGTAGAGTCATCTGGGGTCAAAGCAGGTAAGTGCTTGTCACACACAGCATGTTAAATATTACAGTGGTCAGAGACACGTCAGTTAGAGAGAGAGAGTGTAGAGAGATAACGGCACACAGGATAGAACATTGAGAGAAAGGGGGAGTGAGAGCATGCTTCACAGGGAACACACACTGAGCTCTGATCTTGCAGCTCCACAAGCAGGCATGTCAGAACACGTGCAATATAAAAATCACCAAACAGAATAGGCCAACTTGAACCTTTCAAGTTGCGCAGGTAAATATCTAAAAATATTATTTTCCATGACAAATGGACACATTGTACTCCCTAACTAGACAGATGTGTGAAAAACTTCACAGCGGCAATTCTCTTATTGAACAGTTGGCTTGGCCTGGCAGAAGGGGTGTTTCTAGGCTTCTGGGTTGCTCCCTCTGTGGGTGCTGCAACCAATAGAGTAGGGACCCACTTAAAGGAGGTCGCCGTGAAGTGGCAAGTGGGCTTATACAATTTGATCAAAATGCTGACAAAGAACCTCATGTTCATGTTTACTGAAGAATATGGTGGATGTGCGGTCCTTAGTTTCTCCTCTTCAATCTTCAATTTTACTCCTATTAAACAGTGCCTAACTTTGTCCAAACAAATATTTTTGAACATTAAATTTTTTGCATTTTATACACTGCTGTCTTTTTTTTTTTTTGTATAAAATCTTCATATGATCTGCGTGACTCACTAATGTAACTATAGATTATATTTTAAAGATTTTTGAGAATATTAATGAAAGTTTATGTAGAAGTAAAACTACCCACACAAGCTGAATGTGATCCAATAATGCAGTATGTGAAGCCATGCTACATAATAAGTATTCAGCAATTCATTTTCATTTATTTATTTATTTTTTTACAAAATGCTTCACATGGGTCATTTATACCACAGTGGTAAGATTTTCCATGCAGTATCTGACCAGTTCATCGTTCATTTTGAACTTCAGCACTGATGTTAGGTTTTAAAAGCTGTAGCATGCATCTGCATTGCTTATCATTCAAAGTAACAATAGTACTAGAAGACAGGAATGATCAGCCAAAAGCTTTTTCCATTTTGTTGCTGTTATAATTTGGATCTCGGTAGTTTCACGAAGGATAACAGCAGTTTTCCTACTATCTACATTTGTTCAGTCGACACCAAAAGAGGATGATAGCGTAAAAACTGCTGCCTTTTTCTAGTAACCATTTATTTTGGAAACGTTTTTATTTTTTTTTGCCTCACAATTTGGAAAAAAAATGCTGAAATGTGTGTAATAGAAGGGGACACAGAAGCCTTTGTCTATCCTAATTGGTCTACATACTCTAGTCCACATAGGCTATTGGACTAACACAGAGATCCTAAAGATATACTATGAAGTATTCTTTAAGGGTATGTTCACACGGCAGCGTCCATTACGGCTGAAATCACGGAGCTGTTTTCAGGAGAAAACAGCTCCTGAATTTCAGACGTAATGGCATGTGCAGGCGTTATTCGCAGCGTCCATTACGGACGTAATTGGAGCTGTTTTTCTATGGTGCCAATGGAAAACGGCTCCAATTACGTCCCAAGAAGTGACAGGCACTTTTTTGACGCGGGCGTCTTTTTTACGCGCTGTCTTTTGACGAATAAATGAATGGGCAGATGTTTGCCGACGCATTGGAGACGTATTTTCGGACGTAATTCGAGGTTAAAACGCCCGACTTACGTCCGTAAATAGGGTGTGTGAACCCAGCCTAAATGTTAAATTGTAACTCCAACTTTAAACATCATTTCGTTTTTAGGTCCAAAATTCTGTGCTGATTATTTTTATTATATATCATTATATAAGTTGAGACTCCTTTTTTTAACTTAGCCATAGAGCTAAATGATAAAATGCTGCCTGCCTTTAGTGACCACTAGGGGGAGCTTACTGGTAATAGATTTATACAGCTCAATAATAAATTGGTATAAAGGAAACTCCCCTAAAGACGGTAGGCAGCCAGACAGAATTTTAACATGTAACTCCATGACTGAGCGAAACAGAGAGTGTGGAGCTCTATATCAGAAAAACAGAGCTCCTAACCCTATAAATATATATTGTGGCATTAATCAGCACATAATTTTGGACCTAAAAACAAAATGATGTCTGAAATAGCAAAAGTAACAATTAAATTATACATGTAGCAGCAAAATCTACTTCTCTTCAGTCAGAGTATGCAAAAATGTTTTCCTTTACAAAACATATTTCTATCTCCTGTCCAATGGTAGAACAATTCACAAAATATAATGCTATAATTAACATTGATGAATACAAAATGGTTCCTAGCACTCATAAATAGTCAGGGTCTCTGATGATGTGCTAAATGTAAAACACATACGAAGAAGAATAAAGTGTGAAAAACTGAAATCTCATTAGAAAATCCATTATTTTAACTTACTTCAATGAAGAAAAATGTGACTAAAAAGCAAAAAGAGGAGCTGAAAATGTAGGAAATTATCACACAATTTTTTTGCAGTATACTCTATGCCATGCGTCTTATGTGCCAGATCCAGTGCCAACCAACATATGCAACAACATCTGCCTCCCTGCCCTGTGGAGCAGCAGCATATTTATGTTACTTTAATCTTTGCTACTAGAAGAAAGCTCCACCGCCCCTCTGGGTCCATAGTCTTAAACAAACGGTTTAATTTAATCAGCCGCACTGAGACTTGTTTGGTTTTTAAATTTATAGTATAACAAAGTATCAGTAAAATAATTCTAAAATTACCATGGGATTGGAAACATGGAAATTATTAAACACTACATATTAATGAAATTTTTTAAATTTAATCCAGTTGTTTACACATCAAGGATGATTACACATAAATAGAATTTGAGAAACCTCTGCATTTGGATATACGATATCACCATTTAGTTTTAGTTTTGATTCTGTGTGTAATATATTTTTATATGCATTTTTATACGCATTTACACAGCTTGGCAAGCTATCAATGAGGTTATTAATGGTTTCTGAGGAATGTTATGCCGCGCTGAATGCACTTGGGCATGCAAAAAAAATCATCAACATTGGCTGCTGGCCGTTCTCTTTGCAATTGTTGATCTATGACGTCCCAGATGTGCTCGATTGGAGACAAGTCCGGGGACGCTGCAGGACATGGTAACATGTTTAGACCACGCAGGCTGCTCACAATAGCACGAGCAACATGCGGCTTGGGGTTGTCCTGTTGAAAAATGGCTTTTGTGATACTTTGGAGAAATGGCCGTACCACTGGTTCCACGACCAAATCAATGTAACGCCGATCTGTTAGTGTACCTGAAATAAATACTGGAGGGGACCGTCTACCGTACATTATGCCACCCAACACTGGGAGTAGGACCGGTGTGACATTCGATTGTGAAGTCCTCTTCATACGGTTGCCTATGTGGTCTCCAGACCAATCTCCAGCTATCATTGCATCCGAGAAAAAAGCAGGACCCATGGTTGAATAGGATAGACCTCCATTCCAGCCTCCATTGTCATCTTGCTGTGCACCATGATAGCCTTGGAGAGCGATGGTGTGTGGTCAATGGAACACCTGTAGTTGGACGTCTGGCTCGTAGCCCAATGTTGCCTACTGATGTTTTGTGTCTATACTGATTGCCGCCCTAGGCTTGGGATGTGACATCCAATTTCACTTGCAGTAAAGAATGGATCACTACTCGCCATTCTTCTAATCAGACGATCCGTCCGTTCAGAGGTTCGCCTCCGCACACCTCTTGCTCTCCCGTTCATTGTTCTCCCAACCTCCAGGAAACACAACGTTAAAAATTTCAACATAGTGAGAAACTAGACATGGACCGCACAATCCACAATATATACGTTGATCTGAGCCGCTAGGCATAATTTAGAAACATGAACATGGGGTTCTTTGTAAACATTTTGATAAAAATGTATAAGCCCACTTGCCACATCACGGCGACCTCTTTAAAGTGGGTCCCTACTCTATCGGCTGCAGCACCGCATGGCGGCCCCCGCCACCGCAGCACCGCTCCCGCAGAGGGAGCAACCCAGTGGTCCAAAAGCACCCATGCTAACAGACCGTTAGCTCTGGGCCACGTCCCCCCACAAGTGCAGCACTACAGCAACAGACACCACCTTACAGCACCACAACATGTGAACAGATGGAATCTGGCTTTTATGCCTCCCACATGCCACAGATTGGAGCTAGGTCCTTAAAAATGTGATCATTTGCAGATGTTAGCGACACCCGCTACTTCCTCGATTTGCATAACCTTACAGCTTATCCTTCTTGGTGTTGCAATTACAATGTTGAGGAGTATATATATATATATATATATATATATATATATATATATATATAAAAACAGCAAAGAGATCAAGCTGCACAGCAAGTAATACCGTCTCGGGTGGGTGCTAGCTTCACCCTCTGAATGAGGGCATTTTCAAGCAATAAGTCTCAGTAATCACTATATATTTACACAACACACTGTGTAGTTAATAATTACATCTCATTAATACAAAAAAAAAAAGAAAGTGCATATATCAGTGGACATAACAAAGTGTATCCCAACAATACATCCATATAAATGTAAAAATTAATGTATAACAATAACACTAAAGTGCACTACAAGTGCATTACAAGGAGTGCTGCTTCTATATATGTGTACATATATATATATATATATATATATATATATATATATATACACATATATATATATATATATATATATACACACACACACACATACATATACATACAGGGGGTGGATACTATCTCTTATATGCTCAAATTGCGTTCCTCACTATTTACACATTGCTGTAATTTAGTTTGTACACGCATGCACACTTTGGCATAAAGTTCTTTATTGACATTCATTTCTTGGCATGCTTGTTTTATGAACTGAACCATGTTGTCAACCTTATCTTTGATTACTCCCCAAAAGAAAATGTCCATCGGGGTAAAGTCTGGTGAGCGTGGTGGCCATTCAACCCGGCCTCGTCTACCTATCCACCAAGTTGGTAATTTTTAGTCCAGAAAATTACGCACAGCTAAAGCTTTGTGAGGAGGGCTCCATCTTGCTGAAAATAGAAGTCTTCATTTTCATGCTCCAACTGCAATTGTGGTATTACATTTTCTTGGAGCATGTTAAGGTACAGGTCTGAGGTATTGTAGAAGATAGGTCCAATTACCCCTTGACACGAGAGGGCTAACCAAACTGTAACCCCAGGTTGACTCAACTGTTCTTCAATTGTTGTAAGGGGGTTTTCTGTTGAGTAATAAACACAGTTGTGGCTATTAACAGCACCTGAAAGTTTAAAGTTGGCTTTATATTTTTCTAATAATGGCGTTTCCTTGTGTTTCTTCATTCAAAATTGCATCACAAAATTGTAATTAGACTGTTCGAAAAACTCCCCCTGTATACCTACTTATGCATCCCTCTGTGTGTATATATATATATATATATATACACACACATACTGTCATGTTGGGTATGTGGACCCGCTGAACCGTACCGCCTAAACGGTAAGGCAGCTGGCCAACAGGATACAGGTCAAAGTCTATAGTCTATAGTTCGTATAGGTGTACCTGAGGTAGCTTCGGACAGTAGCAAGACAGGCTCGGATGGGACTATGGCAGCAGGTGGACACCAGGCGTGGTGTAACAGGACAGGCGTGGTATACAGCCCAGCACGACTCCAACTCGATACGGCACTTGACCAGGATAGCACGGGGTACAGGATACAGGTAGCAGGAATGGGAAACACTGGGTACTGGAAAACACTAGGAGACCATTTGCAGAGACAAACTAGGGTAATGACAACAAAGTTCAGGCAATACAGGAAGGGGCAAAGCCCTTCTTATAGTCCAGGGTGCTCTGGGAGCAATCAGCTCAATCTCACACCTGTGTGCACTCTGGCTCCTTAAGGGCATGACCACACGTGGCGGATTTCCTCCGCAACTGTCCGCATCAATGCCGCACCTAATCCGGGTTGCGGATTACGGCTGCGGATCTGCACAAAATGTGCAGAAAATTGATGCGGACTAGCTGCTGCGGACTGCGGGAAAAGTGCTTCCCTTCTCCCTATCAGTGCAGGATAGAGAGAAGGGACAGCACTTTCCCTAGTGAAAGTAAACGAATTTCATACTTACCGGCCGTTGTCTTGGTGACGCGTCCCTCTTTCGGCATCCAGCCCGACCTCCCTGGATGACGCGCCAGTCCATGTGACCGCTGCAGCCTGTGCTTGGCCTGTGATTGGCTGCAGCCGTCACTTAGACTCAAACGTCATCCTGGGAGGCCGGACTGGAGACAGAAGCAGGGAGTTCTCGGTAAGTACGAACTTCATTTTTTTTTACAGATACATGTATATTCGGATCGGTAGTCACTGTCCCGGGTGCAGAAACAGTTACTGCCGATCGCTTAACTCTTTCAGCACCCTGGACAGTGACTATTTACTGACGTCTCCTAGCAACGCTCCCGTCATTACGGGAGCCCCATTGACTTCCTCAGTCTGGCTGTAGACCTAGAAATACATAGGTCCAGCCAGAATGAAGAAATGTCAAGTTAAAAAAGCAAGACGTATCCGCAGCACACATGACATGTGCATGACAGCTGCGGACTTCATTGCGGAACTTTGAATCTCCATTGAAGTCAATGGAGAAATTCCGCCATGAGTCCGCCACTGCTCCGCAACAGACAGAGCATGCTGCGGACACCAAATTCCGCTCCGCAGCCTATGCTCCGCAGCGGAATTTTACGCCTCGTCTAAACGAACACTGCTAAATTAAAGTGTAAGTCAATGGACAAACGGCTCCGCTGCGGATTAACGCTGCGGAGTGTCCGCAGCGGAATTTAAGTGAAATTCCGCCACGTGTGAACCCAGCCTTAGTCTAGACTGAGCTTGCAAGCGCACCCTGGTGGTCACTGTGGAACAGGACGGCTGAATGTGCAGACATCCCTGGAGAAAAGGGCGTAGACCGGATGGAAGGAGTTCGGGGTCAGCGACCACGGACGTTACACATACACACAGTACCAGTCAAAAGTTTAAATCTTTTCATTGCCTGTTTTTTCTTGTTGTTTTTTTTCTTTTCTACATTGTAGATTCCTATTGAAGACATGAAAACTATGAAGGAACATATATGGAATTAAGTAGTAAGCAAAAAAGTGTTAAACAAACCAGAATTTTTTTTCATTTTAGATTCTTCTAAGTAGTCCCCTTTTGCTTTGATGACAGATTTGCACACCCTTGGCATTCTCTGAATCACCTTCATGAGCTAGTCATCTGGAATGGTTTTCAATTAACAGGTATGCCTTGTCAAGAATTAATTTGTTGAATTTCTTGCCTTCATAATGTGTTTGAAACCATCAGATGCAATGTGGATTTGTTACACACTTCCATTTAGTTTTTAGCCCTATTCAACTACTGTTCTAATCCACCTTATGGCAGGAACCACTCAACTGCTACTTAATTCCATATGTGTTCCCTCATAGTTATCATGTCCTGAGTATGATTGTAAAATGTAGAGATTAAAAAAAATAAAAACGATGGAATGAAAAGGTGTGTCCGAACTTTTGACTGGTACTAAACAAAGGTGGTTCTGAGTTATGCCAGGTACAATATGGCACTGCTCAGTAGCTGCATCAAATTTTATATTGATCAATACAGCACATGCTACTGTGCAATAAAATAAAAAAATTGGTCTATAACTAGGCAGTACACTAGTAAATATATTACCCACTATGTATTATCTGTAAAGGTGGCACTCGATCTGTCTGTATATAAAATAAAAAAATATTTTGACATTCATAGTAATTAACCGTCACAAAAAGAATGAAGAATCCGCTGCACTCACTCTTGTACTGTGAAAACTTTTCTTCTTTTAGTAAAACATTTAAACGACAGAGTGAGGTGGATACATGTCCAGTGGAATAGGCGATAGCCATGGACTTCTCTATTGGCAACAATGGAATGAATCACATAGAAACGGCGCAGACTTAAGTAAATTATTAACTTTGCTGCATAAATTAGATTTGATACCAAGAAACCAACATGGCACATATCTGACAGCAACAAATAAAAACACAAAATATATAAACACAAAAATCTCTTTGCTCCCAAAGAAATACCTATATATGTACTGTAATTTATATGGATTTGCAGTCTTTGTACCAAACATGTGAACAGCTCAGTATCCACATTGTAAGCAAGACAACTCTATCTCCATCTCTCCGAGCAGGAAGTCTCAGCATTATCTCAGAAAAATAATTAGAAGATAATATTTCTTGCAGATTTTCATTTGCAAGTCACCAATACTATAACTCGTTGTCTCGGTGGCTTCAGAAAATCCATTAAGGTGCCTTTACATGCTGCTTCATTTTCAGGTACTCTAAAGATGTCAATCGTAAGATCCGCAAATGCTGTGTGAAATTCCAATCGCTCAATTGTCTGGCAATTAAGCCACCTAAAATTTTTATATTTACTATGCAACTATTATTATCATTTCATTGCAATATGGGGGATTCAGTTCCATGTTAATTTTTTCAGACCAGCAGTGAATAGTCACGCAAGAGGGATATCATCGAATCATATGCATTATTGCTGTACGTAAAAGTTATCTAAGTGCTAATCCTCCTCTCCTACTCTAAACAAGTCTCAGCTATTGGATGCAATTAGCTAATTTATGCATGATCAGAAGAAAAGTTGTGTTTTTGATCAGCAGATTGGTATTTCTATTCAATCACAGATCAGAAAAAAATAAATAAAAAATACTTACGCTATAGAAACTTTTTTCCATCATTATTAAAGGACTGTTCCCGTCTCGTTAATCATATTTATTATGACAGCAAACAAATATGTTAATGTTACTAAAAACCTTCATATTTCTAATATGTAGAGTTTTACAGTTTTACTCTGTGTCCCTTTCTCTGTTTCAAGAGAGAGGCCACGCTTGTGCCATTTAGACCCATTGTTTTCACATAGAGGCTGGCCGGGCTCTCTGGATCATGCCTGATGGCGCGTGCGCGGCTTCTCCCTTCCTGGCCACCTCTGTGCAGCTGCATGGACAGCTCCAGGGCATGCGCAGTCAGTAGCCCTGATTCCATTGAATTGAGCATCAGACTACAGCATTGAGATCCCTGTCCCGAACTGTCGAATGCGGAAGTGACAGGCAGCGACGGTAAGTGCAGGTAATCGGCGAGATTGGAAAACCTTTTTAAAAACTACTTTTTTTTTTTTGCTCTCTACAATCTACAAGAATAAATGCTACAGGAGTAAGTTTGGGTATTTGGGTAATTTGATTATAATCTGCCATTGTAATTACTTTCGGAAAAAGTTCCACGGTGGAACTGAAACGTTACTTGGCTTTAAACATGGGAAAATAAAACTACAAATTTTTCACTGGACTTTGTTGGAGTGCTGCAACTTTTTTTTCTTACATGGCATTTTGATCTGTGGATTGAGCTCTAGCTGCTATGTACCCACTAATTTAATTCCTGTTGTGCTTTTTAGGGCATCATGCACACAAATCAATTACAGCGTTAAACAACCTCTGAAAAGAATACTATGGGGCCCTATTGCACCCCATATGCCTACTGCACATCCGAAAAACAATCGTAGCATGTTCCAGTGGACGCATTGAATGCATTTCTTCTAGGGGAGATTAACCCCATAGTGCGGCACCATACATTAGCAAATTTAGTGCCTACGGTTCTGCTGTGTGAATGAGGCCTAAAGCATAAATATACTATAAAGAATTTAAATTCGGGATTCTTACTGCTTCAATGGTTTTCTATTTATCTAAAAAATTGTATGTATGTATTGCACATATGAAGAATTTCAGTTTTCTTTCCAGTTGTTTGTACGCAATGTGTCATTCAACTCTTACTGACTATATAAAATTGCTATGATAATTGTCGAGACTATTAGAGCTGCACTATGATTGCTTAGAAGAAACTTTATTGTTTGCAGCTACCCTTCACACTTATTATCTCTGTTTAGCACTGCTGAGCCTTCTTCTGATAATTCTTCATGCATTGTTTGGTTTTATATTATATGCAAATTCTGGACATTTGAAAATGTGACATTTTAGATTTGGTTTTGAGCTCACATTAGAGTAATAAGATAATGAATTTAGTTTTGAAATATGGATGCATGCTTTCTTGAAAATTGAGGCAATATATTCTCTTCATTGAAGTTACAATCACATATGTTTTTGTGCACTAAAAGGAAAACGCAGTGAATACATTGACCCATCCTCTGCACAGTGCCACCTCTGAGAAGTACAGAACCTTCTGTAATACATAGTTGAAGGATTCGTCACACAGTTAATTGTCCCCATTTGTGAAATCCACAGAGGTAAGGCCAGAGAATGAGTCAGTAATCAATGGAACATTAATGGATGTTCCCTGGAGATGCAGATTGACTGCATTTGTATAATCATTGAAATATTCAATCACTTTCATGGAAGAGCTAGAAATAAAAAAAAAAACATGCAATTTCTATAAGCATTAATAATAAACAATGATAACTGCACTCAAAAAGCGTTTTAAGATGTATATTTACAATGTTACCATGGAAATAATTGCATTCATATGCTTGCATGCTACTTTATTGAATGCAAAAGAAAAAAATATATATAAGGTGTTCAAGAAAAGTGAACTTTTCTTTCAACTAATCCCGGGCTAAGTCTCCTACAAGATTCTCATCAGGGAAATCCGGAAAATGTGATCTTCTGATACAGTATGCCATAGTAATGGGAGATGATCACACTTGTGGAGCCTGTGATGTTCGACCATCAATGATTTCTACAATGGAAGTGCTTTACAGATGGATGTCAGATGTTTTTAACAAAAATCTCTGAATAGTGACAAAAGAGTTTAATGGGGTCATCGGGGACTAGTGAAAAGCATGTAAGGGGGGAACTTGCTTGTTACATGAAATGATGTCTGTATGTAAATTGTGTGTACCGCTTTAAGTGTTTCATGGCACAATGCTATGTACATAATGTAATGTCTTTAAATACATGTTTGTGGATCCTGCCCACCGTGTTTACCGTAAGTGATGGAAACGTGAGGGCCGTCATATGCCTCTGCGCCACCAATTCTTGCCACCACTGCTGGAGGAGATGCTAGACGCCGGAACGCTAGTTAGCAGGGGTCAGTGGGAAATAGGACGAATATATATATATATACAGTTAGGTCCAGAATTATTTAGACAATGACACAATCTTCATGATTTGGGCTCTGCATGCCACCACATTGGATTTCAAATAAACCAACTGAGATGCAAATGAAGTGTAGACTTTCAGGTTTAACTGGTTGCCGACACAGGACGAGAATGCTTGTCCTGAGAGGTGGGTACTTGGCGCAAAAGTAATTGGACAAATTAACATGACCATAAATAAAATGTTTTTTTTAAAATACTTTGTAGAGAATCCTTTGCAGGCAATGACTGCCTGAAATCTGGAACCAATGGACATCACCAAGCGCTGGGTTTCCTCCTTTGTGATACTTTTCCCAGCCTTTACTGCAGCTGTCTTCAGTTGTTGCTTGTTTGTGGTTCTTTCTGCCTTAAGTTTTGTCTTAAGCAAGTGAAATGCTCGATCGGCTTGAGATCTGGGGATTGACTTGGCCATTGCAGAATATTCCACTTCTATGCCTTAAAAAAACTCCTGGGTTGCTTTCGCCGTATGTTTTGGGTCATTGTCTATCTGTACTGTGAAATGACATGCAATAACCTTGCTGCATTTGGTTGAATCTGAGCAGAAATTATATTATATATCCCTGAACACTTCAGAATTCATCCGACCTCTTCTGCCTTCAGTCACATCATCAATAAACACTAGTGACCTAGTGCCTTTTGCAGCCATGCATGCCCATGCAATCACGGTGCCTCCACCATGTTTTACAGAGGATGTGGTGGCTTTGGATCATGAGCCGTTCCAAGCCTTCTCCATACTTTCTTCCTCCAATCATTCTGCTACAGGTTGATCTTAGTTTCATGCTGTTCCAGAACTGGGCTGGCTTCTTTAGATTTTGTTTGTCAAAGTCTAATCTGGCCTTTATATTTTTGAGGCTGATTAATGGTTTGCACCCTGTGGTGAACTCTCTGTACTTGCTCTCATGAAGTCTTCTTTTTATGGTAGACTTAGATACTCATACTCCTACTTCCAGGGGAGTGTTCTTCACTTGGGTAGATGTTGTGAAGGGGTTTTTCTTCACCATGGAAAGGATTCAGCGATCATCCACCACTGTTGTCTTCCGTGGACATCCAGACCTTTTGGAGTTCACGAGATCACCAGTGCGCTCTTTTTTTTCAAGAATGTACCAAATCGTTGATTTGGCCACTCCTAACATTTGTGCGATCTCTCTGATGGATTTCTAAATTTTTTCAGCCTAACGATGGTCTGTTTCACTTGCATTGAGAGCTCATTTGACCTCATGTTGTGGGTTCACAGCAACAGCTTCCAAATGCAAATGCCACACCTGGAATTAACTCCAGAACTTTTAGCTGCCTAAATGATGATGGATTAATGAGGGATTAGCCCATGCAGCCCATTAAATAGCTTTTGAGATAATTTTCCAATTACCTTTGGTCCCTTGAAAAAGAGGCCGCTACATATTAAGGAGCTGTAATTCCTAAACCCTTCCTCAAATTAGAATGTGAATGCACTCAAATTAAAGCTGAGATTCTGCACTTTAAGCCCATATTGATAATATAACTGTATATTCAATATGTTTTGGTAAACAGCTAAAAGGCCAAAACTTATGTCACTGTCCAAATAATTCTGGACCTAACTGTAATGCCCCATAGTGCCTAATAGAAAAATAATAACATAATTACTTACCTATCCCCGTTCCCACGATGGGTGGAGGATCCTTCTCCTCCGGTCTGTGCTGTGAGTGACTCGGCGCAGACAGGAACGGTGACGTCACTATGTCGCGCCTACAGCCCGATTTACATTCGAAAAGTATAGTGCAAAAAAAATAATAAAGTCTCCCAAAGGTCTTTTCTGACCTTTGAGGGACAGACAATAATAACAAAACATAAAAGTAAAAAATAGCAAAAATAAATTAAATAAAAAAATTACATAACATAACCCCCCAAAGAAAGTTTGGCCTGCCAATCTTTGTCGTAACGCTAGCCCTGCCGCAATTACCCTAAAATACACATGTCATAATCAAAATTACCAATTACTATTTTGTGGTACTGTACATAGAATTTTTTATCGTTTTTTATTCAGTTTTTGGGTTGGCAGGATATTTAAAAAAAGCAATTTTTTACGGCATTCTCCATGCTGGATAAATATTGTGATAATTTCATCATACACGTTGTTATGAATGCAGCGACACCACATATGTATAGTTATAGAATGTTACACTTTTTTCAAAAATAAAGGGCTTTGTACGGGGAAATAATGTGAGTTTTGTTTTTTTGTTTTACTTCGATTTTTCCAATACTTTTTTTTTACTTATTAGTCTCACTATGGGCCTAACCTTCTGATTACTCATACAATATATTGCAATACCGCCTGATCTAATAGTATGGGCGTAACTAATAGGCTGTATACCAGTATGGTCAATACATGTAACCTTGTGACTGACACACTTATAGAAGATATATCTATGTGCAATGATAATACTAAGCAGCCACCTCCCTCATGAATAGTAGGTGTGAGCAGGGGTGGGATTCAAATTTTTAACATCAGGTTCCCTGTTTTGCGGACAAAGACATATGCGTGGGGGGGGGGGGGTCGTGATGTTTTGCAGTGTATCGCGCCATGGATATGATTCTAATAATAATATAAAACAGTTACAATATTCCAAATACACCCTATATTAAAGTGGACTCTAAATAAAGAAATTCCCTGTCCAGAATGTTTATTTGGATTTCCACACTGTGTATATAATTACATGAGCATACATTCCTACCTACCCACACTCATTATATTAAAACCCATTACGTATAGACCTATATACGCACATTCAATATCCTTAGTATCCTCAGTCCATTTAGTTAGGCTGTGCACTGTGAGAAATGTGGAGGACAGTGCGGATTCTGCAGTATGTCGCAACAAATCTCCCGGCTAATGCACAGATATGGTGCCATGACCAAGCTGAGTACATATATACTGCACTAGAAACAAGCTCAGTACATATATACAGCACAAGAACAAAGCTCAGTACATAAACACAGCACAAGAACCAAACTCAGTGCATATATAAAGCCACAGAACCAAGCTCAGTACATAGACCCATTTCTGCAGAGTTTGCCGCTCAGATTTCTTCGGAAGTTCACTTTTCCAACATTTCTGCACATATAAACGAAGATAAAATTCTCATGGTGCCACACTCTATGCCCTAAATATAATAGTATCATACACTGTCCCCTGTATATATCAGTGCTACAAACTATGCCCCTGATTATAATACTACCATACACTGTGCCCAAATTGTGTCAAACACTGTAAAGTAATGCAACACGCACGCGCACACACACACACACACACACACACACACACACACGCACGCACGCGCACACACACACACACACACACACACACACAGCCCCCTGTATATAGTGCCCCTCATAGAGCCCCTGGTAGATAGTGCCTCTCATAGTGCCCCCACAGTTTCCGTAAGTCCCATAGAACTGAATGGTAGTTACTGAAACAGTAGCCCGCATGTTACACTGCTTCCGTAACTGCCATTCACTACTATGGGAGTTACGGAAACAGTGTAGCTCAGCAAGCTACGCTGTTTTCTTCTTCATGGTCGGAAATCAGCCGGAACTCAGGACGGTAGAACTGGGTTTAGGGGGCCCCGTTCTAGAGATAGGTGTGGGACCCAGAGGTGGGACCGGCATCTATCCAACATTTATGACATATCCTGTGGATATGTCATAAATGTCCCTGATGGGAAAACCCCTTTAAGTGAGTTGGAACAACTTACTGCTACAAGTTCTATTTAAAACTTACCATTGCAAAGAGTCATCCACTTCAGGACAGATTGGACGCAACTATTGTCAAATAAAGATAGACACTCAATGGTAGTACTTTAAATAAATCTTGGGTATTATACTGCCAAATTTATTCCTATAGGTAATAAGTATATATTACTACGTTTATACCCCACAGGGCTTACATCTAATATTAAAAAGCAATGACAAAAAAAGTTTTGTATTATCAGAAAAAACACTTTACTTTCAAAACAAATATTTAATTTAAAAAAATTGGACCCAGTACAGATCCTTGTTGTACCCCACTGCTGACTTTAGACCACGTTGAATGTGTACCATTTGTAATGACTCAGTAGGCCTCACTTATAAAAACTGTCTTTGTTGCCCATAGCAACCTATCGCTGTGCAGCTGTCATTTTCTCAGAGCAGTTTAATAAATGAAAGCTGAGCTCTGATTGGTTGCTTAGAGCTACAATGCCAGGTTTTCTAATAGACAGTTTTGATAAATGAGGCCCATGGTTTTCTGTCCAATAACCAATTCTTTATCCATGTGCTACACATACGTTGCCTCACTAGTCCTTGTCTGTAGCTTTAGTACATAATAGTATATAATATCCACAGTAGTGTAAAGTGGTCTAAATATCTGGTGGTCTAGGGTAGTAAAAGGTTAATGATAATATCCATGGTGCTCTACGGTGGATATGGTCAAATATCTACTATCCCTGAAGAACTAGGCTGAGTTACAGGTTAACTCCTAATATACCTGGTGGTGTATGATGGGGAAGGGGTTAATGGCATTATCTGTGGTAATCTAGGAATAAAGTGCTAATATAATTACATTTTATTAATTAAATTATTTTAAAAGAGCCAAAATTCTGTGATTTCATAATAAATTTTCATAGAGATCATGGCTCTGCATTTATGTTAGAGCCTGCAATCCCTTGCTTCCCTTCACACAGCCATAGAGTTACTTGATAAAACGCTGTCTGTCTCCAGCCACCACTAGGGGGAGTTCACTACATTCATATTTATACAGCACCCTCTGCTGGCATCTGAACAGAGAAGGAATTTTATAATATAACCAATGTGTGGCTGCTTGTCCTGCAGAAGGGGGGTTCTATGGTGAGCCCCTGGGCCTCTGAAAAATGTGAGCTACAACCTTATTATTTGTTATGGGCAACGTCTATTCGCTTTTAATATATCTCCCTAATATTTTTACTTTTTCATGCAATGGAATCGCAGTACGGTCAAAAAAAGCCTAGCTATGCGTCTTATGATGTGTACATGTAAGATTAACCATGTAATATTTAGTTGCACCTTGCGCTGGACTTACCATGTCATGTCACAAGGAAAGTTTGTTTTCTTCATTACAGGTTTCTAGGTTTCTTCTCAAGTTATCTCAAATATTCATCATATTGTACAAGGGTGAAAAAAACAAACAACTATAATATTTTCATACTAATGCCCATTATTAGCCAGCGGTTGCTAAGCAAAGATATTACCATCCTCAGAAGCCTTTTGAAAAATAAAGCAAATGATCACAAACACTGAGCCTCAATTGTTGTCAATGATAAAGATTCAGCTAAAGACATTAGTCCTGAGTGTGTACTCCATGCCAGTGTTTCTCAACCCTCATAAAACAAGTACCCTCTAGTGACAAAAAGTTCCAACCGAGCACACCCCAGGAAGCAATTGGGTATTAATGTTAACAAAATAAGGCTTTGTTCACACTGCTGTCAGAGGCTCTGTCTGGAGTTACCGCCAGCAGTTCCTTCAGATTTGACGGGAAGAATAACGCAGAATGCAGCAATGTTGCTGTCAAAAAGACGGACACCATGTTGAAATCCCATTGGATGCCATTTTAAGTTAATGGGTGTCTGTCGTGTTACGGATACGGCACGGTGTCATAACTTCCGTTTTGCAAAATTATTTTGTTATGCAAGGCCAACTTACATCTGATACGGCACTAAACGACGGTATTTTGATTACAAATAGTACAAATGACCCCCTTCACCAGACCCCAAAATAGATACAGACCACACACGAGACCTCCTTAATAAAGATAGAAAGGCCAGATCCTACTTTATACAGATCTCAGGCCTAGTCTGTGGTCTATATCTTTATGACTCTGAGGGTTTATTTAATTATAGTTCTTTTGGTGTAACATCATATCTAGCTGGTGTATATACAGACCCCATACGGTCCCCTTTGAATATACAGACCGCCATGCCAGTCCCCCTTGTACATACAGAGCCCATACCAGTCCCCTTTGTATATATAGACCCCATACCAGTCCACTTTGTATATACAGACCCCAAACCAGTCCCCTTTGTATATACAGACCCCAAAACAGCCACCCTTGTATATACAGATCTCCTATAAAAAATTACAGACCCAAAACCAGACAGCCTTGAATATACAGACCCCCGCTAAAAATTACAGACCCCAGACAAATTTTCCATTTTATATGCAGACCCCAGACTAGCACCCTTGTATATTCAGACTCCTCTTCAAAAAGACAGATCCCAGACCAGCCCCTCTTGTATATACAGACCATCCCTGCTTTTTTTTGTTTGTTTTTTCTGCTGTGGCGCACACCCCCTGTGGTACGTGTACCGCACCTTGAGAAATCTCCAATAATTCATAAGGGCAAATTATAGCAACAGAATAAACTTAAATATATGTACAAAAATAACAGTTTTTAGTAAAATACCACATTCTTATTAAGTCCATATATAATATCTGATATATGTACCCTTGCAGTTATATGCTGCACAGCATACATAACCCCTTCCCGCGGCAGCATGCATAACCCCTTTCTGCCGCAGCATGCATAACCCCTTTTTTCGTTTTTTCATTTTATTTTTTTTTCTTCCTTATATTCCAAAAGCCATAACTTTTTTATTTTTCTGTTGATAAAGCCATGTTAACTTCATTCCATGGGTCAATACGATTACGGCAATGCCAAATTTATATAATAGTTTTATGTTTTACAAAAACAAACTAATTGTTAAAAAAAAATTGTTTTGTGTCACCGTATTCTGAGAGCCATAACTTATTTATTTCTTTCTTTTTTTCCCGTCAACGTAAGGGCTTGTTTTTTTTTTGCAGGGCGAACTGTCGTTTTTATTAGTACTCTTTTGGGGTATGTAAGACTTTTTGATCACTTTTTATTATATTTTTTGTGAGAGACGAGGTGACCAAAAATCTTAAATTCTGGCGGTTTAATTTAATTTTTTTACAAAGTTCACCATGCGGGTCAAATAATATTATATTGTAATAGTTCAGACTTTTACCGACACTGCAATAACGATTATTTTTTTTCTTATATTACTTTTGAGTGAAAATGGGAAGAGGTGTTTTTTTTTAACTTTTAATACTTTTTTCGTATAGAAAATAAACCTTTAACTGTTTTTTACTTTTCTTATTAGTCCCCCTAGGGAACTTGAACCAGCGATCGTTGGATCACTTTTACAATATACCGTAATAGTGTTTTCTGCCTCGGGCAGGGCTTAGGCCTTATTTACTCGGAAAAAGCACGCTAACCAATACAATTCAATGGGGCTATTCACGCATCAGTGTTTTTTTCACTCACCGCATGTTCTGTTCTAATCCGTTTTAGCAGATCCATTGAAGTCTATGGGTGCGTGAAAAACACAGACAGCACAAGGTCGACCTCTGTGTGCTGACCGTTTTTCACACATCAGTTTCTAAACAAAATGCAGAGGAAAAAAAAAAGAAAAATCAGGAAGTGCTCTGGGAATTATCACTGTGTGTTATCTGTGGTGTTACATAGGACTGCAGGCAACATCTACTGCATTATCTGTACTGGGTATATATGGGTCTGTTTGTGAATGTGTCTTTGTGCTTGTATATATGTGCCTTTTATATATTTGTATATGTTCCTGTCTGTGTATTTATTTGTGTGTATATGTGTCTGTACGTCTATATATTTACCTGTATGTATATATTCCAGATGTGTGTATGTATATTTGTCTGTATGTCTAAATATCTGTCTTTATGTATGTACAGTATATATGTTCCAGTGTGTGCGTGTCTATATATGTGGTTAATTTTTGTTTTTTGTAGGGGGCGGCAATAGAGAGTCCTAAGGCCAGCCCATATCGCAGCCTGCTGCGTTTGGGGCTGTGTAATAATAATAATAATAATAATAATCTTCATATAACGCCAACATATTCTCTAGGCACTTTGTAATTCAGAGGGAACATGTACAGACAATATCAGACATTACATAATGACAAAACTATTTAACAATTCAAACAAGAGGAGTGAGGACCCTGCTCGCAAGAGCTTACAATCTATGAGGAAACAAGTGGGACACAAAACTTAAAAAGTGCTTGTTCAGTACAAGTACACAGAAGTTGGTGAGGACCAAACAATTGTTATTTAGGCCCTATTTAAGAAATACATAGAATTTTCCCATGCCTGTAAAGTATATGTGTCCATATTGTAATATGTATACATGCATCATTTACACATAGAGAACTAGAGTGGCCTGCCACTACACCCCACTACTACAGCTGAATATATGTGAGATTCCCAAATCCCCTACTCGGAAAAAGGAGGAGTTGCATGCAGAGTCAAACAAATTGTCTGCTTCCTTCCGTGTATTATTTACAGATATACCCCACAATTATATCCTTCAGCTCGTCACCCCCATCTTGGGACCTATAGAAACATTAATGTTACAAGTGCAAGAACTAAAATAACAAAAAAACATCACAACCTGTCAAGTCACTGCACAGTCTGTGAAAGCATACCATCATATTGCATGGATTGCTTTATAGGAAGTATCTACTACCTGCAAATAATTGTGATGAAGCATTGACTCCATCCCGATAATAAAGCATTCTGTACAGTTCTCGTACATGTTTGTTTATAGTTTCCCAAATCCTGGATGTTTAGTAATAGGTTAACAGGCCCGGCTGACATATGCTCTGTGGGTTTTAATAAGAGTAACCTTATGATCTGGCAGCTAATCAAGCCAATCATCTAAAAACACAATCACAGTTGCAACAAATATAATTGTGCTGCTGATATAAACTACTTAAAGGTGCCGTAATCATCTCTCCCTTATTATGCTAATTATACATATTGAACATATACAAATATAAAATTAGATATAATGCAGTTAGGTCTTGTTCACACTGGGGATTTTCTTTACAATTCTTTACGCATATTTTAATAGAAATAGTAAGGTTTGGATACAATGGAAGTCATAATGTTATTAGAATCAATGTATATCAATTTCACAGGGATGTGGTTTTGTTTCGTTTTAATTTTTCTTAAAATAGAACAAAAACATAATGTTCATCTCTAACATACTGGGGCCTCTAAACAGGAACAAACTCTGTCAAATTCATATGACTAAAGTAGACTATAAGCCAAATGTCCATTCTCAAATACCATTTTCTATTAATTTTTTTAATTAAAAAGGTCCCAAATCCTGTACTGTTTAATTTTAGCAGATAACTTTATAACGGTCAGAGGAGGCAGCCAGTACAGTTGATCGTGCGGGGTTCGGGTGTCAGACCCCCCCCATCATATACTGATGACCTATACTGTGGATAGTTCATCAGCATGAAAAAACACCCATTGTCTGGACAACCACTTTATTTGTTACTAAGTCTTTATTTTCACTGTTGCATACAACTGTATGTGCATTTTTTTTCCATTTATTTGTATTACACAAATGCTTTTTCAGCCAAACAATGAATTGAATGTCCTGTAAAATAAATTTAACATTAACCCCTTCCCGTCACTTGAAGTACAATTACTTTGCGGGAACTGCTTATAAGTATATAATAGTATGTCACAGTGATGGTGCGGGCACAGGAGCTGTTCCCCCTCCATCACTCACACATGACAACTGTATTATACATCCGACACCCCGCTCTAATGACCGGGATCAGATATAACTCATAGCTCATGGCAGACCTCAGCACCTGTGGTTAGACAGAGGAAGGGAGCTCCCTCAGTCACCCCCTCGGCGTGATCGTGGGTTGTTGATGGTTTGCCATGGCAGCCGGGGGCCTAACAATGGCCTCCAGGTCTGTTATGTACATAAACCAATAAGGCCCTGCAAGGGGCAGTTCCCAATAAGCGACCTGTCACCGTATGTTCACACAGCTTATTTTCAGCCTTTTTTCGGGCCGTAAACGCCTGAAAATTGGCTGAAAATACGGGGGCTGAATGCCTCCAAACATCTGTCCATTGATGTCATGTGTTTCGTTACGACGGGGCGTTTTTTTACTTGGCCGTTTGAAAAATCAACGTGTAAAAAAAGCCCCTTAAAAAGAAGTGCATGTCACTTCTTAGGCTGTTTTTTGGAGCCGTTTTTCATTGCGTGAATAGAAAAACAGCTCCAAAAACGGTCGCAAAAAAACGCATCAAAACAAATTTCATGCTTAAAAAACTACCAAAAATCAGAGGCTGTTTTCCCCTGAAAACAGTATTTTACAGCCATTTCTTGTTTAGCGTGTGAACATACCCTCAGTGCAACACTGACAAACCTAAATACTTTGCAATACAGAATTATTGCCATCTATTATAGAAGCTACCAGTGGATCGCATTTTCAAGTCCCATAGTGTGACTAAGAAAAATAAAATAAAAAAACAGTTTTATAAAAATAATTACAAGTAAAAAAAACAACAATTTTTTTTCTCATACTAATATTTTTATTAATGGAAAAGATATACCATAAAAAAACCTCATATGGTAGCTGCTGAGGGGTCATTATACTGTATGGGGAACATGATTGGGACAGCTTAGGGGGGCATTATTCTGTATGGAGGGCATTATACTGTATGGGGGCATTATACTGTGTGGTGGCCGTTATGGGGGAATTATACTGCGTGGGGTATTATACTGTATTTGGCAGCTATGGAGGGCATTATACTGTATGGGGGGCATTATACTGTATGGAGCAGCTATGTGGGCATTATACTGGATGTGGCATCTATGGAGGGCATTATACTGTATGGGGGGAATTATACTGTATGGGTCAGCTATGGGGGACATTATACTGTATGGGGCATTATACTGTATGGGGGCATTATACTGTGTGGAGCAGCTATGGGGGGGCATTATACTGTATGCGGCATCTATGGAGGACATTATAATGTATGGGGGCATTAAACTGTATGGGGCAGCTAGGGTGGACATTATTCTGTATGGGGCATTATAGTGTATGGGGCAACTATGGTGGGCATTATACTGTGTGCGGGCATTATACTGTATCTGGCAGCTATGGGTGGCAATATACTGTGGGGGCAGTTATAGGGGCATTATACTGTGGGGGCAGCTATGGGGGCAGCTATGGGGGCAGCTATGGGGGCATTGTACTGTAGGGTCAGCTATGGGGACATTATACAGTGGGGGCAGCTATCGGGGCATTATATTGTGGTGGTCAGCTATGGGGACATTATACTGTGTGGTGGGCAGCTATGGGGGGCATTACACTGTGTGGGTGGCAGCTATGGGGACATTATACTGTAGGGGCATTTTGGGGGAATTATACAGTGGGGGCAGATATGGGGGCATTATACTGTGATGGTCAGTTATGGGGGCATTATACTGTGTGGTGGCCAGCTATGGGGGGCATTACAATGTTTGGGGGCAGCTATGGGGGGCATTATACTGTATGGGGCAGCTATGGGGGGCATTATACTGTGTGGTGGCATTATACTGTGGGAGCAGCTACGGGGGCATTATACTGTGGGGGCATTCATTGGGTCTGTCGGGCAAGATCGCTGGGCATGGGCGTGCACAGGGCTCTGGTGGTGTTGGGGAGCGGTAGGGGGGCCCAAGCAGAATTCTTGCACCAGGGCCCATGAGCTTTTAGCTATGCCCCTGGTGCCAGGTAGGGTGCTAGTAGTGCTCTGCCTGGGACTATGGCTCCATATATGGACAGTGACGTCAGGGGCTTCTCCTGAAGCGGAATCCCCAGCCAGAGCATCGGCAATGCTCTGGCTGGGGATTTCACTCCTAGAGCAAACACCAAAGGCGCTACCTACAGGGAGGGGGCCTGTGTGGCACTACCAGGGAGGGTGGCTGTGTGGCACTACCTGGGAGGGGGGCTGTGTGGCACTATCTACATGGGGGTACAAACTGGGGACTAATGTTATAACGGGGGTAGGGAAACGGACAAGTGAGCCCTAATCTACCCGCCACTCTGTCCCTGCCTACTTGCAACGACCCGCCCTAGGCGACGGGGTAAAAAGTGGGCGGCGGTCCCTACTCTCAGTAAGTGCACGAGACAAACAGACAAGGGAACACAAAGCAAAGGGAAAGGGGCAGTTGCCCACGGCAACACCGTGAGCAACAAGAGTGGTGAACGAGCCGAGTCAAACCAGGAGTGCACGAGGTACCAAACGCAGAGCAGGAGAGTAGTCAGTAAGCCAGGGTCAGTATGGAGCAGGATCAAATAGTTAGAAGCTGTTGCTGGGTCAGGAAACCACACGAGAAGAATCACAAGCAAAGGAGGAACAGGAAAGGCAGGTATAAATAGACAGAGGGCGGGAGCTAGCTCCGTCTGGCCAGGCTGCGATAGGCTCTCCCACTCCTAAGCCTGCCATCCTGAGTGGTGGAAGATGGAGTCAGTCTCAGAGACATAGACTCAGGTGCAGACTGATTACCTATGGGAATATACACAGAAGTTGTGCCTGGCAGATCCTTTACAGTATCCCCCCTTTTATGAGGGGCCACCGGACCCTTTCTAAGTGGACCTGGTTTATTGGGGAAACGAAGGTGGAACTTCCTGACCAATACCTCAGGCCCGTATCCTCTCCAATGGACCAGGTACTGGAGGGAGCCTTGGTCCATCTTGCTGTCCACAATCTAGGCCACCTCAAATTCCACCCCCTCAGGGGTGGGAACGGGTACAGGAGGTTTCCTCGAGGGAGCCAAGGACAGGGAGCAGCGTTTAAGGAGGGAGGCATGAAACACGTTGTGTATTCGAAAAGATGGGGACAACTCCAGTCGGAAGGAGACAGGATTGAGGACTTCAATGACCTTATACGGCCCAATAAACCGGGGAGCAAACTTCTTGGACGGGACCTTAAGGCGCAAGTTCCTAGACGATAACCACACCAGATCCCCGACCATAAACAAGGGGTTAGCAGAACGTCTTCTATCAGCCTGAGTTCTTTGTACGCTCTGGGACGCCTCTAGGTTCTTCTGAACCTGGGCCCAGACTGTGCACAGTTCCCGATGAACGACCTCTACCTCGGGATTGTTGGAACTATCAGGTGAAACGGAGGAGAACCGTGGATTAAACCCAAAATTACAGAAAAAGGGGGAGACCCCTGACGAGTTACTGACCCGGTTATTAAGGGAAAATTCGGCGAGGGGAATGAATGAGACCCAATCATATTGACAGTCAGAGATAAAACACCTTAAATATTGTTCTAGAGATTGATTAGTCCTCTCAGTTTGGCCATTAGTTTCAGGATGGAAGGCAGAGGAGAAGGACAGATCAATCTCCAACTTTTTACAGAAGGCTCTCCAAAACAATGAAACAAATTGTACCCCTCTGTCCGAAACAGGGACCCCATGGAGACGCAGGATGTGTTTGACAAACAAGGTAGCTAACGTCTTGGCGTTGGGTAGTTTCTTGAGGGGCACAAAGTGGCACATCTTACTGAAGCGGTCTACTACCACCCACACCACCGACTTGCCTTGAGATGGAGGCAAATCGGTGATAAAATCCATGGAGATATGGGTCCAAGGTCTCTGGGGAATGGGCAAAGAACGTAGTAAGCCCGCTGGTCTGGACCTGGGAGTCTTGGACCTAGCACAAACCTCACAAGCGGCGACGTAGGCCTTAACGTCTTTAGGCAACCCAGGCCACCAATAGTTTCTGGTAATGAGGTGTTTGGTACCCAGGATGCCTGGATGACCAGATAGTGCGGAGTCATTACAAGCCGGTATTGCAGGGGAACAAACAGCTTGTCCTCAGGAAGGTTCCCGGGAGCTGAACCTTGATAAGCCGCAATTTCAGAGACTAAATCAGAATCAATAGAAGAAATGATTATACCAGGAGGCAAAATACAAGCAGGATCTTCCTCCGAAGGAGGGCTGGCCATGAAGCTACGCGACAGTGCATCGGCCTTAATATTTTTAGATCCAGCCCTATAGGTAACCAAAAAGTTGAATCTGGTAAAAAATAGCGCCCATCGAGCTTGTCTCGGGTTTAGCCTCCGGGCAGATTCAAGGAAAACCAGATTCTTGTGGTCGGTAAGGACCGTTACCTGGTGCCTAGCCCCCTCCAGGAAGTGGCGCCACTCTTCAAATGCCCATTTAATGGCTAAGAGTTTGCGGTTGCCAATATCATAGTTACTCTCAGTGGGCGAAAACTTCCTGGAGAAGTAGGCACAGGGACGGAGATGGGTGAGGGACCTGGTACCCTGGGACAAGACAGTCCCCACTCCCACCTCTGATGCGTCAACCTCCACGATAAATGGCTCCATTTGTTTGGGCTGAACCAACACCGGGGCCGAGATAAAGTACATCTTAAGGACCTCAAAAGCATGGACAGCCTCAGGAGGCCAGCGGAGGAGATCAGCACCCTTGCGAGTGAGATCCGTAAGAGGCTAAGCGATGACCGAGAAGTTAGCAATAAATCTCCTGTAATAATTTGCGAACCCCAAGAAGCACTGTAACGCCTTCAGGGAGGCAGGTTGGACCCATTTCGCCACAGCCTGGAGCTTGGCGGGGTCCATGCGGAAATCATGAGGAGTGAGGATTTGACCCAAAAATGGTATCTCCTGCACCCCAAACACACATTTTTCGGTCTTCGCAAACAGTTTGTTTTCCCGAAGGACCTGGAGCACCTTCCTGACATGCTCAATGTAGGAGGACCAGTCCTTGGAAAACACAAGTATGTCATCAAGGTACACTACAAAAAATACCCCCAGGTAATCTCTTAAAATCTCATTTATGAAATTCTGGAAGACCGCGGGAGCATTACACAACCCAAAGGGCATGACGAGGTATTCGAAATGACCTTCGGGCGTGTTAAACGCAGTCTTCCACTCATCCCCCTCTTTTATGCGGATAAGGTTATACGCCCCCCGTAGATCAAAGTTAGAGAACCATTGGGCCCCCTGAACCTGATTAAAGAGATCAGGAATCAAAGGAAGGGGATACTGGTTCCTTACAGTGACCTTATTCAAGTTACGGTAGTCAATGCATGGCCTAAGACCACCATCCTTCTTCCCTACGAAGAAGAAGCCAGCACCTACCGGAGAAGTAGAGGGGCGAATGTAACCCTTGGCCAGGCATTCCTGGATATACTCTCTCATGGCTTCACGCTCGGGACAAGAGAGATTAAATAGCTCCTGGTACCAAATCGATAGCGCAATCGTATTCTCTATGAGGAGGTAACACTTCGGAGGCCTCCTTAGAGAAAACATCAGCGAAGTCCTGAACAAACTCAGGTAGCGTGTTCACCTCCTCAGGGGGAGAAATAGAATTAACAGAAAAACATGACGTCAAGCATTCATTACCCCATTTGGTAAGATCCACAATATTCCAGTCAAACGTGGGATTATGCAACTGCAACCAGGGAAGGCCTAAAACCAAATCGGACGATAATCCCTGCATCAACAGTACAGAGCACTGCTCCAAATGCATGGAGCCAACAAGGAGTTCAAAAACAGGGGTATGCTGTGTAAAATAACCATTAGCAAGAGGAGTGGAGTCGATACCCACTACCGGGACAGGTTTAGGCAAATCAATCAAAGGCATAGCTAGAGACATAGCAAATTCCACAGACATGATATTAGCAGACGACCCTGAATCCACGAAGGCACTGCCGGTAGCAGACCTACCACCAAAAGAGACCTGAAAGGGAAGCAAGATTTTATTACGTTTCATATTTACGGGAAATACCTGTGCGCCCAAGTGACCTCCCCGATGATCACTTAGGCGCGGAAGTTTTCCGGCTGCTTATTCTTACGCCTAGGACAGTTGTTCACTTGATGCTTGTCATCCCCACAATAGAAGCAGAGACCATTCTTCCTGCGGAACTCTCTACGTTGTTGGGGGGACACGGAGGCCCCGAGTTGCATAGGTACCTCCGAGTCTTCCGTGGAAGAACGAAGCAACGGAACCTCGGGAGGCATCATGGGGGAGTCAGAGGAGAAAACACATAAACGTTCACGTTGTCGTTCCCTGAGACGTCGGTCAAGTCGTACCGCTAAAGCCATAACCTGGTCTAGGGAGTCAGAAGAGGGATAGCTAACTAGCAGGTCTTTCAGGGCGTTCGACAGACCCAACCTAAACTGGCACCTTAAGGCAGGGTCATTCCACCGAGAAGCTACGCACCACTTCCTAAAGTCAGAGCAATACTCCTCAACAGGTCTCTTACCCTGACGTAAGGTCACCAGCTGACTCTCGGCAAAGGCAGTCCTGTCAGTCTCGTCATAAATGAGTCCGAGAGCAGAAAAGAAACGATCAACGGAGGAAAGTTCAGGGGCGTCAGGAGCCAAGGAGAAGGCCCACTCTTGGGGCCCTTCCTGGAGCCGGGACATAATTATACCCACCCGCTGGCTCTCAGAACCTGAGGAATGAGGCTTTAAGCGAAAGTAGAGCCTACAACTCTCCCGAAAGGAGAGAAAAGTCCTCCGGTGCCCTGAGAACCGGTCAGGCAACTTGAGGTGGGGTTCAAGAGGTGAGGTGAGGGGCACTACCATGGTAGCGTCAGGCTGGTTGACCCTCTGAGCCAGGGCCTGGACCTGTAGGGAGAGACCCTGCATTTGCTGAGCCAGGGTCTCAAGGGGGTCCATAGTAGTGTCAGGGAGCAGGGTAGACTAGGTATATGGGCTTGTGATTATGTAATGATGGGGGTAGGGAAAAGGACAAGTGAGCCCTAATCTACCCGCCACTCTGTCCCTGCCTACTTGCAACGACCCGCCCTAGGCGACGGGGTACAACTGGGCGGCGGTCCCTACGCTCAGTAAGTGCACGAGACAAACAGACAAGGGAACACAAAGCAAAGGGAAAGGGGCAGTTGCCCACGGCAACACCGTGAGCAACAAGAGTGGTGAACGAGCCGAGTCAAACCAGGAGTGCACGAGGTACCAAACGCAGAGCAGGAGAGTAGTCAGTAAGCCAGGGTCAGTATGGAGCAGGATCAAATAGTTAGAAGCTGTTGCTGGGTCAGGAAACCACACGAGAAGAATCACAAGCAAAGGAGGAACAGGAAAGGCAGGTATAAATAGACAGAGGGCGGGAGCTAGCTCCGTCTGGCCAGGCTGCGATAGGCTCTCCCACTCCTAAGCCTGCCATCCTGAGTGGTGGAAGATGGAGTCAGTCTCAGAGACATAGACTCAGGTGCAGACTGATTACCTATGGGAATATACACAGAAGTTGTGCCTGGCAGATCCTTTACAGTATCCCCCCTTTTATGAGGGGCCACCGGACCCTTTCTAAGTGGACCTGGTTTATTGGGGAAACGAAGGTGGAACTTCCTGACCAATACCTCAGGCCCGTATCCTCTCCAATGGACCAGGTACTGGAGGGAGCCTTGGTCCATCTTGCTGTCCACAATCTAGGCCACCTCAAATTCCACCCCCTCAGGGGTGGGAACGGGTACAGGAGGTTTCCTCGAGGGAGCCAAGGACAGGGAGCAGCGTTTAAGGAGGGAGGCATGAAACACGTTGTGTATTCGAAAAGATGGGGACAACTCCAGTCGGAAGGAGACAGGATTGAGGACTTCAATGACCTTATACGGCCCAATAAACCGGGGAGCAAACTTCTTGGACGGGACCTTAAGGCGCAAGTTCCTAGACGATAACCACACCAGATCCCCGACCATAAACAAGGGGTTAGCAGAACGTCTTCTATCAGCCTGAGTTCTTTGTACGCTCTGGGACGCCTCTAGGTTCTTCTGAACCTGGGCCCAGACTGTGCACAGTTCCCGATGAACGACCTCTACCTCGGGATTGTTGGAACTATCAGGTGAAACGGAGGAGAACCGTGGATTAAACCCAAAATTACAGAAAAAGGGGGAGACCCCTGACGAGTTACTGACCCGGTTATTAAGGGAAAATTCGGCGAGGGGAATGAATGAGACCCAATCATATTGACAGTCAGAGATAAAACACCTTAAATATTGTTCTAGAGATTGATTAGTCCTCTCAGTTTGGCCATTAGTTTCAGGATGGAAGGCAGAGGAGAAGGACAGATCAATCTCCAACTTTTTACAGAAGGCTCTCCAAAACAATGAAACAAATTGTACCCCTCTGTCCGAAACAGGGACCCCATGGAGACGCAGGATGTGTTTGACAAACAAGGTAGCTAACGTCTTGGCGTTGGGTAGTTTCTTGAGGGGCACAAAGTGGCACATCTTACTGAAGCGGTCTACTACCACCCACACCACCGACTTGCCTTGAGATGGAGGCAAATCGGTGATAAAATCCATGGAGATATGGGTCCAAGGTCTCTGGGGAATGGGCAAAGAACGTAGTAAGCCCGCTGGTCTGGACCTGGGAGTCTTGGACCTAGCACAAACCTCACAAGCGGCGACGTAGGCCTTAACGTCTTTAGGCAACCCAGGCCACCAATAGTTTCTGGTAATGAGGTGTTTGGTACCCAGGATGCCTGGATGACCAGATAGTGCGGAGTCATTACAAGCCGGTATTGCAGGGGAACAAACAGCTTGTCCTCAGGAAGGTTCCCGGGAGCTGAACCTTGATAAGCCGCAATTTCAGAGACTAAATCAGAATCAATAGAAGAAATGATTATACCAGGAGGCAAAATACAAGCAGGATCTTCCTCCGAAGGAGGGCTGGCCATGAAGCTACGCGACAGTGCATCGGCCTTAATATTTTTAGATCCAGCCCTATAGGTAACCAAAAAGTTGAATCTGGTAAAAAATAGCGCCCATCGAGCTTGTCTCGGGTTTAGCCTCCGGGCAGATTCAAGGAAAACCAGATTCTTGTGGTCGGTAAGGACCGTTACCTGGTGCCTAGCCCCCTCCAGGAAGTGGCGCCACTCTTCAAATGCCCATTTAATGGCTAAGAGTTTGCGGTTGCCAATATCATAGTTACTCTCAGTGGGCGAAAACTTCCTGGAGAAGTAGGCACAGGGACGGAGATGGGTGAGGGACCTGGTACCCTGGGACAAGACAGTCCCCACTCCCACCTCTGATGCGTCAACCTCCACGATAAATGGCTCCATTTGTTTGGGCTGAACCAACACCGGGGCCGAGATAAAGTACATCTTAAGGACCTCAAAAGCATGGACAGCCTCAGGAGGCCAGCGGAGGAGATCAGCACCCTTGCGAGTGAGATCCGTAAGAGGCTAAGCGATGACCGAGAAGTTAGCAATAAATCTCCTGTAATAATTTGCGAACCCCAAGAAGCACTGTAACGCCTTCAGGGAGGCAGGTTGGACCCATTTCGCCACAGCCTGGAGCTTGGCGGGGTCCATGCGGAAATCATGAGGAGTGAGGATTTGACCCAAAAATGGTATCTCCTGCACCCCAAACACACATTTTTCGGTCTTCGCAAACAGTTTGTTTTCCCGAAGGACCTGGAGCACCTTCCTGACATGCTCAATGTAGGAGGACCAGTCCTTGGAAAACACAAGTATGTCATCAAGGTACACTACAAAAAATACCCCCAGGTAATCTCTTAAAATCTCATTTATGAAATTCTGGAAGACCGCGGGAGCATTACACAACCCAAAGGGCATGACGAGGTATTCGAAATGACCTTCGGGCGTGTTAAACGCAGTCTTCCACTCATCCCCCTCTTTTATGCGGATAAGGTTATACGCCCCCCGTAGATCAAAGTTAGAGAACCATTGGGCCCCCTGAACCTGATTAAAGAGATCAGGAATCAAAGGAAGGGGATACTGGTTCCTTACAGTGACCTTATTCAAGTTACGGTAGTCAATGCATGGCCTAAGACCACCATCCTTCTTCCCTACGAAGAAGAAGCCAGCACCTACCGGAGAAGTAGAGGGGCGAATGTAACCCTTGGCCAGGCATTCCTGGATATACTCTCTCATGGCTTCACGCTCGGGACAAGAGAGATTAAATAGCTCCTGGTACCAAATCGATAGCGCAATCGTATTCTCTATGAGGAGGTAACACTTCGGAGGCCTCCTTAGAGAAAACATCAGCGAAGTCCTGAACAAACTCAGGTAGCGTGTTCACCTCCTCAGGGGGAGAAATAGAATTAACAGAAAAACATGACGTCAAGCATTTATTACCCCATTTGGTAAGATCCACAATATTCCAGTCAAACGTGGGATTATGCAACTGCAACCAGGGAAGGCCTAAAACCAAATCGGACGATAATCCCTGCATCAACAGTACAGAGCACTGCTCCAAATGCATGGAGCCAACAAGGAGTTCAAAAACAGGGGTATGCTGTGTAAAATAACCATTAGCAAGAGGAGTGGAGTCGATACCCACTACCGGGACAGGTTTAGGCAAATCAATCAAAGGCATAGCTAGAGACATAGCAAATTCCACAGACATGATATTTGCAGACGACCCTGAATCCACGAAGGCACTGCCGGTAGCAGACCTACCACCAAAAGAGACCTGAAAGGGAAGCAAGATTTTATTACGTTTCATATTTACGGGAAATACCTGTGCGCCCAAGTGACCTCCCCGATGATCACTTAGGCGCGGAAGTTTTCCGGCTGCTTATTCTTACGCCTAGGACAGTTGTTCACTTGATGCTTGTCATCCCCACAATAGAAGCAGAGACCATTCTTCCTGCGGAACTCTCTACGTTGTTGGGGGGACACGGAGGCCCCGAGTTGCATAGGTACCTCCGAGTCTTCCGTGGAAGAACGAAGCAACGGAACCTCGGGAGGCATCATGGGGGAGTCAGAGGAGAAAACACATAAACGTTCACGTTGTCGTTCCCTGAGACGTCGGTCAAGTCGTACCGCTAAAGCCATAACCTGGTCTAGGGAGTCAGAAGAGGGATAGCTAACTAGCAGGTCTTTCAGGGCGTTCGACAGACCCAACCTAAACTGGCACCTTAAGGCAGGGTCATTCCACCGAGAAGCTACGCACCACTTCCTAAAGTCAGAGCAATACTCCTCAACAGGTCTCTTACCCTGACGTAAGGTCACCAGCTGACTCTCGGCAAAGGCAGTCCTGTCAGTCTCGTCATAAATGAGTCCGAGAGCAGAAAAGAAACGATCAACGGAGGAAAGTTCAGGGGCGTCAGGAGCCAAGGAGAAGGCCCACTCTTGGGGCCCTTCCTGGAGCCGGGACATAATTATACCCACCCGCTGGCTCTCAGAACCTGAGGAATGAGGCTTTAAGCGAAAGTAGAGCCTACAACTCTCCCGAAAGGAGAGAAAAGTCCTCCGGTGCCCTGAGAACCGGTCAGGCAACTTGAGGTGGGGTTCAAGAGGTGAGGTGAGGGGCACTACCATGGTAGCGTCAGGCTGGTTGACCCTCTGAGCCAGGGCCTGGACCTGTAGGGAGAGACCCTGCATTTGCTGAGCCAGGGTCTCAAGGGGGTCCATAGTAGTGTCAGGGAGCAGGGTAGACTAGGTATATGGGCTTGTGATTATGTAATGATGGGGGTAGGGAAAAGGACAAGTGAGCCCTAATCTACCCGCCACTCTGTCCCTGCCTACTTGCAACGACCCGCCCTAGGCGACCGGGTACAACTGGGCGGCGGTCCCTACGCTCAGTAAGTGCACGAGACAAACAGACAAGGGAACACAAAGCAAAGGGAAAGGGGCAGTTGCCCACGGCAACACCGTGAGCAACAAGAGTGGTGAACGAGCCGAGTCAAACCAGGAGTGCACGAGGTACCAAACGCAGAGCAGGAGAGTAGTCAGTAAGCCAGGGTCAGTATGGAGCAGGATCAAATAGTTAGAAGCTGTAGCTGGGCCAGGAAACCACACGAGAAGAATCACAAGCAAAGGAGGAACAGGAAAGGCAGGTATAAATAGACAGAGGGCGGGAGCTAGCTCCGTCTGGCCAGGCTGCGATAGGCTCTCCCACTCCTAAGCCTGCCAACCTGAGTGGTGGAAGATGGAGTCAGTCTCAGAGACATAGACTCAGGTGCAGACTGATTACCTATGGGAGTATACACAGAAGTTGTGCCTGGCAGATCCTTTACACCTAACTTCTATATTGGGGCAAAAACAGGGTCGAACGTCTATATGGGGACACAAAGTGACGTTTTCTGCCATTTTACTGCCGCCGTGAGTTCCCCCGCAAAGGGGCCTACTAAGTCTGTGTCGCCCAAAGGCCCACATAAACCTTGAGCCGGCGCTGTTCATTCCACACACTGTAAGCCATAAAAGAACAACTAAAAAACAATGCCAAATTTACTGTTCTTTTATTCATCTCACGTTCCAAATTAAAAGTAATCAAAAAGGCATATGTACCCCAAAGTTGTACTAATCAAAACTATAGCTCGTCCTGAAAAAAAAAAAGCCTTCACATTGTCCTGAACAATATAAAAAATGATGGGTCTTTGAATGCAGCAACACAAAATAAAATGTTTTGTTAAAGAGGCTCTGTCACCACATTATATAAGTGCCCTATCTCTGCACTTCGTTACTCTGTCTGTGGTAGTTACAGCACAGGAAGCGTGATCTCGCGAGATCTCGCTGTAAATGACAGGTTACAACGAGATCACGCTTCCTCTGCTGTAACTACCACAGATAGAGTAACGAAGTGCAGAGATTGTGAATAGACATCCCGTGGAATGTCTATTCACTGTCTAAACACTTCAGTATTGTTAATGTGTAAGTATAAGACAGCACATAAGGATCTAGCAGGATCCCTATGCGCTGAGTAAATGAATGGAGAGGAGTGCAGGACGCTGATTGGTCAGCGTCATACACTCCCCTGTACAACGCCCACTTGGTCTAAAGTAAAAATATGCCCACTTGAGCATTAAGCAACTCATTAAGATAAATCTAAAATCGCTAATAAAGTGGTAAAAATAGATTGTTTTTAAAAAAATAAAAAGCACTGCTGTCACCTACATTATAGCGCCGATCTCCTTATGTAGGAGATAGGGCACTTATAATGTGGTGACAGAGCCTCTTTAAAAAAGGGTTTTTATTTACAAAAACTATAGAAATTTAGTACCATCATATTTGTAACGATCTGCAGAATAAAGTTATCATATTATAAATGGCACACGGTGAACGCTGTAAAAATAATACCCAAAAAACAATGGTGGAATTTCGGTTTATTTCCACCTTTTCAAAACAATTAATAAAAATTATACAATATATGTATGTACCCCAAAATGAAGCCACTTAAAAAATAACTTGACCCACAAAAAATAAGCCTAAACAATTATGGCTATGCCAACAAAAAATATAAAAGTTATGGCTTTCAGAATGGGGAGATGAAAAAATGTGAAAAAATTCCTGCATCATTGAGGTCCAAACTAGGTTGTGTACTTAAGGCATCAATATGATGTATTGCTAATGAATTAACTTATAGAGGGTATTATAAAATGTACACATGTTAATTCTAGCACACTAATATAAGTCATGATGAGTGGGCACCGTGTTCAGGTATTAAAAATGTAAACCGCAAGCTTACCTTAAAGTGGATCTGTCATGAGAAGGGGCAGCACATTATAATAACAAGACCGCTGAGCTATTATACCAAACAGCATTAAAAAAATATTGACGAATGAAGCATTTGTTAAAAAAATAAATAAAAAAACAACATAAAAAGACAGCTTGACCTCCGCCGGTTCTCGTACCTCTCTTAGCACTCTGGGTCTTCTGCGGTTCATGGTCGCCGGATCCCTAGTTCGCGCGCGCTTTGGTCACCTCTTAAAGGGCCACTGCACGCAAAATTCTAAACGTTTCCCAATCAGCCCTGTTGTTTCCCAGGACTATTTAAGGCACCTCCTCCATCTCTCTAGTGCCTGAGCAATGTTGTTGCTAACCCAGTGTTAGTCTGCAAAGGTTCCGTAACCTGTTCCTGAAACCTGGGTTTATGACATGTCCAGTATCTGCGTTGTGTCCGTGTCAAGTCCAGTGTCCGTGGCGAGTCCAGTATCCGTTTCCAGTGTCCAAGACAAGTCTGGTGTCCAAGGCTAGTTCTGCTTCCGATAATACAGCACAAGCCAGCTTCGATAATCCAGCGGACCAGCACAAACCAACTTCCAATAATCCAGCACAAGCCAGCTAAGAAAAATCTAGCACAAGCCAGCTTCCAGCTATCCGGCACCAGCCTGCCATCCAGGTATCATCGACCAGTGACTGTTGTTTATTTGTTTGGCCAGCTGCTACTCCGTTACGGCGGAGTGGCCCAGTGGGTCGACAACTTAAGTACACTTGCCAACGGTTCGGATTTGTGAAGGACTGTCCTGCAACTAGACCATAAAGGGGCGGGGCTTGTGATAATATGCATTAAAATGGGTGGGTCTGATCAATTTGGGAGGGGTTCTCTGGCAGAATGGGATTGGGTTTCAAATTGCCAGGGACTTGATTCAAACATTGGTCAGTAAAAAGAGCTACAGTTTGAGGAATTTACCAAAGAACTCTTTACATCTCAACTTTTTTGACCGTTCTGAGTGTGATAGGGGTAGTGGCAGAGATTGGTGTCAGCTGAATTTTTTAGTGGGTTAGTCCTAAAACGACATATCCAATCAGCCAACTCATTTTTGACCTTCTGAAATACTGCTCTTCCACATGTACTACAGGATCCTGCATGTAATATTTTCCATTTGCGTCTTTTAGATTGCTCTGAAGTTTTAGATAACGTAATGAATATTTTATTTTAAAGAGTAACTTACTTGACAACATGACAGCTTTGAAGGAAGAACAAAGCAGGTAAAATATCAATTAGGGGTAATATTAATGCAGCCTGAACAAAAGGTATTTAAAATGGTAAATCTAGCAGAAACGTAAAAAATTATAGAGAATATAGAGTACACATACATATTTAACTAGATAAGTTGATAAACCTATAACAGCAGTTTCATATTTTTTTAATCGAATAGAAGTTCTGATCTTAAACACTTGGGGAAGAGGTCCCTCTTGTGGTTATAACTATAAATCATTTGTATGTCTGCTACTATTTCTCATAGCTATGTATCTATCTATACACAAGAAAATGGGGACAGCACTCTGCGAACACCAATGTCACCTAAAACACTATAAATAAATAAATATGCCTTACTGCTGAATCTACTTACAATAGTGAGGTTCTTAGCGCACATTTTGATCAAATTGTGTGAGCCCACCTGCCACGACAAGGCAACCTCTATACGGTGGGTCCTTACGCTGCTCATACACCCTGATCTGCATCTAAGCTTGCAGAATATATTTGGCATGGTAGGAACCAGAATTAAACTAATTAATATCACTCCAGGGCAGAATAGGAGAAGTGCAAGATCAAAAATGGGGGCAGTCACTACCACCACATATGTAGAAAATACAAAAGCACATTCCAGCAAAATTAAAAAATCGTGTACAGGTGCAAGCACGCCTGTGACTGCAAAACAATACACAAGAAAATGGCAACAGCACTCTGCGATAAGTGACGTTTCCTTGTCGTGACAGGTAGACTTACACACTTTGATAAAAAAGTGCGCTAAGAACCTCACTATTGTAAGTAGATTCAGCAGTAATGCATATTTATTTATATATATAGTGTATTTATATATAGTGTTTTAGGTGACAGTGGTGATTTTACATAGTTGCCAACAGGCCCGAATTTGCCGGGACTGTCCGGAATTTACAGAGACAGTCCAGGCAACATGTTCCGGACATGTCCTGGCAACTGCCATATTCAATTGTATCTGCGTCCTCAGGAAGCAGATACAATTGAATACTATGGCAGAGCAGGAAACGGTCTGCTCCCTGCTCTGTCATTCACTCCTCCTGGAGCGCAATTCCCAGCCAGAGTGTTGCCGACGTTCTGATCAGGGATTCAGTTCATAGAGGAGGCCCCTGACGTCACTGTCCATATACGGACAGTGAAGTCAGGGGCTCCTTCTGGAGCAGAATCCCCAGCCAGAGCGGTGCTGACACTCTCGCCGGCGATTCCGCTCCTAGAGGGAGCCCCAATGGCAATATCTACAAGGGGGTGTGGGGTGTGTGGCACTATCTACAAGGGTGTGCGTGTGTGGCCCTATGGACAGGGTCTGTGAGTGCCACTATCTAATGGGGCTGTGTGGCACTATCTACTGAGGGCAATGTGGAGCACCATCTACAAAGGGGACTGAGTGTGACACTATCTACAAGGGGGTGTGCGACACTATCTACAGAAGGCACTGTGGCATTATCTACAGATGACACTGTGGCAATATCTACAGGGTGGCCATGTGGCTCTATCTACAGTGGGCACTGTGGAATTATCTACATGAGTGTGGAGCACCATCTACATGGGGTACTGAGTGTGGCACCATCTACGCTGGTTTTACACTACCAGTACTGGTCAGCACATATCAGCTAGCCCTAGTGATAAACTGAGACATCACCTGCCTGTAAACAACCGGATAACAAAAGAGAAACACTGGCCACCATAATAGTTGACAGTTAAACTAGTGCAGAAATTTTTGATCATTTATGTGTATGCAGAAATTCTGGGAAGTAAACAATGCCCTGTTAGCCACACCCACCAGATAAGCCTTGCCCCATAATACCCACCCACCAAAGAAGCCAGACCCTAAGTGTCCCTGGAAAAAAAAATCAAATGTTGGCAACTATGATTTTATATTGGGGCAAAGGAGCTTAAACGTACACCTCTAAATTTTAAAATCCAATGCCAAAGTATCAATACGTGTCGCTGCCAGCCAATAATGTAGGGGTAAATGTGGAGGTGATATTGAAGAATAGCAAGCCTCCCCAAAATGTTAATAGATGTGAATACTCTCCAAATCAACACTTAGAATATGATGATGATGGTGATGAAGGTTTTCAGCATCAACAACTTGGAATGGATGGTGAGATCGCTGTTTGCAGCACAACTACAATATCTTATAAGGTTGGCAGAAGATTGCAAAAATAATAACAGGCATAAAAGCCATGTAATATATTTGAGTTTGAGCAGGGCAAACTGAGTTTCAGTCACCATTGATCTCAATGGTGACGGAAACATCGCTAATGGTTTCCGTTCGTCACCATTCCGGCTGGATTCCGGTTTTCCGAATGAATCAATAGCGAAGTCGACTCCGCTATTGATTCCGTCAGAAAACCGGAAACCAGCCGGAATGGTGACGAACGGAAATCATTAGCGATGTTTCCGTCACCATTGAGATCAATGGTGACTGAAACGGAAGCTGTGCTGTCAGTTTCACTTTCAGTTGCGGGGTTCACCCGACGGAACCCTGCGACGGAACCCCAGAACGGAAATGAACGGTGATGTGAACAGGCCCTTAGTTATGTCTGTGTCCGGCTGCTGCGGCCCGGAGTCTCATGAAAAAATCTCCTCCTGCCCCCATAGAAAGTAAATATCTTACCCACCTCTGTATTATGTTAACACTGCAGCATAGGATTGTATCAGCTCTACGGTGTAACATGTGACAATAAACCTGTCTTCTCCCTCTGTTTACACAGGACAGGAGATAAGAGCCATCGTGGAGCTGATAGTGATACAATCCTATGCTGCAGTGTAAACTAATACAGACGTGGGTAAGATTTTTGCTTTCTATGGGGATGGGGTAGAGTTAGATGATAATGGGGGCAGGGAGATGATAATGGGTGCAGGGAGATGGCATTGGGTGGGGAGGGAAATGATGCTAGAGTGGGAAGGAGATAATAATGGAGGGAGGATGGCACTGGAGTAGGGATGCACGATGCATCAAAACTTCGATACTGTTTCGATACCGTGCACCCCCAAACGGTTCGATACCGTTATTTCATGTATTTCGATACTAAGCTGTGTGGCCGCACAGCTCAGTATTGTAATACATGAATGTATGAGAGTGGGGCTGCGGCTGTGTGATACAGTCATTGCCCCGCTCCGGAGTCCTGACAAGTGCGCGCTGTCAGGATGATACGATGCGGCCAGCGCTGCAGTAATGATTGCCGGCACACTGCAAAACACCCCCATGTTCTGTCTTCAGTGCCGGCACTTATTAGTGCAGCGCCGGCCGCATCACCTCAGGCTGACCGCGTGCACTTCCTGTCAGGAGCGGGGCTATGGATGTATTACACAGCCACAGTCCCGCTCTATAACGACGGAGATCAGAGAAACCTCTCATCTCTGCCGTTATTCCCCTGAATGCTGCTATCAAAGCTGACTGCAGCATTTAGGTGAAAATGAGAAGGGGAGATGCCCCTTGGATCGCATCACAGGAATCCCTGTGACGCGATTGAGGGACATACCATATATGGGCAGACAGACCAGGGTCCATTGAAGGACCCCAGGGCTGTCTTACAATATATTTCCTGTTGTTAGGGCATACTTAGGTATGTCCTAACAACTGCCTGTGTACTATACGTACACAGGCTAATGTACTGGCATATAGATATAGGCCAGTACATTAAAGTTTAAAAATAAAGTAAAAACATAAAGTAATGTTAAATTAAAAAAAAATACATATACACCTTTTTAACAATAACCATTAAAATAAGTCTCAATACATAAATCATACACACATTCGATATTGGCGCGGCCATAATAACCTGCACAACAATTTTTTTGCGTCATTTATGATGTGTACGCAGTAGAAAAATTAAATAAAAACTGCTTTCTATCACTTATTGTAAGGCACGAGATGTGATGAATTTAACCTCCATGTGCCTCACATTAATAGTAATTAACCCCATCATGTACCTTACATATTAACCGATTATGACTGAGAAACATGATGGGGTTACTATTAGGCCTCATTTACACGAGCGTGTGCATTTTGCGCACGCAAAAAATGCGGCATTTTGCGTGCGCAAAAGGCACTTAACAGCTCCATGTGTCATCAGCGTATGATGCGCGGCTGCGTGATTTTTGCTCAGCTGGCATCATTATGACACTCCGTTTGGATGTTTGTAAACAGAAAAGCACGTGGTGCTTTTCTGTTTACATTCAGAGTTTGACAGCTGTTGCGCGAATCACGCTGTTCGCACGGCCCCCATAGACTTACATAGGTCCGTACGACACGCGTGAAAAGCACGCGCGTCGCACGGACGTATATCACGCTCGTGTAAACGAGGCCTTAATCTGAGGCACATGGAGGTTAAATTCACCACACCGCGTGCCTCACATCAGAAAATGGAAGAACTTTTTTTAAATTTTATTACTGTTGGCGAAGTATCGTTTTGGTATCGAAATCGCAATACTACACAAAGTATCGGTATCTAAGTCCAAATTCTGGTATCGTGACATCCCTACACTGGAAGAGGCATTGTACTAGGGGGGGGGGGGTAATAATTGGGGGAAAAGAGATGATATCTGAAGGGAGGGGAGAAATTATACATGGGGAGGGGTAGAGGAAGGAGAGAGTATACCTGGGTAGGGGGGAAAGCTTATACCGGAGGCATAGTTGGCAACAGTCCAGAATTTGCAGGGACTGTCCTGAATCTACAGAGACAGTCCCGGCAAATTACTGTCCCAGCCACTGCCATATTCAATTGTATCTGCGTCCACAGGATGCAAATACAATTGAATACTATGGCAGAGCAGGAAAGTATCAGCTTCCTGCTCTGCTATTCACCCATACAGGAGCGGAATCCCCGGCCAGAGAGTTGCCGACACTGGCTGGAGATTCCTCTCCTAGATGTAGCCCCTGAGGTCACTGTCCATATATGGACAGTGAGGTCAGGGTCTCCTCCTGGACTGGAATCCCCTGTAGAGAGTGCCACACACACCCGACTGTAGATATTGGCACACACACCCCATGTAGATAGCGCCGCACATACACATACCCCCTGTTGATAGCGCCGCACATACCCCCTGTAGATAGCGCCGCACATACCCCACTGTAGATGGCACCACACCCCACCTATAGATAGTGCCACACCCCCCTGTAGATAGTGCCACGCTCTGCCCCCCTGTAGATAGCGCCACACAACCCCCCTTTAGATAGCGCCACACACCCCCCTGTAGATAGCGCCACATACACCCCCTGTAGATAGCGCCACACACACCCCTGTAGATAGCGGCACACACACTCCCTGTAGATAGTGCCACACACACCCCCTGTATATAGCGCCACACACAGCCCCTGTAGATTGCGCCACACACAGCCCCCTGTAGATAGTGCCACACCCCCCCTGTAGATAGTGCCAACCACCCCCCCTGTAGATAGTGCCACACACCCCCCTGTAGATAATGCCACACCCCCTGTAGATAGTGCCACACACACCCCCTGTAGATTGTGCCACACACACCCTCTGTAGATAGTGCCACACACACCCCTGTAGATAGCGCCTCACACAGCCCCCCGTAGATAGCGCCACACACAGCCCCCTTTAGAAAGCACGACACACAGCCCCCTGTAGATTGCGCCACACACAGCCCCGTGTAAATAGTTCCATACACAGCCCCCTGTAAATAGCGCCACACACACCCCCTGTAGATAGCACCACACACACCACCCTGTAGAAAGTGCCACACACACCCCCCTGTAGATAAAAGTCTAAATGCTAAACTCTGACCTAACAGGTCTGTTCTATGGTCTGATTTTTTTTCTGGTTTGGTGTCTGAATTAATTTTGTTGTGTGGTTTTTACACAGATAACGTGTGTGCGGCATCATCCAGGCATGCCCGTGGCGGTGGGAGATCTTAGGGACTGCAGCAGCCAGAACTATATTTTGGTGAGTGACTCTGCTGTGTATAGGACTTCAGCAGCTTCAGTGCAATGATTTGTGTTTATGTTGCCCCCCCCCTTACACCCTGACAGATTCTTTGCACACACACACACACACACACACACACACACACACTGTTTCCCTTTTTCCCCCCACAGAGCCGCTGTCTCTTCCCTGTCACTCCACAGAGCACCTGTGAGGTCGCGTCTCCCTCCTGGCTACCACTGCTACTTTCAGTTCTCCCAGCCATGGCACTATTTCTTTTTAATGTGCCCTACCTCCCGCCCCTTTACATTTCACCCCCCCCCCTTCCTAATAACGAGGGGGTGGGGGCCCAGACTCATTGGCAGTATGGGGCCCAGAAATTCCTGATGGCAGCCCTGAGTTTGAGATGGGTGGTGGCATAGAAGATGAGAATAAAGTGCTGGATAGGTCTTGTAAACTGGCGGCTGGTGAGGTGGAGGCAGACTTGGGGGACAGAAATGATGATGCTCAATGTGCTTTCAGGGTGGGTATGCTACTAAAGTTTCTTGTGGGAAGAACTGGACCATGAGGAGTTCTGATGCCCCCTGTGCATGCATTCCTAATGTGGTATTTTCCTTTCGCTGGATACTATGCAGTCATAGGCAGGGTGTGTAAGCAATGGCTGATGCCTGACATGAATGTATATGAACCTCAGGAATTTGCAACAGATCGGGATAGTTTTCACGTTCTGAGGCTTTTGAAAAAGCCACAAAATTTGTTAGTAGTAGTAGTAAATCATGCCACAACATCTAAAAAACAAAAATGTGACAAAATGGATAGAAAAGCAATATCCTTAGACTGACTCCAATAAATTATGATATTAGGCAACCAGGGCAGGAGGCCACTGCGCAGAAGATTTCCTTAAATCAGTCCTCCAAGATTGTCAAGAAAGGCCTCAGCCGTGCCACCTTGCATATTTATAATTGCATATGACTATTAGCCACTCTTTTGGACCTTTGAAGCTGGGCTCCTCTGCACCATTACTGCCTTGTTCACTGCTCATTAAACTGCTAATAAAGCATCACCAGTAGCCACAGCAGTAGTAGCACCACTAGCCTACTAGGTATTGTCACTAGAGATGAGCGAACTTATGAAAAGTTCGGTTCGGCTAGTTCGCCGAATTTCACGAAAAAGTTCGATTCGGACCGAACTAGTTCTGACCGAACCTGTAATTTCCGTGCGCCGAGCATGGTACTGTCCAGGGTGCTGAAAGAGTTAATGGGCTGCATTAACTCTTTCATCAACCTTGACAGTACCATGCTCAGCGCGCGGAAAATACAATTTTAATGTAATAATAAAAAAATAAAAATACGTTCATACTTACATTCCTCCTGTCCGGCCTCCAGCGATGACGTTTCATCCATGTCGCCGCTGCAACCAATCATAGGCTGTAGTGGCGGTCACGCACGTCAGGATGACGTCAGAAGGCCGGCCTCCAGGGATGACACTTCATCCCACGTGACTGCCTCTGCAGCCAATCACAGGCTGCAGCGGCCTCTGCAGCCAATCACAGGCTGCACCGGCCTCTGCAGCCAATCACACGCTCCTCTCCTGAAATACTCTGTGCTGCGCTGCCTTAAACTCTGTGGACAGGTCAGGATCCTGTTTCTTTTAAATGCTGCTGGGGAACCCGCTCGATCCACTATATAAGGCTGCGCTACAGTGCAGCATTTAAAAGAAACAGGATCCTGACCTGTCCACAGAGTTTAAGGCCGCACAGAGTATTTCAGGAGAGGAGCGTGCAGATTCAGTGCTGATGTGAACTCTGCTCTTACCATTACGTGGCTCTCAGTCTGTTACCTCTCCTCCACTCCTGTCCTCAATAACACCTTCACATGATTGGCAAGTCACCACGTAATGGTAAGAGCAGAGTTCACAGCAGCACAGAGTATTTCAGGAGATGAGCGTGCGGATCTTGTTCGGGGTGGTAAGAGCAGAGTTCACAGCAGCACATAATCTGCACGCTCCTCTCCTGAAATACTCTGTGCTGCTGTGAACTCTGCTCTTACCATTACGTAGCTCAGTCTGTTACCTCTCCTCCACTCCTGTCCTCAATAACACCTTCACATGATTGGCAAGTCACCACCCCGCACAAGATCCGCACGCTCATCTCCTGAAATACTCTGTGCTGCTGTGAACTCTGCTCTTACCATTACGTGGTGACTTGCCAATCATGTGAAGGTGTTATTGAGGACAGGAGTGGAGGAGAGGTAACAGACTGAGAGCTACGTAATGGTAAGAGCAGAGTTCACAGCAGCACTGAATCTGCACGCTCATCTCCTGAAATACTCTGTGCTGCTTTAAACTCTGTGGACAGGTCAGGATCCTGTTTCTTTTAAATGCTGTACCGTAGCGCAGCCTTATATAGTGGATCGAGCGGGTTCCCCAGCAGCATTTAAAAGAAACAGGATCCTGACCTGTCCACAGAGTTTAAGGCAGCACAGAGTATTTCAGGAAATGAGCACGGCCGGCCACGGGCAGCCGGTCGTTTTTCCGAGCCGTGCTCCCATTATAAAGTATTTCAGGAGAGGAGCGTGCATATTCTGTGCTGCTGTGAACTCTGCTCTTACCATTACGTAGCTCTCAGTCTGTTACCTCTCCCCCACTCCTTTCCTCAATAACACCTTCACATGATTGGCAAGTCACCACCCCGCACAAGATCCGCACGCTCATCTCCTGAAATACTCTGTGCTGCCTTAAACTCTGTGGACAGGTCAAGATCCTGTTTCTTTTAAATGCTGCTGGGGAACCCGCTCGATCCACTATATAAGGCTGCGCCTCCATCCTCTTCTGCCCCAGTCACTTATTCCCAAGCACTGTAGCGCAGCCTTATATAGTGGATCGAGCGGGATCCCCAGCAGCATTTAAAAGAAACAGGATCCTGACCTGTCCACAGAGTTTAAGGCAGCACAGAGTATTTCAGGAGATGAGCACGGCCGGGCACGGCCGGCCACGGGCAGCCGGTCGTTTTTCTGAGCCGTGCTCCCATTATAAAGTATAGGAGCACGGCCCGTAAAATAAAAAAATAGAACATGTTCTATCTTTTTAACGGCACGGGCACCTTCCCGTGAGAAAACGGGAAGGTACCCGTGGCTAACAGAAGTCTATGGGCCCGCTATTTCGGGTCGTAATTACGACCCGTAATAACGGGTGTTTTTACGGTCGTGTGCATGAAGCCCCGTAATGACGGGTGACTACATGTGTGCACCCGTCATTACAGCAGCGTTGCTAGGCGACGTCAGTAAATAATCACTGTCCAGGGTGCTGAAAGAGTTAACTGATCGGCAGTAGCTGTTTCAGCACCCTCGACAGTGAATTCCGATCAGAATATACATCAACCTGTAAAAAAAAAAGACGTTCATACTTACCGAGAACTTTCTGCTTCCTCCAGTCCGGTCTCCTGGCCGTTGCCTTGGTGACGCGTCCCTCTCGACTTCCGGCCCGACATTCCTGGGTGACGTTACAGCCCATGTGAGCGCTGCAGCCAATCACGGGCTGCAGAGGCCTCTGCAGCCAATCACAGGCTGCAGAGGCCTCTGCAGCCAATCACAGGCTGCCGCGTCAGAAAAGAAGGTCGGACTGGAGGAAGAAGAGGGACTCGTCACCAAGACAACGACCGGGTACGTATGAAATGCTTTTTATTTTATTTTTAATCAGCAGCCTCTTTTCTCTATTAGTGATTGATAGAGACAAGTGGCTGCCGATTTGTATAATATTTTTGACCGGGTTCGGTCAAAACGGGTTCGGCCGAACCCGGTGAAGTTCGGATTTGCTGCGAACCGAACTTTTCCTGATGTTCGGACCGAAACCGGGTTCGGTTGTCCCGGTTCGCTCATCTCTAATTGTCACGATGCGGGGTGTGGACCCACTGGGCCGTACCGTGTATCGGGATGGCAGCTGGCCAAACAGGTATAGTACAGAGTCTATAGTCCAGAGAGGGTACCTGTGGCAACTTGGACAGTAGCAAGGCAGGCTTGGCTGGGACCAGGCAGCAGGTAGACGTCAGGTGTGGAGTAGCAGAACAGGCGTGGAATGCAGCACAACACGACAGCAGCTCAGTACGGCACTAGATCTGGATAGCACGGGAAACAGGATACAGGATACAGGAACGGGGAACACTAGGAAACTGGAAGACACTAGGGGACCATTAGCAAGACAAACTTTGGGTAACGAACAATGCTCAGGCAAAGAACAAGAGGGCAGGGCCCTTTTTATAGCCCAGTAGCCTTCTGGGCTAGATTGCAGACTTCCTGTAATTATGCACGCACTGGCCCTTTGAGACCGTACACGCGCGGGCGCGCGTGCCCTCCGGGAGACAGTCTCGATACCAGGAAGTGAGTGCAGACACCTCACAGGAGGACGACGCTGCAAGGAACTCAGATGTACATGGCCACGGCCGTCGAGGGGTAAGTCAGAACGACGGGCCGCGGCCATAGATGTTACAGGTATAATAGACATAGTGGAGTCATAGTTCCTTGGCACATTTAGACAAGGGATATTGATCATGTGCAAAGATGGAAAAAATGGTCAGAAAACGTCAAAATTGGGATCTCATTTCTTTCTAGGTTAACTTACAAGTGCAATGGACCGAATCTTCTCAGGTTTGCCATGCACATGCTGGTCTGTCCTGCTCTAAGGGTATTTTCAAAAAGGATGTTCATCATAGCAGATGACGTCACAATGTTGATGCCACAGTTATCCAATGCCAGCAAGGAAAGGATCACAAGAGTCAGTCACCTATGTCAGACAAAAATGAACTAAGCAATACCACCACCATAAATATTGGTATTGAAATCATCCACAACTGCCGTATCTCATACAGGATCTCTTACACTCATGGCTATATATGCTATCACTTCCACAATGGTACCTCCACAGATCCTAGGGTTTCCAGAATTTTTAACGGGGGGTTTCCAGTGCGCATGATAGAGATGGCTAAATTCCTCTCCTTCTCCCTCTACCCCTTTTTTATACTCACCTTGACAACTTTCTACATGTAACACATTGCACATTTCTGTATAGGGTGTTTTTTATTAGGGGTTAATGAATTATTAATTATGCAACTTGGTTTTTCTAAAAAGAATCTCCAAATTCCCTTCTTAAAATCACACTTTGTTATGACAGTATTTTGGGGTACAAAAAATGTAAACAAAGAATGATGCCCTAGTTTTTATTTTTCATTTTTTACACTATTTGGCCACTTGCACACGATGCATGTTATGTGCGGATTTGCCAAGCGGATTACCTGCAGCAAATCCATAGCGTAATACTGTGCCAGCAAAGTAAATGAGAATTTAGGTAATCTCATCTACACTTTGCAGAATGTTTTTGCCTGTAAATTGACTTGTGGTGTGAATTTTAAAAAATATGCATCATGTCAATATAGCTTGCATTTTCGTCTCAGAACTATATATGAAAAGTTTATAAAAAATAAACGCACCAAAATCCGCAGCATAACATCTGCATTACTTTCTGCATCAAAATATAAAATACGTGTTAAGGATCTGCCAGGCACAGCTTCTGTATCCACGCCCATAGGTAATCAGTCTGCACATGCTTCTATGTCTGGGAGACTGACTCCATCTTCCACCACTCAGGATGGCAGGCTTAAGAGTGGGAGAGCCTATCATAGCCTGGCCAGACGGAGCTAGCTCCCGCCCTCTGTCTATTTATACCTGCCTTTCCTGTTCCTCCTTGCTTGTGATTCTTCTCATTTGGTTTCCTGGCCCTGCTGCAGCTTCTTGATCTATTTGACCCTGCTTCATATTGACCCTGGCTTACTGCCTACTCTCCTGCTCTGCGTTTGGGTACCTCGTACACTCCTGGTTTGACTTCGCTTGTTCACTACTCTCCTGCTCTGCGTTTGGTACCTCGTACACTCCTGGTTTGACTCGGCTCATTCACCACTCTTGTTGCTCTCGGTGTTGCCGTGGGCAACTGCCCCTTTTCCCTTGCTTCTGTGTACCCTTGTCTGTTTGTCTGTCGTGCACATATTGAGCGTAGGGACTGTCGCCCAGTTGTACCCCGTCGCCTAGGGCGGGTCGTTGCAAGTAGGCAGGGACTGAGTGGCGGGTAGATTAGGGCTCACTTGTCTGTTTCCTTACCCCCATCATTACATAATCACAAGCCCTATACCTAGTCTACCCTGGTCCCTCACACTACTATGGACGCCCTTGAGACCCTGGCTCAGCAAATGCAGGGTCTCTCCTTACAGGTTCAGGCCCTGGCTCAGAGGGTCAACCAGCCTGATGCTACCATGGTAGTGCCCCTCACCTCACCTCTTGAACCCCACCTCAAGTTGCCTGACCGGTTCTCAGGGGACCGGAAGACTTTTCTCTCCTTTCGGGAGAGTTGTAAGCTCTATTTTCGCTTAAAGCCCCACTCCTCAGGTTCTGAGATCCAGCGGGTGGGTATAATTATGTCCCGGCTCCAGGAAGGGCCCCAACAAATGGGTCTTCTCCTTGGCTCCTGACGCCCCTGAACTTTCCTCCGTTGATCTTTTCTTTTCCGCTCTTGGACTCATTTATGACGAGACTGACAGGACTGCCTTTGCCGAGAGTCAGCTGGTGACCTTACGTCAGGGTAAGAGACCTGTTGAGGAGTATTGCTCTGACTTTAGGAAGTGGTGCGTAGCTTCTCGGTGGAATGACCCTGCCTTAAGGTGCCAGTTTAGGTTGGGTCTGTCGAACGCCCTGAAAGACCTGCTAGTTAGCTATCCCTCTTCTGACTCCCTAGACCAGGTTATGGCTTTAGCGGTACGACTTGACCGACGTCTCAGGGAACGACAACGTGAACGTTTATGTGTTTTCTCCTCTGACTCCCCCATGATGCCTCCCGAGGTTCCGTTGCTTCGTTCTTCCACGGAAGACTCGGAGGTACCTATGCAACTCGGGGCCTCCGTGTCCCCCCAACAACGTAGAGAGTTCCGCAGGAAGAATGGTCTCTGCTTCTATTGTGGGGATGACAAGCATCAAGTGAACAACTGTCCTAGGCGTAAGAATAAGCAGCCGGAAAACTTCCGCGCCTAAGTGATCATCGGGGAGGTCACTTGGGCGCACAGGTATTTCCCGTAAATATGAAACGTAATAAAATCTTGCTTCCCTTTCAGGTCTCTTTTGGTGGTAGGTCTGCTACCGGCAGTGCCTTCGTGGATTCAGGGTCGTCTGCTAATATCATGTCTGTGGAATTTGCTATGTCTCTAGCTATGCCTTTGATTGATTTGCCTAAACCTGTCCCGGTAGTGGGTATCGACTCCACTCCTCTTGCTAATGGTTATTTTACACAGCATACCCCTGTTTTTGAACTCCTTGTTGGCTCCATGCATTTGGAGCAGTGCTCTGTACTGTTGATGCAGGGATTATCGTCCGATTTAGTTTTAGGCCTTCCCTGGTTGCAGTTGCATAATCCCACGTTTGACTGGAATATTGTGGATCTTACCAAATGGGGTAATGAATGCTTGACGTCATGTTTTTCTGTTAATTCTATTTCTCCCCCTGAGGAGGTGAACACGCTACCTGAGTTTGTTCAGGACTTCGCTGATGTTTTCTCTAAGGAGGCCTCCGAAGTGTTACCTCCTCATAGAGAATACGATTGCGCTATCGATTTGGTACCAGGAGCTATTTAATCTCTCTTGTCCCGAGCGTGAAGCCATGAGAGAGTATATCCAGGAATGCCTGGCCAAGGGTTACATTCGCCCCTCTACTTCTCCGGTAGGTGCTGGCTTCTTCTTCGTAGGGAAGAAGGATGGTGGTCTTAGGCCATGCATTGACTACCGTAACTTGAATAAGGTCACTGTAAGGAACCAGTATCCCCTTCCTTTGATTCCTGATCTCTTTAATCAGGTTCAGGGGGCCCAATGGTTCTCTAACTTTGATCTACGGGGGGCGTATAACCTTATCCGCATAAAAGAGGGGGATGAGTGGAAGACTGCGTTTAACACGCCCGAAGGTCATTTCGAATACCTCGTCATGCCCTTTGGGTTGTGTAATGCTCCCGCGGTCTTCCAGAATTTCATAAATGAGATTTTAAGAGATTACCTGGGGGTATTTTTTGTAGTGTACCTTGATGACATACTTGTGTTTTCCAAGGACTGGTCCTCCTACATTGAGCATGTCAGGAAGGTGCTCCAGGTCCTTCGGGAAAACAAACTGTTTGCGAAGACCGAAAAATGTGTGTTTGGGGTGCAGGAGATACCATTTTTGGGTCAAATCCTCACTCCTCATGATTTCCGCATGGACCCCGCCAAGCTCCAGGCTGTGGCGAAATGGGTCCAACCTGCCTCCCTGAAGGCGTTACAGTGCTTCTTGGGGTTCGCAAATTATTACAGGAGATTTATTGCTAACTTCTCGGTCATCGCTTAGCCTCTTACGGATCTCACTCGCAAGGGTGCTGATCTCCTCCGCTGGCCTCCTGAGGCTGTCCATGCTTTTGAGGTCCTTAAGATGTACTTTATCTCGGCCCCGGTGTTGGTTCAGCCCAAACAAATGGAGCCATTTATCGTGGAGGTTGACGCATCAGAGGTGGGAGTGGGGACTGTCTTGTCCCAGGGTACCAGGTCCCTCACCCATCTCCGTCCCTGTGCCTACTTCTCCAGGAAGTTTTCGCCCACTGAGAGTAACTATGATATTGGCAACCGCAAACTCTTAGCCATTAAATGGGCATTTGAAGAGTGGCGCCACTTCCTGGAGGGGGCTAGGCACCAGGTAACGGTCCTTACCGACCACAAGAATCTGGTTTTCCTAGAATCTGCCCGGGGGCTAAACCCGAGACAAGCTCGATGGGCGTTATTTTTTACCAGATTCAACTTTTTGGTTACCTATAGGGCTGGGTCTAAAAATATTAAGGCTGATGCACTGTCGCGTAGCTTCATGGCCAGCCCTCCTTTGGAGGAAGATCCTGCTTGTATTTTGCCTCCAGGTATAATCATTTCCTCTATTGATTCTGATTTAGTTTCTGAAATTGCGGCTGATCAAGGTTCAGCTCCCGGGAATTCCTGAGAACAAGCTGTTTGTTCCCCTGCAATTCCGGCTAAGGGTACTTAGGGAAAATCATGACTCCGCACTATCTGGTCATCCAGGCATCCTGGGTACCAAGCACCTCATTGCCAGAAACTATTGGTGGCCTGGGTTGCCTAAGGACGTTAAGGCCTACGTCGCCGCTTGTGAGGTTTGTGCTAGGTCCAAGACTCCCGGGTCCCGACCAGCAGGCTTACTACGTTCTTTGCCCATTCCCCAGAGACCTTGGACCCATATCTCCATGGATTTTATCACCGATTTGCCTCCATCTCAAGGCAAGTCGGTGGTGTGGGTTGTAGTAGACCGCTTCAGTAAGATGTGCCACTTTGTGCCCCTCAAAAAACTACCCAATGCTAAGACGTTAGCTACCTTGTTTGTCAAACATATCCTGCGCCTCCATGGGGTCCCTGTCAATATTGTTTCTGACAGAGGGGTACAATTTTTTCCTTGTTTTGGAGAGCCTTCTGTAAAAAGTTGGAGATTGATCTGTCCTTCTCCTCTGCCTTCCATCCTGAAACTAATGGCCAAACTGAGAGGACTAATCAGTCTCTAGAACAATATTTAATGTGTTTTATCTCTGACTGTCAATATGATTGGGTCTCATTCATCCCCCTCGCCGAATTTTCCCTTAATAACCGGGTCAGTAACTCGTCAGGGGTCTCCCCCTTTTTCTGTAATTTTGGGTTTAATCCACGGTTCTCCTCTGTTTCACCTGGTAGTTCCAACAATCCCGAAGTAGAGGTCGTTCATCGGGAACTGTGCACAGTCTGGGCCCAGGTTCAGAAGAATCTAGAGGCATCCCAGAGCATACAAAAAACTCAGGCAGATAGAGGACGTTCTGCTAACCCCTTGTTTATGGTCGGGGATCTGGTGTGGCTATCGTCAAAGAACTTGCGCCTTAAAGTCCCGTCCAAGAAGTTTGCTCCCCGGTTTATAGGGCCGTACAAGGTCATTGAAGTTCTCAATCCTGTCTCCTTCCGACTGGAGTTGCCCCCATCTTTTCGAGTACACAGCGTGTTTCATGCCTCCCTCCTTAAACGCTGCTCTCCGTCCTTGGCTCCCTCGAGGAAACCTCCTGTCCCCGTTCTCACCCCTGAGAGGGTAGAATTCGAGGTGGCCAAGATTGTGGACAGCAAGATGGTCCAAGGCTCCCTCCAGTACCTGGTCCTTTGGAGAGGATACGGGCCTGAGGAGAGGACTTGGGTACCCGCCCGGGATGTTCACGCTGGGGTATTGGTCAGGAGGTTCCACCTTCGTTTCCCCAATAAACCAGGTCCATCTAGAAAGGGTCCGGTGGCCCCTCATAAAAGGGGGGGGGGGGTACTGTTAAGGATCTGCCAGGCACAGCTTCTGTATCCACGCCCATAGGTAATCAGTCTGCAGTCTGGGAGACTGACTCCATCTTCCACCACTCAGGATGGCAGGCTTAGGAGTGGGAGAGCCTATCACAGCCTGGCCAGACGGAGCTAGCTCCCGCTCTCTGTCTATTTATACCTTCCTTTCCTGTTCCTCCTTGCTTGTGATTCTTCTCATTTGGTTTCCTGGCCCTGCTGCAGCTTCTTGATCTATTTGACCCTGCTTCATATTGACCCTGGCTTACTGACTACTCTCCTGCTCTGCGTTTGGGTACCTCGTACACTCCTGGTTTGACTCGGCTACGTGGGAACCCGGCCTAATTGACAAGAGTCAATAATGGGAAGACTGCTTTAAGGCTCTATGTATGGAAAAAGAAATCCTGTGCTATGCTCGCAATTCCCTGGCCACAAATGTTGCCTGAATTTTTAGGTGTTGATTGAAGTTTGATTTTGCCCTTTTTTTTTTTATCTTTAATTTCATTTATTACAGTATATTCACAAATTACACAAGTACATATTTTACAATGACTATTTTTAACCATACACTTACCCTACCCCCCTCTTTCTGCCAGCACAGAAGATGGAAAATAAACAAAAAATAAAGCAAACAAAAATACTAAAACTTCATTCCCAATATTCGAACCAAATTTGGCATTTTTTTGTTTATCTTATCTGGTTTGTTTTGTCTTTGTACTAAACATTTTTCATAACTCAGCACTTCAGCTAATTAATTTATTGATTTTTTTAAAATACTTGAAAAAAGTTTAGATTTCAAGGCAGTTGTAAGTTTGACCACTAGATGGCAAACGGTGACTTATAACCATGCCTGGCAGCACTTAAAAAGCCTATAAAGTATTTAATGACTTTATATTTAGTTTACGGATCCAGTGCACTATTATCTTAATGAAATACAAACTATACCAGGTTAAGGTGAAATAGTCAAGAGATAGCATGATCTAAAACACACACAATTAAAATACGGGGATTTAGATTGTTATGGTAAAGTAAAATACACTGTTTAACATGAAAGCAGGCTTGAAATACAACCTGGCGCCCTGGTGCTCAGAAAATAATAGTGTGGCTGTCAGTTAAGCCTTGTAAAGTAAGATTTTGAAACATAAGTAGAGGAAGATAATTTTTACTTGCATTCTGGGAATGTTACATATGGTTGTCATACCAGTCGCAGACAAACTGGGATCCACTGCCTATAATGTATTGCTTGTTGAAAGGGTACTATATGTCCAAACAATTGCCTGTGTCCTTATTAGTACATGGCTAATGCACTGGCATATGGATATGTGGCAGTACATGATGTTTTAAATTAAAAAAATAAATAAATAAATAAATAAATAAAAGGTTATTTATATAGGGCCAACATGTTTCACAGCAATTTCAAATATTGATCAGACAAGTAATTAATAATTAAAACAAGAGGAATGAGGGCCATGCTTGCAAGAGTTTAATATCTAAGAGGAAATAGGGGTAAAATGACCTAACAGTGCTTGACTTTTACTATGGCCCAGCCATTATTTGTCCAAAACTGGGGAAGACACCAGGGCCGATTCTAGCTTTTCTGCTACCTGAGGCAAAAATGTAAAAAGCGTCCCCCAGATTTTGATTGACATCCCTCTGGCTGTTCTACATCACTTGCAGCCTCCTCCAACTCTTGTGGATGCGCCATTGACTTGTACTGGCATGCACGGTGCAGCCAGGTAGAAAACACCTCACTGCATGGTGTGTGCCCAAGTAGTAAAAGGCAATGCAATAGCGCATCCGAATAAGTTGGAGGAGACTGGTAGTGATGTAAAACATCTAGAGGGATGTCAATCAAACATGGAAAGTTGGGTTTGGAGGCAGGACTATGTGACTCTTCAGAATAGCGGCACCGCCCCATGACCCATAAATGATCAATTAGCATATACAGATGTAGCCATCTTTACCTTGACTTTTAATGCATTAAATAAACAATGGCTAGATCTCTTATCTTAATCTTATATGTTTCAATGACTTTTCAATGGCTTTTGTTGTGTGATATCACGCTGTAGCAAGTTATTAGAATCAAGTTAAATATGACTACATCCGTAGTGTGCGTCATTTTAAAAGTTGATTTGATAGATTTTTCTGAAAAAAACATACAGGGGAATGTTTGGAAATATTGTGAGGTCATGTATTACTGCATGGTGGCGGTTCAAGGGGCTAAAATTACCTGACAGCTTCCCATTTAATGTACAATTAATTGAAAACAATTCTATCTGCCCTGCAATTTTGTTATTATAAATATATTCTATATAGTTACAGCTCCAGAACAAAGCTCTGACATATATGGCTCCAGAACCAAGCTCAATACATATATAGAGCCCCAGATCCGAGCTCAGTACATACATACAATACCAGAACCAAGCTCAGTACATATATACAACACCAGAACAAAGCACACTACATATATACAGCACCAGAACCAAGCTCAGTACATATATACAGCACCAGGACAAAGCTTGGTGCATATATACAGCACCATAACAAAGCTCAGTACATATATGCAGCACCATAACCAAGCTCAGTGCATAAATACAACACCAGAACCAAAGTCAGTACATATATACAACATCAGTACCAAGCTCATAAGATATATACGACACCAGAACAAAGCTCAGTACATAAATACAGCACCAGAACAAAGCTCAGTACATATATACAACACCAGAACCAAGCTCAGTACATATATACAACGTCAGAACAAAGCTCAATACATATATACAACACCAACACAAATACAGCTCAATTTAGTGCAACCCCTGCCATTTAGGTTTGTATGGCGCAAAACTACAGCTCCCAGCATGGTCTGAACTATGGTAAGGATATGCTGTGAGTTGCTGTTTCACAAAAAAAAATAATAATCTCGCTGGAGATCATACAGTACTGATTAGAGGCAGAATATACATTTATATTAGGTGACTCAGTGGTGATGTCTCAGATTCTAGTTATTTTCCTCTTTCCTTCTCCATCCGGTCTAGACCTCTATGATGACTTCTCCCAGCCACAGCCCATTTCTGCATTTTGCCGCTCAGATGTCTTCAGCTCCTCACTTTTCAAACATTTCTGCACCTATAAACGAAGATAAAATTATCATGATGCCACACACTACGCCCTAAATATTAATATAATAGTGCCATACACTACATATCTAATTATAATAGCACCATACGCTGTCCCTGATTAGAATAGTATCATACACTGTGTCACACACACACACACACACACACACACACACACACACACACACACACACACACACACACACACACACACACACAGTGCTCCCTGTAGATAGTGCCCCCTGTAGATAGTGCACCCCATAGATCCCCCTGTAGACTGTGCCCCCCACAGCTAGTGCCCTACATAGATCCCCGTGTAGATAGTGCCCTACAAAGATCCCCCTGTAGATAATGGCCCACATATAGCTCTCCCTGTAGATAGTGCCCTACATATAGCCCCTCTGTAGATAGTGCCCCACATATAGCACCCTGTATATAGCACCCCACATATAGCCCCCCTGTATATAGTGCCCTACATATAGCCCCCTGTAGATAGTTCCCTACATATAGCCCCCCTATATGTAGTGCCCCACATATAGCGCCCCCCTGTAGAAAGTGCCCCACATATAGCTCCCCTCAAAATAGTGCCCCACATATAGCCCCCTGTATATAGTGCCTCACATAAAGCACACCTGTATTTAGTGTCACATATAGCCCCCTGTATATAATGCCCCACATATAGCCCCCCTGTATATGGTGCCTCACATAGCCCCCCCTGTATATAGTTCCCTACATATACCCCCCCCCCACTGTAGACAGTTCCCTACATATAGCCCCCTTTATAGATTGTGCCCAACATATAGCCCTCCCCTCCCCTCATGTAGATAATGCGACACACATTTTTTAAAGAAAAAAACAACTTTACATACCCACCTTGATCCCGTTCCCGCACAGTCCTGTGTCAATGCAGGCCTGCTCTCTTCTGAGCAGGTCTGCTGGGGCTGAACAATGCAAGCGACACGATGACGTTATTGCGCTGCTTGAAACGTTGAAAGGCGCTGATTGGCAGGGCGGAATGAATTGCCTCGCCAATCAGCGCTTTTCAACAACGGAAGCGGTCTATAGACACAGGTACAATTAGTGCAGGAGGGGGTGGTGGCGGCTGGTTTCAGTGGGGCCGCCACCCCCTCAGAGAGGCAGCAGGCCATCTGAGGCGAGATGCTCATTTCGCCTCAAAGACGGTGCGGCCCTGGAAGACACATAAAGCTGCATGATCCTGTCATACAGTCACTGTATGGTCAGAGAGGTATATGGAGTGCATGAGGATGTATGGAGTTTGAGAGATATTGTTGATTGAAGGGATCAGGTTATGCGGAATAATTTAGAACGGATGTTAAAAGGAAAGGAGTCAAATTAGGGAATGTGATAGGTCTCTCTAAAAAAAAATTGTTTTCAGGGCTTGCTTAACACTGTGGATGTTGGGAATTAATCTGATTGTCCGGGAAAGTTCATTCCAGAGAACTGTTGCACATGAAAGAGGTTCAACCCCTGACTAGAGATGAGCGAATCGGGACAACCGAACCCGGTTTCGGTCCGAACATCCGGAAAAGTTCGGTTCGCAGCGAATCCGAACTTCACCGGGTTCGGCCGAACCCGTTTTGACCGAACCCGGTCAAAAATATGATACAAATCGGCAGCCACTTATCTCTATCAATCACTGATAGAGAAAAGAGGCTGCTGATTAAAAATAAAAGAAAAAGCATTTCATACGTACCTGGTCGTTGTCTTGGTGACGAGTCCCTCTTCTTCCTCCAGTCCGACCTTCTTTTCTGACGCGGCAGCCTGTGATTGGCTGCAGAGGCCTCTGCAGCCTGTGATTGGCTGCAGAGGCCTCTGCAGCCCGTGATTGGCTGCAGCGCTCACATGGGCTGCATCGTCATCAAGGAATGTCGGGCCGGATGTCGCGAGGGACGCGTCACCAAGGCAACGGCCAGGAGACCGGACTGGAGGAAGCAGGGAGTTCCCGGTAAGTATGAACGTCTTTTTTTTTTTACAGGTACTCTATATTGTGATCGGTAGTCACTGTCCAGGGTGCTGAAACAGTTACTGCCGATCAGTTAACTCTTTCAGCACCCTGGAGAGTGACTATTTACTGACGTCGCCTAGCAACGCTGCCGTAATGACGGGTGCACACATGTAGCCACCCGTCATTACGGGGCCTCATGCACACGACCGTAAAAACATCCGTTATTACGGGTCGTAATTACGACCCGAAATAGCGGGCCCATATACTTCTGTTAGCCACGGGTACCTTCCCGTTTTCTCACGGGAAGGTGCCCGTGCCGTTAAAAAGATAGAACATGTTCTATTTTTTTATTTTACGGGCCGTGCTCGTAATTACGACTCGTAATTACGAGCATGGCCGGCCACGGGCAGCCGGCCGCTTTTGCGAGCCGTGCTGTCATTATAAGGGTATGTTCACACGACAGCGTCCGTTACGGCTGGTTATGATAAATTGGGTGGAACCCCATGTTTTTTTTAAAAAAAATAAAAAAAAAATAATTTAAAAAAATGACGTGGGGTCCCCCCCACTTTTATAACCAGCCAGATACAACACAGCAGCAGCAGCCTAGCATTACAAGGGTTTGGAAGGTCCACTGTTTTTGGCCCTTCCCAGCCTCATAATACCAGCCTGCGGCCGCCCCAGAGCCCGACCATCACAACAGATGGTCGGATACTGGATCGTACCTGGCTCTTCCCGGCACCCCTGGTGGTGGTGGGTACCGGGTTAATAATGGTGGTTAGTGTTAGCCTCTGCACCGGCTAACACTAAGCCTCGCCTTAGTAATGGATGTTGTCACTCAGACAGCGGCCATTACTAAAGTGGTAGTAATAACATTTGAAAAGAAAAGACAAAGATATAGATAAAATATTTTATTGAAATAAAGAACCCCCAACACAACCCTCATTAAACATTTTTGAAACAAAAGTTTTTTATTGAGAAAATAAGAAAACATCTGATGTACATACATTCCACTTTACCAGAGTATATCGGGACATCCCCCGCTGACAGTCATATATGAAGATCATACTTATAAAAGTCAAGTATGTTCAAAGCATACTTAAATATACATTTTAGGCCCATATAAAGTTGTAACATGAACATTCAATGATATATAAAGGACTAAGAACATATGTACTCCTTTAGTAATATATTTGTTTTACTCGGATTTTGATACTAAATAAAATAATAAATAAATAAAATAAAAAAAAAAGAAAACAGAAACCATCTAGGTCAAACTAAACAGAATTAACTAAAAACAGAACCAAAAAATAACACTAAACCTTACTCACAGGATCATACATTTGTAAGGAGAAATGTTTTATGTGTGAAGAGCATCAACAAAGTAACGAGAATCAGTCCATTTATCCCAATGAAGACACTGGGTCCCTAGGGTTCTCTGCTGATAAATCGAACGTTCCATAATACAATTTAAATTGACACATTGAATCACCTCCCTCATCGTAGGAGTGGAGGTCTTCTTCCAATACCTAGCAATTAATATTCTTGCTGAGCACAACACATGAAAGATTACGGTCTTATCATGTGTATGAAAGTCGCCTAATCCCACATTAAGTAATGCCAACTCCGGAGTACATTCTAGCGGAAAATGTAGGACATTGGTTAATAGTTTATCTATTTTCTTCCAAAACGTCCTAAGAGCTGAACAAAACCAAAAAATATGCTTAAGAGTACCAATTTCCTTACAACACCTCCAGCACATATTAGAGGAGTTGGGGTAAATGAGAGATAGGCGGTGAGGTGTCAAATACCACCTGTATAATACCTTCCTAGAGGCTTCTAAATGGTGAGTGGAGTTGGATAGTTGAGAGGCCAGGGAGAAAGTAGCTTCCCAGTCTACACTACCCGTGGGCAATGCAAGATCCGTTTCCCATTTATCAACGAATAGAAGGTTAGATTTGTTCAACACTTCCAAAATGGCCTGATAGGCTTTGGACACCCCTTTTGCTCTTCTATCCGGCTGGTGAAAGTATATTTCGTAAGGTGTTTTAAGGGGAGAAGGAGTATCACTCATTCCCAACAAAAAGTGACGAACTCTAACGTATTTGTAAAATTCTGTAATTGGCAAATGATACTTAGTAGATAGCTCCGCAAAGGTAAGAAGAAGACCTTCACTCCACACGTCTCCCACCCTCTCAATGCCCTCCAATTCCCACATTGACAGGTTCATATCAGGTAACAAGTATGAGAGATTCTTAATGGATAACTCTGCTACCCTTAGTGGAACTAGGCCTCTTTTTACTACCATCATTTTCCATGAAGCAAAAGCAGCCTTGGTAGTTAACATAGTTGGGGTGGGAGTGGACTGTTTAAGTGCCATAGCCCATAGGTATGAATCTAAGGAGCCAACATTTTCCCATTCTTTTTCTATGAGAACCCAATGCAAGGACTGTGTAGGGTGCATCCATTGTCTAACCTGATCTAAAATGCAGGCGTGATAGTACGCTGTAATATGAGGGAAGCCTAAACCGCCTTGAGCGATTGGTAGGTAAAGAACCTGAGCCGCGACTCTGGCCCTTTGTTTTTTCCATACATATTTCACCAGTAAATTTTGTAATTTATGTAAATATGAGGTAGGGATCCAGATGGGCAAGTTCCTAAACAGGTAGAGAATTTTAGGTAAAATCATCATTTTCAGTGCTGCAATACGCCCTACCCACGAAACCTCAAATTTAAGGAATTCCTCTAGCTCGCTGGATAACTGGCTCAGTAGCGGGGGGTAGTTAAGAGCATACATCTGAGAGGCTGGGAAAGATAATTTAATCCCTAAATAATTCAGCCCTCGAGTCGACCATTGAAAGGAGTACAAAGATTGCAAATTCTGAACCACCGAATCTGATAAGCCCATGTTCATAATTTGGGACTTATTTTCATTTAGTTTGTAATAAGAGACAGCACTGAACATGCTTAGACTATTCATAATGTGTGGAAGGGAGGTGCAGGGGTCTGTCAGAATCATAAGAACATCATCAGCGAATAGACCTATTTTGTGTTCTGTTCGCCCTGCTTTTACCCCTCTGATTTCTGTGTTTGATCTTATGACCTCCGCCAAAGGCTCCATCACCAGAGTAAAAATCAGCGGGGAAAGCGGACACCCCTGACGCGTGCCATTAGTGATAAGAAATGGGGAAGATTGATACCCCGAGGCCAACACCGTAGCGGAAGGATGAGTGTATAGAGCCATAATGATGTCTCGAGCTTTCCCCACTATGCCAGATTTGGTAAGAACAGCCTCCAGGTAACCCCAGTGCACCCGATCAAACGCCTTCTCCGCATCCAAAGATAAAAGCAGAGAAGGCGTCCGACTTCTCCCCACCCAGTCGATGAGGTCTACAAACCTTCTCGTCCCATCTACCGAAGATCTCTGCCTAATAAATCCGACCTGATCTTGATGTATCAATTGAGGAAGTATCAAAGCCAATCTCGTGGCTAAGATTTTGGAGTACAACTTTAAATCTGTATTAAGTAGGCTAATGGGACGAAAGTTCTGCGGCCTGTCCGCAGTCTTGCCCGGTTTAGGTAATGTTATAATTGTAGCTCGGAGCATTTCTGGAGGCATTTGACCCGTTGTGTGAATATGCGTGAATAAAGATAAAAGCTGGGGGCCTAGAATAGCTCGGAATTTTTTAAAATAGTCATTAGTAAGCCCATCAGGCCCTGGAGATTTTTGGGACTTCAGGGAACTTATAGCATCTCCAATTTCTGTCAGTTGGAAAGGTTGGGATAAGGTTTCCAGCTGGTCTGGCGTGACACACGGTAGCGCTACAGAGTCTAAAAATCCTGTAATGCCCAACGAGGAAGGTTGGGGAACCCCTGGATCCTGTTTTAAATTATAGAGAGAGGAGTAGTATTGTGCGATAGAGTTCGCAATATCCTGTGGATTAAATAAAATCTCGTTTTGTTGGTTGTAAAGGAAGGGAATTCTAGATTTACAGTCTTGACGTTTTAGTTGTTGCGCTAAAAGAGTTCCCGCCCTATTACTGTGCCTGTAATACTTGACTTTCAGTCGTCTTAAAGCTTTATCGTATTTGTATAGGTCTAATTGGTGCAATTGTGTATGAAGATGTCCAATCTCTCGGGCTCTTCCTGTATCAAATGTCCCTTTATTTACCTGCGTAAGTCGGATAATATCTTCTAATAATTGAATTCTTTTAGCTTCCCTAATCTTTTTGTCCCTAGCTGCTAAACTAAGGAAGTGCCCTCTCATATAGGCTTTATGGGCACACCAAACCATTGTGGGAGATACCTCCGGGGATACATTAAATTGAAAAAACTCTTCTAGGTTAGTTACATGAGCGTCTTGGTATTTAGGGGAATTTAAGATAAAGTGATTAATCCGCCAGGGGAATGAAGGGGGTTTATTAAAATTTTCAGAGATTGAAATCGAAATAGGGGCGTGATCAGACTACGTAATGGGTCCAATTTGAGAGGAAGAGACCTTGTCAAACAAATACCTATCCACAAATACCATATCGATTCTCGAATATGTGCCATGAGGGTGTGAAAAGAATGTGAAATCCTTCTCATTTAAATGTTGCAAGCGCCAAACATCCACCAGACCCTCCTCTGACATAGTTTTGAATAATTCCGAGGGAGAATGCACCGCTCCCAGTGTTGTAGTGTCTAAAGACGGCCACATAACTTTATTGTAGTCTCCTACTATTATAAGATGCCCTTTTTGAATCTGACGAATCTTTCTAAAAAGTCTATTAAGGAATCGGATCTGATGAGTGTTTGGCGCATATACATTGATTATAGTATACTGTACATTATTCAAATGGCACACTAGAATGATATACCGGCCTCCAGGATCAATATGGATATGATCCTGTACAAATGCAACTGCGTGATTAATTATAATAGCCACACCTCTTTTCTTTGCAACTGCCGGGGCTGTACATATGTGGGGAAAATGCTTGTGTTTTAAACGAAATGTGTCTGCCTGATTTAAGTGTGTCTCTTGTACACATAACACCGATGCCTGCAATTTCTTAGCTTCAGCCCATAACATGGAGCGTTTGAAAGGGCTATTTAACCCTTTCGTGTTCAGGGAGGAAAATTTAAGTACCATATTGACGGTTAAAATGTACTTGCGTAAAGGCCCCTTTCACACGGTGTAACAACCCCATCTGTAATTTCAAACTAGCTATGAGATCTAGTATCTTATGACCTGTGAGTGTGAGTATGAGTAACTGAACCACCGGATCCAACCCGCGGATCCTTGAACAAACAACTAAACATAGCAATCCAGGTCCTATCTGACAAGCAGATAGTACAACCCCAGAAGGGAGGGAAATCTGCATCAACATTAGCAGACATGACCCTACCCTAGGCCATATCAACGAGCTCATCCCCTCAAAACAAAAAGCATAAAGCTTAAAACTCATCCAATACTGGCATAGAATAACTGCCTCCACAGAGGCTACTTATACATGAACAATGCATTCCAGCAGTGTAAGCAATAACAGAGGATTTAAATGGGAACCCCCACTGGAGGTTAAGATAAAGAAGACCGACGATGGCGCACTTCGCGCCATTCCTCCTCAAGGCGGTGAAACTTTGTAGCTGGGTTGACAGCTCGGAGCCGTGGAGAAGATCCCCCTTTTGGTAGTCCCCCAGATTCTAAATTCCACTTGGTGATGAGTGCCGCGGCTTTAGCCGGAGTGTCCGCAACATGCCTTGAATCTTTGTATGAGATAACCAATTTAACAGGAAACCCCCATTTATAGGGTATCTGGCAGTCCCGTAAGACACGTGTTGTGGGGCCAAATTCTTTCCTGCGAAGTAGTGTAGCTGCTGAAAGATCAGCAAATAGCTGTATATTCTTAAATCTCTCAGGTAGAGAGGTTGCGTTTCTCGCTGCCAGGAGAAGCTTATCTTTGAAATGGTAAAAGTGTATCCGGGCAATCACATCTCTTGGTGTCGATGCCGGCAGGGATTTAGGTTTAGGGATACGATGCGCCCTGTCCACCAGCAAATCTCCCTGCGGCGTCTCCGGCAACAGGGCCACAAATAGATCCATTAGATATTCCATCAGTTGAGCATTTGTTATATCTTCAGGAATACCCCTAAAGCGCACATTATTTCGACGTGACCTGTCCTCCAAATCCGCAATTTTACACGACAATGCTTCCACTTGTTCTTCCAAACAGATATTAGAGTCCACCAAATCATTATGGGCCACAGAGTATTCTGATAACTTAGTTTCAATGTGAGAGGTTCTATCCCCCAAGGCCATGAAATCTTTTTGTAAATCATGGAATGCATGCTGAATGGACTGCTGTATAGAAGCATGAAAATCGTGCAGCATGAGTTTAAGTGCAGATTCAGTCACTGGTTTATCAGCCCCTGTGCTGTGTAACATCTCAGACGCCATGTTTAGCACATGGTCTGAAGGAGATTTATCAGTACTCACTGTTGGGGAAGATGGCTGCCTGGAGGAGAACAGTCCAGCTTGAGGCCCGGTATGCAGCAATGCAGGGTCCGAAGATCGAGGAAAGCAGGGTGAGGAGACTGCGAGGCCTGCGCCTCTAGCAGCCCCAGAAGATCTGCGGTCAGCTACATGCTCCTCTGACCTCTCTGAAGACGGCGATCCGGCGCCATTTTGGGACCTCGCCGCCGGGAAGAACTCTGTCATCTTTGCAGCGGCCGGTTTCTTGCGAATCCTTCCCATCTTGACAAGGTAAGTATCCTTACGGTGTCCGGTTAACGGTGCTGTTATTTAAAATCACGGATGAGCCCTGTGAGAGCCGATGTTAGCCGATTATAGCCTAGGAGCTAGGGAGCTGGAACAACACACGTCCTACTCCATGCGCTTGCGGCCACGCCCCCCCTCATTAAACATTTTATTGTAGAAAAAAAAAAAAACGTCATCTAAGTAGTCCTCGAAACCGACGTAGTCCAAACACCAAACCTGTAAAAAGAAAAAAAAAATGAAATAAAACATGTCGTAGGTTTAGATTCAGTTTAATGTGTGATACTGACTGTTATACCATGTATAGAAGCCTGCCGCGAAGTTGACTTAGATACAGGGCGCCAGCAGACCGTATCATACATGGCCATACAGACATATATACAAACAAACATACATGCAAACATACATACATACATATATACAAACATAAATACATACATATATACAAACATACAAGCATGCACATATATACATGCAAACATACACACATATATACATACACACACACATGAAAACATACATACATACAAACAAACATGCAAAGATACATACATACATATATACAAGTATGCACAAATATACATGCAAACATAAATACATGCAAACATAATTACATACATGCACATATATATATAAACATACATGCAAACATACATGCAAAAATAAAAACATGCAAACATACATACATACATGACAACATACATACATACATACATACATGCAAACATACATGCAAATATATACATGCAAATATACATACAAACATGCACATATATACATACATGCCAACATACATGCAAACATACATGCACATATATACATACATACATGACAACATACATACATACATACATACATGCAAACATACATTCATGCAAACATACATACATGCAAATATATACATGCAAATATACATACAAACATGCACATATATACATACATGCCAACATACATGCAAACATACATGCACATATATACATACATATATGACAACATACATACATACATGCAAACATACATACATACATGCAAACATACATAAATGCAAACATACATACAAACATACATTCATGCAAACATACATACATACATGCAAATATATACATGCAAATATACATACACACATGCACATATATACATACATGCCTACATACATATATACTTGACAACATACATACATACATACATACATGCAAACATACATACATGCAAACATACACACATGCAAACATACATACATGCAAATATATACATGCAAATATACATACAAACATGCACATATATACATACATGCCAACATACATGCAAACATACATGCACATATATACATACATACATGACAACATACATACATACATACATACATGACAACATACATACATGCAAACATACATTCATGCAAACATACATACATGCATACACACATACATACATACATGCCAACATACATGCAAACATACATGCACATATATACATACATACATACATGACAACATACATACAAGCACAAAAAAATAAAAAATACGTTCATACTTACTTTCCTCCTGTCCGGCCTCCAGCGATGACGTTTCATCCATGTCGCCGCTGCAGCCTGTGATTGGCTGCAGAGGCGGTCACGTGGGATGAAGCGTCATCCTGACGTGCGTGACCGCCACTACAGCCTGTGATTGGCTGCAGCGGTGAAAGGGATGAAACGTCATCGCTGGAGGCCGGACAGGAGGAAAGTAAGTACGAACATATTATTTTAATTTTTTTATTACATTAAAATTGTATTTTCCGCGCGCCGAGCATGTACTGTCAAGGTTGCTGAAAGAGTTAGTGCAGCCCATTAACTCTATCAGCACCCTGGACAGTAGCATGCTCGGCGCACGGAAGTGACAGGTTCGGTCCGAACTAGTTCGGTCCGAATAGAACTTTTTTGTGAAATTCGGCGAACTAGCCGAACCGAACTTTTGAAAAGTTCGCTCATCTCTCACCCCTGACGAAGCAACAGCGAAACGCGCGTCGGGTCCAGCAGAGGTCCCCTCTCCCGGTCCTGATCTCCCATTCATTCTCCACTACGTGGGTGTAGGTATATTACTCTGCATTGCTTTATGTACCTAGGATTGCACTTTATATTTATTGCATACAGATAACCATCTGTGCAAATGTATCATGCCTAGCACCTGCCTAATAGTACTGATTTATGCACTGTAGCCTTGTAGCCTCGTTTGACCAGCTCAACATCTGGGGGCCATTCTGCCTTTATGCTCGGATTCCATCTTTTCTTGAGGGTCCATGTTATTTTACTGTGTATAGATGTTATGTGTTTCTTCTGTGTCAAATTGACTTTAATAAAGATGGTTTGTATTTTTTCAAGTACTTGGTCGTGACTTGTTTCTTTTTCTGGTTTTGTTATATCAGTCACTAGGACCACTAGTATAATTTGGGGCATTGCTCGGTTTGCTGCATTATACTGTATGGGGGCAGTAATGGGGACATTATTCTTTATGGTGGCAGCTAAGGGGGCATAATACAGTATTGGGCAGCTATAGGAGCATTATACTGTATGGGACAGCTGTGGGGCCATTATACTGTGTGGGAGGCACTATGGGCTATTATAATGTGTGTGGGGCAACTATATTGGCATTATACTGTGTGTGGGGTTCTATGGGGGCATTATACTGTGGGGAGGCACTATTGGAGCATGGTGTGAGCTGTGTGGGCTGAACCGGGTTTGTATGGGCGGGGTTACAGGCGTGGCTTAACAGTGAACTAATTTTCCGCTCTGCGCACCACATCAGTTGTCCCTCTTTCAGATACTTGAAAGTTGGGAGGTATGCATTTGTGGTGACCATGGATGAAACTTATAAAGGGACAGGATGGCACATATTTGTCTGTCATACTGTGTCTGGAACTATGGGGAAACTGGCCAGGGGTGCACATGGGGGTGGGATTTCATAGTGCTTGGAGCCCTTCCACCCCAGTAGTTCAGAAAACAATCCAGTTAAAGGCTGAAATTCTTCTTGCAACCACTAGGGAGAGCTCACTGCATTTTAGTTTATTACTGCGTTCAATGAGAGTTGAAAGAAACCCTATGCGGTGAGCTCCCCCTAGTGGCAGCCACAGAAATACAGAATTTTATCATGTTACACTATGGATGTGTGATGGGAACCAGGAGATTTGGCGCTCCTTATAAAAAACAGACCCAACTTTCATAAGACTTCTGGACCTATTTATTGAGTAAACTTAATGTAATAGCCGTGGTCGTGGACCGCAGCCTCCCCATATCTTCTGAAAGCTGCGACCGCAGACCTTCCTACTCAGGCCGACGTCAGCGCATCCGGCCGCTTTGTCCTGCAATGTCCCATGCTGTGTTTAGTGCCTGAGCCTTCTAGTGTTAGAGTCGTGTTGTGCCGCCTGCTTTTATACACCACGTCTGGTGTCATCTGCCACTCCTGGTATCATCCGACACGTCTGGCACTATCTGCCACATCTTGTCTCATCCATGCCAAAACCTCTGCCACTGACTGGACTATCTCAGGTACCCTCGTGCTCCGAACTTTTGTATAGACTTTGTATAGACTTTGACTTGGCCAGCGGCCTCTCCGCTACGGCGGAGTGGCCTATTGGCTTCACATACCCCTAGATCGTGACAGTACGCTCAGGCCATGGAACCCACTGTCCAATGTAAGACTGCAGTTCAGGTGATACAAACGGATATGCTACTCGTGGCTGTATACTCCATAATCGCCCGACTGGATCAACCTCCTGCTCCTCTTGCGGATGCTGTTGCCATTCCACTGCCCGTTACTCCTCCTGTCTGTTCCGGATCCACAGTTTCGCTGCCTCTTCCTCCTCGCTATGATGGTGACCCTAGAGCCTGTAGAGAGTTTATGAATCAATGTATTATTCATTTTAGACTACGAGCTCATCTCTTCCCCTCTGATGAGGCCAAGGTAGTGTTCATTATTTCCCTTCTTGCTGGCAAGGCCCTGGCATGGGCGAACCCCATCTTGGAATGAGAGGGACCTGAATTCTTGGACCTAGCTTTATTCTTATAGACTTTTCCTACTGTGTTCTAGGAGCTGGGTCGAACATCCTCTGCAGCGGCCACTCTGCTAACCCTCAAGCAAGGAGGGTCCACAGTAGGAGAGTATGCTATCTCCTTTTGTACACTGGCAGCAGAGTTGGCATGGAACAATGAGGCGTTGGTGGCGACCTTTTGGGAGGGTCTGTACTCGCACATCAAAGACGAGCTAGCGGCCTGCGATCTTCCCCCTACCCTGGATGCTCTTATCCTGTTGGCTACCCGGGTCGACATGAGGATCCAGGAAAGTGCTCTGGAGGTTCGGCGGAAGAGACGTTTCCACAGACTGGCAACTTCATTCCAAAGAACACTATTGCCTCCTCCTGTTGCTCTACTTGAAGAACTTAGGCAGGTAGACAGAATCAAACTGTCCGAGAAGGAGAAACAGCGCAGACGCTCTTCAGCGCCAATTTCAACAAAAGCCGGGAAACTCCAGCACCTAGGGTTGGTTGGGGAGACAACCCTAGGTGAGACGATGCCAAACATCAAAGCCTCTGCCAAGTTATCTATACCTGTGACCATCATCTCTGGAGAGACATCACACTCCTCCTCTGCCTATCTGGATTCTGGAGAAGCTGCAAATTTTATCCTACAAGATCTAGTGGATAGTCTACATCTACCCACAGTTCTTCTAGAGAGACCCATGATTGTTGCCTCTGTGAATGGACTACCATTGCCCGACGCAATTGTGTCCGTCACTAAACCACTGACATTACAAATCAGAGTTCTTCACTCAGAATTGATAAGATCAGTCTGACAGGATACAGGTAGCAGGGTATTAATTACAAATGCGCGCACTGGCCCTTTAAGGCCGGGAACTAGCACGCGCGCCCCCTCGCGGACATTGGAGGACAGAGTGGCCGGATGTGCTGAAGTTTCTGGGGAAGGAGACTTCAGCCAGAGGAGGAAGGTCTGCGTTCACGGACGTCAGCAGGTAAGGGGAGGCATCGGTCCGCAACCGCGGTCATTACACTCCCTCTTATTGGAATTTTTTAACGAGGATAGGGGCATTAAGGTTCTCTTCTGGTTCCCAGGAACTCTCTTCAGGACCAAACCCTCTCCAGTCGACCAAATAAAGGTCCTTCCACCCACCCTCTTGCAGTCCAGGATCTCCTTTACATCAAACACATCAGATGAACTGCTGAAAGTAACTGCAGGACTAGGAGTTTTACTGTAGCAGTTCAGGACCACAGGTTTCAGTAGGGAAATATGAAAGGAGTTTGGGATTCTGAGGGTAGGATGCAGCCAAGGCTTATAGGAGACAGGATTTATCTGTTGCAGGATCTCAAAGGGTCCGAGGAACCTGGGAGCAAATTTGTATGAGCGCATCTTCAAACAAATGTTACTTCAGGATAGCAAGACCTTGACTCCAGGAGAGAACTGAGGAGAAACTTTTCTTCATCTATCGGCATGCTTTTTCATGCGGTCCACTGCCAGGAGTATTGCATACTTAGTTTGCTGCCAGATATGCTACCTATATCCTGTCAGACCTCAATGGATCACACTTTTATGGGACATCCCGTCGATAGGCTACAAAAGACTTTGTCGTAAAACATATTTTTTCTCTGTTGAAACGTGCCATTAAGGATGTCATTGCATCTCCTATTAAATGTCATGTGTAGTATTTAGATGTGAAGGGTTTGATAGCATTGGACACTAAAGACTTAATAAGCTGAATAAAAAAAGTAGATAAACAAATTGTGATATCGCAGTGAGTTACACCTAATGAAGAGGCGTTGTATCATATGCTTAAAGGGTTTTTCCAGGGATACAACATTTTTGTACTAATACTATGTCAAAATTAAATAAACTTCCTATTATGCATGGTGTGAAAAATCAGATCGCATTTGTTCCTATTCCCCCCTACCTCTGGCCGACCGTAAGTTCTGCTTTTCATTCTAGTGTTTTTTTTTGCTTGGACACACGCTCGTGCATGAGCGTTATTATGGAGATAGACCTGTGTCTATATGTCACTGAGTATCGGCACAGGTCTGTCCTTGAAGCATAAGCAGAGAATGAACGGCGCCGGCATTGAGGAGGCTTTGGGCCAATAGGATGCTTCAAACCCAGGACTCAGTGGCGTAACAATAGGGGTCGCAGCGGCCACAATTGCGACCAAGCCCCGAAGCCACTATAGTAACTGGGGCCTATGTAATAAACTACACGTGCCCCCATTATTATAGTAACTGACAGCACATACATTCTTCCTTCCAGAGCGCAGCGGTGGTCCTGACGTCACAGCGCTATGCGCAGCGCATAACGTCACACAACCGTATGCGCTGCGCACAGCATCCCGACCCTGGATGGAGTCAGGACCTCCGCTGCGGCCGAAGAGGACGGTAAGATTAATATTACTTTCTGTGTGTTAATATTCCTGTCTGGAGCTGATGGGTCGGGGTCCGACTCCCAGGACCCCCGCCAATCAGCTGTTTTGAAGGGGGTGCAGAGCTCGTACGAGCGCTAATTCTCCTTCATTACGGTCACTTTCTCACACTGAATCACCGACATGGACGTGTCAGCGATTCACAGTGTGAGGAAGTATAGGAAATGAAGGGGAAGCAGCGCTCGTACGAGCTCTGCACCCCCTTCAAAACAGCTGATTGGCGGGGGCCCCGGGAGTCGGACCCCGACCCATAAACTCTTGATGGCCTATCCTGAGGAAAGGCCATCAATGTTTAGGGATTGGACAACCCCTTTTAAGCCTACCATGTGTTAGAATTAGATACAGGTAACCCCTCCACGGAACGGCAAACTGAAACCTCAGATTCCGTTTCCCTCACCATTGATCTCCATGGTGATGGAAATGTTGCTAAAGCTTTCCGTTTGTCACTGTTGTGACAGGGTTCCGCTGTTCTTGACACAACCAATAGCACAGTTAACTACCGACGGAAGGTCAGCGGTGATGTGAACAGGCCCTTACTAATGTTTTTTTTTGTGTTTGTGTTCTATTTTGTTCAGTCGTTGAACTACGTCGGATTCGAGGACTACTTCGATGATGGCTTTTTTTATTATCAATAAAATGGTTAATGAGGGTTGTGTGTTTTTCTTTATTTCAATAAAATATTTTTTCTATGTCCTTGTGTTTTTTTAAACTTTATTACTACTGCCTTATTAATAGCTGCTGGTTGAGTGACAGTATCCATTACTAAGGCGGGGCTTAGGATTAGCTGGTGCAGAGGCTAACACTAACCCCCGTTATTACCCCGGTACACACCTCCACTAGGGGTTCCGGGAAGAGCCGGGTACGATCCAGTACCCGACCATCTGTAGTGATGGCCCGGCACTGGTGCGGCCGCAGGCTGGTATTATTAGGCCGGGAAAGGCCAAACACAGTGGCCCTTCCCGCCCTGGTAATACTAGGCTGCTGCTATGTTGTATCTGGCTGGTTATGAAAAATGGGGGAACCCCACGTTATTTAGAAAAATAAAAAGTAATAATAATTGGAAAGAACGATGTGGGGGTCCCCCATTTTTATAACCAGCCAGATACAACATCACTTCAGATGGTCAAGTACTGGATCGTACCCGGCTCTTCCTGGTACCCCTGGGAATAATGGGGCTAGTGATAGCCTCTGCATCGGCTAACACTAAGCCCCGCCTTAGTAATGGGCATTGTCAATCAGCCAGTGGCCATTACTAAGGTGGTAGTAATAAAGTTTTGAAAAATACAAAGATATAGGAAAAATATTTTATTTAAATAAAAATCCCACAAACAACCCTCGTTATCCATGTTATTAAGAATAAAAAAAAGCCATCATCGAAGTAGTCCTCGACGTAGTCCAACAACCGAACCTGTAAAAGAAAACAAACACACAAAAATAATTAGTAACTTACCTTTCCCGGGTCCAGCGCTGGAGCCGCAATGTCAGCAAGCTGAGTCCTATATCTAATCCTATCATGTGTGATACTGTCTGCTGAGCCACTGTATCTAATCCTATCTTGTGTGATACTCTTCTGCTGAGCCACTGTATCTAACCCTATAATGTGTGATACTGTCTGCTGGGCCTTATATCTAATCCTATCATGGGTGATACTGTCTGCTGAGCTACTGTATCTAATCCTATCATGTGTGATACTGTCTGCTGAGCCATTGTATCTAATCCTATCATGTGTGATACTGTCTGCTCAGCCACTGTATCTAATCCTATCCATGGCTATAGGGTCTTAGTGCTATAGATATGCCGTCTCCTATATACACATATACATACATGCACACACATTTTTTTGGGGGGACACATAGGTATTGGGGCTATTTCCCTTGATGTTTCAAGACCTTAGTGACGCCCCTGGCTGCTAGTGCTGCATCGTTGGGTTACTTAGGAGACTGTCGGCCATGAGAAGTTTGGGGAGGGGGGCCCAAGGAGAATTTTTGCATCGGGGCCCATGAGCCTTTAGCTACGCCACTGCCAGGACTTCTGACGTATACCCGGGTTTGAGGCATCCTATTGGTCCACAGCTTCCTCAATGCCCGCCCCATTCATTCTTTGATTATGCTTCAATGTCCGCCCCATTTTCTTCATGTTCCTTCATATAGCTCAGTGCTCATGCACTGCCCGTCGCAAAAATTGTGTCTCCTTGGAAAACCCCTTTAAAACCAAACTTAGTTCTCTTGCACCTAACAAACTCATGTCTGCTATATCTGCATTTTAACTTGCAAGCAAAAAGAGTTGAGGCAGCACACCAAAGTAGTAAGTGAAAAAAGGGGATACGTTTATTCACCCCACAGGCAAAGTTTCGATCCTGCTTACTGGGATCTTTCTCAATTTTAACTTGTATATATGTCAAAATCAATATGTCAAATAAATCATAACAGTAATAGAAATATAATTTATGCAAAATGTTCTGTTATTTTTATAGTCAATATGACCTTTTAGGGTAAATCCCCTATATCTGATATTTTAGCCATCTGTGATTCATTTTTGCAACGTCGAGGGACTAGTGTATTTTTCATGAACTCTGTCCACAAAGCAATTTAGGTATTACATTTTTAAAGAAAACAACACAGTAAAACATTTTATATTGGAGGAGCTGATACTTTGACCAACTACAGTATCTCTCCAGCAGGGGCGTAACTAGGAAAGACTGGGCCCCATAGCAAAACTTTTGACTGGGCCCCCTCCCCTGGGTGCCACACACTGCCCCCCTTGTAGATACTGCCCCCTGTATATTCTGCCCCACAGCTCCCACTTGTAGATAGTGTCCCCCTGTAGATAGTGCCATACAGCCTCCCTGTAGATTGTGCTATACAGCCCCCCCCCTGTAGATAGTGTCACACCCACTTGTGGATAGCTCCCCCGCACCTCCCCCTTGTAGATAGTGCCATGCAAACCCCCCCCCCCCTAAGACTCTAATGCAAGGAGATCCCCAGTCTTGGGCTTTTAGTTTTAGGCCTAGGGGTCCTGCATGACTAAGTATGGAAGCATTCCTGTCAACTTTGGGGTTTCGCTATGATGACCCGTATGCAACTACTTCAGCGTCTGCACATCTTCGGCCTTTGAAACAGTGTTGTTCAGAGAGATGTTTTAGTTCCCCTAATTCTAGTCGCATTTACCAGTCTCCATGTTCTAAGTAGAAAAGAATTTGTGGGTTTTTTTTTGTGAAAAATCTGCTTATCTTCTTCCCCCCATAGAGGGTATGACTGTACCATTGATCTATTTCCTGTTTCTAAGATCCCCAAAGGGAGGATTTACTCCTTGTCCGCTCCTGAGAACCCTGTACCTTCTTTCATCATTCTGTGGTAACGCGGGCGCCGAGTCGCAATGGGCGGGGCTCTCTGAGCTAAAGTTGGTATTCGCGCCCTTTGGTCACGGTGGTGCACTTTCTCTCTCCCGCGCCTCGGGCCGCAGAACCAGTGAAATAAGTGGTGCTTGTAGGATACACTGTTCTCTATCCCCTGGGATGTTATGTGGTGTACCCCGAAATAAGGCTGTTCCAAGAGACAGGGTTCAATAAACTTTCACAGTAGTTTTACTGGGCACAATATGCTTGGTGGTTACTTTTGTTACAGAGGCAATGTCTTTAAGTAGTATAAACATATCACAGGGTATTGCAAATGGTGGTACCTGCTTCACCTCCCTGACTCTCTCTGTAATTCCTCCAAGTGTGCTGTGAGTTCTGCTCCTCTTTCTTCTCTATACTGTGCTGGAAGGTGTGCTGCTGACTGTCCCAATCCAGTTGCACTATCACAGAGGAATGGTGTCCCTTGGGGGTTCTACGCTGTGTGCAAGCTCCTTGCTTTGCTCTAGGCACACTCAGTAGTGTCCAAGCTCCTTGTCTGGCTTCTGTGCCACATGCAACACACACTGACCTGCACTCCTTTCACTTCCACATGGCTGTAGCTGATCCTCTCACAGAATTCCTCTCAAATCCACATGTCTGCTGCAGCATCTCCCTGAATCCAACTTTAGACACTGACTTGTCTGCTCTCCTCTGCCTGCACGCTGCTGCACACTTCTCCTCACTTCTGCACTGCTCTGCTTCACACTGCTGCACTGGGTGAGGTTTGTTCCTGTGTCCCCAGCTAGCTACACCCCTCCCCTCTCTCTGGAGAATACATCTTAAAGGTGAAGCAGCCCATTTATGTTTCTGCTGAGTCATATAGGGAAGTGAATTCAGTACCAACCATGATTACAGAATAAAGCACATTAAAACCTGCATACTAAAGCAACAGTACAATGACAGTAAATAAACAGCAATTTTCCTGTGTATCACAATTCCTCCTGATACAATTGTGACAGGGCTAACACAGGATATTTCTGACTTACTTTTGCAGGCTCAATCTCAGGCACCTCCAGAGATACCCGCCTAACTGTTGTTTGTTCCTAGTAACCTTAGACCTGCTGTTCTTTTGGCATGTCATGGTTACAAGTTGGTGGGTCATCCAGGTATATGTTAGATCTGTAAGACCTTGCCTGGATCTGTTTGGCGGCCAGCTATGAGGAGAGATGTGGAAAGGTTTGTTGGGGAAGTCCATGGACTTTATTGTCAAGTTGCCCAGATCCAGGGGAAGGCTACCATTTGGGTTGTTGTAGACAGGTTTAGTAAAATGGCATATTTTATACCCTTGTCTGGCTTGCCCTCAGATGATAAGCTTGCTACTCACTTTGTTCAACAAGTGTTGAGACTTCATGGTATTCCTGAAAGTATTGTATCTGACAGGGGTTCACAGTTTGTGGCTAGATTTTTGAAGGCCTTTTGTGCAAATTTAAGTATTGATTTGGGTTTCTCCACCGCCTTTCATCCACAGGCCAATGGCCAGACTGAGAATGGACCAGATATTAGAGCAATATCTCCAGTGTTATGTTTTAGAACTAGATGATGATTGGTTCCAGCTTTTGCTGTAGGAAGTGTTCATCTTGGCTCATGGCAGTTTCATTGTCACAATAAGTATACTGATTAAGCAAATATCCTTAGAGGAAAAGTCTAAAGGAAGTGTATTGATCCAGAGTTTTGATGAAAGTGTCCTGATAGGAAGAGTTTTGACTGAAGTTTCCGGATAGGAGAAACTTTGCTGAAAGTGTCCTTATAGGAAGTTTGAAGGATGTATCTTGATAGGGCGAGTTTTAAAGGAAGTATTCTCATAGGAAGTGTTTGAAGTTAGTATCATGATAGGAAGAGTTTTGATGGAAATTTCCTGATAGGAAAAGCCTAGAGGAAGTCTCCTGATAGTAAAAGTTTTGATGGAAGTGCCCTGATAGTAAGAGTTTGAAGTATCTTGATAGGAGGAGCTTTAAAGGGGTTTTCCAGTCCCTAAAAATTAATGGCCTATCCTCAGGATAGGCCATCAATAGCTGATCGTTCGGAGGCCAGCTGCCGGGACACCCGCCGATCAGCTGTTTTCAAGGGGCTGGCAAAATTCCAAATACGATCAGTGACCGGAATGAAGGGGAAGCAGCGTTCATACGAGTTCTGCGGCCCCTTCAAAACAGCTGATCGCTGGAAGTCCCAGTAGTCGGACCCCGAGCGATCAGATACTGATGGCCTATTCCGAGGATAGGCCATCAATTTTTACGGACTCAAAGAAGTGTTTGAAGGTAGTGTCTTGATAAGACAAGCCTTAAAGGGATTTTTCCTGACAGATAGAGCTTTGATGTTTTTTCCCTTCTAACCAAGTCTGTCAGAACTTCATTTGCACAAACATACTACTGATATAGCTACATAAACATGGGCTTATAACGAATGTACATTATAATTCCAGTTCTCTAGTACATTACCTATATGTCAGCTATAGCAGATAAACTTTGCTATGTCCCATCTAAGGATATGCTGGGTATGCAAGAAAAAGGAGTCTCCAAGGGCGCTGCTGCACTTCAGTATAACGCATCAAAGCATGAGTAATGATGAGTCACGTAAAAAGGAGAATAAATACAGGTTTATTTGAACAATAAGGCTACGCGTTTCAATGCCGCACTGGCATCTTCATCAGGCCATGGAAAAGCATACAAACTACACTGTTTAAATACAAACGTATCAATAGAAAAAACCCGCCAATGTGACCGGGGTCAAAGTGCTCAAATGACATCATAGGTTAAGGTTTGAAATTAAATTTAAGTATAAGCAAAAACAGTGAATAGTTATACATATGAAAGAAAAAAACAATAATACCTTACACAGCTAAAGAAAAAAGCATAAAATATTAACAACAATGACACATTGATGTAATACATCTCCTATAAAAAACATCACGGCATATAAAGCATCCAAAAGAATGCTAGATACTGAAACATCCATTTGGATGTCGGAATAGCATCCATCTGAACGTTAAAGGACCCAAACATCCATCTGGATGCATAAAAAAGGGCAGACATACATTTGGATACAGAAGAAACATCCATTCTTTCAGTATCTAGCATTCTTTTGGATGCTTTATATGCCGCTGTGTTTTTTATAGGAGATGTATTACATCAATGTGTAATTTTTGTTAATATTTTATGCTTTTTTCTTTAGCTGTGTAAGGTATTATTGTTTTTTTTCAATTTATATGTATAACTAGTCACTGTTTTTGCTTATACTTACATTTAATTTCAAACCTTGACCCATGACGTCATTTGAGCACTTTGACCCCGGTCACATTGGCGGGTTTTTTCTATTGATACGTTTGTATTTAAACAGTGTCGTTTGTATGCTTTTCCATGGCCTGATGAAGATGCCAGTGCGGCATTGAAACGCGTAGCCTTATTGTTCAAATAAACCTGTATTTATTCTCCTTTTTACGTGACTCATCATTACTCATGCTTTGATGCGTTATACTGAAGTGCAGCAGCGCCCTTGGAGACTCCTTTTTCTTGCATACCCAGCACACCTTTTGCGGTTTTCCTCGGAACACCGGTTTTGAGTCCTGGCAGCAGCAGCATTTAATCATTCATTGTCTGTTATCATCTTATCCCAGGTGAGTAGTATCTGTATTACACACTACATCACATCTGGGTAACCTGCACTATGTGGCGCTGTGTTTTCTGTTTCTTATCCATCTAAGGATAATAAGAAAGTTTGTTGTTTTCTGTCTGCCAAATACTTGGCAGAATATGTCATAAAATTAATGTAATAAAGCAGAGTAAAATTTGACACTGGTTTTAATATGATTGTAAATTTAGTGCTCAGTTAATCATTGATTAAATAATTTTTCTAAAGTTTAAATTGTTGTTTTCTGAAACAAGCCATTTATATTGATCTGTTAAATGTGATTCAATATCTGGAAAGATGTATTAGCCCTATTAAAATGCAATCACATTTCAAGGGCGGATTTCGCATAAATTCACTTTCATACTAAAAACTTTCTGAAGGAAAAAGAAGAATGAAAAAAATCCTAATATATATATATATAAATATTTCTATACAGAAACATTTTCATAATACAACATGTAGGACAACAGCTGAATTATTGATCAGGTCATTGGGCATCCATATACAAAAGTTACAGATGAACATTCTTTTCAATCTTGGTTCCTGTGCTGCAAAAAAACATCTTTAGCATACGTCCACACACAGCATAAACATTGCGGAATTTCCGACTGGATTCCCTGTGGAAATTCTGCAGTGTACTCGCAAGAGTAATTGACAAGCTGCAGATTAAAAATCCACACCGCAAATCAATTTCTGCACTTCTTTTCTGCATTTTTTTTTCCACAGTGTGTGGATAAGATTTGTTGAAATCTCATCGACTTCGCTGCTACTGTAATATCTTGCGGATTTTCCGCAATGAAATGTGTGACCCCTTCTCAAATACCCAGAAATAACTTCATTAGCCAATGTGCTAATGTAATGTAATAGCATTTCCATTCAAGCTTGATAAAGATTCTGTGTTGAATCGAAACGTCGCTCACTTGGGGAGAAATTAAACAACCTCGCTTTCATCTACATTGAAGTCCTGGTGCCGTGCCTTCTATGGTTCTGTCTACATTCAAATTGGGGAACTGATTCATCCTCTTGTAACGTGCGCATGACCGGATATTCAGTCTGCTTGGAGTGCTGTGTTCATTTTTACAAGACTGTATATATACACACACACACACATACACACACACACACACACACACACACACATATATATATACATACATACACACACACACACACACACACACACACACACACACACACACACACAGTACTGTGCAAAAGTTTTCGGCAGCTGTGGAACAATGCTGCAAAGTAAGAATGCTTTCAAAAACAGAAGTGTTTTTTTTTTAATCAATTACCAAAATGCAATGTTGCTCGGTCACCACTTTATTTGCTTTCTATAGGACTGCTGAAGTTTCGGGGAAAAAAAAAGGTTTTTGATTGTTCACGCGCACCCAGCCTAAAAATAATTTTTGGCAACGGCATCATGGGTGCAGAAATAAACAGACTTTTCCTTGTCGTATAATTCCGCACATGAGCCTGGACTAGTAGATGAAATCATTGCACATCTCAGCCAATGTTTTGACATGTAATACAGGGTCCTCTGCATAGTGCATAATGTGCACAAAGAAGAACTCAATGGCCCACATGTGGGCACACAAGCTGCATCTGCCTCACCAGGGGCCCCCTTGCCATGGTTCCTGCTCCCCAGCATTCCTCTTTTAGGACAGTGTAAGAGGTCACTTTTTTGGTGTGTATTTGAGTGTATATATATATATATTTGCAAATTAATTCATCTATACATTAAGTATGAATGTACAGTGTGTTTTTGTATGTAGTTTGACTGTGTATTTGTGTGTGCCTTTATGTATAAAGTGTGCAAGCCTGTACGTTGTGAGAATGCATGCCTAGATGTATAAAGTGTGCTTCTGTGTGTGTGTTGTGCCTGTATGTAGTAAAGGTCCCTTAACCCATGCAGATTTCTGCCTATAATGAGCGCTGATCGACAATATAATAAGTAAATCAGCACTGGTTTAAAAGCCCTTTTTACATGGCCGATGCAAACTGCATGGGGACAAACGACTGTTAATAGGATCGTTCTTTACCTATACAGTTTGCATACTGTCAGCAGCACATCCCCTGTTTACATGGGAGATGTGATGCCGACAACAATTATTTTTTTAGGCTGCATAAAAGATGCGATCAGCCGGCAAATGAGCACTTGCTCTTTAGTCAGCTGATCGCTGCCATGTTTACACGGGCCAATAGTTGGGAATGAGCGTTTTTACGAATTATCGGCCTCTTAATAAATGGGTGTTGGGAGTACCTATGACAGCGTGTATGCTGGTATGTTATTAATGTGCATATGTGTGTGTGCCTATATTTAATTTTGTAATGGCCTTTCACTCCCTTTAGAATCAGAATAGATATAATGATATATATCGATATTAGGATATCTTTCTTATTATTGTTATCACCAGAAAATGTCTGATATTGCTCAATCGTAGTAAACAATACTGAACGCTAGGATATACCTAGTGTGGTTCACCTATACTTTTCTAATAAGAATTAGACACAGAAAGAAAACATTTACATTAAAATGTCACAAAAAAAGAAAATAACAAGGTTGAATATGGGGTCTCTGGTAGATCTCCTTTAAAAGTATTGGCAAAGAAATATCTGGTCTGAGCCAAATGTCAATAATTGTATGTGAATGTGGTTCTTAACTATGTTAGATATTTGGCTAAAGTCCAAACAGTTTTACCACAAATCCCTTTAATACTGAGAGCCTTGATAAAGCATATAACTAACTAATATTTACCCTGGTACTTCATATATCATAATTTACTAAATGTACAATTCCTCAAATATGCTTATATTGTTAATGTAGTAGTATTTTATCTGGAAAACGAAATGCTACTGAATGGAAGCCAATCATTTACCACTACTTAAATCATATTACCTTTATACCCAAAAAGCTTATTAAAATTATGTATACATTTATTTAACTAAAATGTTTAGGAATATAGTAGTCCCTTAGTATACAATCTTATCTTAGACATATGTTTACCCACCAGTATAATCAGGGGTGGACAAAGACAGCAGAGAGCCCCTGTGGAAGAACAGTTTATGGGCCCCTTAATCTTGAATTTCTCAGCAAAGAGCACCCCCTTGTATTGCTTATAAGGTGACAGTGGGCCCCCTTACCTACTGGGCTCCTGTGCAGTTGCACAGGTTGCACCAATGTATGTCCGCCCCTGAGTATCATATTTAGACACATATGGTTAAACCTTGACCGATAAATCTTTCCAGAAGCCAGTTATTAGTACTAAATCCTTTAAAAATAATAAAAAATCATATAACCAGTCGCAAAGTAAAAGCTTTTTTCTTTTGTATCCAAAGTATTGACCAAGTGGTCTCCAAGAGGGGCTGTACAAGATTAGAAAAAAAAACCTAGTTTTTTTTTCCCCCAGAAACAGCAGCATTGTTTGATAGATGTCTGGTAGTGCAGTTCAGCTCTATTGAAGTGAATGGCTGAGCTGCTAGACCAGACAAAGTCCATGGACAAGAGTGGCTCTATTTCTTGGGGGGGGGGGGGGGGGAGACAGACCCTTCTTTTTCTACTTTTGTACAACTCCTACATACAGGGGCGTAACTAGGAAAGAATGGGCCCCATAGCAAACTCATGACTGGGCCCCCCCAGGTGCCGCAAGCAACCCCCCCTTATAGATAGTGTCCCCTGTAGAATGTGCCATACAACCCCCCTGTAGATTGTGCTATACAGCCTCGCCTATAGACAGTGTCACACCCCACTTGTAGATAGCGCCCCTACCTCCTCCTTGTAGATAGTTCCATGCAGCCCCTCTGTAGATATTGCCATAAAGCACCCCTGTATATAGCGCTATACAGCTCCCACTGTATATATTGTCACACAGCCCCCTTCCCTTGTATATAGTGCCACAAAGCCTCGCCTTAGTAGATTGTGCCGCACAACCCCCCTTAGTAGATAGTGCCACACACAGCCCCCTGTAGATAGAGCCACAGCCCTCCCCTTGTAAATAGTGCCATACTGCCCCACTAGTAGATAGTATCACACAGCCTCCCCCTTAGTAGTGCCACACAGCTCCCCCTTGTGTATAGTGCCACACAGCTCCCCCTTGTGTATAGTGCCACACAGATTCCCCTTGTGTATAGTGCCACACAGCTCCACTTGTGTATAGTGGCACACAGATTCCCCTTGTGTATAGTGCCACACAGCTCCCCCTTGTGTATAGTGGCACACAGCTTCCCCTTGTGTATAGTGCCACACAGCCCCCCCCTTGTGTATAGTGCCACAAGGCAAGGGTGCATCCAAGACAGTTGTATCATACAGGGTGATGTCAATCAAACATGGAAAGTTGGGTTTGGAGGCAGGACTGTGTGACTCTTCAGGATAGTGGCGCCGCTCCATGACCCTTTAATGAGTAATTAGCATATAGTGTGTGCCTTTTAAATGTGGACTAGATTTTGCTGCATCTGAAAAAAAACATACATTTGGAAATATTGTCAGGTCATGTGTTACCGCATGGTGGCGTTTCAAGGGGTTAAAACTACCAGACAGGTTCCCATGAAATATACAATGAATTGAGAACAATTCCATCTGTCCTGCAATTTGGTTATTATAAATATATTCTATATAATTACATCTGCAGAACCAAGCTATGACATATACGGCTCCAGAACCAAGCTCAATACATATATACAGCCCCAGAACCGAGCTCACTACATAAATACAGCACCAGAACCAAGGTCAGTACATAAATACAGCACCAGAACCGAGCTCAGTACATATATACAGCACCATAACAAAACTCAGTACATAAATACAGCACTAGAACCAAGCTCATACATATATACATCCCCAGAACCAAGCTCAGTACATATATACAATACTAGAACACAGCTCAGTACATATATACACCCCAGAACCAAGCTCAGTACATATATATACAGCACCAGAACCAAGCTCATACATATATACAGCACCAGAACGAAGCTCAGCACATATACACATCACCAGAACCAAGCTCAATACCTATATACAGAGCCAGAACGAAGATCAGTACATATATACATCCCCGGGAACCAAGCTCAGTACATATATACATCCACAGAGCCAAGCTCAGTACATATATACAGCACCAGAACCAAGCTCATACATATATACAGCACCAGAACCAAGCTCATACATATATACAGCACCAGAATAAAGCTCATACATATATAAAGCACCAGAACAAACAAAGCTCAGTACTTAAATACAGCATCAGAACAAAGCTCAGTACATATATACAGCCCCAGAACCAAGCTCAATACATATATACAACCCCAGATCAAATACAGCTCAATTTAGTGCAACCCCTGCCATATATGTTTTCACGGCGTAAAACTAAAGCTCCCAGCATGGCCTGAACAATAGTAAGGATATGCTGGGAGATGCTGTTTAAAAAAATAAATAAATCATACCACCCATCAGGGGCGTAACTAGGAAAGACTAGGCCCCATAGCAAACTTTTGACTGGGGCCCCCCTCCCCTGGGTGTCACACAACCCCCCCCCTTGTAGATAGTGCCTTTTTTACAGCCCCCCCTGTAGATAACGCCATACAGCCCCCTCTGTAGATAACGCCATACAGCCCCCTCTATAGATAATGCCAAACAGCCCCCCTGTAGATAACGCCATACAACCCCCCTGTAGATAACGCTATACAGACCCCTCTGTAGATAACGCCATACAGCCCCCTGTAGATAACGCCATACAGCCCCCTGTAGATAACGCCATACAGAACCCTCCCTGTAGATAACACCATACAGAACCCCCCTGTAGAGAACGCCATACAGTCCCCTCTGTAGATAACGCCATACAGTCCCCTCTGTAGAAAACGCCATACAGTCCCCCTGTAGATAACGCCATACAGCCCCCTCTGTAGATAGCGCCATGCAGTCCCCCTGTAGATAACGCCATACAGCCCCCCTGTAGATAACGCCATACAGACCCCCCTGTAGATAACGCCATGCAGCCCCCCTGCAGATAACGCCATACAGCCCCCTGTAGATAACGCCATACAGACCCCCCTGTAGATAACGCCATACAGTCCCCTCTGTAGATAACGCCATACAGTCCCCCTGTAGATAACGCCATACAGCCCCCTCTGTAGATAACGCCATACAGCCCCCTCTGTAGATAGCGCCATACAGTCCCCCTGTAGATAACACCATACAGCCCCCTCTGTAGATAGCGCCATACAGTCTCCCTGTAGATAACGCCATACAGACCCCCCTGTAGATAACGCCATGCAGCCCCCTGTAAATAACGCCATACAGCCCCCTGTAGATAACGCCATACAGACCTCCCTGTAGATAACGCCATACAGCCCCCTTTGTAGATATCTACAAGGGGGTCTGTATGGCGTTATCTACAGGGGGCTGTATGGCGTTATCTACAGGGGGACTGTATGGCGTTGTCTACAGGGGGGGGCTGTAAGGCGTTATCTACAGGGGGTCTGTATGGCGTTCTCTACAGGGTGGCTGTATGGCGTTATCTACAGGGGGACTGTATGGCGTTATCTACAGGGGGGACTGTATGGCGTTATCTACAGGGGGGCTGTATGGTGTTATCTACAGGGGGACTGTATGGCGTTATCTACAGGGGGGTCTGTATGGCGTTATCTACAGGGGGGGTCTGTATGGCGTTCCCTAGAGGGGGGGGCTGTATGGCGTTCCCTACAGCGGGGGCTGTATGGCGTTCCCTACAGGGGGGACTGTATGGTGTTCCCTACAGGGGGGGCTGTATGGCGTTCCCTACAGCCCCCCCTGTAGGTAACGCCATACAGCCCCCCTGTAGAGAACGCCATACAGAGCCTCCCCCTGTAGGGAACACCATACAGCACCCCCCCGCCCCCCCGCCCTTGTAGGGAACGCCATACAGAGCCCCCTGTAGGGAACGCCATACAGCGCCCCCCCCTGTAGGGAACGCCATACAGCGCCCTCCCCCCGTAGGGAACGCCATACAGCGCCCCCCCTGTAGGGAATGCCATACAGCGCCCCCCTGTAGAGAACGCCATACAGCGCCCCCCCTGTAGGGAACGCCATACAGCACCCCCCCCCCCTGTAGGGAACGCCATACAGCGCCCCCCTGTAGGGAACGAAATACAGCGCCCCCCCCTGTAGGGAACGCCATACAGCGTGCGTCCCCCCCTGTAGGGAACACCATACAGCGTGCGTCCCCCCTGTAGGGAACGCCATACAGCGTTCCCCCTCCCAAAAAATGCGACCTACAGCGTGTCCGACAAAAGACATGTATCCCCTATCCTGTGTATAGGGGATACATGTGTGATCGCTGGCAGCGATAAGGAGAACGGGGGACTGAAAGTACCCTGAAGTTCTCCGTCACTCACCTCTGACTTCCGGCGTCACTAAAAATGAAAGGAGCGCTGGTCACGCATGTGCACAAGCACGACCGGCGCTCCATTCATTTCTACGGAGCTGCCGACACAGACCCCGGAAGTCAGAGGTTTGTGATGGAGAACTTCAGGGGACTTTCAGTCCCCCGTTCTCCCTATCGCTGCCAGCGATCACACATGTATCCTCTATCTGTCCTGTGGATAGGGGATACATGTCTTTTGTTTAATGGCAGAGCGGGGAGATACCTCCCTGCTCTGCCGTAGTGTTCAGTGGCGTCCCGCTGTAGCAGCCATAGCGGCTGCTAGCGGAGCCTCCGGCCATGGTGGGGGCCCGTGCCGGCGGGCGACATGGGCCCCCCCATGCCGCGGGCCCCGTGCTGCTGCTACGGCGGTAGTTACGCCACTGCCACCCATCATCTTACTGCAGATCATACATTGACTACAGTGCTGATTCGTGGCAGAATAAACATTTACATTAAATGACTCACCGGTGACGTCTCAGATTCTAGTTCTTTTCTTCTCTCTCCGGTCCAGACCTCTATGATGGATTTCTTCCGGCCACGACCCATTTCTGCAGTTTTCCGCTCAGATGTCTTCACTTTTAAAAAAATTCTGCACCTATAAACGAAGTTAAAATTCTCAATACTTCTAAATATAATAAAGTGCCATACACTGCACCTCTAACTATAATAGCACCATACACTGTGTCTCTGATTATAATAGTACCATACACTGCACCTCTAATTATAATTGCACCGTACACTGTGATTCTAATAGCGCCATACAGTGTGTCCCACACACACACACACACACACACACACACCGTGCCCCCTGTAGATAGTGCCCCCATAGCCCCCTGTAGATTTTGACCCCCATAGAGCCTCTATAGATAGTGCCCTACATAGAAGCCCCTGTAGATAGTGCCCCACATACAGCCCTCTGTAGATAGTGCCCACATATGGACTCCAGAGCTGCAAGGCAATAGTGCTAACCACTGAGCCGCCGTGCTGCACTCCATATAGCTTCCCCTATAGATAGCGCTCCACATATAGCCCACCTCTGTCTATAGTGCCTCACATATAGCCCACTCCTGTAGACAGTGCCCTACATATTGCCCCCTGTAGATAGTGCCCCACAGGTAACCCACCCCTTTATGTAGTGTCCCCCATATAACCCACACCTGTAGATAGTACCCTACAAATAGCTCCCCCTATAGATAGTGCTCCACATATAGCCCACCTCTGTAGATAGTACCTCACATATAGCTCCCTCTGTATATAGTGTCCCTCATATAGCTCACCCCTGTAGACAGGTCCTACATATAGCCCCCTGTAGCTAGTGCCCCACAGGTAACCCACCCCTGTATATAGTGTCCCACATATAGCCCACCCATATAGATAGTGCTCTACATATAGCCTACCCCTGTATATAGTGTCCTACATATAGCTCCCCCTGTATATAGTGCACCACATCCCTAGATATAGACCCCCTGTATATTGTTCCCCACATCCCCACATATAGATCCCCCTGTAGATAGTTCCCCACATATAGACCCCCCCTGTATATAGTGGCCCACATCCCCACATACAGACCCCCCTGTATATAGTGCCCCACATATAGACCCCTCCTGTAGATAGTGCCCCACATCCCCACATATAGACCCCCCTGAATATAGTGCCCAACATATAGACCCCCTGTATATAGTGCCCCACATATAGACAACCCTGTAGATAGTGCCCTACATCCCCACATATAGACCCCCTTGTATACAGTGGCCCACATCCCCACATATAGAACCCCTGTAGATAATAGACGCAGGTACAATTACTGCAAAAGGAGGTGGCTGTCGCTAGCACTGGGGCCCGTGTCGCTCGGCCCATAAATTTTAGAGGCTCGGCGGCGCGGGCCCCGTAGTAGCGTCGCTACAGTTTTGGCAGCCATAATGGCTGCTAGCGGCGCCACCGGACATATGTCAGCTAGCGGCACGGGCCCCCTCAAGCCACGAGCCCCATAGACGCCACTACGGCTGCTACCGAGGTAGTTACGCCACTGCCTACATACTTGTATTAGCTATACAGTAAGGAGTCAGCAGTGGCGTAACTACCGCCGTAGCAGCAGTAGCGGCTGCTACGGGGCCCGCGGCATGAGGGGGCCCGTGTCGCCCGCCGGCACGGGCCCCCACCATGGCCGGAGGCTCCGCTAGCAGCCGCTATGGCTGCTACAGCGGGACGCCACTGAACACTACGGCAGAGCAGGGAGGTATCTCCCCGCTCTGCCATTAACTGGTTCCCGACCGCTGGCTGTATTTTAACGGCCAGCGGTCAGGGTCCTTAAAACCCGAGCCATAGACTTTCTACGGCTCGGGTTTTAACTTGCTGCCCGCGCGATCGGGCAGCTGAATGTCGGGTCTCCGGCTGTCAGTGACTGCCGGGGACCCTGAGGAGAGGATAGAAGCAGCTTTCGCTGCTTCTGTCTTCTCTGATCACTTGTACACAGCGCTGAATGCGCGCTGTGTACAGGAATAGAGACAGCAGCAGCGGCGCTGTCTCTATTCCTCCCGGTGATCATGTGACTGGTCACATGATCGCCGGGTGCCGTTAGTGGCAGACTGCTGCTGGGTCTTACTAGACCCAGCACAGCCCTATTAGTGACAATCGTCACTATGAGAGGGCTGATTTCCCCTGTAACAGGGGCTGCTGAGCAGCTCCAGTTACAGTGGAAAAACATGGTGTAAAATAAAGAAAAAAAATATATAAAGTTCCCCAAAGGTCTTCTTTGACCTTTGGGGGACAGACCATAGTAATAAAAAAAGAATAAAGTAAAGTGCAAAAAAAATGTAAATAATAAATACACATAAAATACCCACCCCAAAAAAAAAACGTTCCCCCCCCGCCAATCATTTTTGTAATGCTAGCGCTGACCCAATTACCCTAATATAGACATGTAATATATAAAGATTTACGGTAGACAATGACGATCACAAATAAAAGGTATATTTTAGGGTTAAACTGTTATTACCAAAAACAAAAAATAGCTGAAATGTAAAAAAGCTTACTTTTTTACTATTATTTTCAAACTTTATGAATAAAAATTCTAAAATAGCAAAAAAGGTGCGTATAAAAACGATAAAAAATTAAACCTGCATTGTCTACGGAAAAAACGACGCAAAAATCACGTCGTTAGCCCAACAAATAAAAAAGTTAGAGCCATTTAACTAACACGTGCTAAAAATGGCTAAACGGTGTCTGGTCCTGAAGGCGCAAAATAGAGCAAAAGACATGTATAGGGGATAGTCAGAGGTTTGTCATGGAGAAGTTCAGGGGCTTTCAGTCCCCCGTTCTCCCTATCGCTGCCAGAGATCACACATGTATCCCCTGTCCTGTGGAGAGGGGATACATGTATTTTGTAGGACACACTGTAGGTCGCATTTTTTGGGAGGGGGGACGCTGTATGGCGTTCCCTACAGGGGGAGGGGGGAACGCTGTATGGCGTTCCCTACAGGGGGGCTGTATGGCGTTCCCTACGGGGGGCTGTATGGCGTTCTCTACAATGGGGGGCTGTATGGCGTTCCCTACAGGGGGGGGGGGCTGTATGGCGTTCTCTACAGGGGGGCTGTATGGCGTTCTCTACAGGGGGATGTATGGCGCTATCTACAGAGGGGGGGCTGTATGGCGTTATCTACAGGGGGGGCTGTAAAAAAGGCACTATCTACAAGGGGGGGGGGGGTTGTGTGACACCCAGGGGAGGGGGGGCCCCAGTCATATGTTTGCTATGGGGCCCAGTCTTTCCTAGTTACGCCCCTGGGAGTCAGCATTTCTTTAGATTCATTATTCAGACAAGTCACTTGTGTATACAAGGGAGACAAGGTCGTTTGGTTTTGCTTCAAGAGTGGATTTAGATGTCATCATTATTAACTGGATCCTGCGTGTCAGAGACTCACAGGACCAGCTTTTAGCCAAGCTGTCAGTGCAGCTGATCTGACAGAATCGGCTTTGATGGAACGATACAGTTTCTATTTATGCAGGGTACATAGAAGCTGTATCTTAAAAAGTAAAAAAAAAGTAAATTTCATAGTTGTTTGAAACCACTTAAAACATTGATTTATTTAAAAAAAATAAAAATTAGTTCAAAGATGTTTATAGCCTTCAATAAGCAAATCCTTCAGAGCTTCAGAAAAGATCCATAAATAACACTGCCCAACAATTTACTTCTCTGTGGCTGTCATTGGTTAGAACATGAATGATAAGTGTTGTTACCATAGTGATTACATTATTTTTGTAAAATTTCTTGATTGTTACGTCTATGGTCAACTTAAACTCCGGCTCTCAGTCACTCACAACTTCACCCTCCTCTTCTAATTTTCAAGGCTCAACTCTGCCCAGAAAAAGCGCTGCCTGGATTGAAGATACCCACAGGGCAAGCTGCTCAGTGCAGCTGCAAACAATGCTTTTTTTAAATAAAAAACTCTCTATTTCCCTATTGCTTATATAGCTCCAACATAGTCCGCAAGGTTTCTCATCATTCACATCAGTCCCAAATGATAATTTTATTTCCCCTATCTCAAACACACATGCTAAGGAAAATTTTACAGATGGGCAATAACCTAGTGTATCAGCGTTTTTTCTGTCGAATGTGGAAGGAAAGCAGAGAACCGGTGAAAACTCATGCAAACACGGGGAGAACATAAAAACTCCATGCAGATGTTGTCCTTGGTTAAATTCTAACCCAGGACCTCAGAGTTGAAGGCAAAAGTACTAATCACTGAGCTTTTGCAATCATCTTCTATCTGTAAGGAAACCAAGATGGCGCTTGAAGTAATAAATAGTCTGCTATTTGGCATATCTACAAGTAGCAACCCTCCTTCCCACCTCCAAGCTAAGCAACCAGTCAATTGCCATGTCATTGGCACCACCTGTCCAGGCATTACTATTACAGTAGGATTTATGACAGAGTGCACATTGAAATCAATAGGTGGTTCTCCAGAGCCAAAAACTGTGATGCTCTTGGCTTTAGCTCTAAATGCTTTAATAGGTATATGAGAGAGGGAACAACAAGAAACACTTCTTAAAGGGGTTGTCCAGGATTCGAAAGACCTGACTGCTTTCTTCCAGAAACAGCGGCACCCCTGTTTACAGGTTGTGTGTGGTAGTGCAGCTTAGCGACTTTGAAGTGAATGGAGCTAAGCTGCAATACCACACACAACCTGTGGACAGTTGTGGCACTGTGTTTAAAGGAAAACAGCCATGGTATTCCAATCCTGGACAATGCTTTTAAGGGCTCTTTCACACATATATTTTTCTATATTTATGTTTCACTTACAAATACAGAAGCAAAACACTGACCAAAATACGGCCGTGTGAAAGTGGCCTAACTCGCTGTGATATCATGACCCTGGGGCAATTCAGATCATCTCAGCTATGCCATATCTTTATATTTATATATTTAATTAAGAAATGAGATTGGATCACGTAGTATCCAAACTATATTGGGATGTGTGAGACATGTCTTTGAGATCCTAGGATACAAACAGAATTGTGAGTTATCAAGGTCCTTGAAACAGCAGGTTAAAATCAACCAGGGCCCTGCTTAACATGGAAGCAATTAATTGTGATGTCCCTTAAGCCACTTCATTAGAGCTCTATTCTCTTTCATGTGATGATTAATGAGGTGTCATTACTTAAATGGGGAAAAATGCTCATTGCTTGTTTTGTAATTAGAATAAAGGCTGAAGGATTGACATGAAAACTGGGCTATACAGAAATGTTCAAGTATTTCCACCTCTGTTGTTACAAAAAGTTTAGAAAATATACCGTCTTGACTGTGTGAAAAATCTTGATGGAAATATGCATTTTTATTTAAAAATAATAATAAATAAACAAAAAATGCATGAAAACATATATTTTGTCTTTTTTCTTATTGACTGTGATTCTAGATTTGGCCATATACTTGGCAAACATTTATATTTTTTATAAATATAGCGTAGTCGACTGCGCTATTGATTCCGTCAAAACGACGGAACCCCTGCACAATGGAGACAAACGGAAACCATTGGGACGGGATCTGTCACCATTAAAGTCAATGGTGATGGAAACAGAAACCTAGTTCAGTTTTACGGACGCAGCGATACCAATTTTGTTTCCTTTTTTTATTTTTTTCTATTACTTATGGGGAAAATGGAAAAAGTTTTTTTTTAAAACTTTTAATATATATATTTTTTCACTACTAACATATTTTTGTTACACACTTTATTAGCCCCCTAGGGGACTTGAACCAGCAATCGTTAGATTGTGCCCGTGGATTACGCTCCTGGATGGAGCGCTTGATGTCTCTGTCCATATATGGAGAGTGACATCAGGGGCAACTCCTGAAGCGGAATCCCCACCCACAGCGTTGCCTATGTGACCAGGGATTCCACTCCATAAATGAACGGAGACGTCAGGGGCTTCTCCTGGAGTTGAATCCCCCGACTCTGGGACTGGGGATTCCACTCTAGGAGAAGCCAGTGACGTCACTGTCCATAAATGGTCGAAGACGACAGGGGCTTCTCCTGGAGTAGAATCCCCGGTCACAGCATCGGCAACACTGTATACAGGGATTCCGCTTCAGGAGTTGCCCCTGATGTTATTGTCCATCTATGGACAGAGACATTAAGCAGAGCACTCCAGGAGCGGAATCCCCAGCCACAGGGGGATTCCGCTCCTTCAGGAAGCTACACTGGCACTATATACAGGAAGGGGGGGGGTGCTATCTACAAGGGGGCTGTGGCTGTGTGGTACTACCTACTGGGTGGCTGTGTGGCACTACCTACAAGGGGGCTGTGTGTCAGTACCTACAAGGGGGCTGTGTGGCACTACCTACAAGGGGGGTGTATGGCACTACCTACCAGGGGGCTCTGTGGCACTACCTACAAGGGGGCTGTGTGGCACTACCTACAAGGGGACTGTGTGGCACTACCTACAGGGGGCTGTGTGGCACTTCCTATAAGCGGCTGTGTGGCACTTCCTACAAGGGGGCTGTGTGGCATTACCTACAGGGTGCTGTGTAGCACTACCTACAGGGGGCTGTGTGGCAGTACATACAAGGGGCTGTGTGGCACTATCTACAGGGTGCTGTGTTGTATGACCTACAAGGGGGCTGTGTGGCAACATCTACAGGGGGAATCTGTGAGTGGCGGGCTGATGGTAATTTTACTGTGAGTGGCGGGCTGATGGTCATTTTACAGTGAGTGGCGGGCTGATGGTAATTTTACTGTGAGTGGTGGGCTGATGGTTATTTTACTCTGAGTGGGAGGCTGATGGTCATTTTACTGTGAGTGGGGGGCTAATGGTTATTTTACTGTGAGTGGGGTTCTCATAGTCTTCAAGTGGTTTCCACCTCTGAGCTCCAATTTAAATTAATAGGAGGCAGAAAATACCTGCGGCTCTCATTTGGAGCTTTTTTGCCTGCATCTTTTGCATTAGCTTCAACGGCTTAAAAAAAACGCAAAAAAAAAGGTAAAAAAACTCGGTCACCTTAAAATCTGCTTCAAAATTCCTGAAGTAATGTATGGCACGATCTACAAGGAGGAGGTGGGGGATTATGACACTGTCTACAGGGAGGCTGTGTGGCACAATTTACAGAAGGGCACTATCTACAAGGGGGGGACTGTGTGTGGCAGCCTGGGGAGGAGGTCATTATACTCTGTGGGGGCCACTAAGCGGATATTATACTGTGTGGGGGTACTACAGGGGGCTTAATACTTTGTGGGCACAATTAGAGTACAAAATACTGTGTCCTTGAAGGGATTGTAATATATAAAATATTATTATTATACGGTATGGAGGGCACTAAAGGGGCATTATACTGTGTGGGGGCACTCTATAGGGGCATTATACTGTGGGGGGCATTATAGTTTTTTTATGGGGAATTTTTTTATGGTGGGGAGCCGAAGGATAATTTCGCACGGGGCGCCATCTATCCTAAGGCTGGCCCTGGCACCACACAGCCCCCCTATAGATAGTGCCCCACAGCCCCCCTGTAGATAGCGCCACACAGCCCCCTGTAGATAGTGCCACACAGCCCCCCTGTAGATAGGGAAACATCCCCCCCTCACCTTGTATATGGTGCTACACAGCAATCCCCCCCTGTATATTATGCTACACAGCCCCCCTCTCCCCTTGTATATACTGCTACACAGCCCCCCCTTCCCCTTGTATATAGTGCTACACAGCAATCCCCCTGTATATACTGCCACACAACAATCCCCCCTCCCCTTGTATATAGTGCTACACAGCCCCCTTCTCCCCTTATATATACTGCCACACAGCAATTCTTCCCCCCTGTATATTACCACAAAGCCCCCTAAAAAACAAAAGATTGTACTTACCTTGCCCTGCTCCCGCGACGGACAGAGTGCTATACTGCCTCTCGGGCGGGACGCATATGCAGACCGGCGTGGTGATGTGACGTCATCACGCCAGCCTGCGCAGGAATTCTTCCAAGCGCCTTATAGGCTGTAGGCCTAACGTGGCCTGCAGCCTGTAGTATTCATTTGTATCTGCGTCCTGTGGATGCACATACTAAGCCACTCCTGACTATGACGTACATGTATGTCAATTGTCGGGAAGGGAATACAAAATGCTTGTGTGTGTAGATATTGCTATTACATACTTGTTATGGTGCCCCATGTTGTTCTTTTGATTCTCTTTCAGTATGTCCACCTAATTTGTTCAGAGCTGGTGAGAAGAAGCCGCTACTGGTGCCCTGATTCTTATTGGCTGGCCTGCATGTAGCGCCCATGGCCGCGGGCCGTCGGGTTCACTCACCTCCCGACACCCGCAGCCATGGATCTGTGAGCGTTGGCCTCCGTCTCCCTCCTAGGAGATGCCAGCGCTCACTTCCGCTCCGTCCGGCTGGGTCCCGTTCTTAAAGGGCCAGCGCGCGCACATGAAAACAATGATCATTAACCCACATGATTTCCTGCTCTATAAGAATGCCCCAGCCCTTCTGATCCTTGCCTGAGCATTGTTAGTCTTTCCCAGTCTGTCTCGCAAATGGTCCCTTAATGTCTCCCGTTCCAGCTATTACCCGTGCCCTGTTACCGTTCCTGTATTCCGCATTGTTCCTGTGCCTACCCGTGTTCAAGTGTCATCTGCCACGTCAAGTGCCATCTGCCACGTCAAGTGCCATCTGCCACGTCAAGTGTCTTCTGCCACGTCAAGTGCAATCTGCTCATCGGATACTGCCCGCCACGTCTGGGGCCACTTTGCGCACCTGCCTCCATCCGTGCTGAAGCCACAGCCACCGCCCGGACTATTTCAGGTACCTAAGCATTACTGTCTGCCATCTTACTTTCACATAGACTGTGACCTGGTCAGCTGCCTCCCCGCTACGGCGAAGCGGCCTAGTGGGTCCACATTAGCAGGAATATCTCCGCACCCTTGTACAAGAGGATCTCAGTGGTGGGCCTGAGCTACTGGGCATATGTTTCCAAGGTGGACAGTGGACGTTCTGAGAAGGGAAGAAAAGGAACGTCAGGGGGCGCAATAACATTTATCTAACAGCAATATCTAGACAAAGGAGCATTTTTTTTTATAGGGATTCCAATTGAAATTTTTTTATTTTTTGTGTTTTTTAACAGAGAAATTTAAGATGTAATAATGGGACATCCCCTATAAAAGAAGTTTTAGACAAGTTACAATGTGCTGTTCTGCGCTATATGGAGGATGTCAGCCAGTCAGCTCTGTTATGTGTTAAGCAAGGCCATGTCAGTATAATGCACTAATCTTATAAAAGTTCATGCCTAAATACTAATTTCATCATTCAGAACAAATAAACGAAGACATTTATAATAAAATAAACTTGGACATTCAAGAACTAACATAACCTTCTAAATTTGTTGCATTATTGTGAATATCCCTAAATTAAATGACTCATGTACAATAAAATGCTCAATGTAAATGGTATCATTATACTGTTGTCAAACAAACCCACAATCTATGTGCCAAAGGAAACACAATGCATAGTAGCAGAATTTCATCAGTGCAGCAGTAACTGGAAAATAAGACAGATACCTATCACATAGTAATTATAAAAAAACAAACATGTGGCAGCACAAAAATATATATTTTTTTAAAACATGTTTCTATATTTGTTATTACTGATAGAATAAAGATAACATATTTATGCTGCATGGCGTAAAAAAACAAATAACAAAAAAACTGCTTTTTTCTTATTCGCCCCCCAGAAAAATTAAGAAAAGTTGACCAATAAATTATACATACCCCAAAATGGTGCCAATAAACACTCCAACTAGTCCCGCAAAGAACAAGCCATCATACAGCTTTGTCGAAAGAAAAAGAAAAAAGTTATAGCTTTCGAATATCACCGATAAAGAAATGAAAAAAATCACTCAAGTCTGGAGGACCAAAAGAAACAAGAAGTGTTTGCCAAAAAAACCTCCAGACCCTAAATCTGCCTACCAAATATGTCCACAGAAATATAGGGATTGAATAGCATAGCTCAGTAGATTTACCCCTACATAGTCAAAGAAAGCATAGTGAGAATTCTTATAGAGTTTCGCCCATGATAGACTGATCTTGGCATTGATGCCAAATGTAACTCGCCATCTAGATGAGCCAGAACATGGTGACTCCTGGACTTTACTAGTGGTCTAGGTATTTTACAACATTTATTTCTTTTGAATAATTTTTTTTTTGGGGTGGGGGGTTAAACAAATATACAAGTGACCTGCAGTTATATAGAAATAATAGTGTGTGTATAAAATATTGAACATTTTGCTGAATTAAATTTTTTATTATTTGCTTGTATTTTGTTAATATTTTTTAATTCTACATGTGGGGAGAAAAAAAACCAAAAAACATACTGACCGAGGCTATGTTCACATCAAATCGTCTTGATCAACTGTGTTGTCTGTCCTTAATAAAGTCATTTTGTATTTTTTCTAAGATACGTTTGATCTTGTTTTATTATAGCATATGGGGATATCTTTTTGGTGTTTACTATGCATGGGGTCCCATATATGCAACTTTATTCATTGATATATGACCTTGAATTTATAGGTATTCTTTTTTTGGCTTAATTATTGTCTTTTTGGTGAATACAGGTCCTGGTATGGATTATCGTGGTCGTGACCAAAATTGGGTCACCCAGTTGTCAGATGTTTTTAAAAGTGATATACATTCAGAGGTTGGCACCTATGCACCGTTGAATAGAGATATTCAGTTACGTTTAAAATTCTTATTGGAAAAGCGGACTAGAACATGGTGGAACAAGGCTTCTCTGGAGCATTACCTTAGTAAGGATATCATCCCTAGGGGATTGAGAGTTAAAATTACACCTTCATTTCCAGTTGATGACGACCTATTCAGACAGAGGTGGGAAGATGCATGTAAAGTCTGCTCCAGAACGATGTTAGAGTTATTGATAGGATGTGATAAACAGACCCTTGAAGTACTTGAGAGTGAAATTGAACCACTACAGCAAGATCTGAAGGCAAAGATGACGGCAGATGAGATGGTCACCTTTGAAAGGGAATTAGATAGTGAATTTCTTAAATGGGAAAAAGAGATCCAACAATTTAAAATGAAGAAATTTCAGCGTGATCTCTCCGATTACCAAAATGATCGTGTCTTTAGGTGGAACTGGCAACAATCTATGAGGTCAAGATCAAGATCTAGATCACGATCGGGTTATACATCCTCATCCTCTAATGAAGGACCATCAACTGGTCGTTTTTTAGGCAAACGCCCAAGATGGGAGCAAGACACTGGACATCTAATGGGCAAAAACAAAAGAAACAAGCCTTTAGATGGAGGGATGAACCTCAGGAACAGACAGGCAAAGATCAACTAAAGGTAATTAATTTGTCCAATGAGATATTAACGCAGGCACAGTTGGAAGTGTTGGGAATGGGTTTGACCTTCTCTCCAGTATCTAACTTTGATTTCTTTGAGGCTGTCAAGGATGTACACCTTTTTGCTAGGAAACTGCTTTTCAAAAAGCACTTTTCTAGATATGATGTGCAACTTTTCACAGGAAAGGATGAACAACAGGCCCTCAGGGCTCTTGATGAGCTTTTAAAAGAACAAGAACTAACTGTTGAACCTAAATTCCCGGTGGGAGTCAGGGGGCGCTCTACCACATTTCCTCCTTTGTCCATGTGTCCCGCAGTCGACACCTTTGTGAGACTGGTTACCAATGAATTGAGTAAATTGTCTTCACATCGTACACATGATAATTTGAATAGGGCACAACGGGAGGCCCTTGAACAACTTAAAAGAATGAAATCAGTGGTTATTAAGCCAGCTGACAAAGGTGGAAATGTGGTATTGTGGCCTGTTGACAAATACGAGAGAGAAGCCTTTAGACAGCTCAATGATGTGTCATGTTATCAAAGATTGGATGGATGTCCTCTAGGTAGTTTTAAAACCCAATTAGATCAAATTCTATTGAAGGCTTTTGAATCCAATATTATACCTAAAACCACACTTGATGGTCTCATTGTTGATAAACCCATTTTAGCAACCCTGTATCTGCTCCCTAAGGTCCACAAAAATCTAGTGGACCCTCCAGGAAGACCGATAGTTTCGGGCAATGGAGGTTTATGTGAAACTGTGTGTCGCTTCATTGACCATTATCTTAAACCCCTTGTTTGTGAATTACCATCGTACATTCGTGATTCCACTGATGTCTTGAATAGGTTAGAGGGGGTTTACATGGGTCATGATGACTTCTTTGTGACATGCGACGTGGAGTCACTTTATACCTCTATTGAACATAAACATGGTATTGAAGCCGCTAGGTTTTATCTAAATGGGACCAACTTGGAATCCGATCTTATCGATCTTTTGATTGTACTATTGGATTTTGTTTTACATCACAATCTGTTCCTTTTCAAGGATCGATATTTTCTGCAAAAGAGGGGAGTGGCAATGGGGGCCACTTGTGCGCCCTCATATGCCAACCTCTTTCTTGGCCGGTGGGAGCAGAATCTTCAGTTGCCTGATGCGGATGATGGAGGCGTCCTGATATGGATGCGCTTCATCGACGACATACTATTTCTCTGGCATGGTGAAAAAGAGAAGCTTGACAAGTTTCTTGAGGATCTGAATGTCAACCAGCTCAACATCCGTTTGACTTCTAAAATAAGTCGCACTGATGTTGAGTTTCTTGACATTAGACTCACTAGTGACATAGATGGATCAATTGTCATATTTCCTCCAGTAACCAGAGCTGCATTAGAAGCCCCAGTTACAGGGGAAAATAGAGCCAAAAATGTCATAAAAAGGGCTGTGCTTGGTCTAGCTAAACCTAGCAGCTCTGTCACTTGACTGATGTTTAAACAATCACATGATCGCCTATATTGTATACAGTGAGCGCTTCGTATATAGTGATGGAGAAAGCAGAATCATTAAAAAAGGTTTTTTGGCTCCTCTACTGGGTACCAGGTTGTTCCTGACAAATTATGAAATGTATATTATTATGAATATTAATGGGATTGTCTGAGATTAGAAAAAAAGTTCTGTTTTTTTTTTTAAGAGACAGCACCACCCTTGTTCATGGGCTGTGCTGGGTATTGCAGCTCAGTCTCATTCAAGTCAATTTGGCTGAGCAGTAATACCAGACACAACCCATGAAAAAGAGTGGAGCTGTTTCTACAAAAAAAATAAAAATTGAGGACCCTTTTTTTTTTAGAATATCAGACAACCCGTTGTTTCCCTTTTATAAGGAATTTTACACGGCCTATGGGCTAAGCCAAGCTGAACACATTCCTCCCCCACTCTCTTGAGCATCCAGCTAAGCTTAATAAATGACTCAATCTGAATTACATTGGTAATCTGAAGACAGAATGATTTGCATGACAAGGAAATTGACAGTATGATTGATAACAGAGAAACTTCAATTACTGCTGAATTCTGTTTATGGAAATATTAATAATTTTCTCCAGCCTTATAACGGATCATCACTCTACTAATGACTTTTCTGTATGCATATGTAGATATGTAGATGTTTACATCGACAAGCCATCGGGCTATGACAGATCATGAAATCAATGGGCAGATGTTTTGGAGGCGTTCTGCTTCCGATTTTTCAGCCATTTTTGGGACGTTTAGGGCCCAAAAACCGGCTGAAAACACCCCGTGTGAACATACCCTGATCAGTACAAATTTTAGCAGGAAAGACGTGCTTTGATAGAGCTCTAAAAGATATTTTAAGGTAATGCTGTCCAGAAATTTAGATATGAGATAGATAGATGACCCCATGCACATGTAATTACAGTCAATAATTACGGCCATTAATTTCTATGGCCAACGGACACCTTCCCGCATATTTGCGGCTAGGTGTCCGTGCTGTGGAAACCTACCGTAATAAATAGGACATGTCCTATTTTTTTTATTTTACGGATCGTGCTCCCATACCTTATAATGTGTAAATAGCGCAGATGTCTGTCCGCAGCAGTCCGTGCCCGTAGTACACGACCATATTTTTCATCCGTAATTACGGACACATTCATTTCTTTGGGCTATGGACATCTTTCCATATTTTTATGGATGGCTGTCCGTGCCGTATAAATTTTTGTCCTTAATTACGGCATGACTTATAGAAGTCTATGGGCACTTCCGTAATTACGCACGGCTACAAATGTGCACCCATATCCGTTCGTAATTACAGAAGCGTTGCAAGGCGACGCCAGGTTTGAAGATGATTTCTTCTTCTTTTTGCGGATCCGTACATACGGATGCACTACGGATCGTATTTGTGGATACCGTTCTGTATATGCGGATAAGTTGCGGATGACTACATATCCGTATTTATAGACAGTATTTACGGATGGATGAAAATACGGTCGTGTGCATGGGGTCGTAGCCATGTGCACGGCTGTGATTTTCGGGTCGGCCGGCAATCTCGGGCTGTGCACATGGCCGCTTGCATTATTTCCTATGAGCCTGGGTCGTGTGCTTGGGCCCATAGGAATGAATGGGGCTGTAATTCTCCCATGGATTTTCCAGGGAATTGCAGCCGCAAAGCACATTCGTGTGCATGGGGCTTAACACTTATGTTGCATATATTGGAAACAATTTTCATGATCTGTCATAGCCCGATGGCTTGTCGATGTAAACATCTACATATCTACATATGCATACAGAAAAGTCATTAGTAGAGTGATGATCCGTTATAAGGCTGGAGAAAATTATTAATATTTCCATAAACAGAATTCAGCAGTAATTGAAGTTTCTCTGTTATCAATCATACTGTCAATTTCCTTGTCATGCAAATCATTCTGTCTTCAGATTACCAATGTAATTCAGATTGAGTCATTTATTAAGCTTAGCTGGATGCTCAAGAGAGTGGGGGAGGAATGTGTTCAGCTTGGCTTAGCCCATAGGCCGTGTAAAATTCCTTATAAAAGGGAAACAACGGGTTGTCTGATATTCTAAAAAAAAAAGGGTCCTCAATTTTTATTTTTTTTGTAGAAACAGCTCCACTCTTTTTCATGGGTTGTGTCTGGTATTACTGCTCAGCCAAATTGACTTGAATGAGACTGAGCTGCAATACCCAGCACAGCCCATGAACAAGGGTGGTGCTGTCTCTTAAAAAAAAAAACAGAACTTTTTTTCTAATCTCAGACAATCCCATTAATATTCATAATAATATACATTTCATAATTTGTCAGGAACAACCTGGTACCCAGTAGAGGAGCCAAAAAACCTTTTTTAATGATTCTGCTTTCTCCATCACTATATACGAAGCGCTCACTGTATACAATATAGGCGATCATGTGATTGTTTAAACATCAGTCAAGTGACAGAGCTGCTAGGTTTAGCTAGACCAAGCACAGCCCTTTTTATGACATTTTTGGCTCTATTTTCCCCTGTAACTGGGGCTTCTAATGCAGCTCTGGTTACTGGAGGAAATATGATATAAGGCCCCATGCATACGACCGTATTTTCATTTATCCGTAAATACGGACCCGTAGTCATCCATAACTTATCCGTATACATGGAAGGGTATCCGTAAATATGGTATTTGATCCGTATATACGGATCCGTAAAAAAAGAGGGAGGCTGCAAATGATGTCACGAACATGTTGCGTAATAACGCTTCCGTAAATAAGGACCGTTTACGGATGCACATCCGTAGCCATCCGTATTTACAGAAGTGCCCATAGACTTCTATGGGAGAGTCCGTGCCGTAATTACGGACAAGAATAGGACAGGTTCTATAATTTTTTCAGCACGGACACCCATCTGTAAATATACTGAAAGGTGTCCATGGCCAAAAGAAATGAATAGGTCCGTAATTACAACCCTATCCAGATGTAATTCACCGGCAGCAATTTCCTTACCTAGGCCATGTAACATATGTGTATATATGTGTGTAAAAATGTAAGGCCCCATGACCACGACCGTAGATTTCACCCATCCGTAAATACTTTCCGTAAATACGGATCTGTAGTCTTTTACAGTCATCCTTAATTAATCTCATATATATGGAACGGTCCATATTGCATCCGTAATGCATCTGTATTTAAAAAAGAAGAAAATCACAAATGATATGCAACATCTAAAAACCAGGTGTCGCCTAGCATTCCGGACGGCTACGGGTGCACATCTGTAGCCGTAATTACTGACAAAAAAAGGACATGTTCTATAATTTCTCAGAACGGACACCCATCCGTAAAAATACGGAAAGGTGTCCATAGCCCATAGAAATGAATGGGTCAGTAATTACGGATTAAAAATATGGTCGTGTGCATGAGGCCTAAATCTATAAAAAATAAAAAAAATCACTAGTAGCCTAAAGAAATAATATGTTATGCAGAAAATCTGTAAAAAGTGTGTAGTCATAAAGTCCCAAAGTATATGCAGTATTAAGTGGTTACTGTAAGGAAGGGAGCAAACCATTCTGTCAATGACTTAATGCGATAGATAGACAGACAGACAGACAGACAGACAGACAGACGATAGATAGATAGATAGATAGATAGATAGATAGATAGATAGATAGATAGATAGATAGATAGATAGATAGATAGATAGATAGATAGATAGATAGATATTAGAATAGATAGATAGATAGATAGATATGAGAGAGATAGATAGATAGATAGATAGATAGATAGATAGATAGATAGATAGATAGATAGATAGATAGATAGATAGATAGATAGATAGATAGATAGATAGATATGAGATAGATAGATATGAGATAGATAGATAGATATGAGATAGATAGATAGATAGATAGATAGATAGATAGATGATAGATAGATAGATAGATAGATAGATAGATGATAGATAGATAGATAGATAGATAGATAGATAGATAGATAGATAGATAGATAGATAGATAGATAGATAGATAGATAGATAGATAGATAGACAGACAGACAGACAGACAGACAGACAGAGAGATAGATAGATAGATCTGCTTATAGGGTTAGTGAAGCAGTCAAAGATTAGACAATACTGGAGCGCAGATATTTAGTACAATACCCCAAAAACCAGGCCTGTTTATAAGATTGGTTCAACGCGTACTACACCAATCCATTATTCATTTTATTATTTATTCACCCCATTATTACATCATCCTATTATGCCCTGGTGTACACCGCCCAGCTTACATATACCCTGATGTACTCCGCCCATCTTACATATACCCTGATGTACTCCGCCCATCTTACATATACTCTCATGTACTCCGCCAAGTTTACATATACCTTGATGTACTCCTCACAGCTTAAATATACCCTGATGTACTCTGCACAGCTTACATATACCCTGATGTACTCTGCACAGCTTACATATACCCTGATGTTCTCTGCACAGCTTACATAGACCCTGATGTACTCCGCACAGCTTACATATACCCTGATGTTCTCCACACAGTTTACATATGCCCTGATGTACTCCGCACAGCTTACATATACCCTGATGTACTCCGCACAGCTTACATATACCCTGATGTTCTCCACACAGTTTACATATGCCCTGATGTACTCCGCACAGCTTACATATACCCTGATGTTCTCCACACAGTTTACATATGCCCGCACATTATAAGCTGAAATACCAGTAAAAGCTCAAACAAAACTACTAACTAGCAAAATCTGCGCTCCAAAAGCCAAATGGCGGTCCTTCTGAGCCTGATAGTGTGCCCAAACAGCAGTTTATGAATGGCTTGTCCACACACAACGGAATTGCTGCAGAAAATGTTTGCAGTAATTCCGTTGAAAGTCAAAGGCTGGAGTTTGTGTCTCTAGTGGCACAAGCTGGGCACAACATACTGGTCACCGAAATGGCATATCAGTGGAAAAATGTAAATTTTCAATCTGCAACACCCACTGTGCATTAATTTCTGCAAAACACTTGCGGGTCAAAATGCTCACAATACTTCTAGATAAATTTCTTCAGGGATGTAATTTCCAAAATGGAGTAATTTTTTGGGGCTTTCCACTGTACTGGTACCTCAGCACAATGCAACATGGTGTTAGAAAACTAATTTTGTAAAATCTCCACTCCAAAAACCAAATTGACGCTCCTTCCCTTGAGGGCATGCCCCCACGTGGCGGATTTCCTCCGCAACTGTCCGCATCAATGCCGCACAGAATCTGCGTTGCAGATTCTGCTGCGGATCTGCCCAAAATGTGCAGTAAATTGATGCGGACTAGCTGCTGCGGACTGCGGTAAAAGTACTTCCCTTCTCCCTATCAGTGCAGGATAGAGAGAAGGGACAGCACTTTCCCTAGTGAAAGTCAAAGAAATTCATACTTACCGGCCGTTGTCTTGGTGACGCGTCCCTCCTTCGGCATCCAGCCCGACCTCCCTGGATGACGCGGCAGTCCATGTGACCGCTGTCAATGGAGAAATTCCGCCATGAGTCCGCAACCAGTCCGCCACTGCTCCGCAACAGACAGAGCATGCTGCGGACACCAAATTCCGCTCCGCAGCCTATGCTCCGCAGCGGAATTTTACGCATCGTCTAAACGAACACTGCTAAATTAAAGTGGAAGTCAATGGAGAAACGGCTCCGCTGCGGATTAACGCTGCGGAGTGTCCGCAGCGGAATTTAAGTGAAATTCCGCCACGTGTGAACCCAGCCTTAGAGCCTTACTGTGTGTCCAAATAGCAGGTTATGACCACATGTAGGGCATTGCTGTACTTGGGAGAAATTGCTTTACAAATGCTGTGCGGATTTTTCACCTTTATCTCTTGTAAAATTGAAAAAATTAAACTCTTTAGTGGAAAAAATCTGATATTAATTTTTACGACCTTATTCCAATAAATTCTGCAAAAGACTTGTGGGGTCTAAATGCTCACTATACCATTGGATAGATTCCTTAAGGTGTGTAATTTCCCAAATGGGGTCACTTTTGGGGGTCTCCTACCGTTTTGGCTTCGCACCCGAAGACCATTCCAGCTAAATTTGAGCTCCAAATGGTGCGCCTCCCATTTTTGAGGCCTGCAGTGTGTCCAAACAGCAGTTTACGACCACTTATGGGGTATTGCCGTAATCGTAAGAAATTGCTTTTCAAATGTTGGGGTGCGTTTTCTCCTTTATTCCTTGTAAAAATTGAAAATATCCACGTTTTATTGAAAAAAATGTAGCTTTTCAATTTCATGGCCTAATTCCACTAAATTCGGCAAAAAAATCTGTGGTGTCAAAATGCTCCCTATACCCCTAGATAAATTCCTTCAGGTGTGTAGTTTCCCAAATGGGGTCACTTTTGAGGGTTTATACTCATTTGGTCCTGCAGGAGCTATGCAAATGTGACATGGCGCCGCAAACCATTCCAGCTAAATTTGAGCTTCAAAAGTCAAATGGTGCTCCTTCCCATCTAAGCACTGCCATGGGTCCAGACAGCAGGTTATTGCCACATATGGGGTATTGCTGTGCTCAGAAGAGGTTGCTTTACAAATTTTGTGGTGCTTTTTCTCCTTAATTTATTGTGAAAATTGAAAAATCGAAGCTAAAACGAAATTTTATTAGAAAAATCCTGTGGGGTCAAAATGCTTACTATACCCCTCGATAAATTCCTTGAGGGGTGTAGTTTCCTAAATGGGGTAACTTTTTGGGGTTTCCACTGTTTTGGTCCCACAGGGGCTTTGCAAATGCGACATGGCACCTAAAACCATTGCAGAAAAACTTGAGCTCCAAAAGCCAAAAGGTGCTCCTTCCCTTCTGAGCTCTGCCGTGTTTCCAAACAGCAGTTTATTGACACATATGGGGTATTGCCGTATTCGGAAGAAATTGTTTTTCCAATGTTGGGGTGTTTTTGGTTCTTTATGCCTTGTAAAAATTGAAAACCTCGACGTTTTATTGGAAAAGGTTTTGATTTTGATTTTCATGGCCTCATTCCACTAAATTCATCAAAAAAACGTGGGGTCAAAATGCTCACTATACCCCTGGATAAATTCCTTGAGGGGTGTAGTTTACCAAATTCTGTATTTTTGGGAGTGTTTCCACTGTTTTGGCCCCACAAGACATGGTGCCTAAAATATATTCTAATAAAAAGAAGGCCCCAAAATCCTATAGGTGCTTCTTTGCTTCTGAGGCCTGTGTTTCAGTGCATTACCGAACTAGGGCCACACGTGGGATGTTTCTAAAAACTGCAGAATCTGGGCAATAAATATTGAGTTGCGTTTCTCTGGTAAAACCCTATGTGTCACAGAAAGAAAAAAAGGGTTAAATATGAATTTCTGCAAAGAAAATTAAATTTGTACATTTCACCCCTTCTTTGCTTTAATTCTTGTGACACGGCTAAAGGGTTAAGAAACTTTCTTAATGCTGTTTTGAATACTTTGAGGGGTGCAGTTTTTAAAATGGGGGGATTTATGGTGGTTTGTAATGTATGGGCCCCTTAAAGCCACTTCACAACTGAACCGGTCCCTGTAAAATGAAAAAATTGCCTTTTGAAATTTTCTTGAATAAAGGAGAAATTGCTGCTAAAGTTCAAAACCTTGTAACGTCCTAGAAAAAGAAAAGAACGTTCAAAAAAAACAATGGCAACATAAAGTAGACATATGGGATATGTGAAATAGTAATACCACACAAAATAGTTACTATCTGTTTTACAAGCGGATACATTTAAATTTAGAAAAGCGCTAATGTTTGCAAATTTTCTCTAAATGTTTGTTTTTCACAAATAAATATTGAATTTATCGACCAAATTTTTTCACTAATATAAAGTACAATATGTCACGAGAAAACAATCTCAGGGTATGTTCACACGGCTTATTTTCGGCCGTTTTTTGGCCTGTAAACGTCTGGAAAAAGAGGCAAAAAGTCGGAAGCAGAACGACTCCAAACATCTGCACATTGATTTGAATGGGAAAAACGGTATTCTGTTCCGATTTTTTTTACGTGGCCGTTTTTGGAGCCGTTTTTCATTGACTCTAGAGAAAAACATCTCCAAAAACGGCCGTAAAAAATGACGCAAAAAACGCGAGTTGCTAAAAAAAGTCTGAAAATCAGGAGCGGTTTTCTCTTGAAAACAGCTCCGTATTTTCAGCCGTTTTTTAGTAAGCGTGTGCACATAACCTTAGAATAGCTTGGATAGGTAAAACCATTCCAAAGTTATTACCCCATAAAGTGATACATGTCAGATTTGAAAAAATCGGCTTCGTCTTTAACCCCTTCCCGCTCCTTGACGTACTATTACGTCATGGCAGCTGTATCGTTCGCGCTCCATGCCGTAATAGTACGTCTCGGGAGTAACGGCCGTTTCGGCCGTCCTCCCGACACATACAGGAGCTGTGACACTGCTGTCTTGTTCAGCAGCTGTCACAGCTCCTACAGCGGGGACCGATCGCTGTGTCCCCGCTGATTAACCCCTTAAAAGCCGCGTTCTATAGAGATCGCGGCTTTTTAGGGGTTAAGCTGCCATCGCCGGCCTGCTACGCGATAGCGGCCGGCGATGGTGACTATGGCAACCGGACACCAAACAATGGCGTCCGGCTATGCCATAGACGGAAGCCTAGTGGGTCCTGACAACGTCAGGACCCACTATGCTTGCTGTCAGTGAGTAGCTGACAGTTCTAATACACTGCACTACGCATGTAGTGCAGTGTATTAGAATAGCGATCAGGGCCTCCTGCCCTCATGTCCCCTAGTGGGACAAAGTAATAAAGTAAAAAAAAAGTTAAAAAAAGATGTGTAAAAATAAGAAAATAAAAGTTTTAAAAGTAATAAAAGTAAAAGTCCCACTTTTTCCCTTATCAGTCCTTTATTATTAATAAAAATATATAAACAAACAAATAAACTATACATAATTGGTATCGCCGCGTCCGTAACGGCCTGAGCTACAAAATTATTTTGTTATTTATCCCGCACGGTGAACGCCGTAAAAAAAATATTAATAAACCGTACCACAATCACAATTGTTTGGTCACTTCACCTCCCAAAAAATGGAATAAAAAGAGATCAAAAAGTCGCATGTACCTAAAAATGGTACTGATGGAAAATACAGTTCGTTACGCAAAAAAAAGTCCTCGCACGCCTTTATTGATTGAAAAATAAAAACGTTCTGGCTCTTAGAATAAGGTAACACAAAAAGTGAATGATTGTTTACAAAACGTATTTTATTGTGCAAACGCCATAAGACATAAAAAAAAACTATAAACATCTGGTATCGCCGTGATCGTATCGCCCCGCAGAATAAAGTGAATATGTAATTTATAGCGCACGGTGAACGCTGTAAAAAAAAAAGTATACAAAAACAATAGTAGAATTGCTGTTTATTAGTCACCACGCCACCTAAAAATGGAATAAAAACTGATCAAAAAGCCGCATGCACCCCAAGAAAACTACAATGGATTCCTCAAGGGGTCTAGTTTCCAAATTGGGGTCACTTTTGGGGGGTTTCCAATGTTTTGGCACCACAAGACCTCTTCAAACCGGACATGGTGCCTAATAAAAAAGAGGGCTCAAAATCCGCTAGGTGCTCCTTTGCTTCGGAGGCCGGTGCTTCAGTCCATTACCGCCCGAGGGCCACATGTGGGATATTTCTCTAAACTGCAGAATCTGGGCAATAAGTATTGCGTTGCGTTTCTCTGATAAATCCTTTTGTGTTATAAAAAAAATGGTATAAAAAGAGTAAATTTCACCTCTACTTTGCTCTAAATTTCTGTGAAACACCTAAAGGGTTCATAAACTTTCTAAATGCTGTTGTGAATACTTTGAGGGGTCTAGTTTCTAAAATGGGGTGTTTGATAGGGGTTTCTAATATATGGGCCCCTCAAAGCAACTTCAGAAATGAACTGGAACCTAAAAAAATAAATAAATGAGGCAATACTTCGCTTCTTACATTATACTGATAATGAGCCGTGCCCACTCCGAGATGACCCCAGTTTTGACCGTTTGTATAAACGGAGACCCCTATTAGACCGTTCCAGTGCCCGGTTTTCCCAAGCATACACCCCCGAGAAGTGTTTTTCTATTGATGAGTCCCTGGTACATTTTAAAGGGAGGGTTCAATTCCGCCAGTACCTGCCAGGTAAGAGGGCAAGGTATGGCGTGAAGATGTATAAGCTGTGCGAGAGTGCATCAGGGTATACCTACAGGTTTAGGATATATGAAGGAAAGGCCACCCCCAAACCAGACTGCATCCTGGACTACAATAGGTACATGGGAGGGATGGACTTGTCAAATCAAGTCCTGAAGCCCTGCAGCGCCATGCGGTGTGGTATAAGAAGCTGGCCGGGCACATCATACAGATGGCATTGTACAATGCGTACGTGCTACGTCGATGTGCAGGCCAGAGGGGAACTTTCCTGGAATTTCAAGATCTAATCTTTAGGGACCAGGAAGGGGGGGCACCCAGTACTTCTGGAAGCGAGGCCACACGCATCGTACCAGGGCAACACTTTCCAGGAGAAGGTCCCCAAACCGGTGGAAAGGGAAAGAGTCAAAAGAGGTGCAGAGTCTGCTATAAGAGGGGGATAAGGAAGAACACAATATACCAATGTGACACGTGTCCTGAAAAACCAGGGCTCTGTATAAAAGATTGTTTTAAAATGTATCATACATCCCTTGATTTTTAATTTACCCTGATGCACTCCGCACAGCTTACCCCCCTCATCTTTCCCTCCTGAGCCCTGCCGTATGCCCAGGCAGCTGATAACAGCCACATGTAGGGTATTGTCGTACCCAGGAGAACCCACATTACAATTTAAGGGGTGTATATCTCCGGTGGCGCATGCTGGGCACACTATATTGGACACTGAAATGGCATATACATATATAAAATTGCAAATCTCACACTGCACCATCTGCTGCGCATTATCTTTTACACAGTACCTGTGGGGTCAAAATGCTCACTACACCTCTAGATGAATGTCTTAAGGGGTGTAGTTTTTAAAATGGGGTCACTTCTCGGGGGTTTCAACTGTACTGGTACCTCAGGGGCTTCTGCATACATGACTTAGCACCAGAAAAGCTCCAGTAGGCCAAATGGTGGTCCTTTCCTTCTGAGCCCTCCCATGGGCCCAAAGGGCAGTTTATCACCACAAATGGGGTATTGCCGCACTAAGGACAAATTGGGCAACAAAATGGGGTATGTTGTTCCTTGTGAAAATAAGAAATTTTGATCAAAAATGACATCTTATTGGAAAAAATATCATTTTTTTCATTTCACAGCCCAATTCAAATAGGTGCTGTGAAAAAACTGTGCGGTCAAAATGATAACAAAAACCATAAATGAATTCCTTGAGGGGTGTAGTTTCCAAAATGGGGTCACTTCTGGTGGGTTTCCATTGCTTTGATACCTCTGGGGCTCTGCAAATGCAACATGGCACCCGAAAACCAATCCAGCAAAATCTGGACTCCAACAAACACATAGCGCTCCTTTCCGTCTGAGCCCTCCCATGGGCCCAAACGGCAGTTTATCACCACAAATGGGGTATTGCCGCACTAAGGACAAATTGGGCAACAAAATGGGGTATGTTGTTCCCTGTGAAAATAAGAAATTTTGATCAAAAATGACATCTTATTGGAAAAAATATCATTTGTTTCATTTCACAGCCCAATTCAAATAGGTGCTGTGAAAAACCTGTGCGGTCAAAATGATAACAAAAACCATAAATGAATTCCTTGAGGGGTGTAGTTTCCAAAATGGGGTCACTTCGGGGGGGTTTCCATTGCTTTGATACCTCTGGGGCTCTGCAAATGCGACATGGCACCCAAAAACCAATCCAGCAAAATCTGGACTCCAACAAACACATAGCGCTCCTTTCCTTCTGAGCCCTCCCATGGGCCCAAACGGCAGTTTATCACCACAAATGGGGTATTGCCGCACTAAGGACAAATTGGGCAACAAAATGGGGTATGTTGTTCCCTGTGAAAATAAGAAAATTTGATCAAAAATGACATTTTATTGGAAAAAATATCATTTTTTTCATTTCACAGCCCAATTCAAATAGGTGCTGTGAAAAAACTGTGCGGTCAAAATGATAACAAAAACCATAAATGAATTCCTTGAGGGGTGTAATTTCCAAAATGGGGTCACTTCTGGTGGGTTTCCATTGTTTTGATACCTCAACGCCTCTTCAAACCTGGCATGCTGCCTAAAATATATTCTAATAAAAAAGAGGCCTCAAAATGCACTAGGTGCTTCTTTGCTTCTAGGGCTTGTGTTTTAGTCCACGAGCGCAGTAGGGCCACATGTGGGACATTTCTAAAAACTGCAGAATCTGGACAATACATATTTAGTAGTGTTTCTCTGGTAAAACCTTCTCTGTTACTAAAAAAAAATTGAATAAAATTGAAATTCAGCAGAAAAAATGAAATTTGCAAATTTCATTTCCACTTTGCTTTAATTCCTGTGAAATGCCTGAAGGGTTAAAAAACTTTCTATATGCTGTTTTGAATACTTTGAGGGGTCTAGTTTTTAAAATGGGGTGTTTTATGGGGGTTTCTAATACATAGGCCCCTCAAATCCACTTCAGAACTGAACTGGCACCTTCAAAAAAAGGCTTTTGAAATTTTCTTAAGAATATGAGAAATTGCTGTTTATGTTCTAAACCTTGTAACGTCCAAGAAAAATAAAATAATGTTCAAAAAACGATGCCAATCTAAAGTAGACATATGGGAAATGTGAACTAGTAACTATTTTGGGTGGTATAACCGTCTGTTTTTCAAGCAGATGCATTTAAATTCTGAAAAATGCTATTTTTTGTAAATTTTCTCTAAATTTTGCAATTTTTCACAAATAAAGACTGAATATATCGACCAAATTTTACCACGAACATGAAGCCCAAAGTGTCACGAGAAAACAATCTCAGAATCGCTTGGATAGGTTTAAGCATTCCGACGTTATTACCACATAAAGTGAAATATGTCAGATTTGAAAAATGGGCTCTGAGCCTTAAGGCCCAAACTAGGCTGCGTCCTTAAGGGGTTAAGGCCAAAACAGGCTTAATTGTTTTTACAGATTAATTGAGTTTACAGATGTACGATGCTTATAATTTTAAACGAGTTATAAAATTTGTACCAATTCAATACAGTCTTGCACCATCCAGTAAAAAAACGTATAAATTAAACGTATACTTTTTTTTAAACATGGGAGTCTATGGGCGATATATGGGCCAACTGATTGCATCTAAAAGAGGCATCCGTCACAACCATCCAGCCATGTCGGAGGCATTCATCGGAGGTATACATCTTTTTGTGCATGTTTGTTTAACATCTTGCGCCATACATCTAGGGATATGTTTGGCTTAGAGATGAGTTAAGGGAGGACACATCTATATATATATATACAGTGAAGGAAATAAGTATTTGATCTCTTGCTGATTTTATAAGTTTGCCCACTGTCAAAGACATGAACAGTCTAGAATTTTTAGGCTAGGTTGATTTTACCAGTGAGAGATAGATTATAGAAAAAAAACAAAAAACAGAAAATCACATTGTCAAAATTATATATATTTATTTGCATTGTGCACAGAGAAGTAAGTATTTGATCCCCTACCAACCATTAAGAGTTCATCCTCCTCCAGACCAGTTACACGCTCCAAATCAACTTGGTGCCTGCATTAAAGACAGCTGTCTTACATGGTCACCTGTATAAAAGACTCCTGTCCACAGACTCAATTAGTCAGTCTGACTCTAACCTCTACAACATGGGCAAGACCAAAGAGCTTTCTAAGGATGTCAGGGACAAGATCATAGACCTGCACAAGGCTGGAATGGGCTACAAAACCATAAGTAAGACGCTGGGTGAGAAGGAGACAACTGTTGGTGCAATAGTAAGAAAATGGGAGACATACAAAATGACTGTCAATCGACATCGATCTGGGGCTCCATGCAAAATCTCACCTCGTGGAGTATCCTTGATCCTGTGGAAGGTGAGAGCTCAGCAGAAAACTACACGGGGGGAACTTGTTAATGATCTCAAGGCAGCTGGGACCACAGTCACCAAGAAAACCATTGGTAACACATTACGCCGTAATGGATTAAAATCCTGCAGTGCCCGCAAGGTCCCCCTGCTCAAGAAGGCACATGTACAGGCCCGTCTGAAGTTTGCAAATAAACATCTGGATGATTCTGAGAGTGATTGAGAGAAGGTGCTGTGGTCAGATGAGACTAAAATTGAGCTCTTTGGCATTAACTCAACTCGCCGTGTTTGGAGGAAGAGAAATGCTGCCTATGACCCAAAGAAAACCGTCCCCACTGTCAAGCATGTTTTGGGGGTGTTTCTCTGCTAAGGGCACAGGACTACTTCACCGCATCAATGGGAGAATGAATGGAGCCATGTACATTCAAATCCTGAGTGACAACCTCCTTCCCTCCACCAGGACATTAAAAATGGCTCGTGGCTGGGTCTTCCAGCACGACAATGACCCGAAACATACAGCCAAGGCAACAAAGGAGTGGCTCAAAAAGAAGCACATTAAGGTCATGGAGTGGCCTAGCCAGTCTCCAGACCTTAATCCCATCGAAAACTTATGGAAGGAGCTGAAGATCAGAATTGCCAAGCGACAGCCTCGAAATCTTAATGATTTACAGATGATCTGCAAAGAGGAGTGGGCCAAACTTCCATCTAACATGTGTGCAAACCTCATCATCAACTACAAAAAACGTCTGACTGCTGTGCTTGCCAACAAGGGTTTTGCCACCAAGTATTAAGTCTTGTTTGCCAAAGGGATCAAATACTTATTTCTCTGTGCACAATGCAAATAAATATATATAATTTTGACAATGTGATTTTCATTTTTTTTTAATATAATCTATCTCTCACTGGTAAAATTAACCTAGCCTAAAAATTCTAGGCTGTTCATGTCTTTGACAGTGGGCAAATTTACAAAATCAGCAAGGGATCAAATACTTATCTCCTTCACTGTATGTATATATATATATATATATATATATATATATATATATATATATATATATATATATATATATATATATAATGAGAAAAAGAGTAAAGCAGCACAGCAACAGCAGTGGGTGCAGGCCTCCTAGGTTGAGGCTAGGAACCCTTGTTAATGGAATCCAAAAAAATGAAGAGGCAGCACTCCAAGGAAATTGGTGAAAAAAAGTGGTGTGTTTATTCACCCCAGGCAGGCAACGTTTCGATCCGTCTCTATGGGATCTTTGTCAAGGCTTGACAAACATCCCATAGAGACGGATCGAAACGTTGCCTGTCTGGGGTGAATAAACACACCACTTATTTTCACCAATTTCCTCGGAGTGCTGCCTCTTCATTTTTTTGGATTTTATATATATATATATATATATATATATATATATATATACATATATATATATAAATGCACGTGCGTGTGTGTGTTTGTGAACATTATAGGAGCTAACAATATGATAGATAAGCTCTGGGGTGGGGGCCAAACTCCTTAGTGCCAACCTATAGCTCCAAACAACAATTTAGAGCTTGAAAACAAAATCACCTTTAATCAAGCACTCATTGGTCGTGCTTAGTGATCCATTTATATTGCTGGGGGAAAAAGAGGCAGATGTCCTACTACATCTATCTATCTATCTATCTATCTATCTATCTATCTATCTATCTATCTATCTATCTATCTATCTATCTATCTATCTATCTATCTATCTATCTATCTAATATCTCTTATTGTGCCTTCCACATGTTGTGGGGAACACATTGTGTACACCCCCTTCCTAGCCCTATTCCCCCCTTTTTATCGTTGGGATATCTTTAAAACTTTAAGCACCAACCAACATTATTGCCATTGGACATAATACACATACATGCGGTTATTCCGCGTTTTCTGTAGCCTTAACTACTGTGTATAAACACGCAGTTACTCTGCGGTCCATATACTTAGTTCTATACCGCGTTAAAATCTTTTGTAAGGGGTGGTAGTAATTAGCTACTTTAATGGGTTAGGACTTTTTCTACTCAGCCACACACCCTCTATTATTATTTCTATATAGACTTCTAATCGATATCGGCCGGCATCTCGGGTTACTATGGTTACCAACAAGCGTCCTTAGAGGAGATCCCGGTGTTTAACACTGCCCTTTTCTAAAATATATATACAGATGTGTCCTCATCTTTAAACCTGACATATCCCTAGATATCTGGCGCAAGATGTTAAACAAATATGTACAAAAGGATGTATACCTCAGATGAATGATGAAAGACATGGCTGGATGTCTGTGACGGATGCCTCTGATAGATTCAATCAGTTGGCCCATCTATCGCCCATAGACTCCCGTGTTTAAAAAAATGTATACTTTTTTTACTGGATGGTGCAAGATTGTATTGAATTGGTACACATTTTATAATTTAACGAAATAAAAAAAAAAAGCTAAGGGTGGACACATCTGTAGATCTACCTTGTTCAGCCATAACATTAAAACCACCTTCCTAATATTGTGTCTCCCTCGTGCTGCCTAAACAGCTCTGACACGTCGAGGCATGTACTCCACAAGACGTCTGAAGGGGGCCTGTGCTATCTGGCACAAAGATGTTAGTAGCAGATTCTTTAAGTCATGTACTTTGGTTGGGCCTTTATGGATCGGACTTGTTTTTCCAGCATATCCCACAGGTTCTCGGTCAAATTGAGATCTGGGGGCCAAGTCAACACCTTGAGAGTCAACTATTCATCATATTCTTATAACCATTCTTGAACAATTTTTTGCAGTGTGGTAAGGCACATTATTTCGCTGAAAGATTCCACTGCTATTAGAGAATACAGTTGCCATGAAGGGGTGTACATGGTCTGCATGTTTAGGTAGGTGGTACGTGTCAAAGTAAGATCCACATGAATCCCAGGACCCAAGTTTTACCAGCAGAACATTGTCCAGCGCATCACACTGCCTCCGCTGGCTTGTCTTCTTCCATAGTGCATCCTAGTGCCATATGTTCCCAAGTTTAACGACGCAGAAGCACCCGACCATCCACATGATGTAAAAAAATAATTGATTCATCATACCAGGACACCCGCTCCATTGCTCCATGGTCCAGTTCTGATGCTCATGTGCCCATTGTGGCCGCATGATCCTGTCGCTGGTACACCGGTTGTCCTTCCTTGGACCAGTTTCCGTAGATACTAAACACTGCATATCGGCAACACCCCACAAGATGTGCTGTTTTGGAGATGATCTGACCCAGTCATCCAGACATCACAATTTGGCCCTTGTCAGAGTCGCTAAAGATCCTTCCGCTTGCCCATTTTTCCTGCTTCCAACTCATCAACTTCTAGAACTGACTGTTCACTTGCTGCCTGATATATCCTACTTCTTGATAGGTGCCATTGTAATGAGATAATCAAAGATATTCACTTCACCTTTCGGTAATTTTAATGTTAGGGCTGAATGGTGTATATATCTTTATGACAGGTAGAAAAGGTGGATTTTAAGAGGACTTTCCACTGCATTGCTTTGCGAGATTGATACATGGAGTTTCTGCTGACACGAACAACAGAGAAGAGATGTGATAAATGATCAGTCCCATATCCATTGCCTACACCTGCCCATTAGGCTCTGTTCACACCGGTGTCATGGGTTTTTATATGATCCATGGTGGATATGACAGATTCATTTTGAAACGGATCTTAACTGAGGTTGCCATCTTTTCCACCCAAAAAATACAGAGCGTATTTGCGCATGCCGTTTTTCGTGGAGATTTTTTACGCAATTTTGTACGAATTGCAACAAAACATATCACAAAACCAGGTACATGTAAATATACCAAAACATGGGTAACGCATGGGAGTGGTTTTTGGGGTGTGACACTAAGTGTGATTTGCCACTCTTGACTCTTGGGGCTGTTTAGGCAGGAAGTGTACAGATGTCCGTCTACTGAATGTGTCTCTGGCTCTCTGCCACCTTGTCCACTGCAATCTCCCGCCGGCACCAATTTCACACTTGACCTAGTACAGTACCTAGTGGCAAAAGAAGAGTATCCAATCCAATTAGAAAGTAACCTGACTGGTCACACACTCTTTTATTATGAAAAAAGCCTGGTGGCAACCCCAATCCTAACGGATCCTATTGACTTATAATTGGTCTTTCAGGATTTGTTTTGTTTTTGTTGTTTTTTTTTTTTTTTTTTTTTAAACTGAGCTGAAAAGTGCAGCAGACAATGCTATTCTACCCACCAGGGGAAACAGAAACCTACTGAAATAAAACTATGACACCATTGTGAACAGAGCCTAAAGCTGAGCAGTGCATTGACATATAGTTCAATTCAACCTGACCAAATTCTTGGTGATCAATTTAAATTGTTGCATGTTAAAATAGCTCTGTGTAGCTTTTGTTATTGCTGGTTACATCATAGCAGAGGTGAATTGACCATTTGGGCAGTGCCCAAAGGCCCATGGCTAAAGTATTGGATCTACATGCTACATGTATGCTGCACTAAGTGAATGTGTTAACCCGACTCAAATATATTATACCTTTGGTGGCTAGTAAGGGGCCAATGATAATTATTGCCCAGGGGCCCAGATCACTCCCAGTCCGCCCCTGCCTAATAGCAGCTATTTACAGAAAAATCTCATGAAACTTCACAAGCAGGGAAGTTTCACCTTTTAAGAGATTTTGATATAAAGTCTATCTGAAATTTAAAAAAAATACAAACCTAAGCAAAATATGTTTTTGTTTTTTTTATTCACCAATCATAAATGACCTTTAGAAATCATCACTGAGCATTACTGGAAAGCAATCGTAATTTATCATGTGCTGTAATTTCATAATTTGTGTATAATTTCTATTTATTTATATTGCATCACTGAGACTGAATGGCACGACTATTTTTATTGGAACGAGCGCAGCCATGTCTTTGATGTAGAGGTTTTAGACTCTGCTCTGGTGTTTTTGTTTTTAAATTAACGCTAATTATTGTGTCAGAGAACCAGGACCACCAAGACATCCATGGACAAGTTACAGAAACCCAGAAGTTAAAAACAAGTACATTTCTAAGGTTCTCTTGCAATGTTTCAAAGAGTTCTACGGTATGTGCCTTTAAGATATATATATCCATACAATAGGGAAGATTTTTGGTCTCTATTCCCACTGCCTTTACAGTGTATGGGCAGTATATGCATCGTGGCACAGATGCCATATGTATTCATAGGACCTCATTGACCCAAATTATGTCAAGAGAGTGTTCTTTTGGCATACATCGGGGTGGAATGCGTTAGCAGGGGCGTAGCTAAAGGCTCATGGGCCCCGATGCAAAAGTTCTTATTAGGCCCCCCTCCCCGCAAACTTCTCATGGCCGACGGTCCGCAACTTTCAGCTGCATCGCTGGGTCTCCTAAGTGACCCAACAATGCAGCACTAGCAGCTAGGGGCGTCACTAAGGGCTTAAAATGTCAGGGGAAATAGCCCCAATACAGATGTGTCCGCCGAAAAAAAAATGTGTGTATAGGAGACAGCATATCTATAAAACTACGACCCTATAAACTATGGATAGGATTCGATACATTGGTTCAGCAGACAGTATCACACATGGTAGGATTAGATACAGTGGCTGATCAGACAGTATCACACATGATAGGATTAGATACAGTGGCTGAGCAGACAGTATCACACATGATAGGATTAGATGCAGTGGCCCAGCAGACAGTATCACACATGATACGATTAGATACAGTGGCCCAGCAGACAGTATCACACATGATAGGATTAGATACAATGACTCAGCAGACAGTATCACACATGATAGAATTAGATACAGTGGCTCAGCAGACAGTATCACACATGATAGGATTAGATACAGTGGCTCAGCAGATAGTATCACACATGATGGGATTAGATACAGTGGCTCAGCAGACAGTATCACACATGATAGGATTAGATACGGTGGCTCAGCAGACAGCATCACACATGATAGGATTAGATACAGTCGCTCAGCAGACAGTATCACACATGATCGGATTAGATACAGGACTCAGCTCGCTGACATTGCGGCTCCAGCGCTGGACCCAGGAAAGGTAAGAATAATAATTTTGCTTCTTTATGTGTTACCGATTATTTTTGTGTGTTTGTGTTTTTTTACAGGTTCGGTTGTTGGACTACTTTGGATTCGAGGACTTCAATGATGGCGTTTTTTATTCTCAATAAAATGGTTAATGGGGGTTGTGTTTTTTTATTTCAATAAAATATTTTTTCTATGTGCTTGTATCTTTTTAAACTTTATTATCACCGCCTTAGTAATGGTCGCTGGCTGATTGACAACCTCCATTACTAAGGCGGGGCTTAATGTTAGCCGGTGCAAAGGCCAACACTAACCCCCATTATTACCCCGGTACCCACCGCCAGCAGGGGTACTGGGAAGAGACGGGTACGAACCAGTACCCGACCATCTGTAGTGAAGGGCAGGTACCGGGGCGGGCACAAGCTGGTAGTATTAGGCTGGGGAAGGCCAAAAACAGTGACACCTACCACCCTGGTAATGCTGCCTGCTGCTGCTGTGTTGCATCTGGCCGGTTATGAAAATTGGGGTGGACCCCACATTGTACTTTCCAATTATTTTTTATTTTATTTTTTTTAAACGACGTGGGGTCCCCCCATTTCTCATTAGTCAGTCAGGGCCAGTCAGGGCTACTAATCTTACCTTCCTCTTCAGCCGCGGCGGAAGTTCTGTCCTCTCGATGTTGTGCGTGGCGCATAGCGCTGTGACATCATGCGCTGCGCACAGCGCTTGACGTCAGGACCTCCGCTGCGATCCGGAACCAGGAAGGTAAGTACAGTCTGTTACTATAGTAACAGGGGCCCGCAGCCCGAGTTACTATAGTAACTTTTTATTGATGTGGTGCGGGGGGCTGTGGGCCCCCCTGGCTTCGGGGCCCGGTCGCAATTGCGACTGCTGCGACCCCTATAGCTACGCCAGTTTGCGTTAGTAATGGTATACTTTTTTTTTTTTTTTTTACTGTATGTAATATTGTAGTTGACTACGCTATTCAATGCAGAGTTATGCAGTAAAAAAACATATACCAAATTTATGTTTTACAATGGTACTCTGTGGGTGATGTATGCCACTGTATCCTTATACAGCAGCATACGTCGGAGCCTTGGGAAATACTCCCAAAATAAACCTCTGAGGGAAGGCTCAAATGCAGTGTGAATAGCACACTGGTGAATCAGAAGACTGAACGCGCTAAATACAGAGTGGCAACAAACTTTAATGGCCCTTTTAAACCGGCCAATTATCGGGCAAACGAGCTTTCACAGAATGCTCGTTCACGATAATTGCCCTGTGTACACAGGGCAAGGATCAGCTAATGAACGAGCAAACAATTCATCAGTTAATTGCATTGTTTTAAATGGCTTAAATATTACCGTTGTCGGCGCTATATCTCCCTGAGCCGTGGGAGCCGAGATGCCAAAATGATAGAAATCTATGGGGACGAGCGGAGTAACAAGCGCTCATTCCCATACATAGCTCCTTGTGAAAGGAGCAAACAAGCGCCGATCACGAGCTGTCTCGTTGATCGCCGCTCGTTTACATGGCCCACGTCGGTCTGTGTAAAAGTACCTTAAAGAGACTCTGTCACCACATTATAAGTGCCCTATCTCCTACATAAGGAGATCGGCACTGTAATGTAGGTGACAGTAATGCTTTTTATTTTAAAAAACTATCTATTTTTACCACTTTATTAGCGATTTTTGTTTATGCTAATGAGTTGCTTAATGCCCAAGTGGGCGTATTTTTACTTTCGACCAAGTGGGCGTTGTACAGAGGAGTGTATGACGCTGACCAATCAGCATCATGCACTCCTCTCCAAGATTCAGAAGTGTCAGGATTCTGAATACACATGACGTCCAGGCTGCAGGTCATGTATATTCATTATCAGGACACTTGATTAACGTTAATGTCTGTGTATGTGGCTGCAGATCATGTTCTAGTAAGAACGCGATTCTGCTGTGTAAATGAATGGAGAGGAGTGAATGATGCCGATTGGTACTCCTCTGTACAACGCCCACTTGGTCTAAAAAGTAATCATACGCTCACTTGGGCATTAAGCAACTCATTAGCATAAACCAAAATCGCTAATAAAGTGGTAAAATAGATTGTTTTTTTTAAAATAAAAAGCATTACTGTCACCTACAGTACAGCGCCGATCTTCTTATGTAGGAGATAGGGCACTTATAATGTGGTGACAGAGCCTCTTTAACTTGACTTTTTTAATGACTTCTCAATGGCTTAACTTACCACATTATCACATTGCAGCAAGTTATCAGAGTCAAGATATGGACTGCTACATCTGTATATTGTCACAGTCAATGCAATAGCATCAGAAAACTGGAGTAAGTAATATCTACGGTATCGCCCTCTGCTTCCCTCCTCTTGTCCTTCCTTGGCTGTCTTCTTTTCAATACTGTAAAGATATTATAACACGTGAATACATTTGACATATTGTTTACATATAAATACACTATGCTCAGATGTGTTTTTTTTTTATATAAAGATGTACCCAGCGTGATGTCACACAAGTCATTGAAAAGCCATTGAAAAAGTCAAGTTAAAGTTTCTTGACACTGTGTATTATTGCGTTAAAAGTCAGGTTAAAGATGGCTACATCTGTATGTTAAAAGATATATCCACCATTACAACCAATGTATCTAAAATTATGATAGAATACACCCCAATTTACCTCGTTAGAGGGACAAATCAGGGTTACCTTCTCTCCTTGCACCTATATAACTTATTTATTGACTTCCTGCTGTATAAAATACTGTAACATCCACTCCCACGTTCAGTGGCATACCAGCAAGTGATAATGATCTACAAGTTGCAGCTTTTGTTTGCAACCTTCTTCTCATGGTCTTGGATTGTAAACGCCACCTTGAAAAGGTGTTTAGACAGATACAAACATTTGGACACCTCTCAGGCTATACCCAGGGGTGGGATCCGGCCGGTTCGCCCCGGTTCTCCCGAACCTGTTGTTAAAATGACAGCTCTGGTCCCCTGCACTCAATTGTATCCACGTCCTTATGAAGTGGATACAATTGAATTGACTAGCGCTGCCCTGGCGAGGCACATGATGCCTCCCCATTTGGCACTTTTCACGCTGCATTGTTCCGATGGAGGAGGACTGATGTCGCTGGAGGATGGTGCGGCAACGGGACAGGTAAGAAAATGTGTTTTTTTTCCTTCTACTGTGGGCACAATAGAGCACTACATAGGGGACTATACAGGGAACGAGAACTACAGAAGACTATATAGGGAACTAACTACAGGGGACTATATAGGGGCCCTTATCTACAGGGAAAGCCACGGGGGGCCCTATCTACAGGGAATGCCACATAGGGCCCCATGTGGCGTTCCCTGTAGATAGAGACCCCTGTGGCATTCCCTGTAGATAGACCCCCCCCCTGTGCCCCTGTGGCGGTCCCTGTAGATAGGACCCCATGTGGCGTTCCCTGTAGATAGGGCCCTATCTACAGGGACCGCTACATTGGCACAGGGGGCTCTATCTACAGGGAACGCCACAGGGAGCTCTATCTACATATATGTACTGAGCTTGGTTCTGGTGCTGTATATATGTACTGAGCTTGGTTCTGGTGCTCTATATATGTACTGAGCTTTGTTCTGGTACTGTATATATGTACTGAGCTTGGTTCTGGTACTGTATATATGTACTGAGCTTTCTCCTGGCACCATATCTGTGCATTAGCCGGGAGAGTTGTCGTGGCTTACTGCGCACGCCGCACTGTCCTCCACCCTTCTCATGTGCACAGCCTAACTAAATGGGCTGAGCACGCTTAGGATATTGAATGTGCGCACATAGGTCTATACGTAATGGGTGAGTTTAATATAATGTGTGGGTAGGTCTGTACGCTTATGTAATTATATACATATTGTGGCAATCCACATTAAAACATTCTGGACAGGGAATTTCTTTATTTAGAGTCCACTTTAATGTAGGGGGTATTTGGAATATCATAATTGTCTTATTTTATTATTAGAATCATTTTCAATGGTGCGATACACCGCAAAACACCGTGAACCCATCCCCCCCGCATGTCATAGTCTGAAAAACAGGGAACCTGTTGTTAAAGAATCTAATTCCACCCCTCGCTATACCCTAGGGTTTATTTATATGGTGCGGTCAAGTCGTGTTAAATTGGGGCAGAACATCTGCATTTTGATGCAGTTTTGTGGTTATTGCGGTAAAAATCGCAGCTTGACTGCACCATCTGAATAAACCCTTAAAAGCTATGTACACTTTTGAAGGCAAGTTTTTATTTTTAATAAATCAATGTTTTATTTCATTTTAAACAACTTTTGAATTGTTTCATTAAAACATGTTTTTTTACTTTTTGAGATAGCTTGCTGTCAAAGCCGAATCCGTCAGGTCAGCAGGACTGACGGCTTCAGGGAACGCTGGTCCTGCATTTCTCTGTCACGCAGGATCCAGCTATTATCAATCACATCAGCGTACACTGAAACAGTCAGTCCTGCTGACCTGACAAATTCAACTTTGACCACAAGATACATCTTCTGTATACAGGATACAAAGAAGATGTATCTCAAAATGTAAAAAAAAATGTAAAATAAAAAATTATTAAAACGTTTTTCAAAATTAAATAAAACATTGATTTATTTAAAAAATTGCGTTCAAAAGTTTACAGAGCTTTTAATGTGCATAAATGTAAAACAGCAATCCTAAAAAGTACTCCCAGATTACCTATAGACCTCTGATATCCCACTGAGCTAGTATGCCACGTCACCTCACTATTTAGAAGTAGACATAGCACACTCACCTGCTGAATTATACCAACATAGCCTTTCTAACTAAGCTATATCAAGACCTTAGAAAGCACACTACAGACTTGGAATAATTTTACACTATTGTTTGTAGGCAGGACAAATATCCTTAAAATAGTAGAAGTCCCATTCACATCCATTTCCCCTGCTCTCGAAAAGGGGGATGGCGGTCTACAGTCTGACACATTTACTATAATTTATGCCAAAAAATGCCAGCAAAGATGCAACAAATTTATAAGCCTCTTAATAAATTTGTTTAATCTTACTCTAGCTTGTTTTTTATTAAGACTGGCACTCTTAATATATATCCCCCAAAATCTACTCCAATCTGTCCCAATATATATGCATCCTAGGAAAGAAAATACATACGGTTAGGTCCAGAATTATTTGGACAGTGACACAAGTTTTGGCATTTTAGCTGTTTACCAAAACATATTGAATATACAGTTATATAATTAATATGGGCTTGAAGTGCAAACTCTCAGCTTTAATTTGAGGGTATTTACATCCTAATTTGAGGAAGGGTTTAGGAATTACAGCTCTTTAATATGTAGCTGCCTCTTTTTCAAGGGACCAAAGGCAATTGGACAATTATCTCAAAAGCTATTTACTGGGCTGCATGGGCTATTCCCTTGTTAATCCAACATCAATTAAGCAGGTAAAAGTTCTGGAATTGATTCCAGGTGTGGCATTTGCATTTGGAAGCTGTTGCTGTGAACCCACAACATGAGGTCAAAGGAGCTCTCAATTCAAGTGAAACAGACCATCGTTAGGCTGAAAAAAAATTAAGAAACCCATCAGAGAGATAGCACAAATGTTAGGAGTGGCCAAATCAACAGTTTAGTACATTATTTAAAAAAAAGAGTGCACTGCTGATCTCTTGAACTTCAAAAGGCCTGGATGTCCACGAAAGACAACAGTGGTGGATAATCACAGAATCCTTTCGATGGTGAAAAAAAAAACCCCTTCATAACATCTATCCAAGTGAAGAACACTCTCCTGGAAGTAGTTGTATAAGTATCGAAGTCTATCAAAAAGAGAAGACTTCATGAGAGCAAATACAGAGGGTTCACCACAAGGTGCAAACCATTAATCGGCCTCAAAAATAGAAAGGCCAGATTAGACTTTGCCAAACAACATGAAAAGAAGCCAGCCCAGTTCTGCAACAGCATTCTTTGGGCAGGTGAAACTAAGATCAACCTGTACTAGAATGATGGGAAGAAGAAAGTATGGAGAAGACTTGGAACGGACCATGATCCAAAACACACCACATCCTCTGTAAAACATGGTGGAGACAGTGTGATGGCATGGGCATGCATGGCTGCCAAAGGCACTGGGTCACTAGTGTTTATTGATGATGTGAGACTGAATATAGAAGCAGCCGGATGAATTCTGAAGTGTTCAGGGATTTACTTTCTGCTCAGATTCAACCAAATGCAGCAAGGTTGATTGGACGTCTCTTCACAGCACAGATGGACAATGACCTAAAACATACTGCGAAAGCAGGAGTTTTTTTAAGGCAAAGAAGTGGAATATTCTGCAATGGCCAAGTCAATCACCAGATGTCAACCCGATCGAGCTGCATTTCACTTGTTTAAGACAAAACTTAAGGCAGAAAGACCCACAAACAAGCAACAACTGAAGACAGCTGCAGTAAAGGCCTGGCAAAGCATCACAAAGGAGGAAAACCAGCGTTTGGGGATGTTCATGGGGTTCCAAACTTCAGGCAGTCATTGCCTGCAAAGGATTCTCTAAAAAGTTTTAAAAAAATATATATATATTTTTTGTGGTAATGTTAATTTGTCCAATTACTTTTGAGCCCCTGAAATGAGGAGGCTGTGTAGAAAAATGGTTGCAATTCCTAAACGTTTCACAGCATATTTATGATCAACCCCTTGAATTAAACCTGAAAGTCTGCACTCCAATTGCATCCCAATTGCATCTCCAGTTGTTTAATTTCAAATCCAATGTGGTGGCATGCAGAGCCTAAATCATGAAGATTGTGTCACTGTCCAAATAATTCTGGACCTAACTGTAAACCTGTGTAGATTTTTTTATTTGGGGAATGAGGAGGGTGAGAATTAAATACCACATACTACAACAACCTAAATTGAATGGAGGTCTCAACTTTTCGCACCCGTACACATTCTTTTACACCTTAGCACTCAATATTCTACTATTCTTTCATTGACGTCAAACCCACAACTTAAACATAGCAGACCCCATTTGAGCTTTCATTTTTGGCACTCACAGGGACTTACCTCGGTAAACACCTTTGTCACGATCTGTGGGTATGTGAACCCACTGGGCCGTACTGCCGTAGCGGTATAGCAGCTGACCAAACGGGGTACAAAGTCAATGTCTATAGTTCGGATAAACGTACCCGTGGCAATTCAGACAGTAGCGATGGTTTATTCTCGGATGGAACTCTGGCAGCAGGCAGACAACAGGTGCAATGAAACGCAGCGGATGTAGTAGGCGACACAACACAACTCCAACTCTGTACAGCTCAGGAACACGGGATACAGGATACAGGTAGCAGGAACGGGAACACTGGGAACTGGAGAATACTCAAGGGACCATTTGCAAAGACTGACACGGGTAGGTACAAACAACTCTCAGGCAATGAAGGAAGGGGCAGGGCCCTTCTTATAGTCCAGGGTGATCTGGGAGCAATTAGCTCAATCTCACAAATGTGTGCTCTCCGGCTCCTTAAGGCTGGACTGAGCTCACGCGCACACCCTAGTGGTCATTGTGGCCACTGCGGGACAGGACGGCTGCATGTGCTGGCATCTCTGGAGAAAAGGGCATCGGCAGGATAAGAAGAGTTCGTGGTCAGCGACCACGGACGTTACAACCTTGCTTCATTGCACAGAAAAGAAAATGGCTACCAGATATCCTACCCTCAGGATGACCTGTAGCAATATGCCTATAGATAAATATTGGCAATTGTAATTTTATCAACGTGAGAGTAAAGGATAATTTAAGATTTGTATTTACTGATGACTTTTTTTTTTAATTTAGAAGATTTTTTTATTTTTTTTAGCATTTCCAAATATGTTACATTTTAATTTTATATTTTATCAATGGAAACAATAGAGAAAGAATGAGTCATTGTTTCTTGCTATGTTTACATATTCCATGCCTTGAAACAAAATTACATTTGACAATATTTAAGGAAATATAAGGAAGGATACATTTCATTATACAAAATTCTTTACATGAAGCAGAAGTGAAACATAGTACCATGCCTGAAGGAATTCTTGAACCCCGCAACATCAACAGATGTCTCAAATTTGTCAAAACAAATGAAGATTAAATATGAAATCCATGTTCCTCTGACACTTTTGTTTCACAAATCTATGTGTGGATTTTTATTAAGAGTGTCAGGTTATATTTGCATGCTGGATATCTCAAATATCCCTATCCCCTTGTAGTATAAAATCATGGAAATGATTTTTAGATATAATACTGCATGTAAACAGTATAAGGGTCAATAAAACATGACTTGTGTGTCACTGCCTGTTTATGATTAGTTGTCTGCTATTCACATAAAATTGCATTTAAAACTTTATCTGCTATTTTTTATTTATATCATAAGAGAGAAGTACTTAAAATTTAGTTGGTTGAGTAAATTTATTTATTTCAGTTACTTATATAGCACCAACATATTATGCAGCGCTGTACAGAGGTCCTCTTTTTTACTGTCCCCATTGGAGCTCACAATCTAAACTCCCTATTGGTATGTTTTTGGGAGGAAACTGGAATACCCAAAGGAAACCCACACAAACACGGGGAGAACATACAAACTCCATGCAGATGTTGTCCTTAGTTAGATTTGAACCCAGGACCTCAGCACTGCAAGGCAATAGCGCTAACCAATGATCCACCGTGCTGCCCTAACTATAAATAATGGCAACGTCTACCTTCACAACCAATTAATTATTTTACTCCAACGCATTTAAAAGAAGGCTACTTTTCAAACTTGATTAAAAATATTCTACTGTTTTGTCCATGCATCTCCTATGCAAACCTATGTGTCAACATGGTAACAGACTACAAACAAACCCTATGTAGTCTGGTCCTGCCGTCATTCTGGATCAGACTACATACAGGTATTTTTTTTTGTGGTCCATTATCATGTAAACACATTGGACTGCATTGGAGCTATATGTAAATAACATTAAAATAAACCTGGCAAAAAAGAACTTAAATTTAGGCAGAGCCTATCAATTTTGGTTACAATAATAGATTTCACATCTGTCCACGGGCCTAATTATAAGGGTTTTAGAGGTGCAGTCGCACTCAGGCCCTGGAGCCTGATAGGGCCTAAAATGTCTCTCTGCCCTATATGAGGAGACCAGTACTATAAATGGTATGTGATAGTTTGAGGCCCTGTTAAAGATTTTGTATTGGGGTCCAGGAGGGTCAAGTTGCGCCTCTGCATCTATTTTCAAAATCTATTTTTGGTAAGAATAAAACCATTTTATCATTACATTACTGGTGACTGTATGCAAAAATTTTACAGATTTGGTGGCATAGATTGGAATTGGTTACATACTGTAGTTACACGGGTTTAAAAAAAGACACAGATCCAATATATTTACCCATATCAAATACTGGTAGTAATAGTTAAACTTAGCATTTGTTAAGCATTTTAAAAGTGTGAAGGGGACCATCTACTAATAATAATGACAAACCCCTCTGTAGAACTACCCTCAATACAATAAATTTTTGAAGTATTTGGTTCACTATCAAACTTTAAAATAAATTCTAGCAAATCAGAAATATTAGGCCTGAATATACCACACTCCCACATTAATCAACTAGAGTCCCAATTCCCTTTCAAATGGCCCCCCCCCCCCAACCCCAACATATTATGTACCTAGGAGTTAAGCTTTGTAAGAAGTGGTCAGATCATTTCTTTTAATTATATACCACTAATCCAAACTGCAAAGGACACTGTTGACTCCTGGAGAGCTCCATTTATTTCTTGGATAGACCGTAAAAATTTAGTCAAGGGCATAGTCTTACCCAAATTTGCCTGCTTATTTCAGATGTTGCCAATTCCCATCCCTATCACGTGGTTTGAAAAACTAGAATCCGTTCCCTTTCATTATATCTGGAACAAACATGCAAAAATGAGTTCCGCTACACTCTCTCTCCCTAAGTCATTAGGAGGAATAGGCACCCAACATATTATCACGGTTCTAACTAGAGTGATAGATTAGGTCCGAAAGCCAGAACATAAACTATGGGTTTCTGTAGAGGAGGACTTGACTCCATTTCCACTAAGAGCAGTAATTACTGCTCACTCCACTAGCTTAAATAATTTTGAAGGCACTCAGGCTTATTGACCGTTGTGCCCATGACTGGGTGGCAATGAAGTGGTTAACTAAGCCACGTTATGCTAGGGGGATTGTTCCATGTAGTGTTTACATTAGTGGGGGCCTATAGGGTATGGGGTACCTGCCCCGAAGGGGTATTTTTTTGGGGGATATAGGGCGGTCTTACCCACCCTCCCCGTTCTGGGTTTATAAGGGCAAGGAGGGAAGACATCTTCCTCTTCTGGTCGTTACTGCGCAGGGATTTGTTATTACAAAATTGTGAGTACACTTACCTGATTGTCATGGTCCGGCAGGAGCTTGAAGAAATTATCCGTATCCGGATGCAGGGCAGGGGTTCTGTATGGCTGCAGTCTCTTATTCAAGAGACTGTGGCACCAGCGTCTTCTCTACGTGGCACACTCCCTGCGCGATGATCCTCCCGTCGCTCCAGGCCGCCAGCGCCTCTATCTCCCTCTGGCGACTGTAGAGTTCGCTCACTGTCGGCTAGACAGGCCGCGCATGCGCACACCGCACCCTCACCGCAAGTATCGCGAGAGGTAGTTAAGGAGCCCGACAAGGATGTCATTCCTCCATCGCCGGGTCTGACGTCTCCCACCGGTCCGGGCTGTGCTAGGCCTCGCCCCGGGGCCGCGAGGAGCACGACCACCCGCACTCCACCAACGCATACAGTATATCTGCCAAGGGGGGCTCCCCTCCCGCCAGCGTTCAGGAGAACAGCAGGTACCGCATCTGGGGGGATGGCATGAGACTCCACCCCCCCCCCCCGTTGAACGATGGGCATGGCTCCGTGGTTGACAGTGAAGAGGACTTCTTCCCTTGCGAACAGGAGCTACCCAGGGTGCAGCAACCACCACCACCTCCCCGTTCTCGTCGCTCATCCAAGCGCCGCTCATCTCGACAGTCAACTAGACGTCATACACTGCATAGGAGGTCGCCATCAAGGTCAAGCTACAGTTCAAGGTCAGGGAGCTCACGCACTGGGTCGTCACACCACGGCAGTCCTCTGGACAGACATGACCGACGTTGCCATAGCAACTGCGCCTTTGCTCGCTGTCGCTCAGCAAGGCCAATCGTTGCGGAGGTATCAGTAGCACCCGCAGCACCTGTACCTCCACCGACACCCTCGACGGCTTTGATCCCGGCATCGTCATCAGGACACGGTGAGTATGACTTCCTTCGGGCTTGGGGTTAAGGCCCTGTTCACACGGAGTTTTTTGCAGGAGGAAAATTCCTCCTGTAAAAACTGACCCTGGAGGTTTTCATGTTTGATGTGGTTTTTGACGTGGTTTTTGACGTGGTTTTTGAGGCGGTTTTCCAGGCGGTTTTTGCCGAGGTTTTCACACGCATGAGGCTGGGTTCACACAACCATGTTACGTACATAATGTACGGAACGTATTTCGGCCGGAAGACCCGGACCGAAGACAGTGCAGGGAGCCGGGCTCCTAGCATCATAGTGATGTACGACGCTAGGAGTCCCTGCCTCTGCGTGGAACTACTGTCCCGTACTGTAATCATGATTACAGTACGGGACAGTCGTCCTGCAGCGAGGCAGGGACTCCTAGCGTCGTACATCACTATGATGCTAGGAGCCCGGCTCCCTGCACTGTCTTCGGTCCGGGTCTTCCGGCTGAAATACGTTCCGTACATTACGGACGTAACATGGTCGTGTGAACCCAGCCTGACATCCTTCTGTCAACGGATCTGTCACCATTGAAATGAATGGTGATGCAAACGGAACTTACTTCACACTTGCCTTTCCGTTGAGGGGTTCCCCTGACTGAAAGCACCGACGGAACCCCTCAGCAGAAACCACGCTGATGTGAACAGGCCCACATTAAAAAAAACATTGTTTTCTGTTTGCATCATCATTGACTTCAATGCTGATGGATCCGTTGCTAATGGGATTCCCTACACTGCGGTATTGGTTCAGTCGAAACGACAGAACCCTTTGCACAACGGGGACAAACAGAAACCATTAGCAACGGATCTGTCACCACTTCACACTTGCCTTTCCGTTGAGGGGTTCCCCTGACTGAAAGCACCGACGGAACCCCTCAGCGGAAACCACGCTGATGTGAACAGGCCCACATTAAAAAAAAAAAGTATACTTACTTCTTGAATCAATTTCCCAACATCAATGTCCATTCGGTGGTACACCTCTGCTGTCGTCATTTCTGTTCCTGAAATGTTAAAAAAAAAAAAAAAAGAGATGACATACATGAACAACTGCATAACAAAATTAAAAAATTAAAAATAAAAAAATCTAAAAAAAAAATCTAAAAAAAAATCTAAAAAAAAAATTTCAAAAAAAATTCGAAAAAAAAAAATGCACAGCTCCATACATGTATAGCATGTATGGAGCATAGGAGCAATTGCACTTACTTGTATTCGATTTGGATGCAGGACTTCGGTTTTCTGTATCCCTGAGTTCTGTCCACGATGTTTTTCAGGCTCCACGAGCAGACAGGAAATGACAGCCCCTTGCTGGGCTGGACTAGCAGCAGGAGACGACTCCTGCAAAACACTCGGCAATATACTCGTCAGAAAACACCTCACTAGTTCGAGGTGTTTTTTGACGTGTCCCCATTGCTTTCAATGCGGTTTTGGACGCGGAAACCGCATCAAGAAGGGTCATGTCCCTTCTTTTTGCCGCGAGGCGTTTTTTTTACTCGCGGTAAAAAAAAACCTCCGTCTCCCATTGAAATCAATGGGAGTCATTTTGGGTCGTTTTTGGCGCGTTTTCCGACGCGTTTTCCGCGTCAAAAAACGTGTCAAAAAACTCCGTGTGAACAGGGCCTAAGGGTGAAAGTCTGATATTGATGTTATTAATGTGTTGCGATCCCTGTTGGCGGGAGCCCCAGCGGCTCCATCTTTGCCGGCCTCAACGGTGGAGGCAGGTAAAACGCTAGTGGAGGCATCCACGTCCATGGCATCCCTGTCGCTGCCCGCCTTCAGGGATACTTATTTTTGCGGTATCCCCCCCCCCCCTCGGTGCGCATTTGTCTGACGATACCAGGGAAAGAATAGCAAGGAACGAATATATTGATATTTGGTCCCTGGTGTCTGTGAATTCGGCGACAATCGATAGGGAGCGCCGTTTTGAAAGGGGTGTTCCTGCCAAGACAAAGGTAGCAACAACATTTAATAACTGGCTACAAGCTTTCGCTGTACTGGGCTGCGTAGTTTCGCAGAGGTTCCCCGAAAAGTCTTTCCAACTATTTGTATAATTGGATACTATTTTTAGCGCCTATAAGTCCCATGGGTGTTCAGCTTGGTGGCGCTATGATGAGGAGTTCCGTAGGCGTATATCGCAAAAACCAGAGGTCGGTTGGGATACAAAAGCTACAGATGTTTGGCTGAGGCTTATGATGTTGCAGCGCCCCTTTCAGCCAGCAGTCTCCTACCCACCCGCATTTGGCGGTCCCTCCGCCGGGGTCGGGGCTCAATCTAACAGGTGCACTGGGACTGGCTGGCTCTTCAACGAAGGGCACTGCAAGTTCTAAGGTCCTGCAAGTTTAAACACGAGTGTTCCACTTGTGGGGGCAACCACCCAGCAGTCCGTTGTAACCGGCGGAATGCCCAGGTCCCGCATCCCAATACTACGGGCAGGGTCGAGGACTCCAATGCGCATCCTAGAGATGCTAACCTGGCTAGACCGGTACCCCAAGATGGGGGAGGCCGCCCTAATTAGGACAGGTTTTTTGTTCGGGTTCTTTATTCCATTTGTTCATAACCCTTCACCAATGTTTTCCGGTAATTTGAAGTCAGCCAGGGAATTCCCTTCGGTTATTGCAGAAAAATTAAGAAAAGAACTAGAGCTTGGCCGGATGGCCGGCCCCTTTTCTGAGTTACCGGTTTCTAACCTTCGGGTATCCCCCCTAGGGGTGGTACCCAAGAAAGAGCCGGGAAAATTCAGTTTGATCCATCACCTGTCCTACCCAAAAGGCGGTTCCGTTAATGACGGCATAGATAAGGACCTGTCCGCTGTTTCGTACGTCTCGTTTGACAGGGCGGTGGACTTAGTACGCCAGGCGGGTCAAGGAGCCCTTATGGCTAAATCAGACGTCGAATCTGCGTTTCGGTTGTTACCCATCCATCCAAACTGTTTTCATCTGCTAGGTTGTCAGGTAGACGCCAGTTTTATTATGACATGTGCCTCCCTATGGGTTGTTCTATCTCATGCTTTTACTTCAAGGTTTTTAGTTCCTTTTTAGAGTGGGTTTTGAAGGAAATTACGGGATGTACATCCACGACACACTACTTGGATGATTTCCTTTTCATGGGCCTCACTTTGTCGCCGCGTTGCCAGATATTGTTAAATTCTTTCCGCAGTTTGGCCGCTTGTTTTGGCATCCCCCTTTCTGAAGAGAAAACTGGAGGCCCTACTACAGTGTTGCCTTTCCTGGGTATAGAGATTGACTCTTCAGAAATGGTGTTGCGATTACCGGCTGCTAAAGTTATAAAGTTGCGTTCACACTTGGCGGCGGCCATATCAGCTAAGAAATTACAGCTCCGACAGATCCAATCCCTTTTGGGCTTGTTGGTTTTTGCCAGTAGAGTTATGCCTACGGGACACATTTTTTCGCGCTGCTTGTCCCTGTCCACGGCCGGTTACCTACCCATTATGTACGCATAACTGCTGCCCTTAGGAGCGATTTTCAAGTATTGTTAAATTTTATTGCCAATTACTATGGGCACACGTGCTGGAGGTCACCTGCCGTATCCAACCAGGAGATTCAGTTGTTCACAGATGCGGCGGGCGGCGCCGGCTTTGGAGCTATACTGGGCTCTCCCTAGTGGGCGGCCCCATGGCCTGAAGCATGGCGATTTCGGGGTTGGTGCAAAAACTTAACGTTACTGGAACTGTTCCCCATCATAGTTGCTATGGAGTTGGGGGGTGAGAAGTTAGCAAATTCATCTATGGTGTTCTGGTCAGATAATGCCAGCGTTGTACATGCCATTAACTTCCTCATTTGCGCCGGTTGTTGTTCTAATTAGACGTTTGGTTTTAAGATGCTTGCAGCACAACATTCAATTTAGGTCCCGTCATATTCCTGGTGTTCAAAAATTTTTAGCTGACACCCTTTCACGTTTTAATTGGCAGGTTTTCCATTCGCTTTGCCCATGGGCGGACTTGGAAGGGGCCAGCTGCCCGGATGCACTGTGGAGGATGCTGGATCTCAGCTGGTCCCCCTCGTGAGGTCATCCCTTGCGCCATCCACCTGGTTTACATACGGTAAGGCGTGGTATGAGTGGCTGGATGTTGTCGGTGTTCGTCCCCTGGGTCCCAATGAAGCTAACCTTCGGTCTTATGTATTGGAATATCTGACTAGGTTATGTAAACGCGGGGCCTCAGGGGCAGTTGCGCAGCGTTGCCTTTCAGGTCTGTTTTTTTTCTTTAAATTGTGCGCATGGCCGGATGTCAGCAAGTCATTTTTCATTGCGCAAGCATTAAAAGGGTGGAAGAAATCCGCGGTTAGAAGAGAAGCTAGACACCCTGTTTCCTTCCTCATCCTCATAAAGTTGTTACAGGTCCTTAAGGACGTTTCTTCTTCCCCTTTTGAAATATCCTTGTTCACAGCGGCCTTTGCTTTGGCCTTTTATGGAGCGTTACGTACTTTGGAATTGATTGCTATGTCGGCAGCCCGTCTGGGCGGTTTGTTAGCAAATGATGTGGCGTTATTCAGCTCGGGTTCGATTCCGCATTCGGAAATCCAAGACAGACATATTCGTCAGGGATTGTTGGGTATCTTTAAGGCCGGTTCCTGGGCCAGCCTGCCCTGTCTGGGCCGTCACACTTTATACAGATGTTTGTGTGTCAGGCACCCAATTTTTCTCCCATGCCGATGGAAAACCGCTCACTAGTTTCCAGTTCACGGCAATATTTTGGTCAGCCTTAACCCGTGCTGGCTTTCCCCCCAAGGATTTCGGAACACATTCATTCCGCATTGGAGCCACTACCACGGCCTATCTGATGAGGATGTTCGCCGTATCGGGCGGTGGCATTCAGATTGTTTCGCTGGTTATATCCGTCCGGATTTGATTTTGCATTAAGTTTATTTGTTTCTTTCCAGGTTCACACCCCGTGATATGGATCCTCGGGCATTCCTACGTCTTCTGGGCGGAACGGAGATCGGCAAAACGACCAGGAGGTCTCTCGCTGGGCCTACTGGGAGCCGATGTCCATTGGTGGGGTCTGCGAGGCCTGAGATGGCTGGATGTATTGCCCGAGGTGGTGGCCATAAACAGGCAACGAGTCGGTCCTACGGTACTGGTGATCCATGTCGGGGGGAATGACCTATGTGCTGTTCGTTTGAGTGAGCTTATAGCATTAATCCAGTCTGACCTGGAAAGGTTTACTTCGTTTTTCAACTAACTGGTTCTAGTTTGGTCGGAGGTCATTCCCAGGGCAGTGTGGCAAGGGGCCCGTGACGAGGCTGAAATTGAAAGGGGTAGGCGACTGCTTAACACCAGGGTGTCCAGGTATGTCAGGGCTGGTGGAGGTGTGGTAATTAGGCACAGGCAGTTGGAAGGTGATAATCGGTGCCTGCTGCTGCAGGATGGGGTGCACCTCACGGATATCGGATTGGGTATCTTTTTATCTGGACTACAGGATGGTATGGAAGAGGCTCTGTTTAGTTTGACCGGGGGTCAGGGGGAGGAGGTGTGTGCAGTTAAAGGAACAGTGTCATCACAAATTATTTTTTTATATGTTAAAGATGTTAGTGCTTTATTAAAAACGTTTATATTCATTTGTGTGTTTGTGTTTTACTTTTTCTTATTTTTACACTTTTTCTTCCCTATGGGGGCTGCCATTTTTTGTTCCATTTCTGTCTGTGTCGATTAACGACACATACAGACATGGAATACGGCAGCCACAGTCCCATAGGGACTGCGGACGGCTCCCGTCCCATTGACTTCAGTGTACGGCGTCTGTGTGGGAACTGCGCATGCGCCGCTCCCACACAGTCCAATTCGAAATTGGCGCCATCCGGCGCCATTTTCCTGTGGACCGGAAGTCGCGGCCGGACAGTAATATTACTACTTCCGGTCGCGGCTTCCGGATTTGTGCACTTGGACCAGCGGCAGCAAACGGAGCAGACGGGCCGGAGGGAGCCGCGGCGGCAGGAGCAGGTAAGAGATTTCAATGTATGTTCGTGTTTGTGTGTGTTTACTACTGTATGTAAACCTACTACACTGTGTGTTAGCTCAAAAAATGGCGACACACAGTGTAGGAGGTTACACCGTTCAAACCCCTCGTTTATCCCGGCACTAGCCAGGATAAAGGAGGGGGGGATGCTGAGAGCTCACTAGAGCGAGGGCTTTTAACCCAATGTTGCAATGCTGCAATTTTGGGAATAGCTCCATCTAGTGACCAAAAATGGGTAGTATTATAAATTTTGAATTAATTTATAATATTTCCTGACTCGTGAAAAAAATAAAAAAAATTTGAACAATGTTTAATCACCCACACACTAAATGTTTAATTTAAAAAAAAAAAACATGTTTTTCTGGCAACACATTCCCTTTAAGGATGCTCACCCTCCTCGTGGCGGTATTTGTATGGAAAATGTACGACCTACATGCCCTGCCTTAGGCGGGCTGGCATACGGGTATATTAAAATGTGTCATGGTTTATTGTTATATTGATAAATATGCAGATAATAAATTAAATAAAGCTGTGGCCGACACTTCATGTCAACCCACGTTTAAAAGTATATTGGTTGTTGTGTGGATCTTGTAATTATTGTAGATATGTATCCAAAACAAATATGTTCACTGATTCGGAACATAAAAAGGACTACAGAATCCTCTCATTTATTAACTGTCGTTCCAGCATGGTGGTTTATGTTATTACATGCCCATGTGGGAAGATGTATGTTGGAAAAACGAAACGTGAATTACAAAAACGCATCGGTGAACATATTTCAGATATCAGAAAGGGAGAGATGAAGAATCCATTGGCAGTCCACTTTAAGTCTCATCATCAACAATCCCCAAAGGGCTTACTTTTTATGGGGATATACCAACTACATGAAGATTGGAGGGGTGGAGATAGAAACAAATTGTTACTCCAAAAGGAAACCATGTGGATATATACCCTAGGTACCTTATCTCCCAGAGGTTTAAACAATGAGATCAAATTTAACATGTTCCTTTAAAACTATTGAGCGTCTATATCTTGCTATGGAGTCTCTTTTTTCTCTCTCTCCCCCCCTCCCCCTCCTTCTTTCCGAGGTCTTTTTCCTTGGATTTCTGCTCAGGAGTGTGGGGACTCTGTCGATGGTCAATTTTTGACCCTTGACCTACTCCCTGCCCTCCTGAGCAGCCCCTAGGCAGTTATTACTTAATATACTTTAACTTTTTCCTGGAATTGTATTAGGATATGGATGGGTGGATTCGATATCGGCTTAGTTGGCCGTTTACCAGCAACGGAGCGGTCTTGCATCCCCTCATCCTTATCCATATTGAATAAATGATTTTACTCATATATCGAAATAGAGAAGATAGAGATATATTCTGTCTTCCCTATAGTGGGCTTATATATTGTACCCACTCCCTTTTTCAGATGTATTTAGGTTGTTTGTGGATCCCTCGTGGAGGTGTGGGGACCCAGCCGATGACCAAATTGGTCCTTGACTGGCTCCCATCTCTCCTAGGTGGACTCCGGCAACCATTCCTTGACATTCTTTTATCCTTTACTTAAAATATTGTCTTTGGGTTTAGTCGATGCTTGACTAATCTGTGATACTCTGATTGATTTATAACCCTGTGGTCTATAAAGGAAATGGAATTTCGCTACTTGCAATATGTTTGGGATTTTTTTGTCTTTTTGCCTTTTTTCTATTTTTTATTTATTTTTATTATTATTTTTTCTCCATTTTTTATTATTTTCTCTTCCTTTCTTCTTTTTCTCCTCCCCCCTTCTTTTTGTTCTACTTTTTGTTTGTTTTTTGTTTTTTATTTTTTTTATTTTTATTAGGGAGAGTGATGACTCATTCTTCAGGATAACGATATTAGCATCTTTATTAAAGCTACTAATGAGAATCAATATGTGTCTTATTTGCCTTATGGTAATCTTGGTTATATTATTTAACGAAATTATTTTCTCATAATGATTACCTTTTTATATAAATGGTTAACATGTATTGTACATTTGTCCTATTCTTAATTTAAAGTCTATTCTCAAAATTCTACTGCATGTAAAAGATCGAGATACTTAAATTGGCAATGTATCTTAAAATGCCTGTGCTATATAAGCAGGTATGTCTGTGAACATGATTTCCTGTCTCTGATGAAGTCCCAGCTGGGATGAAACGCGTAAGACGTATGCATGGTGGTGAGAGACGTCATCACACCGTTTTTCTCAGGCGTGGTTACTTGTAACTCCATGCCTCAAACCATGCTTGGTTTGTTATCCACTATACTGGCTGGCATTTTATTACCTTGTCCCTTGAATTGAGAGACCTAACTTCCATCACCTATGAGGTATAGGACTTAACACCTAAAGTATATTAACCGGTGGCTTTTATAAATTTGAAGCAAGTACTTTGCATGCACGCCATAACAGCTTTCAACCTACCTGTACCTGGGAATTAACCAATCCCGTCACGGACGAGAAAGCAAGAAAGAAATTAATTCCGTGTACAATCAGGAGTTTCCTTGCTGGAAGGAATCCAGGTGACTAAGAAAAACGAATCTAAGGTCAGATATATGTGGCCATTAAACTGCATTGAAATTTCGAGAGCGATCTAGACCATCTATGGACTGATGTGTATATAACAGATGAGTATGCTGAAACCCACTGTGGATTTTATATACCTCCACTGCTCATTCTACTCTACCATCTGTATCTTGGCTCTTGAATGTGCTTAATAATCTTGCCGTCCCGACAGGCTTGAATTTATTGTTTTTCTTTGGCTGTATTTGGTTACACGTATTTGCCGATATATCCTTTTGTATTATATTTAGCATATATATGCATATATAGCTATATACTTACAATTATTCCTGGCCAGGTAGTTTTTAAATTGTTTTTCATTATTGTATAAGGATTTTGTGGGAATTGGCCCGCAATATTTTCCTTTTTTTCTTTTCTTTATTAATAAAATTATATTTTTATACTATAATATTTCTAAATACATTTATTTACCATATATTTATACTTGGATTTTTTTTACCCAGATGAGTGCTTGTTATGTCCTGGATAGTTTTTTTGTTTATTGTTTTGGGTTTAGTTACTAGGACGGCACCGTGTGGCACCATAGCCACAATATTCTGGGTTTCTTGGATATCCCTTTTTTTCTACTTCTAGATATTGGTTGTTGGTCAAGTTATTTTAAATAAAGGTGTCATAATTCAACCTGGGCTTATTGGCCGTTGTGCCCATGACTGGGTGGCAATGAAGGGGTTAGCTAAACCACGCTATGCTAGGGGGATTGTTCCATGTAGTGTTTGCATTAGTGTGGGCCTATAGGGTATGGGGTACACGCCCACAGGGCGTTTTTTTGGGGGGATATAGGGAGGTCTTACCCACCCTCCCCGTTCTGGGTTTATAAGGGCAAGGAGGGAAGACATCTTCCTCTTCAGGCCATTACTGTGCAGGGATTTGTTATTACAAAATTGTGAGTACACTTACCTGATTGTCCCTGATTTTTTTTGATTTTTTTTTAAAACGTAGTTACGTCTGTGTATATAATAGAATAAAAAAAAAGATTTATGGACGTAATAAAAAAATAAATAAAAATAAGAGGTGTGCAAGCACTTCCAATGATTTCTGCTTATTTAATGCAATCCAATGTTGGATGCTAAAGTATTTGCCTGTTAGCCAGTGGGCTACCATAATTTTGTATTCTAACAGGATGTTTTGTTAAAATAATTTTATGTAACAGCAGGCGGTATTTGTATGGAAAAGGTACGACCTACATGCCCTGCCTTAGGTGGGCTGGCATGCAGGTATATTAAAATGTGTCATGATTTATGGTTATATTAATAAATATGCAAATAATAAATTAAATAAAGCTGTGGCCGACCCTTCATGTCAACCCACGTTTAAAACTATGTTGGTTGTTGGTCAAGTTATTTTAAATAAAAGTGTCATAATCCAACCTAGCAGTTTATATAAGGTTTAGCATGCACACAGTCTTACTTTCAAGAATGTCCTCACAAAAAACACAAACAAAATCTGGTCGTAATATGGAAATGCATTAGTTCCTACACCCTCACCACTGGCTCAAGTATTGCCCTATATCGGGACGGACTTAGGCAGCTCTCTGGCAACCCTGTTATAAAAATACAAGACCCTATAGATTCTGTATTAAGAGATGGCGCTCTTATTTCTTACTCAGAATGGAAGGATCCTCACCGACCATCTCTTCACCCACTTCACTATGCCTCCCTAAAAAACGCAGTCATTTCTTATATTTAAAGAAGTCCCCTACACAGACCTCTACATGAAATAGAGACTATATTGACACAAATTAAATACCCATGTAAGGTCTTCTCGTCTATGTAACGGTGCCCATCTCCAGAGGGGTTCCTCTGAAAAGATCTTACATTTCAGGATGGGAAAAATATTTAGAGATATCATTGTCTTCGGCAGACACCAAAAAGATATATCAGCGTTCTCACGGTACCTCTCATTGCATTAGACTCCAGGAAAACTCATATAAGATAATATCCAGGTGGTATACCACTCCTGACAAAACTCACCTGTGGTATCCCTCGATGCCTGACACTTGGAGATGTGACACTGATACTGGTTCATATTTCCTTATCTGGTGGACGTGTCCTTTGTTGGGTAGGTACTGGGATTCCGTTATATATTTCATTAAAGAAATATGCCATAGCTCACATCCGATCACTCCTACTTACATTTTCCTCAACCTACCAGTTAACCTCTTCACGCGCTGCGCCGCAACTGTACGTCCTGCAGAGGGCTTGCTTCCCGCATCAGGACGTACAGTTGCGGAGCGGTTACCGGCGCACACTGTCCGTCCAGGAACCGGGAGGTCAGCTGTCCCCGACAGCTGACACTCCAGTCTTCTGGTCAGCGGGCCATCGCCGATGATTTTGGCAATTAACCCCATAAATGCGGCGACCGATTGCGGTTACCACATTTAAGCGGTTTGACGCACATCGGCAGCATTGTGGGGGCTGCCGATGCTTGTCGTTGCAATTGGAGGCCAGACAATGACCTGCGGGTTGCCATGTATGGAAGCCTCGGAGGAGCAGCCTCCGGCTGGTCCTCCGAGGCTTCCTGTCAGTGTGACTGTCACGTCACCATGACAGTTAGAACACATTACACTACATAGGTAGTGCTATATACTCTAGCAGCGATCAAAGCTGCAAGTCTAAGGCCGGATTCAGATGAGCGTGTGCGTTTTGCGTGCGCAAAAGGTACATAACAGCTCCGTGTGTCATCATCATAAGGTGCGCGGCTGCGTGATTTTCATTATGACACTAAGTTTGTATGTTTGTAAACAGAAAAGCACGTGGTGCTTTTCTGTTTTCATTCATAGTTTTTACTGCTGTTGCGGGAATCACGCACGTCCCACGGAAGTGCTTCCGTGTGCTGCGCGTGATTTTTAAGCACCCATTGACTTCAATGGGTGCGTGATGCGCGAACACCGCACAAATATAGGACAAGTAGGGAGTTTTACGCAGCGGACAAACACTGCGTGAAACTCACGGACAGTCTGCACGGCCCCATAGACTAACATAGGTCCGTGCGAGGTGCGTAAAAATCACACGCGTTGCACGGACCTATTATACGTTCGTCTGAATAAGCCCTAGATGTCCCCTAGTGGGACAAGTAAAAAAGGTAATAAAAAGTAATAAAAATGTTTTAAAAAAAAGTGTAAAAATAAAAGTTAGACTTTATATAAACAAACACTTAATTTTTTCCTGTAATAAGACTTTCATTATAGGAAAAAAATGAACACGTTAAAAAAGTACACATATCTGGTATCACCGCGTTCGTAACAACCCCAGCTATAAAACTATGATGTTATTTTTCCCGCACGATGAACACCCCAAAAAAAAAATCAATAAAAAACTACACCAGAATCGCTATTTTTTGGTCACCACCCCTCCCAAAATAGAAAATAAAAAGTGATCAAAATGTCGCATGTACCCGAAAATAGTACCGATAAAAACTACAACCCGTCCTGCAAAAAACAAGCCCTTAAACAGCTCTTTTGACTAAAAAATAAAAACTTTATGGCTCTCAGAATATGGTGACACAGAAAAAAAATTATTTTATAAAAAAGTGATTTTATTGCGCAAACGCTGCAAAACATAAAAAAACCTATATACATATGGTATTGCCATAATCGTACCGACCCGCAAAATAAAGTAAAGCTGTGATTTATAGCACACGGTGAACGCCGCAAAAAAATAAACTAAAAAACATTGTCAGAATTCCTGGTTTTTGGTCACCCGGCATGCAAAAAAATAGATTAAAAAAAATCACATGTACCCCAAAATGGTACCAATGAAAACTACAGATTGTCCCGCAACAAATAAGCCCTCACACAGCTCCAGGGGATAAAAAATAAAAAAAGTTCTGTCTCAGAATATGGCGATGCAAAATGTGCAGAGTGTACAAAAAGCGGATAAGATCGGGCGCCATTTGTCAGTGCGACACCGGCCACATATCTATGGGTTTTTTTTTATTTACCGCATTATTATACCCTCTTATTATGCCCTGATGTTCTCCGCACAGATTACATATACCCTGATGTACTCCGCACAGATTACATATACCCTGATGTACTCCGCACAGCTTACATATACCCTGATGTAGTCCGCACAGATTACATATGCCCCACATTATAAACTGAAATACCAGCAATACCCCAAACAGAACTATTACCAAGCAAAATCTGTGCTCCAAAAGCAAAATGGCGCTCCCTCCCTTCTGAGCCCTGCAGCGTGCCCAAACACCAGTTTGTGCCCACATATATGGCATTGCCATACCCGAGAGAACCCGCTTAACATTTTATTAGGTATTTGTCTTCAGTGGCACAAACTGGGCACAACATATTGTGCACTAAAACGGCATACCAGTGCAAAATTGCAATATTCATACCATCTGCTGTGCATTAAAACCTTTGCGCACTATGACTTAATAGCACGTCATGGTGCGGAGGTGATGTATGGAGCGGGCTCACGTGCTCCGGGTGTCCAATGATTGCTGGTTCAAGTCCCATAAGGGGACTAATAAAATGTGTAGAAGAATTAAAGTTATTAGTAGTGAGAAAGAAAAAAGTTTAAAGTTAAAAAAACAAACCTTTTCCCATTTTTCTTCTAAAGTAATGTAAAGAAATAAACAAAATTGGTATCGCTACGTCCGTAAAAAGCCGAACTATTACAATATACCATTATTTAACTCGCACAGTGAACACTGTAAAAAAAATGAAATAATTGAAACCGCCAAAATCGCTGTTTTTTTTGTCACCTTAGCTCTCCAAAAAAATATAATACAACTTTTTGATACATTTTTATGTACCAAAACATGGTACCAATTTAAACTACAGCTTGTACCGCAAAAAATAAGACCCCCACCGCTCAATCAACCTAAAAATAAAAAAGTTACGGCTCTCAGAATGTGGTGAATCAAAACAATTTTTATTTTAACAAATAGATTTTTCTTTGTAAAAGTAGTATAATATATATTAAAACAATATAAATTTGGTATCACCGTAATTGTATTGAGCCGCAGAATAAAGTAAAATTTTAGTTTTTACCGCACGGCGAAAGCTGTAAAAACAAAAACCCCAAAAATTGGAATCAGATTTTTTTCCTATATCAGCCCGCAAATATATATTTTTCAGTTTCCCAGTACATTTTATGGCACTTTAAATGGTGTCAATAGAAACTACAATTCCTCCCGCAATAAATAAGCCCTCACACCGCTCTACTGACGGAAAAAGAAAAAAGTTATGGCTCTGGGAAGGCGGGGAGTGAAAAACGAAAATAAGAAAGCAAAAAAATTGATCAGTCCTGAAAGGGTTAATTCATTTCTAATGAAAAAAATGTATGACCCCATGTGGGGAATTTCCGTACTCAGGAGAAATTGCTTTACAATAATTGGTTGTTTTTTTCTCATTTATCCCTTGTGAAAATTAGAAAATTCAACATTTTAGTGGAAAAAAATAGTGATATTCATTTTCACGGCATAAGGCCTTATTCACACAAACGTATATTACGTCCATGCTACGCGCGTGAAAATCACGCATGTCGCACGGACCTATGTAAGTTAATGGGACTGTTCAGACAGTCCGTGATTTTCACGCAGCGTATGTGCGCTGCGTAAAACTCACGACATGTCCTATACGTGGCCGTTTCTCGCGCATCACGCACCCATTGAAGTAAATGGGTGCATGAAAATCCCGCACGGCACACTATAGTAGTAAAATAAATGAATGAAACAAGAAAAGCACCTCCTGCTTTTATGTTTGTAAACATAAAAACAGAGTGTCATAATGATGCCGGCTGCGCGAAAATCACGTAGACATGCACCATATACAGATGCCACACTGAACTTTTGCGCGCGCGCAAAAAATGGAAAACGGATACATTCGTGTGAATAAGGCCTAACTCTAATAAATTCTGCAAAAGACCCGTGGGGTCTAAATGCTCACGATACCCCTAGAAAAATTCCTTGAGGGGTGTTTCCAAAATGGGGTAACTTGGGGGGGTTTCCACTGTTTTAATCCCTCCAGGACGTTGCAAATGCGACATGGCACTGAAAACCATTACAGCAAAATCTGTGCTCCAAAATCCAAATGGCGCTCCTTCCCTTCTGAACCCTGCTGTGGGTCCAATCAGCAGTTTATTACCACATATGGGGTATTCCCGTAATTGGGAGACATTGCTTTACAAATGTTGTGGCACATTTTCTTCGTTATTCTTTGTAAATATTACAAATTCCTTTTTTTTTCAGAAAAACAGTAGATTTTAATTTTTACAGACTAATTCCAATATATTTAGCGAAATACCTGTGTGGTCAAAATGCTAACTATACCCCTAAATAAATTCCTTGAGGGGTGTAGTTTCCAAAATGGGGCAACTTTTGGGGTGTTTCCACTGTTTTGGCACCACAACACCTCTTCAAACCTAACAAATTTCACCTCTACATTGCTTTAATTCCTGTGAAACGCCTAAAGGGTTAAAACACTATGTGAATGCTGATTCAAATACCTTGAGGGGTGCAGTTTTCAAAATGGGGTGACTTCTGGGGATTTCTAATATATAAGGACCTCAAAGCCACTTCAGAACTGAACTGGTCCCTGAAAAAATGTCCTTTTGAAATTTTCTTTAAAATATGGGAAATTGTTGCTAAAGTTCTAAGGCTGGGTTCACACAACCTATTTTCAGATGTAAACGAGGCGTATTATGCCTCGTTTTACGCCTGAAAATAAGGCTACAATACGTCGGCAAACATCTGCCCATTCATTTGAATGGGTTTGCCGACGTACTGTGCAGACGACCTGTCATTTACACGTCGTCGTTTGACAGCTGTCAAACGACGACGCGTAAATTGACTGCCTCGGCAAAGAAGTGCAGGACACTTCTTTGCAACGTAATTTGAGCCGTTCTTCATTGCAGTCAATGAAGAGCAGCTAAAGATTTACGAGCGTCACAGACACCTCGCATATTGCGAGGAGGAGCTTTTACGTCTGAAACGAGGCAGCTGTTTTCTCCTGAAAACTGTCTGTCTTTTCAGACGTAAAAGCCTCTCATCGTGTGCACATACCCTTAGCCTTGTAACGTGCTAGAAAAATAAAAGGACATTCAAAAAATGATGCAAATATAAAGTAGACATATGGGAAATGTTAACTAGTAACTATTTTGCGTGGGATTTACAATCAGATACATTTAAATTTAGAAACATTTTTGCACATTTTTTCTAAATTTTGGTGTTTTTCAGAAATAAATACCAAAATTATAGGCCAAATTTTTTCACTAACATAAAGTACAATATGTCACGAGAAAACAATCTCAGAATCGCTTGGATAGGTAAAAGCATTCCGATGTTATTACCACCTAAAGTAACACATGTCCGATTTGAAAAAATCGGCTATGTCCTGAAGGCCAAAACAGGCTGGGTCCTGAAGGGGTTAAAGTGCATAATTCTGAAATGAACCATTTCCTTTCGTTCATTCTAGCTGGAGCCAAATTACTAATTCCACCTCTCTGGAGAACTTCTAGAATACCATCAGTACCTCAGTGGCTGCTTAAAGTAGATCAAATATACCACATAGAAGAGATAGCAGCTGTCTCTACTCACCTATTCCTAAATTTTCAAGAGTCTGGAAACGTTGGAGGACGTTCCGAGATTCATCTCAATTCCGAAACCTCATTATGGAGTGCGAGTAGCTACCAAACAAGAGGTCTATAGTGGTTTTTTTTTAGTTTTTTTTTTAGTTTATGCGACCCAATACGGTAATAGATCAGTGCTTGATACTAATCACCTAAGTATAATTGTCACACGATATAAAGTACCTCATCCTCTTCCTTTCTTTCCTCCCCCTCACTCCCCTTCCTACTCAAATTACCTTATCCATTATATTGTAGCACATTGTTTTTATTCTGAGAATTACTACCTAATTGGAATTAATGTTGTAGTTCCTGTCTTTGAGCCAGATTCTCTTTAATGTATGTGAAAATAATGGATATTAGTGGTTCAACTGTTTATACTATTTACACTTCAATAAAAAGAAAATTGAAAGAAAAAAGTGTGAAGGAAATGTTTGTGTTTGAATCACATAATCTGCAGAAGGACCAACTGTTGGAGCTCCTCCACTGTTTACTCAGATATGAAGCTAGCACTTAAAGAGAGTCTGTCACCAGAATGTCCGAGTTAAACTAGTAACGGGGTATTGTAGAGAAGACTAACCTATTTCTAGCTATTTTCATTTTCTGCTTACTTTCTCCTTTGTAGATAAATATGTTTTATTAAGTTTATGCTAATGAGCATTTAGGTGCAATTAGGGTGTTACCATTGCACCTAAATGCTCTTACAACGCTCCCCAGTCCAACCCCCCTCCCTCCTTTGCTACATTGATTGACAGTAGCCAGGTAGCGTAATCGGCGCGTACATGCCAGGCCCCTGTACTATCTGTAACACGCGCGTCCCTGCTCTTCACTCGGCGCATGCGCAGTATGATATTTCTGCTTGACGTTCTAATCGGCAGTACTGCGCATGCGCCGAATAAAGAGCAGGGACGCTGCACATGCGCAGTACTGTCGATTAGAATGTCTAGCAGAAAGATCGTAGTGCGCATGCACCGATTGAAGAGCAGGGATGCGCGCATGTAGATGAACAGGAGGCATTGCACAATCATACCACACCACTTGATCCAATTTTTGAGGTTTCATATGGCTAAAAAATTATGCTTTCAATCTGGCTTTTATGCCTCCCATATGCCAACGATTGATGCTAGGTGCTTGAAAATGTGAACATTTGCAGATCTTAGCGACACCTGCTACTTCCTCGATTTGCATAACCTTACGGCTTGCTCTTCTTGGTGTTTCCATTTCAATGTTGAGGTGTATATGATATTACAGTTACCAAATACCACTATACAGGGAGCATCATAAACAATTACATGACTCACATGTGAAGTCTTCTTTGGCTCCTCGCTTTTCCAGTACATCCCTACCTTCTTTACACAAACTCGCAATCCTGCTGCCCACTTTAATAGTGCCATACTGTTACTCCAAGTATTTGTGCCTGCTGTGCTGCCGAGTGCCACCAAAATACAGTAGTGCAGAAATATTTGTGCCATACAGATAGTTCTCCATTAAAATACTAGTTCCATACAGATAGTATCCCCTACAGCAAATAGTGCCATACATAATGCGCTCAAAAATGATTGTGCATTAGATTGTGCAGAGTGCATTAGTAATAGTGCTCCCTCATAGTGCCTTAATAATAATGCTCGTGCAAAGGAGCCCTATTTGAAATAGTGCCCCACATAGAACCCCCCAATAGTAAAAATGCTCTCCCAGAGTGCCCCCATTAGTAATAGTGCATTCCCATAGTGCCCCCAAAATTAAGTCTACCACAGAAGGAAAAAAAATAAATCCAATATTCACCTAATTTTTGATCCATGTTGCCTACAGTGGTGTGGTGCCGGCTACTGACCTTCTCCAGCCTGTGGCCTGAGCTGCTTGCAACCTGGCAAAGGTGGGCAAAGGTGGGCATGATGATGTCATCATGCCGCCTCTGCATAAATCCAGAGGATTGAGGACACTTAAGGTTCAGGAAAGGAAGGTTCTATGCCTTGTAGCGCTGGGTTCTAATTTAACCGAAGGAAACATTTACATAAGGGTTTCCCCCGGATACTCTCTTTTCCTCCCACACTCGGAAAACATACCCATAAGGAATTTATATCGTGAGCTCCTCTGGGGACAGTGAGTGATGACAAAATCTGGAAGGTGCTGTGGAATATGTTGGTGCTATATAAGCAACAGAAATAAATAGTAGATGATAGACAAGCCCAAGTAAGTTTTATTATTTGGGTAGAGAGTCACTTTGAAATTTTATATCCTTAAAAAGTCAATAAAATAAATGTTCCTGTTAAAAATGTTAAATTAACTTATAAAATGCAATATACTTACTACATTAAAATAAACGGATCAATATAAGTTATAGTGTGAGTTATATTGCACAGTTTTAATGCATAGAAAAAAATCAGCTTTAAATCACACACCTCTTACTGGCAGAGCATTCCATTTTAGCTAAAAATGTGTTATATTTTGACATTTGATATTTTGTCCTTCCCGTGGGGGACCATTTAATGTTTCTGCTCTCACCTCTGGGTCCAGACCTACCGCTAGCACATTATAAGATTGCAAACTGTGAAGATTAGGAACACAGACTCTTTAAATGCTTTCAGTAATTGAGGTTTAAATAATCACAGGTCTGACTGTCTCTATAAGGGAACATAACAAAAAATTTCAGAAGAAAAATAAATGTAAGCATTTCATGTTCAGGAATGTTAAATACTGTGCAGGAGAACGTGAACAAAAACATAATAAGCTGATTAAGTCTACCTATGGCAACCTCTACTTGCCTTTCAAACAAGGCATGTGACTCAGGTCTCTGAACATTGTGTCGTAAGTCCATAATCAATGGATTATTTGAAATGTATTACAAATCTACTAATAAATGTATATATGTACATGTATTGGTAGGGCCAGATATATAGAAAATGGGGATCTGGGCAACAGGCAAAGTAGAGCCATCTCACTCAACATTTAAGATAGATTTTCATGTCATTTCAAATGATGCATATATAAAATTATACAGCCATACAATTCCTAAATAATACCTCTATACAGTATATTTATAATAAACTACCATATAGTAGTATCAACCATGTTATGCCTTCATAAAACAGTTTTTTTGCTCCACTCCAATGATGCTCCTGGGGTATATGTCCTCAGGGGCCCCTAGGAAACGGGGACCCTGAGCAACTGCCCAGTTTGCTACTCCCTGAAACTGGCTATGGGTGTTGGATTTAAAGCATTAGACTATTCAAGGTAATGGATTGTCTTTGAAAAAACCTTTATCCTCTAAGTCTATTAGATTATCTGAAAATACTATTATACACTATACATGTTTTCTTGGCATTTTTAGAATGCAGTATCTAGACTGCACTCAAGGGGCAGATTAAAACAGCAATGAATTAGAAGTTTGACTAAATTTATATTTTTTGGAGGAACCTATGTCTAACCAAATTTTTCTTATTCTACTGATTATCCTATATAAAGTCAGATTGCAATGTACAGTCAACAGCCCCTGAGGTTTGTCATAGACCCCATCAAAGTTTTGAACAATCGCCCTAGCCTGCCCAGTGGCACAACATTACCAAACGAAGTCCTAGATATGACAAGGCTTCTGAAATTATATTGATTTCAAGATACACAAAAAAAAAACCACAGAGTTAAAGGGAATGTATCATCAGAAAATGACATATTATTTAAAGGGTAACTAAACATTCAACAAACTTCTGACATGTCATAGTGACACGTCAGAAGTTTTGATTGGTGGGGTCCGAGCAATGAAACCCCCACCAATCACTTAAACGAAGCGGCAGAAGTGCTCGTGTGAGCGCTGAGCTGTTTCGTTTCTGTTCGGCTTTATCCAAAATCAATGTAGCGGAGTACGGGCTCAATACAAGGTCTATGAGCCCGTACAGAAATGATGCGGCTCAGCGCTCACACGAGCACTTCTGCCGCTGTAGCGTCCATGTTTACTCACCTCCCAACGCCCGCAGCCATGGATCCGTGAGCGCTGGTCCCCATCTCCTTCCTAGGAGATGCCAGCGCTCACTTCCGCTCTGGTCTGCTGTGTCCCATAGGACAACCATCATCATCAACCACATGATTTACTGGTCTATAAGAAGGCACCAGCCCTTCTGATCCTTGCCTGAGCGTTGTTAGTTATCCCAAGTCTGTCTTGCAAATGGTCCCTTAGTGTTTCCCGTTCCAGTTGTTACCCATGCCCTGTTACCTGTTCCTGTATCCCGTGCTGTTCTTGTTCCTGTGCCTACTAGTGTCGGAGTCGTGTCTACTGCACCTGCTGTTGTTGCCACATCCAGTGTCTTCTGCCATATCCAGTGTCTTCTGCCACGTCGGATACTGCCTGACACGTCTGGCAGAACTGAACTCCATCCGTGCTGAAGCCACAGCCACTGTCTGGACTAGTTCAGGTACCCAAGTGTTACTAACTACTATAGACTTTTGTATAGACTGTGACCTGGTCAGTTGCCTCTTCGCTACGGCGGAGCGGCCTAGTGGGTCCACATACCCTGTGACCGTGACAGCCGCCTTGTTTTAGCAATTGGTGGGGGTCTCAGTGCTCGGACCCTCACCGATCAAAACTTCTGACATGTCACTATGACATGACAGAAGTTTGTTGAACGTTTAGTTACCCTTTAAATAAGGTTTTTATAAAAACATATTTTTCTTTTCTTTTTTCAATTTTTATTTCAATTTTTTGTTTCTTTTCATTAACATGATTCATTCATACAAAAAAACAATAAATACAATACAATAAATACAATACAAACCCCACCCATCCCTTCCTTGACGCCAAAGAAGATGAGGAGTGAAAAGAAAAAAAAGGGCACACCTTCATAATAATTCCAATCTCAAACATCAAACATGGGGCCTTAGGGCAATAATTTTATCCCAGGAGTCCAGTTGGTCAATCCAGCCTCTCCATTTGTTACAAACATATATATACCTCCCTTTTAAAAGATAATTAAATCTTTTATAAAGCAGCACTCTAAATACTGCCTTCTGTCATTCGATCACCGCAGGAGGATTTTTTGCAAACCATTTCCTCAAAATCTGTAATCTTGCCAGAAATTACAACTGGATCACAAGATTATAATCATCTGCCTGCTTCAGACCTGGTACTTTTGAGGGATTTCCTAAGAGCATTAAACCTTGAGAATTCCCCAAAGCTATACTTAAAATAGTTCCAACTACTGACCAATATTGATGCAATTTCGGCCATCACCACATCAAATGTATGAGATCAGTCTGATCTATATTACATTACACCTGAGGAAGCCACGTTGTGGCGATACGCCTGGGGCATCCAGACATTTTTTCTCCTTCTATTGGACATTCCATGATCTCATAGGATTTGTATAGTTATATGGTTTGATGCAATATTCTTTTTTTTTTTAAATCAATAGTTTTTATTGAAATTTTACTTCTTTTTTAAACAAGAAAACATCAAAATATGCCCAAGACACGGGCCAACAACAATAGTGCTTCAATACATTGAATATATACCAGGTTGAATCAGTCCGTTAGCACCAACTTATAATAGTAAAAATAAGCAAAAATAAACAAACAAAAACAAACACATAGTGCAGTATCATATTTTCAGTTACATACATGTCAATCTTTATACCATTATGTATAGTATCTCGAGTCTTTCCATATCTCCCAATTTTTCAAGCATTTTTCATGACTGGCAGGGGTATGCAATAAAATCGATTCATAATGGCAGGTATTATTTATTCTACTGATTACTTCTGTTATTGATGGCGATATATTCGCCTTCCAGGATTTAGCAATGGTTATCCTAGTGGCTATGAATATGTGATGTGTCACTACTCGGTCTTCATGTGGGATATCACCCAGCCCAATATCCAGAACTGCCAATTCTGGTTTAAAAGGAATAACTCTCCCAGTAATCTCTTTCATCAATTTATACACCTCTTTCCACAAACCCCTAATCCTCGGGCAATACCACCACATGTGAATGGTCGATCCTATCAATCCACACCCTCTCCAACATTTATTAGTTGAACCAATCATTAAATGAGCACATCTTGCTGGTGTCATATACCATCTGAGGTGGATTTTCCGTGAGAGTTCCACATGATTAATACATCTAGAATGACGTAGAATCCACCCTGACGCCTTTGCCCATTCTTCCCCAGAAAACTCCTCTCCCAACTCACACTCCCATCTCAACTCGTTTGATGATTTACTTATAACCGTATTATTTAGAAGAAGATTATAGCTACAGGAGAGTCCCTTATCATATCCTTGCCACTGATAAAAATACTTATGGAATGCTGACAGATGGTCTGGCCGAGTTGGTAACTCTATAGATTGTAGTAAGTGTCTGATTTGAAGATATTGATAAAATAACTTGCTGGGAATATCAAACCTGAATGTTAAGTTCTCAAATGATCTCATACTTTCTCCTTCATAAAAATCAGAAATACTCACTATCCCCGCCTTTATCCATGGGAGCAGAGACAAATGAGGGGCATAAACCTGCACTATGTGAAGCGGTAGATGTTCAAGACTTAAATGTATCCAATTGTTTTTGCATATGTATGATTTCCATACCTTCAAAGAATCTAAAGTCGTTTGTAATGTCACCCTTGGCATCTTAGCCCCTATATATATTGCCGCCATTAAACTTTTTAAGGATGTTTGCGATAACATATCTCCTTCCAGCTGAGCCCATAAATTAGTGGCTGGATTCTTCCATAACATACGCGTTTGGTCCATAAGTGCGGCTATATTATAAGCCACCACATCTGGTACCCCCAATCCTCCCGCTTTGACTTTACGAAATAGTAATTTTTTAGCTACTCTTGCTCTTTTACCATTCCAGATAAATTTAAGAAATAAATTCTGAATTTGTGAAGTAATTGGCCCAGGTATCAACAAAGGAATAGTTCTACAGAAATATAAATACTTGGGAAGTAACAACATTTTAACAAGGTTAATTCTGGCGATCCATGACAGCTGGAAGGTGTTCAACCTTGTGCATTCTGACTTTAACCCCTCAATGAGATCCACATAGTTGTTATTTAATATTTGAGAAATTGAGGAGAATAGCTTTATTCCTAGGTACGGAAGCCCTGATGTAGCCCAACTCATTTGAAACTTTGATAAGGAATTTTTAAGTATAGGATCCACATTGATATCTAACATTTTGGATTTAGAGATATTCAATTTGTAATAGGATACTTTTGAGTATGCTGAAATAATGACCATTAATTCCGACAAAGACTCAAAAGGAGAGGTACATGTTAATATAACATCATCTGCATATAACCCTATTTTATGCTCTCTCGTACCTATCTTAATACCCGAGATGTTATTGGAACTACGGATCATTTCCGCAAAGGGTTCCATACATAAAGTAAAGATTAAAGGGGATAAAGGACACCCCTGTCTAGTCCCATTAGTAATTGATATATCTCTGGATAACAAACCAGAAGACAGGACCTTGGCTGATGGAGTGGAGTATAAAGAAAGAATGGCCTTTTTAATAAAGGAATTAAACCCAAATGTGTCTAGCGTTCCTTCCAAGTATTGCCAATTTACTCGATCGAATGCCTTTTCGGCATCTAGGGAAATAAACAGAGACGCATTTCTTGACTCGCCAGCTATTTGTATTAAATTTAGGATTCTACGAGTTCCGTCATTGGCTTGACGCCCTTTTACGAACCCTACTTGGTCCCACGCGATCAAAGAGGGCAAGCAATCATTTAGCCTGTTCGCTATTAGTTTAGCATATAGTTTTATGTCGCAATTTAAAAGTGAAATTGGCCGAAAGTTAGCTGGAGAATCTGGAGTTTTCCCAGGTTTGGGCAGAGTGACAATAATGGCCTTTAACATCTCTGGAGGGGGATTAGGGTTGGCTGCAAATCCTTCAAACATGTCCTTCAAGTGGGGTAACAGAATTTCTGCAAATGATCTGTAATATTCATTTGGTAGGCCATCAGGCCCGGGAGACTTATTGTGTTTCCATTTAAGTAGTAATACCCTTATTTCATCTACAGATATCTGCGCATTTAATTTCTTGAGCTGTTCTTCAGACAGTTTAGGTAATTTCACCTTTTCTAAAAAGGAATCAACCTGTTCTCTAGACACTGCCGTTATTTGTGTATCCTCTTTAAGATTATACAGGGAACTATAATATTCTGCAAATGTCTCTGAGATATCTTGAGGGTCATACACTCTTGTCCCATCTGTTTTTTTTATCCATGTAATTTTTGTTTTTGCTATATGTTGTTTCACTCTCCTAGCCAGAATTTTACTCTGTCTATCTCCTTGAACATAAAAGTTCCATTTTAATTTTTTTAGTGTTTTTTCATACATAAACAAGTGATGTACTCGTAGTTTTTCTCGAAAAGATCTCAGCTTTTCTCTTATTACTTCTGAAGGTATCATTTTCATTTGGGCTTCCAAGGATTTTATATTACCTATAAGCATATCAAACTCTTTAGTTCTTTCTTTTTTAGCTCTAGCTGCGGCCTGAAGGAATAACCCCCTTACGAAAGCTTTGTGTGTGCACCATAGGAGTTCAGGGGATGATGCAGATGGAGCATTAATGTCAAAGAATTCCTCCAAAGCATGTCCCACCGATGTCATGAGTGTTGGAGAATTTAATAGGAATGTATTTAAACGCCAAGGAGATCTAGGAGTTGCAGTATAATGGTCTGAAATTATGAGCTCAATCGGAGCATGGTCTGACCAGGTAATTACACCAATACTAGAAGAGCGCGAGTTCATAAGAACTTGCCTATCCACCAAAAATAAATCAATCCTTGAGTATACTTTGTGCGGTGAAGAATAAAAAGTATAATCTCTTTCTGCCGCATGTTGGTACCGCCAAACGTCATGAAGATCTTCTTCCCCTATCAATGCATTTAGCTCCTGAGTCAATCTATTACCCCCGTCAGAACGGTCCATATCTTTATTTACCACTGCATTGAAGTCTCCACATATTATTAACCCCCCTTTTTGGTATTCTTTGGCTTTTGAAAACACTTTTTTAAGAAACGCTAGTTGTCTGACATTAGGGGTGTACACTGAGATTAAGGTATACACCAGATTGTCTATTTCACACACTAAAATTATAAATCTGCCGTGCGGATCTGAATAAGATTGAAGAAATTTAAATGCTATGGTGTCTTTTACAGCAATAATCACCCCTGCTTTCTTTACCTCATTAGACGCATAATACAAATGAGGAAATTTTTTATGTTTAAATAGTTTACAATCTTTTGTGCGTAAATGTGATTCCTGTATACATAAGATGTCACAAGATGACTGTAAGGCTTCTTTCCACACCATGGACCTTCTGAAGGGAGAATTCAGACCATGAGCGTTAATCGAGACCAACTTCAGACCCATCATGAGTAATGTGGATCGTCGTAAGATATGATACAGCACAAAACCAAAGGCAAAACAAAAAACATATTAACAAAAACCATAGGTAATACTTCGAGATTACCCAATAGGACATTCCCTCTTTCAGGGAAAGGGTCACAGGGACTCAAGTTCAGCTTTCCTGTAAAGTAAAAGTTACTTAAAAACAGAAGAAGGAATGGAGAACGTCCCGGATTCGTCACAAAAGCCTTGACGAGAAAGATTTGTTTCTGCTGCAAATATCATTATACGGGCAGCCGACGACTGGATCTCCTACTACTCTCGGACCATAACGGGGCGACATTTTCCGGTCTGATGTTAGGAGGACGAGCGGGACTCTGATCTTGCGACGGGAGCAAATTCCAAGAATTAAGAAGCTCTTTCACTGCTGTCGGAGTGAAGCAGATGTGTTGTTTTCCTTTGTTCGAAATAATAATCTTCACTGGAAAGCCCCATTTGTAAAGAATCGCATTATCTCTTAAGATTTTTGTCGAGGAAGCAAATTCCTTGCGTCGTAGCATGGTTGCTGCAGAAAGATCCGGGTAAAGAACAATATCTTTAAACCTTTCTGGAAGCTCAGGGGAAATCTTTAAACCTCTTAAAAATTCATCTTTCACATGGAAGAAATGAATACGTGCTATCGTATCACGAGAAAGATGTGCAGCAATATGTTTGGGTTTAGGAATACGGTGGATTCTGTCAATTAGAAGCTCTTGGGTGTTTTTTTGCGGTAGGACACTGGCCATCATGTCAGTAAGGAACTGGTTCAAAAGGTCTGGAGTGACCGCTTCCGGTATGCCCCTGATGCGGACATTATTTCTGCGAGATCTATCTTCTAGATCTAAAACTTTACTGGAAAGTCTCATCACCTCTTCCTCCAAACTTGAATTAGCATCAATGAGCATATTGTGGGATTTAACAACCTCCTCCATCTTATGTTCCATGTGATCTGTTCTGGAGGCTATAGTTTGAATATCTTTTCTCAAATCTCCAATAACTTGTCTTATATCTGTTTGGATTGATTCTCTCAAGGAATCCAACAACCTTTTAATTGTGGGTTCTGAGACTGGCTGAGATTCCATCTCATCTTGTGTGTCATTATCAACCGATTCCGCTCTGGATGACGGAGCAGGCGAAGAAGGGGTACAAGGTATACGTTTGTGCGCACCCATTTGTTGTGAAGATGATGGGTTAAAAAATTCAGTAAGTTTAGCAGGTTTGGCTTTGGTGTTCTTTTTGGATGTGCCTCCCATTGCCTCTCAGAGGATTAGATGGGTTATATACAGCTGAATATCTTGTATAGTATACTGGTATATTGACAAGACAAACAGTTTGTCCATACACAATTGTGGTGGATTTGCCACAAGTATTGCACTTTTCCCTTTATGCAGATGCACTTCTATTCCCAGGACTGTAATATGGTCTCCAGCTACCCCCAAGGTATGTAGCGGTATCTCCACTGCAGAAATAAAATTACACTCCCTCTTTATCTCCACCTTCAATCCTTAATGGGCTAAACCCTTTATCCTCCACGTTAGCACTGCGTACTCACTCAGATCAGGCCTTCCCAAACGGCAGCTTCCAGACGTGTTCCAAGTTAGATTTGGCTGTCACAGTCCTCCCGAAAATCACCACTGCCTGTGGCTGTGTGTGTTCCAACCTTTTACTGCCGTAGTTTCTCCTTTAACTCTGTGTTATGTGCTAAGCTGCACTTCTGTTTTCTTCACTTTCGCCACGTGTACAGCCTAATGGCGCCGTTCAGAAAATGGCCGACCGAGGAAGAAGGGCGGCGTCAGAGGGTATTTTCCCCCTGTTTGATTCACCCCGTCTCCTTTGCCTCCGGTACGAGATCTCAGTTTCCTCAGCCCTTTGTTTCGTCTTTATGCCACGTCTTTTTTCCAGTTTCCTCCTCACCGCCGATGGTACTGAAGTCTGCCGGATATCCCTCGTCTCCACCGTGCTTGTCACCATCAAGGTCCTTTCTCCTCCGGTGTTATCACACGCTCCTCCACTGCCAACCGGGTCGGATGATTTCTACCGGGCTATTCTTGCAGCACAGTTTCTTCACTTGACCTTCGTCAAAAATAGGTTTATTTGAGCCGTTTTAGGCTTTCTTATCCCGGAGCTCAGCAACTATGCGACTTCCTCCATTCGCCTCTAGGCCACGCCCCCGATGCAATATTCTTTTTATTCAGACTTATATTACTACATTTATCTGAGGAGTCTTTAGGTAGGTCTATTGCTGTTTTTTTTTGTGACTGGTCACTTATCAGGGTGGTATTCCCCAGGAGACCAGCTCTAGCATGCATTTGCTTTTTTAAATTATTTTAACCATGTCCATGTGGTGTAACTGTTATCAATAAATTTATATATTTTTTATGATACATTTAGTGTCTTTAGACTTCTTTTTGCCATATACATACCCTTGTGTGTGTTTTTTGTCTTTACACCTAGGACAAGTGTAATTTTCTCTACATCCCATTCTATATAAAAGTTTAGGAGTATAGTACAAGCGGTGTACCAACAAATTGGGAAAATCTATGTGAATAGTGACACACTATTAACCCCTTTAAACACATCCCACCATGTGACTATGTAATCCTACCCCAAATCTCTCCCCTATTTTCCATTTAAATCCATATTTCTATCTCTATTTATGAACATACTTAAAGAGGCTCTGTCACCAGATTATAAGTGCCCTATCTCCTACATAATCTGATCGGTGCTGTAATGTAGATAACAACAGTGGTTTTTATTTTGAAAAATGATCATTTTTGACTTTTGACCAAGTTTGACCAACAATTTTCGATTTATGCTAATTAGTTTCTTAATAGACAACTGGGCGTGTTTTTACTTTTTACCAACTGGGCGTTGTACAGAGGAGTGTATGACGCTGACCAATCGGTGACCAATCAGCGTCATACACTTCTCATTGTTCCAGCCCATTGTTACAGTGTGATTGTGCAGTGAAAGAAGCTGGGCTGGAACAATGAGAAGTGTATGACGCTGATTGGTCACCGATTGGTCACTGATTGGTCAGCATCATACACTTCTCTGTACAACGCCCAGTTGGTAAAAAGTAAAAACACGCCCAATTGTCTATCAAGAATAGACGGATGTGGCGGATGTGGCGGACTCCTCCGGGCGAGGCAGAAGATACAGGACGTGGCGGATTCCTCCGGACGTGGCAGATGACACAGGACGAGGCGGATTCCTCTGGACGTGGCAGATGACACAGGACGTGGCACGACTCGATACTAAGGCACAGCACGGGAAACAGGAATGGATAACAAGGCACGGGTAACAATTGGAATGGGAAACACTAAGGGACCATTTGCAAGACAGACTGGGAAAACTAACAACACTCAGGCAAGGATTAGAAGGCCAGGGGCCTTCTTATAGACCAGAAAATCGTGGCAGTTGATGATGATGACGATTTCCTATTTTCGCGCGCTGGCCCTTTAAGACCGAGCGCGAGCGTGCGCGCACACCCTAAGGGACACAGCCGAACGGAGCGGAAGTGAACGCTGGCGTCTCCTAGGAGGGAGACGGGGACCAGCGTTCACAGATCCATGGCTGCGGGCGTCGGAAGGTGAGTGAACCCGATGGCCCGCGGCCATGGACGCTACATAGTCTTTGCTGGAGGGGGGTGTACTCATCACTTCCTGGAAACTATCGTAATCTATAACATTTCTCTGTCAATTAACTGAGATTCATTGCATCTGCCATAAAGCACACACACCCTGTTGTACACTCTATGGATACAGACAATATTGGAAGAAAGTGTGTGTCTCCAATATGGCTGCCCTTGGGAAGTTTTTAAAAATAAAAAGTAAATAGCTACAACATAAAAAAAACAACATAACACTGTATTTCTTTACTACAGACATATGTAATTAATGACACTAAAATCAAATACATGAAACATTCCCTTTATATTGGATCATACATTTGACCTATTTCTGTAACTTTTGTTATTGTCTCTCTAAGTACTCTGCTTGCCCTAGCACTTAGTGGCTCATCTGACAATTAATTCTTTAGGTAATCTTAGGAGAAGCCAGGGTTGAGATGAGGTAAAGAAGCAGGTGATTGCTATTAGCAGACTCTCTGGGTCAAGATTAATTAAACATATAAATTGCAAATGTATCAGGCAAATATGACATAAGAAAAAGTAGCAAGGGTAAAAACAGAGGGGCACAAAATACAGTACAGGGCGGGTAAGGTAAAAATAAGGTCAAATCTTGAAGGCGTCAGTAAATATAGAAGGTAGCAATCCAGTCAAGGAATCGATAGGTCACAAAACAAGCAAACTACTATAGGGATCTCTATAACTTAAAAGACAATACCCAAATAAAACATTCCTATGAAGATCTGATTAGGACCTATTTAAATAAGATAAATCTACTTACACTAAATGGAGAGCAACTTTTGAGTTTAACCCCTTAACGCTCCATGACCTACTATTAGGTCACGCTAATTAGAGCGTTCGCGCTCCGTGACCTAACAGTAGGTCATGGGAATAATCGCCCTTCCGCCCCCTCCCCACACTTTTATGAGCTGTGACAACTGCTGTCTCGTACAGCAGTTGCCACAGCTCCTTCAGCGGGGACCGTTCGCGGTGTCCCCGCCGATTAACCCCTTTTCCCTTAGCAGTCACTTTTTATTAAAAATATAAATAAAATAAATAAATAAACTATATATAATTGGTATCGCTGCGTCTGTAACAACCTGAACTACAAAAGTATTTAGTTATTTATCCCACACGGTGAACGCCGTAAAAAAATAAAATAATAAACCATACCAGAATCACAATTTCTTGGTCACTTCACCTCACAAAAAATGGAATAAAAAGAGATCAAAAAGTCGCATGTACCTAAAAATGGTCCTGATCGAACCTACAGTTCGTTACACAAAAAAACAAGCCATTATATGGCTTCCTTGATGGAAAAATTGAAAACTTATGGCTCTTAGAATATGGCAACACCAAAAGTAAATGATTTTTTATAAAAAGTATTTTATCGTGCAAACGCCATAAGACATAAAAAAAACTATAAACATATGGTATCGCCGTAATTGTATCACCCCGCAAAAGAAAGTGTTTATGTCATTTATAGCGCATGCTGAACACTGTAAAAAAAAAGGAATATAAATATATAGCGTATATAGCGCATCATATTTTTTACCGATCCAGTCCCCAGCACGGCTCAGGTAAGATACACATCATCTGAAGATGTTTAGGGTACTACACCCCCGCTATTTCACCTGTATCATCTATTTGTCTCCACCTTCTGGTCGTTTCTATATGACATGTCTATGTCCATGCTTTCTTCAGTGATGCATTCTGTGTTCATTTCTGCATTGTATATACCTGCATTGTATATACCTGAGTTGTACCTCCATATTGTCCGTAAAATATGACGACCGTATCTGTATTTATGCCTTAAATCAGTACCATAGATCATCATGTGATTCTACCGCGCCTTGTGCTCGCGCAACGATTCGTATCGTCCAAATTATGAGTTTCCTAGACACAAGATTTCTCTCCATAGCCATATGGTACATTCCCTGATGTGTTGCATGTTCCTGGGATCTATGTCTCTGTTTCCTCCTTTTTGTTTTCGTTTTTGATTTTAATTTTCACGTTGATTTCATAGTCCTATGTGTTAGGTATACTATGTTTGAATTGACCCAGTTACACGCTCTGTTTTTTCACCTATATGACATATTTTATGATGTTATCATGTAAATCTTAAGTGATAGTTCTCCTATACCCATGCCATGATCTAATCAATTGTACATTTCTCTAGTGCCCGACGAAGGTCTGTCTGACCGAAACGTCGACGTCGCACATGCAGCCTCTGGCATCCATAATAAAAATATATATTTTTGTAACACAAGCAAGGTGTGCCGAGTACAAATTCTTAACCTATACCCGGGTTGGGACCCTACCTCGAGCACCCAAAGAAACCAGTGCCATCTGAACACAACCATATATGCCAACTTATAGTAGACATGGGAAATGTGAACTAGTAACTATTTTAGGTGGTATAACCCTCTGTCTTAAAAGCAGATGCATTTAAATTCAGAAAATGCAATTTTTTTCAAATTTTTCTCTAAATTTAGCTTTTTTTCACAAATAAACACTGAATATATTGACCAAATTTTACCACTAACATAAATCCCAATGTCTCAGGAGAAAACAGTCTCAGAATCGCTTGGATAGGTTTAAGCATTCTGAAGTTATTACCACATAAAGTGAAACATGTCAGATTTGAAAAATGAGGCTCTGTCCTGAAGGTCAAAAGTGGCCGAAGAGGGAAGGGGTTCAAAATAGAACAAATTTGAATGGGTCAAATTGGGCTGCGTCCAAAGAATTTATTCTAGCAGAAGTCCAGAAAGTGTTTGGCTCTATAAATGCGTGTAAAGCCCCTGGGCCGGACGGGCTCATTAATGAATATTATAGAGAGTGTGCAGACACCAGAAACAGAGATGGATTTTAATGGCTACAGCAGCCGTTTTATTACGTACAGAAAAAAACAAATTCTTAACTTTTATAAGATATTCAATAAAACGAGAACTCCTACAAGTAATTCCAACCATAAATAACTAAAACACGGAAAAAGACAGGGGCAAGTCCTTGAAGTACCAAGGTAATCTGCCCACCCCAATTCCTTACCCCCAGCCGTAACCCAGCTCGGAGGGACCGATTACCTCTGCAGATGACCTCTAATATATCACCAAGCCTTCCAAGGGATAACACCCTAAGAAGCCATCTCCCAACTATTCGGGGGGGTGCATCCCGTGATGCATCCCCCTCACCACTGTTTTTTACTTACTTCAAGGACTCCCCCGCCATACCGAAACAGGCCTTGAACCCCTCAAGCCTGAGAGTTCCCCCAAACCACCACTGCCCTCTCAATGCCCTCCGCCACAGCCAAACTCCACAAGTCCATGCCCACGTCATCTCCATCAGCTCTCCAAAAAATCCCTGTACCAGACTCTAGATCCAAATAATGGACCACCATACCCCCGTTCCTTGCCACAAAGACGGAATTTGCCCGGTTAGCTTTTAAACGGGCCTTGTTAACCCGCTTGACAGATCTAGCAAAATGCCAACACTTCCTCAGGACCATCCCTGACCATACTGTCACTAAATGGGGATGTAGAGCCCAAAGACAAAGCAGTTCTTTACATACCGGACCAGTTCACTAAAAGGGCGCAAGCCCAAGTAATTTCCCCCGACATGCAGGACTAAGTTTGAAACTCGGGCAACACTCAAGAACACCCGGTTCCGGATCATACCATGGAACCCCAGTCAGTGAATATCAGCGTCTTCCCGTGGGATAAGGAGCTGCTGCCCATCACGCCAAACGTCTGCACGAAGGACACCCCAGTAAATATAGGAATGCCCCATAATCCACACCAAACAGGGGGAACAGCCTGAAAGAAAGGAAACGCATACATACACACAAACACTCACCTCAGTAAAGCATAAACACGAGTCAGGCAGGACACAATCAGAGCAATCACGTACAAATACACATATCATAATGCATGTGGACGCACACACGAATGAAACCTCGCCGATTCCCATCGCTCAATGCAACGCACCCCCACATTGTCCAATCCCCATCCCCATCAGACTTCCCAAGTCGCTGCTCCAATGCGAAAGAAGTGAGACGCGTAACGATCAATACACACATTACAGGCCGCTAAAAAAAAATTGTAGACCGCGCCAAACTGAAAGCGGGATGAAAAATCCCTATCCTTGTGACGAAGCAATGGGAGAGCCGATTTATCCCTCCCAGCCCAAAAAATCCCGCAAACAGGAAACGGGGCAGACTGAAATACCAGGGACTGCAAACAACACTACCCGTTTGTCTTGGAATGATGAAGGAGCACCTGCACTCTATCCCCGTACAAATTCACGTCATCTTGTAATAGCCCACCGAGTCTGGCAGAACTAGGAGACACCAACACCGCTATTCTAAAAGCCCCAAAAAAGGCCAGCGGAAAAGCCAAGCAAAATAGCTTACTCTCATCCGGCGAACTACACACCGACCATGCCACCACACCCATGTCACACAATAGTTGGAACGACACCAGGCGTCTCTGATCCTTCACAACCACACCCCTTCTTAACCCACGCAAAGCTTGGCCCACCAGGAAGTGTTTTGTGATGTCTTCCACCCCCCGTAATTTAAAACCAAAGGCGAGGGCCCACATGAACATAATCCTGGCGGCCGTGCAGCCATTCGGAGAAGCCTCCCTGAGCCAATACAACAACGCAAACAACCTATCCTCATCAGACACAACATCGCCCAGCCACCCCACCCATTAATTCCATTGCCGCCACCCCGCCGAGTATGCCACCCATGTTGATCTAGCCAACGACCTTTCAATTAAAGCCCCCGCCGCCCTGAAACCAGCTCCCACAGATGCTCGGGACAATTCATTCCAGTCGACTCCGCACCTGGCACCAGTTGACGAAAACGATCCCACTGAGAACGAGAAAGAGCGTCAGCAGCAAAACAATTATCCACCCCAGGGACATGTACATTTACCTATGACATGTGTCTAGCAGAAAATGGACTACTAAACACCCAACAAACTATTAAAAAATGGTCTAGGTGGATATGTCTAATGAATCTAGATTGTGGACTATGAAATACTCTAAGTACTTGTTATGTTTTTTTGTTTTTTTTTTCCTCTTGGGGTGTTCTGTGTGTGGACTGAAGTGGAATATTTGAGAGCATATTTATCCTAGTGTAATGTACTAAAAATGTTTGTTATTTTGTGATAACATGAATAAAAAGAAAATATTTGTATTATAAAGGGTTAATCTGCTAGGACACAGTTGCTTGTAAAGCGTTAATCTGCTAAAGGAGTAGGAGACAGATGCTTGTATAGGATTAATTTACTAGAGGAGGGGACAGCTGCATGTAAAGAGTTAGGGTATGTGCACACACACTAATTACGTCCGTAATTGACGGACGTATTTCGGCCGCAAGTCCCGGACCGAACACAGTGCAGGGAGCCAGGCTCCTAGCATCATACTTATGTACGACGCTAGGAGTTCCTGCCTTGCAGCAGGACAACTGTCCCGTACTGTAATCATGTTTTCAGTACGGGACAGTTGTCCTGCAGCGAGGCAGGGACTCCTAGCATCGTACATAAGTATGATGCTAGGAGGCCGGCTACCTGCACTGTGTTCGGTCCGGGACTTGCGGCCGAAATACGTCCGTCATTTACGGACGTAATTAGTGTGTGTGCACATACCCTAAATCTGTTAGAGAAGGAGGACACAACTGATTGTAAAGGGTTATTCTGAAGTAGGGGGAGAAGCTGCTTGTAAAGGATTAATCTAGGGGGCTGGGTTCCCACAGGTAGGACAAACTATCCAGCGTATCTGACCAAGAACACGCAAGGAATTCTGTCCGAAAAACCATACCAAATTGTGGTGCAGATCTTCGGCCGGTATCTCCGCTGCGGAAACAGTGCTAAAAAAATAGTCAATACTTACTCCCCGGGTGTTGTCATAGCGTCGTGTCCCTCTGTTCTCGGTGCAGTCCGGCCGCCTGGGATTGGCTGCAACAGTCACATGGGATAAAACGTCATACCAGCAGGGCCGGCCTGGACGGAAAACAGAGTAATATGTTTCTATGACAATGCCCGTGGGGTAAGTATTAACTTTTGTATTAATTTTAAACAAAAAAAACGTTGTTTTTTTGGCAATTTGTGTTTTTTGTGGCGGAGTCGCAGCATTCCTGCCACAAAAGTCGCAACATTTGCTATTTGCCACAGGTTTTACCTCCTGAATTCAATGCGGAATGTCCTCAAGAAAAGAGCAGCAATTTCGAGGCATAAATTCACATTCTGCGGATTGAAAAACCTCACCGCAGGTCAATTTATGAACATTTTTTCTGCAGATTTTTTCTGCAGCGTGTGCATGACATTTCTTCAAATCGCATCCACTCAGCTGCTACTATAAATACTGCAGAATTTCTACGCGAGTTCTGTTGTGAAAATTCTGTAGTGTTTACGCTAATTGGGAACCCAGCCTTAATTTGCTAGAGTAGGAGGAGATAGCTGCTTATAAAGGTTTAATGTGCTAGAGGAGGACACAGCTATTTTTAAAGGGTTAATCTATTAGAGGAGGATACAGCTGCTTATAAGGCCGTTCACACAGTACAGTTTTGATGCAGATTTTTCATGTATTATTAGGGCATGACCAGACGTGGCGTATTTCTTCCGCCACTGTCCGCATCAACGCCGCACATAATCTGCGTTGCATATTCTGTTGCGGCTCTACCTAAAATGGGCATTAAATTGATGCGGACTAGCCGTTGCGTATTGAGGTGAAAGTACTTCCATTCTCTCTATCATTGCAGGATAGAGAGAAGGGACAGCCCTTTCCCTAGTAAAAGTAAAATAAATTCTTACTTACCCGGCCGTTGTCTTGGGGACGCGTCCCTCTTTCATCATCCAGCCCGACCTCCCTGGATGACGCGGCAGTCCATGTGACCGCTGCAGCCTGTGATTGGCTGGAGCCGTCACTTGGACTGAAACGTCATCCCGGGAGGCCGGACTGGATGATGAAAGAGGGACGCGTCCCCAAGACAACGGCCGGGTAAGTATGAATTTCTTTTACTTTTACTAGTAAAAGAAGCAGTGAGTTCTCGGTAAGTAGGAACTTCTATTTTTTTTACAGGTTGATGTATCTTGTGATTGGAAGTCACTGTCCAGGGTGCTGAAACAGTTACTGCCGATTGTTTAACTCTTACAGCACCCTGGACAGTGACTATCTCCTGACGTCGCCTAGCAACGCTCTTGTAATTACGGGTGCACACACGTAGCCACCCGTAATTACGGGAGCCCCATTGACTTCTATGGGCCTGCCCGTGCCGTAATAACGGCCCGTGATTACGGGCGTTTTTACGTTAGTGTGCATGGGGCCTCAGTCTGGCTGTAGACCTAGAAATACATAGGTCCAGCCAGAATGAAGAAATATCATGGTCGTAAAACAAATACGCTACGCAACACACATAACATCTGCGGACTTCATTGCAGAATTTTGACTCTCCATTGAAGTCAATGGAGAAATTCTGCAAAGAGTCCGCAACAAGTCCGCTACACGTCCGCAACAACCAGTGTATGCTGCGGACACCAAATTCCGCACCGCAGCCTATGGTCCGCAGCGGAGTTTTCCGCAACGTGTAAACGAACCTCACTAAAAAGCTGTGGAAAGCAATGGAGAAACGTGTACGCTGCGGATTTCCGCAGCGGACTGTCCACAGCGGAATTCCAGAGCAATTCAGCCACGTCTGGTCATGCCCTTAAAGTCAAAACCAGAAATGGAATCTAAACAGAAAAAATAAATTGTCTCCTCTCCTGGACCAATTCTGGTATTGGCTTAAAAAATGTATTGCATGCAAAATCTGCAAGATATTTGCCATGTGTAAATAAAGCCTAAGGATATGTTCACACTGACGTTTTTGCAGGCAGAAAAATCTGCCTCAAAACGCTTTCTCTGCCTCCCATTGATTTCAATGGGAGGTCAGAGACAGAACCGCGGGAAGAAAGAGCATGACGCTTTAATGGGAAAAAAAACGCCTCTACCTCCCATTGAAATCAATGGGAGGCGACTTCAGCCGTTCGTGCTGTTTCCACATCCAAAACAGCGCCAAAAAACTCTGTGTGAACTAGCTCACAGAGTTAATCTGCTTGAGGAGGACTCAACTGCTTGTAAAGGGTGAATCTGCTATAAGAGGAGTGGCACACAGCTGCGTGTAAGTCCGGATTCACACGAGCGTGTTCAGTCCGGGATATACGGTCCGTATATCGGCAGTATTTCCCGGACTGAGCACACTGCAGGGAGCTGGGCTCTTATCGTCATTGTTATCTATGATGCTAGGAGTCGCTGCCTCGCTGCGGGAAAACTGTCCCGTACTAAAAACATGTTTTCAGTACGGGACAGTAGTTCCGTGGAGAGGCAGGGACTCCTAACATCATAGATAACGATGATGCTAGGAGCCCGGCTCCCTGCACTTTGTTCGGTCTGGGAAATGCAGCCGACCTGCGGACCGTATATCATGGACTGAACACGCTCGTGTGAATCCGGCCTAAAGCATTAACGTGTTAGAGGAGAGTGGCTTGTTGGCATTCCCCTGGTATCCAGCACCCGGAGCACTTTCCCCACCAGATACACCCCTAGTTGCCAGGGCAAATATCCCTCTGCCACATTAGAAAACACCAGTATTATAAATGGCACGTGGTAGGCGGGAGCCCTGTTACAGGTCTTACATTGGGGCCCAGGAGGTCACGTTTTTAAGATGGGGGAGCGTGAACTCCTGTTACTTACCTAGGGCTGGGGATTTAGACTCTACCCTTGGGGAGTCCGCATGGTAGTGGGTAGCTCCCACTGTGACCTGTGTCAAAATATAATAAAGAATGGACATTTTAAAAAATAAATATCTGCTAAACTTTTAGTATTGAGCTCCTTGTAGACACTGAACCGCTTAGGGAAAGTGTCAGGGACTGCAAGGGTTAAAAATAGGAGTGAACGTATTAAAAAAATTCCCAGGATCAGGATTGGTGTACAAGGGGTAAGAGGGGCGTGGTAAAGGTGATATAAGTGTTGGTCTTGGGGCAGAACACCCTCTTACCTTCAAGCTGCAGCGTGAGGAACATCCTTCAGTTGGAGCTGGAAGATCTTGAGCTTCCCTTTTTTCTTGGATTTGGTGGATGTCCCTTTTATCCAGATGGCTGTGGATCTCCTCTTGCGTCAGGTTGCACAGCAGGTGGCATCGGAAGGGACTGCTTGACTGGAATCCCTGCTGGCGAGTGGAAGAAGGGACATGGTGAATCCGGTCGTGGAGCAGCCTGCAGCGGCTACCCGAGGTAGGTCGCAGCGCGTAATTCGCCCACTTGAGCCCAAGTCCTGTTCAGGCCCATGGTAGTACTGTGGGTGATGCGCCTCCGCGTGCTGGGATCAGCGCAGGCCCTAAGCCTGTTTCGTCCGGCGGTTCGTCAGCGGGTATAGTACTACCTTCCTCCCCTGCGTCGCGCTGGTGTCCCTCCCCACAGTGCTAGGAGGGCTGCTGTTAAACCGGCTTCTGCCCGGTACAACCCACGTCAATTGACAGCTGCAGAATGGGATTCCGCGCTCGGCTTACCTGATAGTGGGGTGAGTATGGTAGGTCCAGGGGATTGGTCCACTATGGTTGCCTACCACGATGCATGTGCGCGGGAGCTGGGACTTGCTTCCTGCTCATGAGAGCAGCCGGCAATGACGTCATTGCTCCCTGCTCTGTCCTCTGTTCAGCCAGAAGTGGTTGGAGAGAGGGCAGAGGCGGGACTTCCGGTTCAGCGCAGGTCAGCCAGGAAGCAAGATGGCGGCGCCCATAGAAGAAAGAAGGATTCTGACAAGAGGAAGCGAGCGGCGAGTGTTCAGCCCAGCCCTGTTGCTGGGGCTTCTGCTGCATCGGTCGTTTATCCTGCTTTGCAGGCAGGTCTTACTGGCTCCTTCCCAGTGGGGTTGTCGCGGAGTAGGGCCGGTTCTAGGGACGGTAGTGTCAGGGAGGGTACTTGTACTGTTTGCGCTTCTCCTGCCTTGTCTCATTTTTCTTCTGCAGGTCCAGTAAGAGAGCATTCCAGACGGGGGAGGAAATGTCTTTCTGGAAAGCATCGTCGCCATGGCCGTCGCAGGTCCGGTAGGGACAGGAGGCATGGTCGGCGGTCTTCTTCTTCGTCAAGATATGTGCTCTCGTCATCATCCTACTCATGGGAGTCGCAGCGGGGTTCTTCGCGACGATCGGCACGGATGCAGACGTCAGGAGGCGCATCACTTGTCTGCAGAGCGTGATCAGCTGTCCCAGGTTGTTCCTCCTGCCGGTTTGGTCGGTGAGGTTCAGGCCGTGGTGCCTCTGCAAGTGGGCGAATTACCCTCTGGACTCTGCGGGACCTCTGGGAACGGTGAGTCGGCATGCGGTGACGCATGGATTAAAAAAATCTGTGTTATCTGGTGATTTGAATTTCTGTTTTAAAAGCCGTGGTGGCTGGTTTAGGTGTAAATGAGGGAGCGTCGGTTCCCTCTGTTCCACCAGGGGGGGGGGGGTGAAGCCCCCGTCTGAGTGAGAGGCTAATTTATCAAGTCTAACATTTAGGGATTCTTTGTTCTGTGGGGTCGCTCCTCTCGGGACTCACTTGTCGACGGAGACCAGAGAAAAAATTTGGAAAAATTAATTTGTGGATATCTGGTCTTTGGTTTCCGTGGAGAAGGTGACTGTCGATAAGGAGCGTGTATTTGAGAGAGGTTCGGATAAGAAGTTTAGGGTTGCAAAGACTTTTGGCAAATGGGTGCAGGGTTATTCTACCCTGGCTCATGTTATTTGCCAGCGCTACCCTGAAAAGGGGTGGAATTATTAGTATACTTTGATACGATTTTCAGCGCCCACAGGTTGCACGGTGGCGCAGCCTGGTGGCGCTACGACTAGGAATTTCGTTGTCGTTTGGTTTTGTCGCCTGATATTAGTTAGGCGTCAAAGGCAACTGATGTTTGGTTGCAGCTCATTTTAGTGCAAGGTAATAGACAGCCCCGCCCCTTTTCTAGTGCGGCCGCGGCTCCGGGACCCACCCCCGGAGCTGCGGCCGCTCAACCAACGGGAGCCTGTTGGTTTTACAACGATAGTCATTGTCGGTTCTTTGACACGTGCAAATTCCGACATGAATGCTCCATCTGTGCGGGCGTGTAAATAGCCCCATTGGATTTTAACGCAGCCATGTGATGGCCGTAAAAAAAATAGGGCCGTAGGCTACATTCACACGACAGTGAAAAAAAATGGCCATTAAAAACTGATCAACTCTCAGTTTTTTGTGGCCATTTTGCATTAGTGTGTCCCCAAATTTTCATGGCCATTAAAAAAATGGATTTAATTTGTCAGGGTTTTTTTTGTCCCAACCCACTGAAAACACCACAGTGCCCATGTAGATAGTGCTGCAATGTCCCTGTAGTGCCTACTGTTGATAATGCCCACATAGGGCCAGTGTCCACATAGTGCCACAGTGCCCAGTGTAGATAGTGCCACAGTGCCCACATATAAATTGCAAGTGCCCACATAGTGCCACAGTGTCCACTATAGTTAGTGCCATAGTACACACATAGGATCACAGTGCCCACATAAAAAGTGACATGGTGCTCACATATAAAGTGCCAGCACCCACATAGTGCCACAGTGCCCATTGTAGATAGTGCCACAGTGCCCACATAGTAGCACAGTGCCCATGTGGATAGCGCCACAGTGTCCCCTGTAGATAGTGCCACAGTGCCCATATAGATAGCACCAGTGTCCCCTGTAGATAGTGCCACCCCCCCATATAGCACCACCCCCTTGTAGATAGCACCCCCTCTTATAGATAGCACACCCTCTCCTGTAGATAGAGCCACTCTAGCAGCAGAATCCCTCTGGCCGGAGATTCTGCTCATAGAGGAGCCCCTGACGTCTTTGTCCATACAGATGTAGCCGTCTTTAACTTGACTTTTAACGCATTAAATACACAGTGGCAAGATCGTTTATCTTGAGTTTTTCAATGACCAATCCGCCCCTGTGCAGGACCAGCGTTCGCTGAAGCCGCCCGTCCTGCATACCTGACAGATTCGGCTTAGATGGCAGGATACATAGAAGCTGTATCTCAAAAAGCAAAAATGTTTTTTTTTTTTATAAAAACCTATTTAACAGTTGCATAAAATCCACATTATTCACAGTTGTATATATATATATAAATATATATATATATATATATATATATATATATATATAAAAAACATTTTGACTTCAAAGGTTTACATAGCATTAGGTCCTGTTCACACTGATTTTTTTTTGCAATTTTGCGATTTTCGTGGTATTTTTTGCCCGCGACCATTTAGCGCCGCGGGCAAAAAACACAGCGATACAACGCTTCATCTGCCTCCCATTGATTTTAACGGGAGGTCAGAGGCGGAACCGTGGCAAGAAAGACCATGCCTCTTCTTTTTTTTTTTTTACTGCGAGCGGCTAAAAACTGCCGCGGTAAAAATGTCTCCGCCTCTAATTCAAATCAATGGGAGGAGCATTCGGCCATTTTTTGCCTATGATTCCGCGTTTTTACGTCAAAATTAGCGTGTGAAAATTAGCGATATTTATTTTATCTTTGTTATCAACATATTTTTTCTTTTGTTCTAAGAAGATTTACAATACCCTCCCTAAGGTCAAAGACATCATTTTTTATGAACTGTCACGTATAATTACTAGTAGTTATTAGTAGTTATCATAAAACACAGAGAAAAGGACATACTGTTCACCCATACATTTCAGTCATAAGGCATGGATAGCCCTGAGAAGGGCAATGTTGATATTGAAGATATTGAAGTTCTTTGTTAATATTTGAAGACAGATTTTCATTGTGTCTCTCTTGCTAAATGCCATCATTTCATCTCAACTTAGACATGAACTTGAAACCTTGAGAGCTGAAAATTAGCTCTGCATGTAACACCAGGGGGCGCTATTGGTCTATATGTCTGATTTAACATAAATATTTACATTAATGAGAGAACTACTAAAAAAGCAAATACTGTCACTTTAAGATCTTATTTAGCCTACAGTATGTTCACAGATTCAGGATTTGATGAGGATTAAGGCACGGATTCCACGCATAAGTCCTTATCATATCCGCTAACATGCTGTATCCACACCACGAGAATTAAATGACAATCTGGCTAATCCTGGTACAGATCCGCCGGCACATCCATATCAGCCTCGGATTTCTGATGCAGATTCTTTGTAAAATACACGTTAGAGTTTGCCATAGGCAAATCCTGAACATATGAATTATGTCTTAGGCTGGGTTCACACGACCTATTTTCAGACGTAAACGAGGCGTATTATGCCTCGTTTTATGTCTGAAAATAGGGCTCCAATACGTCGGCAAACATCTGCCCATTCATTTGAATGGGTTTGCCGACGTACTGTGCCGACGACCTGTCAAACGACGACGCGTAAATTGACTGCCTCGGCAAAGAAGTGCAGGACACTTCTTTGCAACGTAATTTGAGCCGTTCTTCATTGAAGTCAATGAAGAGCAGCTCAAGATTTACGAACGTCAAAGACGCCTCGCATAATACGAGGAGGAGCTTTTACGTCTGAAACGACGCAGCTGTTTTCTCCTGAAAACAGTCTGTCTTTTCAGACATAAAAGACAGTTCTCGTGTGCACATACCCTTAGAGTATGTTCACACGGCTTATTTTCATCCGTTTTTCAGGCCGTAAACAGCCGAAAAACGGCTGAAAAATCGGAAGCAGAACGCCTCCAAACTTGAAAACCGCTCTGTATTTTCAGACGTTTTTTGTTAAGCGTGTGAACATACCCTTAAGGTTGCATAAAGGATCCTTCCATTGTACACTTAGACCCACCTACTTTGTTACTTAAAGAGACTCTGGCCCCACGTTATAAATGCCCTATCTGCTACATAATGTGATCGGCGCTGTAATGTAGATTACAGCAGTGTTTTTTTCCACAACGCCCACTTTGTCAAAAAGTAAAAACACGCCCAGTTGTCTATTAAGAAAGTCATTAGCATAAAGCTAAAATAGGTCATAAATCTTTCAAAAATGATTGTTTTTCTAAATAAAAAACACCACTGTAATCTACATTACAGCGGCGATCACATTATGTAGAAGATAGGGCACTTATAATGTGGTGACAGAGCCGCTTTAAATTTGTTTGTTTCCCTCCCAGGATGCTACTTGTATCTGTGAAAATCATGATGAACATACCCATAGATCACTTAAAAGCAGCGCACCACAGGCACTGAGTCCTCTGTGCATGGGCATGTCAGTGAAAACTGGGATCAAATGGTTCATAGTTCATAAAAGAGAAGACTAGCACCAGTGGATATCAATAAAATCTTCTGCTTTATTTAATGGCACAAGGCTAAAATCCAATCAGGATCACAAGACATAGTGCAATAGTAGTAAACAATACAAGGTTAATAGACTATACCAGTGGCGTAACTACCGCTATAGCAGCCGTAGCGGATGCTACGGGGCCCGTGGCATGATGGGGCCCGTGTCGCCCGCCGGCATGGGCCCCCAACATGGCCAGAGTCTCCGCTAGCAGCCGCTATGGCTGCTACAGCGCGACGCCACTGAACACTACGGCAGAGCAGGGAGGTATCTCCCCGCTCTGCCATTAAACAAAAAACATGAATCCCCTATCCACAGGATAGGGGATACATGTGTGATCGCTGGCACTGATAGGAAGAACGGGGGACTGAAAGTCCCCCAATGTTCTCCATCACAAACCTCGAACTTCCGGGGTCTGTGTCGGCAGCTCCCTAGAAATGAATGGAGCGCCGGTCGCGTTTGTGCGCATGCGTGACCAGCGCTCCTTTCATTTTTCTTGAGCTGCGCAGACGCCGGAAGTCAGAGGTGAGTGATGTAGAACTTCGGGGGACCTACCGGGAGGGGGGCCTGTATAGCGTTCCCTACAGGGGGGGGCTGTATAGCGTTCCCTACAGGGTGGGTGGTCTGTATGGCGTTCCCTACAGGGGGGGTCTGTATGGCGTTCCCTAGAGGGGGAGGGTTTGTATGCCATTCCCTACAAACCCCCCCCCTGTAGGGAACGCCATACAGACCCCCTGTAGATAGCGCCATACAGCCCCCCTGTAGATAGCGCCATACTGCCCCCTCTGTAGATGGCGCCATACAGCCCCCTCTGTAGATGGCGCCATACAGCCCCCCTGTAGATAGCACTAACAGTCCCCCCTGTAGATAACGCCATACAGCCCCCCTGTAGATAACGCCATACAGCCCCCTCTGTAGATAGCGCCATACAGTCCCCCCTGTAGATAGCGGCATACAGTCCCCCCTGTAGATAACGCCATACAGCCCCCTCTGTAGATAGCGCCATACAGTCCCCCATGTAGATACTGCCATACAGTCCCCCCTGTAGATAACGCCATACAGCCCCCTCTGTAGATATCTACAGGGGGGACTGTATGGCGCTATCTACAGAGGGGGCTGTATGGCGTTATCTACAGGGGGACTTTATGGCAGTATCTACAGGGGGGACTGTATGGCGCTCTCTACAGAGGGGGCTGTATGGCGCTATCTACAGGGGGGACTGTATGGCGCTATCTACAGAGGGGGCTGTTTGGCGTTATCTACAGGGGGGACTGTATGGCGCTAACGCCATACAGCCCCCTCTGTAGATAGCGCCATACAGTCCCCCCTGTAGATAACGCCATACAGCCCCCTCTGTAGATATCTACAGAGGGGGCTGTATGGCGCTATCTACAGAGGGGGCTGTATGGCGCTATCTACAGAGGGGGCTGTATGGCGTTATCTACAGGGGGGGCTGTAAAAAAGGCACTATCTACAAGGGGGGGGGGGTTGTGTGACACCCAGGGGAGGGGGGGCCCCAGTCAAAAGTTTGCTATGGGGCCCAGTCTTTCCTAGTTACGCCCCTGAACTATACATCTGGCTCACCATACAACTGAAAACTACAGACGAGGCTGGACGCAGCCTGCAGGGCTTAGGAGGGAAGCCTCCATGACAGCCCTAGGAGGGAAAGGGTTAACTTTGTAGGGAAAGTTAGAGGTGGAGGAGGGACAGGGAGGAGTTAGGGGGCCGTTACGGAGCTTCCCGCTGTTTTTCGGCAGTGAGCCGGAAGCAGCGGGAGAAGTAACACTCACACAAGTAAGCTCCCGTTGCCCCGCTCTGTACTGCATGTCTGAGGCTGAGATTCTTGCGCGGCTGCGTGCCGCTGCTGTGCACCACGGTCCCGGTTGGTTGGAGGAGACCGTGGCTGCACTTACAATGATCCCCGACGCCGATTCGCCACGTCAGGCACGGCATATGAGGTCTGTTGCAGTGGGGGACAGGCTCCCCTCCCCCGGCCCCCTTCCTGGCAGTAATATGGCGGCGGGGGGGGAGTCTACAACACCCGCTCCTGCTCAGAGGAGGCAGAGAGCGTCGCCGGGGGTGACGGCGACTCAGGCCGGGTCTGCCCGTCGCTCCCGGCGGTCCCGACCTCCAGAACGCCTCAGCCCTGAGGTGGTCCCGCGGACACGGCGTCGCAGGGGGAGCCCTAATATGGACGCTGCAGGCCAGGCAGCTGGGAGGACCGTCCCTTCCCAGGCCCTGCGTCCTGGCAGGAATCCCAGGCCGCGACGGGGTCCGGCGGTTCTCAGGGAGTCGCAGGCCGGGCTCCCTGTCACCCCCCCCCCATCAGATGCAAGATCGGGAAGACTGGTTACGGCCGCCCCGCCTGGTGATGCTCCGGCCAGGGGGCAGGCTTCATCAGGATCGTCGAGACGGACGCCTAGACCTGCAGCGACGTCGAGGCAACAGGTCCGGTCGGAAGTTTGGATCCCAGCGGTCGGGCGGCAGGTTGCCGGCCCATCTGCCAGCGCGTCATCATCCCCGGTTCGGAGATGTCGGTGGGATGGCCAGTCGTCGGCGAGAGAGGAGCTGGAAGACGGTGAAATAGACGTGTATCGGCGAGGGCAGGATGGTCCGGCTGACGGGAACACAGCGCCTGTGCAGCCCGGTGAGTGCATAACTCCATCTTTGTCGTATCCAGCGATTTTTATGTCGGGTGTCGGCAGGGGGGCTGCTAGCGTCGCATCGGTGGCCGGTAGTGGCGCGGGCGGGCGCGACGGCGCGGGTCTAGCGGACTTGGTGGGTTGCTTGCGGGAGCTGGTCGGGCGTCTAGATAGGGCGGCGGCGCCAGTAGTTACGGAGGTGTCCCCGGCGGTAGTTTGGGAAGGCCCCAGGGAAGTGGGACTGTTACAGGCGCGTCCCGTAATGGCGGCTACGGAGGCGGTCGCGGTGTCGGTACAGACCGAGGCCCAAAAAGACGGCGATCGGGTGCGTATTGATGATCGTGCTCGCGGGGAGGTGTATGTTTGCTTTGAAGGTCCGTTGGGGGCGCACTTAAAGCAGGAGGTGCGTGAGCTCCGGTTAGGCAGCCCTTTCCCGGGAGCGTTGGCCAAGGGGGCCAGTCCAGTCAGGTCGGACAGGGCGGTGGGGCAAAGTTGGGATTCTGCTGGCAATTCAACGATGGCCAGTGTAAGTTTGGGGCCACGTGCAAGTTCAAGCACGTGTGTTCGGAGTGTAATGGTGCATCCCATGGGGCGGCAAAATGTATGCGAAAAAAGAGGTCAGGGAACCAGTCCTCCTCGGCTGGTCAAGGGGTTGTCACCGGTGAGGGTGGAAAGGATGGCCCCCTATCTAAATGAGTATCCGGATAGGGCTGCGGCGAAGTTGCTTTACGAAGGGTTTAGTGTTGGTTTTATTATTCCTCCGCCTCCTTATGAGGTCCCGGTTACGCGGAGGAACCTTAAATCGGCCTACTTGCATGCTGTGGTCGTGTCAAAAAAGTTGTTTAAAGAAGTTTCGTTAGGCCGCATGGCGGGGCCTTTTATTGATCCGCCCATAAAGGATTTAGTCGTGTCCCCATTGGGTATTGTTCCAAAGCGCGAGCCCCAAAAATTCCGGTTGATTCAGCACTTATCGTTTCCCAAGGGTTTGTCGGTAAATGACGGGATTGATCATGAGTTGTGCTCCGTAGTGTATACCTCATTCGATAAAGCGGTGGGGTTAGTTCGTGCTGCGGGTCCAGGCGCGCTGCTCGCAAAAACCGACATCGAGGCGGCGTTCAGGTTGTTGCCAGTTCATCCAGAAAGCCAACGGCTGTTGGGTTGTTTTTGGAATGGGGCTTTTTACGTGGATCGGTGCCTTCCGATGGGGTGTTCCCTTTCTTGCGCGTACTTCGAGGCTTTTAGTAGCTTCGTGGAGTGGGTGACGAAGGGTGTAGCCGGGGTCGATTCGTTGATACATTACTTAGACGATTTCTTGTGCGTCGGCCCGGGGGGTTTGCCCGTTTGCGGTAATCTGCTTCACGCACTGCAGAAGGTTGCGAGGGATTTTGGGATCCCTTTGGCGCCAGAAAAGACTGAGGGCCCGGTAACGACGATTTGTTTTTTGGGAATTGAGATAGATTCGGTGGCTATGGAGTGTCGTCTTCCGATGGATAAGTTGGGGGCTTTGAGTCAGGAGGTACGTCGGGCTTGCAAGTTAAAGAAAATTACGCTGCGGGAGATTCAGTCGTTGCTGGGGAAGTTGAATTTCGCCTGCCGGATTATGCCAATGGGGAGGGTGTTCGGTAGACGGTTGGCGGCGGCTACGGCGGGAGTGCGTGCGGCACATCACTTCGTACGGCTCAAGGAGGAGCATCGGGCTGATTTGCAGGTATGGGATGACTTCTTGGGCCAGTATAACGGTCGGTCGCTATGGATGGCTCCAGCGCAGGATACGAGTGATTTGAATATTTTTACGGATGCAGCTGGAGCGGGCGGTTTTGGAGCTTATGGGGGGGGTCCGTGGTGCGCGGGTCAATGGCCGGCTAGCTGGGTGTCCAGTGGACTCACGCGGAATCTGGCCCTGCTCGAGCTGTTCCCCATCGTGGTTGCGGCGACCATCTGGGGGGACAGGCTCAGGGATAAGAAGGTTCGTTTTTACTGCGACAACATGGGGGTGGTGCTGGCCATTAACAACATCACGGCGTCCTCTCCTCCGGTAATTCAGTTGTTGCGACATTTAGTGTTGGTGTGCTTGTCATTGAACGCGTGGGTGGTGGCGGTGCACGTGCCGGGGGTACGGAATTGTATCGCTGATGCTCTTTCTCGCTCGCAGTGGGACCAGTTTCGGCAATTGGCACCGGGAGCGGAACGTCTCGGTTTGGTCTGCCCGGAACATCTTTGGGATCTAGTCTCGGTCCCGTAGAACGATTGGTAAAAAGGTCTTTGGCGCGCTCAACGTGGAGTGCTTATTCTGCTTGCTGGAGGCAGTGGGAGGAGTGGGTAAGAGAGTTGGGTGACGTCAACACGGATAGAGACAGGTTGGTGGCACTTTTGTACTGGTTAGGGGACGCCTGGGAGGCGGGGTTTTCATTGGCAAAGGTTAACCGTTTCATGTCGGCGGTGGCGTTTGGTTTCAAGTTACGGGGCTTTAGGGATGTGTCTAAGGAATTCTTAGTGGGGCAGGCTTTGAAGGGTTTGCGCCGAGGTAGGGTCGAGGCGGATCGTAGAAGGCCTGTGTCGTTTTCTCTGCTGAGCTCTTTGGGCGGATCATTAGCATCGGTCTGTCGTTCTTCGGCCGAGATGAGGTTGTTTCGGTTAGCTTTTTCTTTGGCGTTCTTTGGGGCATTTAGAATCGGCGAGTTGGTTTCGCCGAGTACCAAGCAAGCTGGGGGGTTGAGACTTAGAGACGTGAGCCTATATACAGATCGGTTGGAGGTATGGTTGCGTCGGTCAAAAACTGACCAATTAGGAAAGGGGAAGCTGATAGTGTTGTTCGCTCTCCCGGGTTCGGCTATGTGCCCGGTGGCGTGCAGGCAGGGTTTTAAGCCACAAGTGGGGTCTCCGGAGTTGCCATTGCTATGTCACGAGGACGGGTTATTTTTGTCTAGATTTCAATTTAGAGCTGTATTCAAAAAATGCTTGGCGGCGGTCGGTGTTGCGGTGGACGCGTACTCATCTCATTCCTTCAGGATTGGCGCAGCAACGGAAGCAGGGCGCTGGGGGTTGGATGATGAGGGGGTGCGGCGCATCGGTCGTTGGGAGTCCAACAGATTTAGGTCTTATGTCCGCCCCCATCTGTTATGAGTTTTGCCGTTTGCACTTATAAGAATGTTTTGTGTGGTGGTATTTAACTTGCTGTTCCGTTTCAGATCCGCCTCCGTGTTTGGTGTGGTTGCTGGGCCACTCTTACGTGCATTGGGGGGCTTTGAGGGCGGACGTCCGCCCGGACGGTCGCCAGTTGCGCATTCCGCGACAGGATGCGGTTTTGCATTGGCTGGGATTTAGAGGTATGTCGTGGAGTAGGGTGTTAGCGGAATTCCAGACATATGCCCGGCTTGATAGGGTCCCGGAGATCTTGGTCTTGCACGTGGGTGGGAACGATTTGGGTGTCCGCCCTTTTCGTGAGTTGGTGCGGGATATTAAACACGATATGTTGTGTTTGTGGGTTTCTTATCCCAGGTTGGTAATTGTGTGGTCGGACATTGTCCCAAGAAAACATTGGCGGCTGGCTAGGTCAGTGGAAAGAGTCAATAAGGCTCGCATTAAGGTTAATCGCGCGGTGTCCCGATTTGTAGCCAAAAACGGGGGCATTTGTGTTCGGCACAGGGACTTGGAGTCAGGAGTGGGGAACTACTGGAGGAGCGATGGGGTTCATTTGACCGAGGTTGGGATTGATCTGTGGAGCTTGGCAATAGCAGAAGGAATTGAAAGGGCGGTGGTGGTGTGGCGGAACTCACAGGCTTAAGGTGGTCAAGGCCTGTTTCGCTGTGGCGGGGGGAGTCCTTGAGGCCAGTCAGTACAAAATTGGTGGGGGGGTCGCATCGGGGGTATGCGTCCCCCAAAAAAGGTACATGGTTGAAGACTTCATCGGGTGTTATCCCTTTGAAGTGGTCTTCTGGTGGAAGGTATATCACTCGAAGGCTTCATCGGGTGTTATCCCTTTGAAGTGGACTTCTAGTGGTCGGTATAGCACTTGAAGGCTTCATCGGGTGTTATCCCCTTGAAGTGGACTTCTGGTGGTTGGAGCCATCTGCAGAGGTGAGCGGTGCCTCAGAGCTGGTTTACGGCTGGAGGTAATTGGTGGTTTGCAGATGGCTAACTCGAGGTGTGTAAAAAAGGAATATCTAAAATGGCTTCAAGGACTGCCCCTGCTCGGTCTAATGTTAACGTTAAATTGTTATTTATGATTCTGACCCATGTTGGGTCATGTGAATTATTAGGAGGAATTCTCTGGTGGATTCCTAATTAGTTATCCGAATGTTTCGGATTTAATTTGGTTTTAAAACTGTGAAATTAATAAAACGGCTGCTGTGGCCATTTCACATCCAACCTCGGTGTCACGTGTCTTTTTCCTAAAGGTGGGGGTGAAGGGATTGGTAGGGATAAGGGAAGGTGCACTAACACACGACTCTACTTAGGCAGGTCAAGACGAGGCTGGACGCAGCCTGCAGGGCTTAGGAGGGAAGCCTCCATGACAGCCCTAGGAGGGAAAGGGTTAACTTTGTAGGGAAAGTTAGAGGTGGAGGAGGGACAGGGAGGAGTTAGGGGGCCGTTACGGAGCTTCCCGCTGTTTTTCGGCAGTGAGCCGGAAGCAGCGGGAGAAGTAACACTCACACAAGTAAGCTCCCACCCTCCCTCCCATTTGGTGTTATCCCTTGTGGTCTTTATTAAGTCTGTTTATGAGTGTGGCAATTTTATTGTGTGCTTATTTAACATGTTTTTTTTTTTCTTTTCGTTCGGAGTAGGTCCTGGTGTCATGGCAGCTGGCGGGGGGAGTCCTTGAGGCCAGTCAGTACAAAATTGGTGGGGGGGTCGCATCGGGGGTATGCGTCCCCCAAAAAAGGTACATGGTTGAAGACTTCATCGGGTGTTATCCCTTTGAAGTGGTCTTCTGGTGGAAGGTATATCACTCGAAGGCTTCATCGGGTGTTATCCCTTTGAAGTGGACTTCTAGTGGTCGGTATAGCACTTGAAGGCTTCATCGGGTGTTATCCCCTTGAAGTGGACTTCTGGTGGTTGGAGCCATCTGCAGAGGTGAGCGGTGCCTCCGAGCTGGTTTACGGCTGGAGGTAATTGGTGGTTTGCAGATGGCTAACTCGAGGTGTGTAAAAAAGGAATATCTAAAATGGCTTCAAGGACTGCCCCTGCTCGGTCTAATGTTAACGTTAAATTGTTATTTATGATTCTGACCCATGTTGGGTCATGTGAATTATTAGGAGGAATTCTCTGGTGGATTCCTAATTAGTTATCCGAATGTTTCGGATTTAATTTGGTTTTAAAACTGTGAAATTAATAAAACGGCTGCTGTGGCCATTTCACATCCAACCTCGGTGTCACGTGTCTTTTTCCTAAAGGTGGGGGTGAAGGGATTGGTAGGGATAAGGGAAGGTGCACTAACACACGACTCTACTTAGGCAGGTCATGTATATTCAGCATAAAGAAGTACACACCGTTAAGTAAGTGAAAACTTTTAAAGGTCCCAACGCAACAGACAACTTAGGTATCGGAAATTAAGGACAACTATAGGGTATAGTGCTTTAGGGAACAGCATGTATTGAAGGCACAAAGACTACTCAACCCCCCGACACTGTCTGGTGTCGGGGGGGATGAGTAGGCCAGAAGCCCAGGATTAAGAGTCTGTACTGCAATTGTCATATAACAATCCCAAAATAATTGGTTTTAGCCTCAGATGAACAAATGTAGTGCATATTAAAGCCAAGTTGCATCATGGAGTAAGTCGGAGAGGTGACTCAGTAGTCTAGTTTAGTGACTCCACAGAAAGGGTCATAAGCAGTGCAGCCATGGTAAGCATGTATTTGAATTCAACAGCATATGCGGTATAACATCAGGGTACAGTCAGAAAATAGACCAAAGATACTATAGTGGAAGTCAGGTCCAGGAGACGTTTTAATTGGACAGGTGTAAGACATCTCAACCAGGGTCTATTTAAGGCCGGATTCACAAGAGCGTGTGCATTTTGCGCGTGCAAAAAACGCAGCGTTTTGCGCGCGCAAAAGGTACATAACAGCTTTGTGTGTCAGCATCATATGATGCGTGGCTGCGTGATTTTCGCGCAGCCGTCATCATTATGACACTGTATGTTTGTAAACAGAAAAGCACATGGTGCTTTTCTGTTTTCATTCATAGTTTTTACTGCAGTTGCGCGAATCACGCGCGTCACACGGAGGTGCTTACGTGTGCTGCGTGTGATTTTCACGCACCCATTGACTTCAATGGGTGCGTGATGCGCGAAAAACGTACAAAGATAGGACATGTCGTGAGTTTTACGCAGCGGCCATACGCTGCGTGAAAATCATGGACAGTCTGAACGGCCCCATTGACTAACATAGGTCCGTGCGACATATATCAAGTTCGTCTGAATAATCCCTAAAGAGTATGAAAAGCAGTCCCACTCCCAAAAATTCCAGGGAATAAAGTAGCATACCCTGTGTGGGAAGGTCCATTCCATTGGAATATCAAGTGATAAACGACTGGCAGTGCCCTCGGTGGAAGATCCAGTGTCGCCTACGCAGCAGGAACCCTGCAGAAGATGTAGTTGGCTCTCCACAACAGAGGAAGGTTAGGCGCTATTTTGTTAAGACGTCAGGGAGCCACATGGAGGCCTAGTGGCTTGGAAGCTCCCAAGATAATGGGACACCACCTACTACATTCCTGATAGAAAACGGGGAAGATGGAACAAGGAAGCTTTTTCGCTTCATGTAGGTATAGGCCTGGAACGCTGTATTTAGCAGGGTGCAACTCCTTGGGCAGTAGACCGCAGTGGAGCAGGACATATCTAAGTCCCGTGGAGCTAGTAGGGCAAATTCAGCAGGCCATGAAGTCACTCAGGTAGCAGCTTGGGTTTGTAGGGAACCAGACCAGGTTAGTTTGGCTTATTTCCATGGCAAAAAAGAAAAATGTTAAAAACATAAAAACTTGGCCCGGTACAGAGTTCTGCTGGAGCGTGTCTGATGCATGTGCTGCTGGCCAGGCTCTCTTCTTCTTATAAGATATATTTAAATATTTGAACAGCCAATAGGAAGGTTCTTTAGGAAACACATGACGTATGTATGCCGATTAGCAGCTGGACTGCTGCTGATCAATGATTCTGCTATCTCTGTGTTTGGGCGTTGCTAAGCAATGCCTTTGGTCTGAATCTGGATTTGGTCATCATTTAGCTTTGCCTGGTTGATTTTGGCGGATTACCTTTCGCGGTTCTTTTTATACTTCACGCCCAGGATTACTCAGGTGCTGGTTAAGCTGTTTTTGGCATGTGCAAACTCTTTCCAAATTCTTGCTTGTGACTTTGTCCCTTGTCTGTCTGTCTGTGGGACCTGTTGGTCCTCCAATTGTTCTGGTTTTTATATAGTTATTTTATGTGTATCCTTGGATCAGTAGTTCCCTGCTTTGTTTGCTTTTCCTGTACGTTTGGTCTGCTGCCAAGCTGTTGTCTTGCCCTGCTGTGGGATAGTATTCAAATTGGATCAGTGAGTGCTGTAAATACTTGTCTACTGTCTGACTGTTATCTGCTTGCATGCTATTCATCTGCCATCCGCTCGATTTGTGCATCGTCTCCATTTTCTATTGCCTTCGGTATTCGGTTTCAGAAGTCCACTGGTGAATTACTTGTGCCGTTTTCTGTCCCATGTGGTAGCGCTTTCTGGTGTTTTGCGTTATTGAGTAACACCAGGGGCGTAACTATATGGCTATTGGATAGGTGTGATATAAATCACCCCACAAAATTTGGATATGAAATGTTAAACTATTGTTTTTAACCCCTTCGCGCACCTGGACGTGCTATTACGTGTTTAGAGTGCACTCATGCGCTGATTGCGCTCCATATGCTGCGGGTGTCCGCTGTATTTTACAGCGGACACCCGGGACTAACAGCCGGGAGAAGGGATTGCACTGTTCCTGACTGTTTAATTCCTCTAATGCTGCGGTCAATTGCGACCACAGCATCTGAGGCATTGAAAAGAGGTGGCGGCCCCTCCAACACCTTACAGCCCCCCACAGTGAGATCAGGTAAAAATTCTACCTCCCACTGTTATTTAGATATCGGTGCCGTTATATTTGGCGCCAGATATTTAAATAACCCCCTGAACAGTCAACGGGGCATGTACTGTCAAGGGGGCGTGTTACTATGGCTGTGACACTGTATAATCAGACATGGACAGTGCCACAGCAGGAGAAAGTGTGTGATTGCAGTCCTTTCACCCGAACAGGCAAGGGGGCGTGTCAGTGCTATGGACAGAGCTGTGGAGAGGAGAGCGAGCATGCGCGCTCTCATCTCTTCAGCTCTTGCGACAGATCAGTCTTGTATTGTCTGCCGAACTGGCAAGGGGGCATGTCTCTGCTACGGACAGTGGTAGCGCTCCCCAGCTCTTACACTGTCTGTAGCAGTGACACGCCCCCTTTCCTGTTCTGTGGCACTGTCCATATCTGATTGGACAGTGTCACAGCCATAGTAACACGCCCCCTTGACAGTACACGCTCCATTGACTGTGCAGGGGGTTATATCGGGCACCAAATATAACGGCACCGATATCTAAATAAGGTAAAAAAAAAAAGCCTGTAAAAATGACGATATACTGCAATAAGTTAGTATTGCAGTATATTGTACCAGCGATCTAAACAACGATATACTAAAATACGTTAGTATTGACGATACATTATTATATAGTACACGACGATACGTTAGTATAGACGATATACTAAAGTACGTTAGTACTGCAGTATATTGTACCAGCGATCTAAATGACGATATACTAAAATATGTTAGTGTTGACGATACGTTAGTATAGACAATATACTAAAGTACGTTAGTATTGCAGTATATTGCACCAGCAATCTAAAGATTGCTGGTCCAAGTCCCCTAGGCGGGCTAATAAAGTGTGTAAAAAAAAAAGTGCAAAAAAGTTTTGAGTAGTAAAATATAAAAATATATATATATATATATATATATATATATATATATATACACACTACCGTTCAAAAGTTTAGGGTCACTTAGAATTGTCCTTATTTTTGAAAGAAAAGCACAGTTTTTTTCAATGAAGATAACATTAAATTAATCAAAAATACACTCTATACATTGTTAATGTGCTAAATGACTATTCTAGATGCAAACGTCTGGTTTTTAATGCAATATCTACATAGGTGTATAGAGGCCCATTTCCAGCAACCATCACTCCAGTGTTCTAATGGTACATTGTGTTTTCTAACTGTGTTAGAAGGCTAATGGATGATTAGAAAATACTTGAAAACCCTTGTGCAATTATGTTAGCACCGCTGTAAACAGTTTTGCTGTTTAGAGGAGCTATAAAACTGACCTTCCTTTGAGCTAGTTGAGAATCTGGAGCATTACATTTGTGAGTTCGATTAAACTCTCAAAATGGCTAGAAAAAGAGAGCTTTCATGTGAAACTCGACAGTCTATTCTTGTTCTTAGAAATGAAGGCTATTCCATGCAAGAAACTACTCCCTTCAGAGGACAGCACAAACAGGCTCTAACCAGAGTAGAAAGAGAAGTGGGAGGCCCCGCTGCACAACTGAGCAACAAGACAAGTACATTAGAGTTTCTAGTTTGAGAAATAGACGCCTCACAGGTCCTCAACTGGCAGCTTCATTAAATAGTACCCGCAAAACGCCAGTGTCAACGTCTACAGTGAAGAGGCGACTCCGGGATGCTGGCCTTCAGGGCAGAGTGGCAAAGAAAAAGCCATATCTGAGACTGGCTAATAAAAGAAAAAGATTAATATGGGCAAAAGCACACAGACATTGGACAGAGGAAGATTGGAAAAAAGTGTTATGGACAGACGAATCGAAGTTTGAGGTGTTTGGATCACACAGAAGAACATTTGTGAGACGCAGAAAAACTGAAAAGATGCTGGAAGAGTGCCTGACGCCATCTGTCAAGCATGGTGGAGGTAATGTGATGGTCTGGGGTTGCTTTGGTGCTGGTAAAGTGGGAGATATGTACAAGGTAAAAGGGATTTTGAATAAGGAAGGCTATCACTCCATTTTGCAACGCCATGCCATACCCTATGGACAGCGCTTGATTGGAGCCAATTTCATCCTACAACAGGACAATGACCCAAAGCACACCTCCAAATTATGCAAGAACTATTTAGGGAAGAAGCAGGCAGCTGGTATTCTATCTGTAATGGAGTGAACAGCGCAGTCACCAGATCTCAACCCCATAGAGCTGTTGTGGGAGCAGCTTGACCGTATGGTACGCAAGAAGTGCCCATCAAGCCAATCCAACATGTGGGAGGGGCTTCTGGAAGCATGGGGTGAAATTTCTCCCGATTACCTCAGCAAATTATCAGCTAGAATGCCAAAGGTCTGCAATGCTGTAATTGCTGCAAATGGAAAAATAAAACAGTTATGGCTTTCAGAATGTGGCAACACAAAACAAAAGTTTATTATCAATAAAAGTATGAGAAACTACCAAGAAAGAATGATTGACTTGAGGCACGTGAAATTACAAAAAATATACAATTTTTATTAAATAAAGACAATGGACAAGTTAAAAGATGGAATGGAAGATAAGTCACACAATAAAAAAGAGACGTCAAATCAATCATGAACCAAATATAGTTATTTGGTCAATGTGTTGAAATCAATAAGCAAGGTGCTATAGCAGCAAAAGGGTAAATGAGAGCATACCAGGCTGCAGCACATGTTATGCATATGTTTAGTAAGATGGTGGCGATTAAGGTAAGTATGAAGAAAACATATATAAACAGCGCCAACAAGTTACAATAGTATGAAGCAAGGTTCATCTTTAGCAGCTTGTATTTAATATTGCTTGTAATTTTTTCTGAATCCATTTCAAAACCGGCTTCTGCACATTTAAACCTTGCTTCATACTATTGTAACTTGTTGGCGCTGTTTATATATGTTTTCTTCATACTTACCTTAATCGCCACCATCTTACTAAACATATGCATAACATGTGCTGCAGCCTGGTATGCTCTCATTTACCCTTTTGCTGCTATAGCACCTTGCTTATTGATTTCAACACATTGACCAAATAACTATATTTGGTTCATGATTGATTTGACGTCTCTTTTTTATTGTGTGACTTATCTTCCATTCCATCTTTTAACTTGTCCATTGTCTTTATTTAATAAAAATTGTATATTTTTTGTAATTTCACGTGCCTCAAGTCAATCATTCTTTCTTGGTAGTTTCTCATGTCAATTTTTGATCGACGCACCAAGTGTATCTTGGTCAATATTTAGGATATGATAGAGTGCCGCTCACATAACTAGCAACAGTGCTTGACAGTTTAAATGTTGATGTTTCGAGCACTATTGTTATCATATTCTGTCTGTTGGTATTTTTTTTGGTTTATATCAATAAAAGTAGTAAAATATAAAAAAAAACTATATAAATTTGGTTTCACCGTAATCGTATTGAGCCACAAAATAAAGATACGTTGTTGTTTTCACTGTGCAGTGAAAGCCGTAAAAACGAAACCCAAAAAACAATGGAGTAATCACAGTTTTTTCCAACTTCAGCCCGCAAAGAATGTTTTTTCCGTTTCCCAGTACATTATATGGAACTATAAATGGTACCAAAAGAAACTTCAACTCCTCCCGCAAAACATAAGCCCTCATACCACTCTATTGACAGAAAAATAAAAATGTTATGGCACCTGGAATTCGGGAAGTGAAAAACGAAAATCAAAAATCAAAAAACGGCTTAGTCCCGAAGGGGCTAATTTAGACCATTTTGTAAACTTCAAAGAATAAAGAGCCTCTAAAATTTCCATTTTTCTCCCATTCATTCTATTTTTATAATGTTTCATCTGCTCCCTCCCTTCTGAGTGTTCATAGACCCCAAACACCTCACTCTATAGTTCAGCTGGACAAAACTGTATCAGTTTCTTTTTTAACTACAATAGATACAATACAGAAAAATCTGCACTTTGTATTTACCACATTAACTTTCATTACAATGAAATGATGAAAAATATAGAAACTACAATGGACCTCATATATGAATATGAAACGGGTTGTCCCATCTGGGCAATCCTTTTCATATTCTATTAGGGCATATGGACATCACAGAGGATTGTCCCCATCTATAAAGCTAAAGCCGGAGAGAACCACTAGAAAGTGTAACTTACCCTCCGGAAGACTCAGTGAAAACTGCATTTCCCAGCTGATTGTTGGGGGTTAGAGATACCGTAACTCCTGGCAATCAGCAGCTTAAAGGGATTGTTATTGTAAGGTATGGAGCTGTGTAAGAAATGAAGGGAAAACAGCGTTTGCTGGAGCGCCGCAGCCCCTTCAAACAGCTGATTGGTACAGGTGCAGAGTATTAGACCACCTCCGATCAAATATTGATGGACTATCCTGACCATAGGCCATCAATTTTATTTTGCCTTCTGTCCAACTGGACAACCCCTTTAAGTATATGAAAAATATGGTTTTCGCAATATGATTGAAAATGTCAATTGTTGAAACTTTTCCCTTCTGAATGAGAAAAGTAAAACTCTTGCACTAATTCCAAACATACAGTATGTATTTTTACAACTGACACCATCCTAACCATCATTATAATATAATTATGATTCTTCCCAATCCCTCTATCATCCATTAGGGAGGAATTTGGTGGGGAACCCAGCTGAGGTAACATCTTTACCCCACACATGAGGTTGCCATTTTTGCCTTTACGCTTATCAATTCTTCTGACCTACTGTGTAGAGAACGAGTCCTGGCACTCAGTAATGTTTGGACCCGCTCTGTTTTTACACTGGCGAGGGTCAGCTATAAAAAGCCACTATTTTCAAAAACTTTCCTAGTGCGGTCATCGTCCATTGGTATCAATGGCTTTTTGTGACTCAAGTTATGGAAATCTCTGATCTTTGAGTCATTACAGAAGCCAGACTCTAGATTTGCATTTCTTACACCATCAGGAAAATCTTCTAGATTAGCTGTAACCATTTGGAGACTAGTAATTACCTCCCGATGAGGTTGACCTCGCATTTCTAACTACGTAAGTTGCTCACTGCAGGCGCTGACACTGATCAAGGTGTGTAGTGATATAGAGGCGCACATTAGATGTTACGTTATAAATGAGGTCATTTTACTGTATAATAAATCGTTTGACTTTTGCTGCTTTGAAATCAAGTCTCTGATATGAGAGCAAAGATCTGCATTACCTTTTCCTTGCTGTTATTACTAAGTGGCTATAGACTATCTTTGCAACATTTAATTGGTGCCCTAGTGCCAGTTTGGTTAAGTTATCTTGTGAGTACTCTATCTTCTATAATAAACCCTTAAATGACTTAATAATAATCCTCACTATTGTATTATCTTCCTGGTTCCTTATATCCGGGGAGAATTGATGGCCTGTGATCTCGAGCGACGGTTGTTTTCATTATAAAACCTCACAACAGAATGTAATCCGGCATTATTTTCTTAATAATCGGAGATGATTGGCATCCACTTGTAAAAATGTATTGTGGTCTTCATCTTATAATTGAAGGCTGCGCCTTTATTCTGCATAATTGCTGTTACCCGGGTTGTTTATACTTTTAAGGCACATTCTCCCACACTCAACCCTCTGACCTTTCGGCTGTAGGGACAACAGGAGTCCTGGTCTGTTCATTTAAGGAGGGAAAAATCAACTACAAGGGGAAGTTCTTTGAAATGAACAATGCCTTTCAATCAGAAAGTCAAAGAGAAGCGTCATATAATGAGAAGTGGATAGCAGAAAATAATGAGCACACTGAGCACTCCTCACAGTAGTGAATACTTACCACCGTGCCAGCCAGCCCCTTGTAGCCAGTGCTATTATGAATGTAATTGTCTATGGAGACAGACCGGTGCTGGCTGTAACACAGGTTCATTTTAATTTGGACTGAATATAAAGACATAGAACATTTTTGAAGGGTATGAGGACATATTCTAGCACATCACAAGGTAATTTTAGGAAGCGATGAATATATCTTGGTTTACCTGAAAGTGCAACATAAAAATAACATATATAGAGCATAATATTGATCTGGAACACAAAAAAAAAAAGAATGTTTTCGTGTCAACCACCAATACAATCAATTGTTCTTTAATACTTATAGGGGTTGTCTCAACTCCTCTTTGAAATAAAGTTAGCCCAGTGATCAGCTGAATGCCGCAGGTCCAGCTTCTTAGACCCTCATCGATCAGCTGTTATCACTGGGAAAGTTGTGACCAGCCATACATTTGTAGTATTACATGATAGCCATATAAATGAATGGCCATCCATGTAATGCAAAGACAGACCCTGTCCTCCAGAGAAGGAGCTGCTACGTTATTATATTGTATACTGGCATGGGAACCTATACCTGTAAAGCCCTACATGTACCTACAAAAATTCTGCCTTCCATTCATTACAATATGAGGTGAACGCTTATTTTTCTCGCTAGCTGATTTTTTTTAGCTAGCGCACAAAAGAAGCGCCCTGCCCGATCTTCTGGCAGATTCTGCCTAAACCTCCCATTGAAGTGGATGGGAGTAGGAATCTTCCTGTTGGCGCCAGGAATAATTCTGCAGCAAATTTTGTGGCGGGACCCGCCTGGCAAAATCTGCCATGTGAACATAGCCTTATTGTTACAGAGCTGCAACAATATACATATTTACTAGTCCTTCTCAATTAATTAGAATATCCTCAAAAAGTTTTTCAGTAATTCAATTCAATTCAAAAAGTGAAACTCCTATATTATATACGTTCAGTACTCACAGAGTGATCTATTTCCAGCATTTTGTTATTTTAATGTTGATGATTATGGCTAACAGTTAATGAAAACCCAACATTTTTTCTCTCTCAGAAAATTAGAATATTGGGTAAAAGTTCAAGATTGTAGACTCATGGTGTCACACTCTAATCAGCTGAAGAACACAAAACACCTGCAAAGGTTTCCTAAGCCTTCAAATGGTCCAACAGTCCGGTTCAGTAGGCTACACAATCATGGGGAAGACTGCTGACTTGACAGTTGTCCAGAAGACAGTCATTGACACCCTTCACAAGGAGGTAAGCCACAAAAGAAGCTGGCTGCTCACAGAGTGCTGTATCCAAGCATGTTAAAAAGGTGCACAAGCATCAGGGATAACCGCAGTCTTGAAAGGATTATCAAGAAAAGGCAATTCAAGAATCTGGGGGAGATTCACAAGGAGTGGACTGCGGCTGGATTGAGTGCTTCAAGAGCCACCACACACAGACGTATCCAGGACATGCGCTACAACTGTCGCATTCCTTGAGACAACGTCAGAAGCGTCTTACCTGGGCTAAGGAGAAAAAGTACTGGTCTGTTGCTCAGTGGTCCAAAGTCCTGTTTTCAGATGAAAGTAAATTTTGCATTTCATTTGGAAATCAAGGTCCCAGAGTCTGTAGGAAGAGCAGAGAGGTACTCAATCCAAGTTGCTTGCAGTCCAGTGTGAAGTTTCCAGAGTCAACGCAGCCTTCTGCTGGGAAATTTTGCAGCACTTTATGCTTCCCTCTGCTGACAAGCTTTATGGAGATGCTGGTTTCTTTTTCCAACGGGACTTGGCACCTGTCCACACTGCCAAAAGTACCAATACCTGGTTTAATAACCACAGTATCAGTGTGCTTGATTGGCCAGCAAACTCGCCTGACCTAAACCCCATAGAGAATCTACCGGGTATTGTCAAGAGGAAGATGAGAGACACCAGAACCAACAATGCAGATGAGCTGAAGGCCGATATCAAAGCAACCTGGGCTTCCATAACACCTCAGCAGTGCCACAGGCTGATCGCCTCCATGTCACGCCGCATTGATGCAGTAATTCGTGCAAAAAGAGGAGCCCCGACCAAGTATTGAGGGCAGATACTGGACATACTTTTCAATAGGCCAACATTTCGGTATTAAAAATCTTTTTAAATTGGGCTTATATAATGTTCTAATTTTCTGAGAGACTACATTTTAGGTTTTCATTAACTGTTAAGCCATACTCATCAACATCAAAAGAAAAAAAATGCTGGAAATAGATCACTCTGTGTGTAATGAATCTATATAATATATGAGTTTCATATTGAATTGAATTACTGAAATAAATGAACTATTTGATGATATTCTAATTCATTGAGAAGGACTAGTATATGTATACATATATATATATATATATATATATATATATATATATATATATACACATACATACAGACATACAGTGTATATATATATATATATATATATATATAAAATTACAAAAAAGTGTTTTCATTTGTCTGCTCATAATAAAAATAAAAAACCATTGAATTTATTCAAATAATCTAGAAAATGAAAGCCTCATAGGTTTTGTAAAATACAGAGTAAAAATAGTTGTGATATTCAAAGCAGTTGCAAAGATATTATCGTTTAAAGAAGTGCATATCAGAAATAGAATATGTGACCTGGACACAGGTGCATCAATAAAATTTGATGCTGAAGGGTTAATAAAAGTCATTCACTAGACATGACACGGTATATCAGCTTTGCTTGGGGTCTTTCTTTAATAGAGCATGGATAACTTATAATAAAGACACCATTTTCACGCTATTTTACAGGTAAAATCATGCAACTATAAGTCTATTCCAATCTTTCATCACTCTCTCATGATCATCATCACAACCATCTGCAGGAGAATGAATTGTGTGTTTATCACCTAAGTTCTATAGTTTGTCAAATTGTGCATTGACAATACTTTACAGAATATAATTCCGGAATTAAAAGGTTATTACTAGGATATGCCATCATATTCTGATCGGTGCACCCCCCCTCCGATTAGAAAGTGATGGCATATACAAGCGATATGCCATCACCTTCTGTAAACCCTTTCAGACTTTTTGACCATTGCGGGTAATAATATAACATTATACTTTTGCGCCTCTACAACATTACTGGTAAATGTAGAACAATTAACCTTTGTTTGTCCTGTCTTCATCTTGGCTGGCATGGTAGTTATTTGCTGTCAGTAACCTCCAGTATCCTGGGAGTATTTGCCTAGCCTGACACAATGTTAGCCAAACAAATTATATCTCACAAAAAACATTTTCCTATGGGACTGTCATAAACATCTTTTCAGTCAACATTCATTTTTCCTTCAGTGTCTTCACAAATGTATTATGCCACTGAATATACTACATGTTATGAGTTAGCACATCTGCCAGTTTTAATATATTGTTTTTCTAATTTTGCTTGGGACATTTTAACTAACGGGATTCTTAGTGTCAGTGCATCACCAAGGGTGCAACAAGCACTGAGACCCCCACCAAATCGCTAAAACTAAGCAGCAGAAGCTCTCGTATGAGCACTGAGCCGCTTTGTTTCTGTTCGGCTTTTTACTGAAATCGATGTGGCGGTGTATGGGCTCAATAGAAAGTCTATAAGCCCGTACACTACTACATCGGCTTTCTGGAAAAAAGACGATCAGAAAAAAAGTGGCTCAGCGCCCATGCGAGAGCTTCTACTGCTTTGTTTTAGCGATTTGGTGGAGGTCTCACTGCTCGGACCCCCACCAATCAAAACTTCTGACATATCAGAAGTTTGCTGAACATTTAGTTACCCTTTAAACATGACATCTGTTATCATTTATTTAATTGCCCCCCATCCCACCCATGCTTTCCCACCAATCCTTAGCATTCTTATTGATGATATATACTCAAAGAGAAAATTAACGTCTCTAAGAGTTAACATAAAAATGCAGATGAACGTCTAAGGAACTGCAGGCCTCGCTTGCCTCGGATAAGGTCAGCGTTCATGATTCCACCATTAGAAAAAGACTGAGAAAAAATGGTATCCATGGGAGAGTTGCAAGGAGAAAATCATTGAGCACATATACCAAAAAACTCCTTTATAACTCCCACATCTTTTAGTAAAAATGTTCTGTGGAGTCAAAAGTGGAAGAAATGAGTCCTGGTGCCAGTCTATTATATTAGTATAGTTGTAAGTATATAGCCCTACTAGTGGCCGAGCATAAAATGCATTTATTTTGGTCATTTATACAGCACCACCATATTCTGTAGAGCTTGTCATTACTCATGTCGGTCCCTGTCCCCAATAAGACCCAAAATCTAAATTTCAGATTACGCTATCAGTATATTTTTGGAGTGTGGGAGGAACCAGAGTACGTGGCGGAAACCCATGCAGATGTTGTCTTTGGTTAGATTCAACCCCAACACAGCAGGGCAACACTGTTAACCACAAAGCCACCGTGCTGCCCTATCAGATCATCTTAAAAATAGAACAAATTTGAATTGGTCAGAAAATGAAGTGATATTAACCAGTTCAGGACGGGGCTTTTTTCAGCCTTCAGGACCAGACACCGTTTAGCCATTTTTAGCATTCGTTAGTTAAACTGCTATAACGTTTTTATTTGTTGGGCTAGCAACGTGATTTTTACTACGTTTCTTCGTAGACAATGCAGGATTCTTTTTTCATCATTTTATACACATTCTTGATTCTTTTTTTCAGCATTTTATATGCATTATTTATGCTAATTTAGAACTTTTAGGCTTATAGTTTGAAAATAATAGTAAGAAAATATGCTTTTTTATTTTTCAGTTATTTTTTTCTGGTAATAATATAGTATTACCAGGAAATAGACCTTTTATTTGTGATAGTCATTGTCTACCATAAATTTTTATATATTGCATGTCTATTTTAGGGTAATTGGATCAGAACTAGCGTTACAACAATGATTGGCGGGGGGAACTTTTTTTTGGGGTGGGTATTTTAGTCGTTTTTATTATTTTATTTGCACTTTAGGCTCTGTTCACATCTGCGTTTGGGTCCCGTTCTGACGTGCTGTCGGAGCTTTCCGTCAGAACTGGACCCTGAACAGACACAAACTGACACGAATGGAAACCAGGGGTTTCCGTTTCCATCACCATTGATTTCAATGATGACGGATCCGGTGCCCATGGTTTCCGTTAGTCGACTACGCTACTGCTTCCGGCAAAACGACGGATTCGGTGCACAACAGAGACAAACGGAAACCATGGGCACCGGATCCGTCACCATTGAAATCAATGGTGATGGAAACGGAAACCCCTGGTTTCCGTTCGTGTCAGTTTGTGTCTGTTCAGGGTCCTGTTCCGACGGAAAGCTCCGACGGAACATCAGAACGGGACCCCAATGCAGATGTGAACAGAGTCTTATTTTACTTTTTTATATTTATTATTATGGCTTGCCCCTCAAAGGTCAGAAAAGACCTTAGGGGGACTTTATTTATTTATTTTTCTTTTACAACATGTTTTTCCACTGTAACTGGGGCTGCACAGCAGTGGAAATCAGCCCTTTTATAATGACTAATGTTAGACCCTGCAGCAGCCTTCCACTAACGGCATCCCGGTGATTATGTGACCAGTCACATGATCACCGGGTCCAATAGAGGCAATCTTCTCTCCAGGGTGGGCATCCGACATTTAGCTCAGGCAGCCATATAAAGCCCACTTTGTAGATATACTATGGCATGGGTTTTAAGGATCTGGATCGCCTGCCGTATAAATACTGTGGGGGGTCGGGAACCAGTTAAAAATGCACTGAGTGCCAGTATAATTGTATGCAGTGCTACAATTCATTCTTATGTCAGAATACATATTACTTTAAATGGCATATATTGATAGTGACTTCATGGTCCGGATACCGTCACATGTGCTGTGGATGCACGAGGAGATCACATGGTTGGGAGAAAATCACTTCTCTGCTATCGCTAGGAACACTGCTCACTACTAGTAACTTGTCACACACATCATTATCATAAAAGACATAGCAATGTAAAAAAAAAAAGACATCCAAATATATACATCTATATTTGGGGATTTATTCTTATTTCTAAGATATTCTGTATGGTTAACCATTATATCAAACCCCATTGAATTGCAAATTTATATATTGACTGTGCTGGTGTTAATACTGTAACGGTATAGTTATTATTCTCACGACAGTATAATATGTTCATTATAGATTATTGACTGTTTCATATGCCGGTAAATATTTAGATTAAATTCATAATAGTATTTTTTTGAAAAAATGTAAGAGAATATCAATTATAAGGACAAACTACAAGGCTTAAAGGGTATCATAGTGACATGTCATAAGTTTTGATTGGTTGGGGTCCGAGCACTGAGACCCCCACCAATCGCTAAAACTAAGCTGCATAAGCGCTCGTGTGAGCGCTCAGTCGCTTCGTTTATGTTCGGCTTTTTCCGTGGGGGGTGTGTCCCTACACAGACTGACACTGTCCAATAAGTGCTGACAGAGTGAGACGGTGTAGGGACACGCCCCTTTGACAAGGGGAATGGTAACACCCAGTTGTCAATTTATTTAAACATTTCCAGGAGGAAAACAGACGAATGGCGCAACATAGAGTTCTAAGAAAATGTGTTTCAGGAATGTTATTTCATGGGCAATACAAGTATTTACTAAAATAAACATTTCAGGAGAGGCGATAAGTCTTTTTTAATAGCGGTCCCTAGTAATATCCATTGAATGCAAAGCAGGAGAATTCATTGGTTGAGTAGAACACAAATCACAGTTGGACCAATCAGTGAGCAGCGTTCTTTATAATGGCAGAGAAATGGGAATCTCCTAACCATGCATTCTCCTCTTGGCCTATCAGCACAGTATGTCCATAGTAATGATGACATGGATGTAAAGGGAATTATAGTCTTAGAATTTTTGCGTTAACACAACTAAAGTAAATAATATTGCCTGGACAAGAACGCTTAAAAAATATTTTCAGTTTATTATATCTTTAAAATGGGCTAATCAAGCCAATAATTCCTATAGATACAAGGCTAACCAGGTAGGTAGGACTAGGTAAGGATGCCAATACACTTAGGTTAAATTATTATGGAACTACTCCAAATATCTAGTTGAAACATATAAATTCTGTCCCTACCTGGACTAGATAGCAAAGTGTGCGTTCACACCGAGTAAAGATCTGATACCTAGCAGAGTGTGCATGAACTCTCAGTAGCGGGAACGCAACACCTACAACACAGTGTGCATTCACACTGAAATGAGCCACAGCACATACATTTCTTATGAATTCACACCAAAATTGGACACAGCACATAGATTTCTTATGCATTAGCACCTATAGATAGCAGTGCCGCACCGAGACCATTCACACTAAGGCCCCAGTCACATGAGCATGAATCACGTCCGTGTGCTGTGCGTTGAAACAACGCACAGCACGCGGACCCATTGATTTCAATGGTGCCATTCACAAATGAAGGAGTTTTCGCGCAGCGAGAGTCTCACTGCATGTCCTATATTGGTGCGTTATCACGCACATAAGCGCCCATTGAAGTCAATGGGTGCGTGAAAACCACGAACTGCACACGGATGCACATGCGTGTGCGGTGCGTGATTAGCGCATCAATTCAGTTGAAAATATAAAAATAAAAAAAAGATGTGCTTTGCAAGTGCGCGAATAACGTATGTACACTGATGCATAACGCAGCACACACGGACCCGATTCACGTGCTTTTTTAATGCGCGTGAATTGGATACGCTCATGTGAATGAGGCCTTAAAAGGGACTGTACCTTTAGACAAAAATGTGCATTCACACTTTGCGAAGGGAAGATCTGTGATAACTACAACAGTGGCTTTATATGGAAGGCGTTTTTCAGTTCATTGCCACTCAAACTAGTGTCCCAGACCCCAGATGACGCCGTGGCTGCCGTGAAACATGTTGGGGGGGGGCGCTAGAGGAGTTTATTGTGTTTTAATCAACCTTGTGCCACTATTGAGATTATTAATATAGGGATCCGGACCCCTAAGTCCCTATCGATATAAATCCCATTTAGAGTGATTTATACTGACATAAAAATTAATTGCATCCCTACATCCCTACATCTAGTTACTCAGGCACACAGTTAATTGTTAATATCACTTCGTTTTCTGAAACATTTGCATTTATTTTACTTTTAAGATGATCTAATAAAGATTGTTTATTTTATGGCCTGTTAGGGAAGGTTCTGGGTCTCTAGTGGTGCTATATGCCCTTTTACAAATTTGCTAATTTTGGAATCATTTCCCTTCCCAGGTAATTGTTTCCTCGATATCTGGTTAATTAAGTTGGTACTATATTCCTCAACATGGCACAGGCTTGAAACAATTCCAGGTGTCTCTTATAAACAAAAAAATAGTTACAAAATTTGCTAAATGTGTCGCATTTAACACCGAAGCACCGACCTCTTTTCCCGATACAGGCACACATGCTGGAAAAATTGGGATGGTGGCTTCATAAATATGGTATTCAGTTGAAAACTGACATAAATATATGGATAAATAACCCCACTCTTTCCCACAGACGTCTTTTGCTTAAATTTGGCTAGCCCTGGAGAGAAGAGGAAGTATCATTACATTATAATGGTGTGTGTATATATATATATATATATATATATATATATATATATATACGTACATACATACATATACCCACTATACATTGTCCACAATACTCGCTTTGAATTAAACCGAGCATCCACTGAGGGCTCTTGGTTAGATTGTCCGAGACAGATTCTTTCACTGTTGCTCTGGTTGCAGAGGCGTCACATTCGACCACGCTGCTCTGCTGTCATAATGACAAGATATTTATCATAATCTAAGAGCTGAAAAGAAAGTCTGACAGGACATCAGATAGTCACAATGAACATGCTGAAAACGGATTATATCACTAATCAATGCAATACCTTAGCACAGATTAATTGTGATGCAGTTAAATGTCAAATTCAGCTCTGCTACATTTGTATAATGTATGTATGTGTTCATCCAAATATTAACCATGACTATTGAGTTCTTCAATTCAATATTTACGTTGACTGGGATTTTGTTTTGTATATTGTAGACAATTGCTCCTCTAATAAAGACTTAGGGCCCATTCACACGAGCGTGAATCTCGCCCGTGTGCTGCACATGGAAATCACACACAGCACACGGACCCATTGGTTTCAACGGGGCCGTTCACACATGTGTGAGTTTTCATGCAGCGAGAGTCCGCTGCGTGAAACTCACTGCATGTCCTATATTGGTGCGTTTTCACGCACCTATGAAACCATTGAAGTCAATGGGGTCAAATAAAGAAGTGCTTTGCGAGTCCGTGAAAAACGCATGCCACTCGCAAAGCACCCTGATGCATAACGCAACACACATGGACCAGATTTACTTGCGTTTTTCATGCGCGTGAATCTGACACGCTCGTGTAAAGGTAGCCTTATTAGGGCATGTGCACACGATAACGTCAATTACGGCTGAAATTACGGAGCTGTTTTCAGGAGAAAACAGCTTCTGCATTTCAGACGTAATTGCTCATACTCGCGTTTTGCGGGGCGTCCATTACAGACGTAATCTGGAGCTGTTCTTCATTGGATTCAATGAAAAACGGCTCAAATTACGTCCCAAGAAGTGTCCTGCACAGTTGGAGTATTTAGAACTGACTTCACCTGAATCAGGTCAGTGACATTTTCCTCACTCTCTTTCAGACGAGCGTATTTGTAAACGTCCGTAAAATGGATCCATAATACAGACGGATAATTTTCATCAGTATTTCATCAGTATTATAGATCCGTATAACTGATGGGCTGCCTTCTAAGGAGATAATTAAATGACATAAGAGAGTCCCATTGAAAAACGGATGCACTACGGATGACATACAGATCACATATGGACCAATTCCTCCGTATTTTAATCACTCTCCAATAGGCATTATCCATCCGCATCACGAATTAAAGTAGTGCATGCCGGGTTTTTAAAATACGCACAGAGCGTATTGAACAGTGAACATTAGCCCATATTATGGTCTATAAAAAATGGATGGAAAACGGATGTAAAGGATGGACACTAAAGCAAGTTTCACATGGCCATTATATAGCGACGTATAAATGTCTGTAGTACAGATACAACATACGGACCTCTTGTGGTTCTACTGAACTAAAATTATTTTGATCAAAAGAGGGCCGATTGGCCCCTTGCGGCAGTCTATTCCTTATAAATGTTTTTATTTTTCCCTCAATTTTTTATTTTTTTTTTAAAACGTTCAACTGAAGTAAAATATATTACTGTCATTTCCCCCAAAAATATTTTGACAAATCCATGACAAAGCCATGGGAAGACCACAACAAAAACACCAAATGTGAACTCACCCTTAGTTTCAGAGATTTTTTTGTATTGCACCTTGGAATATCCAACAGCTTTCCAAGGTCAAATGAATGCCCACTGGCACTTCGTTCCTAATGATGAACCCAACCAATATTTAGAATTCACCAATAATTGTAAAGAATACAAAAAACTACTCTACAATATAATTGTGTGCAGTTAGTCCCTTACATGTCCAGTGTCACAATACACTTTTTTAGAAGTAGATTTAGCTATAGATGATGTACTATGGTTGGTAACTCTATATCTTTATGGAAACAATATCAGAGATAATGAGTTTTTGTTATGAAAGAAGTGGGTGAATTGACGCACAATGTAGGATCACTTTGACATTGGAGAGTTGGTTAAGGTTCACGTTAATTAAGAGCTTTTGTCATATTAATTATGCAGTGAACACTTCCCAGGCACTCTGCCATTTTAAAAGGGACATGCCATTGCTTACAGCTCCATTATAACAGCTACAATGGAATCCAAAGAGTGGCTGGGAGCGTCTTTGGTGTCGTTTTTGTCATGGTTGAAATCTACAAGCTACAAGTGAGAGGCATTTGACAACTGTCATCCTAGACACACACAGCGCCTAATCATCTGCCATGCAGAGCACAGGTCAACAATTATTTATCTGTCAGATTTCTGTGGATATAACTCGGTGTAACAGCTCCCCAGGGTGGGATTCTTCAGTCTGTCTGTTTGATTTTGCTCTTTGAGAGCTTTTGAAAATTTCCTGGAGGACAAACAGAGTAATCTTGTGCCTGTACCATGATGTTGGATTGAAGTGTGAAACCATTTAGAGTCCTTCCTTTCTGCTGTCATATTTCATCATTGATGCACAATTTACGACTGGCAGCCATGGTTTCATTTCTGACAGCATGACCTGAATTTATGTATCCTTTATTGTGTGGCATTTCTTTATATTATTTATACTTTTAATACTATATTTTTTACCTTTAGTATTGTTCGTGAAAAACAAAAAAGTACAACTAATACCAAACCATAATTTTAATAGGAAATGCAATGGATGGACTTTTCACATTTTGCTTTTACAAAATTATGTTTTTGACTTGAATATAAATGAAATTATCTTTGTTTTTGTTATTTATGATTAACACATTTTATCTATTTTTTATATATATATTAGCAGTCATATTGGCGTTAGTAGTAGTAGTACTGGTAGCAGTACTAGTAGTATTTATATTATTTTTTGGACCGATCATAGTAATATTTTGGCAATTATTTGTAATATTTGACTAACTACCAATAAAGTACTAGTATGTTTTAATAATGTTATCACTGACAGAAAACTTAGATCACAAAAGTATGTGACTATTGCCTAACTTTTTTCATTATACCATGTTTAAAGTGTACCTACTGGCAAAAATAAAATTTCGCATTTCTTCAGAACCCAGAATGTAGTAAACTTCCTCCCCAACTTTAATGCCATTAACACACGGAAGTACAGAAGTGTGCCAAACAGCTCACGGAACTGCAGTCGGGTCTCCTAGGCCATGCAGAGTCTACACTGTGTGGAAATGGCCATGCCTGTATATCAAGAAGTGCAGGGAAATGCAGATCTATGGTAATGTCATTGAAACATAGGGCTGTACCTGGATATATCAAACAGTGAATAAAGTAAACCTTAATATATACACATCTGTATGTATTAGACCAGGATGGCATCAAAACCCGACACGCGTTTCGGCCCAGACGAAGGCTGTGCTGAAACGCGCATCGGGGTTGGCGCCATCCTGGTTTTAAGTCATACAGATGTGTATGTATTAAGGCATTGTACTTTACTTGATTCACTGTTTGATACATGTTACTACACGCTGCCATTTATATATACCTGTATATACGTTTGCATATTTTTCATGCCTACTTTCTATACATATGACATGTGTTCCTATGCAACTCCACATAGCACGTAGCACTTTATCCATGATATTTATCTGTGATATGTTTACTGTTTGCCTTGTACATATGCTAGCTTCGTATGCTCCATTCCAGTGATGTTGTTTTATCCATTGTGGAACTCCATATTTAATATGTTTCATATGTTAATAAAGATTGTTTTGATATTCTTTCTATCACTGTTGTGCTTTTTCCCATTATTTTGTAGGTTTATATATTTTGGATGTATGGGATGCGCCCTTCATTGGTGGATTTACACCGTGTTCCAAATTATTATGCACATTGGATTTAAGTGTCATAAACATTTAATTATTAGTTTTTCAATTAAACTCATGGATGGTATTGTGTCTTAGGGCTCTTTGGATCATTGTAATCAATCTCAGACACCTGTGATAATTAGTTTGCCAGGTGTGCCCAATCAAAGGAAAACTACTTAAAAAGGGCGTTCCACATTATTAAGCAGGCCACAGGTTTCAAGCAATATGGGAAAGAAAAAGGATCTCTCTGATGCCGAAAAGCGTGAAAAAGTGCAATACCTTGGACAAGGTATGAAAACATTGGATATTTCAAGAAAACTTAAGCGTGATCATCGTACTGTGAAAAGATTTGTGGCTGATTCAGAGCACAGACGGGTTCGTTCAGATAAAGGCATAATGAGGAAGGTTTCTGCCAGACAAATTAATAGGATTAGGAGAGCAGCTGCTAAAATTCCATTGCAAAGGAGCAAACAGGTATTTGAAGCCGCTGGTGCCTCTGGAGTCCCGCAAACCTCAAGGTGTAGGATCCTCCAGAGGTTTGCAAGTGTGAATAAAGCTATTATTCGGCCACCCCTAAACAATGCTCACAAACAGAAACGGTTGCAGTGGGCTCAGAAATACATGAAGACTAATTTTCAAACCGTGTTGTTTGCTGATGAGTGCCGTGCAACCCTGGATGGTCCAGATGGATGGAGTAATGGATGGTTGGTGAATGGCCACTATGTCCCAACAAGGCTGCGACGTCAGCAAGGAGGTGGCGGAGTCATGTTTTGGGCTGGAATCATGGGGAGAGAGCTGGTAGGCCCCTTTAGGGTCCCTGACGGTGTGAAAATGACCTCTGCAAAGTACGTAGAGTTTATGACTGACCACTTTCTTCTGTGGTACAAAAAGAAGAACCGTGCCTTCCGCAGCAAAATTATCTTCATGCATGACAATGCACCATCTCATGCTGCAAAAACTACCTCTGTATCATTGGCTGCTATGGGCATAAAAGGAGAGAAACTCATGGTGTGGCCCCCATGTTCCCCTGACCTCAACCCTATTGATAACCTTTGGAGGATCCTCAAGCAAAATATCTATGAGGGTGGGAGGCAGTTCTCATCAAAACAGAAGCTCTGGGAGGCTATTCTGACATCCTACAAAGATATTCAAGCAGAAACTGTCCAAATACTCACAAATTCAATGGATGCAAGAATTGTGAAGGGGTCCTATGTTATCATGTAATTTGGCCTGTTAAGTTTTTTATGATTGAAAGAGCATTTGATTTCTGTAAATATGACCTCCTGATGCTGCAAATTCAACAAATTACCATTTTAGTTTTCTTTACAACCTTTAAAATGTTTTGATCTCTGTTGTGCATAATAATTTGAAACAGTGCATTTTGAGTTTTTTACTTCTAAAAAAAAATCTGTTATTATTAGGAGATTTGTTCAATAAAATTTGCATTATACTCCAACGGTTGATGGCTTGAAGATTATACGGACTGTCATTTGCATCGACTATTTAGGAAAATCAGCGAAAAATAACATTTGCATAATAATTTGGAACGCGGTGTACATAGCTGCATGAGACTATTCACAATTGCTGCAATATTTACATTCAATTGCATGCTTGTGTTATCCTTATGTTAGGATGTGTAGCTTATTGTATACTGCAGTCTACAAGATGTACAGTGCCTTTTCTACTATATTGGCATGAAAAAATGTAATAAAAACAGACTAAAAATAAAATAAATATTGAATAAATAAAGATAAATGCAGCTAAATCCTGTTACAAAGTGTCTCCAGAGACGGGGTGCAGAATGAACAAGAGTTATCCCGTTTTTAGAGGAGAATGGATGGAGCACCTGCATGTACAGTAAGACCTAATTACCGGATGTTTTTCAAGAGCCTCTGTTATTTGGAGTAGAATTGGATGATGAAAGGGAATCAGAGAGTATAGGTCTGATTCTGCTTCATTACATATGCTCCAGAGTGGACCGGTTAACCCTGCCACTTCTAATAATTTCATGTTCACAAAGATATGCACAAAGATCTAAAGAAAATCTTCCTTTATTTATTAGTTTAGACTATTTACGGGCGCTGCAATACCAATTTGGTTTACTTATTTTTATTACTTTCGTAATTTTTGTGTGAAAATAAGAGCCTTTTCTTTTGTAACTTTTAGTTATTTTTATATTTGTTAAAATGTTATTAATCATGTTTTTAAACATTTTTAGTCCCCCTAAGGGACTTTATCATGCGATCTGTGGATTACTCATGCAATACGCTGCAATACTTACGTATAGCAGTCTATTGCTTTTATCTAAGCCTTTCAAAACTCAATGATAGGGCACTGATGGCAGACCTGGTGGCTTTTAATAGGCCTGCAATATTGGGGGACTATCGGGGGATAGTGCGAGCCCTCTTCCTCTTTCTAACCGCTCAAATGCCGGGGCTCGCTATTGACCTAGGCATCTAAGGGTCTAAACGGCCGGCATGTTGCAGGCGGTTGAAAGCTGTTTGAAACTGTCATCTCCTGAACCCGTGCCATATTGTGGCGATATACTTCCAGCGTAACTGGATGACTCCAAGGGTTTAACTCAGAATTTCCTAATAGAGTGTATACAAATGTGACTGTGGGGGTGTTTAAAATTGAACAGACGACACACCACGGATCTTGTAAACGGAGACTTTGCTTACTTCTAGCAACTTGCACTAACATTTGATAAATATAAGTGTGAGTTTTCATGGAAAACACAAAATTGTCTGGGTGACCGCAAACTTTTGAACGGTAGTGTACTTATCAAGTTAACAGAGTATATAAACTAGAAAACAAGAGACACAAACCAAGTACCAGAGCCAACTGACTCAAGGGTAATGGTTATTATGGTAATGAGAGTTCAGGTAATGGAAAATCAGGGGAAGAAATGAGCTACATGTTCAGTGCTCATAAACTAATGTATAAGCAGACATAAAGTGTAGAAATGTCATATGCCATTAAGAACATAGATAGAAGGAATGTAATTACAAAACATAGCATTACACTTTCTTTTCAGGGAGCAAAATTTGGGGTATATCTATGTGACAGATCATATGTTGGGATAGTCACTTTAGGTGGTGTACAATAATGTCTCAAGTGACTACTCGCCAATAGCGTCGTGGAAGAGGTTAAGGTTCTCCTGTGTGTTTACTCCATCTGTCTGGTGAGCCTCTTCTGAGAGTGGCAGTCCTTGGAGGAAATCCATGGTACTGCATCAGGAAGATCAGGGAGTTTTGTAACATCAGTGATCAATAGCCAGGATAGAGGTTTATTCGAATCTAGTCCCAGTTCCCCGTATATGGGTAAAAGGTCCTCTGGTCGTTTAATGATCCTGAGAGTTCCTTTGAGGACAAATGAAAGGCCAAATGGAAATAGCCAATGGTAAGAGATAGCTTTCTCCCTGAGAATGTCTGTAATGAGTTTGAGGTGTCTGCGTTTGTTGAGTGTTACTGGTGAGAGGTCTTGGAAGATAGAGATCCGGTATCCTTCGTGGGTTAGATCTTGAATTTCTCTTTCTTAAAATAGAATCGCATTGTGTAGAGTTAAGAACTCTACAAATTATGTCACGCGGCGGGTCTCCTTCTTTAGGCTACATAAATAAAGAAGCAAAAGGCACGGCGCCACATAGTGCAGGTCAATCGGACTAAAAATAAATGCAGAACGTAGTTAATATGCTCACCACGTGGAAGTTGGTAAAGGCAATAAGTAACTCCACTATGCTGCTGCCAGGATCCAAAACCGGTGAAAACGAATGGTCACCGCTAATTGAAGCATACGAAGGAAGAAAAAGGAGGATCCTATAGGGCGCTGCTGCGTGGTTGTGGTGGAAAGTCAATGAAAAATAGAAGATATATAATAATTATTTATTGAACAATAGGTGGCTACGCGTTTCAACACTGAACTAGTGTTTTCCTCAGGCCATTAAAAATATATACAGAGGGGTTCCTTATATACCTATAGATATTAGACAAACAAGAGTCAGAGGTGGGAGAGGTCAAGAAGTTAATTAGAACATCATGATTAACAGCTGTATCAAAGGGCAAACTTAGAAAAAATCATTAACACATAAATTAACACCTGCACAGGGGAAAGAAAAAAACGGGAATCACACCCGTATTAATTTCATAGAATAAATAAATGAATGAATACATAAATAAATGTTGAATCCATCATACACAACAATGAAATAGTGTATAAACAAATATACATGTAAAAATATCATTAAAAACAAGAAATGCATTACATTAAATAATGAATTGACAGAAAAATAAATATATATATATATGAGCGTGTGTAGTTTGATACAGTAAATGTTTTTTACTGTCTCTAATATTATTGTCAGATGATGTAAAAAATAATAAAGAAAATAGAATGTATAAAAATATATATTTTAAAAACCATCTGATGTATAAAACCGGTGTACAAAAACGCAAAGTGTCAATGGTAGCCAAATCAGCTTGACATACGATTTTGCAATCAGAAAAAAAACACAATAAAGGTTATCCATTACTATGTGACAAAACGAAAAAGTAGAGACTATAAGTATAAACAAAATGTAACATATATATATATAAGAAAAAATAAACATCTAAGAAAAAATAGATATCTTTTTTCCCTTTTTTATATATAAAAGCCGCAATGGTTTGATAATAAGGACGGTTCACATTACTAACCCCATTGGTAGCATGCAAACCGACCTATTAGTGTAAATCATAGGTCATTAATATTTGAAATACTGCTGCAGAAATATCTGTCACTTACGCAGCAGAAATTTAGAATGTCAAACACAAGCGCTAAAATGAGCCATATTTAAACGGCATTTATACATATCAGTGTTGTCAAAGTGACAAATAAAAAAATGACAAAATGACAATATTTTATTAATAACAGAATCACAAAAAGCTATCAGCGAAGTGCAAAATATTAAAAGGAGTAAACAGATATAACTATAAGCAACAAAGGAAATAATCCGATTATTAAAAAATGATCCTAGTATAATATATAATATTTATATTTAGAATACAAATATATAAAAAAAGAAGAAAAGAATAAATAGATGACACTTAGTCAGCCATATTTAGACGGTACTTATGGATGTTTTATATTGTCCACCCATAATTGAAGGTATTAAATATAGTAATTAACAAAGTCACAAAGGGCAATTGATGAAAGGCAAAATTTTAGAAAAATAGTTATTTAAGGGCAAACAAACAGTGAATTTTTGATTAACCAACAAGAATTAACGGGTTACTAAAATAGTATGTGATATTATCTCCGTAGCTAAGCAACTAAGAGGATCGTCAACAATATTATTAATAAAGAATCCCTAGGGCCAGTGTTAAAATTCAAAGGGGACACATTCAAGGGGTCAACGTTATATGTATTCATGTGAATCAAATGTGTATATACGAATGTATATCAAATCAATTACCTTTGTATCCTGTAATAAGATTAAATATAAATATCTATATAAATTTATTTTTTAAAAATTGAACAACATTATACGATAAAATTCCATATGAGTTGAGAGGTGAATAAGACATCAGTCCAAGGAAGATTCTGAAATATCATTAAGACCTCGTGGATTCAATGTCTGTAACTTAAAAATCCAATAGTTCTCCCTTTGTTTCAATTTATAAAATCTATTAGGGACATCACATGAAATGTGTTCAATGGGAATAATATTTAATGTGTCAAACTGTCTGTTGTGAAAAGAGGCACAATGTCGGGAGAGACTGTGTTTGAGAAAACCAGTGTTGACGTTGAATCTATGGTTATTCATTCTAGTACGTAGGCATTGCGTGGTTCTACCAACATATTGCAAGTGGCAAGGACATTCAATCAGGTATACTACATACGAACTGCCGCAGTTAAGAAAAGTTTTAATTTGAAAAAATTCCTTTGTGACTGTAGATGTAAAAGTGGTTTGTCTATGAAGGATGTTATTACAACATAAACAACGTGGGTGACCACATTTAAATGCGCCACAAATAGTGGGAAACAATTTAAAACTTGGTAGTTTAGATTTGCGTACTCTGCTAGGCGCAAGGATATTTCTCAAAGTCTGTGCCCGTCTAAAAATAATTTTTGGCATATCTGATAAATCGTTAACCAGATGAGGATAATTTTTTAAAATATTCCAATGTTTGGATAAAATAGTTCTAATAGTTTTGTTCTCACTGTTAAAAGTCGTAATAAAATTAGTATTTCTATAGGTAGACTCAGTTTTCTTACGGATATGGTTAATACAAAGCTCTTGAGACAGCTTAGCGGCTTTGCACCGTGCTCCCTTAATCAGATTAGTCGGGAAATTCTTCTCCCTGAATCTCTTTTCAAGGACCGTACATTCTCTATTAAAATCACTGTCCTTAGTGCAATTTTTCCTAACCCTTCGGAATTGTCCGAAGGGCACATTTTTAATCCAAGGAGGATAGTGCGCACTTTTAAAATCTAAATAACTATTAACATCAACTGACTTAAAATGTGTTTTGGTGTTAAAAACATGGTTAGTAAGGTCATAACTGATTGTCAGATCTAAAAAGTCAATTGATGTTACGGAAAAGGTGTGTGTGAAAGACAATCCGAAATTATTATCATTTAAAATCTCCATAAATTTAAAAGCCCCATTTTTATCACCTTTCCATATAAAAAAGAGATCATCTATGTAACGTTTGTACAATAAAATGTTATCTTTAAAAGGGTGATCTCCATAGATGTATTCTTCTTCGAAGGCTCCCATATATAAATTCGCATATGATGGTGCAAAGCGTGTGCCCATGGCACAACCCTTGATTTGATTAAAAAACTCATTCCCAAAGGTAAAAAGGTTATGTGCCAGAATAAATTTAATACAGTTACTTAAAAAACTAGCCTGCGCTGTTGGAATGGCCGTGCTAGTTGCTAAAACTGAATTAATTACTTCTAGGCCCTTGTTATGTGGAATATTACTATAAAGGGCATTCACGTCAGCTGTTAGGAAATGTATTGGAAATATATCTAGATCAGTGTTCAGATTTAGTAATTCTCTTATTAACTGATCAGAATCTTTTAAATAAGAGGGTAAGTTATGCACAAAGGGTTGTAAATGTAAATCTACAAAGTGGGAAAGATTACTTGTTAATGAACCGATTCCAGAAATGATAGGGCGTCCAGGGGGATTAGTAGGAGATTTGTGGATTTTCGGAAGGTGATAGATAAACGGTATGTTAGGAAAGGGAACATGTAAAAATCTTTTTTCTTTTTTTGTGAGTAACCCGTTACTATCAGCTGTGTCAATTAGAACTTTATATTCATGTATGTAAGATGTCAAAGGATTAAAAGATAATTTATGATAAAAAGTGTTATCGGTTAAAATAAGTGAAGTTTCATTCAAATATTTACTTTTATCTTGAATCACAATACCGCCCCCTTTATCTGCGGGGCGGATTACGATGTCTATGTTGTTACGTAATGATTTAACAGCCCTTCTCTCATGTCTTGTAAGATTGTCTGATAGAATACGGGGATTATCCAATATTCTAAAATCATTACCCACCAGAGTGGAAAAGGTATCAATAAAAGAACCTTGGTGGTGTAATGGATAAAAATCTGATTTTGGACGCACATCTACTGGAACAAATACAGAAGTGGTATCAATCATATTCGGATCAATGATATTAGAAGGTAATGAATGAGATTTTAAAATAGAAAAATGCCTCATTAGTGTTAGTTTTCTAACGAACCTATTGAGGTCCATGAAAAGTTCAAAAGAATCTGCTGATGTAGTAGGGCAAAAGGAGAGACCTTTATTCAATAAACTTTCTTCGTGTATACCTAGATTATAAGATGATAAATTAAATATTTTTATTGTTTTGTGCAATTCCTCTTTGTGTTGAATGATACTGATTGATTTACGTCGTTTCTTTCCGCCTCTTCGTCCTCTGTATCTAGTTTTCTTTTTGTTGAGATACGTTGGATTTTCGGAAAGAAATGAGTTATGGACTGGGCTTTGGGGCTCATAAGATAGGGGATCAACAGTTCTTGGCTGGTCACTACAGGTGTAAGAGGTGACATTAACAGCTGGGAAGGGAGCCCTAAAAAAGAGACCGTAGAGTGAGTAATATCCGAGGAAGAAGTGGGATAATCCGATTTGGGGTAAGTAGTTACACACCTTTGTTCTTCAAAATGAGAAAAAAACTTGACTATTACAAGAATTAATGAACAATGGGTCTTTTAATGATGAAGATTTAGACAGGGGCGAAACTGAGAGAGAGGAGGTGTCATGTGTAGATAGCTGTAACAGAGACATCGAATTTGCTTCAATCGAGTCACTCAAGGGTGAAGTGAGTCGATTTGTTATAGGGGTCACTTCCATTTCATCTGGTATTAATTGTAATCGGAGAAGATGAATTTCCAAATCAGACGATTTGAAAGCGTTCATAGGTATAATATGATCAAGGTGGGATGTTATTGGTAAGGTAACTGGTTCAATGGTAGAACATAAAGGGGGATTAGGACCCCTATATACAGGTTTAGGTTTAATCGGCAATGTAGTGATCAGAATGTTTTCTGTAACAGTATTAGGGAGAGAATTTACCGTTTTTCCCTTATTAGTTATATTAGGAATAGGTCTATGTTTAGAGCTATTCCTAAATGATCTACTATAGGTAGTCACATCATTCAATGGCAAGTCGGGTTCTGGATGACTCACTTTCTTGGGTTTTACGTAAATATTAGATTTGTACGGAGTGTTAATATCTTTGACCAAAGTAGGACGTACATCAGACCTCCAGTCACCCAGGGGGTTAATAATATAATCCGCTCGATCTCTTCTTAGTTTATTCGCTTTTTTTATAATTAAATCCTTTTCATACTTATTCAATCTATTATTGGTGGATAATTCTAGTTGTGGAAAATCTCTATGATCAGAGAACAGGAGTAATTGCTCTCTAACTGCAAACTATAAAAATATTTAATTTATCATCTTATAATCTAGGTATACACGAAGAAAGTTTATTGAATAAAGGTCTCTCCTTTTGCCCTACTACATCAGCAGATTCTTTTGAACTTTTCATGGACCTCAATAGGTTCGTTAGAAAACTAACACTAATGAGGCATTTTTCTATTTTAAAATCTCATTCATTACCTTCTAATATCATTGATCCGAATATGATTGATACCACTTCTGTATTTGTTCCAGTAGATGTGCGTCCAAAATCAGATTTTTATCCATTACACCACCAAGGTTCTTTTATTGATACCTTTTCCACTCTGGTGGGTAATGATTTTAGAATATTGGATAATCCCCGTATTCTATCAGACAATCTTACAAGACATGAGAGAAGGGCTGTTAAATCATTACGTAACAACATAGACATCGTAATCCGCCCCGCAGATAAAGGGGGCGGTATTGTGATTCAAGATAAAAGTAAATATTTGAATGAAACTTCACTTATTTTAACCGATAACACTTTTTATCATAAATTATCTTTTAATCCTTTGACATCTTACATACATGAATATAAAGTTCTAATTGACACAGCTGATAGTAACGGGTTACTCACAAAAAAAGAAAAAAGATTTTTACATGTTCCCTTTCCTAACATACCGTTTATCTATCACCTTCCGAAAATCCACAAATCTCCTACTAATCCCCCTGGACGCCCTATCATTTCTGGAATCGGTTCATTAACAAGTAATCTTTCCCACTTTGTAGATTTACATTTACAACCCTTTGTGCATAACTTACCCTCTTATTTAAAAGATTCTGATCAGTTAATAAGAGAATTACTAAATCTGAACACTGATCTAGATATATTTCCAATACATTTCCTAACAGCTGACGTGAATGCCCTTTATAGTAATATTCCACATAACAAGGGCCTAGAAGTAATTAATTCAGTTTTAGCAACTAGCACGGCCATTCCAACAGCGCAGGCTAGTTTTTTAAGTAACTGTATTAAATTTATTCTGGCACATAACCTTTTTACCTTTGGGAATGAGTTTTTTAATCAAATCAAGGGTTGTGCCATGGGCACACGCTTTGCACCATCATATGCAAATTTATATATGGGAGCCTTCGAAGAAGAATACATCTATGGAGATCACCCTTTTAAAGATAACATTTTATTGTACAAACGTTACATAGATGATCTCTTTTTTATATGGAAAGGTGATAAGAATGGGGCTTTTAAATTTATGGAGATTTTAAATGATAATAATTTCGGATTGTCTTTCACACACACCTTTTCCGTAACATCAATTGACTTTTTAGATCTGACAATCAGTTATGACCTTACTAACCATGTTTTTAACACCAAAACACATTTTAAGTCAGTTGATGTTAATAGTTATTTAGATTTTAAAAGTGCGCACTATCCTCCTTGGATTAAAAATGTGCCCTTCGGACAATTCCGAAGGGTTAGGAAAAATTGCACTACGGACAGTGATTTTAATAGAGAATGTACGGTCCTTGAAAAGAGACTCAGGGAGAAGAATTTCCCGACTAATCTGATTAAGGGAGCACGGTGCAAAGCCGCTAAGCTGTCTCAAGAGCTTTGTATTAACCATATCCGTAAGAAAACTGAGTCTACCTATAGAAATACTAATTTTATTACGACTTTTAACAGTGAGAACAAAACTATTAGAACTATTTTATCCAAACATTGGAATATTTTAAAAAATGATCCTCATCTGGTTAACGATTTATCAGATATGCCAAACATTATTTTTAGACGGGCACAGACTTTGAGAAATATCCTTGCGCCTAGCAGAGTACGCAAATCTAAACTACCAAGTTTTAAATTGTTTCCCACTATTTGTGGCGCATTTAAATGTGGTCACCCACGTTGTTTATGTTGTAATAACATCCTTCATAGACGAACCACTTTTACATCTACAGTCACAAAGGAATTTTTTCAAATTAAAACTTTTCTTAACTGCGGCAGTTCGTATGTAGTATACCTGATTGAATGTCCTTGCCATTTGCAATATGCTGGTAGAACCACGCAATGCCTACGTACTAGAATGAATAACCATAGATTCAACGTCAACACTGGTTTTCTCAAACACAGTCTCTCCCGACATTGTGCCTCTTTTCACAACAGACAGTTTGACACATTAAATATTATTCCCATTGAACACATTTCATGTGATGTCCCTAATAGATTTTATAAATTGAAACAAAGGGAGAACTATTGGATTTTTAAGTTACAGACATTGAATCCACGAGGTCTTAATGATATTTCAGAATCTTCCTTGGACTGATGTCTTATTCACCTCTCAACTCATATGGAATTTTATCGTATAATGTTGTTCAATTTTTAAAAAATAAATTTATATAGATATTTATATTTAATCTTATTACAGGATACAAAGGTAATTGATTTGATATACATTCATATATACACATTTGATTCACATGAATACATATAACGTTGACCCCTTGAATGTGTCCCCTTTGAATTTTAACACTGGCCCTAGGGATTCTTTATTAATAATATTGTTGACGATCCTCTTGGTTGCTTAGCTACGGAGATAATATCACATACTATTTTAGTAACCCGTTAATTCTTGTTGGTTAATCAAAAATTCACTGTTTGTTTGCCCTTAAATAACTATTTTTCTAAAATTTTGCCTTTCATCAATTGCCCTTTGTGACTTTGTTAATTACTATATTTAATACCTTCAATTATGGGTGGACAATATAAAACATCCATAAGTACCGTCTAAATATGGCTGACTAAGTGTCATCTATTTATTCTTTTCTTCTTTTTTTATATATTTGTATTCTAAATATAAATATTATATATTATACTAGGATCATTTTTTAATAATCGGATTATTTCCTTTGTTGCTTATAGTTATATCTGTTTACTCCTTTTAATATTTTGCACTTCGCTGATAGCTTTTTGTGATTCTGTTATTAATAAAATATTGTCATTTTGTCATTTTTTTATTTGTCACTTTGACAACACTGATATGTATAAATGCCGTTTAAATACGGCTCATTTTAGCGCTTGTGTTTGACATTCTAAATTTCTGCTGCGTAAGTGACAGATATTTCTGCAGCAGTATTTCAAATATTAATGACCTATGATTTACACTAATAGGTCGGTTTGCATGCTACCAATGGGGTTAGTAATGTGAACCGTCCTTATTATCAAACCATTGCGGCTTTTATATATAAAAAAGGGAAAAAAGATATCTATTTTTTCTTAGATGTTTATTTTTTCTTATATATATATATATGTTACATTTTGTTTATACTTATAGTCTCTACTTTTTCGTTTTGTCACATAGTAATGGATAACCTTTATTGTGTTTTTTTTCTGATTGCAAAATCGTATGTCAAGCTGATTTGGCTACCATTGACACTTTGCGTTTTTGTACACCGGTTTTATACATCTGATGGTTTTTTCTTTATTATTTTTTACATCATCTAACAATAATATTAGAGACACTAAAAAACATTTACTGTATCAAACTACACACGCTCATATATATATATTTATTTTTCTGTCAATTCATTATTTAATGTAATGCATTTCTTGTTTTTAATGATATTTTTACATGTATATTTGTTTATACACTATTTCATTGTTGTGTATGATGGATTCAACATTTATTTATGTATTCATTCATTTATTTATTCTATGAAATTAATACGGGTGTGATTCCCGTTTTTTTCTTTCCCCTGTGCAGGTGTTAATTTATGTGTTAATGATTTTTTCTAAGTTTGCCCTTTGATACAGCTGTTAATCATGATGTTCTAATTAACTTCTTGACCTCTCCCACCTCTGACTCTTGTTTGTCTAATATCTATAGGTATATAAGGAACCCCTCTGTATATATTTTTAATGGCCTGAGGAAGACACTAGTTCAGTGTTGAAACGCGTAGCCACCTATTGTTCAATAAATAATTATTATATATCTTCTATTTTTCATTGACTTTCCACCACAACCACGCAGCAGCGCCCTATAGGATCCTTCTTTAGGCTACGGCCTTAGTGCTCGATGGGACCTCTCTATTGTCAAAGAGGAGCCATGTTCAGTATTTAGCAACGTTTTCAGGAATGCATATGTAGTGTTTATTATCTCTGCAGCAAGGACAGACTCCGGAACTCTCCTCAAGCGTAGATTATTCCTCCTTCCTCTATTATCTTGATCCTCGACATAGGCCAGAAGGCTATTCAGGTGAGTTTGGCAGGCTTGGAAAGCTTAAGTCGTGGCTATGCCATGGTTGAGGAGTGAAATGTGAATGTCCTCCAGGTGCTTAACCCTTCCATGGAGTTGTCTCATTTCATGTTTAATATCTTTCAATTCTTTCACAACTGGTTTGAGGGCAGTTTCAATTATTTTCTGCATGGTGTGTTGTGATAGTTGAATAGATGAGGTTGCTTCACAGGTATCTTTGACACCTGAGCTTTCCCCGGAGGATTCCATCATTTCTGAAGCTGGTGCGGGATTAAAGAGGCTATGTCACAACCTTATAAGTGCCCTATCTTCTACATAATGTGATCGGCGCTGTAATGTAGATAACAACAGTGTTTTTTATTTTGGAAAACGATCAATTTTGAGCAAGTTATGCACAATTTTAGATTTATGCTAATTTGTTTCTTAATAGACAACTGGGCGTGTTTTTACTTTTTTGCCAACTGGGCGTTGTAAAGAGAAGTGTATGACGCTAAACAATCAGCGTCATACACTTCTCTCCATTAATTTTTAGCAGTACTCGCAACACAGCGTGATCTCGCGAGATCACGCTGTGCAGTCACATACTCCCACATTAACTTTTCCGAAGTGTCTTTGGAGTGAATAGACATAACCTCCAGCCGGGACGCAATGTCTATTTACACTCATGACACTCCGGTAAAGTTTCTGTGAATGACAGCACACGTGATCTCGCTTATAATGTGGTGACAGAGCCTGCTAAGCCTTTAAGTGTAGGCTTAGCAGGAATTTTTTTGGTTGAAGGGGACCTCTGTTTAACCCTTTCATGCCAAGGATCTGTATATTCACGTCCTTTTCGCACATACCCTGTGCAGCCAGGGCGTGAATATGCAGATCTCTGTTCCAGCCGGCAAAGCGCTGTGAAAAGCGCTCGGACGCCGGCTGTGTCAGTGTCCGCAGCTCCCCAGCAAGCTGTTCTCTGACAGCCGAACCGATTGGTTCGGCTGCAGAGAATATGATCACCGTCATTAACCGCTTCCTGAGCGCCCACTGTAAATTCACGTCGGCGCTTGCTGGGCTCTGTGCAGCGCCGACGTGAATTCACAGTGGGTGTTAAAAGCGTGATCCGGGCGTCTCAGAGTGGTGCTGATACCCGGATCGCGCTGTCACCCCCTGCCTTTGGTCCCAGAGACATGACCGGGACCTGATTGGTTCGCAGGGAAACTTTGTTATAGCAACAAACTGGAAAGTTTGTTGCTACAACAAACTTTCCTCGGGACCGATTGTGGGTGCTGCCGTCGGTTGCATGGCAAAACCGGAGGTCATACAACAGCCTCCGGTCTGCCATTCATGGAAGCCTATGAGGACCAGCTGGTCCTCATAGGCTTCCTGTCAGTGTGATTGTCAAAGTCACACTGACAGTTTATAACACATTACACTACCTAGGTAGTGTAATGTATTATAGCAGCCATCAGTGCTGCAGGTCTTCAAGTAAAAAAAAACAAAAAAAAAAACAATAAAAATGTTTTAGAAAAGTGTAAAAACCAGTTATAAGTTACAAAAAACCCAATTTTTTTTTCCTATAATAAGTCTATTATTATTAAACGATAATATTATTTTTCCCGCATGGTGAACACTGCAAAAAATAATTAAAAAACAATACTATCATTGCTATTTTTTTGGTCATCACCCCTCCCAAAATATAGAATAAAAAGTGATCAAAAATTAGCATGTACCCCAAAATAATACCAATAAAAACTACAACCCGTCCCGCAAAAAACAAGCCCTTACACAGCTTTTTTGACTGAAAAATAAAAAAAGTATGGCTCTCAGAATACGGTGACACAAAAAATAAATAATTTTAGAGAAAAATTAATTTATTGCGCAAACACCACAAAACATAAAAAAACTATATACATATGGTATCTCCGTAATTGTACCGACCTGCAGAATAAAGTAAAATGTCATTTATAGCGCACAGTGATTACTGTAAAAAGGACAAAAATATTGTCAAAATGTATGTTGTTTTTGTCACTCTGCTTGCCAAAAAAATCGAATAAAAGTGATAAAAAAAATCACATGTACCCTAAAATGGTACCAATGAAAACTACAGATTGTAACGTAACAAATAAGCCCTTGCACGGCTCCGGTGGAGAAAAAAGAAAAAAAGTTCTGGCGCTCAGAATATGGCGACAGAAATTGTGCAGAGTGTCCAAAAGCGGATAAGATTGGGCACCATTTATCAGTGCGACACCGGCCACACATCTATGAATTATTTATTTACCCTCTTATTATATCCTCTTATTATGCCTTGATGTACTCTGCCCAGCTTACATATACCACCACATTATAAACTGAAATACCAGCAAAACCCCAAACAGAACTATTACCAAGCAAAATCTGCGCTCCAAAAGCCAAATGGCGCTCCTTCCCTTCTGAGCTCTGCCGTGGGTCCAAATAGCAGTTTATTACCACATATGGGGTATTGCCGTAATCGTGAGAAATAGCTTTACAAGTTTCGGGGTGATTTTTATTCTTTATTCCTTGTAAAAATTACATTATATTTTTTCAGAAAAAAAGTAGATTTTCATTTTCACAGACATATTCCAATAAATATAGCAAAAGACCTGTCAGGTCAAGATGGTAACTATACTCCTAGATAAATTCCTTGAGGTGTGTAGTTTCCAAAACCACTTTTGGGGAGATTCCACTGTTTTGGCACCACAAGACCTCTTCAAACCTGACATGGTGCCTAAAATATATTCTAAAAAAAGGAGACCCCAAAATCCACTAGGTGCTCCTTTGCTTCTGAGGCCGGTGCTTCAGTCCATTATAACACTAGAGCCACATGTGGGATATTTCTAAAAACTGCAGAATCTGGGCAATACATATTGAGTTGCGTTTCAATGGTAAAATCTTCTGTGTTACAGAATTTTTTTTATTACAAATGAATTTCGGCAAAAAAATTGAAATTTGTAAATTTCACCTCTACTTTGCTTTAATTCCTGTGAAACGCCTAAAGGGTTAATAAACTTTCTGAATGCTGTTTTCAATATTTTGAGGGGTGCAGTTTTTAAAATGGGGTGATTTATTGGGTCTATCTAGTACATAAGGCCCTCAAAGCCACTTCAAAACTGAACTGGTCCTTGACAAAATAGCCTTTTGAAATATCCTTGAAAATGTGATAAATTGCTGCTAAAGTTCGAAGCCTTGTAACACCCTAGAAAAATAAAATAATGTTCAAAAATCAATGCAAGTATAAAGTAAACATATGGGGGATGTTAATTAGCAACAATTTTGTGTGGTATTACTATCTGTTTTACAAGTAGATTACATTTAAAATTAGAAAAATTATAATTTTTGCAAATTTTCTTTACATTTTGGCGTTTTTCACAAATAAGCTTTGAATTTATTGACCAAATTTTTCCACTAACATAATGTACAATATGTCACGAGAAAACAATCTCTGAATCGTTTGGATAGGCAAAAGCATACCAGAGTTATTACCACATAAAATGACACATGTCAGATTTGAAAAAATGGGGCTGGTCATTGAGGCATCGATGACCCTTGGCCCTGAAAGGGTAAAGGAATTTATCCATGTCAGATTGCACTGTTTTATTTTGTCTGGGAGTACTCCATCACTCTTGTTTGCCAACTTTCACCATGTCGTACAGTCTGCGATTCTGCTATTTATATGCGAGATACTGAGCACAATGGTGTTGCAAATGTATTGGTTAGGATCCATATGTCCCCTTACTTTTCCCTTGTAGTTGTTCAGACTGTGGCCATTACATGAAGTCCAATAATATGCAAAGAAAAATTGGGCCTCAGACCTCAAATATAATGTAGTTAGAGACAAACACATTTTATGTAGCCCCTAATTGTACAGAGATGCAAGTTAGCAGGCAGAGTGCAGCAAGGAAGCACTCAAGAAAAATTGGAGCAGTGCTCCCAGTAGGATAATCAGTCCAAATGATAATATGGAGGTGTGGGATCCGCATATATGGCGGCCGTGTGATGCAGTGAGCAAGTAGGGGTAAAACGGCGGCCACCATTATATAATGTATTTACCCTGTAAGGGATTAAGTCAGTCATCTGTGGTTTTCAGGATCCTGGGTATAGACTAGGTGTACCGCTGCCGTCCTTTCCGCCGGAAGTGCGGCCCGCGCACATCCAACAATAAATTTAGCCCAGGGTTCCGGGTCTTCTACTAGACCAAAGTTTTCAAAGCCACCGAATCGGACCAAAACTGTATTAAAATGCTCCTTGGTACGATGGGAGTGTAACTGGCTCTGTGAAGGCTTCGGGAGGGAGGATGAGCATGGATTGTAATCCGTTGTAACGGAGCTCACCCAAGTAGCGCCTTCTCCCTTCAGCATCTGGCCTTGCCCCCCTTCCCTATTGAATTTAATGGGGAAAACCTGCAACAGAAAATCAATGAATCCCCAACATATAGTGACATGCTGCGTATTAAAAAAAAAAAGGCACCGCAGGTGGATTTATGAATGTTTTTTTGGCAGTTTTTTTACGCAGCGTGTGGATGAGATTTGTTCAAACCTCATCCACTCTGCTTCTACTGTATTACGCTGCAGATTTTCCGCAATTAAATCCATTGTAAAAAATCAGCAGTATTTACGATACGTGTGAATCAGGCCCTGATGTCGCAGTGCATGAGTCTACCTTTAGGAAACGGCTGTTCAAGTTAGATCTACATGGGAGGTGTGCTAAAGCTCTTCCAAGAACACCTAGGCAAACACCAGGACTTCTGTAATGATGTGCTCTGGACAGACGAGGCAAAGAGTTTTTTTAGCCACAGTACCAGAAGACACGTTTGGTGAAAACCAAAAACAACATTTCATTAAAAGAACCTGAGCTGTAAAGTGTGATGGTGGAAATTTTATGGTTTGGGGCTGCTTTGTTGAATCAGGGCCTGGGCAGCTCACCATCATATAATCCATTATTAATTCTTCATTGTGCCAGAGGGTACTTGAGGATAATGTGATACCATCTGTGAGATGAAAGTGGACCTTGCAACATGACAATGTCCCTAAACATATCAGTATATCCACCAATGAATGACTGAAAAAAAGAAATGGAGAGTTGTTAAATGGCCAAGTCAAAGTCCGGATCTAATTCCCATACAGATGTTGTGGGGGCATGCAAGAAACCCCTTAAACGTCGCACAGCTGAAAAAATTCCATAGAGTTATAAGAAACTGTTGGAGGTTGTTTCTGCCAAAGGAGACAACAATAGGTATTAGAGAAAAAGAAAGGAAATTACATATCTGTGGATATTTTATGTTCAATAAATTATTGCAAACATATTTTTTTGTACATCGTAATCTTTATAAATATAAACTGTTAGAATGAAGATCACATATTGATATGTCCAAATACACCGACACAGACTGTGTAACGCACTGTTGTGTTCGAGCTACTATTCCAAATTGTGATTGTAGCACTCTTAGTCGCACGATCCCAATGTGTTGTTCCTGAGTTGCAAAATGACTAGAAATTATAGTCAAGACATTGACAAGGTTAGAAATAATGATTTTAATTTGAAATAATAATTTTCTCCTTCAAACTTTGCTTTCGTCAAAGAATGCTCAATTTGCAGCAATTACAGCATTGCAGACCTTTGGCATTCTAGCTGTTAATTTGCTGAGGTAATCGGGAGAAATTTCACCCCATGCTTCCAGAAGCCCCTCCCACAAGTTGGATTGGCTTAATGGGCACTTCTTGCGTACCATACGGTCAAACTGCTCCCACAACAGCTCTATGGGGTTGAGATCTGGTGACTGCGCTGGCCACTCCATTACAGATAGAATACCAGCTGCCTGCTTCTTCCCTAAATAGTTCTTGCATAATTTGGAGGTGTGCTTTGGGTCATTGTCCTGTTATAGGATGAAATTGGCTCCAATCAAGCGCTGTCCACAGGGTATGGCATGGCGTTGCAAAATGGAGTGATAGCCTTCCTTATTCAAAATCCCTTTTACCTTGTACAAATCTCCCACTTTACCAGCACCAAAGCAACCCCAGACCATCACATTACCTCCACCATGCTTGACAGATGGCGTCAGGCACTCTTCCAACATCTTTTCAGTTGTTCTGCGTCTCACAAATGTTCTTCTGTGTGATCCAAACACCTCAAACTTTGATTCGTCTGTCCATAACACTTTTTTCCAATCTTCCTCTGTCCAATGTCTGTGTTCTTTTGCCCATATTAATCTTTTCCTTTTATTAGCCAGTCTCAGATATGGCTTTTTCTTTGCCACTCTGCCCTGAAGGCCAGCATCCCGGAGTCGCCTCTTCACTGTAGACGTTGACACCTGCGTTTTGCGGGTACTATTTAATGAAGCTGCCAGTTGAGGACCTGTGAGGCGTCTATTTCTCAAACTAGAGACTCTAATGTACTTGTCTTGTTGCTCAGTTGTGCAGTGGGGCCTCCCACTTCTCTTTCTACTCTGGTTAGAGCCTGTGTGTGCTGTCCTGAGTAGTACACACCGTTGTAGGAAATCTTCAGTTTCTTGGCAATTTCTCGCATGGAATAGCCTTCATTTCTACCAACAAGAATAGACTGTCGAGTTTCACATGAAAGCTCTCTTTTTCTACCCATTTTGAGAGTTTAATCGAACCCACAAATGTAATGCTTCAGATTCTCAACTAGCTCAAAGGAAGGTCAGTTTTATAGCTCCTTTAAACAGCAAAACTGTTTACAGCGGTGCTAACATAATTGCACAAGGGTTTTCAAGTCTTTTCTAATTATCCATTAGCCTTCTAACACAGTTAGCAAACACAATGTACCATTAGAACACTGGAGTGATGGTTGCTGCAAATGGGCCTCTATACACCTATGTAGATATTGCATTAAAAACCAGACGTTTGCAGCTAGAATAGTCATTTAGCACATTAACAATGTATAGAGTGTGTTTCTGATTAATTTAATGTTATCTTCATTGAAAAAAACTGTGCTTTTCTTTCAAAAATAAGGAAATTTCTAAGTGACCCTAAACTTTTGAACGGTAGTGTATATTGTTGTCACACCATGTCCAATGTACATGTTACTTCTTGGAATGTAAAGGGAACGAACTCACCCATGAAACGGTCTAGAATCTTTCACACTCTTAGATCTCAACATAAGGAGGTAGCGATTCTACAAGAAACACACTTCGCCAATGGTAAACTACAGATGTAGCCGTCTTTACCTTGACTTTTAACGCATTAAATACACAGTGGCAAGATACATTATTTTGAGTTTTTCAATGACTTTCAATGGCTTTTGTTGTGTGATATCACTGCTGCAGCAAGTTTTCAGAGTCAAGACAAAGATGGCTACATCCGTACTTAATTTGCCCATCACATATTTTTCTAAATGGTACCATTCTCAACACCACTCCTCCAAGAAAAGAGGAGTTACGATTGATTTAAAAAAATCTATTTCCGTCACTTTAATTTTGCAACTTTGTGACACAGAAGGCAAGTTCCTATATTTAAAGGGGACAATTGTTAATACACCTGTTACCATAGCAGGACTGTGTGCCCCTAATACCCAGCAAATTCCCTGGTTGGTTGATACCCTGACAAAGTTTCAAACCTTTCAGTCGGGTATATGTATTATTGGAGGAGACCTGAACATTAATCTAGAACCCCTGTTGGATTCCTCTACCGGAACCTCGCAACAGTCATTTAAAAATCGAAATGTTCTCCACAGAACATTATCCAAACTACACTTGAGAGATGTCTGGAGAGCCCTTTCTCCAACCACCAAAGTTTACACTTTCTATTCCGCCCTACATAAGTCATACTAGAGGCTAGATTACTTATTTGTTATGTCTCAACACTTGCCTTTAGTAGGTTTTTCTGATATTGCTCATATCACAGTCTCTGGCCATGCCCCTGTATTGATAGAAATTAACATTTTTGGAGACTCAATGTACTTCTCCTTAATAATGATAGACATAAGCAGCGTGTAGCAAATGCCCTATCCAACTTTTTTCAGGAAAATGAAAATGGTCAAACACCAATGTCTATAGTATGGGAATCCCACAAAGCCGTGGGAATGGGTGAGTTCATATCTCTAGGCTCTTATGTTAAAAAATTGCACAAAAAAGAAATTGACGATATTCTAGGTAAGATCCTACAATTAGAGGGCTATCATAAGAGATCGTTGGCCATTGATGTTCAACAGGAACTTACTGTACAAAGGGACCATCTGAAACAATTGCTGAACCTCAGGGCTGCCAAAACTTACTTACACAGCCACCACAAATTGTATGTTCACGGAAACAGGGGGTCGAAACTAATGGCTACGATGGCTAAAAAGAGACAAGAACAAACACACATTAAATATATCCGTACAGACAGAGGAAAACACACTTACAGATACAGCCGATATCGCCACACAATTTAGAAATTATTACGACCTACTCTATAACCTTAAGAACCAGGAGTCTGGGGAGGAAATTGAACATTGATACTTTTTAAAAAAAAATTATAAGTGCCTTCTCTTACGAAACCCCAACAAGACTGCCTTCGAGTCATTTAATCTTTTAGAATTGGAAACAGCACTGAAGGACACTCCCACAGGGAAGTGTCCCGGTCCTGATGGCTTATCTTCCTTCTACTACAAAACCTTTAAGGACATTCTTCACTCCAGATGTTGAATAGATTTAATTCCCTTCTCCAATCTACAAGGTTCCTGAAAAAATCTCTGGAAGCGTATGTATCTATTTCACCCAAAAAAGGTGTCACGATCCATGGGTATGTGGACCCAATAGGCCACACCGCCATAAGGCGGAGTATCAGCTGGCCAAACAACAGTCTATAAAGTCTATGCAATGTCCTAGCACAAGCTACTGTAATAGTCCAGACAGTAGCAGAGGCTTAGGTACAGATGGAACTTGAAGGTAGATGATGCCACACGTGGCAGATGATATCAGGCGTGGCAGATGACACCAGATGTGGTGTATGATAGCAGGCGTGGCAGATGGCATAACACGACTCCAACACTAGCTTAGGCTCACTCAGGAACAAATACAACACGGGATACAGGATACAGGTAGCAGGGAACGGAAACACTGGGAACAGGATACGACTAAGGGACCATTTGCTAAGACTAACATGGGAATACATCGCTATGCTGTGAGTACAGCTGAACATGAATGAAGAGAAGTAAATAAAGTTTTTTTTTAACCCCTTAATGACCGGGCCATTTTGCACGTTAATGACCAAGGATTATTCAAGTTTTTTCATGGTTGCATTCCAAGAGTCGTAGCTGTTTTTGTATTCCATCTATATAGCCGTATAAGGGCTTGTTTTTTGCGGGACGGGTTGTATTTTGTAATTGTACCATTTTTAGATGTTTATAATATATCGATTAACTTTTATTAACTGTATTTTAGGAGAGAATTGAAAATAAGCAGCTATTCCAGCATTGATTTTCATGTTACAAATTTATGCCGTTTACTATGCAGCGTAAATAACATGTTCACTTTATTCTATGGGTCGGCACGATTACGGGGATACCAAATATGTAAGGGTTTTATATGTTTTCCTACGTTTGCACAATAAAAATCCTTTTAGAAAAAAATTACTTGTTTTTGCATCGCCGCATTCCAAGAGCCGTAACGTTTTTATTTTTCCGTCGATGTGGTCGTATGTGGACTTGATTTTTGCGGGCCAATGTGTAGTTTTCATTAGTACTATTTTGGGGTACATAGGACTTATAGATTAATTTTTATTTAATTTTTTATTGGGGGAATGGGAGAAAAGAGAGAATTTTGCCGTTGTTTTTTGCGTTTTTTTTGGACGCCGTTCATCCGGCGGTTAAATTAATGTGTTCATTTTATTGTTCAAGTTGTTATGATCGCGGAGATACCATATATGTGTATGTGTGATTTGTTTTGACACTTTTACTAAATAAAACCACTTTTTGGGCAAAAAAGTAGTTTTATTTGATTTTCACTGTAATTATTTTATTTTATTTTTTCAGCAACTTTATTTAACTGATTGACATTTTTTTTTTTAGTCCCACCAGGGGACTTCACTATGCGATCTGCTGATCACATGTATAATGCTTTGGTATACTTAGTATACCAAAGCATTATTGCCTGTTAGTGTAAAACTGACAGACAAACTGTTAGGTCATGCCTCCGGCATCGCCTAACAGGCAGATGCTGAAGGCAGACCTGGGGGTCTTTGTTAAACCCCCCGCTGCCACGGAAACCCGACGGCGAGCCGCGATTTGTTTGCGGGGGCGCCGATGGGGTGACAGAGGGAGATCCCTCCCTCTGTCAAACACATTAGATGCCGCTGTCACTATTGACAGCGGCATTTAATGGGTTAAACTGCCGGAATCAGAGCACGCTTTGATTCCGGCAGTTGCAGCAGGAGCCAGGCTGTGTATAACAGCCATGCTCCTGCCGCTGATCGCGTGGGTACAGTCTCAGTACCCGCGCCATCACAGGACGGATATATCCGTCCTCCTGCGTGAACTAGCAGCTGCTGAGGACGGATATATCCGTCCTTCGGCGTTAAGAGGTTAAAAAAACAACACATTACTTATTTATAGAGATGAACGAACTTATTAAAAGTTCCGTTCGGCTAGTTCGCCGAATTTCACGAAAAAGTTCGATTCGGACCGAACTAGTTCTGACCGAACCTGTCATTTCCGTGCGCCGAGCAGGGTACTGTCCAGGGTGCTGAAAGAGTTAATGGGCTGCACTAACTCTTTCAGCCACCTTGACAGTACATGCTCGGCGCGCGGAAAATAAAATTTTAATGTAATAATTTTTTTTTTTTTTAAAACGTTCATACTTACATTCCTCCTATCCGGCCTCCAGCGATGACATTTCATCCATGTCGCCGCTCGCTGCAGCCAATCACATGCTGTAGTGGCGGTCACGCACGTCACATGACCGCCTCTGCAGCCAATCACAGGCTGCCGTGGCCTCTGCAGCCAATCACAGGCTGCCGCGGCCTCTGCAGCCAATCACAGGCTGCCGCGGCCTCTGCAGCCAATCACAGGCTGCCGCGGCCTCTGCAGCCAATCACAGGCTGCAGCGGCCTCTGCAGCCAATCACAGGCTGCAGCGGTCTCTGCAGCCAATCACACGCTCCTCTCCTGAAATATTCTGTGCTGCTGTGAACTCTGCTCTTACCATTACGTAGCTCTCAGTCTGTTACCTCTCCTCCACTCCTGTCCTCAATAACATCTTCACATGATTGGCAAGTCACCACGCTGGGCTGCAGGACATCATGGCTACGGGTAAGTATAGACTTTTTTTTACATGCTGTTTTCCACAGCGGACATTTCTGATAAACTTCACCACAATTTGGTGCAGTTTTTTGGACGGAATTCCCTGCGGGCTCCAGGGAGGATGCGCTGTGTACTTTTATGCTGCATGTCCATCCTGTGTGAACATAGCCCAATAGTGTTGAGAGCTACAGTACCTGTAAATCAAATGATGAAACCCCTGGGTTCTTAGAGAAATTTTTTAGCATCTTGCTTCTGCTCTTGGGCTGAAAATTCTGGGACAGTCTGGTCTTAGTAAGTTGAGAGTTATTCAAACACTTCTCCACCTTTCGGACAGCGATTAATGGTTGATATCTAATTGTTTAAACTTAAGTCCTCACACTGTATAGGCACATTCATTTTTTCTACACAACCCTTGCAACTCTTTATATGCCACACAATCTATCATGAAAAAAAAAATTACTTTCACCTGCAGATTTTACGACATTATGAATAATATGATAATGTGAAACAATGCTTTAAAGGGGTTTTCACATAAGGGACACTTATGACATATCCACAGGATACTCAGAAAAAGCGTGGTTGAACAGCAGCACACGTCTCCCAAATTTCAATCAATATGTTCTTTTATTGGTCAAACATCCAGTAAAAAAATGGCAAAGTTTCGACCCGTGACAAGTGGAGGGTCTTTCTCAACCCTCCACTTGTCACGGGTCGAAACGTTGCCATTTTTTTACTGGATGTTTGACCAATAAAAGAACATATTGATTGAAATTTGGGAGACGTGTGCTGCTGTTCAACCACGCTTTTTCTGAGGATTACATTACGTCAGACTGGGTTTGTCTGATCTTACAGCGTGACACCGCTCCTGATATCGGGATTTGTACTGCTTCAAATATTTTTTTTGGGGATATCCACAGGATACGTCATAAATGTCAGATGTGGGTCTCAACTCTGGGACCCGCACCTATCTCCAGAACGGAGCCCCCTAAACCCTGCACTAGCTTTTTGTGCTCACGCTGATTCCCGGCCACTTACTGATTACATGGTCGGGAGTTACGGAAACAACAAAACTATGCTGTTTCCGTAACTCCCATAGTTGTGAATGGCCGTTACGGAAGCAATGTAGCATGCGAGCTACACTGTTTCCATAACTACTATTCAGTTCTATGGGAGTTACAGAAGCAGCGTAGCTCAGCGAGTAACGCTGTTCCCGTAACTCCCGGCCATGTAATCAGTAAGTGGCCGGGAGGGAGCATGACCACAAAAAGCTAGAACGGGGTTTAGGGGGCCACGTTCTAGAGATAGGTGCAGGTCCCGGAGTTGGGAATCTAATTCAAAAATCCAACGTAATTCTTTCTGAAAGATCTTGGATCTTTGAATTAGATTCCCTACACCCCAGAGGCTTGAATCTAGAATATAAGATAATACCTGGACTCTGAGATCCCATTGCTGTTTTTAACATTTTTTTATTAACAATGTACACATGATGGGTGATTTCTTGGATACATTTTATTGCATCTATTTGTCATCTTCTTGTTTTCATGATGTTTTTTCAACATATTCTGAATATTTCTTACAGTTCTGAGAATATTCGTGATGGAGGCTTATTCACCACACACCAGCGGATATATGATGAGAATGAAGATTATAGTGGCTCCTCTCATGTTTGCATCCATCGGGAGTTTTTATGCAATGATTCAGAGGTTAGAGGGACCCTGATAGGGTGGGCACAGATGATGCTTGATCATCATTTTATAATCTTGTGTTTCTTTTGCGGTATAATTGTCCGATGTAATTCGTCGGACAGATGTTACGAGCATTCCCCAAGAAGTTTTGATCACTTCAGTGGTCTAATTTATGTAGGCGATTTAACACTAAAAATTATTTGATGATATTATCACTTAGTGATCTATATTATGAAGCAGCAATAACCTGACCCTTTTTTTCCCTCTGTCTGATTCTTCGGTGACCTATTCACACGTGACTTATCATCAGACAGTGAAGGCGTCCATAACAACCAAATTAAGTTTGCCTCAAATTGCATAGACATAAAGCTGTAGTACGATGGATTCTTGTCATGACTGAGGATATTTTCATATCTACACATATTTGATTGTTATTATTGATCAAACGCTGGTTTTTATTTTTATTTTTGTGCAGCAGAGACGACTGATTGCTGAGCATGCGCAGTAGCGCTCTGTGATCGTAGCTGCAACCTGGAGTGTGGTGAACTTCCCTCCTTCATTTTTCTATTACAACAACAATGATTGACATATTGTTGATGATGATGTATTGAAGATGTACTATATGTTGCAGTTTTACACTTTTTTGAAGATTATATAACTATTTGATGAATGTCATTAAGACTAATGTATGCTTCACCTGGGAGACCAGATTCACGATTTTCACTGGTTGGAATGGACCATGTGATCATTTGTATTCACCTATTTATAATGATGTTTTTAGACATGATGTTAGGCTTGACAAAGACCCCTCACTCACTATGGGTCGAAACGTTGCCTGTCGTTTGTGGATGTCTCGACAATAAGGCCACTTTGATGATTTGAAGACGTGTGCTGTTGTCCTACTACTTTTTTGAATTTACATCGTGCCGGAGTGGGTTTGCCTGGCTTGACAGCGTGCACCGCATCATACTCGGGATTAGTGCTGCTTCAAAAATCCCTTTTTTTCTTGATATCCTGTGGATATGTCATAAATGTCTCTGATGGGCAAGCCACTTTAACTGTTATCAGTTGTCGACAAATAAAATAGATAATGGCTGCGCATCATAATATTTCTCCATCAATAAAATATTTTTTCAGCACTTAGCAAAACTTCAACAAAGTCTTCAACCTTGACTTATTGATGATAAACAATGTAAATGAATGTTTCCTGGAGACAGAAACGTCATCATGAAGTCTATTAGTGACAGTGTCCTCGTGTAGCATAGAAGACTTATCTAGGAAGTTGATAGAATAGAATCTATGTGAGCTTTTCCCTTTAAAAAGTTTCTTCACAATGGTAAACAGACATGACCCTGACTCTCAGACAATAGAAGATTTGCTTTAGATATAGCATTTGGTTCTCAGGAGACATCTTTTTTTATCTAAGTGTTTTGCATATGTACATCTGCTTGAAAATTAACAGACGACCAACGGTTGTTAAATCTTTAAGCCTGTTAAAATATTCAGATCTGGATACTGTCTCTTAAGAGAGCGTAAGAGAATTGTCAATGAAATGAACCAATATTGTTGGCATAGGACAATGCAGCTGTGAAAATAGACTCTAGCTAAGGAGAGCCAAAACGATACTTTGCCTGTTTTCCTTTGTATTGGACAGTAAGCAGGTTCTCTCCTGTAGAATAGTTTTGCGATGACTTGATTTAATGACTTTAATGATATTAAAGAGTAAAACATTGTAGAAAACTAAAGGCCGCATTACACTGGCCAATGATTGTGCAAACGAGTGTTCATATGAACGCTCGTTCCATATCTTTGCCCTGTGTAAACAGGGCAACAATTAGCCAATGAACAAACAAACGCTCGTTCATTGGCTGATCTGCTTGTTTCTGCAGCATTAAAAATCATCGTTGTCGGCAGCACATCTCCCTGTGTAAACAACATGATGGAATCGTATGGGGACGAACGATCAGAGCAACGACTACTCGTCCGCATACATTACTGATCAAAGCCCCTTGTGAAATAAGCGAACGAGCATCGATCAACAAGCTGTCTCGTTGATCTGCACTCGTTTTCACAACCCATATCCAATGTTCCCTCTAAAGGCGGTTTTACACAGGGCGATTATCGGGCAGACGAGCGTTAATATAATGCTCGTTGCCGATAATTGCCCTGTGTAAACAGGGAAACAATCAGCAGATGACCGGGCAAATGCTCGATCATCTGCTAGTCGTATTGTTTTAAAAAAGTAAAATACTATCGTTGTCGGCAGCACATCTCTCTGTGTAAACAGGGATACGCGCTGCCGACATGATAATAATGGATGGGGACGAGCGATCGGAGTAAAAACCACTCATTCCCATCCATAGCTCCGTGTGACAGGAGCAATCGAGCGCCGATCATCGATGTCTCGTTGATTGACGCTTGCTGCACCGGCCGCTTATCGGCCGGTGTAAAAGGGCCTTAAAGAGGCTCTGTCACCACATTATAATTACCCTATCTCCTACATAATATGATTGGCGCTGTAATGTAGATAACAACAGTGTTTTTTTATTTTGAAAACCTATTATTTTTGACCAAGTTATGAGCAATATTAGTATTATGCTAATTACTTTCTTAATGCCCAACTGGGCGTTTTTTAACTTTTGACCAAATGGGCGTTGTGAAGAGAAGTGTCTGACGCTGACCAATCCGCATCATACACTTTTCTCCATTCATGTCCATTTGTACTCAGAACAGCGTGATGTTGCTGTGCTATCACATACACCCACATTAACTTTACTGAAGTGTCTTAAGAGTGAATAGACATCACCTCCAGCCAGGACACGATGTCTATTCACACTCTCAAAACTTTGGTAAAGTTTGTATGGGACTTAATAGCTGCACAGCGTGATATCGCGAGATCACGTTATGAATGACAGCACAGCGAGATCACGCTGTGCAGCGATTAAGTCCCACACAAACTTTACCGAAGTGTCGGGAGTGTGAAAACACGTTGCGTCCTGGCTGGAGGTGATGTCTATTCACTCTGAATATCTAGTAATTCCCTTCAGCCTGTGTAATACTCCCGCGGTCTTCCAAGGGTTCGTTAAATACATCTTCCATGACCTCCTCTATTGTTGTATTGTAGTCCATCTTGATGACATCTTGATGTTTTCTACAGATCCTATCACTCATCAGAGACATGTCCGTCAAGTTTTGCTGGGTTAAGGGAGAATCGCCTGTACGCCAAGTTGGAGAAGTGCTTGTTTGAGAGGGATGTGCTACCCTTCCTGGGCTACATCGTCTCGGAACAAGGCTTCCAGATGGATCCTGAAAAGGTAAAGGCCGTCCTGGAGTGGCCACGCCCTCAAGGCTTGAGGTCCATACAGCGCTTCCTGGGATTCGCTAATTTCTACAGACAGTTCATTCCAAACTTCTCCTCACTGACATTTCCTATCTCTACCCTCACCAAGAAAGGCATGAACGCCAAGGTGTGGACTCCTGAAGTGGAATCTGCATTTATTAGCCTGAAGAGTGCCTTCAGCCTCTATCCTCCATCATCCAGATGTATCTCGACCGTTCTCGTTGGAGGCAGACGCCTCCTCTGTCGGTGCTGGTGCACTCTTGTTCCAGAGAGGTTCCAAGGGCAAGACAATGGTATGTGGCTATTACTCTAAACTCTTCTCTTCCGCAGATCACAACTACTTGATTGGGGATCGGGAGTTACTGGCCATCAAATTGGCTCTGGAGGAGTGGAGATATCTACTAGAGGGCGCAGTACATCCCATCCTGATATTCACGGACCACAAGAACCTCACCTATCTCCAAACGGTCCAATGACTGAATCCCCATCAGGCCAGGTGGTCACTGTTCTTTGCCCGGTTCCAGTTTGAGCTCCACTACCGTTCGGCCAACAAGATTGTGAGGGCCGATGCCTTGTCCAGGTCATTTGAGACAGAGGACACTATCGAGTCTCCACAGAATATCATCGATCCATCCAGCATCATCCCTGTCAACCCTCTGCAAGTTAGAGACATTCCCCAGGGGAGGATTTTTGTGCGTCTGGCAGACAGAAGAAGAATCCTCCGCTGGGGCACAGTTACAAACTGGCAGGTCACGTGGGTGCCCATAAGACCCGAGACCTGATTGCCCATCAGTTCTGGTGGCCCACGCTGCCCAAAGACATCACAGACTTTGTCTCCTCCTGCACGGTGTTCACAGCAAGTAAAGTTGCCCACTCCAAACCAGCTGGCCTGCACCAGCCACTGCCTGTGCCCGATGCTCCCTGGCAACATATTGCTATGGACTTTGTTACGGACTTGCCTCCCTCTTCGGGATGCAGTGCGGTCTGGGTGGTGGTGGACCGATTTTCAAAGATGGCTCACTTCGTTCCGCTGACCGGTCTCCCTTCTGCTTCTTGACTGGCCTCTTCATCCAACACATCTTCTGCTTGCACAGCTTGCCTTGGCATATTGTGTCTGATCGAGGAGTTCAGTTCACCTCGAAGTTCTGGAGAACCCTCTGTATACTCCTTAATGTAAGAGTTGGACTTTTCCTCAGCCTACCATCCTCAGTCCAATGGTCAAGTCGAGAGGATCAACCAAATCATGGAGAACTACCTAGGACACTTCATCTCCAAGCAGCATGATGACTGGGTGCAGCTTCTTCCTTGGGCCGAGTTCTCGTATATATATTATACTAGCGAGGCCACAAGAAATAGACCGTTCTTCATAGTTTAGAGCCAACACCCACGACTCCCTCTCCCAGTGTCTGTTATGTCCGAAGTGCCCGCAGCTGATTCTGCTTTTATGGACTTCCTGCGGATCTGACAGCAGACCCGATCCTCCATTCTGCTGGCGGACTGCATGAAACTTAAGGCAGACTCAAGGAGAAGAGAACCTCCACAGTTTTCTCCAGGTACCAAGTTCTGGCTGTTCTCCAGAAATATCCGGCTGAGCGTGCCATCTTACAAGTTTGCTCCCAGGTTCCTCGGACCGTTCTAGATCTTGCAACAGATTAACCCGGTCTCCTACAAGCTTCGGCTGCCTCCTACCCTCCGGATCCCCAACTCCTTTCATGTTTCTCTCCTGAAACCTGTGGTTCTGAACCGGTACTCTAAGACTTAGCCCTGCAGTTGCCCACAGCGGTTCTGCCAAGATATTTGAGGTTAAGGAGATCCTGGACACCAAAAAAGTAAGAGGAAGAATCTTTTATTTAGTAGATTGGAAGGGGTTTGGTCCAGAAGAGAGGTCCTAGGAGCCAGAAGAGAATCTCAATGCTCCTAACCTCATTAAGAAGTTTCTCTCTCGTTCTGGTCCCAAGAGGAGGGTTCTGTTACGTCCGTGGTGGCCGACCACGAACTCCTTCCATCCGGTCGACGCCCTTCTCTCCAGAGATGTTCTCACATGCGGTTATTCTGTTCCACAGTGACCACCAGGGTGTGCTCGCGAACTCAGTCCAACCTTAAGGAGCCAAAGCGTACACAGGTGTAAGATTCAGCTGATTATTCCCAGAGCATCCTGGACTATAAGAAGGGCCCAGCCCCTTCCTGCCTTGCCTGAGCTTTGTTGTCGTTACCCTAGTCTGTCTATGCAAATGGTCTCCTAAGGGTTTTCCAGTTCCCAGTGTTTCCCGTTCCTGCTACCTGTAACCTGTATCCAGTGCTATCCAGGTCAAGTGGCGTATTGATTTGGAGTCTTGCTGCGCTGAGTACCATACCTGTCCTGCTTCACCACGCCTGGTACCTGCCTGCTGCCTAAGTCCCAGCCGAGCCTGTCTTGCTACTGTCTGAGCTACCACAGGTACACTTATACAAACTATAGACTGTGACCTGTGTCCTGTTGGCCAGCTGCCATACCGTCAAGGTGGTACGGCCCAGTGGGTCCACGTACCCAATGTGACATAGTGCCACACAGCCCTACCTGTAGATAGCGCCACACAGCCCCCCTGTAGATAGTGCCACACAGCCCCCTGTAGATAGCACCACACACAGCCCCCTGTAGATAGCGCCACGCAGCCCTCTGTAGATAGCGCCACACAGCCCCCATGTAGATAATACAATACAGTCCCCTTGTATATGCTGCCACACAACAATCCCCCTCCCCTTGTATATACTGTCAAACAGCAATCCCCCCTCCCCTTGTATATACTGTCACACAGCCCCCTTCCTCTTGTATATACTGCCACACAGCAATCCCCCTCCCCTTGTATATACCGCCACACAGCAATCCCCCCCTTCCCTTTTATATACTGTCACACAGGAATCCCCCCTCCCATTGTATATACTGCTATACAGCAATCCCCCTCCCCTTATATATACTGCCACACAGCAATCCCCCCTCCCCTTGTATATACTGCCACACATACATCCCCCCTCCTCTAGTATATACTGCCACACAGCAATCCCCCCTCCCCTTATATATACTGCCAAACAGCAAGCCCCCCTCTCCTTGTATATACTGCCACACACAGGGGCGTAGCTAAAGGCTCATGTTCCCGGGTGCAAGAATTCAGCTTGGGCCCACCTATCCCTCCCCAACACCCCCATCACCAGACCCCTGCGCATGCCTTTGCCCAGACGCCTTGCCCAACAGCCCCCATAGTGTAATGCCACCACACAGTATATTGCTCCCATAACTACTCCATACAGTATAATGCTCCCCATATCAGCCTCCATACAGTGTAATGCCCCCCATATCAGCTCCCCATACAGTATAATGCCCCCATATCAGCTCCCCATACAGTATAATGCCCCCATATCAGCTCCCCATACAGTATAATGCCCCCCATATCAGCCCCGCATAGAGTATAATGCCCCCCATATGAGCTCCCCATACAGTATAATCTCCTCAATATCAGCTCCCATACAGTATAATGCCCCCATATGAGCTCCCCATACAGTATAATGCCCTCAATATAAGCTCCCATACAGTATAATGCTCCCCCATATCAGCCCCCATACAATATAATTCCCCAATATCAGCCCCCCATACAGTATAATACCCGTCATATCAGCCCCCCATACAGTATAATACCCCCTGCCATATCTGCCCCCCATACAGTATAATACCCCCTGCCATATCAGCCCCCCATACAGTATAATACCCCCGCCATATCAGCCCTTCATACAGTATAAAGTCCCCATATGTGCATAATAGAAAAATAACATAATTACTTACCTATCCCCGTTTCCACTCCGGGTGGAGGATCCTTCTTGTCCTCCGGTCTGTGCTAAGTGACTCGGCGCAGACAGGCACGATGACGTCACTACATCGCGCCTGCCTGTGTCGAGCCACTTAGAGCGTAGTGAATGCTGGAACAAGGAGCTGTCAGCATCTTGCTTCAGCATTGAATGGAACCAGGATCTCGGTGAGTGACTTGCAACCCCCCGGAGGTCTTCACACGACCCCCCAGGGGAATGTGACCCACAGTTTGTAATGTATTGTGTTTTATTGTGCAGATTGCCGTGGAGAGAGGAGGGGGGGGGGCTGTAATTTAACCCCCCCTCTCCTCTCTCCATCGCAAACACAGACAGCACAATACAGCACAATACATTACAGACAACACAATACATTACAATACATTACAAGACAATACAATGCTTTACAATACAGACTCTGAAGCTCACCTGGAGTCCTCGGCACCGGCTCTTCCATGCTGACTGGAACGCTCCTCACGTGACGTCACGGTCACATGGTACACTAACTATATGGTGCTACACAGCAATGCCCCCTTCCCTTGTATATGGTGCCACACAGCAAAGATTTTGGAGGGTGTGAGTAGGAATTTGTGCCCATTTAGCCTAAAGAGTATTTGTGAGGTCAGGCACTGATGTTGGGTGAGAAGGTTTGGTTTGCAATGGGTTTTCCACTCATTCTAAATGGGTTTGATGAGGTTGAGGTCAGTGCCACACCTGAAGGCAATAATTAGGAGAGTTGTCTACATACTTTTGCCCATAAAAATCTATCTATCTATCTATCTATCTATCTATCTATCTATCTATCTATCTATCTATCTATCTATCTATCTATCTATCATCAGCTATCTCTTCCACCAAGTGAGATACTTCTGAAAAGAATAAAAGGATGTATTGCTTCAATAAAAGTAAAGCTTTTAGCATTGCATTTTTAAATGTACAGTAACTGGGCTTTTATAGGTTTGTGCTATTGTATATTTGTGGTTAGTAGATATTAAACAATGAGTTAGAAAATTTTAGAACACAGATGAAAACATGATATTTAATTCAGCTGCTAAAATAACTTATTTTTCTGTTTGCGTGTGCTCCAGTCTCTTTCTGGTCACGATGACAGTAAAAGTCACAAAAGAGAAGGTCATGCAATGTAGTAGGCACTTGCTGTAAGCACTAAAGCTTGTGGGTTTTATTATTTACTTATCAGATAGGCCATTATGTCAACTTAAATACCATCAGATTAAACATGGGACATGGCTTTGGGGGATATAGCATATATATGTTGACCAATGATCAAACAATGCCTGCCGTACCTTCAAAATAAATTTCATCAAATGCTCATGAATCGTCACCTTTCAGATGTATGTCCCAGAGAGAACAGTGTTGTCGGAGACACTGACCTGATGGTTCAGACAAAATGTCAAAACAAGTAAATACATTTACTACAGTCCAAATTTTAGATCATTGTCTGCATTTACAAGCTAATATTCTAACAATGTTCAACTATAATGCTATCATGGAATTTTATACATTTTAATAACTGTAATTTAACCATAATTTAAACATAATCATATATTATTTAGTATATTTATAATTAGAATAATCTTTTGTTAAGAAATTGCCCACTTTAAACAATCCGTTCTTGTTTGAAGGGTTCCCCAACTATAAGCTGATCACATGATGTGCTGGTGCTGGTACCCCCAGGGAATCGAGCAACAAGTTTTTAATTGCCCAGCAGCGCCACCACAGGTGAAATCAAGCATTGCACAGTACCCATTGAAATCTTTGTAGCCTCTTTTCACATTGGGTAAATGATACAACTCCTTAATGGATGATTGATCTCTACTAACTCAGGATTCCCTAATAGGGTATTTCTTTTATAGGTGTGATTTGAAGCTCCTGGGCACAACACAAAATCTGTACTAGGGTCCCTCACCTACCATGTGCCATTTATAATACTGTTGTTTTCTTTTGTGGCAGAGGGGCCTAGCCTTTGGGCCGCCAAAGGTAACAGGGCTTTCAGAATGCCCTATATCTACGTCCCTGAGTTCTCTGCTATATATGATTTGGTTTGTATGTGTCCTGTACACAATGTCTGAACGCATAGTATACTCATAGACGCCCATTCTCTCAGAGGTGAACAATTGGGATCATAGGACTAAGGACAGGTAAAATGGTAGCTTTGGCAAACAAATGCAATCTCTATTTTGACAAGCTGTATAAAGCAGTTTTTCATCTCGCTACTTATATTTAAGATACATTCTCTAAGAATTTCATAGGTCTATGAAAGCATTCAAATTTAGAAGTCCCAAACAATCTTTAATAATCATATAAATTAATAGATACACAAAGCACTATCCTCAAAATGTAGAATAAATTGCTGGAGAGAAACCCAAAACCACCACTAACAATTAAAAAACATAGGTATCCGAAAAATGATTTCCACTAACCAATAAAAATGACAATGTTTTACCTCAAAAAAATACTTTGGTGATGTGAATATTTTCCAAAGATATGGTATGGCCACGCCTGTGTAGTGCCCACATTGATATTAGTGTGGCAGTCTGGTCCCGAAACCAAAGCAAACTGATTTTATAGTTGTCACACACACACTATATATACAGTGTATATATGGTATCCAGTATAAAGATTGTTTCAGAGATCTTTACTATATAATACTGTTTAGAAGTTCTATACTATTGTTTCCTATATGCTTATAGGTTTGATGTGTAAGTACATAAAGGTATGGAAGCGTAGGGGTAACTATGAGAGCATTGGCCTGCCGTCACTACAACATCAGTGTAAAGGATCTGCCAGACACAGCTTCTGTGTCGACGCCCGTGGGTAATCAGTCTGCACCTGCTCCTATGTCTGTGAGACTGACTCCATCTTCCACCACTCAGGATGGCAGGCTTAGGAGTGGGAGAGCCTATCACAGCCTTGCCAGACGGAGCTAGCTCTCGCCCACTGTCTATTTATACCTGACTTTCCTGTTCCTCCTTTGCCTGTGATTCTGCTCTGCTTGTTTCCTGGCTCTGCTGCTGCTTGAACTACTGATCCTCTGCTTGTTATTGACCTTGGCTTACTGACCACTCTCCTGCTCAGCGTTTTGTACCTCGTGCACTCCTGGTTTGACTCGGCTCGTTCACTACTCTCGTTGCTCACGGTGTCTCCGTGGACAGCTGCCCCATTTCCCCAGCTTCTGTGTACCCTTGTCTGTTTGTCTGTCGTGCACTTACTGAGCGTAGGGACCGTCACCCAATTGTACCCAGTCGCCTAGGACGGGTCGTTGCAAGTAGGGAGGGACTGAGTGGCGGGTAGATTAGGGCTCACCTGTCTGTCTCCCTACCCCGTCATTACAATCAGGTAGATTTTTCTTTTTTTGATACATTCAGGATATACAGTACGTATGACAAGCGAGCCACACCATTAAATAAAATTGTGAAAAGTTTATTTCAGTGGTGTAATAGCAAGTTCCATAAAATGTTTACCTAAAACATGAAAAATACATCAAGAATTGATTAGAGATCATTTCCACCTAGTTTAATAAATTAAAAGCATAACCAATAAATATAAGCACAAGTTGTTCTCTTCCCTTAAAATGGCACTGTCACTTTCCTGACATGTCGGTTTCACTAAATACTTGCATTATCCTTCTGGGCTTTTCATAGAACTATGCCGCTCCTCTGTTATTCCTCCTGGAAATGTATGAATAAACTTGATAAAGGCTTACACAAGCCAAAATGTTGCATACTGGTTTAAACCACTGGCTTCATCTTCACCCCTTGAGTGCTGCCTTCCTTCTTTTTTGTTCTATACGTTTGTAGGGAAAATGGGGATCATGCTACTGGTTTGGCGTGCACCATAAGGATCCAAAATAATCAAATAGGAGTGCTGTTCCCATCTCCATTTTTCTGTATGAATAAACTGACAATTACAGTTCTCCCTACACACTCTGAAAACCAGACATGTCAGAAGAGTGACAGTTTCTCTAAGTGTTTAAAAATAAAAGGTACAATGCTAGAACAAATGTTTACTGATTCTATTGAGAAAATATATCTTCACCTCGTGGCCATAGGATGTTGGAATCTGTATATTTAATAAAACTGACTTGAAACAGTGAGTTGGACATTGTACAATTAGTAAATGTATGTGATAAAAATAAAATGTGAGGTGCTCTTGTAGAAAACATTAAAAAAGATCATGTAAAGAAATGAATGGAACAATGGTTTACTTAAAGGCGTTTTTCCACAATTAAAATTTATCACCTATCCACGAGACAGGTGATAAATGTATGATCCCTGGGGGCCCTACCACTGGGTGTCCCACCAATCTCAAGCATTGAGCAGCTGTCACGCATGAGTGCTGCCATTCAATTCAAATTCTACGGGAATGACAGAAACAGTCGACAACATCTAGCCAAGTCAAGAACACTCTCGAGTAGGTGGGCATATCATTGTCAGAGCCTAAAATCACGAGATGCCTTCGTGAATGTAAATAAATAGGGTTTATCTCAAGATGCAAACCACTGGTAACACTCAAAAACAGAAAGGCCAGATTACAGTTTGCTAGAAAACATCTAGAAAAAGCTGCACAGTTCTGGAACAAGATTCTTGGGACTGATGAAGCCAAAATGAACTTACTAGAATGATGGGAACAAAACAGAATGGTGAAGGATATTAAGTGCTCATTAGAAGAAGCATACTACATTATCTGTTACACATGGTGGACCATGAAACCAACCCAAGAGCTTCTTAGGGCAAAGAAATGCAATATTCTTCAATGGCCGAGTCAGTCATTTGACCTCAACCCCATTGAGCATGCTTTTCACTTACTGAAGACAAAACTGAAGGTAGAAAAAACACAAGCAAGCAGCAACTGAAGAAGCTGCAGTAAAGGCCTGACAAGGCATCTCAAGAAAGGAAGCTTACTATTTAGAGATCTCCATGGGTACCAGACTTCAAGCAGTCATTCACTACAAAGGATAATCCTTATATTTATAGTTATGTTAGTTTGACCAATTACAAATCTATTGTGATGGTGTACAGAGGCCAAATGAGGGAAATTGTGTCACTGTCCAAATAGTTCTGGATTTGACTGTGTTTAACACAAAATGTCGATTTAGCCAGTAGATACCTTTCTGAAAATAACCTTGACAAGTTCTGGAAGGACCTAAGCATTATTTAAAGGGTAACTAAACTTTCATAAAACTTCTAACATGTCATAGTGACATGTCAGAAGTTTTGATCTGTGGGGGTCCGAGCACTGAGACCCCGGCTGAACGCTAAAACGAAGCTGCAGAAGCGCTCAGGTGAGCGCTGAGCCATTTAGTTTCTGATCGGCTTTTCTCAGAAAGCCGATGTAAAATGTGTATAGACCCGTAGACTTTCCATTGAGACAGACGACTTTCTATTCCACAGACGATCAGAAATCAAGCAGCTCAGTGCTCACCTGAGCAATTGTACCACTTCGTTTTAACGATCGGCGGGGGTCTCAGTGCTCGGACCACCACCGATCAAAACTTCTGATATGTCACTATGACACATCAGAAGTTTTCTGAAAGTTTAGTTACTCTAATGATTTTTGCATGTGTCTTAAATTTCAAATTTAGTTATTTTTTCAGAGATTTCAGTTTGCTATGAGCTTAATTCTCTATAAAATGATAACTAAAGAATTTTTGGAATAAAGATTTATGTCTCTTACTTAATACAAAATAAGACTCTCTACAATTAGGTTATGTAGTATGTATTTTCATACTTAAAAATATGATGATCAGCATACGATCAACCCAACTTTTATTACATTTTTAGACTTCAATAACATAGTATAATTATAATAGAAAGTTCTTCCAGGAATATGTTTTACTTAATGTGTTCATACCATTGTTTGACTTATAAAACAGTCTTCTAAGCCAAAGAAAAGTTTATGTTGGATGTTTGCATTTTCTAAAATTGAAGCATTAAATGTAACGTCTATAGGAATGTCATTTTCTTATCAGCTGGAAATACATATTCAATCCCAAGAGTTCCTGGTCATTGTTTGAAATATTCCAGTGTAAAATCCATTTTTTTATTCTGTATTATGACATAGTTAATATCTGTTTCTGGCAATATTAGAAAGAATCTTTAAAATCTATTTCAGCACAAGAAGGTCATGGATACAACACTATAATTTTATATAACTGTAATGAGGTGGTTTAGTCTGAGATCAACAAATGTTTTTTCAGGGGAGGACAACCAAAAACCACTGTATAGGGCAGTGTTCTCTAACTTGTGGTTGGCCAGCATCCTGACATGGTATATATATAGAAAAATATAGGGAAACTATATAAGAATGTAGTCAAATTACGTTTGCAGTGTATGTAGGATGAATATGTCAAGAGGATTTCCTACTTATGTCTCCAATGGAAGAATACGACGTATGTCACTGTATAGATGTGCAGTGTCATAAGTTGCCCATAGGCTCCATATTTAAAAAAAACACATGTTTTTTCTTTACTGGATGCCTCTGTATGGAATAGCCTACTCTATTCATCCATACAGTTGAAAATAAGTTTTACCAATGTATACCGGCCTTACAGATGCCTAAGGGACACAAAAGGTGAAGGGGACCCTATGGAAACATTTGGCGCAATCTCTTCAAACGTAGTATGAATACACTACATCACTTGGCCTGATGAAGATGTTAGTTCAATGTCAAAATGCGTAGCCTTTATGTATTATTAAAGCTCATGTTGTATGGATACAACCCTTCTAATTGCTTCTATTCATCAATATCATATCAGCAACTCCTCTCTATAGGTCCACAAACAACATTTTGTTTTTTCTAACCATACTCTTTCTTCCACTGTGGTAACCGATTCGGGGTACCGGATTGGACCTGGCTGCAGCTGACTCCTTGGATTAATTATTTTTCTTCTGCTCACACCAGAGTTGTGCCTGTGGATTTGCACAACCCCTAAAGGTGAACATCTGACCTGCTCTTCTGTCTTTGTATAATGGTCCTCACAGATGTCGTAACGGGTATGGAAGCAATAGGTCAAGGCAGGCAGCAGGCGTCGTAACAGGTATGGAAGCAATAGGTCAAGGCAGGCGACAGGCATGGATAGTCAAGTTCAGGCAGAGGTCAGCAATGGGAAATCCAGACAAGGCAGAAGGGAAGGAAATAGAGAACCAGGGCACAGGGAAACTCACGGGGAACTTGGTTGAACAAGCATGGATGTAGGGAAGGAGGAACCTTAAATAGGAAGTCTTTGGAATTAAGGCACGCGCTGGCCCTTTAAGACAGAACGAGCCAGCGCGCGCGCCCTCTAGTGACTGCGGCCGCACATCGAGGATGATGGCCGCGGAGGGTGGTAAGGGATGCACTTACCTGATGCCGTCCAGGACCAGCAGAGCGTCCGGATCGGGTAAGTGGAGCTCGGCATGAGCATGTGGTAATGGAGGACGCAGGAACTGGAGCAGAGGCCAGGGGGAAGGCGGGGAACGGTTCGGCAGACATTACACTTTGCACCTTTGTACCAGTGTTTATCTGCACTGTGTGGTGCCATGCACTTCTGCTTTTTTCTCCTTCAGTTGGGAATAGAGATAACAGCATCCTCTGTTCCCAGGGGGAAAAAAAAAAATGTAATGTTTATCAACTGTTGTTTACCAAACCTAAAGTCACTTACCTCATCTCAGCCTTGAAGCATGAATTAGTGATGCATGTTAATATATGAAACTTTGTTAAATATCTTATTGAGGAAGAGTAAAATTTTTCTCACTTGCAGCTTTAGTTACCCTTTTTCTGCATGCAGTCCCTCCATAAATGTTCCATTTTTTTGTCTGCATAGCTGCATGAGGACTTGTTTTTTGCGGGATTAGTTGTACTTTTTAATAGCACCATTTTTGGGTACATATAATTGTTTTATTAACTTTTATTAACTTTTTTTGGGGGGATTATAAAAAAAACCTGAAATTCCACCATTGTTCTATGCGTTTTTAAATTGACGCCGTTCACTGTGCGGCGTAAATAACATGTTGCCTTTATTCTATGGGTCGGTACGATTACGGCGATACCACATATGTAGAGGTTTTTTTATGTTTGACGACTTTTGCACAATAAAAACACTTTTGAACTAAAATTATTTGTTTTTGCATCGTCGCATTCCTAGAGCCGTAACTTTTTTATTTTTCCATCAATGTAGTGATTTTTTGGGGTTGTTTTTGCGGGACGAGACGTAGTTTTGATTGGTACTGTTTTGGGGTGCTTGGAACTTATTGATTCATTTTTATTGTGACTTTTTGGGGGGCAATGGAAAAAAATGGAAATTTTGCCATTGTTTTTTGCATTTTTTAATTGAGTCATTACGGTCGCGGCGATACCATATATGTGTACTTTTATTTCTTTTTTACACTTTTACTAAATAAAACCACTTTTTATGGGAAAAAATGCTTTTTTTTTTTTTTTTTTACTGTCATTTTTATTATTAATATTTATTTCACATTTATTACTTATTTTATTAGTCCCACTAGGGGACTTTACTGTGCGATCTTCAGATCGCTGCTAGAATGCTTTGGTATACTTCGTATACCAGAGCATTATTGCCTGTCAGTGTAAATCTGACAGGCAATCTATTAGGACGTGCCTCCGGCGCGTCCTAATAGGCATGGCCGGCCTTAGCTATGTTCGACTAGTACGGTCGCACAGGGCGCCAGCCGCCACACGGCAAGATGGGCGCCAGCGGGTGTGTGTATCGACGTGCCGTTGCAACTACCAGCGGTGATACACACACTAACTGCAGTCGCACCCGGGCTTAAGGCGGTGGCGCCGCTAGCAGCTGCTGTGGCTGCTATAGCGGTAGCGACGGCACTATAGCAGAGCAGGGAGATATCTCCCTGCTCTGCTGTCTACTAGCGCCACTGTAGCTCCCTGAAGGAGCGGAATCCCCGTGTGGCCGGGGATTCCGGTCCTGGAGCGCTGCTTGATGCCTCTGTCCATATATGGACAGTGACATCAGGGAAAACTCCTGAAGCGGAATCCCCGGTCACAGCATTGCAGACTCTATGATCGGGGATTTCACTCCAGGAGAAGCCAATGACGTCATGGACACAGACGTCAGGAGCTTCTCCTGGAGTGGAATCGACGGTCATAGCATCTGCAACGCTGTGACCGGGGATTCCGCTTCAGGAGTTTTCCCTGATGTCACTGTCCATATATGGACAGAGGCATCAAGCAGCGCTCCAGGACCGGAATCCCCGGCCACACGGAGTTTCTGCTCCTTCAGGGAGCCACAGTGGCGCTATCTATACTGGAAGGGGGGGTTGCTATCTACAGGGGGGCACTATAGCAGAGCAGGGAGGTATCTCCCTGCTCTGCTGTCTACTAGCGCCACAGTAGCTCCCTGAAGGAGCGGAATCCCTGTGTGGCCGGGGATTCCGCTCCTGGAGCGCTGCTTGATGTCTCTGTCCATATATGGACAGTGACCTCAGGGGAAACTCCTGAAGCGGAATCCCCGGTCACAGCATTGCAGACTCTATGACCGGGGATTCCACTCCAGGAGAAGCTAATGACGTCATGGACATAGACGACAGGAGCTTCTCCTGGAGTTGAATCGACGGTCATAGCGTCTGCAACGCTGTGGATGGGGATTCCACCCCAGGAGTTTTCCCTGATGTCACTGTCCATATATGGACAGAGGCATCAAGCAGCGCTCCGGGACCGGAATCCCCGGCCACACAGGGATTCCGCTCCTTCAGGGAGCTACGGTGGCGCTATCTTTACTGGAAGGAGGGGGGGTTGCTATCTACAGGGGGGCTGTGGGCTGTGTGGCACTACCTACAAAGGACAACTGTGCAGGAGCCCACAAAATACCCAGCTTTCCCGGGTATAAAAAAAAAAGTGTGGAAATAAACTAAGATATAACTTTTATTTAATCTAGCTAAAAGGATTAATCCTTTACTCAGACTAAATAAAAGTTATAACTTAGTTTATTTCCACACATTTATTTGATAGCTGGGAAAGCTGGGTATTCTGTGTGCTCCTGCACAGTTGTCCTTTTTTGAATGTCTATTGCCCGCCAGCTATCGGTCATTTCGTAGTCCTTGCACTACCTACAAGGGGGCTGTGGGCAGTGTGGCACTACCTACCAGGGGGCTGTGTGGCACTACCTACCAGTGGGCTGTGTGGCACTACCTACCAGTGGGCTGTGTGGCACTACCTACTAGGGGGCTGTGTGGCACTACCTACCAGGGGGCTGTGTGGCACTACCTACCAGGGGGCTGTGGGCTGTGTGGCTCTACCAACCAGGGGGCTGTGGGCTGTGTGGCACTACCAACCAGTGGGCTGTGTGGCACTGCCAACCAGGGAGCTGTGGGCTGTGTGGCACTACCAACCAGAAGGCTGTGGGGCACTACCAACCAGGGGGCTGTGGGCACTACCAACCAGGGGGCTGTGTGGCACTCTCTACCAGGGGGCTGTGGGCTGTGCGGCACTCCTTACCAGGGGTCTTTGCGACACTTCCTACCAGGGGGCTGTGCGGCACTCCCTACAGGGGGCTGTGCGGCACTCCCTACAGGGGGCTGTGCGGCACTCCCTACAGGGGGCTGTGCGGAACTCCCTACAGGGGGCTGTGCGGCACTCCCTACAGGGGGCTGTGCGCGGCTATCTACAAGGGTGCTGTGCGGCGCTATCTACAAGGGGGCTGTGTGTCGCTATCTACAAGGGGGCTGTGTGGCGCTATCTACAAGGGGGCTGTGTGGCGCTATCTACAAGGGGGTTGTGTGGCGCTACCTACAAGGGGGCTGTCTGGCGCTACCCACAAGGGGGCTGTGTGGTGCTACCTACAAAGGGCTATGTGGCGCTACCTACAGGGGGAATCTGTGAGTGGGGGTCTGATGGTCATTTTACTGAGTGGTGGGCTGATAGTCATTTTGCTGTGAGTGGGGGCCTGCTGGTCATTTTACTGTGAGTGGGGGGGTGATGGTCTTCAAGTGGTTTCCCCCTCTGACCTCCAATTGAAATTAATAGGAGGCAGAAGATACGTGCGGCGCTCGTTTGGATCTTTTTTTCCTGCGTCTTTTGCATTCGCTTCAACAGCTTAAGAAAAAACACAAAAAAAAGGTCACACAACGCTGTCAGTTGCTGAAGGAATTTTGAGGCAGATTTTTTTTGCCTTACAAAAAACGTGTGTGAACATGCCCTACGAGTGGAGTGCTTGTTCTTAGCCGTTTTCTGTCTTTGACAAAACAATTTTTGGTAGGGGGGCCCTGAGGAAATTTTGTTTTTCCATTGCTGCCTCGAGTACGAAAAGGTTGGGAAACTCTGTACTAGGCTACAGGGTCCCGTCATGGAGCAGCTCAGTTCGTCATGGGAACGGGGCCTAGGTGAGTACAATTTTTGTTTTTGTTTGGGGCACTGTCTACAAAGGGGAGGTGCGGAGACTGTATGGCACTGTCTACAAGGGGGAGGTGGGGGACTGTATGTCACTGTCTACAAGGAGGAGGTGCGGGGACTGTATGGCACTGTCTACAAGGGGGAGGTGGGGGACTGTATGGCACAGTCTACAAGGGGGAGGTGCGGGGACTGTATGGCACGATCTACAAGGGGGAGTTGGAGGACTGTATGACACTGTCTACAAGGGGGAGGTGGGGGGGCTGTTTGGCACGATCTACAAAAAGGAGGTGGGGGATTATGGCACTGTCTACAGGGAGGCTATATGGCAAAATCTACAGGGGGCATTATACTGTGTGGGGGCCACTAAGCGGACATTATACTGTGTAGGGGTACTACAGGGGGCATAATACTGTGGGCACAATTAGAGGACAAAATACTGTGTCCTTGAAGGGGTTATAATATATTATTAAATATTATTATCATACTGTATGGGGGCACTATAAGGGGCATTATAATTTTTTTATGGGGCATTTTTTTTAATGATGGGGTGGGGCGCCGAAAGATCATTTCGCACAGGGCCCCATCTATCCTAGTTCCGGCCCCATCTATCCTAGTTCCGGCCCTGCTAATAGGCATATGTCCAGGGCAGACCTGGGGGCTTTTATCAAGCCCCCGGGCTGCCATGACACCCCATCGGAGACCCGCGATTGCATTTGCATTCGCCGATGGGTGACAGAGGGAGCTCACTCCCTCTGTAAACAAGTTAAATGCCGCAGTCGCTATTGACGGCGGCATTTAACAGGTTAAACGGCCGCGATAGAAGTAAACTTCGATCGCGGGTTTTGGAGCAGGAGCCCAGCTGTCACCAGACAGCAGAGCTCCGGCTCCAGCCTGCACGGGACACCCGTGCAGGACTTAGACTAGGCCAACGTGAAAAGGAGTCGGCCTAGCCTAAGGCCCCTTAGTGACCAACGTGAAAAGGCGTACTGGTGGTCACTAAGGGGTTAATCATCAAACCAGGAAGAGCCTGCTCACTCAGCAGGAATGAAGAAAAAAATATATATACTTTTTCAAAATTAATGTAGAGTGATGGAACACGGATCCACGGCAATCTAATTTCACCATATACATTAGAACGCTGTCCAAACATCTATCTCTTTCAGTCCCCCAATATACCTGCATACTTATATATTAATTTTAACTGGAAAACTATGCACCATTTTTGCAGCATGCAGCCTGGTCTTATGATGTCGGGTTTGGAGTGTCAGCACTTTGGGGCAGATTTACTCTTCAAAATGTGCAAGAAATTTGGCTGAAAAGAAGGCAAAATTCCGGTGCACATGCTGTGTCTCACATTTGTTAACAGTTTTAGACACTTGCCACTTTACTCGGCAAGGGGCTTGGCTCAGATTAAAAGGAGACATGATCAATTGGAATTGACGTGCCTTGAATGGTCCTGTTCACAATTTTGGCACAAAACAGTGGGGTAAACGTAGCCAACCAAAAGGTGGTATAAGAAAGAGAAAAGTGTAGAGATGAGCGAATCATTTCTAAAAAAATAAAATTCGGTCTGAATTTCACAAAAATTTTGGATTCAACAAAGTCTGAAACTTTTTCGGTACGTGGCGCACGATTTGCGGCGAAATGGCAGACATTTTACAGATTAGCAAAAGGATCACATGACTTTGGGTGGACTTCCTCATGATGTCTTGCAGGCAGACTTCCTAAAATGCACAGCAGTTATCCCTACCTCTAGCGCAGCTAATCATTAGGGCTATAGGTAGATGACATTACTAATGCTGGCTTAGCGTTAAAAAGCTTTAAAGGGATTGGATACAGTCCTAGAAGACATCAGAAAGTCAGACACGAGTAATCAGGGCAATCGGAGCACTTGCGATTCGTGGAAAATTTATTCTAACCGAATCGGATGGCCAGTTCGATCAAATCGAACCTGAAACTAATTTTGGGAAATGTGCTTATTTCTAGAAAATTCTCCAACATGCCTGGCAAGATCCGCCAAATTTATCATACAGCGTGCATCACTGAGATAAATTTGGTGCATCTTCTGCCAGAATTTATCCAAGTTTACACTGTCTAAATCTTAGACCACATTAGTAAATCTGCCCCATTGTGTTGTGTAATTAGAAGGTGCTGGGCAGCCAATCTGATCTGAAAGTATGGACTTGACCAATCGGCTCCTAACTAGTATAATGCACTACACATAACCGTCTTTTTGCATCCTTCTTGGAGCAGATAATAAGTTGTATGGGGAATTGAGATAGGAAGTGGTTCTAAATATTGTCAAATAAGCATTTGATCCCTTGCTGATTTTGTAAGTTTGCCCACTGTCAAAGTCATGAACAGTCTAGAATTTTTAGGCTAGGTTAATTTTACCAGTGAGAGATAGATTATATTTTAAAAAAAAACAGAAAATCACATAGTCAAAATTATATATATTTATTTGCATTGTGCACAGAGAAATAAGTATTTGATCCCCTACCAACCATTAAGAGTTCAGCCTCCTCCAGACCAGTTACACGGTCCAAAGAAACTTGGTGCCTGCATTAAAGACAGCTGTCTTAAATGGTCACCTGTATAAAAGACTCCTGTCCACAGACTCAATTAATCAGTCTGACTCTAACCTCTACAACATGGGCAAGACCAAAGAGCTTTCTAAGGATGTCAGGGACAAGATCATAGACCTGCACAAGGCTGGAATGGGCTACAAAACCATAAGTAAGACCCTGGGTGAGAAGGAGACAACTGTTGGTGCAATAGTAAGAAAATGGAAGACATACAAAATGACTGTCAATCGACATCGATCTGGGGCCCCATGCAAAATCTCACCTCGTGGGGTATCCTTGATCCTGAGGAAGGTGAGAGCTCAGCCGAAAACTACACGGGGGGAACTTGTTAATGATCTCAAGGCAGCTGGGACCACAGTCACCAAGAAAACCATTGGTAACACATTACGCCATAATGGATTAAAATCCTGCAGTGCCCGCAAGGTCCCCCTGCTCAAGAAGGCACATGTACAGGCCCGTCTGAAGTTTGCAAATGAAAATCTGGATGATTCTGAGAGTGATTGGGAGAAGGTGCTGTGGTTAGATGAGACTAAAATTGAGTTCTTTGGCATTAACTCAACTCGCCGTGTTTGGAGGAAGAGAAATGTTGCCTATGACCAAAAGAACACCGTCCCCACTGTCAAGCATGGAGGTGGAAATATTATGGTTTGGGGGTTTTTCTCTGCTAAGGGCACATGACTACTTCAGCATGACAATGACCCGAAACATACAGCCAAGGCAACAAAGGAGTGGCTCAAAAAGAAGCACATTAAGGTCATGGAGTGGCCTAGCCAGTCTCCAGACCTTAATCCCATCGAAAACTTATGGAGGGAGCTGAATATCCAAGTTGCCAAGCGACAGCCTCGAAATCTTAATGATTTACAGATGATCTGCAAAGAGGAGTGGGCCAAAATTCCATCTAACATGTGTGCAAACCTCATCATCAACTACAAAAAACGTCTGACTGCTGTGCTTGCCAACAAGGGTTTTGCCACCAAGTATTAAGTCTTGTTTGCCAAAGGGATCAAATACTTATTTCTCTGTGCACAATGCAAATAAATATATATAATTTTGACAATGTGATTTTCTTTATTTTGTTTTTTAGATAATCTATCTCTCACTGGTAAAATTAACCTAGCCTAAAAATTCTAGACTGTTCATGTCTTTGACAGTGGGCAAACTTACAAAATCAGCAAGGGATCAAATACTTATTTCCTTCACTGTATATACTTGTATGTTGTGAACAGGCAATTGGATGTAGCTTTTATTGTGGATTTCAGTAGGATTAAATAGTATATTCAGAAGAGAGTCTAGTGTCTATTATTGGACAGCTATCTTTTGTATTTAGGTGGGTGTTAATTTAGTTTACCAAACTATTTGGACACCTATGTACTGTATGCTTTAAATCTTTTGTCCCTATAAGTAGAAGGATCCTATGATGCATTGAAATAAAAATAAAAAATTTATGTTACATTTTTTTGTACCTAACTTGAAAATATGAGAATATCTTCCACATGCTTTTTTTTTTTAGAAAATGAACTGTTGCTATAGATATTTCACAATGCCCTTAATGTCATCAAATGCTATGCTGTCCAATTTTGTACAAGAGTTATTTAAAACTAAACCTGTTTAATATACCCAACCAACAAATCAATCATTTACATACCTACATAGTAGTTAGTACAGTTGAATAAAAACATACAGTATGACCATCAAGTTCGACAAGGAGAGAGGAAGCCGGAAGTTTTTAGAGATAACTGCAAGTGCTCTGACCAGTGGCGGATCATCATAAGGGTGGTTCAGGCCCGGCGTTAGGGTGGGGTACTGGGCACTTGCCCAGCGCCCCCATCCTCTTAGGTCTCTCTGCTGCTACAGAGCCCGAGGCATGAGGGGGCCCACTGCACCTGGCCGAGAACATTTATGGGCCGTGTAGGATGGGCCCCTTATGCCCGGTAGCATCGCTAGCACCGCAGGGGGTCGAGGTGCTAGCGACAGCCACATTCACTTGTATCTGCGTCCTCAGGATGCAGATACAAATGAATGCTATACACTGCTGGCCACGTTAAGGCTGCAGCCTATAAAGTGCTGGGAAGAGCCCCTGCGCAGGCCGGTGTGATGACAAAACTGCATCATGATGGTCTGTGCAGGCGTCCCGCCCGGAGTCTCTGCAGTGCTCCGGCAGTCGTGGGAACAAAAGGTAAGTACAATATTTTAGTTTTTTGGAGGCTATGTGGCAATATACATGGGGGGATTGCTGTATAGCGCTATATACAAGGCGGAGCTGTGTGGCACTATATACAAATGGCGGGGGCTGTGTGGCACTATATACAATGGAAGGGGCTGTGTGGCACTAGATACAAGGGAGGGGGGCTGTGTGGCACTATATACAAGGAGAGGGCTGTGTGGCACTATATACAAGGGGGGATGTGTGGCACTATATACAAGGGCGGGCTGTGTGGCACTGTTTACGAGAGGGGGAGGGCTGTGTGGCGCTATCTACAAGGGGGTGTGTGATGCTATCTACAGGGGGTGTGTGTGGCGCTATCTACAAGGGGCTGTGTGTGGCACCCTCTACAGGGGGTTGTGTGTGGCGCTCTCTACAGGGTGCTGTGTGTGGCGCTATCTGCAGAGGTGTGAGTGTGGCGCTATCCACAGGGGGGTGTGTGTGGCACTCTCTACAGGGGGGTGGCGCTCTCTACAGGGGGGCTAGGTGGCGCTATCTATAGGGGGCTGTGTATGATGCTGTCTACAGGGGGATGTGTGTGGCGCTATCTGCAGGGGTGTGAGTTTGTCGCTATCCACAGGGGTGTGTGTGTGTATCGCTCTCTACAGGGAGTTGTGTGTGGCGCTCTATAAAGGGAGGGCTGTGTGGCGCTCTCTACAGGGGGGCTGTCTGGCGCTATCTATAGGGGGCTGTGTGATGCAGTCCACAGGGGGATGCATGTGGCGCTATCTATAGGGGGTGTCCTGCTATCTACAGGGGCTGTGTATCATGCAATCTACAGGGGCTGTGTGTGGCAGTATCTACAGGGGCTGTGTGTGGCACTATCAACAGGGGGCTGTGTGTATATGGTGCTTTACTCTACAGTGTTTGACAAAATTGTATTCAGGGGCATAGTGTTTTGTACTATTTTATTCAGGGGCGAAGGGTATGTTGCTTTTATTTTTAGGGGCACAGTGTGTGGCACCCTGATAATTTTATCTTTATTTATAGGTGTGGAAATGTTGGAAAAGTGAGGAGCCGAAGACATCTGAGTGGCAAATTCTGAAGAAATGGGTCATCGCCTGGAGAAGTCATCATGAAGTCTGTATCAGATGGAGAAGAAAAGAGGAAAAAAAACTACTAGAATCTCAGAAGTCGTCACCTGTGAGTTACTGGATTTATAGAGAATCTGTCATCTCCCCAGACATGTTTATTATAGGAAATCCTTGTATTTCACAAAAATTCTTTGTGCAGCCAGGACTGACAGACAAATGGGTGTTACCTTGTCAGGAGGATGTATTCTTGCACAGTGTGAAACTGTCAGTATGTAGGGACACAGCCCTTTGACAAGGGGAATCGTAACACCCGTTTGTTAATGTCAAAAAGGTAGTGTTAACAATAGTTACAGCGTGGCAGGGCGGCGGCGGAGAAGGGGTGTGAAGTTTGGGTAACAGCCCAGGGCCTATGGTCTACTTAATCCGCCACTGGCTCTGACCCCAATAAAAATATAGTAAGAAATTAATCAACACACAACTTTGGACTTATTTAGAGTACATATAACAAAATGGAACACCAAAATGCTGTTTTGTTCACTATAAGACAAATTAAATTAAAATATGAAAACTTACAAAAAGAGAAATTAAAGACTTTGTTACATTTAGGCTTGGCTCTGTTTTCTAACCAAGAGGAGATTTGATACTATACGTATGCATTAGTGAGAACTTTTTGTATTTTACAGGACTGATTTTTGAATAAATGTACAGATGTAGCCATCTTTATCTTGACTTTTAACACATTAAATATATAGTGGCAAGAAACTTTAACTTGACTTTTGAATGGCTTTTAATGTGTGATATCTCGCTGCAAAAAATTATCAGTCAAGATAAACTTGGTTACATCTGTACTATACAGAGACATCTGTGGCCTACACCTTTCCAAAAATTCTAAACTAGAAGCTGAACAGTATCTAGTTTATAAAGCGTAGTGATCCTTCTACCTGGCCATGGTAGCCTTATATTTGCTCTGAATCTCAGGAATGTTTCTCAATTGTTATAAATCCAATTTGTTATAAGATTTGTAATTTGAGCATTGGTCTATCTGTATCCCATGCGTTCTATTTATAGTGTAATGTAACCAGAAAACTTAAATTCATTCAAGTTGTTTTTGAAGCTTACTCATAGGCGCTGTCAAAAAGCTTTTAAAAATTGTATGAATTCCAAGTAATCCTCAAAGTAAACCATCAGTTAAAAGCTTAACAATATGGAATGTGGCAGACAATGGTTATATTACATACTGCAATTGCACAGAGAATGTTATTGATTCATTTTAAATGTAATGTATTCATAAATATATTTAAAGTGGATCTGTCAGCTGAATATACTGCCCTAAAAAGGCATATTACAGCTACAGATCCATACTCCTTTGATACAAAATGGCACAAAAACATTTGGTGCCATTTGGGTAATAGGAGCGATGAAAGAATATAGTGGACTCATAGTTATGAGCTCAGTATATTCATGATGGGGAATGCTGTGCGGTCTGTACAGGTTTTCATCTTCTAGATATAAACAATAATGTTCCCATTCACAGACAATATGGCAATATCATAAAAAAGGTAGGCAATAAAAACATAAAGTCTATTAAATAGTTGCATAACATTTTAAGTATACTATGGTTAATGTGTATACATAAAAATGAAAAACCCCTATCTACCAACCACCACTATTATAATCTGTATATACTGTAGCAATTTAACCATGACAACCCCTTTTTTTACAGTTAAATCTCATCCATCAGACAGGATATAAAAGTAAGTTAGGCAGGGTCCCAAATTTCTGTTCTCGGCCAGAGGGAAAGGCATGCACCGTCCCTCTATAGAGATGAAGGGGAGCATCGGAAAACATCGTGCCCACTCAGCTGTTTCCGTCACTTCTATTCACTCTGAATGGGACCATCTGAAAAACAGCTGAATGAGCGTGTTTACAAAGTTCGCATTCATTTGTATGAAGAGGAACCCCACATTCTCGTCCTGTTCTCTGGCCGTGAAAAGCAATTTGGAGCTGTAGTTCTTGCAATGGTGGCGATCCCAGAAGTCAGACCTCTACCTAACTTACTTTTATCTGATTGCTATCAAGTAAAAAAGGGTTTGGCGTAGGGCAACCCCTTTAAATTAGATAAATACCTAATGCTATAACCAAGTGATGACATAATACATATTCAGTTATATTTTATTAAATAACAAAAAACACACATTGGGTTACCATCAAGAGAAAACAGCGTACAGCCCAGATGGGTTTAGCCAGGAGATTGTGTTGTTTTTTTTTTGACTAGTAGATGGTTAGCCAAAAATAAATAGAAAAGGAAAAAAAAGATAAAAAATAGTGTAGCTGCTTTTATGGTTCTGTAGCTGAATTAACAATGTGCTGTGGGATCACACTGATTTATTCTGAGAAAATACATATTGCCACAAAATGGATGCATTTATGGTATATATTTTATTTGATCAACTAAATGCTGTAGAGAGGAAGATGAAAACAGTAAAAAACAAAAACAAAACAGAAATAACAAATTGTCCTGCAAGGGAAGGCGATTCCACAACAACCTAGTACACAAGATTCAGAGACACAACAAATCATCCTCTATACAATAATAATATTAACCCGGCAAAGTAAACTCATAAAAAAGTCACAGCTTCCTGAATATACTTATAGGAAAACACGGATAAATTATAGAAAATGGAACATTCTGGTACACAATCATAAAGCGAGATACTACCTTTTAAAAAGAAAAAAAAAACATATTTAAAGGAGGTATTCCACATTTAAAAATGAAGCCTCTCTAAAAGAGAGGCTTTTTGGATATACAGATTACGAACATGAGTACCCAATGGCCTCAACTTAAGAAAATAATTAATGTTCCACTATTGAACAATACACTTATCCAATGGCCTCAACCAAAAAATTTGAATTAAAGGGGTTGTCCGAGATATATTTTTATTTAAAAGTTAAACACACAATACATACATTAAATATTCCATAATATACTTACCTGTGCAATCTTGCTTCTGTTCTCCGTTCTGGCAGCTCTTTTCTTCCGATCACCTGTCTTCTGACGTCACGTTTTCTTCCTCCTCCACTGTCGTGTCGTATCCCGATCACATGGTTTCGCCCCAGCGAGACCTCGGATGGGACACGACATGTCACTGGAGACGTGTCGTTTCTGCGGGTGCCCGCCCAGCCTATGCAGCTTTTTTTCACTGTGAGCGCGCCTATGCGTGTTCACAGTGAAAAAAGTGAAGAGGGACGGCACCTGTGGACTAGAGAGGTACAGTGGCCTCTGTACTTTTAGTTCTTCCCCTATCAAAGCCTACACATAGTAGGCTTTGATAGGGGATCAGACAACACGATGCAGCACACGGGTCGCATGCAGCCCTTGAGGCTGTTATCTGCGGCCCGCGGGACACCGTTGCGCCGTAGCACCGAGCAGGCCCAAGGAGGAGCCGCACTACTCTATTATAGGCTCTGCTACGATGTCAGGCGAGTCCCGGAGCAGAGCGTATAATATTAAACTGTATAAGATCTTCTAGGGTCCTGTATCTAAGCCTACATTGTTAGGCTTAGATACAGGGGCTAAAAAAAATTGTCACACATGGAGCCTGTATCTAAGCCTAACACAATGTATGCTTAGATACAGGACCCCAGATGACATTCTTTTTATTCCTGTATAAGATTTGTGTTTTGGGGCCCTGTATCTAAGCCTAACACAGGGGTGGGCAAACTTTTTGACTCGCGGGCCACAATGGGTTCTAAAATTTGACAGAGGGGCCGGGCCAGGAGCATTTGGAGGGAGTGTTTGGGCCGGATATACTAAAGCATTAAATGTAGTGTGTGCAAACCTCATAGCACAGTAAGAACACTACAACCCAATTTATTAACTGTCTTTCAAATGTGAAAAATAGCCCTTATCAGTTAATAAATTTGTCTCAAGGAATATGCAAGATATGGCATTTACATACTATTTCGCAGATACTGGGAGGAGGAAATGTAAATAGATTAAAATAACATACGCACTGTGATTTATCAAGAAAAAAGTTCTGTTGACTCTGTAAATTAGCTGCCAACCTCTGAGCAGTAGCCGCCCGTTCTTGTGTTGACTGCTTGCTAGCATAGTTTGCATGCTTCGTGGCAAAGTGACGGCTGATATTGTACTCTTTGAAAACCGAAGGGCTTAATGGTGACGTGAAACGAAGTGAAAATTAAAGTGAAATAAAGAGAAATACGCGCCACATTAACCCCTTAATGACCGGGCCATTTTGCACGTTAATGACCAAGGATTATTTTTTGTTTTTCCACGGTCGCATTCCAAGAGTCGTAACTCTTTTTTTATTCCGTCGACATAGCCGTATAAGGGCTTGTTTTTTCCGGGACGAGTTGTATTTTGTAATTGTACCATTTTTAGATGCTTATAACATATTGATTAACTTTTATTAACTTTATTTTAGGAGAGAATTGAAAATAAGCAGCTATTCCAGCATTAATTTTCACGTTATAAATTTACGCCGTTTACTATGCAGCGTAAATAACATGTTAACTTTATTCTATGGGTCGGCACGATTACAGGGATACCAAATGTGTAAAGGTTTTATATGTTTTTTCTACGTTTGCACAATAAAAACCCTTTTAGAAAAAAATTACTTGTTTTTGCATCGCCGCGTTCCAAGAGGCGTAATTTTTTTATTTTTCCGTCGATGTGGCCGTACGTGGGATTGATTTTTGCGGGACAATGTGTAGTTTTCATTAGTACTATTTTGGGGTACATAGGACTTATAGATGAACTTTTATTTTATTTTTTATGGGGGGAATGGGAGAAAAGAGAGAATTTTGCCGTTGTTTTTTGCGTTTTCTTTGGACGCCGTTCATCCGGCGGTTTAATTAATGTGTTCATTTTATTGGTCAAGTTGTTACGATCGCGGGGATACCATATATGTGTATGTGTGATTTGTTTTGACCGTTTTATTAATAAAACCACTTTTTGGGGCAAAAAAGTAGTTTTATTTGACTTTGACTGTAATTTTTTTTATTTTTTTTTTCACAAACTTTATTTAACGGTTTTACTTTTTTTTTTTTAGTCCCACCAGGGGACTTCACTATGCGATATGCCGATCGCATATATAATGCTTTGGTATACTTCGTATACCAAAGCATTATTGCCTGTCAGTGTAAAACTGACAGGCAACCTGTTAGGTCATGCCTCTGGCATCGCCTAACAGGCAGATGCTGAAGACAGACCTGGGGGTCTTTGTTAGACCCCCGGCTGTCATGGAAACCCGACGGCGACCCGCGATTTGTTTGCGGGGGCGCCGATCGGGAGACAGAGGGAGTTCCCCCCTCTGTCAAACACATTAAATGCCGCTGTCACTGTTGACAGCGGCATTTAATGGGTTAAACTGCCGGAATCGGCGCGTGCTTCGATTCCGGCAGTTGCAGCAGGAGCCAGGCTGTGTATAACAGCCGTGCTCCTGCCGCTGATCGCGTGGGTAAACTGTCAGTACCCGCGCGATCACAGGACGGATATATCCGTCCTCCTGCGCGAACTAGCAGCTGCTGAGGACGGATATATCCGTCCTTCGGCGTTAAGGGGTTAACAACGGTCAATGTGTTTTGAGTGCGCCATCTATTGGGAAAACGTGGGCATTGCAGGGAAAGGGGAAAAAAAAGGAGGTTTTTACTATTATTTGGACAAGTTCGGCGGGCCGGATTAAAAAGCCTAACGGGCCGTATGTGGCCCGCGGGCCGTAGTTTGCCCATGTCTGGCCTAACATGTATTCTTAGATACATGGCCCATGTGTGACACTGTCTGCTTGGGTAATGTATCTAAGGCTACCTTGTGGTAGGCTTAGATACATGGTCAAACAGACAGTATCACACATGAGCAGTGTATCTAAGCATCACTTTTTTTTTTCTTAGTTATGTGTTTTTTACAGGTTAGGTCCTTGGTACTACATCAAGTTCAAGGACTACTTCAATGACACCCTTTTTTATTTTTAATAAAATCGTTAACCAGTGTTGTGTGTGTTATTTCATTACAATATTTTTTCTATGTCCTCATTTATTTTAAAATTTATTACTAGTTCATTACTGTCTAACAGCGTCCATTAGTAAGGCTTCATGCACACGAGCGTGTGTATTTTACACGCGTGAAAAACTTGCGTCAATCATGTCTGTATGTGTGCGTTACGGCGGATTTACACGAACGTGCTATACGTCCGTGCAACCCGCGTGGTTTTCACGCGGGTCGCACGGACCAATGCAAGTCTATGGGGGCATGCAGACTGTCCGTGAGTTTTGCCCAGCGTAAGTACGCTGCGTAAAACTCGCGACATGTTCTATATTTCTGCGTTTTTGAAGTCAATGGGTGCGTGAAAATCACGCGCACCATACAGAAGCACTTCCGTGGGACGTGCGTGATTCGCGCAACAGCAGTAAAAAGTATGAATGTAAACAGAAAAGCACCATGTTCTTTTCTGTTTACAAACATCCAAACGTAGTGTCATAATGATGCGGCTGTGCGAAAAACACGCAGCCGCGCATCCATGTGAACATGACACGGAGCGGTCAAGTGCATTTTGTGCACGCAAAACGCCACTGTATTTGCGTGCGCAAAACGCACACGCTCGTGTAAATCCGCCCTTATGCATCAGTGTGCTATTCGATTGTCATGTGTTATTCACGCACTCACAAAGCCAGCCCATTTTTTTCTTCTAACAAATTGTGTAAATCACGCACCAAACACGTGTGCGGTGCGTGGTTTTCACGCATGCATTGACTTCAATGTGAGTGTAGGTGCAGGATAACGCACCAATAGAGGACATGCAGTATGTTTCACGCAGCGGACTCTCGCTGCGTGAAAAGTCACGCATGTGTCAATGGCCCCATTGAAATAAATGGGTCGCGTGTGTTGTGCGTTTTTTCAAAGCACAGCACACGGACGTGATTCACGCTTGTGTAAATCGTGCCTAAGGCCCCATTCTCAACAGGGTGAATCTCGCCCGTGTGCTGATCGTGAAAACCACGCACAGCACACGCGACCCATTATTTTAAATTGGCCTGTTTTCACGCAGCGAGAGTCCGCTGCGTGAAACATACTGCATGTCCTCTATTGGCGCGTTATCATGCACCTACACTCACATTGAAGTCAGTGCGTGCGTGAAAACCATGAACCAAACAAGCGTGTTTGGTGCGTGATTTATGCTGCAATTTGGTGTAACAAAAAAATGGCCTTTCTGAGTGCGTGAATAACGCATACCACTTGCTAAGCACACTGATGCAGAACGCACACAAACTGACCCGATTCATACGCGTTTCTCACGGGCTTCAATCTTACACGCAAGTGTGCATGAGGCATAAGACGGGGCTGGACGAACACTAACCATCACTATGACCCTGTTACCCTCCGCCACCAGGGGTACTGGCAGGGGTGTAACTAGGAAAGACTGGGCCCCATAGCAAACTTTTGACTGGGGCCCCCACTCCCCCGGGTGCAGATAGTGCCTTTTTTACAAACCCCCCCCCTTTTGATAACGCCATATAGCCCCCTTTGTAGATATCGACAGGGAACGACAGGGAAAACGCCACGAAAGACGCAACGAAAAACGCAGAAAAAAAAACCCCCCACAAAAAAAGACGCGAAAAGCGAAGCAAAAAAGGCTATGATAAACGCCATGGAAAACATTGCGGAAAATGACGCGAAAAAAGCCGCAAACAGAGGCAAAGAACGCTGCGAAAAACAACTGGGAAACGCCACGAAAGACGCAACAAAAAACGCAGAAAAAAAAAACCCCAAAAAAAGACGCGAAAAGCGAAGAAAAAAAGGCTATGATAAACGCCACGGAAAACATTGTGGAAAATGACGCGAAAAAAGCCGCAAACAGAGGCAAAGAACGGTGCGAAAAATTACTGGGAAAACGCCACGAAAGACGCAACAAAAAACGCAGAAAAAAAAAACCCCAAAAAAAGCCGCGAAAAGCGAAGAAAAAAAGGCTATGATAAACGCCACGGAAAACATTGCGGAAAATGACGCGAAAAAAGCCGCAAACAGAGGCAAAGAACGCTGCGAAAAACAACTGGGAAAACGCCACGAAAGACGCAACGAAAAACGCAGAAAAAAAAACCCCCAAAAAAAGACGCGAAAAGCGAAGAAAAAAAGGCTATGATAAACAACACGCAAAACGCCGAAAAAAATATCGCGGAAAATTACGCGAAAAAAGCCGCAAACAAAGAGGCAAAGAAGGCTGCGAAAAAAAACGGGGAACACCACACGAAAGACGCAACGAAAAACGCATAAAAAATTTCCGAAAACAACGACGCAAAAAAAGAAACGATAAACGACGCGAAAAAAAGGATACGATAAACGAAACGGAAAACACAGCGAAAAACATCGCAAAAAAAGACGCAAATAAACAAGCAAAAAACGCCAAGATAAAGTAAGCGAAAAACGCCCCGAAAAAATCGGCAAAGAAAAACGCAAACAGCGCACAAAAAACGCCGGGAAAAACGACGCAAAAAACAACGTGCAGGGAGAGGTAAATCTGCCGCAAAATTCAAGACTGAATTTTGAGGCAGATATTGTTCCTGCCAAAAAACTCTGTGTGAACATGGCCTTAGTGGAGAGAGACATGAGATAGAGGAGGGCGGACAAGGGTTAGGGTATGTTCACACGAGGGCGTCCGTAACGGCTGAAATTACGGGGATGTTTCAGCCTGAAAACATCAACGTAATTTCAGCCGTAACGGCATGTGCAGGCGCTTGAACGCCGCGTCCATTACGGGCGTTATTGGCGCTGCTATTCATTGGAGTCAATGAGTAACGGCTCCAATTACGGCCAAAGAAGTGACAGGTCACTTCTTTGACGCGGGCGTCTATTTACGCGCCGTCATTTGACAGCGGCGCGTAAATATACGCCTCGTGTGCTTTCAATGGGCAGATGTTTGTCAACGCTATTGAGGCGCTATTTTCGGACGTAATTCGGGGCAAAAACGCCCGAATTATGTCCGTAATTAGTGCGTGTGAACATACCCTTAGGGTAGACACGAAGAGGTTTATAGACCTGAAAAGAGAAATAAAACATAAATGTGAAAAACATAATGGGGGGGAACATTTGCTCACCATCCTTCAAGAATGTCAGCAAGGAGACAAGTGCAGTGAAGGAGGTCAGCGGGAGGAGCAAGGACAGCTCACACGAACTCTTGGAAGGTACGTGCACGCTCATTGCAGCCTGCAATGAGCGTGCACGTGAAAAAAGTTTCATCACAAGGAAAGATCAACAAACCAGAGCTGAACTGCATGTAAACAAGCTGCGCTAAACTCAAAGCAGAAATGTGTTAAGTAGAATTTTTTTTTTAAATAATGCTTTATTTAGGTTGTCTGTATAAGGGGTAATGTATGACAGAGTTTTTGAAAAAATTTTGGGATCTCGGACAACCCCTTTAACCCCTTAACGCCGAAGGACGGATATATCCGTCCTCAGCAGCTGCTAGTTCGCGCAGGAGGACGGATATATCCGTCCTGTGATCGCGCGGGTACTGACAGTTTACCCATGCGATCAGCGGCAGGAGCACGGCTGTTATACACAGCCTGGCTCCTGCTGCAACTGCCGGAATCGAAGCACGCGCCGATTCCGGCAGTTTAACCCATTAAATGCCGCTGTCAATAGTGACAGCGGCATTTAATGTGTTTGACAGAGGGGGGAACTCCCTCTGTCTCCCGATCGGCGCCCCCGCAAACAAATCGCGGGTCGCCGTCGGGTTTCCATGACAGCCGGGGGTCTAACAAAGACCCCCAGGTCTGTCTTCAGCATCTGCCTGTTAGGCGATGCCAGAGGCATGACCTAATACGTTGCCTGTCAGTTTTACACTGACAGGCAATAATGCTTTGGTATACGAAGTATACCAAAGCATTATATATGCGATCGGCATATCGCATAGTGAAGTCCCCTGGTGGGACTAAAAAAAAAAAAGTAAAACCGTTAAATAAAGTTTGTGAAAAAAAAAATAAAAAAAATTACAGTCAAAGTCAAATAAAACTACTTTTTTGCCCCAAAAAGTGGTTTTATTTAATAAAACGGTCAAAACAAAATCACACATACACATATATGGTATCCCCGCGATCGTAACAACTTGACCAATAAAATGAACACATTAATTAAACCGCCGGATGAACGGCGTCCAAAGAAAACGCAAAAAACGGCAAAATTCTCTCTTTTCTCCCATTCCCCCCATAAAAAATAAAATAAAAGTTCATCTATAAGTCCTATGTACCCCAAAATAGTACTAATGAAAACTACACATTGTCCCGCAAAAATCAAGCCCACGTACGGCCACATCGACGGAAAAATAAAAAAATTACGCCTCTTGGAACGCGGCGATGCAAAAACAAGTAATTTTTTTCTAAAAGGGTTTTTATTGTGCAAACATAGAAAAAACATATAAAACCTTTACACATTTGGTATCCCTGTAATCGTGCCGACCCATAGAATAAAGTGAACATGTTATTTACGCTGCATAGTAAACGGCGTAAATTTATAACGTGAAAATTAATGCTGGAATAGCTGCTTATTTTCAATTCTCTCCTAAAATAAAGTTAATAAAAGTTAATCAATATGTTATAAGCATCTAAAAATGGTACAATTACAAAATACAACTCGTCCCGGAAAAAACAAGCCCTTATACGGCTATGTCGACGGAATAAAAAAAGAGTTACGACTCTTGGAATGCGACCGTGAAAAAACAAAAAATAATCCTTGGTCATTAACGTGCAAAATGGCCCGGTCATTAAGGGGTTAATGTTTCACAACTGCACAACACACATATACACTTCAGATCCAATGTATTAGTAATGACAGCTATTGCTCAACTAAAAAAACTTATTTATTCCGTAAAGATATTTAAACTGCGTCCACTTTTTAGAGACCGACTAATAACAAATATAATACAATCCCAATATGTCCCAAGTGGTCCACTGTAAGGATAGATAGAGATCATATATTAAAAATTAAAGCTTAGAAATATAAATAAGCAGCAAATAACGGGTCTCCTATTCATTAAGAGCTTACTGTAAGGACAGATAGATATCTCGAGTCAAATTTAAATATATAGAAAATAAGGTGTAAATAATGGATCTTCTATTCATCAAATGAGTCACAAATATTGCATTTCTTGTACTTATGGTGTTCTCCAGACTGAAAGAAAATCGGTACTTACATCATATGTTGAACTCTCTAATTAGGCTCTTAGATTGGATGCCTTCACAAAATAAATTAAAAAATTAAAAAATAAACAAACAATGATAAAATCAAAAAACATAAAAAATAATAAGAACAGATTAATTAGTTCACTAAAACTCCTCTTATTCTATCTATTCCTTTATATGTATATATATTAAAGGAAATTAGATAATCAAGGTAACCATCGGATAAATATCGGATATATATCGAAAGTTCTCCGAAGAAATACATAAAATAAAATACATTAAATATCAGGCCTCATTGTTAAATATAAAACAAACCATATTGCACAGAATCGTAATACGCAATATGGTAAAAATTATATCTTTCACATTAAACATAGTTAAATCTTTCTCGAACAAATTCTCCCACCGAATTAGTCATTTTTAATTTTAATTTTTATTCTCACGTTACACACATTCTCATTTGTTTTTAACCATTCAATATTCCCGGTATGAGATCACAATAAAAAGAACAAAATTTTCATTACATTTTTCTATAAATATCGCAACTATTAGCGATGTTTTAGTTATATGGGCAATGATACTTTCATAGATTTATGCAACAATTGACAGGAAAGTATAAAAATCACTGACCTAAGGAACAGGTTACAAAGACCATATTTACCTGCCCGACGTAAATTCGTGCTCGTGAAACAGGAAATGATTTGCGTTCCAGGGAATTCCTAGGAGTTCCCCATTTGAACCGCAATTAACTGTTACTAAAAATAGACCGGATATAAGTTCTCAGACTGCTAATGAGATAGACTAGAAGCCATGACTAAAGACGCAGTAGGCGTCAGAAACGCGTAGGCACCGCTCACACTGCTACAATCCCTCCATTGTAATCCGGGAATATCTATCATTACCGCAATTGTTTTTATCTCTTTTTGATAATAAAACATGGAATTAGTTTCCTATTTTAAACAGACCCAAAAGGACTCAGCGCTGGATCCATTTCTTTGCCTTTCTTCTATATTCATACGTGTGCCGACACGAGGACCCGTGCGCGATACCATACATCTGTGATAAGGTGAGCTGGAGGAACCCTCCCATTTGTTTCTAATAGATTTATAGTCGGGGTCGTTATGGATGCGGCGATACCAAATATGTGTAACTTTTTTACTTTATTTTGGTTTATTAATAGTAAAGCAGTTTGTAAGGTGAAAAAGTGGGTTTTTCATTTTTTTTTCAATTTTTTTTTTATTAACTTTATTAAACTTTTTTTTTTACTTTTTTACTAGTCTCACTAGGGGACTTTAATATGCGATTCTGCGATCGCTATTATAATACACTGCAATACTTCTGTATTTCAGTGTATTACTGCCTGTCCGTTTAAACGGACAGGCATCTGCAAGGTCATGCCTCCGGCATGCCCTAGCAGGCATTCATTACAGGCAGACCTGGGGGCCTTTATTAGGCCCCCGGCTGCCATGGCAGACACTGACACTCGGCGATCGTATCGCCGGGTGTCGGTGGGAGAGAGAGGGAGCTCCCTCCCTCTCTCCAAAACCACTCAGATGCGGTGCTCGCTGTTGAGCACTGCATCTGAGGGGTTAAACGGGTGAGATCGATACTAATATCGATCTCACCCGGCAGAGCAGGGACGCTCCCAGCCCTCAGCTGCCTCTGGCAGCTGAGAGCAGGGAGATCTGACAGCTCCCTGCTCTGTTTACTTATTCCAATGCCGCGACGTAAAAAGTATATGGCATCGGAATAAGGCCCGTTAGTGACCGACGTAAAAACACGATGGGCCGGTCACTAACGGGATATAAAAAATAAAAAAAACACAAAAAAGGCCATACTTACTAAATGGGTTGGTAGACACCAGTTCCCACCAGGACACAGACAACTCAAAAATGGTACAGAGGGAAAGGGCCCAGGTCTATTAAATAGTATTATCCACTCCCACTAGTCTTGAGGGGAGTGGCTGCTCAGTGCTATCACTACACACAACCAAAGCTTCAAATAATGTGCCAGTTTGTAAGGTGCAGCTTATCTTGCCGGTTCACCAATTAGTCACCAAGCTCAGTACATATATAGAGCACCAGAACAAAGCTCATTACATATATACAGCACCAGAACAATGCTCAGTACATATATACAGCAACAGAACCAAGCTCAGTACATAAATACAGCACCAGAACAAGGCTCAGTACATATATACATCCCCAGAACCAAGCTCAGTACATATATACTGCACCAGAACAAAGCTCAGTACTTAAATACAGCTCCAGACCCAAGATCACTACATATGTATACAGCTCCAGAACCAAGCTCAGTACATATATACAGCACCAGAACAAAGCTCAGTAGATATATATAACACCAGAACAAATACAGACCAATTTAGTGCAACCCCTGACGTATAGGTTTTTATGGATAAAACTACAGCTCCTGGCATGCTGTTTCACCAAAAAAATCATACCACCCATCATCTCGCTGCAGATCATACAGTGACTACAGTACTGATTAGAGGCAGAATAAACATTTACATTAAGTGACTCACCGGTGATGTCTCAGAATCTAGTTCTTTTCTTATCCTTCCAGTCCAGACCTCTATGATGGATTTCTCCCGTCCACGGCCCATCTGCAGTTTTCCAACATTTCTGCACCTATAAACAAAGATAAAATTCTCAACGCCCCTAAATATAACAGCGCCATACACAGCATCTATAATTATAATAGTGCCATACACTGTGTCCATGATTATAATAGTAGCATACACTGTGTCCTACACAAACTCCGTGCCCTCTGTAGGTAGTGCCCCCATAGCCCCCCTGTAATTAGTGACCCCCATAGAGCCTCTGTAGATAGTGCCCTCCATAGAAGCCCCTGTAGATAGTACCCCACATACAGCCCCCTGTAGATAGTGCCCATATATGGATTCCAGAGCTGCAAGACAATAGTGCTAACCACTGAGCCACTAATATAGCTCCCCCTATAGATAGTGCTCCATATATAACCCACCCCTGTAGACAGTGCCCTACATATAGCTCCCCTGTAGATAGTGCCCCACAGGTAACCCACCCCTGTATATAGTGTTCCACATATAGCCCACCCCTGTAGATAGTGCCCCTACAAGTAGCTAGCTCCGCCTACAGATAGTGCTCCACATATAACCCACACCTGTAGATAGAGCGCAACATATATCCCCTCCTGTGGATAGTGCTCCACATCCCCACATATAGACCCCCCTGTATATAGAGCCCCCCGCCCCGTAGATAATGCCACTTACAGTTTTATTAGATGCTAGCATCGTTGAAAGGTGCTGATTGGTGGAGCAACTCATTTGGCAGAATGACTTGCCCCGTCAATCAGCGCCTTTCAACAACGGAAGCGGCTCGATGATGTCATCACGCCGCTAACGTTGTTGAAAGCGCCTTTCAACAACGGAAGCATCATGACAAGAGAAGAAAAAATACCTTATTCACCTGGTCTCCCATAGTGACGCATCCCTGGCGGCCTCCTGAGATTATGTTGTTTTGTCCCATGTGATCACAGCTGCAACGTGTCCATGGCGGTTTCCTGAGATGGTGTTGTTTTGTCCCATGTGACCGTTGCTATGACGCGTCCCTGGCGGCCTCCTGAGATGATGTTGTTTTGTCTCATGTGACCACTGCAGCATGTGATTGGCTGCAGCGGTCACATGGGACAAAATAATATAATCTCACGAGGATGCCAGGGACGCATCATAGCTACAGTCCCATGGGACAAAACAACATCATCTCAGGAGGCCTGCATGGACGTGTCGCTACTGGAGACCAGGGGAGGTGAGTGTGCTATTTTTTTATTTTAGAGGTGGAACCGCAAGTGCCCCGATTGCCCTGTTTGACTCTCTGATATCTTCTAGGACTGTATTAAGCTTGAAAACAGTCCTAGAAGATATCAGGGAGGCAAATTTATTCAGACCAAATCGAATTGGACAGCCGATCTGACAAAATCGGCCCCAAAACGAATTTTGGGAAATTCGCTCATCTCTAGTTAGGCCAACTATTACCTATGTATGCAGTTTTATGTAGGGAGACATCTGTAGTATAGATAAGAGGAAAAAGTGTATGTACACATTTATATGACACTGGACGCAGTCATGGCAACCAGAATGAAAACATCCATTGTTTAATGTTCTGGGTGCATTCAGAGAACTTGAAAAAAGTGCAAAATAAAAACAAAGTTTATAATGCAAACTCACTTATTTTCTCTGATTCAGCAACTTATATTTAAAAGTATGGAGCCTGATATTTTGAGTTTATTATTATTTTTATTTTTTTGTAACGCTTTCCCTGGTCGCTCAGTGATGTGGTGTATACACAGTGGCTCAGTGGCTAGTGCTGTTACAGTGAAGCACTCGGGTTCCTGTGTTGAACGTAACCAGGGCAATAGCTTTATCGAACTTTTATGTTTTATCTGTGCGTGCGTGAAATTTACCTTGGTACTCCAGTTTCTTTAGACATTTAAAAAAAAGTTATTGATGCAGTAGCTCAATTGAGTACCTATGAAATAGCCATCAATGTGTTTGTAAGACAAGAAAATTAGATTACGATTCCCAGTTGGCATGGATGAATGATTCAAATTGAAAAGTGCTGTAAAATACAATCCTCAACATTGAAATTGCAACACCAAGAAGGACGATTGAGGAAGTAGCAGGTGTCGCTAAGATCTGCAAATTATAAAATTTTCCAGCACCTAGCTCCAATCTGTGGCATCTAGGAGGGGCATAAAAGCCAGATTAAAAGCAAAGTTATTTAGCCCCATGAAACCTCAAAAATCGGATCAAGTGGTTTGGGATGATTGTGCTATGCCGCCTGTTCGTCGACGTGCCAGTTATCGCCTTTTGTCGCAAACTGAGAGTAACAGAATCGTTGAACTGAGAGACCTTGGTTTATCCCTCTAGCAGATTGCTACGTCCCTAGGCCCGAGATGTCATCACTGTTCAACGTTGCGTGTCCCGGAGGTTGGGAGAACAACAACAATGAACGGGAATGACAGCAAGATGTGCGGAGGCAAACCTCTACACGGACAGATCGTCTGATTCGAAAAGTGGCGCGTAGTGATCCATTCTGTACTGCAAGTGACCACACGCCACCTTTTGTAAAAGCTATCATGGTGCACAGCAAGATGGGAATGGAGGCTGGAATGAAGGTCTACCTCTTCAGCGTCGAGTCCCGCTTTTGTCTCGGACACAATAATAGCCGGAGTTTGGTCTGGAGACCACATGGGCAACGCCATGAAGAGGCCTTCACAAGGGAATATCACACCGGTCCTATTGCCGAAATATGTGTGGGGTGGAATAATATACTGTAGCCAGACCCCTCTAGTCTTAATTTCAGGTACACTAACAGCTCAGCGTTATATTGATTTGACCGTGGAACCAATGGTACGGCCATTTCTCCAAATTGTTCCAGAAGCCATTATTCAGCAGGACAATACCAGGCCGTATGTTTCTCGTGCAACTGTGAGCAGCCTACGTGACCTAAATGTGCTACCATGGTCTGCAACGTCTCTAGACTTTTCTCCAATCGAGCACATCTGGGACATCATTGGTCGGTAATTGCAAAGGGAGATGCCAGCAGCCAATCTTGATGATTTGCGTGCCGACCTGCATTCAGCGTGGCATATTTCTCAGACAACCATTAATAAAATCATTGATAGCATACCAAGGCGTGTAAGTGCGTGTATTTCTGCACGTGGTGCTCATACTCGATACTGAATGATTCAAGATGTTTGGAAAATTTTGTTTACATTTTTTTTCATTTGTATATCATTCACATGTCTATCGACCCTGTGATTTCCACAATTCCAAAACATATTCCTCTTGGTGGTGCAATTTCAATGTTGAGGAGTGTAAGTTGGTGCTATATATAGATAGATAAATATTAAATAACATAATCAATTATAGCATAGGCATATTGATGACTTTTGTACTGGGCTTCTGTCTTGACAACAGTATAACTGGTGCAGCTATGCTGTATTTATTGCTGGACAGTTTCCATATATCAACTACAGCTGGATTTTTCATTTTGCTATACATAGTCTATTACAGTGTCTCCTCTGTCAAACCCTCCACTGACTAGCTATCATCCACAAAATTTTATTTAAATGTAAAAGCTCTTTACCCTTCCCTATACCACCCCAATGTAACTTCCACTCTGCCGATAGCCGATAACCGATTTTTTTTTTCTACCTCTTTACATTTCTCCCTCCAAGACTTCTCCTTTGTCTCTCCCCCCCCTTACCAGCGTCAGACTGGCCCACCATCATATCAGAGGATCCTCTAGTGTGCCTGTAACACCAGCCACTTGTAGCTGTCAGTGTCCCATTCCTTCAGACGATGTCAACCGCTGGCTTACCCATACTGGCTCCCGCTGTTGTCCGGCTTTGCCACGCTCATTCCATGCACGCTCCTCTTCCTCCTCCTCTGCTGTGGCTGCCTGTACTGTGCGCGCACACCCTTGCTTCCTCTTAAAGGGTGCAGTAAAGTGTCCCTAACCAATCTCAACTAAACCCTGGCTATATAAGGTTGCTTAGCTTGCTGCCGGTGTCTGAGAAAAGGTTCCTAGTTTGCTAGTTCCTGCCTACGGTGTTGCTGATCTTGATCTGACCAGACCTGTGTATCTGACCCCTGGCTTGTTCCTGACTTTCTTCCTGTCTTCTGATTTCGTCCTGCTTGATTCCTGTATCTGACCTCGGCTCATTCTGACTATTCCTGACTGCCCTGACCTTCTGCTTATTCCTGACTGTGCTGACTGCCCTGACCTTCTGCTTATTTCTAACTGTGCACGTATTCTGCCAGCCCAGACCTTAGCCCATTTTCTGAACACTCTCTTGCCTGACCCCTGGTGCTTTACACCGGTGTCTCTTGGCCTGCTAGGCCAGCTGCTACCAACAACGGGACTACTTCAAGAGGTAGTGGCCTGGTAGTCTACACACAGTGAAGTCCAAATCTCTGTACGGGGAGGGGGGGGGGGTTAAAGGGCGAATACGGGATAGCTGCGTAGACAACACCCTTCGAAGTGGCCCAATGCCAAACCAGTTTTGTAGCACAGTGGGTCTACAACCCAATAGTCGTTACAGTTCCTAGGTTCTCACAAAATAATGGGCCTCAAATGTCCAGCAGAATACATAATTTGAAGCTGACTTTGGGGCCAATCACTTGCCACTAGGGTCTATTTCTTATGGGTTGATCCACAAATAACCTATTAGACCTTATTGATATGATATGTGTGTGCAATGATAACAACAAATATTACCATAGAATCAAAGTAGGCATGCACATGTTCTGTAAAGATGGTGTGTGGACCATTAAAATTATTTCCATTGGTTGGCCCAAGAAACCCTAGTCATACCCTGCTCCTCACCAGCATGCCTCCTAATCCTCAAGTCTTCAAATGCAACTAAAAAAACTCATCTCTTGTGATTTTTTTTTAATAATCTGTTATAATTATAAACTCTCTATAATCAATTCTATAATCATAAACTATACTATCTGTTAAAAACCATATAACTGTCAATTCAAAGCCGATACAACTTCTACCGCTCCTCTTTATTCCTAATCCCTTTAGACTGTAAGATCATATGAACTAACAGGGTTTATTTGTACTGAACTACAATACTAATTTGCTTCAATAAGAAGGCTTAGAACATTAAGATCTCACCTCTGAATTGTGCTACACTGAACAGAGCCACAGAAGATGATGGCTCAGAAATGTAATCACAATTAAGGTGGAGATAGACCTTAACGTGTAACCATTGTTTACGTTTTTTCCCTTTAAATCAACTCTATAAGCGGTGATAAGAAACTTTGTAACATATCTTGTTACAGAAAAATGCATTTATCAGACTCCACTCCTCCTCTCCCCTGCCTCCTGCACTGACCACTCACTCTCAAATCACTGTTAAAATCCATATTCAGTCAGAGATGAAGACGGACTTATCAGCTCACTTAGAGATCAGGTAACAACTGCTGCCCATAGTAGTCTATGAAGAGTGGAGGGGGAGAAGGAGGAAGGGGAAAGAGACACAGACAGGCACTGCAGCTGCTTCTAGTAAGTGGTTTACTAAAAGTCAGAACTGGGGTGAGACAGTAAAACACTTACTAGTAGCTACAGCATCAGTAGAGGCATGGAGGACATTATACAGCACTCATGAGCAGTGTAGCGGGGAATCCAGCACTGGGGTGAGATATAACAGTTACTAAAAGGAGCAGCAGCCTGGAGGACATTGCACAGCAGTACTGAGCAGTGTATCTGAGAATCCAGCACTGGGGTGAGATAGTAGGATACTTACTAGAAGCAGCAGCATGGAGGACATTATACAGCAGTACTGAGCAGTGAACACTTATTTAAATCATAAGCAACAATGTATCTGTCTGTCTCTCTGCAGCTGCTCCCTCCTCCTACCCTCTATATAGATTTTGATGGGCAGCAGGTGTAGCCTGATCTCTCAGTGAGCTTATAAATCAGTCTTTATCTCTGTCTCACTGAACACAGATTTTACCAGTGAATTGAGATTGGTTGATCAGGGCAGGAGGCAGGGGGAGGGGGGAGTCTAAGTGCAGAAAAATGAATTTTTCTGTAATAAGATATATTACAGAGTCTCTTTTACGTACTTTTGATTTATGGGAAGAAATAAAGACAACGATTACACTTTAACAATTGTTTTAAATGTCCGGAGGACTATATCACATTTAAATTATACATCAAAGTAAGAGAAGTTAAATGGGGGCAAGTAGATGACATACTGAGTCCTAGGCATAACATATCTCCAGAATCTGTTCCAAAACTTTGTGGGAGGAAGTAGGTTTTGCTTGTTAAATCTAAAGCATTTGTATTTTTCTGCTAACATTTATTTTAAAAGTAAACTTCCTGCTTTGGAAAATTGAATTTTTTTTCTGGGGGTTGAATGATCTCTGTGAGCTATGAACATAAAAGGCAAAACCACAAGAAGTTACAAAGAAATTTCAATCTTATTTTACTCTAACTACATCTGACATTCTTGCGACTCTTGGGCAAAATCATTCTTCAGTACCTAGAAATCTGAGTTTTCATCAAGAATCATGAAATTTTGATGTTTTTTTTTTAATTGTTAGAATCGCTATTTCTACATGTAACAGGAAAATGTGGTCCACTGTAATTTTTGGTTAAGGTTTCTCAACTAAACATTTTTTATTTTTTTTTCAAAATAATGCAAATTTCCATATGTATTTAAGTTATGTATATAAGTTAAACATATATTTTTTAAAATATGTTGGTGTTGTTTTTATATTATTCCCCATGTAATGCATCCAAAACATGCTATCTGATGAAACATGGCACAATTTTTTTTTCATATGAAATCCAACAAAAAAAGAACTCTCCATGCCTCTGTATAAAATCGAAGCCAGAATTAAGTACAGTGGAACCGCGTAGACTTGTATGGGTGCCGATTTATGGCTATGTGCAACATGAAGGTTGCACAGAGCTGTATTACGGCCATGTGGATGTGGTGTACTTAAGTGCCCTAAGTGAGGAAAAAATAAATAAAATTGCAATCCGTTTTACAATTACAGGAAATGTTTACACATAATGTAAATAGGAAAATGTAGGTGTCACTTGTCATTTTTGTACATTTTGACTACCTGGATTTGTTCAGTTTTGACTGGTAATAAATAATCTATGTGTTTGGCTTACAGAAAAATATAAAGAATGAATCATGTGACTATTAACATGCCTCCAGTCTGATTAAGCGTTATATTTCAGACGTACTGCAGGATACCTGGTCTCATCTGGAAAGATAATGCTTCAATTTCAGATTGGATAGTAATAGTTTTCTAGGGCAGGATATTACAGATATATAAGTTTATTGGCTCATAAAATCTTTTATTGTGTAAGGCACAATGTAGGATAGTACTGTACATTAAGTATCCAGGCAGCAATATTCAATTGTTCACTTTCACATCTTACATATTTAGAGTTTAATAAAATATAACAAGATTTTGTGGAAATGTTACGCTGAAATAAGAGTCAAACCTCAGTACTTTTGCCATGCACTCGAGAATCAATGGAAGATAAGAATATGACAGAAAGCTTTGTCATACCAATTTATTCCAATAATTCTTCTATATGGAATTAATACTGTCACTATGTAATGTCCATACTTGGCCAATCATATTTTACATATCTACACAGGTTTCCAGGATAATAAAAATATGAAGAAAAGAAGTTGATGGAAACAAATTCCAAATACAGAATGCACTAAATGTCTCTGTTGCTGTAGTTTAGAAGGAGCTTTATTGCTTAGTAGTTACTTTCTTCAAAAATTCTTACATTGAATTCACTCAGTAGGTCTTCATTCATATTTTATTGATACTTCTATTTAAAATATGCTGCAAAGTTTATATTAAATGCCTCTGTAGGCTTGGATAGGGAGGGCAAAAGGGGTAATCTCCCAGAGCCCCAACCTCCCAGCTCCTTCCAGGTCTTCCTGGACACTTTATCCATTTATCTCCCAGTTTAACAAAGTATCCAGTATGTTAACATTTAACATGCTAATGTAACGGCCGTGGTTGCGGACCGCTACCGTTCCTTACCTTGTGACGGCTGCGACCACAGACCGCTGACATCCTGCCAGCGTCTCCCTCCTGCTCTCAGTGTTGGTGGAACGCGCGTGCTCGGTGTCGGCCTTAAAGGGCCAGCGCGCGCACCTGTTAAGAATTCCCTAATCCAACCCTGATCATCCTGGACTATAAAAAGGGCTCCGCCCTTTCACTCCTTGCCTTAGAGTTTTTGTAGTTTTCACATGTTCGTATTGCAAATGGTCCCTTAGTGTCATCCTGCTCCCAGTGTTCCCGTGCCCTGCTACCCGTATCCTGTATCCCGTGCTGTGTTTGGTTCCTGAGCCTGTCTAGTGTTGGAGTCGTGTTTTGCCGCCTGCGGTTATACACCACGTCTGGTGTCATCTGGTATCATCCATCACGTCTGGCGCAACCTGCCACGCCTGCTGGTATACACCACGTCTGGTGTCCTCTGGTATGATCTGCCATGTCAGGCGCAACCTGCCACATCTAGCCCTATCCGTGCCAGAGCCTCTGCCACTGACTGGACTATCCCAGGTACCCTTGTGCTACAAACTTCTTGTAGAGACTTTGCATAGACCGTGACTTGGCCAGCTGCCTCTCCGCTATGGCAGAGCGGCCTAGTGGGTCTACATACCCCTAGATCGTGACAGCTGAACATGCTTATTTTCCTCAACAGACACTGGGTTGTAGTCAGGGAGCACCCATACCCATTTTTTTTTCGTTATATTGTCGGCAGATCCTTTTGACATTTTCTGACAATTGTCCAGTGTAAGTGATCTATACATTATATTACACTTCTAATGCGTAGTGGGCCCAACGTAAATTTTTGCACGTGAGCTTCCACCAACCTTGATTGGGACTTGGCCATAGACATAAGATTTTGGACAGTCGTTCTCTGAAAGATGCTCCCCATAGAAATAAAAATCAGTCAGAACAAATCGTAGTCATCTTACTGTATGTCTTAGAATGGGTGTCTGCACTTGCGGCATAATTTCCCATACACAAAAAAATCTACGTGGCTATGATGTTTTTTTGTTTTTTTTCTCAGCCCTATTTTAACTACTATAAAAAGAATGAGTAAACCAAATCAAAAGTCCATACATATATTATCAATGTATACTAGCAGATAACATTCTCAATTGAATACTCTCAATTACTTGATATGCCATTAGATTAATATGCTTGTTTCTATATATTGACCATTGCATGCTCCGTTGTATTCTTACAATGATCCATCCATACTGTATTTGTATTTTTAAACTATATGTATTTAATAAAGATTTATATGTTTGGATAAATGAGATTTTAAGCTCTTATTTTTGTAGGATCTGTAAGAAGAATGAAGATAAGGAAGGCTTACATGAGGCTTAGTTTGCCAAATATAGCTATAAAGCTCATAAACGGACATATTTGGTCGTCATGAGATTCTCTAGAACACAATGTTGTTAAACCAGTCAATGAAAGTAATTGAATTTTGAAAATGTCAAAATTATGGGGTACCAGTGAAGAGTGCATTCTCCCAAGTTACCCAACAACACTCCTACCCTTGTACTTCAGTGGTGCAGTGTTAATGACACATTGTGTCGTCCCAAATTTTCATCCACATTAATTTCCACGCCATAACTGACTTTAGTAAAAGTAAATTAGGAAGTGGACATTGATAGATGGAAATTTAGATCAACACAAAGTCCATCTGGTGACATTATGTGGAAGCGCTGTTATGGGGAAACCTGATGAACTTGTCATGGAGTCACCAACAAAATCATGAATGCATTCCTTGTTGTATTCTCAGCACACTGGTAAGAAACAGTTGGAGTGTTATACTTTTTGTTTTTATATTGGTCCCATGTTGAATATGCTTGTATTCCAAAAGACGTGTTAGGGCTGCTATGCAATGAACTATATTGAAGGACATCTTGATGAATCCATGCTCTAGGTAACTGCTATAATTTGATTATATCTTAGAAATTATTTTCCTCTTGCTATTATATCAAGGCAGATTAGACTCCGATAGTCATTATGGCTTAACAATTGTAGTCTCCTCATCAGTAATGTGTTCATAGACTATACAAGAAATTTAAACTGCGATCTACACAACAACATCACCCTGGAGAGCACCCTTTGCATAGACACCAAGTAACATACATGAAGTTTAGAGTGAAAGAAGTCACTGAAGGCTTCTTGCACCAGATTTAGTAGAAGGATTGCCCCTCACACTAGCATTCTTATTCTGATATCATATGTATGTAAGAACATAGTTGTTTAAAAAAAGAAAAAAAAGGAACATGCCAACTGGAAAACAGAATGCAATGCAGGCAATAATTTAAGAAACATGTTTTACCTGCTTGTGAAATTTGCATTGACAGTCGAACGCGTTGAACTGATAAAGTGGTTGTCGAGGATTACAAAAATATGGCTATTTTCATTCAAAAACAGTGCCACACCAGTACACAGTTTCTGTGTGGTATTGCAGCTTAGCCTCATTTACATCAATGGAGCTGAGCTGCAGTACCAGACACAACCCTTGGGCAGGTATGGCTCTAGTTCTGGATGAAAGCAGCCATGTTTTTCTAGTCGTGTACAACCCCTTTATTTTAGAATAGTTTCAATGACACAAACATAAAGAAAAATCTATGTGAGTCTTTGAAGGGTATGCTTGTCATCCTTCTATAGGTAAGAACTCTTCGCTTGAGACTGCCCTATTGTAACGTCCATGGTCGCTGAACACAAACTCCATACATCCAGATGACGCCCTTCTCTCCAGAGATGTCTGCACATATGGCCGTCCTGTTCCACAGTGACCACCAGGGTGCGTTCGCTAGCTCAGTCCAGACTTAAGAAGCCAAAGCGCACGCAGGTGGGAGATTGAGCTGATTGCTCCCAGAGCGCCCTGGGCTATAAGAAGAGCCAAGCCCCTCCCTCCCATGCCTAAGCGTTGTTGTCATACTCAAAGTTTGTCTATGCAAATAGTCTCCTAGTGTCTTCCAGTTCCCAGTGTTTCAGGTACCTGTATCCAGTATCCTGTATCCCATGCTATCCTGGTCAAGTGCCGTGCGGAGCTGTAGTCGTGCTTTTCTGCATACCATGCCTGTTCTGCTACACCACGCTTGACGTCTGCCTGCTGCCTAGTCCCTGCCGAGTCTGCCTTGCTACTGTCCGAGCTGCCACTGGTACCCTATACGAACTATAGACTGTCACCTGCTCCCTGTTGGCCAGCTGCCATACCACCAAGGCGGTATTGCCCAGTGGGTCCACGAACCCAACGTGACACCTATTTGTTAAATACTGGCAAGCAACTGCAATAAAACAAATTCCTTTGGGCTTAGACATGATGCCCAGCCAGGGGCATAACTAGGGGGCTTGGGGGGCATGCTGGATGCCAGGGGGAGGTCAACAGGCCACTACCTTCCCCAGGGTACAGTATTTAGATACAAGCCTAATGCAGCAAACTGAAGTTTTGTCCTGGGTAAAGGAAAGCCTAGCTATCACTTCATGCCCAGCCATATAGTTTTAATTTCAACCTAGAAGTTTAAAAACTATAAGAAAGAGCTCAGGATAAGAATCTAGAACCCAAGTTTTGCATTTGGAAATATACAAGCTGAAAGAGTTGTCTAAGGTCAGCAAAAAGAGTCAGATTCTTTATATGAACGGAGTGCCACTCTTGTCCATTGTCTTTGTCTTGTATTGTTGCTCAACAATCTTTACATGAAAGGGGCTGAACTACAATTCCAGACACATTTTATGTACAGGGGTGGCGCTGTTTCTGTAAGAAAAAAAACCGGACTCTTTACCTATACACTCTCCTACCTCATTATAATATTATTGTTGTGTAAGATTGTTATAAGACTCATCTGAAATATAATTTATTGCTTTGTATGACCTTGAATTTCCCTCTAGTATTTTCAATAACTTTCAGAACCATGTTAAATTAGTTATTTTAAAATTAGGGAACTGGTTTCACGGGTCCTTGTTTGTCTTTAAACATTTAATACTAAAGATTATAGCTTTAACTATATAAAAATTATATGGAAGAAACAAAATATATAGAGCATTGAAAAATGTGCTGAATATGTGATACGGGGCAAGATAAGGCAGCAGCAACATGCAGTTAAGGCCATGTTTTATGATATGAAGGAACGCATAGTTGTCAAGCTCGATCAACTTAAATACTTTAAAGGAGTTTGGTTTCTGGTTTAGGATCGTGGCAGACTGCCTGGCTCTTCATGAAGACATTTCACTCCAAGAACAGCACAGCTGAATATTTTTGCCTGTCCACTGCTTGAAATAACCTTTTGTTGCTTTATTTGGTCTCGCATATATAAATTCTACTATACGTTCAGTCTCGCCCATGAGAACAGCAGTACTGACTTTCCTTCATATTTAGAAGAGTGTTGTAACATGCACTCTGGAGACCCACTTACAAAAACTTTTTCACTAGACTTACGGAAAATGCTACATTAAATAGATATTAGTACAAGTGAATCTGAACAGGGTCAAAATACAGTTTTCTGATACATAACTACAAATCATAGAGTTAAATGACAGACGTCACTAAAGGAACCTCAGCAGCTCTCTGCATACTGTTTATACAGTAAATTCAATAATAAAACAGTATGCATTAAGTTCCTAAGCTCCCCCTAGTGGTAAGAGTAAGCAGCTAGAATTTTGTACATCTATGCAGGGGTTTAGAGCTTTGTATCGGAAAAACAGAGCTCTGACCCGTATAAAAAATATTAAGAAATGAATCAGCACAGAATGTTGGACATAAAATTAACATGGTGTGAAAAAGTGAAAATTCACTTTATGTAAGGATTTTATTCGAAACTCTCACAAATCCATTTACAGCCATTAATAAACAATTGAAAAGTTGATTTCAGAGTCCCCCGCTCTGGAGCCCCTTTTATGAGCCAGAGCAGAGAGCCACCAACAAAGAGCAATATTAGTTGTTCACCGAGGGTTTTCAGAAGCCAGATGCCACAGCAATCTGATTACTGGGTCGGCATTATGTTAAAAACAGTAAACCACAGCTAATCTTGCTATTGTAGTATAAGTGAAAAATAAAATAATCAGCAAATTATTAAAGCAGACAGTGCTCCTTCAAAAATGGACCATTAATTTATAGCAATGCTCTTATTTTTCTGTAGTGACTTGATTCTTAACCCCTTAGTGATCACGCCTTTTTACGTCGGTCACTAATGGGCTTTAGGCTAGGCTGACGCCTTTTCACGTCAGCCTAGTCTAAGTCCTGCACGGGTCTCCCGTGCAGGCAGGAGCTGGGGCTCTGCTGTCTGATGACAGCTGAGCTCCTGCTCCAACGCCCGCGATCGAAGTTTACTTCGATCGCGGCCGTTTAACCTGTTAAATGCCGCCGTCAATAGCGACCGCGGCATTTAACTTTGTTTATAGAGGGAGTGAGCTCCCTCTGTCACCCATCGGCGGCCCGCGAATGCAATCGCCGGTCTCCGATGGGGTGTCATGGCAGCCGGGGGCCTGATAAAAGCCCCCAGGTCTGCCCTGGACATATGCCTGTTAGGGGGGATTCACACGAGCGTGTATTCGGTCCGTGCGGGCCGCGTGGTTTTCACGCGGCACGCATGGACCAATACAAGTCTATGGGGCAGTACAGACAGTCCGTGCTTTTTGCGCAGCGTTTGTCTGCTGCGCAAAAAGCGCGACAGGTTCAATAACTCTGCGTATTTCGCGCATCACGCACCCATTGAAGTCAATGGGTGCGTGAAAATCACGCGCACCACACGGAAGCACTTCCGAGGGACGAGCGTGATTCGCGCAACAGCAGTGAAAAGGATGAATGAAAACCGAAAAGCACCACGTGCTTTTCTGTTTCCGAACATCCAAACGGAGTGTCTTTGCGATTAGCGAAGCCGGACAAGCGTACCGAACTTCACCGGGTTCGGCCAAAGTCGTTTTGGCCGATCCCGGCAAAAAAATTATCGGTACGCGACGTCAGGAGATAGTCACTGTCCATGGTGCTGAAAGAGTTAAACTGTTTCAGCACCATGGACAGTGACTTGCGATCCCAAAATACATTAACCTGTAAAAAAAACCGAAGTTCTAACTTACCGATTACTCCTGTCTCCTTCCTGCAGTCCGACCTCCCGGGATGACACTTCAGTTCAAGTGACAGCTCCAGCCAATCACAGGCCAAGCACAGGCTGCAGCCAATCACAGGCTGCAGCGGTCACTTGGACTGCTGCGTCATCCAGGGAGGTGGGGCCCGATGTCAAGAGAGGCGCGTCACCAAGGACGCGTCACCAAGGACGCGTCACCAAGGCAACGGCCGGGAAGTTCTCGGTAAGTAGGAACTTTATCTTTTTTTTTTACAGGTTTTTCGCTGTTGTGTTCGGCATTCACTGTCGAGGGTGCTGAAAGATTTAGCTCTTTCAGCACCTTGGACAGTGACGGGCGTTGACAAGCCTCATCTCTATGATGCCGGCTGCGCGAAAATCACGCAGCCGCGCATCAGACACGCATGACACACGCAGCTGTCAAATGGTTTTTGCGCTCGCAAAACGCTGCGTTGTTTGCGCGCGCAAAAACGCAACGTTCGTGTGAATCTCCCCTTAGGACGCGCCGGAGGCACGTCCTAACAGATTGCCTGTCAGATTTACACTGACAGGCAATAATGCTCTGGTATACGAAGTATACCAGAGCATTATAGCAGCGATCGGAACATCGCACAGTAAAGTCCCCTAGTGGGACTAATAAAATAAGTCATCAAAGTGAAATAAAGATTATTAATAAAAAGTACAGTAAAAAAATAAATAAAACCATTTTTTTCCATAAAAAGTGGTTTTATTTAGTAAAAGTGTAAAAAAATAAATAAAAGTACACATATGTGGTATCGCCGCGACCGTAATGACTCCATTAATAAAGTCAATATGTAATTTAAACCGCAAAGTGAACACCGTAAAAAAAAACGCAAAAAACCATGGCGAAATTGCAATTTTTTTCCATTGCCCCCCAAAAAAGTCATAATAAAAATGAATCAATAAGTCCCATGTACCCCAAAACAGTACCATTCAAAACTACGTCTTGTCCCGCAGAAAACAAGCCCAAAAAAATCACTACATTGATGGAAAAATAAAAAAATTACAGCTCTTGGAAAGCGACGATGCAAAAACAAATAATTTTAGTTCAAAAGTGTTTTTATTGTGCAAAAGTCGTAAAACATAAAAAAACCTCTACATATGTGGTATCGCCGTAATCGTACCGACCCATAGAATAAAGGTAACATGTTATTTACGTCGCATAGTGAACGGCGTCAATTTAAAAACCCATAGAACAATGGCGGAATTTCAGTTTTTTTTTATAATCCCCCACAAAAAGGTTAATAAAAGGTAATATCAAAATTATATGTACCCAAAAATGGTGCTATTAAAAAGCACAACTAATCCCGCAAAAAACAAGTCCTCATACAGCTATGTAGACAAAAAAAAAAAAAAGTTATAGCTCTTTGAATGCGACTATAGAAAAACGAATAAAATAGCTTGGTCATTAGGGCCTAAAATGGGCTGGTCACTAAGGGGTTAAAGGGCAAATCTAGTCAAAATGATCTTCTGATATGTCATAGACACATGTGCGAAAGTCACTATGGTCTATTATATCATTTAAGACTAGAGATGAGCGAACCGGGACAACCGAACCCGGTTTCAGTCCGAACTTCCGGAAAAGTTCGGTTCGCAGCGAATCCGAACTTCACCGGGTTCGGCCGAACCCGTTTTGACCGAACCCGGTCAAAAATATTATACAAATTGGCAGCCACTTATCTCTATCAATCACTGATAGAGAAAAGAGGCTGCTGATTAAAAATAAAATAAAAAGCATTTCATACGTACCGGGTCGTTGTCTTGGTGACGAGTCCCTCTTCTTCCTCCAGTCGGACCTTCTTTTCTGACGCGGCAGCCTGTGATTGGAGTCAATGAATAACGGCTCCAATTACGGCCAAAGAACAGATCAGGTCACTTCTTTGACGCGGGCGTCTATTTACGCGCCGTCATTTGACAGCGGCGCGTAAATAGAATATTTCAGGAGAGGAGCGTGCAGATTCTGTGCTGCTGTGAACTCTGCTCTTACCATTATGTAACTCAGTCTGTTACCTCTCCTCCACTCCTGTCCTCAATAACACCTTCACATGATTGGCAAGTCACCACCCCGCACAAGATCCGCACGCTCATCTCCTGAAATACTCTGTGCTGCTGTGAACTCTGCTCTTACCATTACGTGGTGACTTGCCAATCATGTGAAGGTGTTCTTGAGGACAGGAGTGGAGGAGAGGTAACAGACTGAGAGCTACGTAATGGTAAGAGCAGAGTTCACAGCAGCACTGAATCTGCCCGCTCATCTCCTGAAATACTCTGTGCTGCCTTAAACTCTATGGACAGGTCAGGATCCTGTTTCTTTTCAATTCTGCACTGTAGCGCAGCCTTATATAGTGGATCGAGCGGGTTCCCCAGCAGCATTTAAAAGAAACAGTGTGTGTGTTTGGGTATGTATCTTTGTCTGTTTTTGTTTTTATATGTGTGTTTGTGTATATGTGTGTTTATGTGTGTTTGTGTATATATGGGTGTGTTGTGTATATGTGTTTGTGTATATGTTTGTGTATATGTGTGTGTATATATGGGTGTATGTGTATATGTTTGTGTGTAGATGTTTGTGTGTGTGTTTTTGTATATGTGTGTGTATATGTATATGTGTGTATATGGGTGAGTGTTTATGAGTGTGTTTGTGTATATATCGGTGTGTTTGTGTATATGTGTGTGTATATATGTGTGTATTTGTGTATATGTTTGTGTGTAGATGTTTGTGTGTGTGTGTTTTTGTATATGTGTGTGTTTGTGTATGTGTGTATATATGGGTGTGTGTTTATGTGTGTGTGTTTGTGTATATATGGGTGTGTTTGTTTATATGTGTGTATTTGTGTATATGTGTGTTTGTGTATATGTGTGTGTTTGTGTATGGTTGTTTGTGTGTGCGTGTATATATGTGTGTAGGTGAGTAGAAGTATTGGTATTGTTCACATTGATAACTGTTTTTTTATGTTGTTGCAGATTTTGATGTACCGATTGGACTACATCTTCGATTCGTTGGACTACTGCGTAGATCTACGTTTTTTCAAATTTTAATAAAATGGTTAACGAGGGTTTTGTTGGGGATTTCTTATTTCAATAAAAAAGAATTGTCTTTGTGTTTTTTTTAAACTTTATTAGTGCCTAGATAATGGCAGTTGGCTGATTGACAGCGTCCATTATTAAGGCGGTACTTAGTGTTAGCCGGTGCAGAGGCTAGCACTAACCACCCATTATTACCCCGGTACCCACCACCACCAGGGGTGCCGGGAAGAGCTTGGTACGATCCAGTACCCGACCATCTGTTGTGATGGTCGGGTACTGGGGCGGCCGTAGGCTGGTATTATGAGGCTGGGAAGGGCCAAAAACAGTGCACCTCCCACCCTTGTAATGCTAGGCTGCTGCTGCTGTATTGTATCGGGCTGGTTATAAAAATGGGGGGGACCCCACGTCGTTTTTTTTTTTTACATTTAACAAATTTAACAATAGACGTTGGGTCCCCCACATTTTTAATAACCAGCCATATACAAGGCCGCAGCAGTCTGGCATTACATGGGTGGGAAGGGCCACTGGTTTTGTCCATTCCCAGGCTAATAACACTGTGTTGTATGTGGCTGGTTATGATAAATTGGGTGGAACCCCATGTCTTTTTAAAAAAAAAAAAAAAAAATCAATAAATAATTTAAAAAAATGACGTGGGGTCCCCCCCACTTTTATAACCAGCCAGATACAACACAGCAGCAGCAGCCTAGCATTACAAGGGTGGGAAGGTCCACTGTTTTTGGCCCTTCCCAGCCTCGTAATACCAGCCTGCGGCCGCCCCAGAGCCCGACCATCACAACAGATGGTCGGGTACTGGATCGTACCTGGCTCTTCCCGGCACACCTGGTGGGTGGGTACCGGGGTAATAATGGTGGTTAGTGTTAGCCTCTGCACCGGCTAACACTAAGCCTCGCCTTAGTAATGGATGTTGTCACTCAGACAGCGGCCATTACTAAAGTGGTAGTAATACAATTTGAAAAGAAAAAGACAAACATATAGATAAAATATTTTATTGAAATAAAGCACCCCCAACACAACCCTCATTAACCATTTTATTGTAGAAAAAAAACCGTCATCGAAGTAGTCCTCGAAACCGACGTAGTCCAAACACCAAACCTGTAAAAAAAAAAAAAAATGAAATAAAACATGTCGTAGGCTTAGATTCAGTTTAATGTGTGATACTGACTGTTATACCATGTATAGAAGCCTGCTGCGAAGTTGACTTAGATACAGGGCGGCAGCAGACAGTATCATACATGGCCATACAGACATATATACAAACAAACATACATACATACATATATACAAACATACATACATATATACAAACATACAAGCATGCACATATATACATGCAAACATACACACATATATACATACATACATGCAAACTATCATACATACATGCATACACACACACATGAAAACATACATACAAACAAACATGCAAAGATACATACATACATATATACAAGCATGCACAAATATACATGCAAACATAAATACATGCAAACATAATTACATACATGCACATATATATATATAAACATACATGCAAACATACATGCAAAAATAAAAATATGCAAACATACATGACAACATACATACATACATACATACATACATGCAAACATACATACATGCAAATATATACATGCAAATATACATACAAACATGCACATATATACATACATGCCAACATACATGCAAACATACATGCACATATATACATACATACATGACAACATACATACATGACAATATACATACATACATACATACATGCAAACATACATTCATGCAAACATACATAAATGCAAACATACATAAATGCAAACATACATACATACATACATACATACAGTGAAGGAAATAAGTATTTGATCCCTTGCTGATTTTGTAAGTTTGCCCACTGTCAAAGACATGAACAGTCTAGAATTTTTAGGCTAGGTTGATTTTACCAGTGAGAGATAGATTATATATAAAAAAAAAAAAAGAAAATCACATTGTCAAAATTATATATATTTATTTGCATTGTGCACAGAGAAATAAGTATTTGATCCCTTTGGCAAACAAGACTTAATACTTGGTGGCAAAACCCTTGTTGGCAAGCACAGCAGTCAGACGTTTTTTGTAGTTGATGATGAGGTTTGCACACATATTAGATGGAATTTTGGCCCACTCCTCTTTGCAGATCATCTGTAAATCATTACGATTTCGAGGCTGTCGCTTGGCAACTCGGATCTTCAGCTCCATCCATAAGTTTTCGATGGGATTAAGGTCTGGAGACTGGCTAGGCCACTCCATGACCTTAATGTGCTTCTTTTTGAGCCACTCCTTTGTTGCCTTGGCTGTATGTTTCTCGTGCTGGAAGACCCAGCCACGAGCCATTTTTAATGTCCTGGTGGAGGGAAGGAGGTTGTCACTCAGGATTTGACGGTACATGGCTCCGTCCATTCTCCCATTGATGCGGTGAAGTAGTCCTGTGCCCTTAGCAGAGAAACACCCCCAAAACATAATGTTTCCACCTCCATGCTTGACAGTGGGGATGGTGTTCTTTGGGTCATAGGCAGCATTTCTCTTCCTCCAAACACGACGAGTTGAGTTAATGCCAAAGAGCTCAATTTTAGTCTCATCTGACCACAGAACCTTCTCCCAATCACTCTCAGAATCATCCAGATGTTCATTTGCAAACTTCAGACGGGCCTGTACATGTGCCTTCTTGAGCAGGGGGACCTTGCGGGCACTACAGGATTTTAATCCATTACGGCGTAATGTGTTACCAATGGTTTTCTTGGGGACTGTGGTCCCAGCTGCCTTGAGATCATTAACAAGTTCCCCCAGTGTAGTTTTCGGCTGAGCTCTCACCTTCCTCAGGATAAAGGATACCCCACGAGGTGAGATTTTGCATGGAGCCCCAAATCGATGTCGATTGACAGTCATTTTGTATGTCTTCCATTTTCTTACTTATGCACCAACAGTTGTCTCCTTCTCACCCAGCGTCTTACTTATCGTTTTGTAGCCCATTCCAGCCTTGTGCAGGTCTATGATCTTGTCCCTGACATCCTTAGAAAGCTCTTTGGTCTTGCCCATGTTGTAGAGGTTAGAGTCAGACTGATTAATTGAGTCTGTGGACAGGAGTCTTCTATACAGGTGACCATTTAAGACAGCTGTATTTAATGCAGGCACCAAGTTGATTTGGAGCGTGTAACTGGTCTGGAGGAGGCTAAACTCTTAATGGTTGGTAGGGGATCAAAGACTTATTTCTCTGTGCACAATGCAAATAAATATATATAATTTTGACTATGTGATTTTCTTTTCTTTTTTTTAATATAATCTATCTCTCACTGGTAAAATTAACCTAGCCTAAAAATTCTAGACTGTTCATGTCTTTGACAGTGGGCAAACTAACAAAATCAGCAAGCGATCAAATACTTATTTCCTTCACTGTACATACATACATACATGCAAATATATACATGCAAATATACATACAAACATGCACATATATACATACATGCCAACATACATGCAAACATACATGCACATATATACATACATGACAACATACATACATGCAAACATACATACATACATACATTCATGCAAACATACATACATACATGCAAATATATACATGCAAATATACATACACACATGCACATATATACATACATGCCAACATACATTCATACATACATGCCAACATACATTCATACATACATGACAACATACATACATGCAAACACATACATGCAAACATACACACATGCAAACATACATACGTACATACATACATACATGCAAATATACATACAAACATGAACATATATACATACATGGCAACATACATGCAAACATACATGCACATATATACATACATAGATGACAATATACATACATACATACATACATGACAACATACATACATGACAACATACATTCATGCAAACATACATACATGCAAACATACATACATACAAACATACATTCATGCAAACATACATACATACATGCAAACATACATACATGCAAATATATAAATGCAAATATACATACACACATGCACATATATACATACATGCACATATATACATACATACATACATACATACATACATGACAACATACATACATGCCAAAAAAAATAAATAATACGTTCATACTTTCCTCCTGTCCGGCCTCCAGCGATGACGTTTCATCCATGTCGCCGCTGCAGCCTGTGATTGGCTGAGAGGCGGTCACGTGGGATGAAGCGTCATCCTGACGTGCGTGACCGCCACTACAGCCTGTGATTGGCTGCAGCGACGAAAGGGATGAAACGTCATCGCTGGAGGCCGGACAGGAGGAAAGTAAGTACGAACATATTATTTTTATTTTTTTATTACATTAAAATTGTATTTTCCGCGCACCGAGCATGTACTTTCAAGGTTGCTGAAAGAGTTAGTGCAGCCCATTAACTCTATCAGCACCCTGGACAGTAGCATGCTCGGCGCACGGAAGTGACAGGTTCGGTCCGAACTAGTTCGGTCCGAATCTAACTTTTTTGTGAAATTCGGCGAACTAGCCGAACCGAACTTTTGAAACGTTCGCTCATCTCTATTTAAGACCATAAGTGGTTTCCAGAATGAAGGAACTCTATATAACATAAATTCTTAGCATATCGCAATGAAATTGGGGGGGGGGGGTGGCTGTCTTCTGAGGTTGGGCTGTCTTAAAGGAACAACATCTTTAGGTAATTACTTTTTTCGGGATTAAATGTATTGCCTATGAAATAAGAACATAGCTATCAAAGGTAATGTTTGATGTATTTTATTTTAGTTGCAGTCATTAGATTTAACCCCTTTCCGCCGTAGCCATTTTTTGGATTTTCACTTTCTTTTTTCTTCTCCCCCCTTTTAAAAGTCATAACATATTTTTGCTGCAATATAGCCATTGTTATGTAAACTGTGATTTTGCTGAAATATAGCCATTGTTATGTAAATGCAAGTGGAGCGATACTTCAAGGCTGCTGGAGTCTGCTGGGAGAGAGCTTGCAACCTCTAATCCGTAACCACTCTGGTCGACAGAGTCTAAGGCTACTCTAATGTATTCGCCAGAGCTGTCCGCAAGGTGAGATGGACTTTGCTGCTTAGAACACAGGTTGTCTTAACAGAGTGCAGTTTAGGAAAAGAGGTGCAATGCAGGCAAACCTGAGCTGGAAACCAGACAGCCAGAAGGTTAACTGAATGTCCAGAAACCGGGAAGAGGTAATCAAACAAGCCAAGGTCAAAATTAGTTGGAATCAGATAATGGGAATTGGTAGGCAGAGGGTTAACGAGAGACAAGCCGAGGTCAGTATACACGAGATCCTGAAATCAGAAATGCAGGAGCAGTCAGTAGCTTGATCAGAAACCAGGAAATATGAAGATTCACAAGCAAAGACAGGTGGGAAGAGACAGGTATAAATACAAGCCCACAGCAGATTGGCAGAAGGACAGAGAAGAGAGATAGGCTCAAAGCAAAAGAAAAACCGCCCAGAAGCTAGACAGGTTGTCATAGTGACCTTAAGGGGACAGGTGTTTTGCTAATAGCCGTAGGAAGGATTGTTTTTTGCGGGACGAGTTGTAGATTTTCATGGCACCATTTATTGTACTATATAATAAAGTTGGAAACTGGAAAAAAAATCTTTGTGGGGGAAATGGGAAAAAAACGTGATTCCTTCATTTTTTGGGTGGTTTTGTTTTATGGCGTTCACCATGCAGTAAAAACAGCAAGTTAACTTTATTCTGCGGGTCAATACAATAACGGCAATACCAAATTTATATAGCTTTTTTTTATGTTTTACTACTTTTACAAGGACAAAACCGATTGGTAAAAATAAAATTAGTGTTTTGTCGCCATATTCTAAGAGCCATAACTTTTGTTTTTTCCCTTGATTGAGTGGTTTTAGGGCTTTTTTTTGCGGAGCAAGCTGTAGTTTTAATGGTACCATTTCGGGGTTCATGAGACCTGTTGATACTTTTTTTTTCAAATTTTTGATTCGAGATGAAGTGACCAAAAACAGCGATTCTGGCGTGTAATTTTTTTTCCTTACGTCATTCATCGTGCGGGTTAAATAATGCTATATTGTAATAGTTCTGACTTTTACAGACTACGATACTAGTTATGTTCATTTTATATTTTTTTACATTGCGCTTGGGGGGAATGGGGTAAGGGTTGTTTTTTTAACTTTTAATATTTTTTTATATATATTAAAATACTTTATTTAACTGTACTTAACTTTTTTTTACTAGTCCACCTAGAGGACTTGAACAAGCGATCTATGTCCCATGACCAGACGTGGCATATTTCTTCGGCCACTGTCCGCATCAATGCCGCACATAATTTTCGTTGCAGATTCTGTTGCGGCTCTGCCTAAAATGGGAATTAAATTGATGCGGACTAGCCGTTGCGTATTGAGGTGAAAGTACTTCCCTTCTCTCTATCAGTGCAGGATAGAGAGAAGGGACAGCCCTTTCCCTAGTAAAAGTAAAAGAAATTCATACTTACCCGGCCGTTGTCTTGGTGACGCGTCCCTCTTTCACCATCCAACCCGACCTCCCTGGATGACGCGGCAGTCCATGTGACTGCTGCAGCCTGTGATTGGCTGCAGCCGTCACTTGAACTGAAACATCATCCCGGGAGGCCGGACTGGAGAAAGAAGCAGGGAGTTCTCGGTAAGTAGGAACTTCTATTTTTTTTACAGGTTGATGTATATTGTGATCGGAAGTCACTGTCCTGGGTGCTAAGACAGTTACTGCCGATCGTTTAACTCTAACAGCACCCTGGACAGCGACTATTTACTGACGTCGCCTAGCAACGCTCCCGTAATTACGGGTGCACACACGTAGTCACCCGTAATTACAGGAGCCCCATTGACTTCTATGGGCCTGCCCATGCCTCAGTCTGGCTGTAGACCTAGAAATACATAGGTCCAGCCAGAATGAAGAAATGTCATGTTCGTAAAACAAATACGCTACGCAGCACACATAACATCTGCGGACTTCATTGCGGAATTTTGACTCTCCATTGAAGTCAATGGAGAAATTCCGCAATGAGTCTGCAACAAATCCACTACACGTCCGCAACAACCAGTGTATACTTACAAATGGACAAAGCCAGGTCAGAAACGCCTCATGACTTACACACTATCCCTCCATGTTTCACACACTTGCACCCCATTATTCATTTATTTTTATTGAGGCACTTTACTCATTACTGCCCCCTATATTTCACTTATTTTATTACACTTGCACATACACTATTCATTTATTATTTCTTACTACACATCTCATGCACTACACACCACTCCCCTCAAGACTAGTGGGAGTGGCTATTATTATTTAAAGCACTTGCTCACTCTCCTTCATCAGCGTTTCTGACCTGGCTGTGTCCATTTGTAAGTATGGCCTTTTTCGGTGTTTTTGTATATATGTCCCCTTGTTTTTATCTGTTTTGTCTGTGCATCAGGAGCTTTTCGTTCCAGTTAGGGAGTTAGGGACTCGCAAGTCTGGGGATCCTTGTCGTGGATTGCGAGCTTGCGTCCTTTTGGCCAAAATGATCACTAATACCCCAGGTATTTTTCATTATTACTTATATTTGCTTCTTTTGGACACAGCCGGGTCTTTGATGCAGTGTTTTTGTATATATGTCCCCTTGTTTTTATCTGTTTTGTCTGAACAACCAGTGTATGCTGCGGACACCAAATTCCGCACCGCAGCCTATGGTCCGCAGCGGAGTTTTCTGAAACTTGTAAACGAACCTCACTAAAAAGCTGTGGAAAGCAAAGGAGAAACGTGTACGCTGCGGATTTCCGCAGCGGACTGTCCGCAGCGGAATTACAGAGAAATTCCGCCACGTCTGGTCATGCCCTAACTGTAACTGCAACCCCCCTTTGCCCTTTTATCATTTTCTTTTCCTACAGCCCCTTATTTTATTAACCCTTTAGTTACAGGGACAGATAGAGCCAGGTGAGGGAGGGTTACAGAAGTAAGTGTGAGTGAGAGTATTGTATTTTATATATGTATTTAGGTACGCGGGTGGGTAATAGGATTGTAATATCTTGTTGTTTTAATGTACCACGTATAGTGTTAGTATACTTATTACATATTCATCATTATTATATGTATTGAAGTATATTGATACTTTACCGTGATTATATATATTTTGTGTATATTGTATTTTATAGTTTTTGTAATTATTGATAGTAATAAACCTTGTTTTACTTACTATACACTTGTGTGACATCGCACACACACTTGGCTAATAAGGCAAATAGAAAGCGCAATACAAAGGGGAAAGTAGGGGAACTAGACATAACCATAGTGACTCTATAGTGGGGAACACTAGTCCAGTGAATCCCACCAAATATACGCCCTTGTACACTATCTGTATTAATTCCTCACAATTTTCAAGATCTCTGCTTGTTGCCATTTACACGCCTCCTGAGGAAAACTAATGGGAAACGCGTGTCGAGGCGACCAGGCATATCACATACATTCGGTTTAGGTGAGCTATGTGAATTCTAGTGCCATCTTATGGTAGGACCACTAGTGTTTCATTGCCACCTCTCCAGCTGTGTTTTCATTCATTAGCAGTTTTTCTTAAACACATCCTTTGACTACACTCAGATGCCGTCTTACCATTGACTTGTGTTCCGTGCATCATATTGTTACCATATTTAGTTCAAATTCACTGCATAATGAAATCTGTTGGCAATAGAACAAAATGTATGTATATTTTCTTATTGTGCCCTCACCGATATATTATATTTTGTTACAGTCTATTAGCTTTATATCCTATTCTTACTGATTTTAGGTGTATAACCTTGTGTGCATACTGGCCTTTTGTGGTGGTTCATCAGGATATGTCATAAATGTAAGCTAGAACAGCGAAAAGGGGGCCCCGTTCTTGAGATAGGTGCGGGTCCCAGAGGTAGGACCCGCACCTATCTCAAGAACGGGGCCCCCTTTTCGCTGTTCTAGCTTTTTGTGCTCACGCTGCCTCCCGGCCACTTACTGATTACGTGGTTGGGAGTTACGGAAACATCGTAACTCGCTGAGCTACGCTGTTTTCGTAACTCCCATAGTAGTGAATAGCAGTTACGGAAGCAGCGTAGCATGCGAGCTACACTGTTTCCGTAACTACCATTAAGTTTTAAGGGGCTTAGCTACGCTGTTTTTACCTTCATGGTCGAAATCAGCCGACACACAAAGAGGTAGAACAGGGTTGAGGGGCCCCATTCTAGAGATAGGTGCAGATCCCAGAGGTGGGACCCGCATCTATCTGCCATTTATGATATATCCTGTGGATATGTCATAAATGTCCCTCGTGGGAAAACCTCTTTAAGGGTTGTTGAGATGTGGCCTATATTAAGGGGCAGGGCATGTGCTACACACGCCGCTCACAATTTCTAGTTGAAATAACTTCTGAGAAATAAGCAAGAATTGGTAACCTATGTGTGGAGGGGGCCTTAATGCCACGTTTACATGTGGCGGATTTACTATAAAAGAGTCCCCAGTAGTAAATCTGCCTCAAAATTGGCATCAAAAGCTGCAAGAAATTCTTGTGGATTTTTTAAAGGATTTGACCAATTTCAAAATGACAGAATTAAGTCTGCGGCAGATTTAAAATCTGTGATTTTTTTTTTTCTGAAGCATGAGAATAGGGTTATGTAAAAGGGAATTTACTCTCTTAATGGTATTTTTAAAATGGCTTTATTCACTTTACAGTATGTTACAGTCTATAGGGGGTGAACATAGCATGGCCACCTACTACCAACAATAAACTCTGTTTAGGAAATAAAGCAGTTTAGTATAAGGTTAGTATCATTTAAATAGTACCCAATGCCCATCACAGAAAGTGATGGCAAATCAGAAGGATATGTCATCACTTTGCTGATTGGTGGCGGTCCTGGCAGTTGCACCCCCATCCACTAGAAAGTAATGGCATATCCTAGCGATATCCCAGATTCTGAGATTGAAGGGGCACTGTTTTGCTGTAGTACGGCGTCTCTTTAAAAGTTTAGCCTTGCATATCAGCTCCTGGCCACCCACTGTGCAGAAAACTGCAGCACAGCTACATTTACTTAAATGGAGCTGTGCACAGTCCCTTGTTGGCCACCCACTGTTTCCCTGTGAAGGACACGCAGTGCTAAGCAGCGTTGCTGCCCTTTTAATTTTGGGCATATAGTATATGAGTACTTAGCTGTTATTATTTATTTGTTTAAGGGGATTTGGATTATTTAGAAAAATGGTTTCAGATCAATATCTGTGTCATATTTAGTTTCACACACTAGATGATAGATCAGGGGTCTCAAACTCGGCCGGGTAAGTGGGCCGCATATAGGAAAAATGGGAAGTTGATGGGCCGCATTGCTTTCAAATTTGATACAATACAAAATTATTGTTAATCAATTAGTTATTTGAACTACTATAACACTATATTACTATAATACTACATTACTATAATAATAGCGCTAGGTTTAAAATTTGAGATATTTCTCCACGTGCTTATTTCAACAATCCAGCTTTCCAGTTTAAGTGTCGCTAAATGCAGTCCGGCGGCTCAGTTAGCACACATGTCAAGATTGGGCAGCCCCTTTTTAGATAGTGCCGCAGTGCCCTCTGTGGATGCTGCCGCATTGCCCTCTGTGGATGCTGTCGTAGTGCCCTCTGTAGATGCTGCCGCAGTGCCCTCTGTAGATGCTGCCGCAGTGCCCTCTGTAGATGCTGCCGCAGTGCCGTCTGTAGATGCTGCCGCAGTGCCCTCTGTAGATGCTGACGCAGAGTCCTCTGTAGATGCTGCCGTAGAGTCCTCTGTAGATGCTGCCACAGAGTCCTCTGTAGATGCTGCCACAGAGTCCTCTGTAGATGCTGCCACAGAGTCCTCTGTAGATGTTACCACAGAGTCCTCTGTAGATGCTGCCACAGAGTCCTCTGTAGATGCTGTCACAGAGTCCTCTGTAGATGCTGCCACAGAGTCCTCTGTAGATGCTGCCACAGTGTCCTCTGTAGATGCTGACACAGTGCCCTCTGTAGATAATGCAACACCCCTAGATAAGGCCACAGTGCCCTCTGTAGATAAGGCCACAGTGCCCTCTGTAGATAATGCCACAGTGCCTTCTGTAGATAATGCAACACACCCCTAGATAATGCCACAGTGTCCTCTGCAGATACTGCCACACACCCACTTGTAGATAATGCCACAGTGTCCTCTGTAGATGCTGACACAGTGCCCTCTGTAGATAATGCAACACCCCTAGATAAGGCTACAGTGCCCTCTGTAGATAAGGCCACAGTGCCCTCTGTAGATAATGCCACAGTGCCCTCTGTAGATAATGCAACACACCCCTAGATAATGCCACAGTGTCCTCTGCAGATACTGCCACACACCCACTTGTAGATAATGCCACAGTGCCCTCTGTAGATGCTGCCACAGTGCCCTCTGTAGATGCTGCCACAGTGCCCTCTGTAGATGCTGCCACAGTGCCCTCTGTAGATGCTGCCACAGTGCCCTCTGTAGATGCTGCCACAGTGCCCTCTGTAGATGCTGCCACAGTGCCCTCTGTAGATGCTGCCACAGTGCCCTCTGCAGATTCTGCCACAGTGCCCTCTGCAGATGCTGCCACAGTGCCCTCCACAGATGCTGCCACAATGCCCTCTGCAGATGCTACCACAGTGATGTCAGGCGCTTGCCCAGAGCTGGAGTCCCGGAGCAGAGCCGCTTCTGGCACTCTGCCTGGGATTCCAGCACTGCTCCTGACATCACTGTCCATATATGGACAGAGATGTCAGGGGCAACCCCAGAGCTGGAGTCCCGGGCAGAGCGCTAGTAGGCTCTTCCTGGACTCCTGCTGTGCTCCTGACATCACTGGGACTCCTGCTCTGGGGAAGCCCCTGACATCATTATCGATGTATGGACAGTGATGTCAGGGTATTCCACAAAGTCCCGGAGCAGAGCCTGTACTAGCGCTCTGCCCGGGACTCCGCTCTGGGGAAGACCCTGATACACTGTCCATATATGGGCAGCTATGTCAGGGAATTCCGCAGCGTCCCGGAGCAGAGCCTGTACTAGCGCTCTGCCCGAGATTCCGGCTCTGGGGAAGCCCCAGACATCGCTGTTCATATGTGGACAGCGATGTCAGGGAATTCCAGAGTCTCAGAGCAGAGCCAATACTAGCGGCTCTGTGTCCCGCGGGCCGCAGATGACAGCCCCGCGGGCCGCGTGCTTGAGTGATGATAGATAGATAGATAGATAGATAGATAGATAGATAGATAGATAGATAGATAGATAGATAGATAGATAGATAGATAGATAGATAGATAGTAGGTAGAAAAAGCAGCACTTCAGAGAATTCAAGTATCACGGTGCTATGCATCCTTGACGGTCATCCACACGGTCCTGAATTGGATACACAAACGAGGAAATAAACGCAGCACTCCAGGAGTAGTTGCAAAGATAGTCTTTTATTCACCCATGTACAGAAATAGCTACATTTCAGTCCTCTCACCAGGACCATTGTCAAGCAATGGTGATATGTGTCAATCAGGGTTTTATACCCTCAACTTGTGAATACATCATTAGTGATCATTACATCAGAGTTGTAAAAAGCATACAAAAAAATGCATTTAAAGTACATTCAAATTTTGCATATGTTACATACATATATCATACATATATCAAATAAAGTGCACAGTGAAAATACATCATATAAAACTTAAAAAATGGTCAATTGTCAGAAAACCTCATGAATATTGATAAGGAGGAGGAAACAGGAGCCACTCACCAATCGCGTAATCCTGGACACATATTGGTAATAATATCCCTAATCACAGACTAATTGAAAGGCATCTATCAGAGGCAGCAGCGATAACCAATGGAATCAAAGCATCAACTGTTGTCATCGCATCCATGTTACTCAGCCAATGCTCGCTTAGCATGAGCCGGTGCCTAGGCAACGCTGTCAAAACACTATGTGTTATATACGCAAAGTGCGCAAACCTCCAATAGAGACAAAAAACACCATTTATTTGTTTTTTTCATTTATTCAAGACCAGCGATAATTAAGACCGGGTCATTGCCATCTTGTCCACGTATATCGTGGTACATCAAGCAAGCTCCATGAGAGCTACAGGTACATATTCTCCACCTCCGTGCAGAAGCCACCTTGAGCAAACATAACGGTCTATTATATATCATATAAAGGACATTTTGTCATATATTTATAACCAAGTGGGATGTCAGTATGGGAGTCACAACTACTCGACACTATCGTTCTATTAATAAAAATTAATAAACAAAAGTCCAGGATTCAAAAATACACAAGGCATGATGCCCTGTTTGGTAATCGTACAAAAAAGAATCTTGAAAGAATTCCATTTGTGTCGACATACAATGATTTAAGCCCTCAGATAGGGAACATTATTAGTAAATATTGGTCGATAGTCAGAGATGGACATAGAGGTATTGGAGAATTTGATGTAAGTCCTTTTATGTCATACAGACGTCCAACTAATCTTAAAGATAGATTAATAAAAACTGACATTAAATCTACTACTGTAAAAACTCGACAGACATTTTTAAAGCCTCCTAAGATGGGTAGTTTTCCATGTTTGGGATGTATCAATTGCTCTCTAATGAAGGAAGGAGAGGAATTTATACATCCCCATACTAAATATAAATATAAAATTTGATATTTCTTAACTTGTAATACCGATTGGGTAGTTTATGTCCTTTGGTGTCCATGCAATTTATTATATGTTGGTGAAACAATATGTGATATGAAGACACGCCTGAATAATCACAGGTATACAATTCGAAAGGGAAAACTGGATCTGCCTGTTTCAAAATACTTTGTGGAAAAAGGTCATAATGAACGTGCTCTACGATTTATGATCTTGGACCATGTTCCATTGCCAAAACGAGGTGGTGATAGACTCATGATGCTAAAAAAAACGTGAATTGCAATGGATTTTTAATTTGGACACATTGAGACCTAAGGGACTCAATGTAGATTTCCAAATATCCAGACATATGCTTTAATGATATATTTCAGGATTTATACATTATAATGGGGTTAGCTTGCCTTGTATTCCCCCTTAATTCTGCCATTTCTTTTTCTCATATAGGATGTGATATGATTGATAATCAATTTTAATATTTCGTCATTTCTTGATACAGAATTGAAATATAAATAAATACAGGATGAGCCATCCACCATTCAAGATAATTGGACAATCACGTGTGTGTATATATATATATATATATATATATATATATATATATATATATATAATAACATTTGTTTTTTGTTTTTTTATAAAGTAATTGTCGGGTATCTACCGTTGACAGCAGCAGCTTTGTTCCTGAATAGAACGATAGTGTCGAGTAGTTGTGACTCCCATACTGACATCCCACTTGGTTATAAATATATGACAAAATGTCCTTTATATGATATATAATAGACCGTTATGTTTGCACAAGGTGGCTTCTGCACGGAGGTGGAGAATATGTACCTGTAGCTCTCATGAAGCTTGCTTGATGCACCACGATATACGTGGACAAGATGGCAATGACCCGGTCTTAATTATCGCTGGACTTGAATAAATGAAAAAAACAAATAAATGGTGGTTTTTGTCGTCACTAAGCCCCTGAACCCCTGAGGACGCTGTTTAGCACAGCGAAACATATCGGGGGGCTCTGATACCATCTATTTTAAATCTAATATGTACCTCCGTTGTTCTCTACACATGCTGTCTGGCTGACTCGCAGGTCTGCAGCCGCGAGCAGTATCAAATATAACAGATACACACATGGTCTAATGTGCACTGCTCATCCATACCCAAAACGGAGGGGATGTTACTAATTTTAACCCTTTAGTGTAGTCAGTCTTTTTGCTTCATGTAAGCACAATAAAATTTATTTATTTATTTAGTTATTGCCAGTTGGATTAAGAGGAATTTTCTGCTGGTAGCAGTTTCCTGTAAATATATTGTCATTAATTCCTACCAACTGCTGGGGTCGTCTTTCCCTTTATGTGACAGCGTTGCCTAGGCACCGGCTCATGCTAAGTGAGCATTGGCTGAGTAACATGGATGCCATGACAACAGTTGATGCTTTGATTCCATTGGTTAGCGCTGCTGCCTCTGATAGATGCCTTTCAATCAGTCTGTGATTAGGGATATTATTCCCAATATGTGCCCAGGATTACGCGATTGGTGAGTGGCTCCTGTTTCCTCCTCCTTATGAATATTCATGAGGTTTTCTGACAATTGACGATTTTTTACGTTTTATATGATGTATTTTCACTGTGCACTTTATTTGATATATGTACGATATATGTATGTAACATATGCACAATTTGAATGTACTTTAAATGCATTTTTTGTATGCCTTTTACAACTCTGATGTAATGATCACTAATGATGTATTCACAAGTTGAGGGTATAAAACCCTGATTGACACATATCACCATTGCTTGACAAAGGTCCTGCTGAGAGGACTGAAATGTAGCTATTTCTGTACATGGGTGAATAAAAGACTATCTTTGCAACTACTCCTGGAGTGCTGCATCTATTTCCTCGTTTGTGTATCCAATTCAGGACCGTGTGGATGACCGTCAAGGACGCATAGCACCGTGGAGTGCTGCATCTATTTCCTCGTTTGTAGATAGATAAATAGATAGATAGATAGATAGATAGATAGATAGATAGATAGATAGATAGATAGATAGATAGATAGATAGATAGATAGATAGATAGATAGATAGATAGATGATAGATAGATAGATAGATAGATAGATAGATAGATAGATAGATAGATAGATAGATAGATAGATAGATAGATAGATAGATAGATAGATAGATAGATAGATGATAGATAGATAGATAGATAGATAGATAGAGAGAGAGAGAGAGAGAGAGAGAGAGAGATAGATAGATAGATAGATAGATAGATAGATAGATAGATAGATAGATAGATAGATAGATAGATAGATAGATTCCTACCATCCCCAAGTAAATGTAGGCTTAGTCCCAGTTCTGAGTGTATGTGAAGCGTAGATTCCCACCTCATAGAGGTTGTCTTGTCGTGGCAGGTGGGCTCACACAATTTGATCAAAATGTGCGCCAAGAACCTCCCTATTGTTAGTAGATTTAGCAGTAATGCATATTTATTTATATTTAGCGGTTTAGGTTACATTGGTGTTCGCAGTGTGCTGTCGCCATTTTCTTGTGTGCTGTATATTTGCAGTCACAGGCGTTCTTGCACCTGTATACACGTTTTGTTTCATTTGTTGGAATGTGCTGTTCACATTTTTGTGTTGTTTATGTGATTCATATATGTGGGGTTAGTGACTGCCTCCATTTTTGATCTTGCACTCCTCCCATTCTGCCCTGGGTGATTTTAATTAGTTTAATGCTGGTTCCTACCATCCCTAAATACATGTAGGCTTAGTCCCAGTTCTGGGTGTATGTGCAGCGTAGGTTCCCACCTCATGGAGGTAGCCTTGTTGTGGCAGGTGGGCTAACACAATTTGATCCAAATGTGCTCTAAGAACCTCCCTATTGTTAGTAGATTTATCATTAATGCATATTTATTTATATTTAGTGGCTTAGGTGGCATTAGTGTTCCCAGTGTGCTGTCACCATTTTCTTGTGTGCTAGATAGATAGATAGATAGATAGATAGATAGATAGATAGATAGATAGATAGATAGATAGATAGATAGATAGATAGATAGATAGATAGATAGATATGAGATAGATAGATAGATATGAGATAGATAGATAGATAGATAGATAGATAGATAGATAGATAGATAGATAGATAGATAGATAGATAGATAGATAGATAGATATGAGATAGATAGATAGATAGATAGATAGATAGATAGATAGATAGATAGATAGATAGATAGATAGATAGATGATTGATTGATAGATAGATAGATAGATAGATAGATAGATAGATAGATAGATAGATAGATAGATAGATAGATAGATAGATAGATAGATAGATAGATAGATAGATAGATAGATAGATAGATAGATAGGTAATTCTGGTGCATAGAGAATGTTGATGCAATTGTTTTGCTTGCTCCTTTCTCAGGGGCATTGGTACCCCCATAATACTGGTAGTAGCCACAGTACTTGAACAATAGCCATGCCTTCTTCGTACATGACTGAGCTGCTCCTCCCCACTATTGGATTCACCAATGGTCACACTGAACCTTAGGAGGATTCAGTTTTCCCACGTCTTTGTAGATGCAAACAAGAGAACAATCTAGTGACCTAACCTCAGGATCTACTGGTCACTGCTCTCGTCTATTGGCAGATCGCGATCTACTATTTGGCCACCACTGGTCTAGAAAATAAATAAATGCAGATGCATAATTTTTATTTTTTATTTACTGTTTTCCTTTTGGTTGCTCATAAATTAACATCGCAGTCACTGCCTTAACAATTGCACAAATGTGTCTGTTTTTGCTACAGTCATTACCAAAGCATTTCCAGAATGTGGTTTACTGCCCTAATGTCTAATCTTAGTAACATGGTAATAAATATGTGGCGCTTAGTATAATGAGGTATTTTACAGATTTGTGGAAAACAGGATGAAATATTTGCTGAGTCCTATAAATATTCGGATTAGTGAGAACCTGAAAGAGCCACAATGTGAGGCACAGCAAGTGCTCCTACTGCTGCGCTTCAGATCATACGGGTACAGGAAAGTGAAATGATTGATTCTTGTTAATGAATGGACTTGGCAGGTCAGTATTTATGTAACCTATGGAAGTATGTGATGACCATAGCAGTTATTTCCTTAAATATCAAGATGAAAAATTGTAACATTTTGTTGAAATAACGAATTGTTCTGCATTTCATGGAAATTGTAATCAACTTAAAATGTCAGTTTGTTTAGTACACGTCAGCGATTTCCAATCTCTCCTTCCAATGCACATTTATAAAATTGCCCTGTACTGAAGGAAAGCGGCAATCAATTTATTTGACAATCACAGGTTTTTTATCATTTTTTATCATTCGGAATCCTGCAAAGTTTTAGTGAACCTTTCACATTCTGCAAATTGCTGAGTAAACACAAGAAATCAATTGTTAACAGCGCATATTATTTTCCCTGTTTTCACAATTATCTCCAGAAATAATGAAATCCAACAATAGATATATTTATGTTTCGCACCAAATAATTTTCTTCTGCCTAATGCCAACTTCACACTTGGGGGTTTACCTCTGCTCTGGTATCTGCGATACTTTAACAGCCATATGTTCTAGGAATGAGACAAGTAAGGACACGTACATAGATTTTTTTTTTACACAGGGGTTATATCAATATTTTATCTTCAGTCAAACATTATATAAAGATAAAAGCAATATAATTGAACAAAACACAATAATAACGTCAGACATTGGTTGTAAAATATTGATACAGTGCCTTGTGAAAGTATTCAGCCCCTAGGTGTTTTTTTCTGCTTTGTTGCATTATAATCTGGATTTAAAATTGATTTTAAATGTGATTTTATGTTATGGACCTGACAAAATAGTCAAAATTGTTAAAAAAAAAAAAAAAAAACTACTGAAAAGTTGTGAGTGGATATGTATTTACCCCCTTTTCTATGAAACCCCTAAATAAGATCTGGTCAAACTAATTAACTCCAGAGATTACATAATTAGTTGTATAAGGTCGTCCTGTGTGCAATCAAAGTGTCACATGATTAGTCACATGATGTCACTATAAATACACCTGTTGTGAAAGACCCCGGAGTCTACAACACCACAAAGCAAGAAACATGGAGACCAAGGAGATCTCCAAACAGGGGGAGACAGGGTTGTGTAGAAGTATAGATCAGGGGGGGTTTATAAAAAAATATCCCAAACTTTGAACATCCCACAGAGCACCATTAAATCCATTATAACAGTATGTAAAGAATATGGCACAACTACAAACCTGACAACAGAAGCCGCCCACCAAAACTTACAGATCGGGAAAAGAGGTAAATAATCAGAGATTCAACAAAGACACCGACACTGAAGGAGCTCCAAAGATGCACAGCGGAGATGGAAGTATCTGTCCCTAGGATCACTATAAGCCGTCCACTACACAGTGTCACGGTAACATTTGATGGCCAGTAGCTCCCAATCCCCAATAGAGTAATTGCGCTCTGCAGAAGAAGCAAGTCTCGAGTAATAGCCACATACTACTGCCTTTCCTTTGGAGCTCCTCTGGAACAGAAGTGCATCTGCACCAACAGAGGAAGCTTCCACCTCCAATGAGAACTGCCAAGATACGTCAGGATGATGGAGGATCGAGGCTGAAGTGAAGGCTTTCTTCAGGCTAATAAATGCGGACTCTGCCTCTGCAGTCCACACCTTGGCATTCACACCCTTCTTGGTAAGAGTAGAGATGGGAGCCGTCAGAGATGAGAAGTTTGGAATAAACTGCCGGTAGAATCCCAGGAACCGCTGTATGGCCCTCAGACCTTGAGGACGTGGCCATTCCAGGACAGACTTTAGTTTCTCAGGATCCATCTTAAGACCTTGATCCGAGATGATGAAGCACAGAAAGGGCAAAGACATATTTTCAAAGACGCACTTCTCCAACTTGGCATATAAGCGAAAATATCATCGAGATAAACTGCAACACACATATAGAGGAGATCTCGGAAGATATCATTGACAAATTCCTGAAAGCCTGTGGAAGCGTTACACAGTCCGAAGGGCATCACTAGGTATTTGTAGTCTCCGTCACGGGTGTTAAATGCCGTCTTCCATTCGTCACCCCAGCGAATCAGGATTAGGTTATAAGCGCCCCGCAGGTCTAGCTTAGAAAAATTTTGGGCTCCTCATATGCGATCAAACAGCTCGGATATAAGTGGCAACAGGTATTTGTTCTTGACCGTGATCTGGTTGAGACCACGGTAGTCAATGCAGGGTCGAAGAGATCCGTCTCTCTTCTTTTTTTTTTCATAATTTAGATTTTTATTGCAAAGTTTACAACTACAAAAGAAACAAAGTAAATGAATACTGTTGAAAACAATCATATACTGTTGAAAACAATCATATCAAGAAAAATAAAAAAGAAATCTTTTATACAACAATCACCTTGGTACCCAGAGACGGTTGTCCCATACAATATAGAAATATAAAGTTAGGCACATGGCTTATGAGGTAGAAATTGCAATCGAAAATTTGTAAATCACACAATCCTGACAGGAAAACATGTTACAATAGTGACCCACCAGTCTCATACCAGGTAAAAAGAAGAAAAGTAAAGACAGGACAAAAAGAAGACAACAAAGAAGAAAGGACAAAATAATCAAGGGAAGAGAGGGGGAGGAGGGATATACTTGAGTACTAGGAGTAGAGAAGGCATTACCATATAAGGAGTATCAGTCCGTCCCCATCCCTTATGATAGTCTCAAATGTATCCGGACCTGGCTAGCCAGACTACCAAGAAGGGTCATTCAGCCCAGCCAGTCAGAGAAATGAGGACCAGATTTGAAAGATGGCCATGCGTTCCACAGAGAAAGAACCGTATCATAGCAATCTCTGTCTTCCCCAAGAAGAGACTCCATTCTACACAGTAGGTCAATTTCCACAACCCATTCACTAATCTTAGGCACAACAGTAGTCGTCCAATATCTAGGAATAACTGTCCGTGCTGCAGTCAAAAAATGTCTGAGGAGGCCCCTTTTTATACCCGGCAAAGGACCAGGAATCAAGGATAAAAGAGCCAACTGAGGAGTAGGTATGATAGGAGCACTCTCCATCAATGCATAGATGTCAAAAACCGCTTTCCAAAAAGTCTGCAACACCGGGCATGACCACCAAATGTGCAGCATTGTTCCAGTCTCGTTGCCACACCGCCAACAGGCATCAGAAACTGCAGGGTAAATTTTGTGCAAAATGCGTGGGCAACGGTACCACCTAGTTAGGATTTTAAAATGTTTCTCCTGGGCGTGGCATGCGAGTCAGGAAGAAAACCGATCCCAATCAGGCAATGAAATGGAGAAGCCTAGTTCATTTTCCCAGGCGCTAACATATGCAGGTGGCTGAGTAACAGAAGTCTCCAATAGAATGTTATACAACGTGGAAATCACACGAGACGGTATCTCTTGTTGAAGTAGCAGCGACTCAAAGGCCGTATTCGTGGAGATGCACATACCATCCGGCAGGGCCGAATGCAGGAAGGTAGACAATTCCATCCAGGAAAGAGTCCTCCCCGGGCAGGTCCCTCGCAACACCGATAAGGGAGGGAGGCGACCCCCATCCGACATCATCTGACATAGCCTGGTATTGTCAGAAGAGGACCAGCCCAGAAAAGTAAGTTTGTTAACAGCTGGTGGAAATTCTGGATTATCAAACAAAGGGCTAAGAAGCCCCGGTCTATGGGAAAGGCCCCGTCGAACCATCAATCTATCTCAGATAGTGAGAAAGTGATGAGGAAGTATAGGAAAGGTCAAAAGGGACGGTCTATGGTCTGGCAGAATCCACGGCAGAGATCTCAGAGAGAGATCCACGATGGACCTCTCAATCCCTACCCACTGTTTATTAAGGCCATTGTGAAACCAATCTATCACTCTGGAAAGAACGACAGCTTGGTGATACAACCCTAGGTCGGGGAGTCCAGCTCCCCCTTTCATTTTAGGGCGAGATAACGAGCTCAGATTAATGCGCGGCCTCAGAGTTCCCCAGACAAATTTACGAAATGCTGCTTCTAAAGTCTTGAAGTAAGCCCTAGGAACCAGAACAGGGATAGCCTGAAATAAAAACAAAAACCGAGGGAGAATATCCATTTTGATAGCATTGATACATGACAAACCATGACAACTGCGCTCTATCATAAGATTGTAAATTCTTGAGCGTACGCTGCAGTAAGGGAGGATAATTAAGGGAGTACAGATCCGCCAGAGCACCAGGAATCTGAACCCCCAAGTATTTGATAGATGTCGCGTGCCATTTAAAAGAGAAGGATGATCTTAGGAGATCGATCGACGCTTCCAGAAGTTATACATTAAGTGCTTCCATTTTTGTATAATTCACCTTGAAATTACTGACTTGCCCAAACCCTTCAAATTCCCGAATGAGCACCGGAAAGGAAATCACAGGGTTAGTAATAAATAGTAAAAGATCATCCGCATATAACGCCAGTTTATGGTGCTCCCGGCCTAACCTAATCCCAGAGATATCCGGAGAATTACGGATAGCCACCGCCAAATGTTCCATTGTGATAACATATAATAGTGGGGACAGAGGGCATCCCTGTCTGGTTCCATTAGCAATCTGCAAAGACGTGGAAAAGATATCATTGGCACTAACTCTAGCCGTAGGTTTCTGAAATAGAGAAAGGATCCTCTCCAGCATTACCGAACCAATACCTATCTGTTTTAAGGCCGACCTCAGAATACCCAATGCACCCGATCGAAAGCTTTCTCTGCATCTACAGAAATTAAACATGTGGGTATGGACATTTTCTTCACATGAGACATCAAGAGAAGAGTTGTATTGGTATTGTCCCTCGCTTCTCTATGGAGAACCTACCCCGCTTGATCTGTATGAATGATTCTTGGAAGAAGAGGAGCTAACCTATTCGCAATTGCTTTAGAGTAGTGTTTAACATCCACATTTATTAGGGAAATCGGGTGATAATTGGCACAGAGTGATCCTTCCCTGGTTTAAGGATAACAGTGATGGTAGCTGCCAGCATTTGTGGAGTAAAGGGCATCGTGGATGTAACAGAATTAAATACCTTAGTCATAAAGGGAAGAAGCTCATGAAGAAAAGCCTTGTAAAAGGACGTCGGGAAACCATCCGGGCCCGGACTCTTACCCGACGGGGCGGACTTAATGATGCCATGAATTTCTGTTTCTGAGAAAGCCGCACACAGCTCTTAAGTCTCAGTCATTTCTAATTTTGGCATCCGTCTCTCTTCTTAACGAAGAAGAAGCCGGCCCCGACCGGGGAGGAAGATTTTCGTATAAAACCCCTCTCCAAATTCTCCTTAATATAGGCTGATATGGATAAAGTCTCTGGCAAGGAGAGAGGATATACCCGTCCACGGGGAATAGAAGCATTTGGAACCAGTTCAATGGGACAGTCATAATTCTGATGTGGAGGCAACGACTCAGCCTCTCGCTTGCAGAAGACATCCGCAAAACTGGCATACTGAGATGGTAGATCGGAGAGTGACTGAGGCAGAGGGGGCATAACAGGACAAACTTCTGACAGGCAATGGCTATGGCATCTGGAACCCCATTGAAAAATCTCTCCGGAACTCCAGTCAAGAACCGGGGCGTGTAGGCGAAGCCATGGCAGACCCAGCAGGATAGGATTGATAGCCTTAGGTAGTACAAGGAAGGCGATCTGCTCCGAGTGAAGAGCTCCAAACCGTAGTTTCAATGGCTCCGTGATGAACACAATCGGATCGGGCAATGGTAGACCATTCACAGAGGCAACAGCCAGGGGTCTTTCCAGAAGAACTGTGGGTAGATGTAAATGATCCACTAGATCCTGCTGGATGAAATTAGCAGCTGCTCCGGAGTCAAGATAGGCGGAGGAGGGATGTGATGTCTCTCCAGAGACGATGGCCACAGGAATGGATAATTTGGAAGAGGTTTTAACGTTTGGAGATGTCCCACCTAGGATTGCCTCTCTAACCAACCCTCGGTACTAGAGTTTCCCTGTTTATGTGGGCATTGGCGCACAAAATTACCCTTAAGGCCACAATACATACATAGTCCAGATGAGCGTCTGCACTGCTTCTCTTGTTCAGACAACCGGACTCTGTCTACCTGCATGGGTTCTTCAGGTAGCGCACTAGTGGTCTCTGGACCGAGGGTGCTGGTCTGTGGCCCCGGCTCTCCTGTCGAACCTCTTGAGTGTGCTCCCGGATTCTCATGTCAACTCGAGTGGCTAACAGGATAAGGTCATCCAAGGTAGAGGAAGGTCGCGGGCCGCCAGTTCGTCCTTGTTGTGAGAGGGCAGCCCCTGCCAGAAGGTCACCACTGGTGCCTCATTGTTCCATGCCAGCTCTGCTGCCAGGGTATGGAAGGAGATAGCATACTCCCCTACTGCGGAACCCTCTTGCTTGAGGGTCAACAGAGTGTCTGCGGCAGAGGATGTTCGACCCAGCTCCTCGAACATGGCACGAAAGGACTGCAGGAATAAGGCTAGGTCCGAGGATACAGGTCCTTGTTGCTCCAAGTTTGGGTTTGCCCATGCGAGGGCCTTGCCAGCAAGAAGGGAGATGATAAATGCTACATTGACCTCCTCGGAGTTGAAGAGATGAGCCCGTAGCCTAAAATGAACCATGCATTGTTTAATAAATCCTCGACATGCTTTGGGATCACCGTCATAGCGAGGAGGAAGAGGCAGAGGAACTGTGGATCCGGAACAAACAGGAGGAGCAATGGGCAGTGGTACAGCAACAGCTTCTGGAGGAAGAACAGGAGGTGGAACAGTGAGTTGATCCAGACGGACCATGATAGAATTTACAGCCCTTAGGAGTTGATCCTGACGTGTGCATATGTCATGCATCTTCGACTGTATCTTCTGGACTGCTGTCTTGGGCTGGCCAGCGTGTTCCATGGCCTGAGCGTACTGTCACGGTCACAGGGTATGTGGACCCACTAGGCCGCTCCGCCGTAGCGGAGAGGCAGCTGTCCAGGTTTCAGTTTATACAAAATTCTATAGTAGTTCATAGCAGTCGGGTACCTGAACTAGTCCAGACAGTGGCTGTGGCTTCAACACGGATGGTGCCGCCGGGTCTCTGCTGTGTTACACCGGCAATGCTTGCGATCAGAAACATCTCTGATTGCAAGCATTTAACCCCTCAGATACCGTTGTCAGATGTGACCACCGGCATCTGAGGGGTTTTTACTTTCAGTTTACCGGCGGTCACCGGCTCCCGAGCCGGTGTGTTCCTCTAGCAGCTGGGAGCCTTGTGAACGCTCCCAGCCCTGCTATAGCAATTGCTATTCAGCTCTGACAGTATGCCATAGATTGCAATACTGTGATATTGCAGTCTATGGCATAAGCGATCTAATGATTGGACGTTCAAGCCCCCAAGGGGGGCTAAATAAAAGTAAAAGAAAAATGTAAAAAAAGGTTTTAAAAAAATATAAAGAAATATAAAAATTCAAATCACGCCCCTTTCCCTAGATCACATATAAAAACAATAATAAACATATTAGATAGCCCCACGTCCGAAAATGCCCAAACTGTAAAAATATGTATCCAACACAGTGGACGTTGTAGCCGGGAAAAAAGGTCAAAATGGCCAAATCATAGTTTTTCTGCTACTTCAACCCCCCCAAAAAAATGAAATAAAAATTGATTGAAATGCCCGACATTCCCCAAAATTGTATTAATAAAAACTTTCCACGTACAAAAATATGCCTTACACAGCTCTGTACACAGAAATATAAAGAAAGTTACGGTGGTCACAATATGGCTATGCAAAAAATGTTTAGTTTCTTTCAAAGGTACTAAAACATAATAAAAATGATATAAATTTGGAATCACCATGATCGTACTGACCCGCAGAATAAAGATAACGAATCATTTTCACCGTCCAGTGAAAAACACTGTCAAAACGAAACCCATAAGAAAATGGGGGAACTGTTCCAATTCCAACACACTCTGATTTTTTTCCAGCTTCCCAGTACATCGCATATAAAATTAGATAGTGACATTAGAAAGTACAAATTGTCCCGTAAAAATTAAGCCCTCGTATGACTGTGTCAACAAAAAAGTAAAATAGTTATGACCTTCTGAAGGCAGGGAGGAAAAACAAAAGCATAAAAACGAAAATTAGTTTGGTCCTGAAATGGTGAAAGAAAAGTTTAAGGGTTTGTCTTACGACAGTCTTTATTCCTAAACATTGAATATTATTGTGCAGAGTTATCTTTTTTCATACATAACCGGCTCCGTCTGTTGCTGCTGTGCCATGTCGAACAGTAGAAAAGGTGGTAGGAATCCAGAGGAGGCACACGTGATGGCACCAGAGTGGCTGTTTTATATGGGGAAAATTATTATCTTCATAAAATTCCACCGGATAGGTCATCAGTACATGATCTGTGAATAGGAGAAGACTTGCAGCACGGCCGCTATGCTATTTACGAAGCCAACTGCTTCCGGGCTCCGTACATAGCATTATGTGCCACAACATCCGGTACCCGCAGGCCACCGGAGCAGCTTATCGGTGCAAGGTCCGGGTGTCAGACCCACACCGATGACATACTGATGACCTATCCGGTGGATAGGTCATCAGTTGTCAGAAGGTGGACAACCCCTTTAAAGCAAGGACACATCTGTATGATACTATTGTTTATTTAAAAAAGACTGGCCTTTGATGGATGATGCCCTGGGCAGTACCATCTGTTGTTACCTCCATTTGGCCTATGGTCATACATTGCACAAATAACCATACTGTACAGTGTCAATATGATTTAGAAATAACCATGGCATATGTTGGCAAAATAACACTTTCAGTTGCCTAAGTAACAATGCCATACAGTACCGCCACCTCCATACACTGCAAAAATAATATATGGTACAGTGCCCAAGTAGTAGTGCCACATAATGTAAGTATCGCCATACAGTGCTCAAATAATACCAACATACAGTGACTAAATAACAGCTCCATAGATAAAGTAATCTGATAACAGTGCTATACAATGTCTAAATAATGCTGCTATACAATTAATATCAAGATTCAGGGTGGTCACTAGCCTCGGGTACCAAGCCATCTGTGCAGCCCCCTTCAGCAAGGGCAGCTGATGTGTCCTTGTGAGCGCACCGGTCTAATACACCTCTGGCAAGGAAAAGACAAGGATAACTTCTGTACGGATGGATTTTTCCTGTTGACATTGCTTAACTCTTGATTTTTCTTCTCTTTTTTTGAGACTAAACAGTGCATTAATCCTTCCACTCTGTTACATACCCCACAGATACACTGTATTTTAAGTTAATAGCACTCCAAATATGAATTCTCATAAATAAATGGTCAGACAGGATTAATTTAGGGAGTGGGATTGTGAGTATCAGAGCAAAAAATGTGTATGTCTGATCTGTGATTTATGATGCAGATTAAACTATGGAAACGTGTGGATGTGATTATTATAAATCAAGCAAGACGTTACAGCCAAGGAGTAAATTGTAGGAAGTTGTTCCGTGTAATACACCCAGCATTCATAGATAATATCGTGTGGGCAGCTCTTCACATTCTGAATACACCATATCATTAATCGTGAACACAGCAGAGAAATAAAACTCTGCCCTCAACTGAGGTTAGCATTAAACATTACATTAACTGTCGCTCAGCTTACCCAGAGACATGGCTACAATAGAAAGTGGCGATTGCTGGTCCAGGCCCCCGGAAAAAAAGGCCTGGGACATGTGACCTGAGCTTAACGATGTCACTAGATAGATAGTATGAAGACTTCTCCCGTGCTGCTCCTTTTCTTTGGAATGATCTCCTGCACTCCATAAGACTATCCAGTGGCATATAAACCTTATAGAAGGGTCTAAGGGAAGCCTCCCAAAATACCTAACTAATACAACTCTTTTCTCTCCTTTCTGTCCTAAACCTGTCTATACTTTCTCCTTACTGAATAACATCTCTACTTATAGCACTTCTGATTACAGAGAACCCCCACCGGGCGACTGGTCCACTCAACTGAGTCCGCTTCGATGTATACATATTGATTTATTCTTGTTTGCTGATCTTGGTGACATACCCTTGTTCCTATTGTATCCCCCACTTTCCTTGTAGATCGTAAACTGACGAGCTCAGCTGTCTCTTCTATTGTAACATTGTTTCTTAATGTAACTGTATGTCACTGTACCCTGTAAATTATTGTACAGCGTGCAGAGAAATGTTAGCGCTTTATTAATGTTATTTACTTCACCCAGGTCCAGCAGCGAGTCACGGCAACCGGCTGTGGATCTCGGCTGTGCTAGGTAACTGGACGCCCCCCCCCCCCTCTGGTCCTGTCTTCAGCCACGGCCCTGCTGGATCCAGCCAGAGCTCTTCTCTTCACCACATCTGGCAACATTAGGTTGCTGGGGCAATCTGCACCCACTGATGGCATCATTTAAAGCGGAATCAGCCTGCCATGCCTTGCCCGCAAATTAAGAAACATCCTTTGTTTGGCTATTTTTTATAATTCAATTGGACTCTGTTCCTGACTCTGACCTTGACCTCGATCTTGTTCCTGGATTATGCTCTCGTCTAACCCTTTGGATTTGTTGCCTGGTTCCTGAGATCAGGGCCGATTTTATACAAAGTGTGTCCCTCGGCAAAGCTAAAAGTGGGGTTCCAAATGCTAAATTAGGGCCTGTTCAAATCTGTGTCAGGGGTTCCATTGATGTCTTCCATCAGACCTTTCCGTCAGGGGAACCCATGAACGCAAACCAAACGGAAACCATAGCTTTTCATTTGCATTACCACTGATTTCAATGGTAAAGTTGACTGCGCTATTGATTCCGTAAAAAAAACGGAAACCTTATGGAACGGAGACAAACGGAAACTATTTGCAACGGAAGCATTACCATTGAAATCAATGGTAATGCAAACGGAAGCTATGGTTTCCATTTTCCTTTCCGTTGATGGGTTCCTCCGACAGAAAGGTCTGATGGAACACATCAACGGAAACCGAACGCTGATGTGAACACACCCTTACTGTATCAATAATGCAGTCAATTCAGAAGGCGGTGTACAGAGAACTGCATCACTGATTTCTAGCGCGTCCAGGAGTGTTGCAAGACCCAAAGCATATGTCCCCCCCCTCTCACACAAAAAAATTATCTATATACATATACAGTTATTACATCATACCACTATATCAGATGAAATATTACCTGCATACTGTTGCTGAACACAACTCACTATTATAAGACCAATATTACAAATAATAATACGTTATAAGGTCCAAATAATACCGCCACACCATAACCACAAAGTGACTGAATAATACCCCATACTGATACTGAATAATACTGCCAAACCATAACCACATAGTGACTAACTAATACCCCCATACTGTTACTGAATAAAAACCACTATACAAAGACCAATATTATCACCATGTAGTGACCATATAGTGGAAGATTACAGTTATACACTGGAGCTCTGCAGACGATATAAGTGATTATAGCACATTTATATCTAGTGACTCACAGGTGATGTTTTCTCTGATTAGAGTCGTTTACTTTCCCTTTTTTTCTCCATCCGGGCCAGACCACTGTGACGACTTATTACAGCCACGACTCATCACTGCAGAATTTGACACACAGATATTGTAATGTCGGGGTAGGGAGACAGACAGGTGAGCCCTAATCTACCCGCCACTCAGTCCCTGCCTACTTGCACGGCCCATCCTAGGTGACGGCGCACAACTGGGCGACGGTCCCTACGCTCAATAAGTGCATGACAGACAAACAGACAAGGGTACACAGAAGCTAAGGGAAATGGGGCAATTGCCCACGGCAACACCGTGAGCAACAAGAGTAGTGAACGAGCCGAGTCAAACCAGGAGTGTACGAGGTACCAAACGCTGAGCAGGAGCGTAGTCACTAAAGCCAGGGTCAATTTGAAGCAGAGGTCAATATTACTAGCAAGAACAGCAGAGCCAAGAAACCAGACAAAATCACAGGCAAAGGAAGAGCAGTAAATGAAGGTATAAATAGACAGAGGACGGGAGCTAGCTCCGTCTGGCCAGGCTGTGATAGGTTCTCCCAGTCCTCAGCCTACCAGCCTGAGTGGTAGCAGATCAAGTCACTCTATCAGACCTAGAAGCAGATGCAGACTGATTAACCACAGGCGTCGACACAGAAGCTGTGTCTGGCAGATCCTTTACAGATATGTTGGTTTTTCGCTTTTCCAGTATGCTCCACATCTATACCCCATCCTCTAAACAAACTCGTAATCCACATGGTAACAATGATTCCTCAGTGCTGGACACAATAAAAGTGCCCCATCAGTAACCGTGCCCCTTTTTTGCCCCCACAGCAGTAATGCCTCCTTTGTGCCCCATGTAGATAGCACCACACACAACACCCCGTAGATAGTGCGACAAACAGCCTCCCTGTGCATACTGCCACACACAACCCCCCTGTAGATAGCCCCGCAGTCCCCCCTTGTAAATAATGGCACACAGCCCCTAGTAGATAGTGCCACACAGCCCCCCTTAGTAGATAGTGCCACACAGCCCCTCTTCTATATAGTACCACACAGCCCCCTTGTATATAGTGCCACACAGCTCCCCCCTTGTATATAGTGCCACACAGCTCCCCTTCTAGTGTATAGTGCCACACAGCCCCCTTGGGTATAGCGCCATACAGCCCCCCTTGTATATACTGCCATACAGCTCCCAATTGTATATAGTGCCACACATCCCCCCTTGTATATAGGGCCACAATGCCCTCCACTTGTATACAGTGCCACAAAGTCCCATCCCCTGTTTATAGTACACAGCCCCACCTTGTACATAGTGCCATACAGAAATCCCTCCCTGTATATTGCCACACAGCCCCCACACACAAAAAAATATTGTACTTACCTTGCCTCGTTCCCGCAACGGACTGAGCGCTGCATAGCCTCTGGGCGGTACGCTTGCGCAGACCAGCGGAAAGCAGTGACGTCATCACGTCGGCCTGAACAGGGAGTCTTCCCAGCGCCTTATAGGCTGCAGGCCTAATGTGGCCTGCAGCTTATGATATTCATTTGTATCTGCGTCCTGCGGACACAGATACAAGAGAATGTGGCTGTTGCTATCACCGAGGCCCCCTCCAATGCTAGCGATGCCACCGGGCATGAGGAGGCCCGTGCCACCCGGTCCATAAATGTTATGGACCAGGCGGCGCGGACCCCCTCATGCCTCGGGCCCAATAGCAGCCGTGGGCAAGGGGCCCTAAAAGGATGGGGCCCCTGGGCAGTTGCCCAGTTTGCCCCCCTAACGCTGGCCCTGAGAGTGATTCTACTCCTTGTATCGACTCCTGGCTTGACACCTGACTACGATTCTTTCTCATATTTCAGCTCACTACTTCCTGACTACTAATCCGTTGACAACCACTGGCTATGTTCCAGACTCCACTGCAGTACAACCGCTACCTGGAAATTAGACCTGGTAAGTCCAAACCTCCTTGCGGGGGTTAAGGGTGAAGAACTATGAAGATTCCACTCAGCAGTCTAGCAACTTAAAAGTTCCACTTTTCTAGAGAGAAAGATAACAATAAATAAAATTACTATTTTTATTATTAATTGTTATTATTATTAGCTGTAGTAGACATAACTTTGTAATGCATATCTGTTATCTATCTATCTATCTATCTATCTATCTATCTATCTATCTATCTATCTATCTATCTATCTATTCTAATATCTATCTATCTATCTATCTATCTATCTATCTATCTATCTATCTATCTATCTATCTATCTATCTATCTATCTATCTATCTATCTATCTATCTATCTATCTATCTATCTATCTATCTATCTATCTATCTATCTATCTATCTACCTGTCATCTATATCTATCATCTATCTATCTATCTATCTATCTATCTATCTATCTATCTATCTATCTATCTATCTATCTATCTATCTATCTATCTATTATCAATCAATCTATCTATAATCTATCTATCTATATCTATCATCTATCTATCTATCTATCTATCTATCTATCTATCTATCTATCTATCTATCTATCTATCTATCTATCTATCTATCTATCTATCTATCTATCTATCTATCTATCTTTACATCTTGCTCTTATCTATCTTCATATATTTCTTGCTTTCTTTTTCGTCTGTCTGTTATCTATCTACCTATCTATCTATCTATCTATCTATCTATCTATCTATCTATCTATCTATCTATCTATCTATCTATCTATCTATCTATCTATCTATCTATCTATCTATCTATCTATCTATCTATCTATCTATCTCATATCTATCTATCTATCTATCTATCTATCTATCTATCTATCTATCTATCTATCTATCTATCTATCTATCTATCTATCTATCTATCTATCTATCTCAAATCTATCTATCTCATATCTATCTATCTATCTATCTATCTATCTATCTATCTATCTATCTATCTATCTATCTATCTATCTATCTATCTATCTATCTATCTATCTATCTATCTATCTATCTATCTATCTCATATCTATCTATCTATCTATCTATCTATCTATCTATCTATCTATCTATCTATCTATCTATCTATCTATCTATCTATCTATCTATCTATCTATCTATCTATCTATCTATCTATCTATCTATCTATCTATCTTTACATCTTGCTCTTATCTATCTTCATATATTTCTTGCTTTCTTTTTCGTCTGTCTGCTATCTATCTATCTATCTATCTATCTATCTATCTATCTATCTATCTATCTATCTATCTATCTATCTATCTATCTATCTATCTATCTATCTATCTATCTATCTATCTATCTACCTGTCATCTATCTATCTATCTATCTATCTATCTATCTATCTATCTATCTATCTATCTATCTATCTATCTATCTATCTATCTATCTATCTATCTATCTATCTATCTATCATCTATCTATCCATATCTTACAGATAATTGGATGCTTTTTGACATTTGACTCCCACAGTATAATAATAAAATGTATATTTGGACTTTAGCATGTTAGAGAATATTTTATTCCTATACTATCCACACTTCCAATGCATTTAATCGATCTCTTTATAAATAAGGAATTTATTGAGTGATCAATATTACTTGTTACTTGATGGACCTTTTGTTTTTTTTTATCTTACTTACTAGGTAACTGTATTTCTGAATGTCTCTTTATTCACTTTCTTGGGGAGTCTGGCATAGATTGAAATAATATATATTTCAGATGTCTTAGGAACTTTGGCATCAAACAGACCTTTAAGACATCGATCAGGATTGACATTTGCTCAGAATTCATCAAAATATATGTTTATCCCGCAGCGAGCTCCACATATGTGAAAGTCATATCGGTCCAACATATATACATCTAAGACTAATGACACAGGTTTTTCGAAATAGTTCAAAAGTGATGGAAAAACCTGGAACCTTGAAAGTAAGAAATAAGAATGTTTTAATTTACTTGCAGGATTATGAAGAGTGTTTCTTCAGGCCCAGTATTGGCACCTATAGGTAGCAAATACCATTACAAACCTAGGGGCACTTCACCTGTGGACGCGGTGTAAAGTATTTTACCAACATCCTTCTCATATAATGAGGCCTCTTTTATGGATACAAAAGTCGTTGGTATTTATTGTAATATGTTTGCCATGTACAGTAAATGGTCTTAACAGACAATAAAACTGTTTTTTTTTTTATTATTGAACTGTTTTCCCTGCGTACCACAAGCCACTGCGATACAGATTGACATATTTTGGTAACAGATAAAGTATTTACAGTATATAGAAAGTAACTTTATGGATACTGTATATTATTATTATTATTAATAATAATAATATTATTAATAATAATAATAATAATAATAATAACTTACAGAAGTTTTCCCACCAGAACAACTTATCACCTATCCACAGGATAAGTGATTAGTGTTTGATCGCTACGGGTCCCACCGCTGGTACCCACACTGATCACGAGAACGGGGCTCCTGAGTCTGCTGTTTAATAGGAGTTATGTTGATAGAGTGGGACAACTCCTTTAAAGGGAACCTGTCAGCAGTTTTTAAGCTTCAAAACTGCTAACAGATTGATCTAGGGGAGAGGAAGGGCATTTTAAACATACCTTTTTTTCTCGGTCTTGCAAGTTGCCCGGCGGTCTGAAATGCCACTCTCTGCTTTGAATGACGGCTCTAGCGGCTAATCAGAAGATCGCTAGAGCGGTCATGAGAGCAGAGGGGTGGAACTTGCAGTGCAGGAGACCTTGCACATTAAGTCCCACATTAGTGGCACTTGCGATCCACTTCTCGGTCATATAACTTGCGTGACCAAGACAAAAAGGTGTGTTTAAAATGCCCTCCCCCAACCCGTTATCGCTCTGTCAGCAGTTTTGAGACCTCAAAACTGCTGACAGGTTCCCTTTAACACTATATTGTTCTTGAATTATAGGAGAACATTGCATAGTTTAAGATTTTCATTTTAGAAAATCAATTGTGTGCGCACTAAACGCTATTATTTTAACTGAAATTGAGCCCAAAAAAATCAACGGAGCTTGATACTTGTGGGTCCCAGTTTTCAACTAATAAAATTTTGACAATCATTACTCGTGTCATGATATTATATTACTACTACTAATAATAATAATTTATTTTGCAGGGATTTTATATAGAATCATTTTATTGGTAACATATATAAGAATAAATCAGGACAATGGCGAAAGTACGCAATGGACTTAGGCTGTGTTCACATCTGTGTCGCAGATTCTGTAAAATTTAACAGCAGAAAATATCACTGCATGCAAATTGACGGATACCAGAATGCGGACGGACCCAATTGTAAGCCTCAGGTGCGATGAATCTGGCTATTTGTTGTGGTTACCATTATATATATATATATATATATATATATATATATATATGTACCGTATATATATATATATATATATATATATATATATAAATATAAAATATGTATTTGTAAGCTTGTTTGGTGTGTTTCGGACCTCTGGTTGTAAGTGGTTACATAGTTACATAGTTTGTACGGTTGAAAAAAGACACATGTCCATCAAGTTCAACCAAGGGATGGGAAAGGGGAAGTGGGATAGGAAAGGGGAAGTAATAAATTTCTACACATAGCAGTTAATATTTTTTTGTTCTAGGAAATTATCTAAGCCTTTTTTAAAGCCATCTACTGTCCCTGCTGTGACCAGCTCCTGCGGTAGGCTATTCCATAGATTCACAGTTCTCACAGTAAAGAAGGCTTGTCGCCTCTGCAGGTTGAACCTTTTTTTCTCCAGACGGAGGGAGTGCCCCCTTGTTTTTTGAGGGGGTTTTACATGGAAGAGGATTTCACCATATTTTTTGTATGCGCCATTCATATATTTATATAAGTTAATCATGTCCCCCCTTAGTCGTCTTTTCTCAAGGCTAAATAGGTTTAGTTCTTTTAATCTTTCCTCATAACTTAGATTCTCCATGCCCCTTATTAGCTTCGTTGCTCTTCTTTGTATTTTTTCCAACTCCAGGGCATCCTTTCTATGAACTGGAGCCCAGAACTGGACTGCATATTCTAGATGAGGCCTCACTAATGCTTTGTAAAGTGGTAATATTACCTCCCTGTCCCGCGAGTCCATGCCTCTTTTGATACACGACAATATATTGCTGGCCTTTGAAGCAGCTGATTGACACTGCATGCTGAAGCTGAAATTTAGTTTATGATTTACAAGTACACCCAGATCCTTCTCAACAATTGACTCCCCCAGTGTAGCTCCCCCTAGGACATATGATGCTTGCAGGTTTTTCGTACCCAGATGCATAACTTTACATTTATCTACATTAAACTTCATTTGCCAAGTGGACGCCCAAACACTTAGTTTGTTTAAATCTGCCTGCAATTCACAAACATCTTCCATAGTCTGAACTATATTGCATAGCTTGGTGTCATCTGCAAAAATAGAAATAGTGCTATTAATCCCATCCTCTATATCATTAATAAATAAGTTGAATAATAGTGGTCCCAGCACTGAACCCTGGGGTACACCACTTATAACTGGGGACCATTCAGAGTAGGAATCATTGACCACAACTCTCTGGATACGGTCCTTGAGCCAATTCTCAATCCAATTACAAACTATACTTTCTAAACCTATAGTCCTTAATTTACCCATTAGATGTCTATGAGGGACAGTGTCAAATGCCTTTGCAAAGTCCAAAAACACTATATCCACAGCGGCCCCTCTGTCTAGGCTTCTGCTTACCTCTTCATAAAAACAAATCAGGTTGGTTTGACAGCTTCTGTCCTTTGTAAAACCATGCTGGCTGTCACTTATAATACTATTTATTGTCACATAATTCTGTATATAGTCCCTCAATAGCCCCTCAAACATTTTCCCCACAATTGATGTTAAGCTTACTGGTCTATAATTACCCGGCGAAGACCTAGTGCCCTTTTTGAAAATAGGCACCACATTTGCCCTGCGCCAGTCCCTTGGCACTATACCACTCATGAGAGACTCTCTAAATATTATGAAGAGGGGGACAGAAATAACTGAACTAAGCTCTTTAAGAACTCTAGGGTGTAACCCATCTGGTCCCGGGGCCTTGTGTACATTTATTTTATTTAATTTAGCTTGGACCATATCTACATTCATCCAATTCAGTATATCAACTGATATATTAACAGCACTGGCACCGGCTACATCAGCTGCTCCTTCTGTTGTATATACAGAGCTAAAGAACCCATTTAGTAACTCTGCCTTCTCTTGATCCCCTGTGACCAACTCCCCATTACCATTATCTAGGGGTCCTACATGTTCAGACCTTGGCTTTTTTGCATTTATATGCTTGAAGAATTTTTTAGGATTTGTTTTACTATCCTTGGCCACCTGCCTTTCATTTTGTATTTTTGCTGATTTTATTACATTTTTACAGATTTTATTAAGCTCTTTATATTTTACAAAGGCTGCAGATGTACCCTCAGATTTGTATTTTTTAAATGCCCTTTTTTTGTCATGTATTGCCCCTTTCACAGAAGGTGTAAGCCATGTGGGGTTTAATTTTAGTCGTTTATACTTGTTACCTGTAGGAATAAATTTTGCACTATAATTACCCAAGGTAGATTTGAAAATCTCCCATTTATCATTTGTCCCATTATTTGACATTAGTTCTTCCCAGTCTATATCCTGAATTGCCGCCCTCATCCTGGGGAAATTGGCTTTCTTAAAATTAAATGTTTTTGCCCTCCCAGCCTGCGTTTGTTTTTTACAGTATAGGTAAAATATAACTATATTATGATCACTGTTACCGAGGTTTTCACGAACATTGACATTCCCAACAAGCTCTGCATTATTAGAAATGACCAGATCCAACAGAGCTTCACCTCTAGTCGGGTCTTCCACAAACTGGCCCATAAAATTTTCCTGCAACAGGTTGAGGAAATGTCTCCCCTTTGCAGTTGAAGCCGAACCATGACACCAATTAATATCCCGGAAATTAAAATCTCCCATTATCACTACAGTACCCGCCTGTGCAGCCCGCTCCATCTGTTTATATATTTGACCTTCTATCTCTTCAGTTATATTGGGGGGGTCTATAGATTACACCAAAAGTAATTTTTTCAGTGTTTACTTCCCTTTGTAATTCCACCCACAAGGTTTCAACCTCCTCACAATCTTCACCCTCTAATGTCTCATTTACACTCACCTTCATATCGCTTCTCACATACAGACATACACCACCACCTTTCCTATTTGCCCTGTCTTTCCGAAACAGTGTAAAACCCTGTAGATTTACAGCCCAGTCATGTGAAGAGTCCAGCCATGTTTCAGCAACACCAACTGTATCTATATCTTCTTCCAGTATTAAGGCCTCCAGCTCCCCCATTTTGCTTGCTAGACTTCTGGCATTTGTGAACATACACTTTAACTTGCCTTTAAATGTTTGTCTTTCCATGGCTTGCAGCACTGAGCAAGCAGGTTTTTTGTTTCATTGTTGTAAACTAGATTTATGAATATGTTTGGAAAATACTTTTGTTTTACAGATTCTCATTATTCATGTAGAAATTAGATACCTTGTTGTTTGCTTAGAGGAAGTTCCAGGTCACTGAACAGAAAACTGGCCAGATCAAAGATGTGCTACAAAATTGTTTCCATCTGCAAAGCTTGTTTATAATAGAGATGTAAATTTTATGTATTGAACACGTCTGCTAAAAATATTTATATTTTAAAATAAATGTTACTATTTCAAAATTTTAATTTACGGTAACAAATTTTAAATAATCTATTCTAAGGGCTCTTGTAAATGTGTGTAATATATATATAATACATCAGTATGGAAAAATACCTTTAATGTCCCAACCACTTAAATAAATTGATGGAAAAACCTGGAGCCTTGAAAGTAAGTTATATTCTCATTCATTTCCCAATTGATGCCGATGTTTTTTTCGTTCTTTCCTTTGAAAAATTCCCATTCGGCTGAATAATTTTAAATTCGGCTGATAATGCCATACACATTTAGTTTTGGCCGACCAGAAGCCTGCCGTCAGCTATCGTAAATGATCGTTCATATTCATTTTTCAAATGATGGTTGGCCGAAATTGCCAAAATAGACCATTTGGGCCAACTTTATCTCATGTGAATCTCATTCACACATTTTAGATTTGAGCAGCATTTTACATCAGTATTTTGAAGGCAAAAGCAGGAGTGGATGCAAACAAGAGAAGACGTATAATTCAAAATACTGAAGCAAAATATTGACCAAATGAATAAGGAATTTTTTTTTTACTCTTTAACCTGCTGAACAAATATGGAATGAAATTCACTAGTGACAACTAAAATAACTCTGCAATGTGAGGACCCCATATCTCAGCATCTGGGTCTCCTGTGAGTCCGACATATTGTGAGTGGGACATTTTGCCTATCACCAGTTCATCTGAATTTTAAGGATTGGGTTGAAGATGTGCATTATATACACTACCGTTCAAAAGTTTAGGGTCACTTAGAAATGTCCTTATTTTTGCAAGAAAAGCACAGTTTTTTTCAATGAAGATAACATTAAATTAATCAGAAATATACTCTATACATTGTTAATGTGCTAAATGACTATTCTAGCTGCAAACGTCTGGTTTTTAATGCAATATCTACATAGGTGTATAGAGGCCCATTTCCAGCAACCATCACTCCAGTGTTCTAATGGTACATTGTGTTTGCTAACTGTGTTTGAAGGCTAATGGTTGATTAGAAAACACTTAAAAACCTTTGTGCAATTATATTAGCACCGCTGTAAACAGTTTTGCTGTTTAGAGGAGCTATAAAACTGACCTTCCTTTGAGCTAGTTTAGAATCTGGAGCATTACTGTAATGATGGGGGTAGGGAAACAGACAAGTGAGCCCTAATCTACCCGCCACTCAGTCCCTGCCTCCTTGCAACGACCCGCCCTAGGCGACGGGGTACAACTGGGCAACGGTCCCTACGCTCAATAAGTGCACGACAGACAAACAGACAAGGGTACACGGAAGCAAAGGGAAATGGGGCAGTTGCCCACGGCAACACCGTGAACAACAAGAGTGGTGAACGAGTCGAGTCAAACCAGGAGTGTACGAGGTACAAAACGCAGAGCAGAAGAGTAGTGAACAAGTCGAGTAAAACCAGGAGTGTACGAGGTACCAAACGCAGAGCAGGAGAGTACTCAGTAAGCCAGGGTCATATGAAGCAGGGTCAAATAGTACAGAAGCTGCAGCAGGGCTAGGAAACCAAACAGAAGAATCATAAGCAAGGAGGAACAGGAAAGGCAGGTATAAATAGACAGAGGGCGGGAGCTAGCTCCATCTGGCCAGGCTGTGATATGCTCTCCCACTCCTAAGTCTGCCATCTTGAGTGGTGGAAGATGGAGTCAGTCTCACAGACATAGAAGCAGGTGCAGACTGATTACCTATGGGCGTATACACAGAAGCTATGCCTGGCAGATCCTTAACAGTACCCCCCCTTTTATGAGGGGCCACCGGACCCTTTCTAGATGGACCTGGTTTATTGGGGAAACGAAGGTGGAACCTCCTGACTAATACCCCAGTGTGAACATCCCGGGCGGGTACCCAAGTCCTCTCCTCCGGCCCGTATACTCTCCAATGGACCAGGTACTGGAGGGAGCCTTGGACCATCTTGCTGTCCACAATCTTGGCCACCTCGAATTCTACCCCTTCAGGGGTGAGAACGGGGACAGGAGGTTTCCTCGAGGGAGCCAAGGATGGGGAGCAGCGTTTAAGGAGGGAGGCATGAAACACGTCGTGTACTCGAAAAGATGGGGGCAACTCCAGTCGGAAGGAGACAGGATTGAGGACTTCAATGACCTTGTATGGCCCTATAAACCGGGGAGCAAACTTCTTGGATGGGACTTTAAGGCGCAAGTTCTTAGACGATAGCCACACCAGATCCCCAACCATAAACAAGGGGTTAGCAGAACGTCTTCTATCTGCCTGAGTTTTTTGCATGCTCTGGGACGCCTCTAGGTTCTTCTGAACCTGGGCCCAGACTGTGCACAGTTCCCGATGAACGACCTCTACCTCGGGATTGTTGGAACTACCAGGTGAAACGGAGGAGAACCGTGGATTAAACCCAAAATTACAGAAAAAGGGGGAGACCCCTGACGAGTTACTGACCCGGTTATTAAGGGAAAATTCGGCGAGGGGAATGAATGAGACCCAATCATATTGACAGTCAGAGATAAAACACCTTAAATATTGTTCTAGAGACTGATTACTCCTCTCAGTTTGGCCATTAGTTTCAGGATGGAAGGCAGAGGAGAAGGACAGATCAATCTCCAACTTTTTACAGAAGGCTCTCCAAAACAAAGAAACAAATTGTACCCCTCTGTCAGAAACAATATTGACAGGGACCCCATGTAGACGCAGGACGTGTTTGACAAACAAGGTAGCTAACGTCTTAGCATTGGGTAGTTTCTTGAGGGGCACAAAGTGGTACATCTTACTGAAGCGGTCTACTACAACCCACACCACCGACTTGCCTTGAAATGGAGGCAAATCGGTGATAAAATCCATGGAGATATGGGTCCAAGGTCTCTGGGGAATGAGCAAAGAACGTAGTAAGCCCGCTGGTCGGGACCTGGGAGTCTTGGACCTAGCACAAAGCTAACAAGCGGCGACGTAGGCCTTAACGTCTTTAGGCAACCCAGGCCACCAATAGTTTCTGGCAATGAGGTGCGTGGTACCCAGGATGCCTGGATGACCAGATAGTGCAGAGTCATGATTTTCCCTAAGTACCCTTAGCCGGAATTGCAGGGGAACAAACAGCTTGTTCTCAGGAAGGTTCCCGGGAGCTGAACCTTGATCAGCAGCAATATCAGAGACTAAATCAGAATCAATAGAGGAAATGATTATACCTGGAGGCAAAATACAAGCAGGATCTTCCTCCGAAGGAGGGCTGGCCATGAAACTACGCGACAGTGCATCAGCCTTAATATTTTTAGACCCAGCCCTATAGGTAACCAAAAAGTTGAATCTGGTAAAAAATAACGCCCATCGAGCTTGTCTCCGGTTTAGCCTCCGGGCAGATTCTAGGAAAACCAGATTCTTGTGGTCAGTAAGGACCGTTACCTGGTGCCTAGCCACCTCCAGGAAGTGGCGCCACTCTTCAAATGCCCATTTAATGGCTAAGAGTTCGCGGTTGCCAATATCATAGTTACTCTCAGTGGGCGAAACCTTCCTGGAGAAGTAGGCACAGGGGCGGAGATGGGTGAGGGAACTGGTACCCTGGGACAAAACAGCCCCCACTCCCACCTCGGACGCGTCAACCTCCACGATACATGGCTCCATTTGGTTGGGCTGAACCAGCACCGGGGCCGAGATAAAGCACTTCTTAAGGACCTCAAAAGCCTGGACAGCCTCAGGAGGCCAGTGGAGGAGATCAGCACCTTTGCGAGTGAGGTCCGTAAGAGGCTTAGCGATGACCGAGAAGTTAGCAATAAATCTCCTGTAATTATTAGCGAACCCCAAGAAGCACTGTAACGCCTTCAGGGAGGCAGGTTGGACCCATTCCGCCACAGCCTGGACCTTGGCGGGGCCCATGCGGAATTCATGAGGAGTGAGGATTTGACCCAAAAATGGTATCTCCTGCACCCCAAACACACATTTTTCGGTCTTCGCAAACAGTTTGTTTTCCCGAAGGACCTGGAGCACCTTCCTGACATGCTCAATGTGGGAGGACCAGTCCTTGGAAAACACAAGTATGTCATCAAGGTACACTACAAGAAATACCCCCAGGTAATCTCTTAAAATCTCATTTATGAAATTCTGGAAGACCGCGGGAGCATTACACAACCCAAAGGGCATGACGAGGTATTCCAAATGACCTTCGGGCGTGTTAAACGCATTCTTCCACTCATCCCCCTCTTTGATGCGGATAAGGTTATATGCCCCCCGTAGATCAAACTTAGAGAACCATTGGGCCCCCTGAACCTGATTAAAGAGATCAGGAATCAAAGGAAGAGGATACTGGTTCCTTACAGTGACCTTATTCAAGTTACAGTAGTCAATGCATGGCCTAAGACCACCATCCTTCTTCCCTACGAAGAAGAAGCCAGCACCTACCGGAGAAGTAGAGGGGCGAATGTAACCCTTGGCCAGGCATTCCTGGAGATACTCTCTCATGGCTTCACGTTCGGGACAAGAGAGATTAAATATCCTACCCTTAGGGAGCTTAGCTCCTGGTACCAAATCGATGGCGCAATCGTATTCTCTATGAGGAGGTAACCCCTCGGAGGCCTCCTTAGAGAAAACATCAGCGAAGTCCTGAACAAACTTAAGTAGCATGTTCACCTCCTCAGGGGGAGAAATAGAATTAACAGAAAAACATGACGTCAAGCATTCATTACCCCATTTGGTAAGCTCCCCAGTAATCCAGTCAAACGTGGGATTATGCAACTGTAACCAGGGAACGCCTAAAACCAAATCGGACGATAATCCCTGCATCAACAGTACAGAGCACTGCTCCAAATGCATGGAGCCAACAAGGAGTTCAAAAACAGGGGTATGCTGTGTAAAATAACCATTAGCAAGAAGAGTGGAGTCGATACCCACTACCGGGACAGGTTTAGGCAAATCAAACAAAGGCATAGCTATTGACATAGCAAATTCCACAGACATGATATTAGCAGAAGACCCTGAATCCACGAAGGCACTGCCGGTAGCAGACCTACCACCAAAAGAGACCTGAAAGGGAAGCAAGATTTTATTACGTTTCATATTTACAGGAAATACCTGTGCACCCAAGTGACCTACCCGATGATCACTTAGGCGCAGAAGTTTTCCGGCTGCTTATTCTTACGCCTAGGACAGGTGTTCACTTGATGCTTGTCATCCCCACAATAGAAGCAGAGACCATTCTTCCTGCGGAACTCTCTACGTTGTCGGGGGGACACGGAGGCCCTGAGTTGCATAGGTACCTCCGAGTCTTCCGTGGAAGAGTGAAGCAACGGAACCTCGGGAGGCATCATGAGGGAGTCAGAGGGGAAAACACAAAAACGTTCAAGTTGTCGTTCCCTGAGACGTCGGTCAAGTCGTACCGCTAAAGCCATAACCTGGTCTAGGGAGTCAGAAGAGGGATAACTAACTAGCAGGTCTTTCAGGGCGTTCAACAGACCCAACCTAAGCTGGCACCTTAAGGCAGGGTCATTCCACCGAGAAGCTACGCACCACTTCCTAAAGTCAGAACAATACTCCTCCACAGGTCTCTTACCCTGACGTAAGGTCACCAGCTGACTCTCGGCAAAGGCAGTCCTGTCAGTCTCGTCATAAATGAGTCCGAAAGCAGAAAAGAAAAGATCAACGGAGGAAAGTTCAGGGGCGTCAGGGGCCAAGGAGAAGGCCCATTCTTGGAGCCCTTCCTGGAGCCGGGACATAATTATACCCACCCGCTGGCTCTCAGAACCTGAGGAGTGGGGCTTTAAGCGAAAATAGAGCCTACAACTCTCCCGAAAGTAGAAAAAAGTCTTCCGGTCCCCTGAGAACCGGTCAGGCAACTTGAGGTGGGGTTCAAGAGGTGAGGTAAGGGGCACTACCATGGTAGCATCAGGCTGGTTGACCCTCTGAGCCAGGGCCTGGACCTGTAGGGAGAGACCCTGCATTTGCTGAGCCAGGGTCTCAAGGGGGTTCATAGTAGTGTGAGGGACCAGGGTAGACTAGGTAAAGGGCTTGTGATTATGTAATTATGGGGGTAGGGAAACAGACAAGTGAGCCCTAATCTACCCGCCACTCAGTCCCTGCCTACTTGCAACGACCCGCCCTAGGCGACGGGGTACAACTGGTCGACGGTCCCTACGCTCAATAAGTGCATGACAGACAAACAGACAAGGGTACACAGAAGCAAAGGGAAATGGGGCAGTTGCCCACGGCAACACCGTGAACAACAAGAGTGGTGAACGAGCCAAACCAGGAGTGTACGAAGTACAAAACGCAGAGCTGGAGAGTAGTGAACAAGCCGAGTCAAACTAGGAGTGTACGAGGTACCAAACGCAGAGCAGGAGAGTAGTCAGTAAGCCAGGGTCATATGATGCCGGGTCAAATAGTACAGAAGCTGCAGCAGGGCTAGGAAACCAAACAGAAGAATCACAAGCAAGGAGGAACAGGAAAGGCAGGTATAAATAGACAGAGGGCGGGAGCTAGCTCCGTCTGGCCAGGCTGTGATAGGCTCTCCCACTCCTAAGCCTGCCATCCTGAGTGGTGGAGGATGGAGTCAGTCTCACAGACATAGAAGCAGGTGCAGACTGATTACCTATGGGCGTATACACAGAAGCTGTGCCTGGCAGATCCTTAACAATTACATTTGTGGGTTCGATTAAACTCTCACAATGGCTAGAAAAAGAGAGCTTTCATGTGAAACTCGACAATCTATTCTTGTTCTTAGAAATGAAGGATATTCCATGCGAGAAATTGCCAAGAAACTGAAGATTTCCTACAACGGTTTGTACTACTCCCTTCAGAGGACAGCACACACAGGCTCTAACCAGAGTAGAAAGAGAAGTGGGAGGCCCCGCTGCACAATTGAGCAGCAAGACAAATACATTAGAGTCTCTAGTTTGAGAAATAGATGCCTCACAGGTCCTCAACTGGCAGCTTCATTAAATAGTACCCGCAAAATGCCAGTGTCAACGTCTGCAGTGAAGAGGCGACTCCGGGATGCTGGCCTTCAGGGCAGAGTCGCAAAGAAAAAGCCATATCTGAGACTGGCTAATAAAAAGAATAGATTAATTCGGGCAAAAGCACACAGACATTGGACAGAGGAAGATTGGAAAAAAGTGTTATGGACAGACGAATCGAAGTTTGAGGTGTTTGGATCACACAGAAGAACATTTGTGAGACGCAGAACAACTGAAAAGATGCTGGAAGAGTGCCTGACGCCATCTGTCAAGCATGGTGGAGGTAATGTGATGGTCTGTGGTTGCTTTGGTGCTGGTAAAGTGGGAGATTTGTACAAGGTAAAAGGGATTTTGAATAAGGAAGGCTATCACTCCATTTTGCAACGCCATGCCATACCCTGTGGACAGCGCTTGATTGGAGCCAATTTCATCCTACAACAGGACAATGACCCAAAGCACACCTCCAAATTATGCAAGAACTATTTAGGGAAGAAGCAGGCAGCTGATATTCTATCTGTAATGGAGTGGCCAGCGCAGTCACCAGATCTCAACCCCATAGAGCTGTTGTGGGAGCAGCTTGACTGTATGGTACGCAAGAAGTGCCCATCAAGCCAATCCAACTTGTGGGAGGGGCTTCTGGAAGCATGGAATGAAATTTCTCCCGATTACCTCAGCAAATTAACAGCTAGAATGCCAAATGTCTGCAATGCTGGAATTGCTGCAAATGGAGAATTCTTTGACGAAAGCAAAGTTTGAAGGAGAAAATTATTATTTGAAATAAAAATCATTATTTCTAACCTTGTCAATGTCTTGACTATATTTTCTAGTCATTTTGCAACTCATTTGATAAATATAAGTGTGAGTTTTCATGGAAAACACAAAATTGTCTGGGTGACCCCAAACTTTTGACCGGTAGTGTACACATTAAGGCCGGGTTCACACAGAGTTTTTTGCAGGCAGAAAAGCTGCCTCAAAATTCTGTTTGTAATTTTGAGGCAGATTTTGCTCTGTTGCACACCGATTTTCGCAGCGTTTTTCACCCACGGCCATTGAGAGGCGTGGGCAAAAAACGCTGTGAAATACACTTTCTCTGCCTCCCATTGATGTCAATGGGAGCTCATAGAGGTAAACGGCCGAAGATAGGGCATGTCGCTTTTTCCCGCAAGACGGTTTTTCCGCTTGCGGGAAAAAACCACCTCCACCTCCGATTGATATCAATGGGAGGCATTTTCGGCCATTTTTTCATGTGTTTTCCTACGCGGTTTCCGCGTCAAAAAACATGTAAAAAAACTCTGTGTGAACTGGCCCTAAGGCCAGATTTACACATTGTGTAAATATCATGCTGTTAATCCAGCCTAGAAATCTGCAACTAATTTAGGGCACATTCAGATGTGGCGGACATTTTCCGCTGTGAATTTTGCCACAAATTTGCAATTGTGCTGCGAATCTGATGCAAAATTTGTATATTTGAGGGTTCATCCAGACGTGGTGGATTTCTCAGCGGACTTGCCACAGGTTTCAGCCTTTGTATTACAAAGGCTGAAATCCGTAGGGAAAATCTGATGCTTCTCCGCAACACACTGAGCATGCTGCGGAATGTAAATTCAACCCCGCAAAATATTTTCTGCACCGTTGTTTTTCACAACGACTGCACTAAGTTACCTAAAAAGCAATAGAAACTAAAGAAAAAAGTCTGCTGCGGAAATTTTGCAGCAAATCCGCCATGTCTGAATGTGCCCTTTCAAACTGATATCTCTGTGTGGATATTCGTGCGAACTTCACTGCTGATTTTTACCCATTTCATTGCAACAAATGAAATGAGCTATTAAAATTTGCTGAATTTCCACGATAGGTTAAGCTTTGGATTTAAACATCTGCAGCATGTCTAGAATCCAATTCGGATCTTTTATGCTGTAAGTGAATGGGATTTGTTTAAGACCCATTCACTTACATTATACTGTAATTTATTGCAGACTCTGCAACCGAAATTTTGCAAAACATACACAGTGAGGAAGATATACTATTGTTGTTGTGCCAAATATCTGGCCTAAGTTGCGCAAATCATCAAATTTATAATTAATTTGCGCCAAAAAGAACAAATGTTTTGCATCTCACTAGACACTTTTTCAAAGTCAGAAAAGGGGTGTGGCTACACGTAAAGGGGCATGGCTTAATATGCCCCAACATGCTAAATGTTGCTGCACAAATCTAAGCCAACCAAGATGTGGTATAAGGGTCTGTTCACACAGGGCGGATACGCTGCATAAAAGTACACAAAATATCCGCCCTGGTCCCCACAGGGAATACCAGCCGAAAAACCGCACCAAATTCTGGTGCGGTTTTTCAGCCGGAATGTCCGCTGTGGAAAACGGCTGGTAAAAAAAAAGTAAAAAAGCCTATACTTATCCATAGTCATGCAACAACCTAAAAAATGAGTCAAAACCGAACTATGATGAAAAATTGTAATTTAACTGGGACTTTGCATAGTCTTTTTGATATGTATATACCTTCTGATGGTTTTCTGGTGATAGTAACTTATCTATTTATTTATGCACCCTTGTACCATCCATTTCATGCATATGCTACAATACTAGCCCCAATATATATATATGTGTCTGGCCTCCTTTTCTTCCACACTGTGGTAGTCATCCTTGTCTTTTAACATGTGAGCAATTATATTTATTTTTGTCTTGTTGTGTGTCAATAAAAATTAAAATTAAAATTTTTCATCATAGTTCGGTTTTGACTCATTTTTAAGGTTGTTGTTCTAATGTACTGTATGAGTCACCGCTAGTATTACTAGTAGCCATGGGCATTTATTGTGTTTTATGCCCTTCCCCCATATACTATATATTATTTGAAGCAATATATTTTGCATGATTCTAAAGGGGTATCTAGGTTGTCCTCCGCATTGGTTGTGTGTGTTATCCATAGTCATGGCAACGCGTCCCTCTGACGTCCTACAGCCCAGCCTACTGGGATAACGTTTCATCCCATGTGACTGCTGAAGGCTGTGATTGGCTGCAGTAGTCACATGGGATGGAACGGTATCCCTGGAGGCCGGGCTGGATGCAGAAGCAGAGAAATCTGGGTGAGAATAATCTTTTTTTTTTCTGAGTTGCTTTATTTGCGGCGAAATCGCAGCTTCTCCGTCGCAAAAATCGCAACATCTGCTATTGCAGATTTTACCTCCCATTGAATTAAATAGGGAAAACCCGCAACAGAAAACCAGCGATAACGCAGCATAAATTGGCATGCTGCGGATTAAAAAAATGCAGGTCAATTTATGAACGGTTTTTCGCCATATTTTTTACGCAGCGTGTAGAGGAGATTTGTCCTAATAATTACATGTCCAGACACGAGCTTAAAAGATTGAGGTTTATAGATCTGTGATGAATACAGGGCATTATTAAAGTAGTCATGCTGGAGATAAAGGGCTAAGATATGTGGGTGATTCTTAGTAGCACAATTAAAAAATGAGTATGATTGATTATTATTATGATTATGAGCAATTTTAAAACAAACAAGCTGTGTCAAATAGGGAGTCAAAACAGGAATACTGTGGTACATACAGGCCTAGCTAGGGAATTAAACCCTTAAAGCTCTGTGACGTATAAAGGTATCTTTCACAGTCGGTTGCTAGATTCGCACTGAGATGGATATATATATATGTCACAATGGCTCTTGGGTACTGCCACTGTACCCACGAGATTAGCCACAGGAGCATGGCTGGAATACACTGCCATGCTCCTGCCGCAACTTCCGGGATCAGAGATAACTCTGATCCCAGCAGTTTAACCCGTTAGATGCAGTGTTCCCTAGCGACAGCAGCATCTAAGTTGCTTGACTGAGGGAGGAGGCTGCTTCGGTGAGCCTATCAGCGCTTCCCAATGCAATGGCGGTATGCCGATGCGTTCGCATGGTAGCCGAGAGCCTAACGTAGGCCCCCAGGTCTGCCAGGGGTGAAAGCCTATTAGGGAATGCCAGAGGCATTTTTTCTGCCAGGCAATAAATATATATATATTGTTTGTCAGTTTTGCTGACAGGCAAAATATTAATATAAGGTACTATTATAATAAGAACGACACAATAAAAAAGAGGGTAATAAGATGTAAACCATAATGTGTATGGTGTGAAAAAGACTGAAAAAACAATGGTGTAAAAAATTATCTAAAAACAATGGCGGAATTGCTGTTTTATTTCCATTCCCAACCCTCAATTGATTATATGTAGCCCAAAATAGTGTCAATAAAAAGTACAACTCGTCCCACACAAAAAAAGCCATCATACAGATTTGTTGATAGACAGTATTCTTGGAATGCGTAAAAAAGAAAAATCACTTACACTTAGTTCACGTTCCCAATGGGTTAATCTAATAATTGGCACAGAAGCCAGTTTGTCACTGTTTTCATTTGGCCAGGCAGAAGTGCGCTCTGTGCTTAAAGGGGTTGTCCACTACCAGTCCACCGGATAGGTCATCAGTATATGATCTGTGGGGGTCCGACACCCAGATCCCTCACCGTACAGCTCCGGCTGCCTCAGGGCACCGGACCGTACGTCCATGCCGGAAGCAGATGGCTCCTGTCACGGAATAGAGGCCGAGCTGCAGTACTACAGCTCTGCTCCTACTCAAGTGAAAAGGAGCAGATCTGCAGTTCTGCAGCATGGCCACTATGCAATGAACGGAGCCATCTGCATACTATGCAACAACATCTGGTGCCCGCAGGCAGCCAGAGCGGCTGATCAGTGCAGAGTCCAGGTGTCGGACCCCCACAGATCACATACTGATGACCTATCCCGTGGATAGGTCATCATTTGTCCGGTAGTGGAAAACCCCTTTAAAATCAAATAATACATTATTTTATTTAAGAACAAAAATATTGAGTTCAAAGGTTTAAATAGCCGTGGAAATAAGTTACATATGTAGTGGTCGCCCCATAGCAAAGATCAAACTGAGCCCCCAATATGGTGCTGGATTGTTCTACACAGGCCAGAAGGGCTTCCTGTTTTTTATCTTCTCCACATTGGCTGCATCTATGTCCTTGTCCATGTGACTTACGACTATTGTGTCACACAAGAGAACACTTCACTTTTTGTTTTCTTGGGAATTTTGCTATATGTTTTATGTATAAGTGGTGCATTGAATAAGTCATCTTGTCGAAAGTGTGAGGACATAGAAAGGGGCTGCACACTGCTCGGTACGTCTGCCATTTTTACAGACTGAATGACCACACTTCCTTCCCCTGACACTTTTAGTATATGAGTCCCGATAGAAACTATTTGGTCGCACCTTAGTGAGTGGGATAGTTTTCACATACAGCTGACATAAAAAGCTGATTTATAGACAAGGGGATGAAATGGATGATAATGTAATAAAACAAACTGTTTAGCTCCTGCTTCAAAGACGCAAGCATCTGTTGTGGGGAGAGAAGTCTAAATTGCCTCCATCTATAAACGTATTACATCAATGTCAACTGCCAAAAATTTAATAGGTTTAAGGGTGGTCATTGCTCTGTGGGGGGAATGGTAAAATTCCTATGAAAATCATCAAATTAAAAAAATATATACATGGAGGCACAGAGCCAGACCAACAGATGTTTCACCCTGTTTGCCCTAGAAAGATGTTACTTCTTGAGCAATGAGGATACAGAATCACTGACAAGATGCCTAGGTCTTATCAGATCAACAGTTTACATACCAGAAGCATTGTCTGACAGAACAAATAGCTGTAGCAGAGCCGAGTTTGTCATTTGCCACAATTCATTGCGATATTACAGCGTTACCTGTGACTTTACATAGGACTGCAGGTTTCTAAATACAGTATATTATTGTAAATCAGACAGTAAAAGGAGGTTTCCCACCATAGTGATTGGTGGGGGTCGAAGCGATCCTTAGAATAGAGGTATCCAAGCGTTAGCTAAGTGCCTCAGCTCCTTTACAGTGTTTCCCTGCATAAACTCCTCTCCCGATCACTCGCTGTGCGGAGAACTGGAACAGAGGATGGTGATGGTAATTCCCTTTTAATGTTATGCATAAACAATACAGCTTCTGATAATGTAATAGTCAATTCAGCTCTGCGACATCTGACATTGACAGTAATACAGCCAGTGGCGTAAGTATAGGAGTCGCAATTGCGACCGGGACCCAAAGCCAGGGGGCCCGCGGCCCCCCGCACCACGTCAATGAAAAGTTACTATAGTAACTGGGGCCTATGTAATAAACTACACGGGCCCCCTGTTACTATAGTAACTGACTACTTACATTCCTCCTTCCGGAGCACAACGGCGGTCCTGACTTCACAGCGCTGTGCACAGCGCATGATGTCACAACGCTATGCACAACATCCTGACCCTGGATGGAGTTAGACCCTCCACTGTGGCCGAAGAGGAGGGTAAGTTTAATACCACTCTGCTGGAGTTGATAGGTCGGGGTCCGACTCCTGGGAACCCCGCCAATCAGCTGTTTTGAAGGGGGTACAGCGCTCGTCAAAACAACGGAACCCTGTTACAAAAGTGACAAACGGAAACCTTTAGCAACGTTTCCATCAGCATAAAGATCAATGGTGAGGGAAATGGCAGCTGAGGTTTCAGTTTGCCTTTCTGTTGAGGGGTTACCCGATGGACAGCTCCAACAGAAGGGCAGTGGTGATGTGAACAGGGCCTTACTAATGGTTTTTATTTTGTGTTTGTGTTTTTTTTAAAGGTTCAGTCGTTGGACTATGTTGGATTCTAGGACTAGTTCGATGACGGATTTTTTTATTATCAATAAAATGGTTAATGAGGGTTTTGTGGGTTTATATTATTTCAATAAACCTGTTTTTTCTGTCTTTGTATTTTTTTTAATCTTTATTACTGCTGCCTTATTAATAGCTGCTGGCTGACAGTGACCATTACTAAGGCGGGGCATAGTGTTAGCCGGTGCAGAGGCCAACACTAAACACCATTATTACTCTGGTACCCACCGCCACCAGGGGTACCGGGAAGAGCTGGGTACGATCCAGTACCCGACCATCTGTAGTGATGGTCTGGCACCGGGGCGGCCGCAGGCTGGAATTATTAGGCTGGGAAACACAGTGGCCCTTCCCACCCTGGTAATGCTAGCCTGCTGCTATGTTGTATCTGGCTGGTTATGAGAAATGGGGGGGACCCCACGTCATTGTTTTTAAAAAAATAAATAAATAATTGGAAAGAATGATGTGGGGTTCCCCATTTTTAATAGCCAGCCAGATACAACACAGCAGCAGCAGGCTTGCATTACCAGGGTGGGAAGGTCCACTGTTTGTGGGCTTTCCCAGCCTAATAATACCAGCCAGCGGCCGCCCATCACTACAGATTGTCGGGTACTGGATCGTACCGGCTCTTCCTGGTACCCCTGGTGGTGTTTGGTACTGGGGTAATAATGGGGGTTAGTGATAGCCTCTTCATGTCTAACATTAAGCCCCACCTTAGTAATGGATGATGTCAATTAGCCAGTGGACATTACTAAGGCGGTAGTAATAACGTTTAGAAAAATACAAATACATAGAAAAAATATTTTATTGAAATAAAAATCCCACACACAACCTTCATTAACCATTTTATTGAGAATAAAAAAAAACACTTTCACTGAAGTAGTCCTCGAATCCGAAATAGTAGTCCAACAACCAAACCTGTAAAAAAAAAAAATTAGTAACACATAAAAAAGTAAAACAATTATTATAATTCCTACCTTTCCTGGGTTCAGCACTGGATCCGCAATGTCAGCGAGCTGGGCCCTATATCTAATCCTATCATGTGTGATACTGTCTGCTGGGCCGCAATCCAGCAGCACCAGTCAAAGTTGTGGATGGGTGCACGCCATGGGAGCTTGATCACTGCTCCAAATCCAAGTATAGTCGTCCAAAGACAGACAGCACTCCAAGTTTTAGCGAAAAAATGGCTTTTATTTAGCCCTTGTGCAACGTTTCGGCTCAGCGTATGGAGCCTTTTTCACGCTTGAAAAAGGCTTCATACACTGAGCCGAAACGTTGCACAAGGGCTAAATAAAAGCCATTTTTTTCACTAAAACTTGGAGTGCTGCCTGTCTTTGGACGACTAATCCTATCCATAGCTATAGGGTCGTAGTGCTATAGATATGCTGTCTCCTATACACACATATACATAGACACACACACATTTTTTTTGGGGCAGACACATATGTATTGGGGATATTTCCCCTGGCGTTTCAAGACCTTAGCGACGTCCCTGGCTGCTAGTGCTGCATTGTTGGGTCACTTAGGAGACCCAGTGATGCAGCTGAAAGCTGCGGCCCATCGGCCATGAGAATTTGGGGGGGACCCAAGAAGAACCTTTGTATCGGGGCCCATGAGCCTTTAGCTACGCCCCTGAATACAGCATCTTCATTATTACTTTGTCTTCATGCCATTTTGTGATCTGGATTTGAGAATTAAAGCTCAGCTCCTATATTTACCCACAATTTCAATATGTGTCTACAAGCCCAAGTGAATTCCTCCACAAGATAAGTCCGAGTTTATTGACAGTATATATTATTCTTCCACCAGACAGGGACTCCTGAACTGTCACTCTGTATTATGGTAGATTGAGCTGGCCGGGGACAATGTGTTCTACATCTGTGTATAATTGTGTACTATTCATTAGACGACATAAACAGAACCAGCAGATGAAACATCTCCACTGAGAAAACACCAGGCACATTTATTTTATTTAAAGTAAGACATCTGCTTAGGGCTAAGTTCACACATAGCATAATTGCTGCAAATGTTCCGTCCGGATTTGTGGGTGGAAAATCTGCAACGTATTACAGTAGCAGCAAAGAGAATGAGATTTAAAGGCTATTTACAAATTTCGAATCAAGTTATTTTTTTTAATACATGCATTTTGTGTTTTTAACCATCTTCCAAATTTACTTTTATTACATTTTTATTTTTACTTTTTAAGACACAGCTTCTATGTATCCTGTATATTTAGAAGCTGTATCCAGTGGCGTAACTACCGCGGTAGCAGCAGTAGCGGCTGCTACGGGGCCCGGGGCTTGAGGGGGCCCGGTGGCGCCGCTAGCAGCCGTTATGGCTACTACAGCGGTAGCGTCGCTACTGTGGGGCCCGCGACGCCGAGCCTTACACAGGCCATCTCATGCCTGTAGGTGTCGCTAGCACCGGAGGGGGCCCCAGTGCTAGCGGCAGCCAAATACATGAATGGCCGGGCATGTTCCGTGCCTGACCATCCAGTGCCTTACAATGACACTGATTGGCTAGCGGCGCGATGACATCATCGCGCCGCTTCCATGCTTGGAAGGTGCTGATTGGCGGGGCAAGTCATTCTGCCCCGCCAATCAGCGTCATTGGAGGACGCTCGTTCAACTCCTGCAGACATGCTCAGAAGAGAGCATGTCTGCATCGCCAGTGAACAGCGTGGGAACCGGAGAATGTGAGTATGTCAAGTTTTTGTTTTTTTTCCCCTCATAAAAATGTGAATGCCATTATCTATGGGGGGGGGGGGGTCATCTTTATGTGGGCTATTATATATAGGGGGTCTATATGTGGGGCAGTAGCTACAGGGGGGGTCTATATGTGGGGGTGTGGGCCATTATATACAGGGGGCTCTATATGTGGGCCATTATATACAGGGGGGTCTATATGTGGGGGTGTGGGCCACTATATACAGGGGGCTCTATATGTGGGCCATTATATACAGGGGGCTCTATATGTGGGCCACTATATACAGGGGGGGTCCATATGTGGGCCACTATATACAGGGGGGTCTATATGTGGGCCACTATATACAGGGGGGTCTATATGTGGGACACTATATACAGGGGTGGGTTACCTGTGGGGCACTAGCAACAGGGTGGCTATATGTAGTGCACAGTCTACAGGGGTGGGCTATATGTGGGACACTATATACAGGGGGAGCTATATGTGAGACACTATATACAGAGGTGGGCTATACGTGGAGCACTAACTATAGGGGAAGCTATATGTAGGGCAGCACGGTGGCTCAGTGGTTAGCACTATTGCCTTGCAGCTCTGGAGTCCATATGTGGGCACTATCTACAGGGGCTTCTATGTAGGTCACTATCTACAGGGGACATGTTGTGTGTTTGTGACAGTTATATTTAGATGTGTTGAGAATTTTAACTTCGTTTTATAGGTGCAGAAATGTTTTAAAAGTGAGAAGCTGAAGACATCTAAACGGAAAACTGCAGAAATGGGTCATGGCCGGGAGAAATCCATCATAGATGTCTGAACCGGAGGGAGAAGAAAAGAACTAGAATCTGAGACGTCACCGGTGAGTCACTTAATGTAAATGTTTATTCTGCCTCTAATCAGTATTGTAGTCACTGTATGATCTGCAGCGAGATGATGGTGATAGGATTTTTTTTGTGAAACCGCATCTCCCAGCATATCCTTACCATTGTTCCGGCCATGCTGGGAGCTGTAGTTTTACGCCGTACAAACTTATACGCAGTGGCGTAACTACCGCTATAGCAGCCGTAGTGACTTCTACAGGGCCTGCAGCATGAGGGGGCCCGTGCCACCCGCCGGCACGGCCCCCTCCCATGGCCGCAGGCTCCGCTAGCAGCCGCTATGGCTGCTACAGCGCGACGCCACTGAAGGGGTTGTTCCTACATAAGACATGTATCCCCTATCCACAGGATAGGGGATACATGTGTGATCGCTGGCAGCGATGAGGAGAACGGGGGACCGAAAGTCCCCCCTAAGTTCTCCATGACAAACCTCGGACTTCCGGGGTCTGTGTCGGCAGCTCCGTAGAAATGAATGGAGCGCCGGTCGCGCTTGTGCGCATGCGTGACCAGCGCTCCTTTCATTTTTATTGAACTGCGCAGACGCCGGAAGTCCGAGGTTAGTCATGGAGAACTTCGGGGGACTTTCGGTCCCCCGTTCTCCTTATCGCTGCCAGTGATCACACATGTATCCCCTATCCTGTGGATAGGGGATGCATGTCTTTTGTAGGACAAACTATAGGACGTTTTTTTTTGGGGGGGGGGCTATATAGCGTTATCTACAGGGGGGGCTGTATGGCGTTATCTACAGGGGGGCTGTATGGCGTTATCTACAGGGGGGCTGTATGGCGTTATCTACAGAGGGAGTCTGTATGGCGTTATCTACAGGGGGGCTGTATGGCGTTATCTGCAGGGGCTGTGTATGGTGCTATCTATAGGGGGGCGCTGTGTGGTGGAATCTATAGGGAGGCACTATCTACAAGGGGGGGGGGGGGTTGTGTGATACCCAGCAGAGGGGGGGCCCCAGTCAAAAGTTTGCTATGGGGCCCAGTCTTTCCTAGTTACGCCCCTGGCTGTATCGTTCTGTATAAGCTGATTCCGTCGGTTCAGCTAAACTGAACGCTCGGCTAAGAGTGGGTCCTGCGTGTTTCTGACACACAGGATCCTGCCAGTATCGATCACATCTAAGTTATGAACTTAGATGTGATTGATATTAGGTGGATCCTGTATGTCAGAGACGCGCAGGACCCACTCTCACCCAAGCCGTCAGTTCAGTTGAACTGACGGAATCGGCTGAGACAAAATGATACAACTTTTATGTAGACATAGAAGCTGTATCTTAAAAAGTTTAAAAAAATGTAATTAAAGTGAATTTGAAAGTTCATTAAAGGCAAAAAAATATGTTAATTTGACTAGCAATGCATTTTTTGTAATCCACAGTAAAAATCGCTACTAGAAGAATTTTCTTTTTCAACTTTTAAAATTAAAAAAACGTACTCACTGTAACGTCTATGGCCGAGGACCGTCGTTCAGACTTACCCTCTGACAGCCCCGGCCACGGAGGTCTGTCTTCTCAGCGGCATCACCCTCCAGGGAGACGCCGGAACTCACTTCCGGGTTCTGAGACCGTTTTCCGCAGGGCGCGCGCGCCCGTGCGTGCATGGCCTTAAAGGGCCAGTACGCGTCCAGTTGTTAATAATCAGTAATTAGCCCAGAATGCTGCTGGACTATAAAAGGGGCTCTGCTCACTTGATCCTTGCCTGAGCGTTGTTGTGTACCTAAAGTTTGTCTTGCAAATGGTCTCCTAGTGTTTTCCAGTTCCCAATGTTACCCGTTCCTGCTGCCTGTACCCTGTATCCCGTGCTACCGTGTCTCTGTGCCATCTACAGTGAAAGTCAAGTCATGTCTTCTGCTGCATCTACTGTGCCATCTACAGTAAAAGTCAAGTTTTGTCACCGCTACTGTCTACATTGCCCCAGGTACCCCTTTCTGGACTATAGACATTGTATTGTACCTAGTTGGCCAGCTGCTATCCCGCTTCACGGTACGGCCCAGTGGGTCCACACCCCGCGCCGTTACACTCACCTCTCCAGGTAGTCCCGTAGCATGGTGCCTGCTTTCTGTGCTGGCATGTGTTTATTCGGCCTCCTGGTATGACATTTTGTCCCACGTGACTGCTACTGCCAATTACAGGTTGCAGCGTCACATGGGGGGCCGGCTTGACACAGATAAGGTAGAGCAGGGACTCTTTGCTACAACAGCGCCAGGGCAGGTAAGTATATTCTTTTTCTTTTTTTTAAGCCTGTATTCTTCCCTAGGACAGCAAATCCGTCCAAAAATATGCAGAAAATCAAACACAATTTGGTGCGAACTTTCCGCAGTATATCCAACCGATGTAAACATACCTTAATAAGTAGTGCCCGTGGGATAAACATGAAATAAGTTGTTCATAGATCATTGAGGGTAACATTATGCATTAGCTAGAGTTTGTATAAACAAATTCTACCATGGTTGAATAGAAATAGATTTTGGAGAGTCCCCTGGCACAGAGCACAGGATATGATAAACGTTTGTGTCTCATATCAGTTCCCAAGAGTCGGTAATCTTAGGGACAGTAACTTTTGGGGTGAGTATGTGTTTATATGTCGCCCTCTGTGTCGAGTTGAGGAATATTTATCCCTCAGGGACAGTGATTCTTTGGGCCCACCCTACAGCTACATTTGCATGTCCTCTTTAATGGCATCGTACACTCTGCTGTTATCACTGAACACACTATATTGTCAGGGCTGAATTTCGGCCCGTGACAAGAAGTAGGCCTGCAGAAAAGGGTGGCTGCTCTTCAGGGTTAATAACATTTTATACATGATGCTGTGGGTGTTGGTAAGGTAGTCATTATTTTGGGGGAAAATGCAGTCAAAGGTGGTAATATAAATCAGGGTTCATACTGAAGTGCCACATTTTCCACCCAAAAATACCGGCCAAATAACAAGGGGGTGTGATCTTGGGTGCATTGCTTCGTTATCTAATATTCCTGGGGCTTTGGGTAGTAAATGGGTTAATACCAACATCGAGGGGCATTACCATTAACTGTGAAAATGTAATGCTGACACCGGCCTTCTGGTATCAATTACATGACAAGCCGGGAACTTACCGGCTGGGTGGCAAGACTACATAGACCTCACAATCATATATTATATATAGACGATTCTTCCATGTGCTTTGATGAACACCTTAGCTGCTTAGTTCTAGCAAACAGTGAGGTTCTCAGAGTCTGGACTCTCACTAATGAAAATTTGGAATATGTCTCTATGACACATCGGAAGTTTTCTGAAACTGGAGGAATGATTTAAAGGGTTAATCTTATGAGTTATGTCTTTTTAAATAGACATTAGACCAGGAATGGCGAACGTTTTTGTTAGAGGGTGAGCAAATTAACAATTATTTTCTGTAAAATTCCCTTAAGTGCCTACGAACCAATAAGGCGACTACACAGGAAAGAAAAATTACTGTCAATTTCCAATTGCAAAATTTTACCGTAATATTCTGTCCACATGTAGACTCTAAATGTCACCAGTGGCGCATTCGAGGCACAAACTCCCCTAATCACCACCCTCCTGAATTCAAATGACAATGGCCAAAATGAATAAAAAAAGCGTAATGTTCCTACGCAAGTGGCAGATGAATCACCGGCAGGGTGGTCCTGTTATCAAGGTGAACGGACGATGTGTGAAGCCATTCCCGCAGTCCTGGCCACCTAATAATATGGCGCGTGGCAGGAAAACTCTCATGTGTAATTTCTCTCCATTCATGTCCATTTGTACTCAGCACAGCGTGATCTCGCGAGATCATCCTGTGCTGTTACATACACCCACATTAACTTTACTGAAGTGTCTTGAGAGTGAACAGACATTGCCTCCAGCCAGGATGAGATGTCTATTTACACTCCTGACATTTCAGTAAAGTTTCTGTGGGACTTAATCACAGCACAGCGTGATCTCGCGAGATCATGCTGTGAATGACAGCACAGCGTGATCTCGCGAGATCACACTGTGCCGTGAGTAAGTCCCACAGAAACTTTACCGAAGTGTCGGGAGTTTGAATAGACATCTCATCCTGGCTGGAGACAATGTCTATTCACTCTCAAGTCACTTCAGTAAAGTTAATGTGGGATTATGTGACCTCACAGCGTGATCTCGCAAGATCACGCTGTGCTGTGAATACAAATGGACATGAATAGAGAGAAGTGTATGACGATGATTGGTCAGACTCATGCACTTCTCTTTACAACGCCCACTTGGTCAAAAGTTAAAAAACTCCCAGTTGGGCTTTAAGAAACTAATTAGCATAAATGTAAAATAGTTCATAACTTGCTCAATCATGATCATTTTTCAAAATAAAAAACACTGTTGTTATCTACATTACAGCGCAGATCAGATTATGTAGGAGATAGGGCATTTATAATCTGCTGACAGAGCCTCTTTAACTAACGAACGTTAATATGGGTTCAGCAATGTGTAGCACCAGACTAGGTTAACACCAACAATATTCCCAATGTAGTTTTTGACATTAAAAAAAAGCCCAAAAACATTATTTATTTATAAAACAAATTTTTTTTAAAATAAAAAAGGAAATTAATAATTTTAGTGGAACATCAAGGAAGCTATGAAATATTTTTTCTTCTCTTTTGTTCCCTTGTAAATTTTGACACTCCAGAAATAGCTAGAATGTGATTTTAATTGGCCGCCTTTTCTCAGATGCATCTAGTGCTTTAATCTGTGACTTCAGAAGATACATAATGGGCACAGTTGATACATCAAGCTAAATTTGTTATTCCAGCTTCTCTTCAAGTCATCAGGAGTTATGGTTAGAATGCCTATGTTAACACATGATGCAATATTGATGAATCACCCCTAGGAGACCTGACAATGTAGATCAATCAGTACAGTAATCACTTACAGCTCACCCCCTCTGAACTCTGTCTGCCTCATAGAGGATGTTCATTTGATGTTAGTAGTTCTTAAGGAGACTTTACATGGAAAATTGGGCTTACTTTATCCATGGATATAAATAACTTTTTGGATATCTGAATACTTAAAGAAATGTTATAATTTTTTATAAGTAATATAAACAAAAATAAATCTTCACAGTATGGATGATTGAGCATATACTATGATAATGTAACATGTAACTGGGAATACCATTAGGATCTGATTCCTAGGTGTTAGGGTGAGGAGGGCTAAGCGTAACCAAGAAAGCCCAGCAAGCAATTTGGAACACAGCAAGTTAAGATCTATAAATCACTGGTATGTTTAGAATTGCATGATAACCTATGTGAAACCTTCTATTTGTGCCTCCTGTGCACTGTTATACAGTTTACAAATAACCATTACATTCAGAGCCTTATTATAAGCGCCATATAGTAGGGGCCCCTATAAAAGTGCTTTACAATGGCCAAATATCACATCCATACAGTTGCAGATACGGTATAACAAAGACAAACAGTAATGCAACCATCATACACTGCAAAAACATTACTGTACAGTGCCACCAATGCCTAATAAATGCCACCGTACAGTGCTCAAATAATGCCAACATGCAGTGAGCAGATACCAGCTCCATCTATAAAATAATCTAATAACAGTGATATACAAAGTCTACATTATACTGCTATACAGTTAATATTATTAAGATTTGTGGTTGTTGCAGCCCCTGGTGCCAGGTCATTTGTGGTGACATCTTCAGTATGGGTGGCTGATGCGCACTCTACAACCACCAAGTCACACACTTCTATGGTCGAACCTGCTTAGAATGATTTTTAATAGGCCAGTATTCTGTTGCTTTCTAAGTCTGTACTCTGCTAAAGCTGGGTTAACAATTGGTGGTAACAGTTTGGCATGGTGAACCACAAATCTTAATATTAATTGTACAGTAGTATTATTTATACATTGTATAGCACTGTTATTAGATTATTTTATATATGGAACTGGTATCTGCTCACTGTATGCTGGTATCATTTGATCCTATGGTAGCATTTATTAGGCATTGTGTGGCACTGCAACTTAGGCATTATACTTTATCTGGTGATATATGTCGTTTTGCGGAAGTTTTGCCATCTTTTGTATCTTGTTTCTTTGGAAAACTGCATCATGGTAACAAGCGTTTTTTATGTAGTGTTTTTGCCTAGTCAAGTCACTAAAGGTGTTTTACCAGAATCAAAAATTACCTATCCATAGTATAGGTTATGATTGTCCTATTGCTGGGGCACCCACTGATTGCGAGAACAGGGCTAGACCGCAGTGAGGAGGACATTGGATCGAGCGGCAGTCGAGCATGCTCCCTGCTCCAATCAAAGTCTATGGGAATGACGTAAACAGCCGGATATATATCGCTCGGCTGTTCTGTCATTCTCAAAGACATTGAATGGAGCGGTGACCGCATACTCGACTGCCTCTTAGTTCAAGCTCCTCCACACGGCAGTAGAGAAACTGAGATTTCGGGACTGGTGGGGGTCCTAGCAGTGGGGCCCCAGCGATCAGACAATTATCACATATCCTGTGAATATGTGATAATTGTTTATTCTGGCAATACCCCTTTAAGGGAAAAATACCATATAAATCTCACAACAAAGGGAAAGGAGCATTCATTTTAAAAGATGGAAGTGCCGTTGATCATACGATGTGAGACTGTCAAAACTGTAATTTACTATCATGGAAAATCTTTCTCGCCCAGTTTTGCAGAATGAAAAAACACTGCAGAAACTGAACATATGAACAAACTTTAAACAAAGGAAAATAACCAAATAAATAAATACAAGTAAATGCCCACTTTTTAATAAGTTGATGTTTTTAGGTCAAACATTCTATGCTGATTAATTTCTTAATATATCTATATATCAATTAGAGCTCCATTTTCCTCATACGGAGCTCCAACTCCCCTGCATAGCCAAAGAGTTAAATGATAAAATTCTGGCTGCTTGCATCTGTGAAGCTTACAGTATACTGATGTATTATTGAATTTTAGTACGCAGTAAGCTCCTAAGCTCCCCCTAGTGGTAGCAATAGGCTGACAGAGTTTTAAAATGGTACTCTTTGTGCAGAGAATTTGGAGCATTGTAAAACTTGCCATTTTAGTGTAGCGAATTTTTGGAAGACCCTTGTGGTTGCTGGACTGCAGCTTGTCCTATATGCTGTTTTTATGGTTATTTACCCTGATTGACATCAGTGGGGAACGATGTAGCATAAATGTACAAACTGGTAAAACAATATAATTTCCATGGCAGCAGTTCCATGTCCTAGAACAGCTTTTTCAAGGAAAAAACATGCTGCCAATAAAAGTTGTCATTTGCTGTCCTTGATAGACCAGAGAGGTTTCAATAGAAAGAAGGATGTAACGTCATTTACTGTCACTGGAGCCTTGTTGAATTACTTTTCTTGCTTAATTGATCTTCAGTCTTCTAGCAAATGATGCGTTCTATTAGTTATTGAGTATAATGAAGAATGATTGTCTATCTGTTACCTGATATTACATGACATTGCACTTTTATGATATACTTATTTACAATCTTCATCTTTACACTTCGGAGAGGAACCTCTACCTTGATTTCACAATAGAGGACATGAGACCACAGATGGGCACTAAGTTTGGTATATTCATCAGAAAATGCTCCCAATGTATCCGTCTAATGGGACCATAGATTTCAATTAGCAAGTCGTATGCCAAAAGAGTGACCTTTAGGCATATGTTTGGTTAGTATGTGACATTTTATTATTATCATTATTATTTTGTTTAAACTGTATTGCAGAGTGTAGTCGCCTACCCTTTCAATACAACTTTATGCAAAACAAAATGTATACCGGTCAGTAACCATATTTAAAAAACAAAAAGGTGCAATCGCAGAGATATATAACTGTAAAGGGTTACATTCGGGGCAAATGTTTGGCAGTATTTTTCAAACGTGCATGCTGATCGTAATGCTCGAACATAGTTTGAACCTAGCCTAAATCTAAGCCTACAAAAAAGGTAAAAAGAAACCATAAACTTGCATCTAGAATACTGAATTGCAGTGACACCTGATTGTATGAATGACTTGAGAACAAATAATCACTGGTTCTATATATACATTTAAAAAGTCTGATTCCTTTATAATGGATGATGGCATGAGGAGGGGAATTTCATAGGAGGCAGAGCCACATGGGTGCTTTGGATTTAAGTATGAAGGGGTGGTTGTACTAGAGATGTGCTGAAGTTATAGGGTAGTATCCAGGGACATAACAATAAGGCGTATATAGGTTGCACTTGTACCTGATCCCAGGTGCATGAGGGGGTTCAAACCAGGGGCGTAGCTAGGGGGGGCAAGCGGGGCATATGCCCCGGGCGCAGTTCAGAGGGGGGCGCCAGCGCCACCTCCTCCTGCACTATAATTGTACCTGTGTCGCAAGGTCACAGGTACAATTAGAAGCAATAAATGGCATTCAGCGCCTCTCCACGAATGAAGCGACTGGTACCTTTTGTACCAGTGACGCTTCCGTCGATGAAAGGCGCTGACTGACTGGCAGGTAAAGTCATCCTGCCCAGCCAATCAGCGCCTTTCATAGACGTTGCGTTCAACCCCCTGGAGACCTGCGCAGAAGAGAGCAGGTCTCCATGGATGCCGGACGGCGTGGGAGCGGGATTAAGGTGAGTTTGATTTTTTTTTTTATTGTAATAGACGTGTGGCTGTATCTGCGGGGGGGACTTTGTCTACGGGGGGTGTCTATCTACAGGGGGACTATATCTACAGGGCTGGGCTATATACAGGGGGACTATATCTACAGGGCTGGGCTATATACAGGGGGAATATATATGCTGGGCTATATACAGGGGGACTATATATACAGGGGGACTATATCTGCTGGGCTATATACAGGGGGACTATATCTACAGGGGGGCTCTATACAGGGGGACTATATCTACAGGGGGACTATATACAGGGGGACTATATCTGCTGGGCTATATACAGGGGACTATATCTACAGGGCTGGGCTATATACAGGGGGACTATATCTGCTGGGCTATATACAGGGAGACTATATCTATAGGGGGGCTATATACAGGGGGACTATATCTACAGGGGGCTATATACAGGGGGACTATATCTACAGGGGGGCTATATACAGGGGGACTATATCTACAGGGGGGCTATATACTGGAGTGTGCTGTCTATAGAGCACCATATACAGGGGTGGGCTATATAGTATATGGTGCTCCATAGATAGCCCACCCCAGTATATAGCCCCCCTGTAGATATAGTCGCCCTGTAGATATAGCCCAGCCCTGTAGATATATTCCCCCTGTTTATAGCCCCCCTATGTATAGCCCACCCCTGTAGATATAGCCCCCCTGTGTATAGCCCAGCCCTGTAGATATGGTCCCTCTGTAGATATGGTCCCCCTGTAGATATAGTCCCCCTGTAGATATAGTCCCCCTGTAGATATAGCCCACCCCTGTATATAGCCCCTCTGTAGATATAGCCCACCCCTGTTTATAGTATCCAACAAATAGCTCCCCCTATAGTGCTCCACAGATAGCCCACCCCTGTATATAGCCCCCTTGTACATATAGTCCACCCCTGTATATAGTGCTCCACAGATAGCCCACCCTTGTATATAGTATATACAGGCGTGGGCTATCTGTGGAGCACTATATACAGGGGTGGACTATCTAGTGGAGCACTATATACAGGGGTGGACTATATGTACAAGGGGGGGCTATATACAGGGGTGAGCTATCTGTAAAACACTATATGTGGAGCACTATATACAGGGGTGGGCTATATCTACAGGGGGGCTAAATACATGGTTGGGCTATCTGTAGAGCTCTATATACAGGGGTGGGCTATATCTACAGGGGGCTATATACAGGGGTGGGCTATCTGTAGAGCACTATAGGGGGAGTTATTTGTGGGACACTATATACAGGGGTGGTCTATATGGGGGCACTATCTACAGGGGGCTCTATGGCAGGCACTATCTACAGGGGGCTCTATGGCAGGCACTATCTACAGGGGGCTATATACAGGGGCGGGCTATCTGTAGAGCACTATAGGGGGAGTTATTTGTGGGACACTATATACAGGGGTGGTCTATATGGGGGCACTATCTACAGGAGGCTCTATGGCAGGCACTATCTACAGGGGGCACAGTGTGTGTGTGTGTGTGTGTGTGTGTGTGTGTGTGTGTGACATGGTGTATGGTGCTATTATAATTAGAAGTGCAGTGTATGGCGCTATTATATTTAAGGATGTAGTGTGTGGTATAATGATAACTTTATATTTATTAATAGGTGCAGAAATGTTGGAAAAGTGAGAAGCTGAAGACATGTGAGCGGCAAACTGCAGAAATGGACCGGGAGAAGTCATCATAGAGGTCTGTACCAAATGGAGAAAAATAACTAGAATCTGAGACGTCACCGGTGAGTCACTTAATGTAAATGTTTATTCTGCCTCTAATCAGCACTGTAGTCACTGTATGATCTGCAGCGTGATGATGGGTGGAATGATTATGATAGGATTTATTTTTTGTGAAACGGCATCTCCCAGCATATCCTTATCATTGTTCAGGCCATGCTGGGAGCTGTCGTTTTACGCCGTACAAACCTATACGGCAGGGGTTGCACTAAATTGAGCTGTATTTGTGCTGGGGCTGTATATATGTACCGAGCTTGGTTCTGGTGTTATGTATAGAACCATATTGCTTGTGAAATGTACAAATAATTTTATGCTCGCGTTACATAAAAATAAATGACACGTCGATTGGTAGAGAAAACAAACACGGCGAGGGGGAAGGAGATGTCGGGAATGAGGTTGGGGGGGGGGGGGGCGCCAAACTGAATCTTTGCCCCGGGTGCTGGAGAACCTAGCTACGCCTCTGGGTCAAACAACCCCTCTACCACATAAGGTAATCCCAGTGCTGTAAATAGCACATATTTGGAGGGCCATGTTACAGATCTTGCGAGCAGCCCAGGAGTTTCAATTTACTCTTCTGGTGTCTAGAACTAATCTGGTATCTAAATCGAAATGAATGTCGGACTAAGATTGGACAGTAATTTTGATTTGGATTTTGAATTGTGTTGTGTATAAAATAGAAAAGAAAAGTAGATCCGGAGTTTTTTGTATATAAAATATAGCTTTTACTTGTTTCTCTTAAAAAATTACTTTAGAAAAAACACAATTGTACAGACAATATATAAAAAAATTTACTGACATTTTTATGCTCATTCAAAGCCTGTATCCAGTATCGTGAGGTGATACGACATTAACAGCAGTTCATGCGTGTGTATAATGAATAAAGAGTGTTCATCAATTTTCATGTCTAGAGATCCTTCCAGGTTAGTGACCAACAGGTAATAACAATGAGTAACCAAAAGGTACAAGAGTATGGGGCTCAGTGCCCCCCTACCCGTATGGATGTCATTCGTTTTCTCTGACAACCTTGAGAGCTTGCTGTCTGATGGATCAGGAAAAGGCTCTCCTTATCTGTATAAAGGATCTTCTCTGTGAACTCTCTTAGTGTAGTTAAAATCTCCCAACGCGTTTCCTCACGGCCACATGATTCTTCAGGGGAGTACACTTTGCAGTGTAGATTAACCATTGCTCCTCTACCGACACAATTCCCACTGACGTCATGGGGGTGTGTTAGGGGAAGGGGAGGTACTATTGTGGGTTTATAGAGGACAGGGAATTCCCTGCTATTTGACGTCAGATGCCAGGAAACAGGCGCCAGATAAGGAACTACAGACGTACCTGAGTGATTTCTTGCCACTGCAAGCACGCCTGCAGACACACAGCCTGTTTATTTTGCTCCAGCACTCCTGAAAACTTGGATCTAGCTGGATATGGCCCCTCTGCCCTGAAGAATCATGTGGCCGTGAGGAAACGCGTTGGGAGATTTTAACTACACTAAGAGAGTTCACAGAGGAGATCCTTTATACAGATAAGGAGAGCCTTTTCCTGATCCATCAGACAGCAAGCTCTCAAGGTTGTCAGAGAAAACGGATGACATCCATACGGGTAGGGGGGCACTGAGCCCCATACTCTTGTACCTGTTGGTCACTCATTGTTATTACCGGTTGTTCACTAACCTGGAAGGACCTCTAGACACGAAAATTGATGAACACTCTTTATTCATTATACACACGCATGAACTGCTGTTAATGTCGTATCACCTCACGATACTGGATACAGGCTTTGAATGAGCATCAAAATTTCAGTAAATTTTTTTATATATTGTCTGTACAATTGTGTTTTTTCTAAAGTAATTTTTTAAGAGAAACAAGTAAAAGCTATATTTTATATACAAAAAACTCCGGATCTACTTTTCTTTTCTATTTATATTACGGAGAATTCATTAAAAAGAAGTCTGGATGGTGGACTTTATCTTTCATCATCATTCATTACTTGTGTATAAAATAGTCAGTTAGTGGAGGGACTAATGTTCCATGCACACGACCGTGCCTGTAATCACGACCCGTAAATACGGACACGGCCGGCTGTGGACAGCCGTCTGTATTTACGGGCCGTGCTCCCATTATAAAGCATGGGAGCATGGTCCCCAAAAAGATAGGACACATATATATATATACAGTGAAGGAAAGAAGTATTTGATCCCTTGCTGATTTTGTAAGTTTGCCCACTGTCACAGTCATGAACAGTCTAGAATTTTTAGGCTAGGTTAATTTTACCAGTGAGAGATAGATTATATAAAAAAAAAAAAACTGAAAATCACATAGTCAAAATTATATATATTTATTTGCATTGTGCACAGAGAAATAAGTATTTGATCCCTTACCAACCATTAAGAGTTCAGCCTCCTCCAGACCAGTTACACGCTCCAAATCAATTTGGTGCCTGCATTAAAGACAGCTGTCTTACATGGTCACCTGTATAAAAGACTCCTGTCCACAGACTCAATTAATCAGTCTGACTCTATCCTCTACAACATGGGCAAGACCAAAGAGCTTTCTAAGGATGTCAGGGACAAGATCATAGACCTGCACAAGGCTGGAATGGGCTACAAAACCATAAGTAAGACGATGGGTGAGAAGGAGACAACTGTTGGTGCAATAGTAAGAAAATGGAAGACATACAAAATGACTGTCAATCGACATCGATCTGGGGCTCCATGCAAAATCTCACCTCGTGGGGTATCCTTGATCCTGAGGAAGGTGAGAGCTCAGCCGAAAACTACACGGGGGGAACTTGTTAATGATCTCAAGGCAGCTGGGACCACAGTCACCAAGAAAACCATTGGTAACACATTACGCCGTAATGGATTAAAATCCTGCAGTGCCCGCAAGGTCCCCCTGCTCAAGAGGGCACATGTACAGGCCCGTCTGAAGTTTGCAAATTAACATCTGGATGATTCAGAGAGTGATTGGGAGAAGGTGCTGTGGTCAGATGAGACTAAAATTGAGCTCTTTGGCATTAACTCAACTCGCCGTGTTTGGAGGAAGAGAAATGCTGCCTATGACCCAAAGAACACCGTCCCCACTGTCAAGCATGGAGGTGGAAACATTATGTTTTGGGGGTGTTTCTCTGCTAAGGGCACAGGACTACTTCACCGCATCAATGGGAGAATGGATGGAGCCATGTAGCATCAAATCCTGAGTGACAACCTCCTTCCCTCCACCAGGACATTAAAAATGGCTCGTGGCTGGGTCTTCCAGCACGACAATGACCCGAAACATACAGCCAAGGCAACAAAGGAGTGGCTCAAAAAGAAGCACATTAAGGTCATGGAGTGGCCTAGCCAGTCTCCAGACCTTAATCCCATCGAAAATTTATGGAGGGAGCTGAAGATCTGAGTTGCCAAGCGACAGCATCGAAATCGTAATGATTTACAGATGATCTGCAAAGAGGAGTGGGCCAAAATTCCATCTAACATGTGTGCAAACCTCATCATCAACTACAAAAAACATCTGACTGCTGTGCTTGCCAACAAGGGTTTTGCCACCAAGTATTAAGTCTTGTTTGCCAAAGGGATCAAATACTTATTTCTCTGTGCACAATGCAAATAAATATATATAATTTTGACTATGTGATTTTCTGTTTTTTTTTTTTAATATAATCTATCTCTCACTGGTAAAATTAATCTAGCGAAAAAATTCTAGACTGTTCATGACTTTGACAGTGGGCAAACTTACAAAATCAGCAAGGGATCAAATACTTATTTCCTTCACTGTATATATATATATATATATATATATATATATATATATATATACAAACACTGGTCAGCCATAACATTAAAACCACTGACAGGTGAAGTGAATAACATTAACTATCTCGTTACAATGGCACCTGTCAAGGGGTGGGATATATTACGTAGCAAGAGAACAGTCGGTTCTTGAAGTTGTTGTGTTAAAAGCAGAAAAATGGGCAAGTGTAAGTATCTCAGTGACTTTGACAAGAGCCAAATTGTGATGCCACTATCACTGGCTCAGATCATCACCAAAACAGTGGACCTTGTGGGGTGTTCCCGGTAAGCAGTGGTTAGTACCTACCAAAAGTGGTCCAAGGAAAGACAACAGGTGCACCTGCGAAAAGGTCATGATGCACGTGGGGAGTGAAGGCTAGCCTGTCTAGTTCGATCCCACATTAGAGCTGCTGTGGCACAAATTGCTGAAAAGTTACTACTGGCCATGATAGAAAGGTGTCAGAACACACACAGCATCACAGCTTGCTGCATTTGTGGCTGCAAAGCCACAGATAGATCAGAGTGGCCCTGCTGCTGACCCCTGTCCTCTGCCAAAAGTGTCCACAATGGGGAAGTGAGCATAGGAACTGGTCCATAGAACAATGGAACAGGGAGGCCTGGTCTGATAAATCATGTTTTCTTTCACGTCATGTGGATGGCCGGGTGCGTGTGTGTAGCTTAGGCCTCGCTCACATCTGCATTGGAGGCTCCATTAGGGGCCTCCATCGCAAATGTGGTCGACAATACCAGAAACAACAGTAAAGCATGCTGCGCTATTATTTCCAGTAATACCACGGACACTCCCACGGATACCCGACGGAACTTATTAAAGCAAATGAGTTCCATCGGCCGCGGTTGTTTCCGTGGTGCAACAGAACCGGTGCTTCCGGGGTTTTGCTCCTCCGAACTCTGGCGTGAACCCAGCCATACCTGGGGAAGAGATGGCACCATGCACTATGGCAAGACTACAACCCAGCAGAGGCAGTGTAAAGCTTTGGGCATTGTTCTGTGGGTAAACCATGGGTCCTGGCATTCATATGGATTTTGGTTTGACACGTATCACCTACCTAAACATTGTTGCAGACCAAGTACACCTCTTCATGGCAACGGTATTCCCTAATGACAGTGGCCTCTTCCAGCAACATAATGCACCCGGCCATACTGCAAATATTGTTCAGGAATGGTTGAGGAGCATGACAAAGAGTTCATGTTTTTGACTTGGCTTCCATAGTCCCCAGATCTCAATCCAATCGAGGACCTGTAGAATGTGCTGGAAAAGCAAGTCTGATCCATGGAGGTATCACCTCACAACTTACAGGACTTCAAGGATCTGCTGCTAATCTCTTGATGGCAGATAAAACACGACACCTTCAGCGATCTTTTGGAGTCCATGCCTCAACAGGTCAGAGCTGTTTTAATGGCTTGAGGCTGACCTCCACAATATTAGGCAAGTGGTTTTAATGTTATGACTAATTGGTGTACATACTGTATATACTAATCAGCCATAACATTTAAACCATCTGTCATGAACAAATACAGAGTAAACAGTGAGGTCCCTGTTCTTCCCAAACTTCTGTCCCTACCTACTTGTACGACCCGACCTTAACGACGGCGCACAAATAGTTCCATACACTGGTACAAGTGAAACTTACAAACAGATAAGACAGAGACAGTACAAAATAACAAAGGGTCACCTGTGAAGTACACTGAGGGAGAGGCAGGGCAATTGCGCCGCAGACAAGTCAGGCAGGCAGGGTCAAACCGGGAGAGTGCGGAAAAAACAAAAGTCAGAGGGCAAAGAAAAGTTAGGAGTCCAGCCGAGGTCAGGTCACAAGAAGTCAAAAAGCAAGTAGCTCAGGGGAGTCTGAAACAAGGGAAAGCACCAGGCAAGAAAACTCTAATTACAGACAACGGCCAACAATCCCAGGCTGAACTAAATAAGGAGAGGGCGGGAGCTCAGGAACATCAGCCAGGCTTTAATTGGCCTGACGCTCCTGAGCTCCTATTGGCTGCAGACTGCCTCAGTCTGCCAGGCCGGGTGACACCTGAGCGAGTAACTCTCGATGTCCTGGAGGCCGAGGGAGCCGCAGGCAGAGAATACGTGGCACCATCGGTCTAATATTATTTACATCCCCCTCTTGCCCCTCGGTCTGCCTCATACTCTAGAATGAATTTTACACGGATTTACAAGTTTTAGTTTTGGCAAGACTATTGCTCAGTACAATGTAGTAAGTGCTATTCATATATTTCCCCAGAAGAAAATCATTAATCTGGACCCCCTGGCCAAACTACAGTATATGATTAACTATAAATACTAAAAGACAGAGTGGGATAGCTTCAGAGTATAAGATGCTACCAACTCTGTGACCCATTAAAGAGCGCCAACCCCATGCAGCCAGGAGCCAGGTATGATTAGTAACCCCCTGACTGAGGATTCAGCATCCCAAGATGTTTACATACAGATGTAGCAAGCCCTATCTTGTCTCTGATAATTTATCACTTAAGCCATTGAAAACCATTGAAAAAGTCAAGTTAAAGTTTCCTGACACTATGTATTTAACGCGCTGAAAGTCAATTTAAAGATGGCTAAATCTGTATCATGGCCAGCAGATACTCAAATTTACACATGACTATCCATCAACACAAACCTTTACAATAAAATTCATTTTAAGTGGTATTACTATTTCCCCAGTAGTGAATCACATCCATTAATATGCTGAAAAATTCTTAACAAGTGCATCAAGACTGAAATGTGATATATTAAATGTGTGTAATACAAGCCCATCCATTACAGGGACCATGGCTGGCTGTCAACATTTCATATATTACTACTGGAATTGTACCTGTCGGACATATTTTTAAATATTTACAGAAAGTGTCCTATTATTTCTTAAAATATGAGCTGTCCACATGTATACATTACACTGCAAAGTGCTGCCAGAAAATGTATGCGTCAAATCAAGTTTAATATGAAAATCAAATTGTCTCCTAAATGCAGGATCATAAATTATCAGCGGCTTTCAGACAAATAAATGGAGGGATAAGATATTCAATAAACCAACCTGATGGTTACCTGGTGAATACATAACAAAAACAGATAGTGAAGAACATGCATTCCGGTAGAAGCCTAATCTGTACAGTAAAGTAACCTCCCAAGAACATAAAGTAAACTGTCCAAGCATTCGCTGTACGTTGGCCAAGTCCTATATCAATAAGAACAGTTAGAAAAGATGAGCAATAGGGAAAATAAAAAGTATGTGAAATGCTTATTCAAAACAAGTTGTGTATGAGACGAGCGTCACACAAACGCATGATGTACATTTTACAGAACTTCAGAACCAGTATAAAATCTTATGTTAAAGGGGTATTCCGATCTAACACATATGGCATATCCCTGGGATAGATGACGGTTCCCTGACCCCCGTTCTCATATTTTAAACAGACACGTCTCCCATTAAAAGCAAACAGCTCTTGGCATTACGTTTAGCTCATACGTCAGGAAAACTCGCTTCATACATGCTAAACGAGTCCATAGGGTTCCAATAGCACGATGGAGGACAAAAAGAGTGTCCTTTTGGTCTCCGACGGGGTAGATTACGTCCGTATACCTTTTTTTTTGCATGGAATAATGAAGTAGACTATGCTATCCTATCCTGAGGGATCCCGCAAAGAAAACGTATACAGTGCGATATACACTTTTTTTTAACATAGGAGGCTTTGTATGAGGAATGTCACTGTATGGCATCCATCAGAGGTATATATTAAACATATAGCCAAGGCCAGTGTCCCTGGACAGAGCATTAGGGAGCATACATGGACAGTGATTTTCACCATGGATTTCACCCTTTACACCCTTTTACAAAATTTGCATGTAATCCGCAAAATCCACGACATAAACACTTCGCTACATGCGGACGTACCCTAAATCTGTAAAATAGGAATAACTCCTTTAAATAGGGACAGGCTGATTGTAGCTACAGCTACAAACATTACCCATCATTGCTTTTTTCCTTATCTCAGATGAAAAACATTCTTTTCCTTGACTTGCTATAATGCCTTACCGGGGTATAACTAAAATTCATAGAACCCCAATATCATGTCCCCACCTTTTTACCTGCAAAGGGCAGCATAACTACTTTGAGCAGCAATAAAAAGAATAAGTAGAAGTGTCCTATCCGCACAAAGGAAAATCCACACAGAGCTAGACAACAAAAAGCCACCGCATTACTCAAAAAATAGGAACCATGTTCTTACACCTGAGTGGGCCCCCCTAGTCCCAGCGGTAAGGCTCGATAATGATGAATAGTTCTAATTCTAGCGGAAAGGCCATGCTGTAAATCACTGCACTATTTATTTAACTTGTTTTAAACACCATGCGGCAGATTTATTAATACTGTCTTAAATTTAGACAGCTTAGAACTAGACTAGATGTGCCAAATTTATCATAGCGGATGATAAATGGGGACCATCTGTAGACACTTTAGTCTAACTTTATGACACCTGTTGGTTGACTTACTTTAGACCAACTTTTTTGTGGCAATATTTTGGCACAATGTGGCACAAATTAAACCATGCCCATATCCACTAGATCATGCTCCTTTTCCACTTAACTATGCCACCCTGTCGAGCGAGGTGCAAAAAGTATATAAAACAGCAAATAAATGTAGTGCATGTTCACTAGAATTCTGGCGCATTTAGAATAGTAAATCTGCCCCCATGTTCTTCCTGTGCATGGTTTTGTTTGTTCTATTGTGTGACAGGGTAGTAGGGTTAAGGATGTGCTGCCTTTATGGGACCCTACTGGCATTCTAGAGTGGCTGTGTGTTGCCATCAGACTGCTGCTCCCCAACCCCAGCCATACCTTGGATTCTCCATCTGAGAAGCATCTACTCCAGAGCCCTGATGGAATTTGTGGTTTAAACTGGGTACAAGATGGCTCAATAAGCTATTGAAAAGGTAATCTAGTATTTTATGTGCCCTATTTGTGTGTTCAATTACTATTTTATGCTCATAGAGTGGTAGAAAACTCCACCCTAAAAAATGTCTGGAGTGCTGCCTTCTCGAGTTGCCTTGAACCGTATAAATAATAGAAAGGTGTCCCGGGGAGATGGGACAATGGGGTATCAAAGAAACACATTTTTCATGGTTTAGACAGAGTTTTATTGAGTAATCAGCAATGTGCATCAGAACCCTTTTGTAGCAGTCTAGGCATAAGATTTTTTTTGTATTTATCACTTTAGGTTCATAAATTTATGGCACAGTATGACTAATGCAGGGACATTGTATAGACGTAATAAAACACTGCAGAACCAAATGCCAAGATATTATATTAAGTTGTTTCGTTATAGCTAAATTGCATTGTTGAAAAAAATATCTACTAGACTTTCATGCTTAATAAAAGTAGATATAATTTTCCTTTGGCTGAGAATACATAAATGTTCCTCAGTTTTTATTTATTAGCCATGAACAAATACTCCATGTTATTGGTTAAGGTATGATATTACAGGAAGTTGGTTGAGGTTTACGTTGCCTTCAGGGAAATTAGATTTATAAAACAGACATGCACATTACTTAAGAAATAGAAAAAGTAAGAGTAATTCCGGGGCATTGGACATTCACTCTTATTAGCGGCTGTTAATTGTGTTTAAATCATGCTATAATGTCCGCAATGGGTGAAAGTTTACAATATAATATATAATAAAACTATGGTAACAGTCACGTTGTAAATTTCCACAAATTAATGTTCAACATTCGAGGTTCAGATTTATTGCCAGGTGCTCAGCAGGATACAACATGGTGATCCAATATAATGTATTTCCTACATAGGTGTGCACATGGGTTTGCAGACTTCCATTGACGGGTATGCTGCACATGTTTTAGGGCCTGTTCACATCTGCGTGCAGGCTCTGTTAGGGGCATCCGACACAGATCCGGCAGAGATTACTGGAAACAATAGCACAGAATGCAGCGCTATTGTTTCCAATAAAACCACAGACACCACGACGGAACCCATTAAAGTCAATAGGTTCTGTCGGCCGCTGATGGTGTTTGTGTTACAATGGAACCGTTGCATCCGGCATTCCCTTGTCCTGCTCCTCCTTTACATCTGCTCCTCAATGCTGATGTGAACAGGGCCTTACAGACATAACACCTAGAGTCCCGTGGTTCTATGGTGATCTAAGTTCAGTATTATCAGAGACGTGGCTAGGTTCTCCAGCACCCAGGGCAAAGATTCAGTTTGGCGCCCCCCCCAACCCCAACCCTTTCCCAACACTGCCTTCCCCCTCGCCATGTTAGCTTTCTCTACCAATCAATGACATGTAATTTTTTTCACCTTTTTTTATGTAACTCGAGCATAAAACCTTTTGTGAATTTTACAAGCGATATATTTATATAAAGGGAGTTAACATTAACAATGAATTAAAATAAAAAAGAGGTCAGTGCCTGACTAAAATAGATTGTATAACTGAGGCTAATGGGAATATATGTGACATAATGAACAGCTTCCTCTTGTAGATAAGTACCAAACACATGCCCCCTTGTAGATAATGTGACACACGTCCACTTGTAGGTACTGCCAGCACCCCTGTAAATAGTGCCACACAGCCCCCCCTTGTAGATATTGCCACCTTCCCCCCTTGTAGATAGTGCCACACACACACACACACACACACACACACACACACACCCCACCTGTAGATAGTGCCACACACACCCTCCTGTAAATAGCACTGCACCCCCCCTCCCTATACATAGCTCCATTGGAGCTCCCTAGTGGAGCCCCTGACGTCACTGTCCATATATGGATAGTGACGTCAGGGGCTTCTCCAGGAGCAGAATCGCCGGGAAGAGCGTCGGCAATGCTTTGGCTGGGCATTCCTCCATACTTCCCAACTTTCAGGTATCACAAAGAGGGACAATGCCCCCATAGCTGCCCCATACAGTATAATGCCCTCACAGCTGCCCCTTATAGTTTAATGCCACTATAGCTCCCCCCATACAATATAATGCCCCCATACAGTATAATGCCAACTTAGATGCCCCATACAGTATAACACCCCCTTAGATACCCCTAGTGCCAGTACCCCACGTAGATAGCGCCACAGTGCCCATGTAGATAGTGTCCCTATATAATGCCACAGTGCCCATGTAAATATTGCCACACCCCCTGGTAGATAGCACCACTATCCCTGTAGATAGCGCTACCCCCTCCCCCCTGTAGATAGCACTATTTGGATTCCCTCCAGGAGCGGGATCCCCGGCCAGAGCATAGGCTCGGTATTCCGCTCCTAGATGTCACTGTCCATATATGGGAATGGGAAGTCCGCTTCAGAGGAGCCACTGACGTCAGGGTCCATATATGGACAGTGATGTCATGGGCTTTCGCAGGCACAGCGCTTAAAGAATCACTGTGCCCGGGGAGTCCTCAGTGAGTGGAGGAGCTCCCTCCGTTCTGAACTAATGCTGAAGCAGGGAGCTGACTGTTCCTTACTTCAGCATTAGGTTCAACTGTATCTGAACTGCATTTGAACTGCGGGACATACCTCAGGCCATCTGGGATGGTTGGGAGGTATGATTCCTCTCCTGGAGGAGGATATGGATAGGGACGTTGGGGGGATTCCGCTCCAGGAGTATTTCATTATATCCGAGCCCGGCTCGGCGCCCCCTTAACTTCTCTCCCAGTTGCGCCCGGGGCCCCGCCTGAACCCCCTAGTATTATCAAGGGATCTGGGTGTTATTTATTAATTATTATTGACATAGCATAGGGACAGACCTTTCATAGTTAAGATAACACAAAAAAGTGTGTCTGTGGTATAAATTGTAGCTCTTGCGCCCCAATGCAAAATCGGTAACAGGGCCCCCACCTACAATATGCCATTCATAATACTGGTTTGTTCATATGTGGCAGAAAGGCCTTTGTGTCCCATAAGGCATCAGTGAACAAGTGCGATGGCTACCTCTGCACGTCTTATAGCTACGCTCCTAATGTCATGATTAAACCAAATGTAAATCAATTCCCCCATTCCATACTTTATAATGACTTGGACATATATCTCAATATATTGTTCAGTATATTGCTATACTGTAAATCTCTTAAAGGCGCTGTCTCATTAGGGCAGGGCATATAGATTTCACAGGGCAGATGAATGTCATAAAATGGGATCCCCTGGTAATGGCTCCCCTCTATTCTTCAGAGTGGCACAAGTGGCTTCAACTCTTATAACATGGTCGTCCTTTCATTAGATTGCTGAGGGTTTGAGCATCGGACCTCCACAATCAGGTGATTGCCAGGGAGCGGCATGTCTTGAGGAGGGGGTTATCCTCTTCAATCACTTTTATTATGGTGACTAGTTAGGGATAATCCCTCTCTAGGGCTAATGGTAGAAATCTTGCAGGTGTAGAGGAAGCTGCTAAATCACGGGTCAGTACACCGTTTTTCCTCTCGCCTTCAGGTCGTTTTTGCATGACACGGCTCATGCAATGCACTGACGCCGGGCAGTGTCAGGACGTTATATGCGAAACAGCACTGATGATGTTGAAGGGCTGCGTCGCACATAAGGCACTGATGCTGCTTGGCGTCAGGATCTTGTATGAGCCATTCTGGAATGATGAGGGGACCTGGTGGGGAGAAGAGGAGCAGTGAGATGAATATGTTTTTTTTTATTTTATGGCCGATGGGAGAAATAGATGACGCATGGCCCAGCCGAAAGATGCCACATATTTAAGAGACTTATATCACATTTTAATACAACATTTCTTTCTATTAAGACTGGCGTATGAAACTTTTATGTAACAATGGTAGGTTGGTCAGAAGGATGTCAGCAAGTTACTGAGTGTGATCATTATTTAATGATAGTTCAATTATATTGATGCTCATCACTATTCAAATAAAAATATAAAAATATTCTGGTGTGGGTTTTTGTCTAGATCCATGATAAATATACTCAGGGATACTCAACAATGGAAAACTTGGCTGCTGATTCTTTTTCACTGTCCGTCATGCAAGGTAAAGGGACTAGGTACAGTACTGGAGGGTCTGGACATTACAACTAAGGAAAACATTGTAAAGATACTGAACCAAAACAAGTAAACTGCAGGACCAGTAACTATAGGTGACGCCATATGCCAAATTACATATAACGTCGCCCATTGTGATGTCATAATATTAAGTCCTGCCCCAAAAGACTTTATATGTGTTAAGGCATTCAATCTCTCTGATCCACTGACATTGTGTTCCTTCATGTCTGTACACGATATACCTGTAAGAAAATTGGGTCATTAAGAGTAAAGAGTATACAGTAAATACAAGGGGGGGGGGTCAGGGTTCCTTAATAAACAGAGAAAAGTAATGTAATTTACAAATGCATCAAGCCGGTCAGTTCAGCAGGGAGGTATGACAGTCGAGATATTATAGCAGTACAGTCAGCCCTGACCGGTCGATGCTCCAGTATTACAAGCAGCTTCTGCTGTTTTGCACAGTAATTGGGCAATCTCTACCATTCCCCCGCCAAGTTTCCACATTGCAGTATCATCATGATGGTCTGATGCAGTGGGGGGCAAGATGCACTACAATGACTGCAGAGAGGGAACCCCCATTGTATCTTATGAGAGATTGGAGCGGTCTCGAAGCGAGATGTATATATAATACATTTTTACTTTTATACTGATAGTGTCAGCGCCTGCTGGATTCCTGTTTATTTTTTTTCCTGTAAACACTCCAGAGAGAAGTCCCGCTGGCCATATTTCCATTGTACATGGCTGGGTATAAGGAGCAAGCAGGACATAAATGAAAAGACTGCCGCATCAGACTGGGCGATCCGGCCCCTTGGACTCTCAGGCAATACACAAATAACTAAATGATCAGCCCACCCATAGGTATAAGCAATTCTGTGTTAGGTATTATAAGGGTAAGGCCACACAGTGCGTCGTTGATGCGTTTTGTTGCGTTTGAAAGCTGCATGCGGTCAACTGCGTGCATTTTTTGTCTCTGTAAGGCCTTATTTACACGAGCGTATTTTACATCCGTATTACGCGCGTGAAAATCACACGCGTCGCACAGACCTATGTAACTCAATGGGGCCGTTCAGACAGTCCGTGATTTTCACGCAGCGTGTGTCCGCTGCGTAAAACTCACGACATGTCCCATACTTGAGCGTTTTTCGCGCATCACGCACACATTGAAGTCAATGGGTGCATGAAAACCGTGCACGGCACACGGTCGCACTTCCGTGTCCCGCTCGTGATTCGCGCTACAAGGGGAGAAAAAGCACCACATTCATTGCAGTTTCTAAGCATCAAAACCACGTGTCATAAGGATGACATATGCGTGAAAATCACACAGCCACGCACCAAACACTTATGACACACGGAACTGCACCGCGCGCAAAACGCTGCATTTTTTGCGCGTGCAAAACGCACACGTTCGTGTGAATTTCGCCTAATGCTGCAGTTCTGTTGCGTTTTTAATGGAAATAATTGATGGACATAGTTTTCACCCGTGTTGAAGTCTGTGAGGTGCTGCCTGTTTATAGTTCATTACAATTCATTGCAGAACTGTCAGCAAAAACGCAAGCAGTTCAGCAACAACTTTGGCAGCGCGGTCATTAACTGCATGCGGTCGGACATTATGAAGACGCAGTTAACTGCACAAAAAACACCTTGTAATATAATAGTTGCAGTCTGTCCATAACAAACATTTCACCATTGACTTCTATTGAAAAATGACTTGCTGCAGTTTAAAAACGCAACATAAGCGCACCGTGAGCGCACTGTGTGACCTTACCCTGACTGTGCTGGGCTGGAACACCCATTTAATACCTACAAAACCCAATACTTCCATCATACATGACTGTAGTGCAATACACCTACATAAACATTAGTAATCGGCTTTTGTCCATAACTCCTGACATGTGAAAAGGTTTGCATTCAGCAAATTTTGGGGTTCGCAACACTACTAATTGTTGCAAAATGGCGATATTTTACAGATTAGAAAAAGGATCACACGACCACGGGCAGGCTTCCCAAAATGCGCTGTGGTTATCTTTCCCTCTACCCAGATGCGTTGCTGTCACTTTCACACCACTAATGCTGGTTTGGGATTAAAGAACTTGCAAGGGGTCGGTTACAGTTCTAGAAGACATCAGGGAGTCAAAGTTTTTTTACGCCAATCTGCCACTTGCGATTCACGGCGAGCTTTGAATTTTGGCCATTTTGGACTCTAAACTATTATCTGCAATAGGGATTCCAAAACGTAATATAAGACTGCTAAAAATACATGCTTAAAAGACTATTCCCATGCTAAAAAGTGATTTGCCATTATTTTATGATAGGTGTGGATTCTAACCTCTGGGGCCCCCGATCCTGAGAATGAAGGGCCGCTGATTTAGTGCTGCGTCCCTTTCCCTGTACAATTCATTTGAATGGGGCCAGCTGCACAGCCAGGTGGCAGGCAGCTGTGAGGTGCAGAAAAAACTTAGAAGGAGGCGTAGTGCTAAATCAGCAGCGCGGCCCCTTTATTTTTAGAATCGGTGGGAGTTGTAAAGTGATGGTATATCCTAGCGGTATGCCATCCCTTTATAACATGTGAATAGCCATTTAAACTTGATTTTGGAGTTATCTTTGCTACAAACAACATCCCTAACAAAAGCAGGACACAAATATGCAGTAAAATTTCTGGTTTGCTCTGCTTTTTTATTTTAACTTGAGACATTCACAAGTGTGTGACATCTCTGATATTAGAAGACCACAAATGTCAGGTCAGCCTTCTGTAGCCCCAAACGCTCCTTTGTGGAAATCTCAAACACCCAAAACAACAGGAAATGCTCTGGATAAACTCCACATCAGCGACATTACATTTAAAAGCCAAAAGTCTAACACAACAAACTGGTACATAAATGATATAAATGTTACACACTGATCGCAGTAAACACATCACAGTTCCAGCTATGAATTTTTCACTCATATCCTTTTATTCTCTTCCACGGTTTTCTATTTTTATGCTCTTTTAGTACATTTGAGGAGTTTGATATTTATTTTAGACTTTATGCTGCTCAGAACTGCAAGTCACAGCATGGCAAAACCGCTGGCAGCCAGTGACGTCTAGTTGGAGGAGCTGAGAAGTTACGTATCAGCATTTCAGTTTTGTTGTCAAAGCAGTTTCTATTATACAAATGTTGACTCTTTTCTATCAGCTATTTATTTTAGATATGATTCATAGTCAGCCACGGCATTAATGTCTTGACATTTCTTCAATAATAATGCGTGGCTTGCTGGGCTTAATTAAAAACAGGCCATGATATGCTAGAGTATTATGATACGGAAAGTGGGGATCCAAGTTTATGAAGGAGAGATCAATAATAAACAGGACTGCTTTCCTCCAGAAACAGCACCTCTTTTGTGCATGGGCTGTGTGTGGTTTTGCAGCTTAGCCCCATTTAAGTCAACGGGCTATGCTGCAAAACCAGACACAAGCCATAGACACGAGTGGCACTGTTTCTGGAAGAAATCAGCCCTGTTTTTCTAATCACAGAAAAAACTTTCAATTAAGAGGTGGAACCATGGGGTAAGGCATACCTCCCAACTTTTGAATTCGGAAAAGAGGGACATTTTAAGCCACACCCCCTAACCACGCCCAATATCCCGCATCAACACATCAAATCACGGCCAGATCCTTCTGCAAATAACAAGCGCACATTCTCACTGCGGATCTCTAGACTGTCTGGATATCACAGATATTATGGATCCAGTTATGTCGTCTTTATGTTACTTTTCCTAACTTGGGTATAACATTTGCTCATCACGGCGGCAGCAGCTGCAGGACAAACCAAAAGGCTGATAACAATGAAAGTCAAGAGGGAGACCCTGTGGTGGATGACTTTTCAATTGACAGGTAGCAGAGTTACATGATGGGTATTTTATTTTCCAGTTGTGTAACTCTGCTTCCAGTCAATGGAAAAAATCATCCACCAGAGCCCCCCTGTAGATAGCTCCAGATACAGCCCCCCTGTACATAGCGCCAGACACAGCCCCCCTGTAGATAGCTCCAGATACAGCCCCTGTAGATAGCTCCACACACAGCCCCTCTGCAGATAGCTCCAGATACAGCCCACCTGTAGATAGCTCCAGACACAGCCCCCCTGTAGATAGCTCCAGATACAGCCCCCCTTTAGATAGCTCCAGATACAGCCCCCCTGTACATAGCGCCAGACACAGCCCCCATGTTCATAGCGCCAGATACAGTCCCCCTGTAGATAGCTCCATACACAGCCCCCTGTAGATAGCGCCACACACAGCCCCCTGTAGATAGCACCATACACAGCCCCCTGTAGATAGCTCCACACAGCCCCCTGTAGATAGCTCCACACACAGCCCCCTGTAGATAGCGTCAGATACAGCCCCCTGTAGATAGCGCCACACACAGCCCCCTGTAGATAGCGCCACACACAGCCCCCTGTACATAGCTGCACACACAGCCCCCCATTACATAGCATCAGATACAGCCCCCTGTAGATAGTGCCACACACAGCCCCCCTGTAGATAGCGCCAGACACAGGCCCCCTGTAGATAGCGCCAGACACAGCCCCCTTGTACATAGCGTCAGATACAGCCCCCTGTAGATAGTGCCACACACAGCCCCCTGTAGATAGCTCCACACACAGCCCCCTGTACATAGCGCCACACACAGCCCCCTGTAGATAGCGCCACACACAGCACCCCTGTAGATGGTGCCACACACAGCACCCCTGTAGATAGCTCCACACACAGTCCCCCTGTAGGTGCCACATTGGTGCCAGAGCGGAGAGTGGTAGAGGTAGGCTTTATTCACACGACAGGGTCCGATTGTCGGCCGTTTTGGGTCGTTTTTCCCGGCCGGTTTGCATCCGTTCCGATTCTGTTCCGGGCCGTGTTGCCGTTTTTAACGGCCGATTTTGATCCGTTTTGCATCCGGTTTTTTTCCCTGTCCGTTTTAAAATCAGATGAATTTCATTTAAATTTGTTGCCACACACAGCCCTCTGTAGATAATGCCACAGCCCCCCTGGTAGGTAATGCCACACAGCCCCCCTGGTAGGTAATGCCACACAGCCCCCTGTAGGTAAAGGCACCCAGCCCCCTGTAGGTAATGCCACCCAGCCCCCTGCAGGTAATGCCACACAGCCCCTTGTAGGTTACACCCATCCCCCCCTTCCAGGGGAAGTCACTGACTTCAATGTCCATATATGGACAGTGTAGTCACTGACTTCTCCTGGAGAGGAATCCCCTGCCACAGGGTCGGGGATTCCGCTTCAGAAGTGAGTGACGTCACTGTGTCCATATATGGACAGTGTGGTCACTCACTTCTTCTGTAGCGGAATCCCCAGCCACAGGGTCAGGGATTCCGCTTCAGAAGTGAGTGACACTGTGTCCATATATGGACAGTGTGGTCGTTCACTTCTTCTGTAGCGGAATCCCCACCCAAAGGTTCGGGGATTCCGTTTCACAAGTGAGTGACGTCGCTGTGTCCATATATTTACAGTGTAGTCACTCACTTCTCCTGTAGCGGAATCCCCAATCCGCGGCCTGGGATTGGGGATTCCGACTCCTACAGGGAGCAAAAAATGACCCTCCTCCTCCGCACATGAACTCTGCACTGTGAAGAGGAGGAGGAGAGAGAGCACGAGCGATGGAAGACACGGCCGTCACTCGGGACACATCCGGTGATGGCCGTGTATTACCCGGCCCCATAAATTTTTATAGGAGCCGGGCGGCCGGGTAAACGGCCGAAAATAGGGCATGTCCCATTTTTTGACGGCCAGGTTTCCCGGGCCGTCAAAAAATCGGTCGTGTGAATAGCCCCGTCACTCACCGTCAGAAGAAGGCAGGAGTGTCGATGCCGGCCCGGGAGTGAACCAGTCCAGTCACCTAACCGGTGAGGTCAGGTGACTGGACTGGTCCACACACGGGCCGGCATCGATCCCAGTGAGAAAACCGCCGCAAGACTCCTGCCTTCTTCTGATCGCTGCTGCAGTCAGCAGCGATCAGCTGTTCTGATGCAGCACCCAGCGGGACATTTACAGACCGCCCAGGACGGCGGGACAGCGGTGAGAAACCGGGACTGTCCCGCCGGATCCGGGACGGTTGGGAGGTATGGGTAAGTGTGTACATACCATAAAAGCAGCCATTGTAGCTTTTATGGGGCCCATGAAAAAAGGGAGCCCAAATTAAATTGCTTCAACCTTCTCCATGGGGAAAGGGATATTGCCAACTTAGACACTTATTGATAATATGCACAGGATATGCCATAAATGTCTGATAGATGCCGGTCCCAGCTCTGGAACCCGCACCTACATCGAGAATGGGGTGTTGAGGGGTGAATAGTGAATTAGCTCGTCTGTGTATCTCTCTTACCTGCTGGCCAGCAAACCTTTGTCTCTGCCCACTATTATTTCTACAGACAAACTGATTCAGCTTTCCCCAATAACACACAGCATTACCTGCACCTTACCTGCATGTGACCAAACCTGAATGGAAGGTGTGGTGGGTTTATATAGGAGGCACTTGATTAATGCCAAGTGAGGCAGAGCTGCAGCCACACAAAGTATATGTATTATTATTTTGTATGATTTGGTTATGTGTATAGAAATTGTAAGTTCCTTTTCTTTTTAAAAGGAGACAAGAAGCATGGAATATGTATAATATGTTGTTTATGTATAATATGTGTTTTGAAATTTAAACCCAAATGTATGTGTCCCTTTAAGGCCTCATTTACACGAGCGTGTGCGTTTTGCGCGCGCAAAAAACGCAGCGTTTTGCGTGCGCAAAAGGCACTTGACAGCTCCGTGTGTCATCCGTGTATGATGCGCGGCTGTGTGATTTTCGCGCAGCCGCCATCATAGAGATGAGGCTAGTTGACGTCAGTCACTGTCCATGGTGCTGAAAGAGTTAACTGATCGGCAGTAACTCTTTCAGCACCCTCGACAGTGCATTCTGATCACCATATCGAGTAACCTGTTTAAAAAAAAAGAGGTTCGTACTTACCGAGAACTTCCCGGCCGTTGCCTTGGTGACGCGTCCTTGGTGACGCGTCCTTGGTGACGCGCCTCTCTTGACATCTGGCCCCACCTCCCTGGATGACGCGGCAGTCCATGTGACCGCTGCAGCCTGTGCTTGGCTTGTGATTGGCTGCAGCTGTCACTTGGACTGAATTGTCATCCCGGGAGGTCAGACTGGAGGAAGAAGCCGGGAGTTATCGGTAAGTCAGAACTTTTTTTTTTTTGACACGTTCATGTATATTGTAATCGGAAGTCACTGTCCAGGGTGCTGAACCAGTTTAACTCTTTCAGCACCCTGCACAGTGACTGTCTCCTGCCGGGTTCGGTCAAAACGAGTTCGGCCAAACCCGGTAAAGTTCGGTTCGCTCATGTCTAAGACACTCCGTTCGGATGTTTGTAAACAGAAAAGCACGTGGTGCTTTTCTGTTTACATTCAGTTTGACAGCTCTTGCGCGAATAACGCAGTTCGCACGTAAGTGCTTCCGTGCGACCTTCGTGGTTTTCACACACCCATTGACTTCAATGGGTGCGTGATGCGCGAAAAACGCACGATTATAGAACATGTCGTGAGTTTTTTTCAGCGCACTCACGCTGAGCAAAACTCACGGACTGTCTGCATGCCCCCATAGAGTAATATAGGTGCGTACGACACGCGTGAAAAGAACGCGCGTCGCAAGCGCGTATATTACGCTCGTGTAAATGAGGCCTAAGACTGTAGAATTCTGGGAAATAGAATATTGTGTATTTAAGTGCACCCAGAGGAGGGTGGGACAGGTTCAGTTCAGAGCATATGAGGTGAGGTTTGGGGTACTGCTCGATATGAAGGCACCTGCAATTCAGCCCCTAATGTACCTGCTTTTTGTTTTTGTTTTGTATTTGCTCAAAGTAAATACGAGCATTGTTTGTCAAATCCTGAGTGAGGACTGTTTATGACGGCAAGAACACGCACACCCCAACAGGGGGTCACATCCATGTGGCAGCTGGCCAGAGACTCTGGACGAGGACTTTCTCTATTTTGTTCAATGGGAGTTATAGAAACAGCCAAACCCGCACGGCCCTTTCTCAACCAGTTCCCGTCTGGAGCCTGTGGTTGGGACCCACATCTATCAGGTATTTATGTCATATCCTCTGGCTATGCCATAAATGTCTAAGTTGACAGTGCCCCTTCAATGTGAATCTGCATAAGAATACTCTCCACAGGGACCTTTACATTAGCAAATAAGCGAAGAGGCAAGCAGCCAGAGGGCCACAAGTCCCTTTTGTTCTACAAGAGATTGGTAAGGGGATCAAAAAGCACCAGACTGTACAGTTTTGAGGATGGAATAGTGACATGAGTCAGTACCAGGAGGGGGCAACATATTCTTCATGCTATGGGGCCAGGGCCGATTCTAGCTTTTCTACTTCCTGAGGCGAATTTTTAATGGCGCCCCCAGATTTTGATTGACAACTCCCTGGCTGTTCTACATTACTATCAGCCTCCTCCAACTCTTGCGGATGCGCCGTTGACTTGTACTGGCATGCGTGGAGCAGCCGGGCAGAATGCACCTCGCTGCACGGAGTGTGCCCAAGTAGTATAAGGCAATAGCGTATCCGAGAAAGTAGGAGGAGACTGGTACAGATGTATAACAGCCAGGGGGATGTCAATCAAGCATAGGAACGTGGGTTTGGAGGCAGGACTATGAGACTTGCACAGTGAAACGCCTCATGACCCCTTAATAAGTAATTAACATACAGCGTGCGTCATTTTAAAAGTTGGTTTTATAGCTTTTGCTGCATCTGAAAAAAACATGCAGGAGAATGTTTGGAAATATTGTCAGGTCATGTATTACTGCATGTTGGCGGTTCAAGGGGTTAAAACTATCTGACAGGTTCCCATTAAATATACAATGAATTGAAAACAATTCTATCTGCCCTGCAATTTTATTATTATAAATATATTCTATATAATTACAGCATCAGTACCAAGCTCTGACATATATGGCTCTAGAACCAAGCTCCTACATATATACAGCCCCAGAACCAACCTCCGTACATATATACAGCACCAGAACCAAGCTCAATACATAAATACAGACCCAGAACCAAGAACAGTACATAAATGTAGCACCAGAACCAAGCTCAGCACATAAATACAGCACCAGAACCAAGCTCAGCACATAAATATAGCACCAGAACCAAGCTCAGTACATATATACAGCACCAGAACAAAGCACAGTACATATATACAGCACCAGAACAAAGCTCAGTACATATATACAGCACCAGAACAAAGCTCAGTACATATATACAGCACCAGAACAAAGCTCAGTACATATATACAGCACCAGAACTAAGCGCAGTACATATATACAGCACCAGAACAAAGCTCAGTACATATATACAGCACCAGAACAAAGCTCAGTACATACATACAGCACCAGAACAAAGCTCAGTACTTATATAGAACACCAGAACATAGCTCAATTCATAAATACAACACTTACACAAATACAGCTCAATTTAGTGCAACCCCTGCCGTATAGGTTTGTACGACGTAAAACGACAGATCCCAGCATGGCCTTAACAATGGTAAGGATATGCTAGGAGTTGCTGTTTCACGGAAAAAAAAATCATACCAACTATCATCTTGCTGCTTATTATATAGTGACTACATTACTGATTAGAGGCAGAATAAACATTTGCATTGAGTGACTCAGCGGTGACGTCTCAGATTCTAGTTGTTCTTTATCTCTTTTCTTCTGCATACGGTTCAGATCTCTATGACGACTTCTCCCGGCCACGGCCCATTTGAGCAGTTTGCCATGCAGATGTCTTCAGCTTCTCACTTTTCAAACATTTCTGCACCTATAAACGAGGATAAAATTCTCATGATGCCACACACTACGCTCTAAATATAAATATAACAGTGCCCTACACAGCACATCTAATTATGATAGCATCATACACTGTCCCTGATTATAATAGCACCATACACTGTGTCCCACACACACAGTGCTCCTTGTTGATAGTGCCCCCATAGAGCCCCCTGTAGATAGTGCCCTACATAGATCCCCCTGTAGATAGTGCCCCACATACAGCTTAACCTGTAGATAGTGCCTCACATATAGCCCCCCTGTATATAGTGCCCCACATATAGCCACACCTGTAGATAGTGCCCTGAATATAGCCCCCTGTAGATAGTGCCCTACATATAACCCACCCTGTATAAATTGCCCCACATATAGCCCCCCTGTAGATAGTGCCCCATATATATAGCCCCCCTGGAAATAGTGCCCCACATATAGCCCCCGGTAAATAGTGCCTCACATATAGCCCCCCTGTGTATAGTCCCTCACATGCAGCCCCTGTATATAATGCCCCACATATAGCCCACCTGTATATAGTGCCCTACATATAGCCCCCATTGTAGATCCCTACATATAGACCCCTCTATAGATTGTGCCCAACATATAGCCCTCCCCTCCTGTAGATAATGTGATGCACACTTTTTAAAGAAAAAAACAACTTTACATACTCACCTTGATCCCGTTCCCGCGCCGTCCTATGTCAATGCAGGCCTGCTCTCTTCTGAGCAGGTCTGCTGGGGCTAAACGATGCAAGCAACACGATGACGTCATCGCGGTGCTTGCATCGTTGAAAAGCGGTGATTGGCGGGGAAGAATGACTTGCCCCACCAATCAGCGCCTATTAATAATGGTAGCGGCACAATTATGTCATCGTACCGCTAGCATCGTTGAAAGGAACTGATTAGCAGGGAAGAATGACTTGCCCCACCAATCAGCGCCTTTTAATAACGGAAGCGGCGCACGTCGTCGAAAGTCGCTGATTGGCGAGGCAAGTCATTCTGTCCTGCCAATCAGCGGCATTATAAGGTGCTGAATGGTTTGTGCCCGGCCATTCAGCGCTTATGGATGTAATTGTACCTGCATTCTATAGACGCAGGTATAATTTATGCAGGAGGGGGTGACGGCGGCTCAGAGAGGCAGCAGGCCGCCGCCTGAGGAGAGATGCTCATCTCACCTCATGGACAGTGCGGCCCTGCATGGGGCACACTCTCCACTATGTAAATTCCTGTCAGAGGTGTACATAGTATAAAGCCGGGTACCCACGGGTCGGATACGCTGCATAAAAACTGTGCAGTGTATCCGACTTGGAACCCGCAGCACATTACGTCCAAAAAACTGCACCACATTGTGGTGCGGTTTTTTTAACGGTATTTCCGCTGTGGAAGGAGGGGCTGTGAAGGACAAAAAGCCATTCATACTTATCCCCTCCCTCTTTTCTGTGCGTAATCCGGCCTCCCCGGATGGCATTGCAGCCCATGTAACGCTGCAGCATGTGATTGGCTGCAATGGTCACATGGGATATAACGTCATCCCAGGAGGCCGGACTGCAGAAAGAAGGAGAAAGTTCTATTGTGCAAAAGTCGCAACACTGGCTTTCTGTTGCGGGTTTTGTATCCCCATTGAATTCAATTGGAAAAACCCACAACAGAAAAGCAATGAAAACGCAGCATAAATTGACGTCCTGCGGATTTAAATTCAGCACCGCAGGTCAATTTATAAACGTATACGCTGCTTTTTTTTCTACAGGGCGGGCATGAGATCTTCAAAATATTATCCACTTTGCTGCTACTGTAAATGCTGCGGAATTTCCGCAAACAAAATTTGTTGCGGAAATTCTGCAGCGTTTACGCTATGTGGGAACCCAGCCTAAGGGATAGGAGTGAATCTGTCGCCTTCTCCTCCTTCGTGCCTCCTGCAGCCTAGTTTGCTGCTGAATGTATCCAGGATGTGTTCATTAGATCGGACAAGTTCTGACCAGTGTAATGTTAGGCTAAGTTCACACTTGCGTTGCATCATCCATTGTTCTGATCCGTTTTTAGATCAGAATTAGGTTCCTTTCACACTTCCGTTGTAGTACGTTTAGGACTCTTCTGTCGTAGGAAGAGTTGAACAAGAGTCCAAATTGAAAGCATCGCTTCCGTTAGAATTACCATTGATTTCAATGGTAATTCTTTTGTTTAAGATGCTTTCTGTTTGCCTCCGTGCAGACTGCACTTTTGCTTCCGTAAAAAAAAACTAGCGAACGGAGGCAAACGGAAAGCATCCGAAAAAAAAAATGACCATTGAAATCAATGGTAATTCTAACGGAAGCAATGCTTTCCATTTGGACTCTCGTCCATCTCTTCCTCCGACGGAAGAGAGTTAAACGGATGACTTACATAACGGATGTGAAAAGACGCTAGCAGATGCAATTAAAAATCCTTTTGATTCCGACAAAAACAATGGAACCCTGTCACAACGGTGACAAAAGGAAACCATTAGCAACGTTTCCGTTACCATTGAGATAAACGGTCATGCAAACAGAAGCTAAGGTTTCAGTTTGCCTTTCTGTTGAGGGGTTCCCCCAACGGAAACATCCGACGGAACCCCTCAACGGAAAGTCAACGCTGATGTGAACAGAGCCTTCATGTAAACAAGAGAGTTCTCATTCACTGACAACAAAAGAATATATTGAAACTAGTGAGGAATTAAAACATAAAACATATTAATAAGTTGTAGAACTTTTTATTTATACACTGATTAAGCTATTTTGACCTATGGTTAAACCGCAAAACCTATTTAAAGGGGGTTTCCAGTTTTATGCAAGTTAAGCACTGCATAATGAAAAGTTATACAGCTTTGTACTATACTTAGTGGTTCATCATTTTCAAGATCTCTGTTTGCTCTAAGTAAATAAAACATCCTGTTTATATTCAGAGGCGGAAAAACTGAGAGTTTAATACAATGGGGCATGAGTGAAAGCTTGGTTTTCCATCACCAAGAGCTGCCTTCGTTTTGTATATAATACGCTCAAAAAAGCAGAGTGGCTTGTTGCGGCCCCCCTGGCACAGTGACCGGGCACATATGCTACCAGCCTCCCTTTAGCTACACCCCTGAATGGGACAGACCTATCAATGTATTTATGCAAGTTTTGTAAAAAGTATTTAAATGTATGTTACCAAATAAATGTTTGCAATAAGTACAGATGAAAGGAAATAAAACTGCAGAATCAGACTACACAAGGTTTGTTTGTAGTCTGTTACCATAGAGACACATAGGTCTGCATTGGAACTGTACACGAAATAATAGGATATTTTTAATAAAGGCTTTTTACAAAGCTGGTAAAAAAAAATTAAGATGCACTAAAGCAATAAAAAAAAAATACTTACAAAGGAGGATTTAGCCATTAGGACCTTGTTCACACACAGCAATTCAGTGTATGAATGCATTTTCTATATATCAGGAGCGAATCCCAAATATAGGAAAAGTTTCAAGGACAGACTTTTATTTAGATCCAGTCCCAGTTTTGGCTAATAGGAGCATCAAATGTTATGGCTGCTTCACCATTTGCATAATTCCTAAAAAATTAGCAAATTAACATAATGAAAGATTAATTAATGGTACTGCATCTCATTCAGAATATATGTTTTCAGCCCTCAGCATTTACAAGTGCCAAAAAATGAAGGTATGCAAATAGTTCCAAGACAGACGTGTCTATAATTGCAGATTTTATTAATTACAGGAGTCAATGTGCATATTTTGGGAACCACACATCACCATTAGATAACGTAAACTTTCAATGCTGGGATCAATTTCTCCCTAGTTGTCGACACAATTAAGAATTATCACTGCAAATGACAATCCTAATGATTCAAACGGCTTCATAAGGCCAGGATCACACACACAGTTTTGATGCAGTTTTTAGTGCAGGTTTTGTCTTTTTTTTTTTTTTTGAGCCACACACAGAAGTGTACACAAAAAAAAGAGATGCATCAGTCTTTTCTTTATACCTTTCCTTCGTTATGGATCCACTTCTGACTTTTGTCCCAAAAACTAAGACCATATCTGCATCAAAATTGTGTGTGTGATCCCGACCTAAGGCATCTATGAGGGTTATTTTTTATCACAAAGAATGCAAATATGTAAGAATATATTTATGAGAATGCAACATTAGGGGTGATTAGGGGAAAATGCTATTATATTGTATTAAAGTGCCAAATTCAATCATCTTCTATACATGGTCTCCTACTTGGCTAGGAGCTCACAATCCACTTGTAAGGGGAGTTAGGCTGGGTTCACACGACCTATTTTCAGGCGTAAACGAGGCGTATTATGCCTCGTTTTACGTCTGAAAATACGGCTACAATATGTCGGCAAACATCTGCCCATTCATTTGAATGGGTTTGCCGACGTACTGTGCCGACGACCTGTCATTTACGCGTCGTCGTTTGACAGCTGTCAAACGACAACGCGTAAAATGACTGCCTCGTCAAAGAAGTGCAGGACACTTCTTTGCAACGTAATTTGAGCCGTTTTTCATTGAATTCAATGAAGAACAGCTCAAGATTACGGGCGTCAATGACGCCTCGCATAATGCGAGGAGGAGCATTTACGTCTGAAACGACGGAGCTGTTTTCTCCTGAAAACAGTCTGTAATTTCAGACGTAAAAGCCAGTTATCGTGTGCACATACCCTTAGGGCTCGTCCACATGTTGCGTAATTGCTGCTTTTTTTCCGTCCAGAATTGAGGACGGAAAAAACGCAGCAGAATGCAGTAACAGCATAGTGGATGAGATTTAACAAATGTCATTCACACGTTGCTTAAAAATTCCGAGCAGAAATTTATCTGCGGTGTGTCAATTCCTGCTGCGGAAAGTGGACTGAATTGCTGCGTTTTTCAGAGATGTCACCATCTCCCAGCATTGAGAAAAACACAGCGAAATACGCACCATTCTCTGCAGTGAAAACCGCAGAAAATGGTGCGTTTTTTTCACAGCGGAAAGTCTGCTACTTTCAACGGAATTGCTGCAGAAGTTTTCTGCAGCAATTACGTTGTGTGTGGACAAGCCTAATACAGTGTGGATGGGCAGTCACTTTTTATCCTGGAGCTTAAACCCTGGGAGACTGACATTGTAGTCAGGAAACTGCAACATTGGTCACTCTTATGGCTTATTCAAACAAACGTGATATACGTCCGTGCGACGCGCGTGGTTTTCACGTGTCTCGCACGGACCTATATTAGTCTATGGGGCCATGCAGACCGTCCGTGATTTTTGCGCAGCGTGAGTCCGCTGTGTAAAACTCACGACATGTCCGTTCTTTGTGCGTATTTCGCGCATCGCGCACCCATTGATGTCAAAGGGTGCGTGAAAATCACGCATGGCACACGGAAGCATTTCCGTGGGACGTACATGATTCGCGCAACAGCAGTGAAAAGTATGAATAAAAACAGAAAAGCACCACGTGCTTTTCTGTTTACAAACCTACAAACAGAGTGTCATAATGATGGCGGCTGCACGAAAAGCACGCAGCCGCGCGCCATATGCTGATGACACACGGAGCTGTTAAGTGCCTTTTGCGCACGCAAAATGCTGTGTTTTTTGCGTGCGCAAAACGCACACGCTCGTGTAAACCCACCCTTAGGGCATGACCAGACGTGGCGTATTTCTTCCGCCACTGTCCGCATCAATGCCGCACATAATCTGCGTTGCAGATTCTGTTGCGGCTTTGCCTAAAATGGGCATTAAATTGATGCAGACTAGCCGTTGCGTATTGAGGTGAAAGTACTTCCCTTCTCTCTATCAGTGCAGGATAGAGAGAAGGGACAGCCCTTTCCCTAGTAAAAGTAAAAAGAAATTCATACTTACCCGGCCGTTGTCTTGGTGACGCGTCCCTCTCTTGACATCCAGCCCGACCTCCATGGACGACGCGGCAGTCCATGTGACCGCTGCAGCCTGTGATTGGCCTGTGATTGGCTGCAGCCTGTGATTGGCCTGTGATTGGCTGCAGTCGTCACTTGGACTGAAACGTCATCCCGGGAGGCCAAACTGCAGGAAGAAGCAGGGAGTTCTCGATAAGTAGGAACTTCTATTTTTTTCACAGGTTGATGTATATTGTGATCGGAAGTCACTGTCCAGGGTGCTGTACAGTTACTGCCGATCGTTTAACTCTTTCAGCACACTGGACAGTGACTATTTACTGACGTCGCCTAGCAACACTCCCGTAATTACGGGTGCACACACGTAGTCACCCGTAATTACGGGAGCCCCATTGACTTCTATGGGCCTGCCCGTGCCGTAATAACGGCCCGTGATTACGGGCGTTTTTACGTTAGTGTGCATGGGGCCTCAGTCTGGCTGTAGACCTAGAAATACAGTGAAGGAAATAAGTATTTGGTCCCTTGCTGATTTTATGTTTGCCCACTGTCAAAGACATGAACAATCTAGAATTTTTAGGCTAGGTTAATTTTACCAGTGAGAGATAGATTATATTTTTTTTTAAAAACAGAAAATCACATTGTCAAAATTATATATATTTATTTGCATTGTGCACAGAGAAATAAGTATTTGATCCCCTACCAACCATTAAGAGTTCAGCCTCCTCCAGACAAGTTACACGCTCCAAATCAACTTGGTGCCTGCATTAAAGACAGCTGTCTTACATGGTCACCTGTATAAAAGACTCCTGTCCACAGACTCAATTAATCAGTCTGACTCTAACCTCTACAACATGGGCAAGACCAAAGAGCTTTCTAAGGATGTCAGGGACAAGATCATAGACCTGCACAAGGCTGAAATGGGCTACAAAACCATAAGTAAGACGCTGGGTGAGAAGGAGACAACTGTTGGTGCAATAGTAAGAAAATGGAAGACATACAAAATGACTGTCAATCGACATCGATCTGGGGCTCCATGCAAAATCTCACCTCGTGGGGTATCCTTGATCCTGAGGAAGGTGAGAGCTCAGCCGAAAACTACACGGGGGGAACTTGTTAATGACCTCAAGGCAGCTGGGACCACAGTCACCAAGAAAACCATTGGTAACACATTACGCCGTAATGGATTAAAATCCTGCAGTGCCCGCAATGTCCCCCTGCTCAATAAGGCACATGTACAGGCCCGTCTGAAGTTTGCAAATGAACATCTGGATGATTCTGAGAGTGATTGGGAGAAGGTGCTGTGGTCAGATGAGACTAAAATTGAGCTCTTTGGCATTAACTCAACTCGCCGTGTTTGGAGGAAGAGAAATGCTGCCTATGACCCAAAGAACGCCGTTCCCACTGTCAAGCATGGAGGTGGAAACATTATGTATTGGGGTGTTTCTCTGCTAAGGGCACAGGACTACTTCACCGCATCAATGGGAGAATGGATGGAGCCATGTACCGTCAAATCCTGAGTGACAACCTCCTTCCCTCCAACAGGACATTAAAAATGGCTCGTGGCTGGGTCTTCCAGCACGACAATGACCCGAAACATACAGCCAAGGCAACAAAGGAGTGGCTCAAAAAGAAGCACATTTAGGTCATGAAGTGGCCTAGCCACTCTCCAGACCTTAATCCCATCGAAAACTTATGGAGGGAGCTGAAGATCCAAGTTGCCAAGCGACAGCCTCGAAATCTTAATGATTTACAGATGATCTGCAAAGAGGAGTGGGCCAAAATTCCATCTAAAATGTGTGCAAACCTCATCATCAACTACAAAAAACATCTGACTGCTGTGCTTGCCAACAAGGGTTTTGCCACCAAGTATTAAGTCTTGTTTGTCAAAGGGATCAAATACTTATTTCTCTGTGCACAATGCAAATAAATATATATAATTTTGACAATGTGATTTTCAGTTTTGTTTTTTTAATATAATCTATCTCTCACTGGTAAAATTAACCTAGCCTAAAAATTCTAGACTGTTCATGTCTTTGACAGTGGGCAAACTTACAAAATCAGCAAGGGATCAAATACTTATTTCCTTCACTGTACATAGGTCCAGCCAGAATGAAGAAATGTCATGTTCGTAAAACAAATACGCTACGCAGCACACATAACATCTGCGAACTTCATTGCGGAATTTTGACTCTCCATTGAAGTCAATGGAGAAATTCCGCAATGAGTCCGCAACAAGTCCGCTACACGTCCGCAACAACCAGTCTATGCTGCGGACACCAAATTCCGCACCGCAGCCTATGGTTCGTAGCGGAGTTTTCCGCAACGTGTACACGAACCTCCCTAAAAAGCTGTGGAAAGCAATGGAGAAACGTGTACGCTGCAGATTTTCGCAGCGGACTGACCGCAGTGGAATTCCAGAGCAATTCCGCCACGTCTGGTCATGCCCTTAGCGCACGTTCAGATGTGGCGGAATTGCTGTGGAATTCCGCTGTGGACAGTTTGTCCATTGGTTTTAATAAATTTTTAGTTAACTTCGTGCAGGCGTTGCGGAAAACTCCGCTGCGGAACATAGGCTGCGGTACAGAATTTTCAGACCGCAGCATGCACTGTCTGTTGCGGACTTGTTGCGGAATTTCCCCATTGACTTCAATGGAATTTCAAAATTACGCAATGAAATCCGCAGATGTAAAGTGTGTTGCAGATTTGCTGTATGTTGCATTGCGGATTTCTTTCAGGAACAGGATATTTCATCATTCTGATGAGGAAGAGAAAACCTCCATTTTCGCCTTGCAGGCTTATTACATGAACACAGAGCTATTATCATGGCCAGATATAGGCGAATGGATATGGAAGTGTCCACTCTTATTAACCTGGTAAGTAACTTTACATGTTTATGTCATTATTTCACTAGTTTACTTGTATGTATGATGTCTGAATAGCAGCATTTGCAGTATGTAAACATTATAACAAAGATAAACATATAACATATATAACATTATTCATAACTACAAATCAAACTTCAATATTCACTGTCTATTTGTTTTTCAGGTACATAACCGTCCCGAATTTTGGGACACCTGGAGCGCAGGGTATAGTGAGCACAACACACGGGATCAAGGCTGGACCTATGTGTGTCGAGGTCTATACCCAGACTAGGATGGAATGTTTGAAAGAGAGCAGGATTATGTGCAGCATTGATGCGGACAGTGTCTGCAGCAATTCCGCCACGTCTGAACATGCCCTTAAGCCAGGATCACGCACTCAGTTTTGATGCAGTTTTTGTTGCAGTTTTGGATTTATTTATTTTTTAGCCTAACGCAGGAGCAGACACAAGGAGATGTATCAGTCTTTTCTTTATACCTATCCTTCCTTTTGAATCCACTTCTGATTTTGGCTCAAAGAACTGATCCAAAAACTGCATTAATACTGTGTGTGTGATCCTGGCCTCAAGGGTCTTCGCTGTGTTGTAGATATCCCTAATATGGAACCCATAGAAATCTTTGGGCCTATACTAAACCTTCCTGAGAAACATAATCCCCCACATGCTGTAGTATAGCGTTATTCTCTCCTAGATGCAATGCTACAAAAATAGTATTCCTTGTAGAGACACCATACGGTGGCACACGAATTGTCTATCGCTTGGTAAGGGCCTGTTGACATCAGCATCGGGCTTCCGTCAATGGGTTCTGTTCGACCTAACCGTCTGAGGAACCGATGAACGGAAGGTAAAACGGAAACCATAGCTTCCGTTTTCATTACCATTGATTTCAATGATAATGCTTCCGTTGCAATTGTTTTCTGCTTTTTTCCATTCTGTAAGGTTTCCGTTGCTTTGGCGGAAACAATAGCGCCGACGACTACTCTATTGTTTCTGTGAAAAATTTGGAAAGCTTACTGAACGGAAACAAATGGAAACCAGTGGTAATGCAAGCGGAAGATATGGCTTTGTTTCCTCCAAAGGAAAGGTCGAACGGAACCCATGAACGGAAGCCCCACACCGATGTGAACACAACCTAATACTGCACTATAAGCCCTCCGTGTGATGTCATACAGGATTCAAACACGCATCTTTGCATTTACATAAGGCTTAATAGTGAATGCCAAGTGTGCAGGTTTACGATGAGGCCTGGGGAGATGTAATGAGTTCATCCACATTAAAGGGGTATTCCAGCTGGTTCGGTGATAAATGTTAGATTAGAGGAGTTCGACTGCTAAGACCTTTACTAATCGCTAGAACGGAGACCCTGGTCCCTTGTCAGCAATCGACTGTTTCCTTCACTCTTGTAGAGTTTGAATGGCACTGCTGTCATGCGGTTGGGGAGGACAGGGGAAATGGGATCCCCCATTCTAGTGATCGAGTGGTTGCCAGTGGTTTCACTATTATCAATCTAACATTTATCACTTATCTAAAGCACACCACCTGAAACAGTTTTTGGATCCTCAAATTTACAATTAAAAAGTTGAACAGTATTTTACAGTCTATATATAGCCATAGTGGCAATTTACTTATACTGGCATGTAAAACGCCAGTCTTAGTATGAAGCCCGCAGGAGTAAGATGAGACTTATTTATTCAGAAGCACACGACTGTTAATAAATTTATTGCGTCTTCTGCTGTCTGTGCGCCAGAAGGGTAAATCTAAGCCAGCTACGAGCTGGCGTAGATTTACCCTATTTTTCTATGCCAGTTTATGGCATAGATTATAGTAGATGTGTCGAGCTGTGGGTGGCCTCATCACTTCCACTTAACCCCACCCACATTTTCTAAACGCCATAAGCGATGTAAATGCACAATTTTTTTCAGCAATTTGCTAATTTTGTAAGCCATAAAACTAGTGTAGAACATTTGAAAAATGTCCCCCATAGTCTGCATAGAAAGTTTTTGTAACTTTTTAAATACAGTACATATTATTACTATCTTGTACATGTTGTGAGTTATAGCTTGTAATATATTCTAGAGCTGTATTCATAATTCTGCTAACAGCAGTTGGACACCTTTTACAGGCTTGCTGTCAAACTTGTTAGGTGAGCTTTAGATGTATTCAATGGGAGAATTAATTTCTCATTACTATACTATACAATGACATCTGCAAAGACGCAGCCAGTGTATCAGAATGCCAGAGTCGAGAGAATTAGAAAAGCTCCATATAAACATTGTGTCAGCTGGGAATACTTGGAGATACTACCTCCTATGCTGGCAGAATTGTGAATACAGCTCTGGACTATAATACCGGCCGTAACTCGCTTTCAGTACAAGAAGCCATTTTAAGGCGGACATATGCTTTAAGTATTGGATAAAGATGTCTACCTATAACATATGCTATCCTACACCACCTCCACATGTCTTGAATATAAGATACACATATCACATGGCAAGGGGGTCATGCTTGTTTCTTGTATATATTAACGTTTGATTTACGAGATCTTTAACGGGTAAAATGTTTCTTTCGTTCCAATGAAGAAGACCTCTGACACTTCATAATAGTCAATAGGTTCAAATCCAGTCCTCATCCCTGACACCTGAAGTATATAAAGAGCAGCGAATGAGGCGTTCTAAATACACTTATCAATAGGGTGATTATAAAGTTAGACAGATTTATTTCTAATAAAGCCAATTTTTAATTCTGTAACTTGAACCTAGTTAGAATTGGTTCTTGTTGTGTATTGCTCGAAGGGCTCACATGCCAAGTAGGCAGAAAGGCTGAAAGCAATTAAAATACCATGCTAGCTTCATAGTCACTCACTGGTTGCTATACCACCATGCTCCAGTCTGTTAATCACTCTTAAAACACATATTTATAACTCCAAAGAGGATTACAGCACTTTTTGTCGCTCAGGGCTCTGTTTCAGGCTATCAAATGCTGTTAATTTGTCTCCACATGCCAAAGCCAAACAACGGAAGAGAGAGCTTAGACTGCCAATCAGAAGGCACTGCAGGGTGTTCGGGCTGTATGCTGGTCTTTTATTACTCCGCGCTGTGGAGTTAACTAATGCTGCCTTCACTGTCTTATAGTTTTTCCCACCTTTCCATCGTATTGACAGAATTTTTTTACTATTGGTAATTACAATTCTGCTTGCTGGCCCAAATGCAATTTGTTGTTTATTTTTCTTAACTTTTATGATGCAAATAAACATTTACTGTAAGATATGTTTTGTTTGTTTGTTTCTTTATTCTAATTTTTACATTTTCTTATTACATGTTTTGTGGAACCCCTTGAAATATCCTGAATGAAGGGGTGCTTGACAAATGTGCGGACTCCTTGGATCTGCTTTCAATAACTTGAAATGTCCATGCATAAAGATAATGTTTTCGTTTTTTTAAAATTATATAATACAAATTACAAAAAGAAGAAAGCCATTATACATTATAAAAAGGAAAGAAAAAATGTATTTGTTTTAATGGTAACATTGCCATTTCAAATAGAGTAAAGGAGCACTGATCCATGCAATAGTTTCAATCATATAAAATTGTATTATGTTTTCAATGTAAAAAAAAATAGACAAAACATGAGCAAAAATTGGCAAATAGAAATAGTTTGTGTCACCCATCAGAAGCTGGAGTCCTGGAAATGTTCCAGTTAGGTATATATCTTCCTTTTTCAGTTAGATCCAGGTCTTGGTACCAGTAGCAGAGACACCATGTGTGGAGGGTCGGCGTCTGACAGCACCTGTTCGAAGTTTCGGGTGTCCGCAACAGAAAAGCAGCGATTCCGCAGCATAAATTGACATGCTGCAGATTAAAAAACCGCCACTGCAGGTCAATTAATGAAGGGTTTTTTTCGTCAGATTTTTTTACGCTGCATGTGGATGAAATTTTTTTAAATCTCATCCGCAGTATTTACACTGTGTGGGCATACCCTAATAGTGCTGGACATTGAGTAAAATGTTTATGGACTAGATCAAAGATGTACACAAAAGGAAGGTTACAGAGTCAAAACTCCCCCTTCATACCTGCCACTGCTCTTTCCCATTTGACATTTAAAAACGCGGTAATGCTGTAAAGCTAGAAATGTCAATGAGACATTACTAGCTTTGCCATCAGCCTTCAATAAAGGGCAGCACCTCTATTATGCACAATGCAAAAGAGTTCAGTTAATGCAGGAATGAGGATGTAAGTGATATCTGCTCTGTAATGGGGATGGCGGATACTATTTATGTATTGTATACATTAAATCGTCAAGATAATTCACAATTTATCTTGGATACTGTTTGGATGTATGTGGACAAAATATATTACCCTATGCACCATGTGGGTCCAGTAAATCACTGTGTGTACACTGTTTGGCTATGTATATAGTCATAAAGTATAACCACCATACTCTCTTGGAACTGTTTGGAAAGATGTGGGTACAATGTGGCACTACTGTATGTAGATACTATTTAACGTTTAGTGGACAAAGTATGGCACTGAGCAGTTTTGTATACATATATTATATGTGGAAATGAATGGCACTAACTGGGCACATTGGGTCAGATTTACTATTATGTCTTGTTCTAGAAAGTGTCAAAAAATTTGCCGCAAATTTGAACAGCTTGTCACAATTTCGATGTTTTCACTTCACTTAAAAAGGGGCCGTGGCTTAGCGGAAAATAGCCATGGCTTGTCGGAACGGGATGTGGCTTAAAATGTGTCATTGTGCGCCAAAAACGCTCCAAAAACTGTCACAAAATTCTGGCACAAAATAAGCCAAATCATAAAGTGTTATCAGGAAAAGTGTCTAACAGATCATGCAAGATGCGCCAAAATTATCATGCAGCGTGGACCACTGTGATGAATTTGGCACATTTTTTGCCTGCCGGGTCTAAGTGTACGCTGTCTATTAGACAGCATTAGTAAATGTGGGCCACTATGTATTGTCCTTGTTCTGTATGCAGTAAATGAGTGCTGTATGCCACGATCTTGGCACTGCATGGGGCTCTGGGTGTTCAATGTTTTCAGTATTTATACTACTTTTTAATATAAAGTTAATTTGCCATAATTATCGTAATGAAAATAATTATTCTCTTCTCCAATCAACATGTTTGTGTGTTTTGAACTAAAAATATAATGACAGCAGCACATCCAATCAATTTGTTGACTGTTTTCTTTCTGGAAAATTACAGTGTTGTTTAGTTGTGGTATTATGTAAAATACTGCTACAAACTGACAATAAACAGGCCGTCTAAGCCCCGGAATAATTGTAAACCGCAGATGTGTAATTATCCTAAGAATTTAATTATTCCTTTCAACGACTTATATGTTGGGTCTCTACTCCTGTCCTTGTTTTGCTGCTCAGTGTCTTAATAAACTCTGCATGTAACATTGAGGTTTCGCCCGGCTTCTCTCATGAATGTAACAGATGGAACATCTGGTCATTGAGAAATCTGATGTATTCTCCTCACGTCTGGTGGAGTCAAGTGCTCCATAAGTATATTTTCTATGGCTTTCTCCTAGGGAAAAAACTGTTTTCATATGAGAAATACTAATATTTAAGAAAATAATGATATAGAATAGTGATTACTGCATAGTACTGATGGCTAAAGCAAACGATCGCTCATATGGTGCAGGAGTTATGTTTAAAAAGGACTAGAATTAGCCATGAATAAGAACACAGATCGTGTTCTAAACGCGTAGGCTCTCTCATTTTTGTCATCTAGACGACCTTGTAGTGCGTTCCTTCTCCAATGTTCGTCATCTGATGTTTCTTTTTCAATAAAGTAGGAAATTTAGTTTTCATTTTAATACAACACTTCGCTGGATCCTACCTTCCTTTTTTCCATTTAAAAAGGGCTGTTACTGTAGTTCTATGACATGATATTTCTCCTTGTAAACACCAGAGCTTTCCCTTTCAGTCGTATTCGAGATGGTGAACTAAATCAAGCCAAATTATAACATTGTATATGAAAATAATTTTAAACCCATATTTCAGACCCATGCTCACAGCACAGCTGCGTGAGCAGACCCTGTACACTGACTCATGGAGCCCCATGGGTCCATATTATGAAGGCGAAGGCTGTGAATGTTCTCACCATGAGATGGTGTAGTCTACCCTAGAAACAATGCTTCTAGGTGAGAATACCTCCGTGATGTGGCGTGTGATGAGATGGCGCATTCCACAAATTTTTATATTATGAATCCTTAACAAAAAGGCTCTGTGTGCCTACATGTAAAATCAGGGGCACTTTATGGGCTTATAGCAATCTATGGGCAGAAACATACCAAATTGATCCGGAATACAGCCATGAACATGAGCAGTGCTAAATATGGAGCGAATGTTAGTCAACGTAGCTATTTACACATCAAATACGCAGCATGGTCTACCATCAATCTTATTTCCCTATAGAAATCAATGAAGACCGAAAAAGTAGGAAGCCTGTTATATTAGTCCATATTTAAATCTTTATTTGACAGATTAACAAAGGTCACTTAAGCGCTGCTCATACAATGTAATAACACTGGGCAGCGCCAGGACGTTGTTTGCGATGCAGCACTGATGACATTTAGTGCTGCTTCACATATAAGGCCCTGACACCACTCGTCATCAGGACCTTGTATGATCTGCGCTGCAGGGGACACGGAGGGGAGAAGAGGAGCGGTGAGGTCACTATATGTTTTTTTAATTTCATGGGTATTGTGGGCGGAATGGATGGTGCATATCTGCGGTCGTTACGCCACAATTGTGGCACACAGCCCGACCGAAGATGCATTTATTAGGAGTCTTTCGTCTCTTAATAAATGTGTTGCAGTGTATGCCAAATTTTCTAACTATTGAGACTGACGTATGAAACGCCAATCTTAAAAAATTTCCCAAGGTCTTTTCATTTTCACTGCCTTTTTAAAAAAATTCTGAAAACTTAAAGGAATACTGGAAACAATTTGATGTTGATGGCCTATTCTTAGGATAGGCTATTAATATCAGATCGGTGGGTGTTTGACACCCAGCACCCCACCGATCAGCTGATTGAAGGGGCTGAGGTGTTCTGCGAGCGTCCCCTTTATTGTTTACCAAGCACAGCGCCGTACGTTTAGTAGTGGTTGCGTCTGGTACTGCAGGTCAGTCTAATTCACTTAAATGGGACTGTACAGCAGTGAGCTACAATACCATTCACATTCACTACCATACATACAGAGCTGAGCTTGGCAAAAAATGAAGGGGTCACTGGTTGTGGGGTTGTAAGGGTTCGATACTCCCACCAATCTGAAATTGAAGGGCCATCTTAAGCAGAAGCCATCAATATCAAATACCCAGAAAACCGCTTTAATTCTCACATATAATATTGACTAGGCCAGAAGTTGAGGAATTTAATCCAACTGTCATAAACGGTTCAGATGTAGCAAAGTTGAGTTTGTCATTTGGTGGTAACATGATGTGCTATCTGGTTTTACATAGGGATGCAGGTAAACGTTCTGCAATATTTAAGAATTACTAAAATATTCTTACTACCTTATTCCAGGGTGAAGATAACATTAACAGAAATGAACACACCCAAAATTATTCTGCTACCGCATCCCTATGACAACGCTTCCTGTCCTGTACTTTGGTAGTCCTGTACTGTTCAAGTATGTTTATAGTCTATAACTTTTACAAATCTCTCATCAAATGCTTTTTTAAGAGAGCTTCAGAAGGTTACAAGATCGAAATGACATGAATATTCATTGACAGTTAATCTCGGTGACGTCAACCCAACTCATGCATGAAATAAAAAATATAAAACTTATAAAATCCTGGTTCCACAACTGTATTCCTCTCCATGTGAGAAGCGCCACCTGTTTCTACAAATCTATCGATTGCTCTCCCGCTCTCAACACGGACGTACAGATGGCAGGAATTCAGTTCTGTACAGATTATGAAATGAATGTGAAGGTGCTGGGATTCCTCAGAATTTCTATTTATGTTTATGTCTGTAACATCTGCAAACCCTCAGCGCTTTCCTCTACCATTCTGAGACCTCGCTGGGTTATTTACAAGAGAAGGGCCATTTGGAGTGATAAACAAAATGCTGGAAGCGAAACCATTTGACTTCATCTGGAATTTGCTTAGGAAATATGAATTTTATAAAGTTGATGCCTCAGTCTTGGAATATGTGGCTGAAATGTGAAGCCTTCAAGGACACAATGTTTTTTTTTTTGCTTTTTTTTCTTCTCCATTGTGTTCAGTTTATGAGTTTATTATTTAGCGTAAAGACTTGCATAAAACACATAGTAAAATGTTCTCATAAATGAGACTATTAATCGTGGAATGCAGGTAGCGCTGCAAAAAAAAAGGGTCACAATATTGAGGTCACCACCAGCCTTCACCATGTCACAGAAGAATTACTGTAATCGGTCACTAATGTGCCCTGATAATTGTCAGATTATCATATGCTGTGGATTATTAGTTATAGAACATTATATACCCTACTAATCTCAAAGACAAGAGCAGGGCCGGCCTTAGGGGTGTGCGACCTGTGCCATTTCACTGGGCGCATCACTCCAGCAGGTGGAAGGGGGTGCTGCGCTAGCTCCCTTCCCTTGCTTTTTTCCAAAGGACACAAATACTACTGAACACTATAGCAGAGGAGGGGGGTATCTCCCTGTTCTGCTATCTACTAGCGGCACTGTTGCTCCCTGAAGGAGCGGAATCCCCCTGTGGCCGGGGATTCCGCTCCTGGACGGAGCGCTTGATGTCTCTGTCCATATATGGACAGTGACAACAGGGGCAACTCCTGAAGCAGTATCCCCGTCCATAGCGTTGCTGGTGCGGTGATTCGGCTCCAGGAGAAGCCTCTGATGTCACTGTCCATAAATGGACCTAGACGTCAGGGGCTTCTCCTGCAGTGGAATCCCCGGTCACAGCGTTGGCAACGCTGTGGACGGGGATTCTGCTTCAGGAGTTGCCTCTGAAGTCACTGTCCATATATGCTCCTGCTCCAACGCCGTTTAACCCCTTAAATGCTGCGGTCAATAACTACCGCAGCATTTAAGTCGTTTACAGAGGGAGGGAGCTCTGTCACCCATCCGCGGCCCGCAAATACAATCGCAGGCCTTCAATGGAGTGTTATGGCAGCCAGGGCCCTAACAAAGGCCTCCAGGCCTGCCCTGGCTATATGGCCATGAGTTTTACACTGACAGGCAATAATGCTTTGGTATACTAAGTATACCAAAGCATTATATCCAGGATCAAAAGATCGCATAGTGAAGTCCCCTAGTTGGACTATAATAAGAAGTAATGAATGTTAAATAAAATGTATTAATAAAGGTTAGTTAAAAAAAAACTGTAAAAAAAAATATAATAATAATATAATAAAAAAATAATAATTTCAGTTCAAAGGTGTTTTTATTCTGCAAAAGTAGTAAAACATAAAAACCTCAACATATGATGGTATCGCTGTAATCGTCCCAACCCATAGAATAAAGGCAACATGTTATTTACGCCAGACGGTAAACTACTGGGTTTTTTTTCTATTTCCCCCCAAAAAAGTTAATAAAAGTTAATCAAAAAATCTTATGTACCCCTAAATGGTGCTATTAAAAAACACAACTAATCCCGCGCAAAAAAAAAAGTCCTCATACATCTATGTTGACGGAAACATAAAAAAGTTATAGCTCTTTAAATGCGACAACGGAAAAACGAAAAAAATAGCTTGGTCATTAAGGCCTAAAATAGGCTGGTCACTAAGTGGTTCAAGACCCCTATTTAGTAGGATACTCTGTGTAAATGTACACAGCGCATCTGCCCTGGAACAGGCAGGGAATTCTGGCCAAAAAAAAAATGCACCAAATTGTCGTTCGGAATGTCTGCTGCGGAAAACCGTGGTTAAAAAAAACAACTTATACTTGCCCCGATCTTCGTAGTCAGGCGACGCATCCCTCTGTTGTCTGTGCAGACCGGCCTACTGGGATGACGCTTTATCCTATGTGACCGTCCAGCCTATGATTGGCAGCAGAAGTCACATGGGATGAAACGTCATCCCAGGAGGCCGGCCTGGACGGAAAACAGAGAGATGCGTCGCCATGACTACAGAGACCGGGTTAGTAGAGTAAACTTTGTTGCGGGCTTTACCTCAATGGAGAAAACCCACAACAGAAAAGCAGCAATTACGAACCATACATTGACATGCTGTGGATTAAAAAACTGCACCGCAAGTCAATTATTATACAGTTTTTCAGCTGAATTTTTACGCCACATGTGAATGAGGCTTGTTCAAATCACTCTGCTACTACTGTATTATACTGCAGATTTTCTGTTGTTGATATTATCGTATTGTGTTGTATCTTCTTTGGCCTGCAGAGCCGCAGCGATTCATCATGGCAAAGATTGCTCTGGGTGTTGAGGTCGGTTTGCATAAAAATTAGCCCATGCAGACAGGATAGCTTCTCGCAGTTGCCGTTAAACTGTCATTCTGCTATAGGCATACCTCCCAACCGTGCCGGATCCAGCGGGACAGTCCCAGTTTCTCACCGCTGTCCCGCCGTCCCGGGCGGTCTGCAAAATGTCCCGCTGGGCGCTGCAGCTGTATCAAAACAGCTGATCGCTGCTGACAGGCGCCCTGCATGCCAGACGACTGCAACATCGATCAAAAGAAGGCAGGAGTCTTGCGGCGGTGTTCTCACTGGGATCGATGCCGGCACGGGAATGGACCTGTCAAGTCACCTAACCTGTCATCTGACCTCACCGGTCAGGTGACTGGACTGGTCCACACCCGGGCCGGCATCAACACCAATGAGAACGCCACCGCAAGACTCCTGCCTTCTTCTGACGGTGAGTGAAAGCAGAGCGGAGAGTGGCAGCAGTAGGGCCGGCTACCTCTTATAAGGGGGCTGTGTGTGGAGCTATCTACAGGGGGGCTGTGTGTGGAGCTATCTACAGGGGGGCTGTGTGTGGCGCTATCAACAGGGGGGCTGTATCTGGAGCTATGTACAGGGGGGCTGTATCTGGAGCTATGTACGGGGGGGGCTGTATCTGGAGCTATGTACAGGGGGGCTGTATCTGGAGCTATGTACAGGGGGGCTGTGTCTGGAGCTATGTACAGGGGGGCTGTGTCTGGCACTATGTACAAGGGGGCTGTGTGGAGCAATCTACAGGGGGGCTGGGTGTGGAGCTATCTACAGGGGGGGGTTTGGAGCTATATACAAAGGGGCTATGTGTGGAGCTATCTACAGGGGGGCTGTATCTGGAGCTATCTACAGGTGGCTCTGTCTGGCGCTATGTACAGGGGGGCTGTGGAGCAATCTACAGGGGGCTGTATCTGGAGCTATCTACAGGGGGGCTATGATTTTTCCATTGACCAGAAGCAGAGTTACACAACTGGATGTATCAATCATGTAACTCTGCTACCTGTCAATTGAAAAGTCATCAAACACAGGGTCTTCCTCTTGAATTTCATTGTTCTCAGCCTTTTGGTTTGTCCTGCAGCTGCCACCGTGATGAGCAAATGTTAAACCCAAGATAGAAAAAGTAACATAAAGACGACATAACCGGACCCATAATATCTGTGATATCCAGACAGTCTAGTACAGGCCGGACCCGGCAGAATGCCCTGGGGGGAGGCCACCATGATCAGGGATGTAGGCAGGGAAAGAGTTAAGAGAGTTAGGAGGTTAGTGGGGCGAGGCTAGGATCTTTAAGGGTGGGCAGAGAGGAAGGATGCCATTACTCTAAGCAGCACAGGAAAGCTTGTCCTGTACTACTTCAAAGATGGATTGCCGGGGTGTAGCGGGGGTAGTTCTGGGAGTGCGGTTGGTGAGGGGGGTGAGATTCGTGATTTGTTGGGATGTGTGCGTGAGCTTTTGGCGCGATGCGGGGGGGTGTTGGGTTTCCCATCTCAGGTTTCAGCGTAGGTGGCGCCGTCGGTGGGGCCTGCAGTGGTGGATAGTATGCCAGGAGGGGCTGGGGGGGTGTCTAAGGAATCGGGTGTTGCAGTGTCTGTGCAGATGGAAAAGGATGGGGCGGTGGATGATGTGAGGTTGGATGATAAAGCGAAGGGTGAGGTGTATGTATGTTTTGAGTGCCCATTAGGGGTGCATCTGAAGCTTGAAGTAAGGGGAAAAATATGGAGGGACGAATATGTTGAAATGTTTTCATTATTGCCTTTGGAGAAGTTCAATTTAGATAAAGGGAAATGGTTGGAAAGCAAAAAGGAGAAGGAAGAAAAACGTCGCTATCGCTTGATTCCTCAAACTTTTTTCAATTGGTTGCAAGCGTTTGCGATTTCAGCGAGCGTAATAGGGCAGAAGACGCCTGAACATTGTTCCGGCCTTTTCTGTTATATGGATGCTATCAAGGAGGCTCATTGAGTTTACGGCGGGCAGACGTGGCTGCGCTATGATCAGCAGTTCTAACAGTGGAAAGCCGTGTGGCCTGACATTAAATGGGATAACAAAGATATTGGGTTGTGGTTGCGGGTCATGGCTCCGGTGGGCATTGGCCAGTCCTTTCCTGGGGGTGCGGCCGGGTCAGCCAGCCGCTCATTGCCTTCTGGGGGGGGGGATCAGGTGGGGCAGGGGGAAAATCCGAGTTCTGCTGGCAGTTTAATAAGGGCTAGTGTAAATTTGGACTGGGTTGCAAGTTTAAACATAGCTGTTCATCCTGCGGCGGGATCTCTCACGGGGCCGTTAAATGCTTTCATAAGGGTAAAGGACGGGGGGCATGGGGCGCTGATCAAGGGCCTGACACCGGTGAAGTGGGAAGAAATGGAGCCCTTTCTAAATAGATTCCCTGATAGAGAAAGGGCAGTTTTGTTATTTAATGGTTTTCGGGTTGGTTTCCGTATCCCTGCCCCCGCGCATAAAGTGCCGTTTACCTTGTGTAATTTGCGTTCGGCGTTGCATTATCCGGGGGTGGTTGGGGATAAAATGCGGAAGGAGGTGTAATTGGGGCGTATGGCGGTTCCGTTTGAGTATTTCCCATTGCCGGATTTAGTCGGGTCACCGCTGGGGTTCGTGCCCAAGAAGGAGCCGAATAAGTTTCGGCTCATACATCACTTGTCTTATCCGCGGGGGCGATCGGTTAATCATGGGATTTCTCCGGAAACTTTACTCGGTGGTTTATACATCGTTTGATGCGGCGGTTGAGTGGGTGCGCCGTTATGGGGCGGGGGCTTTAATGGCGAAAACGGATATCGAGTCGGCGTTTCGCCTCCTCCTGGTGCATCCTGATAGCATACGGCTGTAAGGGTGTTATTGGGACGGGGCTTATTTTGTGGATCACTGCCTCCCTATGGAGTGTTCGATTTCCTGTGCCTATTTTGAGACTTTTAGTTCTTTCCTGGAGTGGGTGGTCTGTGATGTGGCGGGGGTCTCATCGGTGATGCATTACCTAGACGATTTCCTGTGTGTTGGTCCGGCTGGTTCTTCCGTTTGTTCTACTTTGTTAAGCATGATTTGAGTGGGTGGCGAGGAGGTTCGGTGTACCTTTGGCCCTGGAAAAAACAGAGGGGCCTAACTCCTGTCTGGTCTTTTTGGGAATCACAATTGATTCTGTGAGGATGGAGTGTCGGCTTCCGGAAGATAAACTGTCGGCTTTGCGGGCGGAGGTGGATCGGGCTAGGCATCTGCGGAAGATCTCTTTGCGCGCGTTGCAGTCCTTGTTGGGGAAGCTCAATTTTGCTTGTAGGATCATGCCCATGGGTCGGATTTTTAGCAGGCGGCTGTCGAGAGCGACGGCGGGGGTTAGTAGTTTTGTGGTAGCCCTGGCTTTTGGTTTTAAGCTCCGGGGGTACAGGGATATTACAAAAAGTTTTTTGGTTGGCCAGGTCCTGAAGGGTTATAGGAAGGGGGGACTGTTACCGCATCTTCGCCGCCAGGTGTCTTTAGTGTTCTTGGAACAGTTGTGGGGGGTGTTGGGTGAGATTTTGCTTTTCTGGTTTTGAGGTGACTCTATATAAGTGGGCGTTTTTTGGGGCCCTGAGAGTGGGGGAGCTGGTGGCACCCAGCACTAGGAGGGCTGGGGGGTTGAAGATGGAAGATGTGTTGTTGGAGGACAGGAGTGTGGAATTCTGTATTCGGCGTTCAAAGACGGATCGGGGGGGTCGGGGTAAGAGTGGTGTTGGGGGCGACTACGGGGGCCAGGATGTGCCCGGTCGCATGCTTTGCAGGGTACAGAGAGGTTTGGCCGGTGATGAGTGGGCAGTTGTTGTGTCACGTGGACTGGTCCTTTCTGTCTCGATACCAGATAACTTGAGTTTTTCGTAGGTGCTTGCGGCAGTTGGGATTGGAGGTGTCTTTGTTTTCCTCACATTCATTTCGTATTGGGGCGGCGATGGAGGCGGTGTCATGAGGGTTGGGGCGGAGGTGGTGAAGCGGATAGGTCGATGAGATTCCCGCCGTTTCCAGTTATACGTGCGCCCCCAGGTTTTATGAGGATTTTGTGTGTGAAGTTCTAAATTCCCCCCCTCCCGCCCTCCCTCTCTCCTCCTTCCTCTTCTCTAACGTCTGTGCATAGCTTTGGTTTTATTGTCCTAGGTCTCCCTTGCCGATTGGTGTGGATCATCGGAAATTCATACGTTCTTTGGGGGGGGCGGAGTGGGCCGATGTTCGTCCCGATGGGCGGCAGTTGGGTTTTCGGCTGGAGGAGGTATTGGTGCGGTGGCTGGGGAGTAGAGGGATGGTGTGGGGCCGGGTGTTGCCTGGTATGCACAGGTTTGCGCAGATGGATAGAGCTCCAGATGTCCAGGTTTTGCACGTGGGGTTAATGATTTGGGTAGTTGCCCTTTCCGGGAATTGATTCGGCACATAAAGTACGATTTACTGAGGTTGTGGTCCAGTTTCCCGGGGGTTAAAGTGGTATGGTCGGAGATTGTCCCACGGAAGGTGTGGCGGCAGGCCAGGTCGGTGGCACGGTTAAATAAGGCCCGGGTAAAGGTCAATCGGGCGGTTTCGGGTTTTGTAGTGAGGGGGCATCTTCGTGTGTCATTACGACTTCGAGCATGGCCTGGGTAATTATTGGCTAGGTGATGGCGTTCACCTGACGGCCGTGGGGATCGATCTGTGGACTCTGCGCCTGCAGAAAGGTATCGAACGGGCCCTCTTATTGGGTGGGAGCTTGCATACTTATAGGTGTCTAAGTATGATCGTGTGGCGGATTGGGGGTCCTTGGAGTTGGTGGTAAATTACGGTCGGGGGGATTCATCAGGGGTATGGTCCCTCCCTAATTTATTATGGTTGGTAGTCTGGTCAATTTGGGCTCCTGCTGGGTGGTGTCCCGGGGAGCGGTTGCGGTTTAGGTCAGCCAACTGCAGGTATGACAGTGCCCCTGAGCCAGTAGGGGAGTAAAATACGATGCAGGTGGGTTATTTCGTGACAGACTTTTGTAGCTCCAAGGACTCCCCTTCTATTGTTGTTCTTATTTGTAAATTGCTGTTCATTATGTTTGTTTGTAAATAAAATGTCTGCTGTGGCTGAATTTATCCAACCCAAGTGTCCGAGTTTGATTATAGGGGTGGGGGTCGGTAAAGGGTATGGCCACTAATGGGGGGAAGAGGGAGTGGGAAGTAACATGACCCTTATAGGAGTGTACGCACTCTACAGTCCCCTGATCAAGAGCTCGACAGTGAGAATATGCGCTTGTTATTTGCAGAAGGATCTGGTCGTGATTTGATGTGTTGATGCGGGATATTGGGCGTGGTTAGGGTGTGACTTAAAATGTCCTTCTTTTCCGAATTCAAAAGTTGGGAGGTATGGCTATAGGGTAAACAGCTGCCATGAAGGGATGAACTTGGTCAACCACAATGCTAAGGTAAGTCGTACTGTTCAAGCAACCATCCACAGGTAGCAGAGGAGCCAGGGTGTGCCAGAAAACATTCCCTAAACCTTCACTCCACCTCCTCCTGGACTGTTGACACCTGACAGGAAGGGTTGATCGATTCATGCTGTTTGCCCCAAATTCTGACACTCCCATCGGGATGGTGCAACAGAAATCTGGATTCATCTGACAAGACTATGTATTATCACACTTTGTGTAGGCCCTGATAGTTTACAGGCCACCTTTGCATTGCTATTCTTAGCTGATAGCATTTTGCTACATGTGGGATTTATATTACACACCCCTGGGCTTGTGTTATTATTCAATTTTATTTGAGCGTGTTAGTGATCATTAGTATATGGTGACAGCACATCGTGATCGCGCAAGATCACTATGTGCTGAGCAGATGAATGGAGAGAAGTGTATGACGCTGACCAATCAGCGTCATACACTTCTCTCCATTCATCTGCTCAGCACATAGTGATCTTGCGCGATCACGATGTGCTGTCACATACACCCACATTAACTTTACTGAAGTGTCTTGAGAGTGGATAGACAGCACCTCCAGCCAGGACACGATGTCTATTAACAATCCCGACACTTTGGTAACGTTTGTGTGGGACTTAATGACTGCAAGCGTTATCTCGCGAGATCACTCTGTAAATGACAGCGTGATCTCGCGAGATCACACTGTAAATGACAGCACAGCGTGATCTCGATGTGCTGTGCTGTAAGTCCCACACAAACGTTACCAAAGAGTCGGGATTGTGAATAGACATCGCGTGCTGGCTGGAAGCGATGTCTAGTCACTCTCAAGACACTTCAGTAACGTTAATGTGTGAGTAAGTGACAGCACATCCTATGTAACACCACAGATAACACACAGTGATAACTCTCGGACTACAGATAATGTAGGAGTGTTAGGGCCTGTTCACATCACCGTTCGCTTTCCGTTCCGGGGTTCCGTCTGAGGTTTCCGTCGGATGAACCCCGCAACGGAAAGTCAAACTGAAACCACAGCTTCAGTTTCCGTTACTATTGGTATCAATGGTGACGGAAACATTGCTAATGATTTCTGTTTGCCACCATTCCGGCAGGTTTCCGTTTTTCTGGGCTGAATCAATAGCGTAGTAGACCCATCTGCTATTGAATTTTTAGGGAATGGACAACTCCTTCAAACCGACCATGTGGTAGGCTTAGATGGAGTGATCCTGTCTGCTGGGCCCTGTATCAAAGCCTATCTTGTGATATGGCTTAGATACAGGGCCCATCACATGGTGTGATCTTGTCTGCTGAACCCTATATCTAAGCCAACCACATGGTAGGCTTAGTTATATGGCCCATGTGTGATCCTGTCTGATGGGCCCTGTATCTAAGCCTACCGCATGGTAGGCTTAGATACAGGGCCTCAGGAGACAGTAATCTTATACTGTATAAGATTACTGTCTGCTGTGGCCCTGTATCTAAACATCTTACTATGACAACATGGTAAGTTTAAAAACGTGGTCCATGTGTCATCCTGTCTGATGGGCCCTGTTTCTAGGCCTACCACATGGTAGGCTTAGATATAAGGCTCCAGCAGACACTAGTCTTATACTGTATAAGATTACTGTCTGCTCTACCCTGTATCTGAGCCAACCTTGTGGTAGGCTTAGATACAGGGTCCAACAGATAGTATCTAAGCCCACCACATTTGTTACTAATGTTTTGTTTTTTTTGTGTTTTTTTACAGGTTTAGTCGTTGTACTACTTCGATGACAGCTTTTTTTATTCTCAATAAAATGGTTAACAATGGTTGTTTGGGGGGTTTTTATTTCAATAAAATATTTTTTCTGTGTATTTTGTTGTTTTTTTTTAAACTTTATTACTGCAGCCTTAGTAATGACCGCTGGCTGATTGTCAGCGTTCATTACTAAGGTGTGGCTTACTGTTAGCTGGTGAAAAGGCTAACACTAACCCCCATTATTAAAACACCGACAAAGGCCATACTTACAAATGGACACAGCCAGGCCAGAAATGCTGATGAAAGGGCGAGCAGGTGCTTTAAATAATAATAGCCACTCCCACTAGTCTTGAGGGGAGTGGTGTGTGGTGCATGGGATGTGTAGTAAGAAATAATAAATGAATAGTGTGTGTGCAAGTGTAATACTATAAGTGAAATATAGGGGGCAGTAATAAATGAAGTGCCTCAATAGAAATAAATGGATAATGGGGTGCAAGTGAGTGAAACATGGAGGGATAGTGTGTACGTCATGAGGCACAACGTGTATAGCCAGGTAGAAGCCTATTTGTGACGCCTTGATAATTCATAGAGCGGGCTACCCTGCTTGCTATGCCAAACAACAACACACCATGCTCTCCCAGCATCAAAGACCCGGCTGTGTCCAAGAGAAGCGAATATACATAATAATGAAAAATACCTGGGGTATTGGTAATCATTTTGGCCAAAAGGACGCAAGCTCGCAATCCACGACAAGGATCCCCAGACTTGCGAGTCCCTAACTCCTAAACTGGAACAGAACGTTCCTGATGCACAAACAGAACCGATAAAAACACAGGGACATATACAAAAACACCGACAAAGGCCATACTTACAAATGGACACAGCCAGGCCAGAAATGCTGATGAAAGGGCGAGCAGGTGCTTTAAATAATAATAGCCACTCCCACTAGTCTTGAGGGGAGTGGTGTGTGGTGCATGGGATGTGTAGTAAGAAATAATAAATGAATAGTGTGTGTGCAAGTGTAATACTATAAGTGAAATATAGGGGGCAGTAATAAATGAAGTGCCTCAATAGAAATAAATGGATAATGGGGTGCAAGTGAGTGAAACATGGAGGGATAGTGTGTACGTCATGAGGCACAACGTGTATAGCCAGGTAGAAGCCTATTTGTGACGCCTTGATAATTCATAGAGCGGGCTACCCTGCTTGCTATGCCAAACAACAACACACCATGCTCTCCCAGCATCAAAGACCCGGCTGTGTCCAAGAGAAGCGAATATACATAATAATGAAAAATACCTGGGGTATTGGTAATCATTTTGGCCAAAAGGACGCAAGCTGCAAACCACGACAAGGATCCCCAGACTTGCGAGTCCCTAACTCCTAAACAACTCCTAAACAATTCATGGTATAGTAATAATACATACAACAACAATACTAGATCATATATCAGGAGGAATAGCAGTAAGGTACAGATGACAATATACCATAAGGGAAAACAGGAAACAACCAAACTCAAAACACGTCTCAGTACTAACAAGCCATGCATACAAGTATAATATAAATACCAATAGAATATGGAAGAAATATATATATATATATTAAGCTAAATCTGTGACAGGAAAGCTGCCCAATGCAAAAATCTGCATAGCAAAAATGTACAGATGTAGCCATCTTTACCTTGACTTTTAACGCATTAAAGAGGCTCTGTCACCACATTATAAGTGATTACAGCAGTGTTTTTTATTTAGAAAAACAATCCATTTTGACCAAGTTATGACCTATTTTAGATTTATGCTAATGACTTTCTTATTGCCCAACTGGACGTTTTTTAGCTTTTGACCAAGTGGGCATTGTACCCCGGTACCCACCGCCACCAAGGGTACCAGAAAGAGCCGGTTACGATCCAGTACCCGACCATTTGTAGTGATCGTCTGGTACTGGGGCGGCTGCAGGCTGGTGTTGTTAGGTTGGGAAAGCCCAAAAACAGTTGGTCATCTCACCCTGGTAATGCTAGGCTACTGCTGCTATGTTGTATCTGGCTGGTTATGAATAATAGGGGGGCATCCCACGTAATTAAAAAAAAATTGGAAAAAACGATGTGGCGTTCCCCCATTTTTCATAACCAGCCAGTTACAACATAGCAGCAGCAGGCTAGCATTAGCAGGGTGGGAAGGGGAACTGTATCTGGACTTTCTTAGCCTAATAATACCAGCCTGTGGCCACCCCAGTGCCTGAACATTACTACAGATAGTCGGGTACTGGATCGGACCCGGCTCTTCCCGAAACCCCTGGTGGCGGTGGGTACCGGGGTAATAGTGGGGGTTACTGTTAACCTTTTCACTAGCTAACATTAAGCCCTGCCCTAGTAATGGATGTTGTCAATCAGCCAGCGGCCATTACTAAGGTAGTAGTAATAAAGTTTAAAAAAAATACAAGGACATAGAAAAAATATTTTATTGAAATTGAAAAACCCACACAACCCTCGTTTACCATTTTATTGAGAATAAAAAAAAATTCAGTCATCGAAGTAGTCCTCGAATCCCACATAGTCCAACATCTGTACCTATAAAAAAAAAGCACAAACACACAAAAAAAATTAGTAACACATATAAAAGTAATTCTTATACTGGGCCTTATATCTAATCCTATCATGTAGAAAGCAAAGGAAGGCAGCACTCCACAGCAAGAGGTTTCAAGTGAAAAATAGCATTTTATTCACCAATTATCAGTGCCACGTTTCAGCCCCAGCATGTGCCTTGCTTGAGAAAGGCACATCCTGGGGCTGAAACGTTGCACTGATAATGGGTGAATAAAATGCTATTTTTCACTTAAAACCTCTTTCTGCGGAGTGCTGCCTTCCTTTGCTTTCTACATATGTGGGACCAGAGATCGAGGTCCTAAGGCTGTGCACCCTATGAAGTATCATTAAGGCTATGAGCCTGTAAGTGGTGCTCTCCTTTGTGTTTTCTAATCCTATCAAGTGTGATACTGCCTGCTGGGCCCTATATCTAAGCCTATCATCTGTGATACTGTCTGCTGAGCCACTGTATCTAATCCTATCCATAGCTATAGGGTCGTAGTGCTACAGATATGCTGTCTCCTAAATAAATAAATATATATATATATATATATATATATATATATATACATATGCATACGCACATACTTTTTTTGAGGGGACACATATGTATATGGGCTATTGCCCCTGACGTTTTAAGACCTTAGTGACGCCCCCGGCTGCTAGTGCTGCATCGTTGGATCACTTAGGAGACCCAGCAATGCAGCTGAAAGTTGCGGGCCGTAGGCCATGAGAAGAAGTTGGGGGGGCCCCAAAAAATGTTTCATCGGGCTCATCAGCCTTTAACTACGCCCCCTGTCTACAACTTTATAAATACCTTCCTTTACTTATTTTGTACTGATATTGAGCTCTATGCATTTTTCTGCTGCTTCCTTCTTAGAATCTGAATGCAGTTCTATAACTTAAAGTTTCTTAAGAAAAATGTAACACTCAACTGCTTTGCTGGAAATCTAAACTGTTTAGTTTATTATGGGAAAATACACTGGGTTCCCACCAAGGATCAGTGAGAGTAAAGAGCCACATCACAAAAACCACAATTACTGCACAATTATCACCCAATTTGGCACATTGGGCAGTTGAGTTAAAACAATGTGGTTTAAGAAAATAAACATAACATAAATTATGTAAAACTATTTTTATTATATATATTATAACATTGTTACATTTTATGTCAAAAAAATTATACTAGGTAGACTGTAACATATCTGGTCATATTAATACTTAATGTCAGAGCGAATTATTGCCTTTTAGAGAGAAACAACATTTTTTTTGTCCTTAACGTCTTTCCGCAGCACTCAAGTTCTTAACGTTTTAGTCTATATAGTTTTATTACTCTTTGCTATTATGGGACAAGATGTAACTGTTTTTGTAGCATTTTAATGCACATAAAAAATTATAAAAACAGTTGTGGAAAATGTGTGAAAACAATAATTCAGACATTTTTGTAAGCAGCTAATCAAAGTTATTACAGTTAGGTCTCATGCACACGACGGAGCCTGTACAGCAGTGCACGGAGGCTGTGCTTCTCCCTAGAATGTACAGCCTCCGTGTGCTGCCGTATAGGCCTCGTCGTGTGCCATATCTATGGAGATATTCTCTCCTAAAAGCATGCCACCATATGCTAATTGTGCACTAGTGGATGTTGACAGTGGAATTCACCCTTTTCAATGTAGGAGGGGCAAAACTCGCTGTGAATCTGCACCAAAATCGGCACAAAAATCCAGATTTTGCTAGGGATTTGCTGCAGAAAAATTTGTAACAAATCCGCCACGTGTGTGGCTACCAATATTGTGTACATCTAAAAATCGATGATGCACAGATACGGCCTAAGGTCTCATTCAGATGGCCGTAATGTGGCCATATAGTCACATCCGTATTACAGCTGCAAGTCCCGGCCTGACCGTGGGTCTAATGACCTGAACTAACAGCATCATAGGGATCTGCTTTGCAGACCGGTTTTGTCTTGGGGTCGTGTACTTGGTTTGTATCAGAATGCTGTTCTAAGAATGTGTTTACCTTTCGTGTTTAGGAAAAGACTGGCCAAATGGCAACTGAACTCCTGTACTGTATCACGTTGTGTGACTCAATGTTTACTCTATAGAATCCACAATTATATTTGCAGGAAGTGCTTTCAATGTTTTCTTTTAACCTTTTGATTTCTTTTTTTGTAGCCAAAAGCATAAATTTGTTTGGTAAATGGCATTCCATCTAGTTTACAAGGGGTATGAAAAAACAAAAATTATTTAGTTGCAAATAGGAACACAATATATCTATTTCTATCAATTGTTATATGGTTATAAAATGGCCAGAATCTAGTCATTGAATTAAATGGAGAGGTAATCGTGCTTGTATGACGTTATGAAATGAGCGGATAAGCTTTGCCTATCTGGCATTCATGGCATATCCTGTTGATATGCCCCACATTTTTAAGGTGGGAATAACGCTGTGTCCTTAAGGCCTAAAATAGCTTTGTCTTTTAAAAGAGGACCTGTCACCAGGTCCTAACATCTGATATACTTATATTACCTTTACTCCGCTATTTCCCGTTTCCAGCGCTGTTTTTCTTTTTGTTCTGCTCCTCCCTGTTCCTGAGTTATGATGCTCCGTACTTTAGGCCCCAGATATGGTAAATCACTGTAGTTAGCTAATGGGGCGTGAACTACAGTGAATCTCCCTGGGTGGAGCATCTGCACTGCCTCTAACGCTGTCCAACAACATGAGGCAGCGTAGGACAAATGTCTATGTTATTAGTGGTCTCACTGGGCAAGGCTTGTCATGAGCTGCCTCGCGCTGAATGGACAGCGTCAGAGGCAGTGAAGATCCTCCAACCAGGGAGATTCACAGGATGAAAGGGGTCTGCGACCATGGCCGTTACACAGAGCATCATAACTCAGGAACGGGGAGGAGCAGAACAAAAAGAAAAACAGCGCTGAAAACAGGGAAATAGCGGGGTAAAGTTAATATAAGTACATTAGCTCTTAGGACATGATGACAGGTCCTCTTTATAGAACTAGTTATCTGACCTGAATAGCTGTTTCCCTGATTCCAGCCCTGTTGGTTTTTTTTTTTGTCTGGACCCACTCCAGATTCCAGAGATATGGCCAACGGTTGTGTTTGCTCCCTCTATGCTAATTTGCTGTAGTTAGCTAATTAAATACCATTCATAATTAATTATTTTAAGAAAATAAATGCAATGATTTAAGAAAAAAACATGGAAAAGAGCAATCAATACTATATGACTGCAGTAAAATATCGTTATGGATATCCTTGAAATGCACTGATCTACTGTATTATTAAATAAAAGAAAATGGGCTAATTGCTTACAAATTAAAGAAGTAATGACTTTTTTACACTTACAAGCATGAATTTCCTATCTTCAAATATAACAATTAGCAAAATAGTTAGTACAGGCCAAAAGATAATCAAGGAAACTTACAATTTCATAAAATTTCATTAAATTATTTAAATTATTAGGTCTAGCAGCCAGTGGCATACATAGAGGATCAGGGGGCCCATAAGAAAAAGATAAAAATTAGGCAGCTTTCAGGTGCTGCTTGACATCATCAGACTGCTAATCACTAACAACAGGAGATCCCCATTCCTTTTTCCACATCCTTGTGCAGGTACTCACCACCCAATAAACGGGGCAAGATGATACTGAAATGGGCTCTCTCTCCCCAGGGGGGCCAAAGCAGCCGCATCGTGTGCATCTATGCCCTGACTACTGGCTGTTTAGTAAATGTAATTCTCAAATGACAATGCACTTTAGCAGCATTTTACTTTACAAATATTAAAATCCCAATATTCTGAGTTAGACGTGGCGGATTTTTTCCGTGGCAAATGTTGGTGCAGATTTGGGGCAATTACGCAACGAATCTGCACCAACATTTGCATATTTGACAGGTAATTCAGACGTTGCAGAAAACACAGCGGACTTGCCACAGATTTCAGTTTTTGCATTGCAAAGGCTGAAGTCCGCAGTGAAATTCCTCTTCTTCTCCGCAACAGACAGTGCATGCTATGGTCCGCAGCGGAGTTTTCCCGCAACGTCTGAACTAACTTGCCTAAAAATGTATAAAACAAATGTAAAAAACGGCCGCTGGAGAATTCCACTGCGGACTGTCCGCAGCAGAATTCCAAAGCAATTCCGCCACGTGTGCATGTGCCCTTATAATAAAGCAAAACTGATTTACATTAAGGTTCTCCAACATGTAGCTCTCAAGCTGTTGTTTAACTACAACTCCCAGCATGTCCAGACAGCCAGTGAGTCAATATACAAAAACATTTATTGACAAGTGATCAAGTGATGTATAAAATATCCTCCAAATTATATAATGTTATATTAAGTTTCAGTGTATCTATTTCCGTGGATCTTCCTTTGCAATTTGTGATAGTCTATTGGTATTTGAACTCTTACGCCATTACTTTAATTTTTTTATTTTTTTTTACATAGTGGATCTAGTACATGTTCATGATAAATAGCATTATTTCTTTTTTTCGTTTATTGATTATGAGTATGGTCACGGTTCTTTGCTGTTCTTCACTGTGAGTTTTCAATGCATGTTCACTGGGGTCACTGTGTGCACTGTCACTTTATTTTGTCAATATTAAAATATGAAGCGATGAACATAAGCAAAGTAATTTGAAAGAAGTTATGGAAATGGATTTTATATGCATAAAATATTAGGCACATTTATCTATCTGGTATTTATATATAATTATATACTTTTATATATTGTTTTATATACATACATTTTATACATATTTGTTTAGGACTCACTCACCATCACTTCATTCACCTTAATATTTTATGAATAAGGGTTTGATTTATTTCTAGCTTTATATTAAGTTACACTAATTATGAATTTAATGTATTGAATTTGTTCTATATCTTTCATGTACTAATTGGTAACAAATCTTCCTCTGTTTAGAATATCTTAGAGATTATTTGTACTAATAAGTGTGTATAGGGCTTTATGTACAGGGCTGACTATTCTGCTTCATGGTCATACCTGTTACTTTTTCCCTCCTATGTATAAATTTAGCAGTTTGTCTTAATCCCACCTTTCTGCCCCGCAATTGGTTCATACAGATGTTTATATTCCCATGTCCCCGCCTACAGCATCCTGTTGTCATCCCCGATCACGTAGGTATGCTTCTTTTGGTGACGCTTTCTGACGTTGTTACGTGAAGCACCATGACACCAGCGTCCGGCATACCCGTTACATCAGCATTTTCTATGGATTTTAGTAACTTTGAAGTGGCGTAGCCGCCCTTCCACCTGCCCGTCCCTCCACGCGGTTGGTGGAAAGGAGTGGCAGGGACAGTGGTTGCTTCCGGTCATATTTATGACTATTACATCATTACACTGACACGCCCCTGCACTAGAAGAAAGATGAGGAGTACCGGACGGGATGAGAAACAGCATGGTCGCCTGTTTTCACTCATGTGATTTATAGAGCATAATGAGGTAATTTCTGCTTATTATGTGTCTATTTTAACCCCTTCAGGACCAAGCTAATTTTGGCCTTCAGGACCAGCCCCATTTTTTCAAATCTGACATGTGTCACTTTATGTGGTAATATCTCTGGAAAGTTTTTACCTACCCAAGCGATTCTGAGACTGCTTTCTCGTGACATATTGTACTTTATGTTAGTGGAAAAATTTGGTCGATAAATTCATTGCTAATTTGAGAAAAACACAAAAAATGTAAGAACATTTGCAAAAATTATGATTTTTCTCATTTTAAGTGTATCTGCTTGTAAAACAGATTGAAATACCACACAAAATAGTTACTATTTCCCATATTCCATATGTCTACACTATGTTGGCATCGTTTTCTGAACGTTCTTTTATTTTTCTATAACGTTACAAAGCTTAGAACTTTAGCAGCAATTTCTCACATTTTCAAGAAAATTTCAAAAGGTTATATTTTCAGAGACGAGTTCAGTTCTGAAGTGGCTTTGAGGGGCCCATATATTAGAAACACCCCATTTTTAAAACTGCACCCCTCAAAGTATTCAAAACAGAATTCAGAAAGTGTTTTAACCCTTTAGGCGTTTCATAGGAATTGAAGCAAAGTAGAGGTGAAAGTTGCAAATTTCATTACTTTTGCCAAAATTAATTTGTAATACATTTTGATCTGTTACACAGAAGGTTTTACCCGAGAAATGCAACTCAATATTTATTGCACAGATTCTGCAGTTTTTAATGCCTATTTGGCCCCAGTGTGCTAATGGTCTGAAACACAGGCCTCAGAAGCAATGGAGCACCTAGTAGATTTTGGGGCCTCCATTTTTAGAATATATTTTAGGCACCACGTCAGGCTTGAAGAGATCTTGTGACACCAAAACAGTGGAAACCCCCTAAAAGTGATCCCATTTTGTAAACTACACCCCTTGGGGAATTTATCTAAGGTATAGTTAGCATTTTGACGCCACAGGTTTTTTTGCTAAATTTATTTGAATTAGTCTGTGAAAATAAAATCTTTCTAATTTTTGCAAGATATAAAGGAGAAAAAGCACCCCAGCATTTATAAAGCAATTTCTCCCAATTACGGCAATGCCCCATATGTGGTAATAAACTGCTTTTTGTACCAACGGCAGGGTTCAGAAGGGAAGGAGCGCCATTTGGATTTTGGAGCGCAGATTTTGCTGAATTGGTTTCTGAGGGCCATGTCGCAATTGCAGAGCCCCTGATGTACCAGTACAGTAGAAATTCCCGAGGTGTGATCCCATTTTGGAGATTAAACCCCTAAAAGAATTAAATTAGAGGTGTAGTGAGCATTTTGATCCCTCAGGAGTTTTATAGATTTTTTTAGAATTGGGCCATAAAAATGAAAAAATATATTTTTTCCAATAATATATAGATTTAGCTCATAATTTTCATTTCCACAAGGAATACAGGAGAAAAGACACCCCAAAATTTGTTACACAATTTCTCCTGAGTAAGGAAATACCCCATATGTGGTTGGAAACTGCTATTTGGACACACGGCAAGGGTCTAAAGGGAAAAAGAGCAATTTCGTTTTTGGAGAGGAGATTTAAAAAAATAAAAATTTGATGCCATGTTACATTGCGTTGAGGTATCAGTACAGTGAAAACCACCGAGAAGTGACCCCATTTGGGAAACTACCCCTCCTTAAGGAATTTATCATGAGGTGTAGTGAGCATTTTGACCCCACATGTTTTGCAGAAATTAGTACACAATAGATGTTACAGATTAAAAATTGACATTTTCCACAGGTATGCTATTTCAGTGCCCAATATGTTGTGCTCAGATTGTGCCACTTTAGACACATCCAGCATAAATTGTTAAGCGGGTTTTCCAGAGTACAGTAATACCCCATATGTGGTCATAAAATGCTGTTTGGGCACACTACCAGCCCAGAAGGAGCGCCATTTGGCTTTTGGAGAGCAGATTTTTCTTAGTGTAGTAGATTTGTTTAGTGTTTTGCTGGTGTTTCAGTTTATAATGTGGGGGCATATGTAAGCTGTATGGTGTACATCAGGGTATATGTAATCTGTGCAGAGTACATCAGGTTATATGTAAACTGTGTGTAGTACATCAGGGTATATGTAAGCTGTGAGGAATACATCAGGGTATATGTAATTTGTGCGGAGTACATCAGGGTATATGTAAGCTGTGTGGAGAACATCAGGGTATATGTAATATGTGAGGAGTATATCATGGTATATTTAATCTGGGCGGAGTACATCAGGGTAAATGTAAACTGTGCAGAGTACGTCAGGGTATATGTGTCATGTTGGGTACTTGGACCCCCTGGGCTGTTCCGCCTCGATGGTATGGCAGCTGGCCAACAGGGCACAGATCACAGTCTATAGTTTGTATAGTGTAGCTGTGGTAGCTCAGACAGTAGCAAGACAGGCTAGGCTGGGACTAGGCAGCAGGCAGGCTCCAGGCGTGGTGTAGCAAAATAGGCGTGGTATACAGCACAGCACGACTTCAGCTCAACATGGTACTTGACCAGGATAGCACGGGATACAGGTTACAGGTAGCAGGAATAGGAAACACTGGGAACTGGGAAACACTAGGAGACCATTTGCATAGACATACTAGGATAATGACAACAACGCTCAGGCATTGCAGGGAGGGGCACAGCCCTTCTTAAAGCCCAGGGTGCTCTGGGAGCAATCAGCTCAATCTCCCACCTGTGTGTGCTTTGATTCCTTAGATCTGGCATGAGCTCACGAGCGCACCCTGGTGGTCACTTTGGAACAGGACGGCCGCATGTGCAGACATCTCTGGAGAAAAGTGCGTCGACTGGATGGAAGGAGTTCTTGGTCAGCGACCACGGATGTTACAATATGTAAGCTGTGCGGAGTACATCAGGGTATATGTAATATGTGAGGAGTACATCAGGGTATATGTAAGCTGTGCAGAATACATCCGGGTATATGTAAGCTGTGAGGAGTACATCAGGGTATATGTAAGCTGGGTGGAGTACATTATGGTATATGTAAGCTGTGAGGAGTACATCAGGGTACATTTAAGCTGGGCGGAGTGCATCAGGTCATAATTGGATGATGTAATAATGGGGTAAATGAATAATACAATTAATTATCCATGGATAGTGACTTACACTTTGAACCAATCCTTTAAGCACAGACAGTTTTTTGGGGGCAGGTGTCGCACTGCTAAAGGGTGTCCGTGGTATTGTACAAAATATCCGCACTCCAGCATTGCCTAATCTTTGACTTCTTTACTAGCCCCATAAGTAGCACAAGACCCCAAAATGTCATTGTTTCTGCTGCATTTACAGGGTCTACCAGTGGGGGATAGCAAATGATGACGTGGGGTTTTAGGTGAAGAACTGTTGCACGTATAATTTAGTCTGGGTCGTCATTTTGTATTATTGCGTTCCGATAGTCATAACTTTTATTTTTCCGTTGACGAGCTGTGTGACTGCTTGATTTTCATGGGACGAGCTGTCGTTTTTATTAGTATCATTTTGGGGTACATGCGATTTTTTGATCAGTTTCTATTACATTTTTTGGGCAGGTGAGTGTTATGGAATCACCAGTTGATCAATTCCGAGGGTGGAAGTTTATGGAATTGCTAGGTGAGCGATTCACCAAAGGCAGCTGGAGACTGTCAGGAATGAGCGTGCAAATAAATCCGCAACCCAAAATCCGTCACAACTCTGATCAACATAATCTCATGCTACTCTATGGTTTTCGCCAGAGCCCACCGCAAGGCAGGTTGGATTTTGCAGCATAAAAACCAGATTGGTGTTCGATAAGAGGTGCAATGCTGGCAATACCAGAGCAGATAACAAGACAGCCCGAGGGTAAACAGAAATTCCAAATCACAAAGCTAGAGGATATCATGGATTTCAGAGGTCAAATCAAGCTGGGAGCAGATGGTCCAAATCAGTAGGCAGAGAGTAATCCAGAGACAAGCCGAGGTCCAGGCTCAATAAGTGCAAATAGTCAAAGGTACAGGGTATAGTCAGTAGTTTGAGCAAACACATGTAAGCAAGGAAAATCACATGCAAAGTAAACATAACCAACCCAGATTTAAATATTCCACCCTTCAATCTGATAGGAAGAAAGACAGGGAAGTGGAATAGGCTCAACAACTAAAACCAGAACCGCCCAGAAACTAGACAAGTAGTCATGGTAATCTTAAAGGGACGGACGTTTCCTAACAGTGAGGAGACCAAAAAACAGAAATTCTCTCACAGGTTTTTAAAAATTTGTAACAGCATTTTCTGTGCAGTATAAACAACATGTTTACTTTATTCTGCAGTTATATAGTTTTTAAATGTTTTACTACTTTTACACAATAAAAACACTTTTTTCTAAATAAAATAATGTTTTAGTGTCACCATATCCTGGGCCATAACTTTTTTATTTTTTTGTTGACGAAGTGAAGTGAGGGCTGTAGTTTTTATTGGTACAATTTTGGGGTACTTGCGACATTTTGATCACTTTTTATTAATTTTTTTTAAACAACGTTACCAAAAAAGGAGTGCGGGATAAATAATATGATATTTTTATAGTTCAGGCCGATACGAACCCGGTGATTCCTATTATATATAGTTGTTTTTTTTTATAATTATAAAGGACTTGATCAGGGAAACAGAGCGGTTATTGTTTTTATTACATACAACTTTTATTTATTTATTTATGTTACTAAAGCTTTTGTTTTTTACTTTTGTTTTTACACTTACTAGGGGACTTGAAGATCTGATCTTCTGATCCCCGGTACAATACACAGCACTACTTAGGTACAAAGCTTTCTTAAATGGGTTGACCGATATGGACAACCCTTTCTAAGAATGATTCATCCCTGGTGACCAGTTGATAGCCATGGACTCGGCTTCTCTAACTCCCATCGATCAGCTGTTATTGCTTCGAGAAAAAGTGGATGGCACTCGAATGGGCTACCATGTAATACATGGTAGCATCATTTGCCAGGGTGGAAGAGCTTCTTGCAAAGGCACTTTGTTCTAACTTATAGAGGGTGGTTCAGAGTCTGAACCCCCCCCCCCCCAACCTTTATAACGTTCATGTGCCCTAATAGACCATAAGGTAAAGAGTTGGCCTGATGGGTCAACCCTTTTAAGAATTAAAACTTGAATTACATAAAGAATAATGTACCTTTTTAGTAAAATAAAGACACTTGACATTCAACCTAAAATTTCTATGAGCGATAAATCAGTCTTCTTATATCTTAAACCTATTTTGTAGTATGAAAAAATGTCTCCTACCCTACTAATTAAGAAATATAGGGATACACATTAATAAACAACAATAATTAAAATGGCAAGAAAATAAATTGTCTTTATGATATTCACTATACTGTACATGAGTTATCCATTACTGCTAAAAATTTATAAAAATTCATTTGAATATTTTTAATTATTATCTTCCTTCTGTTACCAACCATCTTCCATATGTCCAATTATAATGATTACGGCAAAGTAATTACACAAAGATTTATAGCCTCCCGGTTGTCCATATTTATGTGAACAGATGGGTGCGTCATATGGGCATACAGAGTGACAGACACCTTGGAAAACCATCTTATACAAATATCTAAAGCCAGAGCTAATATGTTGCATGAGTTATTGATATGCGAGCACTGTACTAGTCTATGCCAGTCTACTGCTTCTACTCTATGAATATAGTTATTATGTAGTGCAACTGTTCACAAATTATTCATTTAGATCTTCTCATATGTGGCAAAACCATCATTTATGGAGGCTAAGTACTAATTATGCACAAAGCTATCGGTGTACATATTCATAATGCATCATTTCCTGCTCTTCTCCAGCAGTTTTAGGGACTGACTAGTTTTTATCTCAAGGGCATTTTTATCTTTTCTTATTAACCACACTCTTTACTGAATTAGAAATTCAAGATCTTGTGACCAGGTGATACAGGGTGAATTGTACATTAGAGAAAGAGAATAACAAGAGTGGAAACAGATGGTGATGAAAGGCCTGTGTTATTGATGTGATTATACATTGTACTCATTCTTTTATTTTGTTTTTTTCTGTATTTTTATGACAAAGGCTAAAAACATTTAATAAACATCTGGTTCCATTGGTAACACATGGTAACCAAGACATATCAAAGGAAAGGGTTGGCAGGGCATATGCCCCAGGGACTGAGTAACAACATGCCACTCTGCCCTTGCCATGGTATTTAGATTAGGACAACAAACTGATTCTTTGCTCTGGGTGAAGGAAATAATAGCTTCAAATCTGTGATAGCCCACTGGGAGAACTCGGCAAATTTCTATATCTGTCTATTACTAAACTATTGCCTCCTATCAAATGGCAAGTCCCTACTGCTTACTATCAGACAGATATTGAGTATAGGACGAGAGGTGTCCCGGTCCCTTAGATTACACTATCAAAGAAAAAGTTGAAAATCCTTTCAATATGAATCCTAAATTTCTCAGACCACTCTAAGGCTCTATTCCCATAATGCTTTACCTCTAAGTTTGGTCTATGCGCTTGGAAAGCTCCTGATGCATACGCTAAATGTAAGAATGGGGCCCCAATTACTATAGAGTGTCCTTCTAGCATCAGCCAGTCCGGTATGCATCAGATAGATACAGATACATCCTGAAAAAAACATTTACTGCTCGTATATATATTTTATTATACTGAGAGCCTATGACCAGTATATGCCACTGTACGTCGGAAGCATACGTCGGGAAATGCTCCAGATATATATCTCTGACGAAAGCCCCAGATATGAAGTGAACAGCCTTAGTCTATTGTTAAAGAGGGCATGGAAGTAAAGGAGCGCTGTATTTTTTTCTTACCATAGATTAAAATATTGCCTTTTTATTCTTGTTGATGTTTGCTTCTTTTTTTTGTTTGTGTCCTTTTTGTTCGCCTTTTTCTTATTTTTGTTTTTGTTCATCTTCTACTTGATATTTTTACTTCACAAGAATCCTATTAACGTATTATGGGTCTGTTACATTTCCATCGTGGTTCAATATTATTTTGTTTGTTTTACCGGGCAGATCAGTACAGACGAGTTTTTTTCTTTTCATCTGAGGCAACAGAAATCTGACAGGAACAGAATCATGAAGCTAGTGTTCACATGTTCCATTTTTATATATTTTAGGCTCTGTTCACACTTATGTCATGGGTACCGATTCTACAGAACCCATGATAAATCTTTTGGACTTATAATGGGTCTGTCAATTTTCCTGTAAGCTTCCAATTTCTTTTTACCAGGTAGAACAATAAAAACTATACCTTCCTGCCCTCAGGAGCAGCAGCAACCTGACAGAACACAACCATGAAGCCAGTGTAAGCAAAGCTCATAAAGACAACCCCTGTCCATAAGGCAGATAAAAAAAAATTATGAGACCAGCATGTCATGTTTTATTTTTTTTTTCACAGATTTCTTTCTATTAGAACATTTTGTTTGGGAATCAGACAGTCCCCAAAAACATGTTTTTCTGTCACTTTAGATTTTCTATAAACTTTTACTTCACAGTTGAGCTCAAAACAGATTTTATTGCGTTGAAGGACTGAGTATATTTCCTCTCAATGCAATGAAACTCCAGAGACTTGAAAGCTTTAATGCAATGTTGAAATATGTTGACACTTATAAGAGAGTCTAGCTGAACAGATTCTTGGCATTTCTATGCAGAATTTATAGAAAAATATACACATTTGTTAGCGATAATAAATCATGTGTTGATGTTCTCTGATGTTCATTGTATAAAATATAGATATAAATGTCTTATAGACAAATGCAAATATACATTTTATTAAAGAAATGGATTTGTTAAGGTACTTAAACTTTATATTATCCTCAATCTCCCCCTGAAATCTGGAATTTTAAGTATCATTTAATCAAATACAGACTGTGACTACCATATTAAACCCCTTATCTCTAGGATGCCAGGAAGTTTTGAACTGTTAACCTCCAGGACACTTAATGTGTTAATATTTTATTTGCTCTAATGTTAATTAATCTTTTTAATATTCATTCTAAAATCCTCACACATTTAAATTCATTGAACGGTCTCTAAATAGAACAGTCTAATTACAGATAAATAGCAAACATCAGTTTGCATAGTTTACCCGTTTATCTTGAAAACCTTTGATCTCCGGCTTATGATCACACTTCCATCAGAGGGTTCTATCAGAACCTCCATCGGCAATACCGTCAGATTTGACAAATAGAATAAATAGTGAGTCATGAAACGCTATTCTATCAGTCAAAGCAACGGACACCACAACGGAACCCAACAGACCCCATTCATGGGGTCCCTAAGGCCCGATGGTATCCATCATACGACAGATCTGGCAATGTGTCGTGGTTTCTAGTATAAACCAAAACCAACCTGTTCTGCAATACTTGTTCCATAGAAAATAACAGGTAAATGAAAATGGTTTTATGGAATTTTTTTTACATTTATATTTTTGCCATATATACATATTTTAGGATATACAATGTTCCTCATTTGTTAACTGTTGAGACAATAAATTGATAATCTAACTGAGAATGCCATATGGTAAAAAAAAAGTCAAATAAATACTATCAATCCAACACATCTGTTTTATCAGAGGTTATCTGTTTTGAGATGGACTAAGGGATTAGTTCTGTCCCATAAAACAGTGATCCCAACATTATATAGTGGTTAAGGCAGGCCAAATCTAGGTAAATATCTAATTGTGCACAGGGTTGACTGGCACAACAGAATACCAGTGGATCCAAGATCAGACATAGTTCTGGCACATTAATGGTCCCAAAAGTCCAGCAGAAGACAACCCCATTTGAAGCTAATTTGGAGCCTATCACTTGCTGCTATGTTATGTGGTTGATTCAAATGTTATGGGGTCTGTTATGGGGTTGTTTTATAAATAACCTGTGCGCCCAATGATAACAGGATAGTTTAGGATGCAGTAAAAAGTTGAAATGAACGTATACTGTACCAATGGTTGGCAGGTTGGCTGTTTAATGGGCCCAAGGTGTCACCGTTCAACACTGTCTATGCATGACAACATACTTATTCATAACAGTGAGTATTTTGTTACACATGGGCTGGTCGGACTGGCCCATCAGAATACCAGAGAATCCTCTGTTGGGCCCAGACTTTGACCCAATAATGGGTCCAAAAAGGTCTAGCAGAAGATAACCACGTTTGGAGATGACTTGGGAGCCAAGCACTAGCCACTAGGGTCTATTTCTTATGGGTGATTCACAAATAACCTATTAGACCTTATTGATGATATGTCCTATTTGTATAATGATAACAACAAGTGAATGTGTACATATTCTGTAGAGATGTGGGTGGGCCCCCAGAATCATTCCCTCTGCTGGGCCCAAGGGGCCCCAGTCCAATGCTAGTCATGACTTATTGATTAGGCAGCCCCGCTTACTAATGATGAATTACCGACTGGAACAACCCTTCAACCAAAAATGAGTTTGAAACGGACCCTAACAACATAATGTTCCAGTTGATTTTTTTTTCAGTTTGAAAATATTGGGGCACAATTATAAAAAAAAATATTTCGCAGAGATATTCTAAATTTTAGGGCTTATTTACTGACACCTGAAGTATTTCAAAATAAATGAAATGTCAAATTTGCTGCATTATGAGAGGTAAATTTGTCCAGGTATGCAGGGTTACATGCCTCTGCTCATACATTGGTAGATAACTAGGCAGATTTTAGAAGTCTGGGAAGGGTAGGTGACAATCCCTGTGATTTAAGGCCTGATTGATTTTCCATCTATTTTATTAGAAATGCATTAGCAGTTCAAGGTGGTTTGACATGTAAATAGGAAATGTCATGACATGCTAATCTATGGGGATTCTATCCCACCAATTCCGAAAATGGGTCTGTTTTTCTCCCAGGCTCAGAAGGAGAGAATACTTTCCACCCAAAAAGAGGTCTGTTTTATGACATGTCCTATCTACATTTCAAAAAACACATTTGTCACAAAACCACTTAATTAGGAATTATAACTCAAGGGTGATTTATTTTTTAATTTTAGGCTATATTCACACGACAGTGAAAAATGGCTGTGTGATAGCCGTTTTTTTTAACAGCTGTTACACGGGGGTTTTCAGGACAATAAAGTTATATGGCTGTATTCACACGGCCGTTATATTTTAAAGGCCTGTGAATATTGGCTGTCAAAAAATAAAACATGTTCTATTTTTGGCTGTTTTCACGGCCCGACGACCCCCATGGAACTCAATTGATCAGTTTTTAACGCCCATTTTTGATAAATAAATACATGTGAGATCAGTCACAAGGGAATTCAATTGTATCCGCTGGAGCAGGTCTGTCTGAGACGAGACCAAACCCGTATCGCCGGAGAAGAGGATGGCGTGGGAACGGGTACAGCCGAGTTGCGCTATCTAAAGGGGGTTTGTGTTGCTATCTACAGGGGGTGTGTGTCGCTATCAACAGGGGGGTGCGGTGCTATATACAGGGAGGGGTGTGGCTCTATCTATAGGGGATGTGGTGCTATATACAAGATGTGTGTTGTGCTGTCTACAGGGGGAGTAGCAGTATCCACATGCGCACTGTGGCACTATCTATGTGGCACTATCTACAGTGGGCACTGTGGCACTATGTGGACATTTTCTACAGTGGGCACTGTGGCTCTATCCTTGTGGGACTTGCACTATGTGGGCACTATCTATGTGGGCACTATCTACAATAGGCACTGTGACATTATCTACAGGGGCATTGTGGCACTATCTTCTTGGGCACTGTGGTGTTTTCAGGGGTTGGGGAAAAAACAACCTGACAATTTAAATTCATCCTTTTTTTGTACTTTCAGGCAGCTGGGAAATGGAAACAGTTGATTCTTTTTAATGTCAGCTTTTTTTTAACTTTCATGTGAATATACCCTTAGGGTACAAATGTCTCTCAACTTTCTACAGAAAAATAAAAGTTATTTAATAGATTAAAAAAACATAACATTTTATATTTTTAAATAAAAAAAGTAATGAACAAAAAATAAAAAATGATTAAAATATGTATTAAAAAAAATCATTTTTCAAAAGGGTCTATTAGACACTAAGTTGCAAAGCAATACTAAACTCACTCTTCAGATCATATTTGCATTTGGTAAATTCATATGTTCCCCAGGTTGCAATGATCCAATTATTATTGATGTAAAGTATTATTCTATAAGAAAATAGAATTAATTCATTCCAACAATCTACCTATTATCAGATCCGCCCCATGCAGTCTAATATAGCAGTTAAATGTTAATTTAAATTAGTACAAAACCTTCATGCATAAAAGTAGCTTAGCTATTTCCACTGCACGCCTGTTTTCTCCATTGATCTCCATTTAATGAATAAAACCAGGCAGAGAAGCAGAAGCTCTGTTTATTCTGTTTTATTATGTCTTTAATTTTTGTACATTTATTTTGTAACATCAAAAAATCCGAATTAATAAGCTTGTCAGAGTTGGGTTTCATTTAGAGTCAACGTTTTCTGTGCTAAAAAGACATTTTACAAGAACAATTTCTGGATGAGTGATTCTGTGGAGTTAATACATGTTTTAATTTGTTACTTACAACAGCCCGTTATTTAGACTCCACACGTTTTGCTTTGAAGTATTCTCTCTTCGAATATCAACTTTTGCTGAAAATTCATCTTTAGGCCACTCACTAATGTACTACATTTCCAAAAAAACCTGTTACTTACCTGAATACTGTTATGCTGGACAGGGGCGGGCACAGACAGCATAAGGCCCCCAGCAAGAACAGGATACGGGTCCCTTTCTCTTAAAAAGAATAGAACACCCCCGCTTAAGTCACTCTAAGGCAGTGTTTGCCGTTTACATTTAATGTGCATGGAGATTTATTACCCAGGGGTGTAACTAGTGTTCTATGGGTCCCAGGGTTAATTTTGCACATTGCCCCCCTTCCCCCGCATTATAAAGTTAGCAAATAATGCCACTATTAAAGGAACAAATATTACCATACTGTTACTGAACAAAACCCAATATACCAAGGCCAACAGTACCAATGATATCACTATACATGGGAATAACAATACCGCCACACCTTGACCCCATATTACCACTTCTTAGCGACTGAATAATACCACCACGCTGTTACTGAATAATACTTCCACACCACGACCACATATTACCATGACATATTGACTGAATAATACCGACATGCTGTTAATGAATAATGCCTCCACACCGTGACCACATAAAACCACCACATGGTGACTGAATAATACCACCATACTGTTACTGAATAATACAGCCACACCATGACCACATATCAGAGGCGTAGCTAGGTTCTCCAGCACCCGGGGCAAAGATTCAGTTTGCCCCCCCAACCTCTTTCCCGACATCTCCTTCCCCCTCGCCGTGTTTGTTTTCCCTACCAATCAATGACGTGTCATCTCTTTTCCACATTTCTTTTTATGTAACTCGAGCATAAAAACATTTGCATATTTTACAAGCAATATAATTCTATACACAACACCAGAACCAAGCTCGTTACATATATGCAGCCCCAAAACCAAGCTCAGTACATAAATACAACACCAGCACACATACAGCTCAATTTAGTGCAACCCCTGCCGTATAGGTATGTACGGCGTAAAACTACAGCTCCCAGCATGGCCCAAACAATGATAAGGATATGCTGGGAGTTGATATTTCACAAAAAATAAATCATATCCTAATCATACCACCCATCATCTCGCTGCAGATCATACAGTGACTACAGTACTGATTAGAGACAGAATAAACATTTACATTAAGTGACTCACCGGTGACATCTCAGATTCTAGTTATTTTTCTCCATCCGGTCCAGACCTCTATGATGACTTCTCCCGGTCACAGCCCATTTCTGCAGTTTGCCGTTCAGATGTCTTCAGCTTCTCACTTTTCCAACATTTCTACACCTATAAATAAAGATAAAGTTCTCATTATACCACACACTATGCCCCTAAATAAAATAGCGCCATACACTGCACCTCTAATTATAATAGCACCATACATTGTGTCCCACACACACACTGCGCCCCCTGTAGATAGTGCCTGCCATAGAGCCCCCTGTAGATAGTGCCTGCCATAGAGCCCTCTGTAAATAGTGCCCCTATATAGCCCACCCCTGTATATAGTGTCCCACAAATAGCTCCCCCTATAGTGCTTCACAGATAGCCCACCCCTGTATATAACCCCCCTGTAGATAATGTCTGCCATAGAGCCCCCTGTAGATAGTGCCCCCATAGATAGTACCCCCATATAGTCCACCCCTCTATATAGTGTCCCACAAATAGCTCCCCCTATAGTGCTCCACAGGTAGCCCACCCCTGTATATAGCCCCCCTGTAGATATAGCCCACCCCTGTTTATAGTGCTCCACATATAGTCCACCCCTGTATATAGTGCTCCACAGATAGCCCACCCCTGTATATAGCCCCCCGGTAGATATAGCCCACCCCTGTATATGGTGCTCCATAGATAGCTGACCCCTGTATATAACCCCCCTGTAGATATAGCCCACCCCTGTATATGGTGCTACATAGATAGCCCACCCCTGTATATAGTGCTCCACAAATAGTCCACCCCTGTATATAGTGCTCCACAGATAGCCCACCCCTGTATATAGCCCCCTGTAGATAGTGCCTGCCATAGAGCCCCCTGTAGATAGTGCTCCACAAATAGTCCACCCCTGTATATAGTGCTCCACAGATAGCCAACCCCTGTATATAGCCCCCCTGTAGATATAGTCCACACCTGTTTATAGTGCTGAACATATAGTCCACCCCTGTATATAGTGCTCCACAGATAGCCCACCCCTGTATATAGCCCCCCGGTAGATATAGCCCACCCCTGTATATAGTGCTCCATAGATAGCCCACCCCTGTATATAGCCCCCATGTAGATATAGCCCACCCCTATATATGGCGCTCCATAGATAGCCCACCCCTGTATATAGCCCCCCTGTAGATATAGCCCACCCTTGTATATGGTGCTCCATAGATAGCCCACCCCTGTATATAGCCCCTCTGTAGATATAGCCCACCCCTGTATATAGTGCTCCATAGATAGACCACCCCTGTATATAGCCCCCCTGTAGATATAGCCCACCCCTGTATATGGTGCTCCATAGATAGCCCACCCCAGTATATAGCCCCCCATAGATAAAGCCCCCCTGTAGATAAAGCCCCCTGTAGACAAAGCCCCCCTGTAGACAAAGCTTCCCTGTAGATAAAGCCCCCCTGTAGATAAAGCCCCCCCTGTAGATAAAGCCCCCCTGTAGATAAAGCCCCCCCCGTAGATAAAGCCCCCCGTAGATAAAGCCCCCCTTGTAGATAATGCTACACACTTTTTATTACAGTAAAATAAACTATTTAAACTCACCTTAATCCCGTTCCCATGCCGTCTGGCAGCAATGGAGACCTGATCTCTTCTTCTGTGCAGGTCTCCTGGGGGTTGAACGAAGCATCTATGAAAGGCGCTGATCGGCAGGGCAGGATGACTTTCCTGTCAGTCAGCGCCTTTCATCGACGGAAGCGCGATGTCACTTTACTGGTACAAAAGAGCTGAATAGCTAGGCACGGAACGTACCCGGCCATTCAGTGCTTCTAATTGTACCTGTGTCGTATAGACACAGGTACAGTTATAGTGCAGGATGAGGTGGCGCTGGCGCCCCCTCTAAGTTGCGCCAGGGGCACATGCCCCGCATGCCCCCCCCCCTAGCTACGCCCCTGCCACATATTACCACTACACAGTGACTGAATAATAACACCATACTGTAAGGCTAAGTTCACACTACCGTTGTCTCTTGTTTAGGTCTCTCCCGTCAGATGGATTTTCTGTCATTTCGCCCTCTGACTGAAGAGACCTAAACAGGAGACAATAGTAGTATGAACTTAGCCTTACTGAATAATACAGCCACAGATTGACCACTTCATAGTTACTGAATAATACCACCATGCTGTTTCTGAATAATACCTCCACAGAATGACCATACATTACAACCACATAGTGACTAAATACTACCATACTGTTACTGTTTTATATCTCGACACCATGACAACATATTACCTCTACATACTGACTGAACAATACCATCATACTGTTACTTAATAATACAGCTACAACATGACCACATGTTACCACCACATAGTGACTAAATAATACCACCATACTGTTACTGAATAATACAGCTACACCATGACCACATATTACTACTACATAGTGACTTAAAAAAAAACACTATACTGTTACTGAATAATATACCAATGCCTTGACCACATATTACTACCACATAGTGACTCAATAATATCACCACACTGTGACTGAATAACACCTCCATACCTTGACCACATATTACCACCAGAAAGTGACTGAATAATACCACCGTACTGTTACTGAATAATACCGCCACACCATGACCACATACTAATATTAGATAGTGACTGGTGGTAATATTCAGTAACATTATGGTGGTAATATTATTGAAACAGTGACTAGATATTACCACCACACAGTAACTTCATAATACTACCATACTGTGACTGAATAATACCGCCATACCACGACAACATATTACCACCACATAGTGACTGAATAATACTACCATACTGTTACTGAATAAAAACCCACTATGTCAATATTACCACCATACAGTGACCATATAGTGGTAGATACCAGTTCTTCACTGGCAGTTTGCAGACCATGTAAGTTAATTCAATACAGTTACATCCTGTGACTCACAGGTAATGTTTTCTTAGAATGGAGTCCTTCCTTTTCCTTCTTCATAAGGCCAAGACCGCATGGCGACTTCTCCCAATCATAACTTGTCTCTGCAGAATTTAAAATTCAGATATCTTTGGCTCCTTGATTTTTAGCACCCTTCCCATCTATTTCCAACCCTCTACGGAAACTCACTATCCATAGTGCCCCAGATGGTAATAATGTCCCTTTTTGTGCTCCAACCAGGAATTGTGTCCCCAAACTATAATAGTGTCCCCTTTAGGCCCAGCAGAGTAAAAGTGCTCCTCTTAGCGCCCCACACAGTAACAGTGACCCCCAAACAGTAATAGTGCCCCCTTTCGGCCCAAACAGTAATAGTTCCTCCACACAGTAATAATGCCCCCTCTGTGTAGTTTATCCGCACGGTATTAGTCCTGTTTTGTGCTCCCATATACAGTAATAATTAGGCACCCATGTAGTAGTTAGGTGCCTCCATATAGTAGTTATGTCCCATATAGTAGTTATATCCCATATAGTAGTTAGGCCCCATATAGTAGTTAGGTGCCCCAAATAGTAGTTAGATTGCCCATATAGGAGTAAAGTGCCCCACATAGTAGTTAGGTCGCCTATATAGTAGACAAGTTGCCCATATAGTAGTTGTGCTCCCATTTAGTGGTTAGCACCCCACTTTAATAGTGCCCCTATATAGCAGTTAGGTGTTCTCATATAGTAGTTACCCCCCCCCTTTGTTAAATGTGCCCCCTTTGCACCAATGAAAATTAAAAAAACAACTGAAACTCACCTAACCCCCCTTCCCATGATGAGCTGCTGAGTCTTCTGACTGCTACCCGGCACAGGCGACCCGATGCAGTGATGTCATCGTCACTACAACAACCTGTGATTTACCAGATTAAGTTGCGTGGTAAGGAGCTAATTGCGCTTTGCTTTGTCATAGTAAGCGGCACTTGCACAGGGGCCTGGGGCTAACGGGACCCCGTCCCCTCCAGGCCTGGTTCGGTTGCAGAATTGTTACGTCCATGGGGTAAAAGCCCATGATGAAAATCTGGGTTAAAGCCCTCTGGGACCTGTAATGGTGGCCATATTGACGGTTATTCATCTTTTCCAAAAGCAGATACAGTAACCGAACAGAAAGTTCTGCATGGATTTTTTTAACTTGATAAAACAGAGCATCTCAATGAAGCACATACATATTTATTTTTTGCTTTCGGTGGAAATTTTTCAGAGACCTGCTTCTTTTGCATTTAACCACAGCTGTTCCATACTGTTTGTCATTGTTGGTTTTTTTTAAGTGTTACATGCAGAGTTTCAATAATCCCCATATTTTCTTTAAAATATCACCAGGAAAGTTTATTGAATATGAGAAAAGTGTAACAATTAAGAATAAAGAAACTTTAGGAGAGTTGATACAAAAATTAAAAATGCATTTCCATTATCTTAACATGAGAAAAATCCACAATGTATAAGCAGATGCAATGTTGCTGATAGATTTTAAATAAGCTATGGAGCATGATGAAATGTGATCCAATATTGAACAACCACTTACAGGATAAGCCTGAGCTTAACTTTCAAGGCCCTAAATCCCTACAAAATATTCTCTTTCCAAGTGTTCAGAAAAAGGTGAAGTGCAGACCATCTGTAAGTAAGAAAACTGCTAATGAAAAATTGTGCTCTATGTAATGACTTGTATGCCAGCTGTGCTGCGCTGTCAAATTGGAAACATCTATACATAAAAGCTTGTCTGTTGCAATGAATGTAAAAAATGCTATTTACAGTATTGAGTGATTCAGCATTGTCTGGAAATCACAAGCCTAAAATAAATTCCTCATATACCCTATGGATATTACAAACTACACAGTCGAGGCACATTATTAAGATCAGCAGCTAATATCCAGAGTAACCACCTTGTGCAGCACGGACAGCAGCTAGACGGGCTGGGAGTGACTCAATAAGGTGCTGGTCGGTTGTCTCAGGTATCTTGCGTTCTGCTGACTGCAGTGCATCCCACATTTGCTGCAGTGTGCGTGGGGGGGATCCATAGAGCAAACAAGATGATCGAGGTGGTCCCACATATGCTCAATTGTGTTCAAGTCTGGCGAATTAGGGGGCCAAAGAAGTACTTGGAAGTCTTGGTCGTGCTCTTCCAACCACTGTCAGACATTTCTAGCCGTGTGACATGATGCATTTTCTTGCTGGTAGATTCCATCTTCCCCGGGGAAGACAAACAGCATATATGGGTGGATGTGATCTGCTTCTATAAATTACCTAAAAGTAACTTATGTTAAGACTGCACTTCCCAATATGCAATGCACCAGATTAAGCTCTGTGCAGATGTTGAGTGAGCAGAGAATGCAGAGAGTTTAGCCCTTAAGCCCGCAGAATTGTGAATGCAGCTCTGGCCTATAATACAGGGTGTAGTATGCAAAAAAATGTAATGTATTTACAAACGTACTCACGTTTCCTGGAACATCCTGTCTTAGAACGCCGTGTTGTGCCATTCCTCTCTTATGCCTCCTGGAAATGTTTTGATTAATGGATAACTGTCGTGATCATTTCCAATCGAGTGTGTCCCTATACACTCTGAAATTGTTCCGTCAGTTGGATAAGCAACTCTTTTAAACTTTTGATATTCATTTCTGGTCATATACAGTGAGGGCCTTATAGTGGACACCGATTATAAGTCTTCTGGATTGTGATTGTCATCAAGACTCTAATTGCGCTGATTATTGATGTGTATGGATTTTACTTTGATGTTTGGTTATTATTGTATTATTTTTAGGCATTACTGTATTGTGTATTGTATTTAATTTTTTTTACTACCTTTTTACCTTGATTAAAATTCTTTTTTCCGTGTTCCTTAAATTAGGGCAGTGGCCTAGCTATAGGGTTCGCAGCGATCGCACTTGCGACCAGGCACCAAACAAAGCCAGGGGGGCCTGAGGGCCCGCCCACACCACTTCTGTAAAACAAGTAAAATGAAGACAGGAGGACCCGGAACATGAAATAAAGCAGCTGCTTCCATTCAGCAAAGAAGAGATCCTGCCAACAGTCAGGACCTAGTACTGAGACATTGCCGGTAGGATCATCAGCAGGCATCAGCGATTCCCCCATTCCTTAGAGACTGCAGAGGGTTGTGACCATCACTACAGGGCTCCTACAGGCTACAGTAAGTGCGACCCCAATCACTCAAGTTTACATTTTTTCCCGATCTTGTTGCGTTTTGTGCCACGATCTTCGCAATCGTCGCGATACTACACCATTTTTGCCGCAGTATTTGTAATGATGCGGTTCTGCCACCATTGCGAAAATCGAGTCAAAACCACGCTATTTTTACAGTGAATACTGCTGCCGCGGTATTGCCACAATTTTCACAATCGCGGCACAAAAGCGCAATCAAATCAAATCCCTAAGCCACTGACAGGGTTAACCTTTGGAGGACAATTAGGCTATGTTCACACAGGGTGGATACGCTGCGTAAACGTACACAGCGTATCTGCCCTGGCGGCCACAGGGACTTCCGGACTAAAAAACGCACCAAATTGTGGTGCAGTTTTTCCATCTGAGTGTCCACTGCGGCAAACTGCACGTTTAAAAAAACCAAACACCACATACCTACTTTGACGTCGTGCAGACCGGAATTCTGGGATGATGTTTCATCCCACGTGACCGTTGCAGCCTGTGATTGCGGTCACACAAAACATCATCCCAGGAGGCCGCCCTGGATGAAGAAGCACAGAAATCTGGGTACATTTTAAGATTAATTTTTTTCTGTGACTTTTTTCCCGCCGCAAAAAAAACGCAACATCTGCTATTTGTTGCGGATTTTACCTCCCCATTAAATTCAATAGAGAAAACTAGCAACGAAAAAGCGGTGATTACGCAAATACAATTGACATGCTGCGGATTTTAAAAAAACGCACCGCAAGTAAATTTCTGAAAGTTTTTTCTGCTTATTTAGACAGTGTGTGGATGAGATTTGTTCAAATCTTATCCACTCTGCTGCTACTGTATTATGCTGCGGATATTCTGCAACAAAATCCGTTGCGGAAAATCCGAAGTATTTACGCTACATGTAAACTTAGCCTAACTCTGGGTTGAAAGTACAGCATCTTTGCTCATTTATTTCCTGACATGACTTGCACAAAATCGTGATTTTTGAAAAAAATGTAAACATATCCTAGGGCAGGGGACTCAAGCACGCGGCCCGCGGGCCGCATGCGGCCCCTGGGGCTGTCATCTGCGGCCCACGGCACACAGAGCCGCTAGTATCGGCTCTGCTCCGAGACTCTGGAATTCCCTGACATCGCTATCCACATATGAACAGCGATGTCTGGGGCTTCCCCAGAGCCGGAGTCCCGTGCAGAGCGCTAGTACAGGCTCTGCTCCGGGACTCTGTGGAAATCCCTGACATCGCTGTCCATATATGGACAGTGTGTCAGGGTCTTCCCCCAGAGCGGAGACCCGGGCAGAGCGCTAGTATCGGCTCTGCTCCGGGACTCTGTCGAATTCCCTGACATCGGTGTCCATGTTTGGACACGCGATGTCTGGGGCTTCCCCAGAGCCGGAGTCCAGTGCAGAGCTCTAGTACAGGCTCTGCTCCGGGACTCTGTGGAAATCCCTGACATCGCTGTCCATATATGGACAGTGTGTCAGGGTCTTCCCCAGAGTGGAGTCCCAGGCAGAGCACTAGTATAGGCTCTGCTCCGGCACTCTGTGGAATTCCCTGACATCACTGTCCGTACATCGACAATGATGTCAGGGGCTTCCCCAGAGCAGGAGTGATGTCAGGAACACAGCTGGAGTCCCAGGAAGAGCCTACTAGTGCTCTGCCCGGGACTCCAGCTCTGGGGTTGCCCCTGACATCTCTGTCCATATATGGACAGTGATGTAAGGAGCAGAGCTGGAATCCCAGGCGGAGTGCTAGAAGCTGCTCTGCTCCGGGACTCCAGCTCTGGGCAAGCCCCTGACATCACTGTGGCAGCATCTGCGGAGGGCACTGTGGCAGCATCTGTGAAGGGCATTGTGGCAGTATCGGCGGAGGGCACTGTGGCAGCATCTTCGGAGGGCACTGTGGCAGCATCTACGGAGGGCACTGTGGCAGCATCTACGGAGGGCACTGTGGCAGCATCTACGGAGGGCACTGTGGCAGCATCTACGGAGGGCACTGTGGCAGCATCTACGGAGGGCACTGTGGCAGCATCTACGGAGGGCACTGTGGCAGCATCTACTGAGGGCACTGTGGCAGCATCTATAAAGGGCACTGTGGCAGCATCTACAGAGGGCACTGTGGCAGCATCTACAGAGGATACTGTGGCAGCATCTACAGAGGATACTGTGGCAGCATCTACAGAGGGCACTGTGGCAGCATCTACAGAGGGCACTGTGGCAGCATCTACAGAGGGCAATGTGGCAGTATGTACAGAGGACACTGTGGCAATATCTAGGGGTGTGTTGCATTATCTTCAGAGGGCACTGTGGCATTATCTACAGAGGGCACTGTGGCATTATCTAGGGGTGTGTTGCATTATCTACAGAGGACACTGTGGCAATATCTAGGGGTGTGTTGCATTATCTTCAGAGGGCACAGTGGCATTATCTACAGAGGGCACTGTGGCATTATCTAGGGGTGTGTTGCATTATCTACAGAGGGCACTGTGGCAGTATCTACAGAGGGCACTGGGGCAGCATTTACAGAGGGCACTGCGGCAGCATCCACAGAGGGCACTGCGGCAGCATCCACAGAGGGCACTGCGGCAGCATCCACAGAGGGCACTGCGGCAGCATCCACAGAGGGCACTGCGGCAGCATCTACAGAGGGCACTGCTGCAGCATCTACAGAGGGCACTGCGGCAGCATCTACAGAGGGCACTGCGGCAGCATCTACAGAGGGCACAGTGGCAGCATCTACAGAGGGCACTGTGGCAGCATCTACAGAGGGTACTGTGGCAGCATCTACAGAGGGCACTGTGGCAGCATCTACAGAGGGCACTGTGGCAGCATCTACAGAGGGCACTGTGGCAGTATGTACAGAGGACACTGTGGCAATATCTAGGGGTGTGTTGCATTATCTTCAGAGGGCACTGTGGCATTATCTACAGAGGGCACTGTGGCATTATCTACAGAGGGCACTGTGGCAGTATCTACAGAGGGCACTGCGGCAGCATCTACAGAGGACACTGTGGCAGCATCTACAGAGGGCACTGTGGCAGCATCTACGGAGGGCACTGTGGCAGCATCTACAGAGGGCACTGTGGCAGCATCTACAGAGGGCACTGTGGCAGCATCTACAGAGGATACTGTGGCAGCATCTACAGAGGATACTGTGGCAGCATCTACAGAGGGCACTGCGGCAGCATCCACAGAGGGCACTGCGGCAGCATCCACAGAGGGCAATGCGGCAGCATCTACAGAGGGCACTGTGGCAGCATCTACAGAGGGTACTGTGGCAGCATCTACAGAGGGCACTGTGGCAGTATGTACAGAGGACACTGTGGCAATATCTAGGGGTGTGTTGCATTATCTTCAGAGGGCACTGTGGCATTATCTACAGAGGGCACTGTGGCATTATCTACAGAGGGCACTGTGGCAGCATCTACAGAGGATACTGTGGCAGCATCTACAGAGGATACTGTGGCAGCATCTACAGAGGGCACTGCGGCAGCATCCACAGAGGGCACTGCGGCAGCATCCACAGAGGGCACTGCGGCAGCATCTACAGAGGGCACTGTGGCAGCATCTACAGAGGGCACTGTGGCAGTATCTACAGAGGGCACTGTGGCAGTATGTACAGAGGACACTGTGGCAATATCTAGGGGTGTGTTGCATTATCTTCAGAGGGCACTGTGGCATTATCTACAGAGGGCACTGTGGCATTATCTACAGAGGGCACTGTGGCAGTATCTACAGAGGGCACTGTGGCAGCATCCACAGAGGGCACTGCGGCAGCATCTACAGAGGACACTGTGGCAGCATCTACAGAGGGCACTGTGGCAGCATCTACGGAGGGCACTGTGGCAGCATCTACGGAGGGCACTGTGGCAGCATCTACAGAGGGCACTGTGGCAGCATCTACAGAGGATACTGTGGCAGCATCTACAGAGGGCACTGCGGCAGCATCCACAGAGGGCACTGCGGCAGCATCCACAGAGGGCACTGCGGCAGCATCTACAGAGGGCACTGCGGCAGCATCTACAGAGGGCACTGTGGCAGCATCTACGGAGGGCACTGCGGCAGCATCTACGGAGGGCACTGTGGCAGCATCTACAGAGGGCACTGCGGGAGCATCTACAGAGGGCACTGCGGCAGCATCTACAGAGGGCACTGTGGCAGCATCTACAGAGGGCACTGTGGCAGCATCTACAGAGGGCACTGTGGCAACATCTACAGAGGGCACTGCTGCAGCATCTACAGAGGGCACTGCTGCAGCATCTACAGAGGGCACTGCGGCAGCATCTACAGAGGGCACTGTGGCAGCATCTACAGAGGGCACTGTGGCAGCATCTACAGAGGGCACTGTGGCAGCATCTACAGGGGGCACTGTGGCAGCATCTACAGAGGGCACTGTGGCAGTATGTACAGAGGACACTGTGGCAATATCTAGGGGTGTGTTGCATTATCTTCAGAGGGCACTGTGGCATTATCTACAGAGGGCACTGTGGCATTATCTACAGAGGGCACTGTGGCATTATCTAGGGGTGTGTTGCATTATCTACAGAGGGCACTGTGGCAGTATCTACAGAGGGCAATGTGGCATTATCTACAGATGGCACTGTGGCATTATCTAGGGGTGTGTTGCATTATCTACAGAGGGCACTGTGGCAGTATCTACAGAGGGCACTGTGGCAGCATCTACAGAGGGCACTGTGGCAGCATCTACGGAGGGCACTGTGGCAGCATCTACGGAGGGCACTGTGGCAGCATCTACAGAGGGCACTGTGGCAGCATCTACAGAGGGCACTGTGGCAGCATCTACAGAGGGCACTGTGGCAGCATCTACAGAGGATACTGTGGCAGCATCTACAGAGGATACTGTGGCAGCATCTACAGAGGGCACTGCGGCAGCATCCACAGAGGGCACTGCGGCAGCATCCACAGAGGGCACTGCGGCAGCATCTACAGAGTGCACTGCGGCAGCATCTACAGAGGGCACTGTGGCAGCATCTACAGAGGGCACTGCGGCAGCATCTACAGAGGGCACTGAGGCAGCATCTACAGAGGGCACTGCGGCAGCATCTACAGAGGGCACTGCAGCAGCATCTACAGAGGGCACTGCGGCAGCATCTACAGAGGGCACTGCGGCAGCATCTACAGAGGGCACTGCGGCAGCATCTACAGAGGGCACTGTGGCAGCATCTACAGAGGGCACTGGGGCAGCATCTACAGAGGGCACTGCGGCAGCATCTACAGAGGGCACTGCGGCAGCATCTACAGAGGGCACTGCGGCAGCATCTACAGAGGACACTGGGGCAGCATCTACAGAGGGCACTGCGGCAGCATCTACAGAGGGCACTGTGGCAGCATCTACAGAGGGCACTGTTGCAGCATCTACAGAGGGCACTGTGGCATTATCTACAAAGGGCACAGTGGCAGCATCTACAGAGGGCACTGCGGCAGCATCTACAGAGGGCACTGTGGCAGCATCTACAGAGGGCACTGCGGCAGCATCTACAGAGGGCACTGAGGCAGCATCTACAGAGGGCACTGCGGCAGCATCTACAGAGGGCACTGCGGCAGCATCTACAGAGGGCACTGCGGCAGCATCTACAGAGGGCACTGCGGCAGCATCTACAGAGGGCACTGCGGCAGCATCTACAGAGGGCACTGTGGCAGCATCTACAGAGGGCACTGGGGCAGCATCTACAGAGGGCACTGCGGCAGCATCTACAGAGGGCACTGCGGCAGCATCTACAGAGGGCACTGCGGCAGCATCTACAGAGGACACTGGGGCAGCATCTACAGAGGGCACTGCGGCAGCATCTACAGAGGGCACTGTGGCAGCATCTACAGAGGGCACTGTTGCAGCATCTACAGAGGACACTGTGGCATTATCTACAAAGGGCACAGTGGCAGCATCTACAGAGGGCACTGCAGCATTATCTACAGAGGGCACTGTGGCAGAATTTACAGAGGGCTCTGTGGCAGTATATACTGAAGGCACTGTGGCATTATCTACAGAGGGCATTGTGGCACTATCTAAAAAGGGGCTGCCCAATCTTGACATGTGTGTCTGCCAAACGCTGCCAACTGAGCCGCCGGACTGCGTTTAGCGACACTTATACTGGAGAACTGGATTGCATGTGGAGAAATATCTCAAATTTTAAACCTAGCGGTATTATGATAGTAGTATTATTATTATAGTAATATAGTGTTATAGTAGTTCAGATAAGTAATTAATTAACAATAATTTTGTATTGTATCAAATTTGAAAGTAATGCGGCCCGTCAACTTCCCATTTTTTCTATATGCGGCCGACTTACCAGGCCGAGTTTGAGACCCCTGTCCTAGGGCCATATTCACATGCTGGGGAATCTTTCAGGATTTAGGTTTGGACTTTGCGCCTAAATCCAAACAGAATCCACCAAAATTCCACCAGCAATGCAGTATTTTTTTTACCTTATTCACAGCCCCAAGACAAAAGCCGAAAAACCGCGGTTTAGGACCTGTTCACATTACGTTTGCCTTCCGTTTGGTCTTTCTGTTCATCTGTTCCGTCAGAGGAACAGATGAACGGAAAGACAAATGTAACGTTTTGTTTCCGTTTGCAATACCATTGATTTCAATGGTATTTTTTATTTCAGTTGGTTTGTTTGCCTCCATTCTGCTAGGTTTTCGTTTCTAGCGTAGTGTGCTGCGCTATTCTTTCCATCCAAAAAACGGAAACCTAGCGGAACGGACGCAAACTCAAACCAAAAAAATACCAATGAAATCAATGGTATTGCATACGGAAACGCTACTTTACGTTTGTCTTTTTGTTCATCTGTTCCCCTGATGGAAACTTGATGGAAACAGGCCCTTAGCTTCATTGCATTACAAAGGGGTTAATCCATGGCAGAAATCCTAGTTTAAGATGCAGATTTCTGCCACAGCTTCTTTTTAAAAAAAAATCCAAGGCGTATTTTGCCTATGGAAAATCCGTGCCACGTGAACATAGTTTACGGCTATGTTTATATGTTCAAAACCCCAAGTATACTCTATGCATACTTTCCAATTTACAAGAATCACAAAGAGGGACAACCGATGCGGTGCGTGACAATTTTTTTTTCTTTTAAGCCACGCCTCTAATCCCACCCAATCTGTGCCCATGCACACCCGATTCAGCCCACACAGTATCATGCTCCAATAGTGCCTCCTACACAGTATAATACCAAATTGCTGCCCCCACACAGTATAATACCCCCATAGCTGCCACCATACAGTATAATGCCCCCATAGCTGCCACCATACAGTATAAAGCCAACACAGATGCCCCCATACAGTATAATGCCAACACATATTCTCCCATGCAGTATAATGCCCATATAGATGCCCCCATGCAGTATAATGCCCAAATTCCCCCATACAACATAGTGCCCCCCTAGCTGCCCAACACAGTATAATGCTCCCTTAGCTGCCACTAGTGCCAGTGCTTTGCAGGTAGTGACACAGTGCCCATGTATATGGTGCCCATATACCTAGTGCCACAGTGTCCCCCGTAGATAGTGCCCCTATATAGTGCCACAATGTCCATGTAGATAGTGCCACACCCCCCATGAAGATAGCGCCAGCCCCCCCCCCCCGTAGATAGCACCATTGGGACTCCCTCTAGGAGCGGAATCCCCAGCCAGAGCATAGTCCTGGGATTACGCTCCCAGAGGGAAGCCCTGATGTCACTGTCCATATATGGACAGTGAGGTCAGTGGCTACTCCTTTAGTGGAATCCCCGTTGCCGACTCTGGCCAGGGATTCCGCTCCAGTAGGAGCTACTGACGTCAATGTCCATACAATAACAGTGACCTCAGGGGTTTCCTCTAGGAGCGGAATTCCACTCAATGAGTAGCCACTAATTCTGAAGCAGGGAACCATCACCTCCCTGCTTCAGAATTAATTCAGAACGGAGGGACAGAGGGAGCACCTCCGCTCACCGAGGACTCCCCGGGCACAGCGCTACTGTAAGCGATGTTCACGATGGTACTGTCCATATATCGACTGACGTCAGTGGCTACTCCTTGAGCAGAATCCCTGTTGCCGACTCTGGCCAGGGATTCCACTCCAGGAGCAGCCACTGACGTCAATGTCCATATATGGACCGTAAGCTCAGGGGTTTCCTCTAAGAGCGGAAACCCGGCCAGATCATCGGCAATGGGGATTCCACTCAAGGAGTAGCCACTAAATCTGAAGCAGGGAACCATCAGCTCCCTGCTTCAGAATTAGTTTAGAGCGGAGGAGCAGAGGGAGCTCCTCCACTTGCCGAGGACTCCGCAGGCACTGCGCTACTGTAAGCGCTGTGCTCGGGGAAGCCCTTGACGATACTGTTCATATATGACAACTTGACAAAGGCTGCATTGAGCAGCTGAAACGTTGCACCTTTTTCACTGATGGGTGAATAAACTTCTTATATTTTGACCTTTGGAGTGCTGCCTCTTTCTCCTTATACCATTGGGGATTTACAAGTCGGATCCCTGGAGGCTTGCACCCGTATGCCCTGGAGGTTTTGTTCTACACCTTTCCTTGGACATATATGAACAGTGACGTAAGTGGCTACTCCTTGAGTGGAATCCCCGTTGCCCACTCCGGCCGGGGATTCCGCTCCAATAGTAGCCACTGACGTCACTGTCCCCATATGAACAGTAACATCAAGAGCTTCCCACGAGCACAGCGTTTACTGTGCCTGCGGAGGCCTCGGCGAGCAGAGAAACAGCTCAAAAAAACTTTTTTAGCTTCAAAAATGGCTGAAAATCAGAGGCTGTTTTCTCTGAAAACAGCTCCGTAATTTTCAGCCGTTTTTGACTCTGCATGTGAACATACCTTAACTCCTCCATATAATTACCATCCTCACTCCTAAATCGGTTCCTCTTCGGCTCCAGGCACAGTAAGGGTATGTTCACACGCAGTGTTTTTAGACGTTTTTCAGGCCGTAAACGTCCAGAAAAACGGCTGAAAAATCGGAAGCAGAAGTTCTCCAAACATCTGCTCATTGATTTCAATGGTAAATACGGCATTCTGTTCTGACGGGGCGTTTTTTTACGCCTCGTTTTCCAAAAACGGCACGTAACAAGACGTACGTGAAAAAAAAGTGCATGTCACTTCTTGGGACGTGCTTCCGATTTTTCAGCCATTTTTCGGGATGTTTATGGCCCAAAACATGGCTGAAAATAGCCCATGTGAACATACCCTAAGGCTATGTTGACACGCTTAACCAAAAACATCTGAAAATCTGGAGCTGTTTTCAAGGAAGCGTTTCAACAAGCGTTTTTTATGGCTGTTTTTGGAGCTGTTTTTCCATTGAGTTAATGAAAAATGGCTCCAAAAACGGCTCAAGAAGTGACATGGACTTCTTTTTACGGGGCATCTTTTTACGCACCGTTTTTTGAAAATGAGGCGTAAAAAAACTCCCCGTCAGAACAGAACGCTGTATTTTCCATTGATATCAATGGGTAGATGTTTGTAGGCATTCTGCTTCCAATTTTCAGCCGTTTTTCAGTACGTTTACGGCCCAAAAAACGTCTGAAAATAGCCCATGTGAACATACCCTTACGCTGTTTAGTGTCAGTAAATTGTATACTTGGCGCACATAACGTCCTAAAGCTGAACATTGTCAGAACCCAGCGCTGCGGCACTGGGCCCTATAGCAAACTTTTGACTGGGTCCCCCCTCCCCTGGCTGCCACACACAGCCTACCCTTGTAGATAGTGCCTCCTGTTGATAGTGCCATGCAGCAGCCCTGTTGACAGTGCTATATAGCCCCCCATAGACAGTAATTTACAGCCCCCCTGTATACACTGCTATACAGTGCCCCCTGTAGACACGGCTATACAGCCTCCCATACAGTGCTATACAGCCCTCCCTATAGACAGTGCTATACTTTCAAGTATCACAAAGAAGGACAGCCGATGTGGCGGGCAGCGCGTCGCAGCAATTTTTTTTATTTTAAGCCAAGCATCCAATCCCACCCAATCCCCGCCCATACACACCCGGTTCAGCCCAGACAGTATCATGCTCACATAGTGCCTCCCACACAGTATAATACCAAATAGCTGCCCCACACAGTATAATGCCCATCTGCCCCACCATACAGTATACTGACCCATAGATGCCGCCATACAGTATAATGCCCACACAGATGCCCCCATACATTATAATTCCCACACAGATGCTCCCATGCAGTACAATGCCCAAATAAATTCCCCCATACAGCATAATGCCCACATAGCTGTCCCATACCGTATAATGCCCCATACAGTATAATGCCCACACAGGTGCCCAATACAGTATAATTCCCCCATAGCTGCCCATATAGCTTAATGCCCCATAGCTGCCCCATAGGGTATAATGCCCCCTAGCTGCCTTTACACAGTATAATGCCCCCTAAGCTGCCCCTTGCGCCAGTGCCCTTGTAGATTGTGACACACACCCCTTGAAGATAGCGCCACCCGCCCTGTAGATACCGCCTTTGGGACTCCCTCTAGGAAACACTACAAAGTGGAAAAAGAATCAACTTCAGCACAAAAATGTTGAAATATAAAAATATATAAATTTGATTACATTTAGACATAACAGAATAAAAAGATGAGTCACACAATGAGAAGGCGTCAACCTATACTAGACCAAAGCAGTGAATAAATATAGTAGGCATGTATGTACATTTTGTGTAAAAATACAGGCAAATACGTATCAGGAGTCCAAGAATAGCAGCCAAACCATGTCCAATTACATCAAGCAATGGTTAGAGGTGAAGTGGTAGTCAATGAATGCAATAATAAACAAGAGAATATGTAATGATATACCAAATACACATCAATAAAGAAGCTGGTGGTTAATGTGCTCTGAAAGGCTGAATTGTATCAGACTGCCAGTATGTGATGACTGACACATGTAAAGAGTAATAACATACCAAAGGTCATGGTCGCACACAGGAGAGACTCCAACACCCGACGCGCGTTTCAGCGAATGCCTTCGTCTGGCATTCATTGTCCATTGTCTATATATGGACAGTGACCTCAAGGGTTTCCTCTAGAAGCGGAATCCCCGGCCAGATCATTGGCAACGGGGATTCCGCTCAAGGAGTAGCCATTAACGTCACTGTCCATATATGGACAGTGACGTCAAGGGCTTCCCCAAGTACAGCTCATAAAGTAGCACTGTGACCGGGGAGTCCTCGGTGAGCCCCCTCTGCTCCTCCGCTCTGAACTAATTCTGAAGCAGGGAGCTGATGGTTCCCTGCTTCAGAATTAGGTTCAACTGTATCTGCGTCCTGTTTCTAATCCTATCATGTTTGATACTGCCTCCTGAGCCGCTGTATCTAATCCTATCCCGTGGCATTTTTCTTTGGGGGGCAAAACATATGTCTTGGGGCTTGTGCCCATGATCTCTTAAGACCATAGCTGCTAGTGCTGCATTGATTGGTCACTTTAGAGACCCTGAGATGCAGTTTAAGACAACGGGCGGGCCTCTGCCATCAGCCATGAAAATAAGTTGTGCGGGGGCTGGGGTCCCAAGCTGAACTTTTGCATCGGGGCCCATGAGCCTTTAGCAAAGCCCCTGAATTAGGGTTAGCACCAGGCCCGGTCTTTGGGGTGTGCGACCGCACAGGGCGCATCACTCCAGCAGGTATTTCTGAAGCGCCCAGGCTCGGCAACCCAGTAGCTGCCTTTCCGCCGGGCACTACTTCTCTGCTCAGTTGTGTAACTACCGCTGTAGCAGCCATAGCGCTGCTAAGGGGCCTGGGGCATGAGAGAACCCGTGCCGCACGACGGGACGCGCCCCCCATGCCTGGTTGCGCTGCTAGCATCCACTATGGCTGCTATAGTGGTAGCGACGCTAAATTCAATAGTATCTGGGTCGGTATCTCCCTGCTCTGCTATTTACTAGGCTACAGGCCATCAGGTGCAGGGGCGTGATCCCTGCGCAGGCCAGCGTGATGACATCACTGGATCCGTCGGCATTATGGAGCAGCAACGTTCATCGCGGTGAGTATAATTTTTTTGTTTTATTTGTTTTGGGGGCACGGTCTACAAGGGGGAGGTGGGAAGCTGTATGGCACTGTCTACAAGGGGAATGAAAGGTGGGGGCTGTATAACACTATCTACAAGGGGGTGGTGGGGGGCTATATGGCACTGTCTAAAAGGGGGAGATGGGGGGCCGTATAGCACTGATTACAAGGGGGAGGTGGGGGGCACTATCTACAAGGGGGAGGTGGGGGGCACTGTCTACAAGGGGAAGGTAGGGGCTGTATGGCAGAATCTACAGGGGGCTGTATGGCGGAATCTACAGGGGGCTGTATGGCAGAATCTACAGGGGGCACTATCTACAAGGGGGGGCTGCGTGTGGCCCCCAGGGGAGGGGAGGAAGGACATTATACTGTGGGGGGTCCACTAAGGGGGCATTATACTGTGTGGGGCCACTAAGGGGACATTATACTGTCTAGGGGCACTACAGGGGGCAATATACTGTGTGTGGCACTAATGGGGCATTATACTGTGTGGGCAGATTTAGAGGAAAAAATACTGTGTCCTTAAAGGGGTTATAATATATTATATTATTAAATATTATTATTATACTGTATGAGGGCACTACAGGGGCATTATACTGTGTTGGGCACTTAAGAGACATTATACTGTGTGAGGGCCACTAAAGGGGGAATTATACTGTGTGGGGGCACTATAAAGGGCATTATACTGTGGGGGGCATTATACTTTTTTAAGGGGCAGTTTTTTTTCAGATGGAATGGGGCGCCAAAAGAATTTTTTTCACGGGGCGCCAGCTATACTAAGGTTGGTCCTGGTTAGCACTATGTCCTAATGTTCATGTATAAAACAACATCGTAACTGTTTAAAAATACAGATTTTTTTATTTTTTTTACTTTTACTGAAGTATCTGGCCAGTCTGAGTATTTGTTACATTTGTAAGTAGGTTTTATGGGTATAGAAACTACAAATACACTTGACACTACGTCATTAGTGAACTACCCAAGTTGTTTTTATTTTCTTGACTTTTTAATAGTGCTGACAGTGTCAGACTGTATAGGGACACACCCAATTGACAAGTGAATGGTAATGCTAAAGTTGTCAGTTTTTTTTCATACATTTCCTGGAGGAATAGTAGAGGAATGGCACAATGCAATGTTCTAAGTCCTAATAAAAGTATTTACTAATACAGACTTGTCAGGAGAGTTGACTGGTTTACTTTTACCCAAATCATGCAGTGAAACAATTATATTACAGGCTATTATGTTTGACAGACACTTTTTTAATTACTTTTTGTATTATTTTGTGTTGTTTTCTTAACCTTCCCGATTACCTAATATTAAAGTGTAATATTTTTATCATTATTACACATGACTTCGATTATAATCTACCTAGAAGGGTCACACAGATAGTGTTGCAGAATCCCAGGGCGTTCTGTTCATATTGTACAATGTTGTTTATATTTGTATGTGCTTTATTATATTATACAAGAACAGTTTTGTATTTACACATTATAAACATTTAGGAGTTTGTTCATCTGGAATGTATTCCCTCCCAAGGATTACATTTTTACAGATGTGAAATAATAATCTGGAAACATGAGCAATATTTCATATCAAAGCAAAGTGCAAAATTTTGTGGTTTTAATAGGTATTACCAAGACTCCTTGCTCTTTCTTCATAGTTCAGTGCCATTGTTTCTGGGACTCGTTGCCTGACAATCCCATTTAACGGAGGTGGCCTTAGTGTGCAGTGTAATATATTATAAGGGCACCTTGCCTGGGAAATTTGTATGGGATTTACTCAAGCATTATCTTCTGTGTGATCAATTTTATGTGATTTTTTTTTTATGCGGCACAATTTTATGCTTAATTCTGCGCAGAGGACGTAATAGTATGGGATATTTTTATGTTAATACTGCAAAGGCAGTAGATTCTCATAATACTGTATGGATATTGCCCTGTAGAATATCTGCAGTGCGGCACCACTGTGTAGGCAACATGTGTCCCTACTGTGGGGTCCTTCTACTGTGGGGTCCTTCTGGTACAATTTGGAACAATTTAGGGGTCACTGGCATCACTAGGTCACCTAGAAAACACAGTATTATCAGGATTTGTTTAAGAGGGGTGAGGCTGGGATGGGGATTACATCTAAAAAAAAATGCTGCAATGCATCACTTGCTGCTTTGAGAGTCTGGAAATCGGATGGAGCAAACTGGCTGGTAAAGGCCCAAAGGTATTGCTGTCTCCTTGGAGATTGCTTTTTTTGTCCTACCAATAATCGACCCTGACATCCATAGCGGCTGCTAGTGGCAACACAGGCATTAGGGCGCCCGTCACACCCATCAGGACAGGACCCCCCATGGCCGGGGGGCACCGCTGTGGCTGCTACAACGGTAGCGATGCCACATTCAATAGTATCTGCATCCTTGGGCCGCAGATATTATTGAACCCTACACCAGAGCAGGGAGGTATCTCCCTGCTCTGCTATCTACTAGCGCCACTGTAGCTCCCTAAAGGAGCGGAAGCCCTCTGTGGCCGAGGATTCTGCTCCAGTATTGAGTGCTTGATGTCTCTGTCCAGGTGGATTCCGCTCCTTCAGGGAGCTACAGTGGCATTATCTATAGGAAGGGGTGGTGCTATCTACAAGGGGGCTGAGTGGCACTACCTACAAGGGAGCTGTGTGGCACTACCTACAAGGGAGCTGTGTGGCACCTAAAAGGGGGTGTGTGGCACTACCTACAAGGGGTCTGTGTGGTACTACCTACTAGGGGGCAGTGTGGCACTACCTACTAGGGGGCTGTGTGGCACTACTTATAAGTGGGTTGTGTGGCACTATCTGTGAGTGGCGGGCTAATGGTCATTTTACTGTGAGTGGAAGGCTGATGGTCATCAAGTGGTTTCTATCTCTGACCTCCAATCGAAATTAATAGGAGGCAGAAAATACCTGCGGCGCCCGTTTGGAGCTTTTTTGCCTGCTTCTTTTGCATTAGCTTCAACGGTTTAAAAACGCAAAAAAAAAGTGCAATAATGCTGTCAATTCAAAATCTGCCTCAAAATTCCTGAAGGAATGTACGGTGTGTGAAAATACCCTACGAGTGCAGTGCCTGTTTTTAGACATTTTCTGTCTTTCAATAAACAATTTTTGGTAGGGGTACCATGAGGAAATTTTTTTTTCCAGGGGTGCCTCGAGTCTGAAAGGGTTGGGAAACTCTGTACTAGGCTACAGGATCATGCCGGCCTATGCAAGGATCCCGTTGTCGGCATTGTGGAGCAGCTCAGTTTGTTGTGGGAATGGGGCCTAGGTGAGTAAAAAAAAATTTGTTTGGGGGCACAGTCTACATGGGGAGGTGGGGCTGTATGGCACTGTCTACATGGGGAGGTGGGGCTGTATGGCACTGTCTACATGGGGAGGTGGGGGGCTGTATGGCACTGTCTACATGGGGGATGTGGGGGGCTGTATGGTACTGTCTACAAGGAGGAGGTGGGGTATTATGGCACTGTCTACATTGGGGAAGTGGGGGGCTGTATGGCACTGTCTACATGGGGGATGGGGGGCCGTATGGCACTGTCTACATGGGGAGGTGGGGGCTTTATGGTACTGTCTACATGGGGGAGGTGGTGGGCTGTATGGTACTGTCTACAAGTAGGAGGTGGAGGATTATGGCACTGTCTACAGGGAGGCTGTATGGCACAATCTACACGGGCGCACTATCTACAAAGGGTGGCTGTGTGTGGCAGCCAGGGGAGGGGGGTATTATACTGTGTGGAGGCCACTAAGCGAACATTATTCTGTGTAGGGGCACTACAGGGAGCAATATACTGTGTGTGGCACTTAGGGGGCATAATACTGTGTGGGTACAATTAGAGGACAACTGTGTCCTTGAAGGGGTTATAGTATATTATTAAATATTATTATTATACTGTATGGGGGGTCACTAAAGGGTCATTATACTGTGTGTGGGGCACTAAGGGGGCATTATACTGTGTGTGGGCACTATATAGGGCATTATATTGTGGTGGGGGCATTATACTTTTTTATGGGGCATTTTTTTTATGATGGGGGTGGTGTGCCAAAAGATAATTTCGCAACCAGGGAAATCTGTATTGGCCATACATTTCCCTGTAGAAATGTAATATTACATGCCGGCCATTCAACCATGTAATACTTGACTTCGTCTGCCAGAGCGAGAGCCTTTCTCTGTCAGCGGCTAACTGCTCTAAAAGAGGGGGGTCCAGATTGGGTCAACCCCCCTCTATCATGTCCATAAGCCCAAATATTAAATTATTAATTTTTTCATAGGTGGACTTACCCTATTTTATTGAAAGCGAGTGGGGTTACTAGTTTGTTCCTTACCATTAGAGTGAATCAGTATTACAAGATCTACAGATGTAGCCATCTTTATCTTGGTTTTTGTTGCGTGATATCACGCTGCAACAAGTTATCAGAATCAAGATAAACTTGGCTACATCCGTACAATCAATCCACTTTCATTAATATATATAGTGGCCAAGTAATATGTTAGGTCTCCATAAAACTGGCTTAAAGAGGCTCTGTCACCAGATTTTGCAATCCCTATCTGCTATTGCAGCAGATAGGCGCTGCAATGTAGATTACAGTAACGTTTTTATTTTTAAAAAACGAGCATTTTTGGCCAAGTTATGACCATTTTTGTATTTATGCAAATGAGGCTTGCAAAAGTCCAAGTGGGCGTGTTTAAAGTAAAAGTCCAAGTGGGCGTGTATTATGTGCGTACATCGGGGCATTGTTACTACATTTACTAGCTGGGCGTTCTGACGAGAAGTATCATCCACTTCTCTTCAGAACGCCCAGCTTCTGGCAGTGCAGACACAGCCGTGTTCTCGAGAGATCACGCTGTGACGTCACTCACTTCCTGCCCCAGGTCCTGCATCGTGTCGGCCACATCGGCACCAGAGGCTACAGTTGATTCTGCAGCAGCATCAGCGTTTGCAGGTAAGTAGCTACATCGACTTACCTGCAAACGCCGATGCTGCTGCAGAATCAACTGTAGCCTCTGGTGCCGAAGTGTCCTCGCTCGTCCGACACGATGCAGGACCTGTGAGTGACGACACAGCGTGATCTCTCGAGAACACGGCTGTGTCTGCACTGCCAGAAGCTGGGCATTCTGAAGAGAAGTGGATGATACTTCTCGTCAGAACGCCCAGCTAGTAAAAGTAGTAAAAACGCCCCGATGTACGCACATAATACACGCCCACTTGGACTTTTACTTTAAACACATCCACTTGGACTTTTGCAAGCCTCATTTGCATAAATACAAAAATGGTCATAACTTGGCCAAAAATGCTAGTTTTTTTAAAATAAAAACGTTACTGTAATCTACATTGCAGCGCCGATCTGCTGCAATAGCAGATAGGGGTTGCAAAATCTGGTGACAGAGCCTCTTTAAGAAGCTGCCGTTTTCCCTTACAGGGATGTTTTGTGTCGCAAATTCCGGGTCGCTAATCATTTTTATGCTTAACATAATCATATTACTTGCCACACACTTCCCCCTGAAAAGCTTCACCATATTTAGTGTTTCTGTTATGGACTTGAGTTATTCTACGGTTTCAGTAAATTATATGTCATAAGTAGAAATGTGTATTCTAAGTGCTTGGTGCTAAACCTTGAAATTAATATGTTATACAGACACCAGAAGGAAAACTCCAAGAAAAATAAGAACGGAAAAGCAATAGAAATAACTGAGGACGTGGGAAAGTGTACTGGGAACTGGCATCCAAACCCTGTTATCTGTATGTCTGGGCAGATATATGTGAAACATAATAAGCCAAGCCTTTTGAAATGATGAAATGATGACACTGCCTTTCTCAGTTTCTAGTTCTTAAACAGTCATATTGGTGACAAGCGTAAATATATTGTGTGCAAGACTCTAACTGCGAAACACCATTTTTGGTACTAAGGAATCTTTTTGAATTGCGCTCATTTTATTATAATTTCTTATTAAAGGGAATTTATCACAATTTTTCTTTCCTCTAATCAAAATATATACTTAAGAATACTTCTTTTTTCAAACCTGTTTTTTTCCTGACTGTATATTTTTTATACTATTTTCTTAACATGATTATGGGGCACCCATCTTGCCTGAGCTGCTGCAACAGCAGTTTTAGACATTTGCTTTACAGCAGGCACCTAGACATAATAAAAAATCGTGTTAAACTGAGGTTCCTTTGGCCTGTAAGGGTATGCGCACACACTAGCTACCTTTTACGTCTGAAAAGACAGACTGTTTTCAGGAGAAAACAGCTGCGTCGTTTCAGACGTAAAAGCTCCTCCTCGCATTATGCGAGGCGTCTTTGACGCCCGTAAATCTTGAGCTGCTCTTCATTGACTTCAATGAAGAACGGCTCAAATTACGTTGCAAAGAAGTGTCCTGCACTTCTTTGCCGAGGCAGTCAATTTACGCGTCGTCGTTTGACAGCTGTCAAACGACGACGCGCAAATGACAGGTCGTCGGCACAGTACGTCGGCAAACCCATTCAAATGAATGGGCAGATGTTTGCCGACGTATTGTAGCCGTATTTTCAGACGTAAATCGAGGCATAATACGCCTCGTTTACGCCTGAAAATAGGTCGTGTGAACCCAGCCTAAGGGTGTGGGGAGATTTTCCAACCATTAAAGGGGACATTGTGTTGCCTTTATGTATATTTGTATATATGCATGAGTACGGTCTATTTATGTAAGCACAGTGTCTATAAGATGCTGTTTGTACTTTCTTCCCCTAGGTGGCATTCTACAGGAGGAGTGGCCTGTCCGCCCTGTTGTTTGTATGTTGTGCTGATTTTTATTTAAATCGCACTATAACAATGTGACTGTTTATTTGAACAGGCAGATTATCGTTGGCTCACTGCCTATTCCAAATTGCTTGGCGCCGGTGTGTACAGCCTAGACACCATTTTGACTGCATTGTCACGCTATAACAGCACCAGAACGATGCATCGTAGCTACGCCACGTCCTGACCCTGGGGACAGCGTCTGTCATATAAAGTACTGGTGTTCCCTCCGATCTGTGTTCAGTCATACCTCCCAACTTTCAAGTATCACAATAAGGGACAACCGATGCAGCAATTTTTTTCTTTTAAGCCACGCCTCTAAACCCGTCCAATCCTCGTCCATACACACCCGGTTCAGCCCACACGTTATCATGCTCCCATAGTGCCTCCCCATAGTGTAATGCCCCCATAGAACACCCACACAGTGTAATGTCACTATAGCTGCCCCCACACAGTATAATGCCACTATAGCTGCCCCTACACAGTATAATGACAAATGGCTTCCCCCACACAGTATAATGCCCCCATAAGGTATAAACCCCACATAGATACACCCATACAGTATAAAGCCAACACAGATGTCCCGCATACAGTATAATGCCCCATAGCTGTCCCATACAGTATAATGCCTCCATAGCTGCCCCCATACAGCATAATGCCACCATAGCTGCCTCCATACAGTATAATGCCCATGCAGATGCCCCCATACAGTATAATGCTCCATAGTGCCACAATGCCCAGCAGATAGTGAAACAGTGCTCACTGTCATTAGAGCTCACATAGATGGTACCCATGCCCACATACCACCACAGTGCCTACATAGGGCCACAATGCCCACATATAAAGTGCTAGTGCCCAAATATAAAGTGCCAGTGCCCACATCGTGCCACAGTGCCCATGGATATGGTGATCATGTAGATAGTTCCACAGTGTCCACATATTAAGTGCCAGTGCCCACATATAAAGTGCCAGTGACCACAGTGCCCATATAGATGGTGCCCATATAGTGCCACAGTGCCCATGTAGATAGTGCCACTCCCCCTTGTATATAGAGCCATCCTGCCTCTAGATAGCGCTAATCCCCCCTGTCGATAGCTCCACTCTGACTGTAGATAGCGTCCTATATATCAATTAGTCCATACGGAAGAAGAACGCAGATAGCGGCTTGCATGTGTGCCCAATGCACATACTCATAATGGCCTAAAGGTAACCAGGATGCATGTTAATTGTCGTTTTGCACATTATGTCCCAGTTATTTCTAGGCAATCTAGAGGACTATTACCACCATGTACACATTGATGGTTCAAGTGTAGCTATTTGAGATCTGAACACCCGAATACAATATGTACATAAACCTAGCCATATTTAAAGCCATGGACTGATTGATCTCGGTCAAGTTTACACTTGGAAATAAACCTGAAATTATTCTGAAGATTCATTAAGTAACAGATCTCTCAAAAAGGTTTAACGATGACAACTCATTTTTATATGCCCTATTATAGACTATAGCCGTCATAGAATAGGATTCCATGATCGGGACTCTCCTCTATTAGCACGAGTGAAGAGCCAACAGAGGCTTTTGCTGTGACAAGCCCAGCCCATCCATGTATTACACGGTCAGTCATTTGAAAGCATAGCCACCCGCAAATTCTCCTAGAAATATGCGCCGTCCGCTGGGGGTTGCAGTAGCTTGACTTACGAGGATCAGATTCTCAATGGGCCGATTCATTTGAAAAATTATAGTCTAAATAAGACAACTCTTTAATTATTCTGTATACGTTGACGTACACATTACACATTGTGAAAATGGTGCCTCACTAAATATATATGTTATGTCATGGGACATTTTGAGAAATTAAAATACATTTAGCATAGTCTATCATTGTCTGTCATAAATCTGCCCAAAACTATGGTTTTCCTATTTTATTCTCTTATTTGATGGCGTGAAAAATTATAAATCTATAGAAATAATGTTTCACAAAAAAAAATTACAAAATTGGCGGGGCCAGTATTAGCACTTGGCAAACCAGGGCAATTGCCAGGACCCACTAGACTTGGTGAACCATGGTGATCTGAAAAATATGCTCTGCACTTTTTGAGTGTAGGTGAAACATGGGGCTCACTGTGACTATGCTGCCCAAGACATCCACCTGGTGCAAGCCCTGCAAATGGTCATTGATATCTTACTGGGTTAAATTTGCGTTCTCGTTGTAAGACTGTGTGCGTATTACTGTGGTGTTCAACATAGGAGATGCCCCTTAGAATTTACTGTGGAAACCCCAATTACATAAGCACAAAAGTTTACAAGCTGATCAGACAGCCCAGGGTCCTAGAAAGACAAATAGGCTGCCCGATCATATTGAGCTAAGCTAATGTTTTGGCATATAGACATACCGTATGGCATAAAGTGTAAAATAGGAATATGTAAAAGTATACATAAAAAGTTTATTAGGCATGTGTCACCATTAAATTCTTTAACTTTTTTTTACAATCTTCTCTAGATTATAAATATTATGCCAAATTACATGTACATAAATTGCTGCCTTCCCCCTTCCCACAAAAACTACAAACCCCAAAAAATTATTCGTTGTTTCGAGTTGGCAATTTTGTTTACTAGAATTACCTGGTACCGCTATAGAGATTTCATCAATATATGTCATTAAATGCTATAAAATTTCCATCGTAAAAAAACTACAGCCATTATTAATGACTATTAATGCTGCCTCTCTTATCAACCGGCATGTGTAATTGGATATATAGGACTATAATAAGCAGCCATATGTTATGCATGGAAAAAAAAACAGATGTGTTAAAGTGAAATTGTACAAGACAACCAGATTAACCCTTTACTAATTTCACTAATTTCAGAACAAGGCTGAATAAGAGCTGCCAACTTGAACATTTCTGTTCCAGGAGATTCTTGTAGACAAGCAGTTCATGGAGCGCTCCCCAAGGCAAAATGAGTGAAGCTTGCTCAAATATTATTTTGACATTTTATGTTTTCAAATTAATGTAAATTTTTTTGCAAACCTATTAAATGAACATTTACCATATGGACAATGATTACGTGAATTTCGGTGCACATGGCAAAAGACGTATGTTAATGTAACATGATATTCATTTCACATAGGGGCCCTGGGTTAACAATAAAAAAAATAGTTATGAATAAAAAAACATAACATGAACTGTGTGACCACCTACCAGTCATTGAATAAAATAGATAAAGTGATTCTATCAACCAGAGTCAGTCCTTGCCACTAATGAAAAATAAATACTTCATATTGTTCTTAGATCCTCATGTACAGTACCTATATGGAACCTTTCCCTTCAAAGTTCTGCCAATTGTACTGCAGGCCTCTCCTTCTTTCTAATCATTAACAGGAAGTTGTCGTCATTGTCTGCTATGATACAGATATAGTGGAGCTGCAGTACGGTCACAGTCACTCTGTCTACCAGCCTGCTAGCTTACATTAGACTTGGCCTTGTCTGCTTGGATCAGTGCCGATGCTGCTGTGATCACTGAACTTTTGTAGCTACAACGTTTCCTCTACAGGAAGCTTGTATTTCCATCTTTGGGTAAGATATACAAGTTATTATATTATTATTAATAATATTACTACAAATTAATATGACAATTTTATTTATATAGCACATATTTGGCAGCACTTTACTAATCCAGGGCGACATATCGACAAAACAAATTAACAATTAAAATAAGAGGAGTGAGGTCCCTGATTGCAAGAGCTTACAATCTATGAGGAAATAGGAGTGACACAAAATGTTAACAGTTGTAACGGTCACGGGCCGCCACCTTCCCTCACCTCTCGGCGGACACGACCGCGGACCTCTGAGCTCATGCCGGCATCTACCTCCCCGGAGATGCCAGCACACACGGCCCTACTGGCCTGCAGCCTCACCTAGGGTGCGCTCATCCTCAGCCTTAAAGGGCCAGCGTGCGCATCAGAAAAATGTTCCCTAACCAATCCCCAGATCACCCTGGACTATAAAAAGGGCTCTGCCCCTCTACACCTTGCCTGGGTGTTGTTGTTGTATTCCGATGTTCGCCTAAGCAAATACTCCCTTAGTTGTATCCTGCTCCCAGTGTTCCCGTATCCTGCTTCCTGTATCCTCTAACCTGCTGCTGTGTTTGTTCCTGAGCCAAAGTCTATTGTTGGAGTCGTGTGTGTCTCATCTGCCACACCAAGCATCATATGTGCCAAGTGTCTGCTACTCCGAGTTTCTGCCAGTTCATCTTCCCAGGTACTCTTGCCCTGCACTGTCGTTTGGCCAGCTGCTTCTCTGCTACGGTGGGGCAGCCTAGTAAGTCAACCTACCACACAGGTGTGACAAAAGTGCTTGTTTTATACAAGGGTCTAAAACATTTTTTTATAAACACAGGGTAGTGCACATAAAGCTGTATAAGCCAGCCACCAGCCACTATCTGTGTATGACAGATATCAAGTGCATTCGGGTGCAAAGTAGTTTAGTAATAATAGGAGTCAAATTTCTGAATGGGAAAGGCCCCAATAAAATATGTCTTTTTAGGACATGCCTAAAATTGTGGATGTTGGGAATTAACCTCTCTATTTATCTCTCTATTTATCTCTGTCAGCAGGGAGGAAGTAAAGGGCTGCAGTAATTCCTCCGACAGTGCCCCATATTTTAATGAATGTTGTGTGTAGCCTTTAAATGAATGAAGCTAATAAACAGTATAGAGCATTACATTCTTATTTCTAGATTATAAACCTGAATTTACACACTGAGATGCATGTCCTAAGATATCTTTAAGTGGATGACTGCAGATATGCGTTAAGGAATTAAAGCCTCTTTGGCCTGGAAGCTGTGGAAAAATAATTTTTTGCCCTAGTTAATTTCATAACATTAGGTTGAATGCCGTCACATTGGCAGTCTTTCTTCTATTTTTTATTGAGGGTAGATTTTCCAAATTTGAATTATAACGTAATGTTTAGGCTGACACACAGTGTTTTGTATTATAGGGGTTCTCTGGGACTTTTATATTGATGGCCTATCCTTAGCATAGGTCATGAATATCAGAGCGGAGAGGTCCAACTCCTGGCAAATCCACCAATCATCTAACTGAAGGGGTCGCAGCATTTGTCACCGTGGCAACTTCGTAGTTTACCAGACACAGCACCGTACACTTTCATAGCCGCTAAGCCTGAAATTGCAGTTCCAGTTCCCTTCAATCAGCTGATCTGTGGACTTGCCGGGAGTCGGACACCGACAGATCTGATATTGATTGCCTATTCTAAGGATAGATCCAGTAGCGGATCATCATATGGGCGGTTCGGGCGGCCGCCCGGGGCCCAGGCCTTCCAAAGGGCCCATTGCCGACCCGAACCGCACATATTTGAAAAGATCACTTCAGAGTATCATACAGCTATAAAGCGTGCAAGCACCGCTAATGGCCGTGGCTGATAGGGAGGGAGGGGTGGACTGGGATGGAATAGAGCTTCCGGTGATGTTGAGGGGGAGGGACAGCAATAGCAGGGGCTGGATAGGACTAGCAGATGTGCGTCTGCTAGTCGTGGTAGAACACGCCCCTCTTTGACGCTACACGTACCGCCAGTGAGGAACAGAAGAGCAGGATGGTGGTCGAGCGATGAGGAAGGTTAGTCTGCTATTCGCCCCCTGTCCCAAGCAGCAGACGCTAAGGGGGGATTAATTATACAGCAGGGGGGGTTGAGCATCTAACTCACTGCAGAGTGCTCTGTGGGGGGATAATAATTTCCCCCCATAGACACTCAGCAGTCAGTTAGACGCTTCACCCCCCCCCCTGCTGTATAATAAATACTGAACTACTGAGGGCTCTAAGGGGGATTATTCCCCCCTTCATAGAGTACTCTGCTGTCACTTAGATGGTTAGACCCCGCCCCCATTCAGTATAATACCCCCCTTCCCATTGAGCCCTCAGTAGTTACTAATATATTGCAAGGGGAGGTCAGATTGTCTGACTGACTGCTGGGGGCTCTATAGGGGATCTGAGCAACTAACTGCTGAGGGTTCTATGGGAGGGCTATCTCCCCCCACAGACATCAGAATCAGACACTCAGACCCCCCCTATAGAGCCCCCAGCTGTCAGTCAGAAAACCTGACCTCCCCTTGCAATATAATCTGCCCTATACAGCCCTCAGTTTTCCCATGAAAGAAATGTATGACATATCCACAGGATTTGTCATAAATGTCAGCTAGTTGTAGATCAGACCTCTGGGACCTATCTCTAGAACGGGGCCCCCTAATCCCCATACTACCTGTTTCTGCTGTTGCGGCCTCCCGGACCCATCCTGATTACATGGTCGGGAGTTACGGAAACAGCGTAGCTGGCTGAGCTACGCTGTTTCCTTAAGTCCCATAGAACTGAATGAAAGTTACGGAAAGTCCATGAAGTCAGGAAGTGTCCGGGAGGCAGCAATAGCAGAAAGAGGTAGAGCAGGGTTTAGGGGGCCCGGTTCTAGAGATAGGTGCGGGTCCCAGAGGTGGCACTCACATCTATCTGACAGGATCCACAGGATGTGTCATAAATATCCCTCACGGGAAAAACCCTTTAAAGGGTAACTAAACTTCTAAAAAACTTCTGACATGTCATAGTAAAATGTCAGAAGTTTTGATCGGTGGGGGTCCGAGCACTGAGACCCCCATGGATCGCTAAAACAAAGTGGCAGAAGCACTCAGGTGACCGCTGTGCCACTTCCTTTATGATCCGCTTTTCTCGGAAAGCTGAGCAAGCAGTGTACGGACATACACCACTCCAAGGAATGCCGATCAGAAACAAAGCGGCGCAGCATTCAATCGTGCGCTTCTGCTGCTTCACTTTAGCGATCGGTGGGGGTCTCAGTGCTCGGACCTCCAACCGATTAAAAGTTCTGACATCACTATGACGTTAAAAGTTTTTTAAAAGTTTAGTTACACTTTAAAGAGAGGTGTAACAATTTTTTTATTATTATTATTGTTATTATTTATTCGTTTTCTTTAATAAAACAGTGTATCAGTGCGTTCGGTGCAACTTTATAAATACTTTTTATTAAAAATGATTTTTACTTTTTTAAATACAGCTGCTTTATAGTAAGAATACAGAGCAGCTATATCTAGTACTAAAACCTGTATCCGTCAGGTCAGTGGCACTGACGGGCACAGTGTCAGCAGGTTGGTGGGGTTGGATTGCGTGTGAGGGGGAAGGTGGTGGCCCAAGTTGTGTCAACAGCCCAGGGACCATGGTACACTTAATACACCACTGGATAGGTCATCAATATAAAAGTCCTGGAGAACCTCTTTATGCCTTGAATCACACATGTAGTATTTGGTGCAGTTTTTCATGCAGTTTTCTTTAAACCAAAGCCAGGATTGGATCCAACAAGAAGTATTAATCCTTCCCTTATACTACCTATTTATTTTGAATCCAGTTCGAGCTTTGGTCTAAAAAAAACTGTGTCAAAAGCTGCATGAGTAATTTCAGCCTTAAATTGTCAACTAAATATACATTTTCTAAACTTATGTATACATTTTTATGGCATTTGTTTTTATTGTGTCTTTTTGTAAAGAAAAAGTAATGCAGTTTTTAAGAAATATTAAAAACCCCATTGACATCTTTGGAAAAAAACACTATACAAATCACCTCTCCCAGGACATTCAACTTTGTTAAAAAAAAATACCACTGATCACAAAAATGGTAAAAAAAACATCAAAAACGGAAACACTGTGGAGAAATTTATGAAAACACGTGTTTCATACACCAAAAGAGGATCTGTCACTAGTTTAGTAAGGCCCTATTTTCTAGCTAATGTAATTGGCACTGTCACACTGATAATGCTAGTGAAAATTGTGTCACAAAAAGTTTATTAATTTAAAAGTCATGAGCTTTTTTCTAAATATGCAAATGAGGTTATACTAGACAAGTGGGTGTCAACACCAGAGATTCTCCTGAGGTGGATCCTCCTCACAGCCTCTGACGCTGTCATATCAGCATGAAGCTGCTTCACACTGTATGAGAAACTGAGGCTGGAGGGAAGGGGGTCACTTCAAACAGCCATATGTCTGACTGTGGACCACATAGAACAGTGGTTCTGGTGTCATATGAAAGATGAGATTCTGGGGGGCGTGGCCAGATAGCAATATGAATGGATGCACCTTGAAGGAGCTCCCGCTTCTAACACTTAATTTATAGATATCCTGCTCAAAATCCTGGAGCAGCTTAGTAGCAGCTTAAAGATCTGAACACCGGAGGACAGCCGCTATGGGTCCTACGAATTATTAGACAAAAAAGTCTCACAGGACACATGAATAGGAAGCAAAAATCACAACCACCCACTACATTTTTTGAAGATAAAGACTCCAAATCATATATATAAACAAGATAAAAAGAAGTCCATAGATATCAAAAAAGTTTGAAAAAGTAGAAAATCTTTATTATAAGTCAAAACGTTTTGACTTATAATAAAGATTTTCTACTTTTTCAAACTTTTTTGATATCTATGGACTTCTTTTTCTCTTGTTTATATATATGGGTCCTACGAAGCAGTCTTCAGCTGCAGACAAGCTTAAAGAATATGCAAGGGACGGAGATAGGGCACTAATAAACTGCTGACAGATCCTCTTTAATCTAAACAGTGCTGGAGTAAAATGCACCTAATTTATTAAGTGGCACCCGCCTCTTAATAAATTAGACGCATCTCTGGCCATCCATGCGCCAGAAAGTCAAATCTACTCCAGCTTTTTTTTTGGAGTAGAATTACGCTATAATTTATGCCACTTTCTGGTGTCAATTATAATAAATTTGTTGGGCCACAAATGGCCCAGTGTTTTTAGATAGCAAAAAAAATAAAAATGCCTGCTAAAAAGGCCACGAAAATGTATGGACGGTTGTTACATATATTTGTATGCTGTGTTATCTCTGTATTATGTACCCTCACATGGATGGCATTCATATGCAAAAAATATATTTTGAATGAGTGTATACAGCCGATATTGTTGCATGTGCTTTATGTAAATGTGTGTCCTTAAGCCCTATCAGCCCCTCAGAAGAGCCGAGAGGGTTCAAGACGCTCATTTACATCCAGTGGGGAAGATTTACTATTTAAAATGTGGCAGTATTCTGGAGTACATGTTGTGTGCCACATTATTTAACATTTTTGGACACGTTTTATATTTTTAGACATTTTTACAAATCCCATTCAGATCAATGGAAGAGTTGCAAAAAAAATAAAAAAATCTACTATGTGCAAACATACTTTAGTTGTCTATTTAAAGATGAACTTAGTTTTTGGTCATAGAGAAGGGTCCTGAACTCAGGAGCCCCATTATATTACACGGAATTATCAGCCGGCTTCTTTTTAAATAAAAAGAGTCAACCCCTTTAAAATAACCCCACAATTTGGATTGATAGAATTGTTAAGTTAGCACTTGATGGTATTGGATTCATTGTTAAAGATAATGCTTATAATAAAAGTTACTGTTAACTCCCCAAAATTATTAGAAACGTCTTTACATGAACTAGATACATATATAATTTTTCTTCATTAATGATACAGGCACTGTATATGTTTAATTTACTAGCGGCAGATGAGCAAATGAAAGAGTATAACCTAAGATCAAGCTTTTATATAAATAGTCATCTGTCAACTTCAAATCTCCTTGCCAAGTGCTAGTGAACGTGTGGGATTTTCATCCTTGAATGGCTCTCTTTGAAAATTGCACTCATGCAATATGTAATCCCAAGGTACGGATACTTGCCAAACTTCCTCACATCAGAGTGATCACAACTGTAGTTAATATATGGGATAGCAGATGAACAGAGTAATTATGTACTTAATGAAGAAGGATAAGTCTTTCCTGCAGCTCGGCAGATGATATACTACAACTTCAGAGCTCAATAAAAGGCATTTTCACATATCCATCCTGCTGACTTTACAATACTGAATGTCATAGCTCCACGACTTGTGCACACCAAATTGGAATGCTTACTGAATTATTATCCAAACTAATATCCTTATTAAAGAAAGGTATTCAAAATGTATTCAGACTTTCTATTATTATTAATATTTAGTAAAATTGTAGTACCAATAAGCATATTTGACATATAGTTATCATTGCTACTAGCACAATGAATCATAGATCTTAGGCCTAATGCAGAACCGTGAGCACAAAGACTGTACTGGGGCATGTCGGGGTGTGTGCCACCATAGAGTTCCTATGCACAGAGACATATTCAGGAGACATTCGACCTTAAAAGCAAATCCCCTAGGGAAGAATACCTCTGTAAAACAGCATAGGAAGGAGATGCCACTTTTTTATTTTGTCAGATTCATACAGAAACGGACAGAAAAACCTCAATATGACTCCGTATGGAGGAACAGAGGTTGTCACGTTGGGTACGTGGACCCACTGGACCGTACCGCCTTGGCGCTATAGCAGCTGGCCTACAGGACGCAGGTCACAGTCTATAGTTCGTATAGTGTACCTGTGGCAGCTTGGACAGTAACGAGACAGGCTCGGCTGGGACTAGGCAGCAGGCAGACGTCAGGCGTGATGTAGCAGGACAGGTGTGGTATACAGCACAGCACGATTTCAGCTCAGCACGGCACTTAACCAGGATTGCACGGGATACAGGATACAGGTACAGGAACGGAGAACACTGGGAACTGGGAAACACTAGGAGACCATTTGCTTAGACAAACTTTGGGTATGACAACAACGCTCAGGCATTGCAGGAAGGGGCTGGGCCCTTCTTATAGTCCAGGGTGCTCATGGGCTAATTTAGTATTAATTTCAGGTGCACGCACTGGCCTTTAAGAGAGGGCACGAGCGTGCGCGCCCACCCTACGGGACCCGGTCGGGAGAAGCGGAAGTGAGCTCTGGCATCTCCTGAGGAGGAGATGGGGACCAGCGCTCATAGTTCCATGGCTGCGGGTGTCAGGAGGAGAGTGAACCTGATGGCCCAAGACCATGGGCATGACAGTATCCCCCCTCTTACACCCCCTCCTCTTGGGGCCAGAATGAGAGAGGAAATTCTTCAGGAGGGTAGGGGCATTGAGGTTCTCTTCTGGCTCCCAGGACCTCTCTTCAGGACCAAACCCCTTCCTATCCACCAAATAAAAGGTTCTTCCACCCATTCTCTTGGTGTCCAGGATCTCCTTTACCTCAAAAGTCTCTGATGAACCGCTGGGAGCAACTGCAGGAGTGGAAGTCTTGGAGTAGCGGTTCAAGATCACCGGCTTCAGCAGGGAAACATGGAAGAAGTTGGGGATCTTGAGGGTAGGAGGCAGCCGAAGCTTATAGGAAACGGTTGATTTGTTGCAAAATCTCGAAGGGTCCAAGGAACCTGGGAGCAAACTTGTACGATGGCATCCTCAGCCGCATATTCCTAGAGGACAGACAGACCTTAGTACCTGGACGGAACTGGGGAGGCTCTCATCTTCTTGTATCTGAATTTCTCTTCATGCGGTCGACCACCAGCAGAATAGAAGATCGAGTCTGCTGCCAGATCTGTAGAAAGTCCCTGAATGCAGAGTCAGCTGCAGGCACCTGGGACGTAGTGGAAACAGGAAGAGGTATAGGAGGGTGTTGGCCATAGACAATGAAGAATGGACTCTTAGCAGTGGACTCACAAGTATGGTTATTGTAGGAGAACTCAGCCCAGGGAAGCAGCTGCACCCAGCCATCATGCTGCCTGGAGAACAAGTGTCATAGATAGTTCTCCAGAATCTGGTTTATTCTCTCGACTTGACCACTGGACTGGGGATGGTAGGCAGAGGGCTCTCCAGAACTTCGTGGTGAATTGAATCCCCCGATCCGACACAATATTTAGAGGCAAGCCGTGCAGACGGAAGATGTGTTGGACGAAGAGAGTGGCCAGTCAGGAAGCAGACTGTAGGCCAGTCAGTGGAACGAAATGAGCCATTTTGGAGAATCAGTCCACCACCACCCAGACCGTACTGCAACCAGCAGAGAGAGGCAGGTCTGTGACAAAGTCCATAGTAATATGTTGCCAAGGGGCATCGGGCACAGGCAACGGCTGGAGCAGGCCCGCCGATTTGGAGTGGGAAACCTTATTTTCTGCGCACAGCGCGCAGGAGGAGACAAAGTCCGTGATGTCTTTGGGCAGCATGGGCCTCCAGAACTGATGAGCGATCAGATCTCGGGTCTTACGGACACCCGCGTGATCTGCCAATTTGACAACATTGCTCCCCGGGGGAATGTCTCTAACTTGCAGAGGGTTGACAGGAATGATGCAGGATGGGTTAATGATACTCTGTGGAGACTCGATAGTGTCCTCTGTCTCGAATGACCTGGACAAGGCATCGGCCCTCACATTCTTGTCGGCCGGACGGTAGTGGAGCTCAAACTGGAACCGGGCAAAGAACAGCGAACACCTGGCCTGACGAGGATTCAGTCGTTGGGCCATCTGGAGATAAGTGAGGTTCTTGTGGTCCGTAAATATCAAGATGGGATGAACTGCGCCCTCTAATAGATGTCTCCACTCCTCCAGAGCCAATTTGATGGACAGTAACTCCCGATCCCCAATCGAGTAGTTGCGTTCTGCGGAAGAGAAGAGCTTAGCGTAATAGCCACATACCATTGACTTGCCCTTGGGACCTCTCTGGAACAGGAGTGCACCAGCACCGACAGATGAGGCATCCACCTCCAATGAGAACTGTCGAGAAACATCTGGATGATGGAGGGTAGAGGCTGATGTGAATGCACTCTTCAGGCTATTAAATGTGGACTCTGCTTCTGGAGTCCACACCTTGGCATTCATGCCTTTCTTGGTGAGGTTAGAGATAGGAGATGTTAGTGAGGAGAAGTTTGGAATTAACTGTCTGAATGAAATTGGGGAATCCCAGGAAGAGCTGTATGGCCCTCAAGCCTTGAGGGCGTGGGCATTCCAGGACGGACTTTACCTTTTCAGGATCCATCTGGAGACCTTGATTCGAGATGATGTAGCCCAGGAAAGGAAGAGCATCTTTCTCAAATACGCACTTCTCCAACTTGGCATACGGGCGATTTTCCCTTAACTGCAGAAAAACTTGACGAACATATCTCTGATGTCAATGGATCTGGAGAAAAAATCAAGATGTCATCAAGATAGACCACAACACAAACATAGAGGAGGTCGCGGAAGATGTCATTAACGAACTCCTGGAAGACCGCGGGAGCATTACACAGGCCGAAGGGCATTACTAGATATTCATAGTGTCCGTCACGGGTGTTAAATGCAGTCTTCCATTCATCACCCTGGCGAATCTGGGGTTGTAAGCCCCACGCATGTCTAGTTTAGAAAAAATCTTGGCACCAAGTATACGATCAAACAGTTCAAAGATCAATGGCAACGGATACCTATTTTTCACCGTGATCTGGTTGAGACCACGGTAGTCGATGCAAGGACGCAGAGAACCATCCTTTTTCTTGACGAAAAAGAACCCGGCTCCTGCCGGGGAGGAAGACTTCCATATGAAGACCCTCTCTAAGTTCTCTTTAATATAGGCGGACATGGACAGAGTCTGTGGCAAGAAGAGAGGATATACCCTACCACGGGGAAGGGAAGCACTAGGAACTAGGTCGATGGCACAGTCATACGCCCGGTGTGGGGGCAGCGTTTCTGCCTCTTTCTTGCTGAAGACGTCCGAAAATGCAGAATAATGAGCAGGCAATACTGCCAAGGACCGAGGCAAAGGAGGCTGAGCCGAACGAATCTGTACCAGGCAACGGTTGAGACACTCGGAGCCCCACTGGAGAACCTCTCCAGAATTCCAGTCCAGGACTGGGGCATGTAATCGGAGCCTTTGGCAGGACAAAGAACAAGAGGAGCTCGCAGTGGAGGGCTCCCACTTGGAGCCTCAGAGGCTTGGTCACAGCTATAACTAGATCTGGCAGAGGTAGTCCATTTACAGACACAACCATCAACAGCCTCTCCAGAGGAGTAGTGGGCAAGAAGATCCACCAGGTCTATATGAATGAAATTAGCAGTAGATCCAGAGTCCAGATACGCAGAGACCCGATGTGTTTTCTCACCAGACACTATGGTCACGGGAATGGACAATTTAGATGAAAGTCCTTCTTTACCCAAGGTTGTCTCTCCCAGCAACCCTAGGCTCTGGGGCTTTTGGGGACACAGATGGCCTCCTAGGCCACAATATAGACAGAGTCCCATTGTCTCTCCTGGGTAGATAGCTTAAACTGGTCCGTCCTTACCGACTCCTTAGGAGGATCAACATCTGAGGATAGCAGGGGTTGTTGCAAAGTAGAAACCGGACTAGGGAGTCCTTTCTCCAAACAAGCTTCTTGGAGCCGTTCTCGGATCCTTATATCAATCCGGGAGGCCAGAAGGATGAGGTCATCCAGGGTAGACGGTAGATCTCGGGCGGCAAGCTCGTCCTTAATCTTAGGAGACAGTCCCAGCCAGAATGTAGCCACCAGGGCCTCATTGTTCCACAACAGCTATCCCACCAGTGTGCGGAAGTGGATGGCGTACTCACTCACAGAGGTGTCTCCTTGGCATAGGTTCAGCAAGGAGGCGGCTGCAGACGAGACTCATCCAGGCTCCTCAAACATTGTGCGAAATATCCGGAGGAACCCCTGGAAGTCACGGGTCTCTGGTTCTTGTCTCTCCCAGATAGGATTCGCCCATGCAAGGGCCCAGCCAGTGAGGAGAGAGATGATGAAAGCGACCCTTGCGCCATCTGACTAGAATACCCTTGCATACAGGCTGAAGTGGATCTGGCACTGGTTAAAAAATCCACGACAGGTCCCTGCATCTCCATCATAGCGGTCAGGGAGTGGCAAAGAAAATCGGGGATCAACACTGCCAGGAGGTGTAGTCAGAGGATCAACACTGCCAGGAGGTGTAGTAGGAGGAGCGGCAACTAGCACCTCTTGCCGACGTGTGATAATGTTCAATGTCTGGAGGAGTTGGTCCTGTCGAGACCGGAGGTCTAGCATATCCGCCCGCATCTCTTGTGATGTCATCTTGGTCTTGGATCATCCAGTGGGGTCCATGGCCTGAGCGTACTGTCACGTTGGGTATGTGGAATCACGGACCATACCGCCTTGGCGGTATGGCAGCTGGCCAACAGGACGCAGGTCACAGTCTATAGTTCGTATAGTGTACCTGTGGCAGCTTGGACAGTAGCGAGACAGGCTTGGCTGGGACTAGGCAGCAGGCAGACATCAGGCGTGGTGTAGCAGGACATGGCCGGGAGAAGCGGAAGTGAGCGCAGGCATTTCCTGAGGAGGAGATGGGGACCAGCGCTCACAGTTCCATGGCTGCTGGTGTCAGGAGGAGAGTGATTCTGACGGCCCACGGCCATGGGTATGACAGAGGTACCGTAGGGTGCATAGAGTTTTATGTCTGCCATATTACAGTTCAGCACAACTGTTTGTACAAAATCATAATACCCTCATGTGCATGAGGTCTTAGACTAACTGTACCTGTTCCACAAACATCAAAAAAGTTGAGTGTATTATTAACATTTTATGCAATGTATTTGTGTTTAGCTCCACTAGAGTTGTATTCAGATCACCAACTCAATGCAAGAAATTATTGAAATCATTCATCAGTTCAGTGTAAAATCTGTTCATCTGTTACATAAGCATATCAGTTTCACTCCCAAAGGGGCTCACATGTTTGCCGGTTACAGCGACATCTATATGCAGTCTCTAAGTACACAGAATGGGCCCAGTGGGCAGTCGAACAATCTCTTTACTGATGTAGGGGTATACTCCTAGGCATCTATGGCCCGTCTTATGCTAATGACATGGGGAAGGTTCTTCTGCCCACGATCAGTATCAGTCTCTCTCTGTCGTGAGGCATACAAATATGGACCTTCCCATCAGTGTAGAGAAACTCCTGACTCCTGCCTCCACCTGCTCGTCCCAGATCTAGGATATAGGTAGACTCCATTCTACACCTGCAGGGACTACCAATGCAGGGAGCTTCGCTCATATCTGCTAGTCTCAAGCACCCAGCATACATTGCACTTTCGCTATCTGTCGGCCTCAGCATATTGACAGACCACTGGCACCATTTCAACTCTCAGCAGCTCATGTGCTCACCAGCCTCCACACCTTTCTGTGACTGACACGACTCATCAACAGGACCCACAACTTTACATACAAAGTCTCTTGATATTGCGCCACAAACTTTGTCCACAGCAGGCATGGTTCTGTGACTTCCCTCAGCAACCTTTATTTCCCTCCTGGTCCCTGTCTTAATGGGACACACTCAATCGCTTGTACTGCAGCTGTGTCTCATCAATCCTCACACACAGGAATTTCTACTCCTTGGCTCTACATCACTTTGCTGAAGCCCATAGTGTTTCTTACTACACAGCCTGCAGCCGACACAATCTCCATTTTCGGCTGCCTCAGTGACTCTGGGTCTGTATAATGTGGTCTCCGCCACTTCTATCATCAAGCACGCTACTATGTCTTGTCAACAGGATCTCCTACCAATCCACGTGGCTTCTACCACACTCTGATCACCTCTTCTTGTTGTTATCCTATTTCGGGCCATCTAGTGGCAGAAGCAGCACACAACACCAGACAACCATAGCACATATACAATATGAAACAGTGCAGCAATAACTTATATTTACATTAACAGTGCAGACGGCAAAACAGCCGCTTCACAATGCTGACCATCATTATTAGTATTTGTAAAGGTCAACGACCTAGAAGAAAATCACATATTAAACAGTGACAAACATTAGTCATGGGCTCCGGCCCCACTCACAAGTGGATAGACAGCCTTTCTAAGCTGAAGTTCAAATGTGATGGAAAAAACGGCATCAGGGTTTGCTGAAAACCCTGAATCTGTCACATGTGGATTTTGCCGTGTATTTTGTTGCAGATTTGCTTCAGATTTCACCCTTTACATTGGAACATATTGTCAAAGCCACAGTAGAATAATCCACTTTATATGAATGTTTTTTTTATTCATATGTATTGTACTGTACAAAGCTGTAACATTACAGAACAGAACGTCAGAACATGAACCGATTATTCAAATTTACTCTGTAGTCTTACCAGTGATCCATAATTCCATATTATAAAGTGGACACTATGAATCATACTGAGAAGCAGTCGAATAACGTGATTACATTATTGCTGGTACTAAATTAAGCTGCCAACATGGAATGATCAGAATGTTGTATTTTTAACTTTATCTTAATTTTCAGGAACATGCAGCCAACTTTATATAAACTTCTGTCACTGTAATAAGTGAATAAACACCCCTGTCCTGTGGGTGATATCAGGAAGATCTATCTATCTCATACGTGCCAAATTTTGAGAAGGGACATAAGGGAGACTTTAAAAAAGAATCACATTTATACACTGCCAATTTATATAGGATACGCCTACAGCATTGTAATTGCAAATAGCGCATATGACCTCCTTCATTACATGCCAAATGAATACAGACCCCAGATCAGACCCACTAAACTAATACAGAACCCAGACCAGACCCCTAAGTACATACGGACCTCAGATCAGACCCCCAAAATAAATACATACAGACCCCAAACCCCCTAAAGATAAAAAAAAAAAAAGACGCCTGACCAGGCCCCTAAAGAAATACAGACCTCCTAAAGAAATACAGTCGCTAGACCAGACACCCCTTAATACAGTCCCAAGATCAGACTCCTCTTAACATAGGCCCCAGGTCACACTCCCCCTTAATATAGACCCCAGATCTGTCTGCCCATTAATATAGACCCCAGACCAGACATACATATACTCACCTCTCCCTGTTCTTGCAGACCTCTTCTCTCCCGGATGCCTTTGCAGACAACGGGAGTACAGAGGACTGCAGGGACAGGGAGCACTGAGTATAATTTAAAGGGGTAATCCTATCTCGGATATTAATGTCATATCCACAGGATATGCCATAAATGTCCGATAGATGCAGGTCTCACCTCTGTGACCCACACTTATCTCTAAAACTGGACCCTTAACCCTCATCCTGCTAACCCCCATTCTCCAGCCGTCACCGGGGTACGGCCATTGAGTTATAAAATGACCGGGAGCATGTAAACAGCCGAGCTTACTAAGCTACTCTGTTTCCGTAGCTCCCATAGAACTCGTAACTCCCGAGTTCCTGAAACAGCATAGATTGCTGTGCTATGCTTTTTCCATAATTCCTAATTACAGAAACAGCGTAGCTCAGAAAGCTCGGCTGTTTCTATTTACTAGCCACCTCATAACTCAGTTGCTGGTGTCCAGCAATAGTGGAAGGGGGTAGTACAGAGCTCAGGGGCCCCGTTCCAGAGGTAGGTGCGGGTCCCTGAGGTAATACCCGCATCTATCGGACATAGATGTGACTCTGTAGCGACACTCATCTCTGTATAATTATCAGATTCTAATGTTAGAATGTGAGAGTAATAGAAATATTATTCATTGAAAAGTACATTGTAACATATTAGTGATTATATGTTGTAACGTCCATGGTCGCTGACCACGAACTCCTTCCATCCAGTCGACGCCTTTCTCTCCAGGGATGTCTGCACATACGGCCGTCCTGTTCCACAGTGACCACCAGGGTACGCTCGCGAACTCAGTCCGGACTTAAGAAGCCAAAGCGCACGCAGGTGGGAGATTGAGCTGATTACTCCCAGAGCACCCTGGGCTATAAGAAGGGCTGTGCCTCTTCTTCCCATGCCTTAGCGTTGTTTGTCATATCCAAAGTTTGTCAATGCAAATGGTCTCCTAGTGGTGTTTTCCAGTTTCCAGTGTTCCCCGTACCTGTATCCTGTATACTGTATCCCGTGCTATCCTGGTCAAGTGCCGTGCTGAGCTGTAGTCGTGCTGTGCTGTATTCCACGCCTGTTCTGCTACTCCACGACTGACGTCTACCTGCTGCTTAGTCCCAGCCGAGCCTGCCTTGCTACTGTCCGAGCTGCCACAGGTACACTATACGAACTATAGACTCTGACCTGTGCCCTGTTGGCCAGCTGCCATACCGTCAAGGCGGTACGGCCCAGTGGGTCCACGAACCCAACGTGACATATGTATCATGTCATAAATAAGAACATTCTCTCCAAATTAAAAATATTTTATAGGTGGACTGCTACACCTAATTACTGATGCCACTTTTACAGGGTAAAATTGTGGTCACTATTGTGCATCAGTATTTGAAAGCCACAACCAGGAGTGGGTCCAAATCATGGAAGATGACTAAATCTTTCGATAATAATATTTTCCCTGTTTGTGTCCCTGTAAGGTGGGAGTCGGCCTTTTGAGATGGTGCCACCACGGCAGAAATGCCACGAAAAAAGATTAATTGATGCAGGAAGTTAGTGTGCCAACTTTGTCTATTACTTTGCATTTTATAATATGTACAGAACTTTTGCCGGTGCTGTTGGTGCACATGGCCACAAATAGCAATGCATCCTTCCCAGTGTGGGAGGCACACCAAGTAGTTACAAACTTTACTCCTCAACATTGAAATTGCAGCACCAAAAAGGACAAGCTGTAAGGTTATGCAAATTGAGAAAGTAGCAGGTGCCGCTTAGATCTGCAAATTATCAGAGTTTCAAGCACCTACGTAGCTCCAATCTGTGGCATTTGGGGGGAGGAGAGGAGCATAAAAGTCAGATTGAAAGCAACGTTCCTTAGCCATATGAAACCTCAAAAATCTGATGAAGTGGTGTGGGATGATTGTGTGATGCCTCCTATTCATCAACGTGCCCAGGGGTGGGATTCAGGTGGTTTTACCCGGTTCTCCCGAACCGGTTGCTAAAATTACAGCCGGTTTTCGGTACTGGGATAAAGCGGGAAACCGGAACATGTCCCCTGCACGCTACTGGATCCCTGTCCTTAGGATGCCTCGCCAAATCCTAAGGACGTGGATATCGATGATCTTTAATGATCTTTAATGATGTTGCAGATGGCGCGATGTAAGCATATGTTTGTTTTTTTTTCCTTTTACTGTGGGCAGTTTTGGGGGCCTTATCTATAGGGAACACTAACTACAGGGACTATATAGGGGCACTAACTTCAGGGGACTATATAGGGGGCACTAACTACAGGGGACTATATAGAGGGCACTAACACTAACCACAGGGGACTATATAGGGAGTACTAATTACAGGGGACTATATAGGGGACACTAACTACAGGGGACTATATAGGGGGCACTAACTACAGGGAACTATATAGGGGCCATAACTATAGGGGACTATATAGGGGCACTAACTACAGGGGACTATATAGGGGCACTAACTACAGGGAACTATATAGGGGCACTAACTACAGGGTACTATATAGGGGCACTAACACTAACTACAGGGGACTATATAGGGGCACTAACTACAGGGGACTATATAGGGGACACTAACTATAGGGGCACTAACTACAGGGGGATATATAGGAGGCACTAACTACAGGTCACTATATAGGGGACACTATCTACAGGGGACTATATAGGGGCATGCCTCAGGGGGCACTATCTACAGGAAATGCCATAGGGGGCACTATCTACAGAGAACGCCTCAGGGGGCACTATCTACAGGGAACGCCTCAGGGGGGCACTATCTACATGGAACGCTACAGGCGATGCTGCAGGGGCTCTATCTACAGGGAACGCTATGGGGGCCCTATCAACAGGGAATGCTACAGGGGCCCTATCTACAGGGAACGCCACAGGGGGCCCTATCTACAGGGAATGCTACAGGGGGCACTATACAGGGAATGCAACAGGGGGCCCTACCTACAGAAAACACCACAGGGGGCCTTACCTACAGGGAATGCCACAGGGGGCCCTATCTACAGGGAATGCCACAGAGGGCCCTATCTACAGGGAATGCTACAGGGGGCACTATACAGGAAATGCCACAGGGGGCCCTACCTACTGGGAACGCCACAGGAGGCCCTATCCACAGGGAATGCCACAGGGGGACTTATCTACAGGGTACGCTACAGGGGGCATTATAGAGGGAATGCTACAAGGGGCATTATAGAGAGAACGCTACAGGAGGCACTATACAGGGAATGCTACAGGGGACACTATACAGGGAACGCTACAGGGGGTATTATACAGGGAATGCTACAAGGGGCATTATCTACAGGGAACACTACAGGGGGCACTAAGGGACTTCCACAGGGGGCCCTACCTACAGGGAAAGCTACAGGGGGCACTATCTACAGGGAACACTACAGGGAGCCATATCTACAGAAAATGCTACAGAGGGCCCTATCTACAGGGGACATTACAAGGGGCACTATCTAGAGGGAACCCTACTCTCTACAGAGGGCTTTATGGGGAGCACTCTCTACAGAGGGCTGTTTGAGAGGCACTGTCTACATGGGCTCTATGAGGGGCACTATCTTGACACAATTTTAATTCATGGGTACAGTGTATAGAAATATTATATTCAGGGGCACAGTGTTAGTACTATTATATTCAGGGGCACAGTGTATGGTACTATTATATTCAGGGGCACAGTGTATGTTACTATTATATTCAGGGGCACAGTGAGTAGCACTATTATATTCAGTGGCACAGTGTATGGTATTATATTCCGGGGAAAAGTGTATGATACTTTTATATTCAGGGGCACAGTGTATGATACTATTATATTTAGTGGCATAGAGTGTGGCACCACGAGATCTTTATCTTCTTTATAGGTGTGGAAATGTTGGAAAACTGAGCTTTCAAAGACATCTTTGCGGCAAAGTCTGCAAAGTTTGCAGACTCTGAAATGGGTCATGGCCAGGAGGCGTCAACATAGAGGTCTGGACCAAATGGAAAAGAAAAAATAAAAAAGAATGACTGCAATCAGAGAAGATGTCACCGGTGAGTCACTAAATGTAAATGTTTATTCTCCCTGTGACTGATCAATACTGTAGTTGCTGTATGATCTGCAGCGAGATGATGGGTGTATTGTCCTTTTTGTGAAACAGAAACTCCCAGCATATCCTTACCATCGTTCTGGCTATACTGGGAGCTGTAGTTTTATGGCAAATAAACTTATATGACAGGGGTTAAACTTAATTTTCAAATTATCTCTGTACTGAGCTGTATATATGCTTGTGCTGTATTTATGTACTGAGCTTGGTTCTGGAGTTATATACATCATAACAACCAAGCTGAATACATATATACAGCACCAAAGAGAAGCTCCGAACATATATACAACTCCAGAACCAAGCTCAGCATAAATTATACAGTACCAGAACCAAGCTCAGTACATACATACAGCACCACAACAAAGCTTAGTACATAAATACAGCATCAGATCCAAGGTCAGTACATAAATACAACACCAGAACAAAGCTCAGTACAAATATACAGTACCAGAACCAAGCTCATTACATATATGCAGCATAATAACCAAACTCAAAACATATTATATACATGTACTGAGCTTGGTTTTGGTTCTGTATTTATGTACTGAGATTTGTTCTGGTACTGTATATATGTACTGAGCTTAGTTCTGGTGCTGTATTTATATGTGGAGCTTGGTTCTGGAGTTGTATATATGTACTGAGCTTAGTTCTGGTGCTGTATTTATGTACTGAGCTTGGTTCTGATACTGTATATATATACTGAGCTTGGTTCCTGGCACTGTATATATGTACTGAGCTTAGTTCTGGTGCTGTATTTATGTACAGAGCTTGGTTCTGATACTGTATATATGTACTGAGCTTGGTTCTGACACTGTATATATGTACTGAGCTTTGTTCTGGTGCTGTATTTATGTACTGAGTTTGGTTCTGGTGCTTTATTTATGTACTGAGCTTTGTTCTGGCGCTGTATATATGTACTGAGCTTTGTTCTGGTGCTGTATTTATGTACTGAGCTTGGTTCTGGTGATGTATATATGTAGTGAGCTTTGTTCTCGTGCTGTATTTTTGCACTGAGCTTGGTTCTGGTGCTGTATATATGTACTGAGCTTTGTTCTCGTGCTGTATTTATGTACTGAGCTTGGTTCTGGTGATGTATATATGTAGTGAGCTTTGTTCTCGTGCTGTATTTTTGCACTGAGCTTAGTTCTGGTGCTGTATATATGTACTGAGCTTTGTTCTGGTGCTGTATTTATGTACTGAGCTTGGTGCTGGTGTCGTACTTATGGACTGAGCTTGGTTCTAGTGCTGTATGTATGTACTGAGTTTGGTTCTGGTGTTGTATTTATGTACTGAGGTTTGTTTTGGTGCTGTATTTATGTACTAAGCTTGGTTCTGGTGCAGTATATATGTACTGTACTTGGTTCTGGTGCTTTATTTATGTACTAAGCTTGATTCTGGTGCTGTATATATGTACTGAGTTTTGTTATGGTGCTGTATATACAGTGAAGGAAATAAGTATTTGATCCCTTGCTGATTTTGTAAGTTTACCCACTGTCAAAGTCATGAACAGTCTAGAATTTTTAGGCTAGGCTAATTTTACCAGTGAGAGATAGATTATATTTTAAAAAAAAAAGAAAATGACATAGTCAAAATTATATATATTTATTTGCATTGTGCACAGAGAAATAAGTATTTGATCCCCTACCAACCATTAAGAGTTCAGCCTCCTCCAGACCAGTTACACGCTCCAAATCAACTTGGTGCCTGCATTAAAGACAGCTGTCTTACCTGTCCACAGACTCAATTAATCAGTCTGACTCTAACCTCTACAACATGGGCAAGACCAAAGAGCTTTCTAAGGATGTCAGGGACAAGATCATAGACCTGCACAAGGCTGGAATGGGCTACAAAACCATAAGTAAGACGCTGGGTGAGAAGGAGACAACTGTTGGTGCAATAGTAAGAAAATGGAAGACATACAAAATGACTGTCAATCGACATCGATCTGGGGCTCCATGCAAAATCTCACCTCGTGGGGCATCCTTGATCCTGAGGAAGGTGAGAGCTCAGCCGAAAACTACACGGGGGGAACTTGTTAATGATCTCAAGGCAGCTGGGACCACAGTCACCAAAAAAACCATTGGTAACACATTACGCCGTAATGGATTAAAATCCTGCAGTGCCCGCAAGGTCCCCCTGCTCAAGAAGGCACATGTACAGGCCCGTCTGAAGTTTGCAAATGAACATCTGGATGATTCTGAGAGTGATTGGGAGAAGGTGCTGTGGTCAGATGAGACTAAAATTTAGCTCTCTGGCATTAACTCAACTCGCCGTGTTTGGAGGAAGAGAAATGCTGCCTATGACCCAAAGAACACCGTCCCCACTGTCAAGCATGGAGGTGGAAAAATTATGTTTTTGGGGTGTTTCTCTGCTAAGGGCACAGGACTACTTCACCGAATCATAGGAAAATGGATGGAGCCATGTAACGTCAAATCCTGAGTGACAACCTCCTTCCCTCCACCAGGAAATTAAAAATGGCTCGTGGCTGGGTCTTCCAGCACGACAATGACCCGAAACATACAGCCAAGGCAACAAACGAGTGGCTCAAAAAGAAGCACATTAAGGTCATGGAGTGGCCTAGCCAGTCTCCAGACCTTAATCCCATCGAAAACTTATGGAGGGAGCTGAAGATCCGAGTTGCCAAGCGACAGCCTCGAAATCTTAATGATTTACAGATGATCTGCAAAGAGGAGTGGGCCAAAATTCCATCTAACATGTGTGCAAACCTCATCATCAACTACAAAAAATGTCTGACTGCTGTGCTTGCCAACAAGGGTTTTGCCACCAAGTGTTAAGTCTTGTTTGCCAAAGGGATCAAACACTTATTTCTCTGTGCACAATGCAAATAAATATATATAATTTTGACTTTGTGATTTTCTGTTTTTTTTTTAAATATAATCTATCTCTCACTCGTAAAATTAACCTAGCCTAAAAATTCTAGACTGTTCATGTCTTTGAAAGTGGGCAAACTTACAAAATCAGCAAGGGATCAAATACTTATTTCCTTCACTGTAGGTACAGAGCATAGTTCTGGCACCGTATCTGTGCATCTGTACTCCACCCTGCTCACAGTTGACAGCCTCACTAAACAGGCCTATCTCTAAATATGAGGTTAGGCAAAAAAACAACTATCCGCTCCTACTGGGCATCAAGAGCTGTCCACCCTACCCGTGTATTTGCAGCAGTTATGTCCAGACACCGATATGAATCCATAATGCGCTTCATGCATTTTACAGATAACTCCCAAGTCCCCCAAAGAAATGACCCAGGCTAGGATCGCATTAATAAATTGAGACCTTTAATTTCCCTCCTATAAGAATCTTGTATCTGTGGATGAATCCCTGATAAGCTACAAAGGCCGTCTTTCATTCCGGAAGTTCATCCCCTCCAAATGTGCCAAATATGGTGTTAAAATATATCAGGTGTGCGAGAGCACAACAGGGTACACCTGCGGTTTCTTGATTTATGAAGGCAAAGACAGCCAAATGAATCCCCCAGGCTGCCCAGAGACAATTGGCACATCCGTAAAAATTGTGTGGGACCTAATGGTGCCATTCTTGCACCAAGGGTACCACATCTACACTGATAACTTTTATAGCAGTGTCTCCCTTTTTAAATCCCTCAATGCTGCAAATACAGGGGCCTGCGGGACAGTCCGTAAAAATGGGTGGGATTCCCAAAGCAATTGGTGTCCAGATGTGTGGAAAGGGGGGCGACATTCTCACTGGCAAGCGAGCAGTTACTTGCAGTAAAGTGGAATGACAAGAAGGCCGTCCATATGTTGTCCACTCTGCATCCAGACACCACAGTGACAGTTAGAGAGAGGGGGGCCACTGTGGAAAAGCTTAAGCCTGTCTTTGTGACAGACTACAATAAATTCATGGGGGGTGTAGATCTGTAGGACCAGGTGCTTCAACCTTATTTGGTGAAGCGTAAGACCAGGGCCTGGTACAAAAAGGTAGCAATCTACCTAATTCAGATTGCTACCTATAATGGGTTTGTGCTTTAGAAAAGAAAAACAAGGAATGCTCAATTTCCTCCAGTTCCAGGAGGAGGTTATTGAGCACCTCCTATTTGACACCAATGCCCCTGCACAACCTTACAAGTCTGAGGATGTGCGAAGACTTGCAGAGCGCCACTTACTTCACCCCATCCCTTCCACCGAGACGCAAAGATATCCCCAGAAAAACGTGCCGGGTTTGCAGTAAGCATGGAAGGAGGAGGGATAGTCGCTTCTACTGCCCGATGTGCCCATCTCAACCAGGACCCTGCAACTACTGCTGTTTTGAAACGTACCACACAGTTTGCAATTAATAATTTTATTTAGGGAATGCCAAAATGGGGGAGGGGGTCTTTTTAGGAAGTCAATTTGAACTTATATTTTCATTTTAGTTTGTGGGCTTTCCAAGTGGGGAGGAATTCTTTTGGGAGAGGTAGTAGATTTTATTTTTTCAGAAAATATTTTATCCCTTTCATATCTTTGATCATTTTGTTTCTTTTGAGCGTTTTTAGGACTATGTACTGCCGAACAAAACTGTTATTTTTATTAATATTTCTGTATGGTGATATGGGCATGATCTTTTTTTTTTTTATTTGGAGGATCTCTAATAATCGAGCTTTTCCTAATTAGCACACTATGGGCTTTACTACATTCTGGTTTCCGCAGGTTCTCTTGCACCTGACAATGCTTCTGGAAATACTAACTTCATTTTGGTGATTAGTGATCCTTTACTGTTCCTATGGATGGTTTTGGACACTGCCCTTTTATATATACTGGAACCGATTGGTTGTTTAGTGCACATAGCGGTTCCTACCTTGCCGGGCAGGGGTCTGTTATGGTGTACCACGTCACTTGGCACATTCGTCCCTCATATAGGGATTGATGGAGCTAAAGAGACGTTATACAACCAGTCACTGAAAAAACAAAAAAAACCTTGTCATGACAGCTCTACAGGTGTTCTTCTATCTTGTAAACAGACTCGAGTTTGCCACATAGTTGGATACATTTTCCTCCATTTTTTTGAAGATATTGCCCGTCACTCCAGTACAGTTTATTTTTTTCTTTCTGACTGATTTTATATTAGAACAGAATGCCGTCCACAATGACATCATAATGGCACAGATGCGGGACAACTGCTTCTTCAGCAAGACAGTCATAAGTACAGGCAAATATGTATATAGCGACATGCATCCATTAAGAATACACGGCTTCACTTCTCTTTTGTAGTCCGCGCAAATTTATTAATGGGGCATATTTCTAACAAAATAACCATTTACCTGGTGTTCTCTATTTCATGTGGAAATGTAATAAGTATTTGAAGAAAACCTTATATACCCATAGTGTCTGAAATAATTCCCATTATTTCCTCCTTTAATATTGTATTTGGTCAGCATGCTCACTACACTACTAGATGAATACCTTTACGGTCTAGTTTTTAAACTGGGGTAATTTCTGGGTGTTTTTTTTTTTGTTCAGGCAGCTCAATGCCTCTAAATGCATGATATGGGGCCTAAAATTCATTCAATTTTGCCCTGAAAGCCAAAGGGTGCTTCCTCTCTTTTAGGCCCAGCCACACCTCTTGTAAGCAGATCGAGGCCACAATGGGGGTATTTTTGAACACAGGAGAAACAGGGTGAAAGATTTTGTGGTGTGTTTCTTCATTCGTGAAAAAAAATAATTCACCTGCTTTGCATTACATTTAGCAAAAAACTGTGGGGTCAAAATACTCACTACACCCCTAGATAAATACCTTAACGGGTCTAGTTTTCTAAATGGGGTCATTTATGGGGAGTCTCTATCATTCTGGCAGCTCAAAGCCTCTCCAAACGGGCAGTGGGGCCTAAAACATTTCAAGCAAAATATGTGTCCTGAAAGCCTCCAGGTGCTCCCTTCCTTTTGGGCCCTGCCGTGTGTCCAGGCAGCGTATTAGGGGCCACCATGGGGATATTTTTGAAAACAGGAGAAACAGGGTGAAAGATTTTGGGAGTGTTTCTTCATTCTCATGTTCGCTTTACAAAGAAATCTGTCTTTACAATGACACATTTGTGATGAAAGTGTAATTTTTTTTTTTTCACCTGCAAAATACTCACAACACCCCTAGATAAATACCTTAATATTTAAAGTATAATATAAAATATAAATACCTTGTATTTTTCAAAATAGTGATTTGTGGGGGTTTCCATCACTCTGACACCTATGAGCCTCTGAAAACCTGGCTTGGTGCAGGAAAACAAAATGTACTTCAAAAATTATAAAATTATTATTAAATTTGTAAGTGTTCTAAATTGCTCAAAATTAATTTTATTTTTTCAAAAGTGCTGCTAAAATAGAGTAAATAAATAGGAATATATATTTAATGAAAAAAAATTGTACAGTATGTATGTCTATATGTGACATATTGCAGTTCAAAATAGGGAAAAATTTTAATTTTTACAAATTTTTATACATTTTTGTATTTTTTAACTAATTTACGCAAATCGTATCTGTCTCCTTTTATCCTTTTACCACTAAAATAAATTACAACATGTGATGAAAAAACAATGTCAGAATTACTTGGATATGCAAAACTATTGCAGAGTTATTGTCTGATAAAGTCAGACATACCAGATTTGACAAATCTGGCTTGGTGATTAAGGTCCAAACTAGCTTGGTCATTAAGGGGTTAATATAGGGTGTATTTGGCATATCGTAATTGTTTTATTTTATTATTAAAATAGCAATACACGGCAAAGCACCCCGAAACACCCCCCCCCCCTCAAGCACATATGTCTTTGTCGGCAAAATAGAGAAACTGTTGTTAAAAGTTTGATTCCTACCCCTGAATGTACCAGTTATCGCCACTTGTCGCAAACTGAGAGGGACAGAATTCTTGAACTGAGAGACCTTGGTTTACCACTCCAAAAGATCGCTACGCGCCTAGGCCGAGATGTCAGCACTGATCAATGTTGTGTGTCCCGGAGGTTGGGAGAACAATAACGAACCATTAATAACCTCATTGATAGTATGCCAAGGCATGTAAGTGTGTGTATTTCTGTGCGTGGCGCTCATACTCGACACTGAATAAATAAAGATGTTTGAAATATTTTGTTTCCATTTTTTTATCATTTGAATATTATTAACATGTGTATCGATTTACACAATTCCAAAACTTCTCCTTCTTGGTGTCGCAATTTCAAAGTTGGAAGTGTATATACAGTTAGGTCCAGAATTATTTGGACAGTAACCCAATCTTCATGATTTGTGCTCTGCGTGCCACCACATTGGATTTGAAATGAAACAACTGAGATGTAATTGAAGTGTAGACTTTCAGGTTTAATTCAAGGGGTTGAACAAAAATATCCTGTGAAACGTTTAGGAATTGCAACCATTTTTCTACACAGCCTCCTCATTTCAGGGGCTCAAAAGTAATTGGACAAATATTTTTTTTAATACTTTGAAGAGAATCCTTTGCAGGCAATGACTGCCTGAAGTTAAACTAAAAAAGAATACCTATTTATTTAAAGGTCATATAATCAATGTATATAAATCCGCATATGGGAACCCATACATAGCATAAACACCAAAAAATTATCACTAAATGCTACAATAAGACCAAATCAATCGTATTATAGAAAAATACAAAAAATCTTTATTGAAGACAAACAACACAGTTAGTCAAGACTCTTTAAAAATTGACACCCATAAAAACAATGTACAGTCAGTACAAGAGATAGACAGTGTTGAACATAGGGCAGGGAAAACAATGGTGGTGCTATGCATGCAATATCAATGTATGTAAACCATGTTCCATGCGTATTACTATATGTATGCCAACATTACACAACCTCTAACTATAGTAGAGCCACAATATCATAAATGGTAATAGTTATAAATAAACCATGAAAACCTCATGACACACACTACTTAACCCACCATGAGCCATTCCACTGCCACAACACTGTCAGAACACCCCAATGTGCGTTTCGCACCTGGCTTCCTCAGATCTGGTCATTTTTCGCACCTGATCTTCGTCAGGGTTGAGATCTGGTGATTGACTTGGCCATTGCAGAATATTTCACTTCTTTGCCTTAAAAAACTCCTGGGTTGCTTCCGCAGTATGTTTTGGGTCATTGTCCATCTGTTCTGTGAAGCAACGTCCAATCAACCTTGCTGCATTTGGTTGACTCTGAGCAGAAAGTATATCCCTGAACACTTGAGAATTCATCCGGCTGCTTCTGTCTTCAGTCACATCATCAATAAACACTAGTGACCCAGTGCCTTTGGCAGCCATGCATGCCCATGCCATTACACTGCCTCCACCCTGTTTTACAGAGGACGTGGTGTGCTTTGGATCATGAGCCGTTCCAAGCCTTTTCCATACTTTCTTCCTCCCATCATTCTGGTACAGGTTGATCTTAGTTTCATCTGTGCAAAGAATGCTGTTCCAGAACTGGGCGGCTTCTTTACATATTGTTTGGCAAAGTCTAATCTGGCCTTTCTATTTTTGAGGCAGATTAATGGTTTGCACCTTGTGGTGAACCCTCTGTATTTTCTCTCATGAAGTCTTCTCTTTATATACTGATACACCTACTTCCAGGAGAGTGTTCTTCACTTGGGTAGATGTTGTGAACGGGTTTTTCTTCACCATGGAAAGGATTCTGCAATCATCCACCATTGCTGTCTCCGTGGACGTCCAGGCCTTTTGGAGTTCACGAGATCACCAGTGCGCTCTTTTTTTCAAGAATGTACCAAACTGTTGATTTGGCAACTCCTAACATTTGTGCTATCTCTCTGATGGATTTCTTGATTTTTTTCAGCCTAACGGTGGTCTGTTTCACTTGCATTGAGGGCTCCTTTGACCTCAAGTTGTGGGTTCACAGCAACAGCTTCCAAATGCAAATGCCACACATGGAATCAACTCCAGATCTTTTACCTGCTTAATTGATGATGGATTCATGAGGAAATAGCACATGCAGCCCATTAAATAGCTTTTGGGATAATTGTCCAATTGTTACTTTTGGTCCCTTGAAAAAGAACTAGCTACATATTAAAGAGCTGTAATTCCTAAATCCTTGATCAAATTAGGATGTGAATACCATCAAATTAAAACTAAGAGTCTGCAATTTAAGCCCATATTGATTAAATAACTGTATGTTTAATATGTTTTTGTAAACAGCTAAAATGGGCCTCAACATGGATCTTGCATGACTCCATAATACGACCATGTACATAAGGCCTGCGAAGTTCTCCTAGTTTACAGTTAATCATTTACTCCTGCCTCCCTAACTTATAGTCAGTATTTGCCTTTTTTCAGGGCTTTAAGTCATATTTTATTAACCAGTGCAAATTGTATCTTTTAATATGTCCTGACCATCCATAAACCTTGGGTGTGGGCAAAAACCTTTTTATAGAGTTTGTTCAGTGGGTATCCCTAGCATTTGAATGGCTGTAAAATGGAACCTATTATATGAAAATATTGAATTTATCTTGAGCAGCTGTTGGAGTCATTAATAACCCATTCAGAACCTAGGTAGCATCCAGTTTCAAAAGTTTAGATTTTATAGAGCGGCTCCTTGAATTACCCTGGTATCCCGGCTCCTAATGAATCACATTATGCTTCAAATACACAGCAATAGAAGTAAACAAAGTACTTAAACTTGAATGCAATTACTGATGTTAGAAGTATTTTATGCATCTTGCTTTTTTACCCAACGTTCATTTGCCAGATAAAAAAAGTGGACCTACAAGATATAATTTAGTTGATATTTTCATTCAAATGTAAGTGGCTCCCCGTTAAATACTAGAATAGGTCAATTCTGAACATTCATTTTAAAAAACACATCAACAAGATTACCCAACTGTGACTGCATAATTGAAGTGGAACTCAGCTTTAGTAAACCTACATTATATATTAGGGAACGGCATAAATAAGGGCTCATGCACGTGTCTATAAATTGTACAGTGCAATAAAATAACATAGACGTGTATGGATTCCTACTGTGCTTGATTGCTCCCCCTGGCAGGTGCTGTACTGTTACGGCATTGGTTGGCCTATGGTTCTGCACCTAAAAGAGTAGGGACCCACATCAAAGAGGTCACCATTAAGTAACAAGGCAGAATTACAATGAATTTGACACCTCAGCTGGAGGCAGATAACACATTATCACACCATTGATAATAGGAGAAGACAGATCACCTCCTCTCCCTCCCTGCACAGTCACCTCTGCACAGAGCATGCCCACAACACTTTTCCATAAAGGTTAATAAATAATTTTCTAACTGAGGTTTTGTAACGACCGCTGCTCGCTGTGGTCAAAATTTACATATCTCTCCATGGTGTCCTCTGACTCTTGGTCACCATGTCCCTTTATTACTCCTGACTGACCACGCTCTCCTTTGGCGCCACTTTCCTCCTGCAATTCCTAGTGCCAGCATGTGCCAAACTAACCAGCTTTCCCAGGGTAAAAAAGGGGCTTCTCCCTGTCCAATATTGCCTGAGCAATTAGGATCCAACTAGCTTGCTAGTGATACCCTGCAATATAGTTTGTTGGATTTCCTGTATTTTGACCCCCACCTGTACCTTTGGCTATCCTTGCCTATTGCCTGTCGGGACCTCTTGCTTGTTACCCATGACGAACCTCTGCTGCCTGCCCTGACCTTTGTCTCTACCAACCGTAGGTGCATGTCTGCCGCCTGCCCTGTCCTAAGCTATACCTGATCTTCCATTCTGTCTGCTGCTTTTGTACTACACCTTTAAAGTCGGCAGTTGCCAAAGAGAACTGATCTAGGGGTAGCAACCTGGGGTTCCTCAGCAGCGAAGGGGACATAAGATTTAAAGGGTGAATATTTGGCGTCCCTTAGACTCCGCTCCTCGGTTTAGCCCCACGTCAAATGCTTTTGGTGACACAGGGTGGGTTTACACCCTCCTCGGTAGGCCCCATGACCGTCTCATTATCCACGAGCCTCTTGACACGTTTCTTATTTCCGTGTAGCTCATGTAAAGCTAATCTCAGAATTGATGTTCACAGCTCAGAGCAGCAGCTCAGGCGAGATGGCTGCCCCATAATTATGTACAGAAAATAAAACTAAGAAAAATTACAATCAGAACATGAATACAGATTATAAAAAAGGATATGTTTCAGTATCTGGTTTCAATAAGTAAAAAAAAAAAAAATGTAGTCCTTTTCCTTTAAATTCAGAAACTCCCTAACAGGCTACACTTGCTAGACTTTTTCCCAATGCTGAACCCTGCAGAATCCCTGCAGGCAGGAGAGAAACTTCTCCCACTGAGCCAAAGGTACACCCACTGATATTTATAAGACCACGCCCACTTATCACATAAGCCACACCCCTTTATGGCGACTTGGTAAGATTCTCAAGCGGTGTAGATGACAGTTATCCCCGACTTGAAACCACATTAGGAGGAAATGTGTCGCCCCCCCCCCCCTCCTACCAGGACCTCTCAGCTGCACATATGGTACTGTACATCCATGCATGCATTAATGATATTACAGAAAAGTAACCACTGGTAGTGGCCTCTAGGGGACAGTATATCTCAGTGTTATAAGATACCAGCTTCACATGTCTGCATATCATTTTTACTCTTTGTGAGTACAGGGCAAAGTTTCCGTAACAATAAATTACCATGTGAAAAATCACTTTAATTGTACATGAATATTCCACATGAATATTCTATGCTGATATATGAGCTATAAAGTGTTTCTTTATATTCTATTCACGCTGCCTCTTTGTGTATAATGAATCAAACAAATCAAAGAGCAATCCTGATTTAAATTTACGATAATATGTAAGAGACAGCAGTGATCTAAAAACACAACATTCCCAACATCCAATGCTAAGGACCTATTTCAAAGTCTGTCCAAGCAATAATAAAAACATCTTACTGCTTTAACACTTTCATTACCTGATTGGTTAGTTTGCAAGAAAAAGCGGATACAGCTAAAAATAAATATGTGCACTATATTTTAAAAAAAAGTTCATACTTACACCCTAGCTGTGTTTCGAATTCAGGGGTGGACTACAGGGGTGGACTACAGGGGTGGACTATCTAGTGGAGCACTATATACAGGTGTGGACTATATGTACAAGGGGGGGCTATATACAGGGGTGGGCTATCTGTGAAACACTATATACAGGGGTGGACTATATGTGGAGCATTACATACAGGGGTGGGCTATATCTACAGGGGGGCTACATACATGGTTGGGCTATCTGTAGAGCTCTATATACAGGGGTGGACTATATCTACAGGGGGCTATATACAGGGGTGGGCTATCTGTAGAGCACTATAAGGGGAGTTATTTGTGGGACACTATATACAGGGGTGGTCTATATGGGGGCACTATCTACAGGGGGCTCTATGGCAGGCACTATCTACAGGGGGCACAGTGTGTGTGTGGGACACGGTGTATGGTGCTATTATATTTAGCGGCGTAGTGTGTGTGTGTGTGTGTGGGACACGGTGTATGCTGCTATTATCATTAGAGGTGCAGTGTTTGGCGCTATTATATTTAGGGGCGTAGTGTGTGGTATAATGATAACTTTATATTTATTTATAGGTGCAGAAATGTTGGTAAAGTGAGAAGCTGAAGACATGTGAGCGGCAAACTGCAGAAATGGACCGGGAGAAGTCATCATAGAGGTCTGGACCAAATGGAGAAAAAGAACTAGAATCTGAGATGTCACCAGTGAGTCACTTAATGTAAATGTTTATTCTGCCCCTAATCAGTAATGTAGTCACTGTATGATCTGCAGTGAGATGATGGGTGGTGTGATTATGATAGGATTTATTTTTTGTGAAACGACATCTCCCAGAATATCCTTATCATTGTTCGGGCTATGCTGGGAGCTGTAGTTTTACGCCGTACACACCTATACGGCAGGGTTTGCACTAAATTGAGCTGTATTTGTTCTGGTGCTGTATATATGTACCGAGCTTGGTTCTGGTGTTGTGTATAGAACCATATTGCTTGTGAAATGTACAAATAATTTTATGCTCGCGTTACATAAAAAGAAATGACACGTCGATTGGTAGAGAAAACAAACACGGCGAGGGGGAAGGAGATGTTGGGAAAGAGGTTGGGGGTGGGGGGAGCCAAATTGAATCTTTGCGCCGGGTGCTTGAGAACCTAGCTACGCCTCTGCCTCACTTATCCAACATTTCCATACCTATAAATGCAGATATATGATATCTCTTATAGTAACAGGTCCTGCAGCAGCTGCAGCTAAATGTTTAGCAGCATAGATATTTTTACATGTTTTCTTAAAGCTGTTAGATGAGCGTTTTTAGTCCGTTATTTTTTACATGTATTGTTAGAGTTTTCCATGGAATATTGAGTGTCCCTGATTATATTTATCATGTGTAAGGAAAGTTCACAGACAAAAAACACACTAGAATATTCTTTTGGACTATTACTTTTTTTTAAATAATTTTTATTAAAGTGTTTAACACATACAAACAAACATTTAAAAATACACATGACATCAAAATATCCGCTACCTATATTTATGGCAATTGATAGAAATCATACAAATATACAAAAAAATCATAGGAAGAAAAGGAAAAAGAGAGAGAGGGGAAAAATTATTATTATTTCTCATATCTAAGGAAGCTATAATGACAAGGTCTGTTCCACAGGACTGGCGCATTGCAAATTTAGTGCCACTATTCAAAAAGAGGACTATAAGTGAGCACGGAAACTATAGGCCTGTACGTTTAACCTCCATTGTGGGTAAAATATTTAAAGGTTTTCCAAGAGATGCTATTCTGGAGTATCTAAATGAGAATAAAGATACAACTCCATATCAGCATGGGTTTATGAGGGAGCGGTCCTGTCAAACTAATCTGATCAGCTTCTTCGAAGAAGAAAGCTCTAGACTGAGTCAATGGATGTCATATATCTTGATTTTTATGTATATAGTATATGTGCCTGTGAATATTCTTTGACATTATACTGTGTTTTGTACTTGTAGCAGGGCAGCAATTGAGAAGACAGTTGGTTTCTTTAACAATCTATAATCTTTCAGAGAAAAGAGGTAACAAGCTGAGTGGTCAACTCAGGATTGGGGACTTCAACCAAACGCAGGAGTCCCACCAGTAGCGGGTGCGCGTAAGCTTCATGCTAAGCCGGATGGTAGTGTCCTGACTACACCTCCGTTGGTCAATGCGGAAACCATTGCGGAAAATTAATTAATATTAATTATTAATTATTAAACCACCCCACTACCTCACAACCTGCTCCAAGAGTAAGGTAGCAGCCCTCTGCACTTGGTTACACCACAAAGTTAGCAACTCCCACTACGTGTCCCATTGCGGGTCCCTGTGGCGGTCGTGATAGTGTGGTTACTAGTATTTGACACCAACGACCTAAACATGCGCCCTGGGATTGGTGCCGATAGCCATGAAGCCTGCGCCCAACGGCAAGCAGGGCGAACTCTCGCGCGGCGAGACTTGGAAGAGCAGGGGGAGCGCGGCAAGCGAGAGGGGCGGAGCAGTGAGTGGCGCGAAAAAGGAGCAGGAGAGCGGAAGTCAGGGTGTGAAGCAGGACGGGAGGGAACCGGAGAGAGAAGAAGAGAAAGAGCAGGGAAAGTGAGAGCAGAAAGAAAGGCCGCCGTGGAGAGAGAGGAAGCAGGAGCCTGACAGCACATGGCTCCCCTCTGCAGCCTCGGAATAGGAGGACAAAGGACAGCACGGGTGTTCTGTGCAAATCCTTGAGAAGGACAGAGGATCGGCTGGAGCACAAGGAGTGTGCCAACAGCCACAGGTACCGTGCTCAGACTTTAAGACCCCTGACCCAGAGCTAGAGTCCCGCCATAAAGAACGGGCCCTTGTCCTAGTCTGTGACCGTTTCCCGGCGTGACGTCCCTCTCTAACTACCGCCACCGTACACACAAGAGACTACTCCCAAAAGGGACAACAACTCATCCTGAGCTAGGCCCAAAGGCAGGTGGACTTGCTATCTCATTTACCGCGCCAGTGCCTCTGTGCGTCCTTCAGAGTAAAGCACCGCATGTAACCCTTGCATGGAACTGTTATTAGTAAAGCACCGCATGTAACCCTTACATGGAACTGTTATTAGTAAAGCACCGCATGTAACCCTTGCATGGAACTGTTATTAGTAAAGCACCGCATGTAACCCTTGCATGGAACTGTTATGAGTAAAGCACCGCATGTAATACTTGCATGGAACTGTTGTTTATGAAGCTTGTTGGAACAGGAGCAGACAGAAGGAACGGTCGGGTTGACGGGACCTTGTTGGACTATTAACTGGATTTCGTGTAAACCTTAGCGTCAGCCCGCCAGTTCAGTTGCGTCCTAGGGGGTCCACCATGCGGACTACCGACTGAGGAGAGAGAGGGTTGTCATGAAAGGTAGCGGATAGCTCTGCAAGGACCCGTGACGGTGCTAGTAGGTACGTTAGTCGCTGATTCCCACGACGCGATCCGTGGGCCGAGAGTGTGACTCTTACCCTAGGATAGGCTGTCAGTAGCGGGTAGCTCCCGCCGTGATTGACAGCGGCGTGTCCTTAGCCAAGCCGGCAATGTGGGGTCAGGCACAACCTCTTTCCGGAGGACTTCCAGCGGGATCGAAGTCCTCAACCTCAGGATTCCTGTCTGCTCCATAAAGAAGAATTTATTGTTATTTGCTCGCTGCAGTAAAGAAGTTGCCCAAAAGAAGGTGTGTCCTGTTCATTGTGTTCCAACCGCGGTAGTCCCTCCTACAGGCTGATATGGGAGGCAATATAATGTGGGGGCAGCTATGGGGGGCATTATGCTGTGTGGGGGCATTATACTGTGGGGGCAGCTATTTGGGGCATTATACTGTGGTGGCAGCTATGGGGGGGCATTATACTGTATGGGGCAACTATGGGAGGCATTATACTGTGTGGGGGCAGCTATAGGGAGCGTTATTGTAATGACAGGGATAGGGAAACAGACAAGTGAGCCCTAATCTACCCGCCACTCAGTCCCTGCCTACTTGCAACAACCCGCCCTAGGCTACGGGGTACAACTGGGCGACGGTCCCTACACTCAATAAGTGCACGACAGACAACAGACAAGGAAACACAGAACAAAGGGAAACGGAGCCGAGTCAAACCAGGAGAGTACGAGGTGCCAAACGTAGAGCAGGAGAGTAGTGAACAAGCCGAGTCAAACCAGGAGTGTACGAGGTACCAAACGCAGAGCAGAAGAGTAGTCAGTAAGCTAGGGTCAATACGAAGCAGGGACAAGTAGTTCAAGAAGCTGCAGCAGGGCCAGGAAACCAACACAGAAGAATCACAAGCAAGGAGGAACAGGAAATGCAGGTATAAATAGACAGAGGGCGGGAGCTAGCTCCGTCTGGCCAGGCTGTGATAGGCTCTCCCACTCCTAAACCTGCCATCCTGAGTGGTGGAAGATGGAGTCAGTCTCACAGACATAGAAGCAGGTGCAGACTGATTACCTATGGGCGTGGATACAGAAGCTGTGCCTGGCAGATCCTTAACAGTACCCCCCCTTTTATCAGGGGCCACCGGACCCTTTCTAGATGGACCTGGTTTATTGGGGAAACGAAGGTGGAACCTCCTGACCAATACCCCAGCGTGAACATCCTGGGCAGGTACCCAAGTCCTCTCCTCAGGCCCGTATCCTCTCCACTGGACCAGGTACTGGAGGGAGCCATGGACCATCTTGCTGTCCACAATCTTGGCCACCTCGAATTCTACCCCCTCAGGGGTGAGAATGGGGACAGGAGGTTTCCTCGAGGGAGCCAAGGACGGGGAGCAGCGTTTAAGGAGGGAGGCATGAAACACGTCGTGTACTCGAAAAGATGGGGGCAACTCCAGTCGGAAGGAGACAGGATTGAGGACTTCAATGACCTTGTACGGCCCTATAAACCGGGGAGCAAACTTCTTGGACGGGACTTTAAGGCGCAAGTTCTTTGACGATAGCCACACCAGATCCCCGACCATAAACAAGGGGTTAGCAGAACGTCTTCTATCTGCCTGAGTTTTTTGTATGCTCTGGGACGCCTCTAGGTTCTTCTGAACCTGGGCCCAGACTGTGCACAGTTCCCGATGAACGACCTCTACCTCGGGATTGTTGGAATTACCAGGTGAAACCGAGGAGAACCGTGGATTAAACCCAAAATTACAGAAAAAGGGGGAGACCCCTGACGAGTTACTGACCCGGTTATTAAGGGAAAATTCGGCGAGGGGAATGAATGAGACCCAATCATATTGACAGTCAGAGATAAAACACCTTAAATATTGTTCTAGAGACTGATTAGTCCTCTCGGTTTGGCCATTAGTTTCAGGATGGAAGGCAGAGGAGAAGGACAGATCAATCCCCAACTTTTTACAGAAGGCTCTCCAAAACAAAGAAACAAATTGTACCCCTCTGTCAGAAACAATATTGACAGGGAGCCCATGGAGACGCAGGATGTGTTTGACAAACAAGGTAGCTAACGTTTTAGCATTGGGTAGTTTTTTGAGGGGCACAAAGTGGCACTTCTTACTGAAGCGGTCTACTACAACCCACACCACCGACTTGCCTTGAGATGGAGGCAAATCGGTGATAAAATCCATGGAGATATGGGTCCAAGGTCTCTGGGGAATGGGCAAAGAACGTAGTAAGCCCGCTGGTCGGGACCTGGGAGTCTTGGACCTAGCACAAACCTCACAAGCGGCGACGTAGGCCTTAATGTCTTTAGGCAACCCAGGCCACCAATAGTTTCTGGCAATGAGGTGCTTGGTACCCAGGATGCCTGGATGACCAAATAGTGCGGAGTCATGATTTTCCCTAAGTACCCTTAGCCGGAATTGCAGGGGAACAAACAGCTTGTTCTCAGGAAGGTTCCCAGGAGCTGAACCTTGATCAGCAGCAATTTCAGAGACTAAATCAGACTCAATAGAGGAAATGATTATACATGGAGGCAAAATACAAGCAGGAGGGCTGGCCATGAAGCTACGCGACAGTGCATCAGCCTTAATATTTTTAGACCCAGCCCTATAGGTAACCAAAATATTGAATCTGGTAAAAAATAACGCCCATCGAGCTTGTCTCGGGTTTAGCCTCCGGGCCGATTCTAGGAAAACCAGATTCTTGTGGTCGGTAAGGACCGTTACCTGGTGCCTAGCCCCCTCCAGGAAGTGGCGCCACTCTTCAAATGCCCATTTAATGGCTAAGAGTTCGCGGTTGCCAATATCATAGTTACTCTCAGTGGGCGAAATCTTCCTGGAGAAGTAGGCACAGGGACGGAGATGGGTGAGGGACCTGGTACCCTGGGACAAGACAGCCCCCACTCCCACCTCGGACGCGTCAAACCTCCACGATAAATGGCTCCATTTGGTTTGGCTGAACAAACACCGGGGCCGAGATAAAGCACTTCTTAAGGACCTCAAAAGCCTGGACAGCCTCAGGAGGCCAGCGGAGGAGATCAGCACCCTTGCGAGTGAGGTCCATAAGAGGCTTAGCGATGACCGAGAAGTTAGCAATAAATCTCCTGTAATAATTAGCGAACCCCAAGAAACACTGTAACGCCTTCAGGGAGTCAGGTTGGACCCATTCCGCCACAGCCTGGACCTTGGCGGGGTCTATGCGGAATTCATGAGGAGTGAGGATTTGACCCAAAAATGGTAACTCCTGCACCCCAAACACACATTTTTCGGTCTTCGCAAACAGTTTGTTTTCCCAAAGGACCTGGAGCACCTTCCTGACATGCTCAATGTAGGAGGACCAGTCCTTGGAAAACACAAGTATGTCATCAAGGTACACTACAAGAAATACCCCCAGGTAATCTCTTAAAACCTCATTAATGAAATTCTGGAAGACCGCGGGAGCATTACACAACCCAAAGGGCATGACGAGGTATTCGAAATGACCTTCGAGCGTGTTAAATGCAGTCTTCCACTCATCCCCCTCTTTGATGCGGATAAGGTTATACACCCCCCGTAGATCAAACTTAGAGAACCATTGGGCCCCCTGAACCTGATTAAAGAGATCAGGAATCAAAGGAAGGGGATACTGGTTCCTTACAGTGACCTTATTCAAGTTACGGTAGTCAATGCATGGCCTAAGACCACCATCCTTCTTCCCTACGAAGAAGAAGCCAGCACCTACCGGAGAAGTAGAGGGGCGAATGTAACCCTTGGCCACGCATTCCTGGATATACTCTCTCATGGCTTCACGTTCGGGACAAGAGAGATTAAATATCCTACCGTTAGGGAGCTTAGCTCCTGGTACCAAATCGATAGCGCAATCGTATTCTCTCTGAGGAGGTAACACTTCGGAGGCCTCCTTAGAGAAAACATCAGCGAAGTCCTGAACAAACTCAGGTAGCGTGTTTACCTCCTCAGGGGGAGAAATAGAATTAACAGAAAAACATGACGTCAAGCATTCATTACCCCATTTGGTAACCTCCCCAGTATTCCAGTCAAACGTGGGATTATATAACTGCAACCAGGGAAGGCCTAAAACCAAATCGGACGATAATCCCTGCATCAACAGTACAGAGCACTGCTCCAAATGCATGGAGCCAACAAGGAGTTCAAAAATAGGGGTATGCTGTGTAAAATAACCATTAGCAAGAGGAGTGGAGTCGATACCCACTACCGGGACAGGTTTAGGCAAATCAATCAAAGGCATAGCTAGAGACATAGCAAATTCCACAGACATGATATTAGCAGACGACCCTGAATCCACGAAGGCACTGCCGGTAGCAGACCTACCACCAAAAGAGACCTGAAAGGCAAGCAAGATTTTATTACGTGCGCCCAAGTGACCTCCCCGATGATTACTTAGGCGCGGAAGTTTTCCGGCTGCTTATTCTTACGCCTAGGAGAGGTGTTCACTTGATGCTTGTCATCCCCACAATAGAAGCAGAGACCATTCTTCCTGCGGAACTCTCTACGTTGTTGGGGGGACACGGAGCCCCCGAGTTGCATAGGTACCTCCGAGTCTTGCGTGGAAGAACGAAGCAACGGAACCTCGGGAGGCATCATGGGGGAGTCAGAGGAGAAAACACATAAACGTTCACGTTGTCGTTCCCTGAGACGTCGGTCAAGTCGTACCGCTAAAGCCATAACCTGGTCTAGGGAGTCAGAAGAGGGATAGCTAACTAGCAGGTCTTTCAGGGCGTTCGACAGACCCAACCTAAACTGGCACCTTAAGGCAGGGTCGTTCCACCGAGAAGCTACGCACCACTTGCTAAAGTCAGAGCAATACTCCTCAACAGGTCTCTTACCCTGACGTAAGGTCACCAGCTGACTCTCGGCAAAGGCAGTCCTGTCAGTCTCGTCATAAATGAGTCAGAGAGCAGAAAAGAAAAGATCAACGGAGGAAAGTTCAGGGGCGTCAGGAGCCAAGGAGAAGGCCCATTCTTGGGGCCCTTCCTGGAGCCGGGACATAATTATACCCACCCGCTGGCTCTCAGAACCTGAGGAGTGGGGCTTTAAACAAAAATAGAGCCTAAAACTCTCCCGAAAGGAGAGAAAAGTCTCCCGGTCCCCTGAGAACCGGTCAGGCAACTTGAGGTGGGGTTCAAGAGGTGAGGTGAGGGGTACTACCATGGTAGCATCAGGCTGGTTGACCCTCTGAGCCAGGGCCTGGACCTGTAGGGAGAGACCCTGCATTTGCTGAACCAGGGTCTCAAGGGGGTCCATAGTGGTGTGAGGGACCAGGGTAGAGTAGGTATATGGGCTTGTGATTATGTAATGACAGGGATAGGGAAACAGACAAGTGAGCCCTAATCTACCCGCCACTCAGTCCCTGCCTACTTGCAACGACCCGCCCTAGGCGACGGGGTACAACTGGGCGACGGTCCCTACACTCAATAAGTGCACGGCAGACAACAGACAAGGAAACACAGAACAAAGGGAAACGGGGCAGTTGCCCACGGCAACACCGTGAGAAACAAGAGTAGTAAACGAGCCGAGTCAAACCAGGAGAGTACGAGGTGCCAAACGTAGAGCAGGAGAGTAGGTAGTGAACAAGCCGAGTCAAACCAGGAGTGTACGAGGTACCAAACGCAGAGCAGAAGAGTAGTCAGTAAGCCAGGGTCAATACGAAACAGGGACAAGTAGTTCAAGAAGCTGCAGCAGGGCCAGGAAACCAACACAGAAGAATCACAAGCAAGGAGGAACAGGAAAGGCAGGTATAAATAGACAGAGGGCGGGAGCTAGCTCCGTCTGGCCAGGCTGTGATAGGCTCTCCCACTCCTAAGCCTGCCATCCTGAGTGGTGGAAGATGGAGTCAGTCTCACAGACATAGAAGCAGGTGCAGACTGATTACCTATTGGCTTGGATACAGAAGCTGTGCCTGGCAGATCCTTAACAGTTATACTGTGTGGGGCAGCTATGGGGAGCATTATACTGTGTGGGGGCATTATGCTATGGAAGCAGCTATGGAGCTTGTTTCATTCGCTATGTCTTGGATTAAAGAGGCTCTGTCACCACATTATAAGTGCCCTATCTCCTACATAAGGAGATGGGCGCTATAATGTAGGTGACAGCAGTGCTTTTTATTTAGAAAAACTATCTATTTTCACCACATTAGGAGCGATTTTAGCTTTATTCTAATTAGCTTCTTAATGCCCAAGTGGGCGTGTTTTTACTTTAGACCTAGTGAGCGTTGTACAGAGGAGTATATGACGCTGACCAATCAGCGTCATGCACTTCTCTCCATTCATTTAGACAGCGCATAGTGACACTGGGTTGTTCACGATGTGCTGTCTTATACTGACATATTAACGTTACTGCAGTGTTTAGACAGTGACTAGACATTCCTTCCAGCGAGGACGGGATGTCTATTCACAATCCCGACACTTCGTTAACGTTTATTTGGTACTTACAGCAGAGCAAAGCGTAATCTCGCTGTAACCTGTCATTTACAGCGAGATCTCGCGAGATTACGCTTGCTCTGCTGTAAGTACCAAACAAACGTTAACGAAGTGCAGGGATTGTGAATAGACATCCCGTCCTGGCTGGAAGGAATGTCTAGTAACTGTCTAAACACTGCAGTAACGTTAATATGTCAGTATAAGACAGCACATAGTGAACAATGCAGTGTCACTATGCGCTGACTAAATGAATGGAGAGAAGTGCATGACGCTGATTGGTCAGCGTCAAATGTGATACCCAGGAAAATTGCTGTTTATTTACTGTCATTGTACTGTTGCTTTAGTATGCAGGTTTTAACCCCTTCCCTCTTTAGCCACTTTTGACCTTCCTGACTGAGCCTCATTTTTCAAATCTGACATGTGTCACTTTATGTGGTAATAACTCCGGAATGCTTTCACCTATCCAAGCGATTCTGAGATTGTTTTCTCGTGACATATTGGACTTTAAGTTACTGGCAAAATTTGCTCGATATGTTCAGTATTTAATTGTGAAAAACACCAAAATTTAGCGAAAAATTGCAAAAATTAGCATTTTTCACAATTTAAATGTATCTGCTTGTAAGACAGGCAGTTATAACACACAAAATTGTTGCTAATTAACATCCCCCATATGTCTACTTTAGATTGGCATTGTTTTTTAAACATCCTTTTATTTTTCTATGACATCACAAGGCTTAGAACTTTAGCAGCAATTTCTCACATTTTCAAGAAAATTTCAAAAGGCCATTTTTACAGGGTCCAGTTCAGTTGTGAAGTGGCTTTGAGGGCCTTATATATTAGAAACCCCAAAAAGTCACCCCATTTTAAAAACTTCACCCCTCAAAGTATTCAAAACAGCATTTAGAAAATGTCTTAACCCTTTACACATGTCACAGGAATTAAAGCAAATTAGAGGTGAAATGTACAAATTTCATATTTTTTTGCAGAAATAAATTTTTAGTACAATTTTTTTTGTAACACAGAAGGTTTTACCAGAGAAATGCAACTCAATATTTGTTGCCCAGTTTCTGCAGTTTTAGGAAATATCCCAGATGTGGCCGTAGCATGCTACTGGACTGAAGCATCGGCCTCAGAAGCAAAGGAACACCTAGTGGATTTTGGGGCCTTATTTTTGTTAGAATAAATCTTAGGCACCATGTCAGGTTTGAAGGGCTCTTGCGGTGCCAAAACAGTCAAAATCCCCCAAAAGTGACCCCATCTGGGAAATTACACACCTCAAGGAAATTATCTAGGGGTACAGTGAGCATTTTGACTGCACAGGTTTTTTACAGAAATTATTGGAAGTAGGACGTGAAAATTAAAATCGACATTTTTTCAAAGAAAATGTAGGTTTAGCTAAATTTTTCTCATTTCCACAAGGACTAAAGGAGAAAAAGCACCGTAAAATTTGTAAAGAAACTTCTCCCGAGTAAAACAATACCCCACATGTGGTAATAAACGGTTGTTTGGAGACACGGCAGGGCTGAGAAGGGAAAGAGCGCTATTTGGCTTTTGGAGCTCAAGTTTAGCAGGAATGGTTTGCGGAGGCCATGTCGCATTTACAAAGTCCCTGAGGGGACAAAACAGTGGAAACCCCCCACAAGTGACCCCATTTTGGAAACTACACCCATTGAGGAAATTATCTAGGGGTATAGTGAGCGTTTTGACCAAACAGGTTTTTTGCATAAATTATTGGAAGTAGGCCCTGAAAATGACAATCTAAATTTTTTCAAAGAAAATGTAGGTTTAGCAAATTTTTTCTCATTTCCACAAGGACAGAAGGAGAAAAAGCCCCGTAAAATTTGTAAACCAATCTCTACCGAGTAAAACAATACCCCACATGTGGTAATAAACGGCTGTTTGGACACACGGCAGGGCTTCGAAGGGATGGAGTGCCATTTGGCTTTTGGAGTTCACATTTAGCAGGAATGGTTTGCGGAGGCCATGTCACATTTACGAAGTCCCTGAGGAGACAAAACAGTGGAAACCCCCCACAAGTGACCCCATTTTGGAGACTACACCCATTGAGGAAATTATCTAGGGTTATAGTGAGCGATTTGACCCCACAGTTTTTTTGCAGAAATTATTGGAAGTAGGCCCTGAATATAAAAATCAACGTTTTTTCAAAGAAAATGTAGGTTTAGCTTATTTTTACTCATTTCCACAAGGACTGAAGGAGAAAAAGCACCACAAAATTTGTAAAGCAATTTCTCCCGAGTAAAACAAGGCCCCACATGTGGTAATAAACGGCTGCTTGGAGACACGGCTTGGCTTAGAAGGGAAAGAGCGCTATTTGGCTTTTGGAGATCACATTGAGCAGGAATGGTTTGCGGCGGCCATGTCACATTTGCAAAGCCCCTGAGGGGAAAAAACAATGAAAACGCCCAAAAAGTGACACCATTTAGGAAACTACACCTCTTGAGGAATTCATCTAGGGGCGTAGTGAGCATTTTGACACCACAGATGTTTCATAGAATTTATTAGAATTGGGCAGTGAAAATAAAAACAATCCTTTTTCTTCAATAAGACGTAGTTTAGCGCAAATTTTTTCATTTTCGCAACAAATAAAGGAAAAAAAAGAACCCAACATTTGTAAAGCAATTTCTCCCGAGTACGGCAATACCCCATATGTGGTCATAAACTGCTGTTTGGGCACACGGCAGGGCTCAGAAGGGAAGGACCGCCATTTGGAGTGCAGATGTTGCTGGATTGGTTTCTGGGCGCCTGCGGGCCCAAAACAGTGGAAACCCCCCAGAAGTGACCCAATTTTGGAAACTACACCCCTCAATGCATTTACCTAGGGGTGTAGTGAGCATGTTAACCCTGCAGGTGTTTTGTAGAAATTAGTGTGAACTCGATGTTGCAGAGTGAAAATGGGATTTTTTTCCACAGATATGTGGACAATATGTGGTGCCCGGCTTGTGCCACCATAACAAGACAGCTCTCTAATTATTATGCTGGGTTTCCTGGTTTTAGAAACACCCTACATGTGGCCCTAATCTCTTGCCTGGACAGTCGACCAGGCTCAGGAGTGAAAGCGTACCATGTCAAATTGAGGCCTAATTTGGCGATTTACAAAGTATTGGTTCACAACTGCAGAGGCTCAGATGTGAAATAATAAAAATAAACCCCTGGGAAGTGACCCCATTATGGAAACTGCACCCCTCAAGGCATTTATTAAGGGGTGTAGTGAGAATTTTCACCCCACATGTCTTTTCCATAAATGAATACGCTGTGGATGGTGCAAATTAAAAATTTATATTTTTCCCTAGATATGGCAAATATGTCGTGCCCAGCTTATGCCACTGGAGACACACACCCCAAAAATTGCTAAAAGGGTTCTCCCGGGTATGACGGTGCCATATATGTGGAAGGAAACTGCTGTTTGGGGACGCTGTAGGGTTCAGATGGGAGGAAACGCCATTTGGCTTTTGGAGCGTGGATTTTGCTTGGTAGTAGTTTTGTTTGGAGTCTTACTGGTGTTTCCGTTTATAATGTAGAGTATATAAGGGGCATAGTCAGGTGGTATAATAATGGGGTAAAAAAAAACAATAAAATGATCCATAGATGTGTGTTACGCTGTGAAGCAATCCTTTCTGCACAGGCCGGTGTCGCACTGATATATGGCGTCCTTTCTTATCCCCCTTTTGGTCCACACTCCGCGCCTTTGTAGTTTGGGGAATTTTGCTAGGAAGTGTTGTCCTGGTATAATACGGGCACCGTCGCTTCCAGCGGATATGTTTGGGCCCTCCCTTTCCTGGTTCCCTAATTTTAGGTCCTTGTTAAAGAGGCTCTGTCACCAGATTTTGCAACCCCTATCTGCTATTGCAGCAGATAGGCGCTGCAATGTAGATTACAGTAACGTTTTTATTTTTAAAAAACGAGCATTTTTGGCCAAGTTATGACCATTTTTGTAGTTATGCAAATGAGGCTTGCACAAGTCCAAGTGGGTGTGTTTAAAAGTAAAAGTCCAAGTGGGCGTGTATTATGTGCGTACATCGGGGCGTTTTTAATACTTTTACTAGCTGGGCGCTCTGATGAGAAGTAACATCCTCTTCTCTTCAGAACGCCCAGCTTGTGACAGTGCAGATCTGTGACGTCACTCACAGGTCCTGCATCGTGACGGCCACATCGGCACCAGAGGCTACAGTTGATTCTGCAGCAGCATCAGCGTTTGCAGGTAAGTCGATCTTACCTGCAAACGCTGATGCTGCTGCAGAATCAACTGTAGCCTCTGGTGCCGATGTGGCCGTCACGATGCAGGACCTGTGAGTGACGTCACAGATCTGCACTGTCAGAAGCTGGGCGTTCTGAAGAGAAGAGGATGTTACTTCTCTTCAAAGCGCCCAGCTAGTAAAAGTATTAAAAACGCCCCGATGTACGCACCTAATACACGCCCACTTGGACTTTTACTTTTAAACACACCCACTTGGACTTTTGCAAGCCTCATTTGCATAACTACAAAAATGGTCATAACTTGGCCAAAAATGCTCGTTTTTTTAAAATAAAAACGTTACTGTAATCTACATTGCAGCGCCTATCTGCTGCAATAGCAGATAGGGGCTGCAAAATCTGGTGACAGAGCCTCTTTAAATCACCTCTTCAAACAGAAGAAATGTTCCCCTCGTGCACAACTGCATATTTTTTTATTTCCTGACTTATTGGAGCCATAACTAATTTTATTTTTCATAGACGTAGCGGTATGAGGGCTGGTTTGTTGCGGGACGAGCTGTAGTTATTATTGGTACCATTTTGGGGTACATGCAACTTTTTGATCACCTTTTATCCTATTTTTTGGGATGCCAGGTAAACAAAAAAACGCAATTCTGGCACAGCTTTTTTCGTTTTTTTTATACAGCGTTCACCATGCGTTATAAATTACATGTTAACTTTATTCTGCGGGTCAGTACGATTCCGGCGATACCTATTTTATAGGACTTTTTTATGTTTTACAACTTATAGCACAATAAAATTACTTTTGTAAAAAGAATGTATTTTTTCTGTCGCCAAGTTGTGAGAACCATAACTTTTTAATTTTTTTGTCGACGGAGGTGTATGAGGGCTTGTTTTTTGCGGGACGAGCTATAGTTTTTATAGGTACCATTTTTGTATACGTGCGACTTTTTGATCACTTTTTATTCTAACATTTGTAGGGCAAAGTGACTAAAAAACAGAAACTCTGGTAAAGTTTTTTACGGTTTTTTTTTACACTGTTCACCGCGTGCAATAAATAATATAATATTTTGATACCTCAGGTCGTTACGGTCGCGGCGATACCAAATACATATGGTTTATTATTATTTTTCAATAATAAAGGACTTGATAAGAGTAAAAGGGGGATTGTGTTTTATTTGATTACTTGAAACTTTTATTGTTTTCAAACTTTTATTATTTGCACTTTTTTTTTACACTTTTTTATACTTTTTTTTACACTTTTTCTCAAGTCCCACTAGGGGACTTGAAGGTCCAACGGTCAGATTTTTTTTTTCTAATACATTGCACTACCTATGTAGTGCAATGTATTAGATCTGTCAGTCATTCACTGACAGCAAGCCGATTAGGCTTCGCCTCCCGGCGGGGCCTAAATCGGCTTCCGTAATGGCAGAGCAGGAGACCATTGTGTCTCCTGTTGCCATAACAGCAGTCGCCAGTCCTGATTGCCTGTCAGGGCTGGCGATCTGCTAGTAACCGCTACGATGAAGCAATCGCTTTCGATTGCTGCATCGAAGGGGTTAATCGCAGGGATCGGAGCTAGCTCCGGTTCCTGCCATTACAGGTGGATGTCAGCTGTACAGTACAGCTGACTTCCACCGCTGATGACGCCGGATCAGCTCCTGACCCGGCGCCATCTTGCCGGCAGCTACGGAAGCCGATCAGGCTCCGCCGCCGGGCGGATCTTGACCGGCTTCGGTGCTAGGCAGAACGGGAGGCCAGTATTAGGCCTCCGGTTGCCATTGCAGCCACCGGAACCCCGGCAATTTCATTACTGGGGTTCGGATGAGCTGCAAACACCTTAAGTGCAGCGATCGCGTTTGAGCGCTGCACTTAAGGGGTTAATGGCGGGGATCGTAGCTAATTTCGGTCCCCGCCGTTACAGCCGGATGTTAGCTGTAAGATACAGCTGATATCCGGTGATGATGGCACCGGCTCAGCTTCTGAGCCGGTCCCAAACATTCGGCGTATATGTACGGCAAGATGTGGGAAGTCAATGCTTTCCATGACGTACATTTACGGCAAATGTCGGGAAGGGGTTAATGTGCTTTATTCTGTAATCATGGTTGGTACTGAATTCACTTCCCTATATGACTCAGCAGAAACTTAAATGGGCTGCTTCACCTTTAAGATGTATTCTCCAGAGAGAGGGGAGGGGTGTAGCTAGCTGGGGACAGAGGAACAAACCTCACCCAGTGCAGTGTGTGGAGCAGAGCAGTGCAGAAGTGAGGAGAAGTGTGCAGCAGCGTGCAGGCAGAGGAGAGCAGACAAGTCAGTGTCTAAAGTTGTATTCAGTGAGATGCTGCAGCAGACATGTGGAACTGAGAGGAATTCTGTGAGAGGATCAGCAACAGCCATGTGGAAGTGAAAGGAGTGCAGGTCACTGTGTGTTGCCTGTGGTACAGAAGCCAGACAAGGAGCTTGGACACTACTGAGAGTGCCTAGAGCAAAGCAAGGAGCTTGCACACAGCCTAGAATCCCCAAGGGACACCATTCCTCTGTGATAGTGCAACTGGATTGGGACAGTCGGCAGCACACCTTCCAGCACAGTATAGAGAAGAAAGAGGAGCAGAGCTCACAGCACACTTGGAGGCATTACAGACAGAGTCAGGGAGGTGAAGCAGGTACCACCATTTGCAATACCCTGTGATATGTTTATACTACTTAAAGACATTGCCTCTGTAACAAAAGTAACCACCAATCATATTGTGCCCAGTAAAACTACAGTGAAAGTTTATTGAACCCTGTCTCCTGCAACATCATTATTCGGGGTACACCACATAACATGCTTCCGTGTTGTGCAGTAGAATATCTGCTGCTGAAGAAATATCGCTGGCATCCTGGCCAGACTGACCAAGCTACAGACCCCTGATGATAAGTATAGAAACACGTAGGGTCGGGTTAAGTGAGGGAATTTTGCGTAGGGGGCAGTGACATTTTTGTGTATCCTCAACATCAGGAGATTTAGGTGCGGTTAACTGCAGGCTCCGGTGTGTTACACCAATGTTTAAACGCTGATTCCATATTTTGATATCTTTGTTATATACCCAGTCATAGAGGGTTCGCAAACGAACTAGGACTTGGAGTATTTGTTTAATACGTTTTTAAAATACACGGTTGGGCTTTTCACAGTGGTGATTGTACCCCTGTTTTTAGATAGCTATGAAATAAAAATTATAAATTTTACTCATTTATCACTTCAGTGAATTTACACCACATACAATGGCGGATCATCATATGGGCGTTTCGGGCGGCCGCCCGGGGCCCGAGACACTCTGGGGGCCCGAGACACTCAGGGGGCCCATTGCTGCCCGAACTGCACATAATCGTAAAAACTATGCAGCGCTAACTCAGTGCAGAGAGAAGGTGCAGGCAGAACAATTCGGGGCGGGCTTAGCCGGGATAGTGAAAGTTACCTCTCTAAATAAATGTGCTCCGAATTGAAGGCTAAAGGACCTTTGATGATGTCGTGCCCATGTGACCCCCGCCCACCAATCAGGTCAGTCTATCACAGTGAATGAGCAGAATATCTGCAGGGAAGAAGGCCCGCCCACCAGTCAAGTTTTTACACAGCTCCAGGCTGGTGAGTACTTTTCCAAACCCCCATCCCTTCATCACTCACTCCTTCCATCTGTTCATCCCTCCCTCCCTTCATTCTTCCATAACTCACTCCCTCCCTTCATCACTGCTGTGTGTGATGCTATATACAGGGGGATATATGTGTGATGCTATATACAGGGGGATGTGTGTGATGTTATATACAGGGGGATATGTGTGATGCTATATACAGGGGGATATATGTGTGATGCTATATACAGGGGGATGTGTGTGATGTTATATACAGGGGGATATGTGTGATGCTATATACAGGGGGATATATGTGTGATGCTATAAAACAGGGGGATGTGTGTGATGTTATATAAAGGGGGATATATGTGTGATGCTATATACAGGGGGATGTGTGTGATGCTATATACAGGGGGATATATGTGTGATGTTATATACAGGGGGATGTGTGCAGTGGCGTAACTACCGCGGTAGCAGCAGTAGCGGCTGCTATGGGGCCCGGGGATTGAGGGGGCCCGGTGGCGCCGCTAGCAGCCGTTATGGCTACTACAGCGGTAGCGTCGCTACTGTGGGGCCCGCGACGCCGAGCCTTACACAGGCCCTCTCATGCCTGTAGGTGTCGCTAGCAACGGAGGGGGCCCCAGTGCTAGCGGCAGCCAAATACATGTATTAGCACTGAATGGCCGGGCATGTTCCGTGCCTGACCATCCAGTGCCTTACAATGACACTGATTGGCTAGCGGCGCGATGACATCATCGCGCCGCTTCCATGCTTGGAAGGTGCTGATTGGCGGGGCAAGTCATTCTGCCCCGCCAATCAGCGTCATTGGAGGACGCTCGTTCAACTCCTGCAGACATGCTCAGAAGAGAGCATGTCTGCATCGCCAGTGAACAGCGTGGGAACCGGAGAATGTGAGTATGTCAAGTTTTTGTTTTTTTTCCCTCATAAAAATGTGAATGGCATTATCTATAGTGGGGGGGGGGGGTCATCTTTATGTGGGCTATTATATATAGGGGGTCTATATGTGGGGCAGTAGCTACAGGGGGGTCTATATGTGGGGCAGTAGCTACAGGGGGGGTCTATATGTGGGGGTGTGGGCCATTATATACAGGGGGCTCTATATGTGGGCCATTATATACAGGGGGGTCTATATGTGGGGGTGTGGGCCACTATATACAGAGGGCTCTATATGTGGGCCATTATATACAGGGGGCTCTATATGTGGGCCACTATATACAGGGGGGGTCTATATGTGGGCCACTATATACAGGGGGCTCTATATGTGGGCCATTATATACAGGGGGCTCTATATGTGGGCCACTATATACAGGGGGGTCTATATGTGGGCCATTATATACAGGGGGGTCTATATGTGGGCCACTATATACAGGGGTGGGTTACCTGTGGGGCACTAGCAACAGGGTGGCTATATGTAATGCACAGTCTACAGGGGTGGGCTATATGTGGGACACTATATACAGGGGGAGCTATATGTGAGACACTATATACAGAGGTGGGCTATACGTGGAGCACTAACTATAGGGGAAGCTATATGTAGGGCAGCACCGTGGCTCAGTGGTTAGCACTATTGCCTTGCAGCTCTGGAGTCCATATGTGGGCACTATCTATAGGGGCTTCTATGTAGGTCACTATCTACAGGGGCCACGTTGTGTGTTTGTGACAGTTATATTTAGATGTGTTGAGAATTTTAACTTTGTTTACAGGTGCAGAAATGTTTTAAAAGTGAGAAGCTGAAGACATCTGAATGGAAAACTGCAGAAATGGGTCATGGCCGGTAGAAATCCATCATAGATGTCTGAACCGGAGGGAGAAGAAAAGAACTAGAATCTGAGACGTCACCGGTGAGTCACTTAATGTAAATGTTTATTCTGCCTCTAATCAGTAATGTAGTCACTGTATGATCTGCAGCGAGATGATGGTGATAGGATTTTTTTTGTGAAACCGCATCTCCCAGCATATCCTTATCATTGTTCAGGCCATGCTGGGAGCTGTAGTTTTACGCCGTACAAACCTATACACAGTGGCGTAACTACCGCTATAGCAGCCGTAGCGACTTCTACAGGGCCTGCAGCATGAGGGGGCCCGTGCCACCCGCCGGCACGGCCCCCTCCCATGGCCGCAGGCTCCGCTAGCAGCCGCTATGGCTGCTACAGCGCGACGCCACTGAAGGGGTTGTTCCTACATAAGACATGTATCCCCTATCCACAGGATAGGGGATACATGTGTGATCGCTGGCAGTGATGAGGAGAACGGGGGACCGAAAGTCCCCCCTAAGTTCTCCATGACAAACCTCGGACTTCCGGGGTCTGTGTCGGCAGCTCCGTAGAAATGAATGGAGCGCCGGTCGCGCTTGTGCGCATGCGTGACTAGCGCTCCTTCCATTTTTATTGAACTGCGCAGACGCCGGAAGTCCGAGGTTAGTCATGGAGAACTTCGGGGGACTTTCGGTCCCCCGTTCTCCTTATCGCTGCCAGCGATCACACATGTATCCCCTATCCTGTGGATAGGGGATACATGTCTTTTGTAGGACAAACTATAGGCCGTTTTTTTTTTGGGGGGGGCTATATGGCGTTATCTACAGAGGGGTTCTGTATGGCGTTATCTACAGGGGGGGCTGTATGGCGTTCTCTACAGGGGGGACTGTATGGCGTTATCTACAGGGGGGCTGTATGGCGTTATCTACAGAGGGGGTCTGTATGGCGTTATCTACAGGGGGGCTGTATGGCGTTATCTGCAGGGGGCTGTGTATGGTGCTATCTATAGGGGGGCGCTGTGTGGTGGAATCTATAGGGAGGCACTATCTACAAAGGGGGGGGGGTTGCGTGATACCCAGCAGAGGGGGCGCCCCAGTCAAAAGTTTGCTATGGGGCCCAGTATTTCCTAGTTACGCCCCTGGATGTGTGTGATGCTATATACAGGGGGATATGTGTGTGATGCTATATACAGGGGGATGTGTGTGTGATGCTATATACAGGGGGATATGTGTGTGATGCTATATACAGGGGGATATGTGTGTGATGCTATATACAGGGGGATATGTGTGTGATGCTATATACAGGGGGATATGTGTGTGATGCTATATACAGGGGGATATGTGTGTGATGCTATATACAGGCGGATATGTGTGTGATGCTATATACAGGGGGATATGTGTGATGCTATATACAGGGGGATATGTGTGTGATGCTATATACAGGGGGATATGTGTGTGATGTTATATACAGGGATATGTGTGTGATGTTATATACAGGGGGATATGTGTGATGCTATATACAGGGGCATATGTGTGATGTTATATACAGGGGGATATGTGTGTGATGCTATATACAGGGGGATATGTGTGTGTGATGTTATATACAGGGGGATATGTGTGATGCTATATACAGGGGGATATGTGTGATGCTATATACAGGGGGATGTGTGTGTGATGCTATATACAGGGGGATATGTGTGATGCTATATACAGGGGGGGATGTGTGTGACGCTATATACAGGGGGATATGTGTGTAATGCTATATACAGGGGGATATGTGTGTGATGCTATATACAGGGAGATGTGTGTGATGCTATATACAGGGGATGTGTGTGTGATGCTATATACAGGGGGATATGTGTGATGCTATATACAGGGGATGTGTGTGACGCTATATACAGGGGGGGATGTGTGTGACGCTATATACAGGGGGGGGGGCTGTGTGTGTGATGCTATATACAGGGGGATATGTGTGTGATGCTATATACAGGGGATGTGTGTGATGCTATATACAGGGGGATATGTGTGTGATGCTATATACAGGGGATGTGTGTGATGCTATATACAGGGGGATATGTGTGTGATGCTATATACAGGGGGATGTGTGTGATGCTATATACAGGGGGATGTGTGTGATGCTATATACAGGGGGATATGTGTGATGCTATATACAGGGGGATGTGTGTGATGCTATATACAGGGGGATGTGTGTGATGTTATATACAGGGGGATGTGTGTGATGTTATATACAGGGGGATATGTGTGTGATGCTATATACAGGGGGATATGTGTGTGATGCTATATACAGGGGGATATGTGTGTGATGCTATATACAGGGGGATATGTGTGTGATGCTATATACAGGGGGATATGTGTGTGATGCTATATACAGGGGGATATGTGTGTGATGCTATATACAGGGGGATATGTGTGTGATGCTATATACAGGGGGATATGTGTGTGATGCTATATACAGGGGGATGTGTGTGATGCTATATACAGGGGGATATGTGTGTGATCTATATACAGGGGGATATGTGTGTGATCTATATACAGGGGGATGTGTGTGATGCTATATACAGGGGGATGTGTGTGATGCTATATACAGGGGGATATGTGTGTGATGCTATATACAGGGGGATATGTGTGTCATGCTATATACAGGGGGATGTGTGTGATGCTATATACAGGGGGATGTGTGTGTGATGCTATATACAGGGGGATGTGTGTGTGATGCTATATACAGGGGGATGTGTGTGATGCTATATACAGGGGGATATGTGTGTGATGCTATATACAGGGGGATATGTGTGTGATGCTATATACATGGGGATATGTGTGTGATGCTATATACAGGGGGATATGTGTGTGATGCTATATACAGGGGGATATGTGTGTGATGCTATATACAGGGGGATATGTGTGTGATGCTATATACAGGCGGATATGTGTGTGATGCTATATACAGGGGGATATGTGTGATGCTATATACAGGGGGATATGTGTGTGATGCTATATACAGGGGGATGTGTGTGATGCTATATACAGGGGGATGTGTGTGACGCTATATACAGGGGGATGTGTGTGATGCTATATACAGGGGGATGTGTGTGTGATGCTATATACAGGGGGATGTGTGTGTGATGCTATATACAGGGGGATGTGTGTGATGCTATATACAGGGGGATATGTGTGTGATGCTATATACAGGGGGATATGTGTGTGATGCTATATACAGGGGGATATGTGTGTGATGCTATATACAGGGGGATATGTGTGTGATGCTATATACAGGGGGATGTGTGTGTGATGCTATATACAGGAGGATGTGTGTGTGATGCTATATACAGGGGGATGTGTGTGATGCTATATACAGGGGGATATGTGTGTGATCTATATACAGGGGGATGTGTGTGATGCTATATACAGGGGGATGTGTGTGATGCTATATACAGGGGGATATGTGTGTGATGCTATATACAGGGGGATATGTGTGTGATGCTATATACAGGGGGATGTGTGTGATGCTATATACAGGGGGATGTGTGTGTGATGCTATATACAGGGGGATGTGTGTGACGCTATATACAGGGGTTTGTGTGTGACGCTATATACAGGGGGATGTGTGTGTGATGCTATATACAGGGGGATGTGTGTGTGATGCTATATACAGGGGGATGTGTGTGATGCTATATACAGGGGGATATGTGTGTGATGCTATATACAGGGGGATATGTGTGTGATGCTATATACAGGGGGATATGTGTGTGATGCTATATACAGGGGGATATGTGTGTGATGCTATATACAGGGGGATGTGTGTGTGATGCTATATACAGGGGGATGTGTGTGTGATGCTATATACAGGGGGATGTGTGTGATGCTATATACAGGGGGATGTGTGTGATGCTATATACAGGGGATGTGTGTGTGATGCTATATACAGGGGGATGTGTGTGACGCTATATACAGGGGGATGTGTGTGACGCTATATACAGGGGGATGTGTGTGTGATGCTATATACAGGGGGATGTGTGTGTGATGCTATATACAGGGGGATGTGTGTGTGATGCTATATACAGGGGGATATGTGTGTGATGTTATATACAGGGATATGTGTGTGATGTTATATACAGGGGGATATGTGTGATGCTATATACAGGGGCATATGTGTGATGTTATATACAGGGGGATATGTGTGTGATGCTATATACAGGGGGATATGTGTGTGTGATGTTATATACAGGGGGATATGTGTGATGCTATATACAGGGGGATATGTGTGATGCTATATACAGGGGGATGTGTGTGTGATGCTATATACAGGGGGATATGTGTGATGCTATATACAGGGGGGGATGTGTGTGACGCTATATACAGGGGGATATGTGTGTAATGCTATATACAGGGGGATATGTGTGTGATGCTATATACAGGGAGATGTGTGTGATGCTATATACAGGGGATGTGTGTGTGATGCTATATACAGGGGGATATGTGTGATGCTATATACAGGGGATGTGTGTGACGCTATATACAGGGGGGGATGTGTGTGACGCTATATACAGGGGGGGGGCTGTGTGTGTGATGCTATATACAGGGGGATATGTGTGTGATGCTATATACAGGGGATGTGTGTGATGCTATATACAGGGGGATATGTGTGTGATGCTATATACAGGGGATGTGTGTGATGCTATATACAGGGGGATATGTGTGTGATGCTATATACAGGGGGATGTGTGTGATGCTATATACAGGGGGATGTGTGTGATGCTATATACAGGGGGATATGTGTGATGCTATATACAGGGGGATGTGTGTGATGCTATATACAGGGGGATGTGTGTGATGTTATATACAGGGGGATGTGTGTGATGTTATATACAGGGGGATATGTGTGTGATGCTATATACAGGGGGATATGTGTGTGATGCTATATACAGGGGGATATGTGTGTGATGCTATATACAGGGGGATATGTGTGTGATGCTATATACAGGGGGATATGTGTGTGATGCTATATACAGGGGGATATGTGTGTGATGCTATATACAGGGGGATATGTGTGTGATGCTATATACAGGGGGATATGTGTGTGATGCTATATACAGGGGGATGTGTGTGATGCTATATACAGGGGGATATGTGTGTGATCTATATACAGGGGGATATGTGTGTGATCTATATACAGGGGGATGTGTGTGATGCTATATACAGGGGGATGTGTGTGATGCTATATACAGGGGGATATGTGTGTGATGCTATATACAGGGGGATATGTGTGTCATGCTATATACAGGGGGATGTGTGTGATGCTATATACAGGGGGATGTGTGTGTGACGCTATATACAGGGGGATGTGTGTGACGCTATATACAGGGGGATGTGTGTGTGATGCTATATACAGGGGGATGTGTGTGTGATGCTATATACAGGGGGATGTGTGTGATGCTATATACAGGGGGATATGTGTGTGATGCTATATACAGGGGGATATGTGTGTGATGCTATATACATGGGGATATGTGTGTGATGCTATATACAGGGGGATATGTGTGTGATGCTATATACAGGGGGATATGTGTGTGATGCTATATACAGGGGGATATGTGTGTGATGCTATATACAGGCGGATATGTGTGTGATGCTATATACAGGGGGATATGTGTGATGCTATATACAGGGGGATATGTGTGTGATGCTATATACAGGGGGATGTGTGTGATGCTATATACAGGGGGATGTGTGTGACGCTATATACAGGGGGATGTGTGTGATGCTATATACAGGGGGATGTGTGTGTGATGCTATATACAGGGGGATGTGTGTGTGATGCTATATACAGGGGGATGTGTGTGATGCTATATACAGGGGGATATGTGTGTGATGCTATATACAGGGGGATATGTGTGTGATGCTATATACAAGGGGATATGTGTGTTATGCTATATACAGGGGGATATGTGTGTGATGCTATATACAGGGGGATGTGTGTGTGATGCTATATACAGGAGGATGTGTGTGTGATGCTATATACAGGGGGATGTGTGTGATGCTATATACAGGGGGATGTGTGTGATGCTATATACAGGGGGATGTGTGTGTGATGCTATATACAGGGGGATGTGTGTGACGCTATATACAGGGGGATGTGTGTGACGCTATATACAGGGGATGTGTGTGTGATGCTATATACAGGGGGATGTGTGTGTGATGCTATATACAGGGGGATGTGTGTGATGCTATATACAGGGGGATATGTGTGTGATCTATATACAGGGGGATGTGTGTGATGCTATATACAGGGGGATGTGTGTGATGCTATATACAGGGGGATATGTGTGTGATGCTATATACAGGGGGATATGTGTGTGATGCTATATACAGGGGGATGTGTGTGATGCTATATACAGGGGGATGTGTGTGTGATGCTATATACAGGGGGATGTGTGTGACGCTATATACAGGGGTTTGTGTGTGACGCTATATACAGGGGGATGTGTGTGTGATGCTATATACAGGGGGATGTGTGTGTGATGCTATATACAGGGGGATGTGTGTGATGCTATATACAGGGGGATATGTGTGTGATGCTATATACAGGGGGATATGTGTGTGATGCTATATACAGGGGGATATGTGTGTGATGCTATATACAGGGGGATATGTGTGTGATGCTATATACAGGGGGATGTGTGTGTGATGCTATATACAGGGGGATGTGTGTGTGATGCTATATACAGGGGGATGTGTGTGATGCTATATACAGGGGGATGTGTGTGATGCTATATACAGGGGATGTGTGTGTGATGCTATATACAGGGGGATGTGTGTGACGCTATATACAGGGGGATGTGTGTGACGCTATATACAGGGGGATGTGTGTGTGATGCTATATACAGGGGGATGTGTGTGTGATGCTATATACAGGGGGATGTGTGATGCTATATACAGGGGGATGTGTGTGTGACGCTATATACAGGGGGATGTGTGTGTGATGCTATATACAGGGGGATGTGTGTGTGATGCTATATACAGGGGAATGTGTGTGTTACGCTATATACAGGGGGATATGTGTGTGATGTTATATACAGGGGGATGTGTGTGATTCTATATACAGGGGGATATGTGTGTTACGCTATATACAGGGGGATATGTGTGTGATGTTATATACAGGGGGATGTGTGTGATGCTATATACAGGGGGATGTGTGTGTGATGCTATATACAGGGGGATGTGTGTGTGATGCTATATACAGGGGAATGTGTGTGTTACGCTATATACAGGGGGATATGTGTGTGATGCTATATACAGGGGGATATGTGTGTGATGCTATATACAGGGGGATGTGTGTGTGATGCTATATACAGGGGGATGTGTGTGTGATGCTATATACAGGGGGATGTGTGTGATGCTATATACAGGGGGATGTGTGTGATGCTATATACAGGGGATGTGTGTGTGATGCTATATACAGGGGGATGTGTGTGACGCTATATACAGGGGGATGTGTGTGACGCTATATACAGGGGGATGTGTGTGTGATGCTATATACAGGGGGATGTGTGTGTGATGCTATATACAGGGGGATGTGTGATGCTATATACAGGGGGGGATGTGTGTGACGCTATATACAGGGGGGGGGGCTGTGTGTGTGATGCTATATACAGGGGGATATGTGTGTTATGCTATATACAGGGGGATGTGTGTGTGACGCTATATACAGGGGGATGTGTGTGTGATGCTATATACAGGGGGATGTGTGTGTGATGCTATATACAGGGGAATGTGTGTGTTACGCTATATACAGGGGGATATGTGTGTGATGTTATATACAGGGGGATGTGTGTGATTCTATATACAGGGGGATATGTGTGTGACGCTATATACAGGGGCCTATGTGCACGTGGTGCTTTACTATACAGTGTTTGACACAATTATATTCAGTTTGGTGCTATTATAGTTAGAGACACAGTCTGTGGCACCATGATCATTTTGTTTTCGTTTATATGTGTAGAAATGCTGGAAAAGTGAGCAACAGAAGACATCTAAGTGGCAAATTCTGCAGAAATGGGTCATGGCCGGGAGAAGTCGTCATGAAGTCTGGACCGGATGGAGAAGAAAAGAGGAAAAAAGTTACCAGAATCTGAGGAGTCGTCACATGTGAGTCACTAGATTTATAGAGAATCTGTCACCTCTCCTGACATGTTTATTATAGGAAATCCTTGTGTTTCACTAAAAGTCTTTGTGCAGTCCAGGACTGATAGACAAATGCGTGTTACCATTCCCCTTGTCAGGAGGATGTGTCCCTGCACAGTGTGATACTGTCAGCGATGGTTGGAGACTGTCAGTATGTAGGGACACAGCCCTTTGACAAGGGGAATCGTAACACCCATTTGTTAATGCTTGCACAAAAAGGTAGTGTTCGGCGGGGAGAAGGGGGGCCCAAGTTTGGGTAACAGCCCAGGGCCCATAGTCTACTTAATCCGCCACTGACCACATAACATCCCAGGGGACAGAGAACAGTGTATCCTACAAGCACCGCTTATTTCACTGGTTCTGCGGCCCGAGGCGCGGGAGAGAGAAAGTGCGCCACCGTGACCAAAGGGAGCGAATACCAACTTCAGCTCAGAGAGCCCCGCCCACCGCGACTCGGCGCCCGCGTTACCACAAATTGGCGTCACGAACAGGATGTACCACGAGATGTGACCTTAAACAGGTGGTCCTGCGGCAGCCATCTTGTAAAGGAAGCCGCGATTGGCTTGGAGAGCGCAGGACTGTGAGATCGCTCTGTGTGTGTGACAATAAGTGGATGACAGCACTGTTTTCTTGCTGTATATTGTCTGCAGGGACAGACTGTTGTTAAGTAAAGACAGCACGACCGGAAGGTCTCTGATAAGATGTCGATGGAGGGAGATCATGAACTCCCTGGCAGCAGTGGGACCCCCAGCACAGCGCACGCAATGCCAATAACGATGCCATATTATTTTGGAGCGCCCTGGCTCCCCAACTATAATGGAGATGCAAACAGCCTGAGAGACTTCAAGGAGAAGATGCAAGCAATGTTCCGGCTGTACCCGGTTACCGTAGAGCAAAAAGTGGAAATGCTGATCGGTCAGTTAGGAGGAGCAGCCTTGAGGGAGGTGAAGTCCTGGCCTCACACTGAAAAACGGACAGTGGAACGGATTTTTGAGCGGCTGAGCACTACCTTTGATACCCGGACTATCTCTGAACTAAAGATGCGGTTCTTTGGCACGAAGCAACAGCCTGGTGAGTCGTTACGTAATTTTTCCCTCAATTTGCAGGAAGCGTTGCATGCTATTAAACAAGTGGATCCACATGAAGTGCTGAATACAGACAGAACACTGAGGGATCAATTCATTGAAGGAGCAAGGAAAGAGGCTACAAAGACGCAATTGAGAATCTTAGCACTGCAGAACCCTGACAGCTCGTTCCTAGACTTTAAAGAGATGGCCATCAGAGTCCTAGGGACCGAATCAGAGTCCAACCCAGCCCAAACCTGCCCTGAACAGAACCCCAGCGGTGCAGCGCCAATGTCTGGTATCAAAGAAATTGTCACGCAGTGTGCTCAGACACAGGTGCAGGATGTGGCAAAGGAGTTGCAAGTGCAGGTTGCAGAACTGGCTAAAAGTCTGACAGAAATGTGCCAGGAGCTGAAAGAATTTAAACAGCAAACGCCGACAAGATTAAGATCGCTGGTCTCCGAGAGGTAGGCAACATTACAGCCCCGGTGGGGAAAGTTATAGACATTTTGGGAGAAGGCCCACTGACCAGTTTGATTCCCAAGGAAGACCCATTTGCAGGCGGTGTAGGAGAAGTGGTCACATTGAGCGAGAATGCCAGCATTTAAATGTGAATCTCCCCAGGCCAAGGACCAACCCTCGGGAGGAGAGTGCATAGGTCCAGATCAGTCAGAGTGGATTCCCCGATACATTGGGCGCTGTCCTGTGGTCACTATCCAGATAGATGGAATCCCGTTTGCAGCATTGCTAGATACCGGTTCGCAGGTGACAACAATACAAATGTCACATTATGAACGACATTGGAAGCTAGATGAGCTATTGACACCTCCACAAACATGGATTGTTATAGCCAGTAATGGACAGATCATTCCCCATCAAGGATATTGGTAGCCAACAGTCAGAGTTGGACAGACCGAACTCCCACAACAAGGCCTGATAGTGGTTGACGTTCATGATGACGAATTTCCCCCAGTGGTCCTAGGCATGAATGTGCTGCAGAACTGTTTTGAAGAACTCATGGTGGCCCTGAAGAAGGATCTGGGCTTAGCCCCATCGTCAGAAGGAAGAGTAATCCAGCAAACTCTCCGCTTGTTGCATGGACACCAGAAATTTGCCAACCCAGATGGAGAAATTTGCAAGGTCCGAGTGAGTGACAGACGACCAATATTGCTGCAACCGGGTACAGAGACTATGATATGGTGCAGGGCACGAATGGGTCTGCGTGGTCAAAATTATGAAGCCTTCGTGGAACCAGTATTGGTGGAAGGGAATGAGTCTGTGATTGCGGCACGTAGCCTAGTAACTGTCACCCAGGGTAGAGTACCCATACGTCTGATAAATGTCAGCGATCAAGTTGTTAGATTATGGCGATGCCAGTCAGTTGCCAAGCTATCAAGAATTACCTTTCAAGACGTCTTGAACCTAGAGGTCATCGCCACGCAACATACCACCCAAACAGAAGTCTGTCCTGATAAAATCCCTGATACTCCATGGTGGGAAGAAATACATATTGGCGACAAAGACACTCCAGATGAATGGAAAGATGGAGCCCTGAAAATTGCCAAAGAACATCACCAAGCACTCAGCAAGCACCCTATAGACTTTGGAAGAGTGGATATCATCCAGCATACCATCCCAACTAGTTCACACCCACCAATAAGGGAAAGATACCGTCCAGTACCTCTGTCTCTATACCAACCAGTGAAGAAGTTGATTCAAGAAATGAAAGATTCAAATGTCATACGGGATAGTCACAGTCCCTGGGCTGCACCCCTGGTGTTGCTTAGAAAGAAAGACGGCAACATTCGCTTCTGTGTTGATTATAGGAAGCTAAATAATATCACCCACAAGGATGCCTATCCTTTACCAAGAATCGAAGAGTCACTGACAGCGCTAGGGTCAGCCGCATTCTTTTCCACATTGGACCTGACAAGTGGATACTGGCAAGTACCAATGGCCCCTGAAGATCGAGAAAAGACAGCTTTTACCACATCAATGGGCTTGTTCGAATTCAACAGTATGCCATTTGGGCTGTGCAATGCCCCAGGAACATTTCAAAGACTGATGGAGTACTGTTTAGGCCATAAGAATTTTGAAACGGTCCTCTTGTATCTAGATGACGTCATTGTTTACTCTAAGACATATGAAGAGCATGTGAAGCACCTGGGAGAAGTGTTGGATGTCCTCATCAAGTACGGTTTAAAAGTCAAGCCGTCAAAGTGCCATTTGCTGAAGCCAAAAGTGCATTACCTGGGACATGTTGTCAGCGCTGAAGGAGTCATCCCAGATCCAGACAAAGTGGCTGCAGTGAAAGATTGGCCGACCCCTACCACCATTCAGGAGGTAAGAAGTTTCCTTGGATTTGCAGGGTACTACCGCCGCTTTATAAAGAACTTTGCCCAAATTGCAGCACCCCTACAGGAATTGTTACGAGGCCAACCCAATCGTAAGCTACAGAAGAATGTGCCGATACTCTGGTCTGAAGCTCAAGAGGCCTCCTTTAATAAACTCAAACAGATGCTAATTAAAACCCCCGTGTTGGCTTACCCAGACTACAGCCGTCCTTTCCATTTGTACACAGATGCCAGCAAGAAAGGATTGGGTGCTGTGCTTTCCCAAGTACAGGATGAGAAAGAAAGGGTGATAGCTTATGGAAGTCGAGCCCTTAGAAGTACAGAAAGAAACAATGATAACTACAGCTCGTTTAAGTTGGAATTCCTTGCACTCGTGTGGGCCATTACTGAGAAGTTCCGGGACTACCTTACTGCCACTTCATTTGTAGTCTTTACCGACAACAACCCCCTGGCTCATTTAAACACAGCTCGGCTGGGAGCTTTGGAGCAAAGATGGGCATCCCGACTAGCTTCAAATTTACTATCAAATACAGAACCGGAAAATCGAATGTGAATGCAGATGCACTGTCCCGGCTGCCTACAGTAGAAGAAGTGGACAGAGATGAGAAGAATTGGGAAGAGGTGGAAATGCCTGCTTTCTATGCACAATTTGCCAACCAAAATGCCATGACCACAAGGAGAGGAACCCCGTCCCCATCTAAACAAGTGCCTCTTAATCTACAAACAGAGAAAGTACATTGGGCTCAGGTCCAGAAAGAAAGCAGAGTCTTGGAAAGTTTAAAAACCCTTCTTGAATCTGGAAGAAAACTCAGCAGGGTCAGCGTATCAGTGCCGATCCAGAGTTGGTCAAACTGTTAAAGCAGAGAAGACAGCTATTCATAGGGAAGGGTCAGCTATACAGACACACTCTAGATCCAATCACTTATGAACGTGTGAATCAGATTGTGGTGCCCCGGCAGGACGCCAGCATAGTCCTCGAAGCTTATCACGACCAGTCTGGTCATTTTGGGTGTCAAAAGACTGAAGCCACTATAAGAAGACGGTTCTTCTGGATTGGAATGAGAGAGGACATTGAAAAATGGTGTCGAGAATGTACTTCTTGTGCAGTGAGCCGACGAGAGCAACCTGGCCAGAAAGCGCCACTACATCCTATTGTGAGTCATAAGCCGCTGGAATTAGTTGCACTTGACCATGTGAAGCTGGAGCCAAGCAGAACTGGGTTCACCCATGCTCTGACCATCATTGACCATTACACAAAGTTTGTTGTAGCAATGCCCGTGAAGGATTTGACAGCCAAGACCACAGCTGAAGTCTTCTGGAAAACCTTTGTTCTACCTTATGGATATCCCAAACAGATTTTGACGGATCAAGGGTTTGCGTTTGAGTCACAATTGTTTCAAGAGTTCTGCACCCTCTATGGCTGTAAGAAGTTAAGAACAACTGCGTACCATCCACAATGCAATGGACTCTGCGAAAGAATGAACAAGACACTGATAGAAATGCTGAAAACTGTGCCTACTCATCGAAGAGCAGATTGGCCCATTCTTCTTCCAGAGCTAACTTATTTGTACAACAATACCGTCCATTGTTCCACCGGATACACTCCATACTTCCTGATGTTTGGTCGTCAAGGCAAACTACCATCTGATATAGCTATGGAAGTTCAAGTCAGCGATACCATCAATCCACTACCACGAACAGACTGGGTAGCAGACCATCAGCGTCGCCTGAATGAAGCCAATGAAATGGTTGAGAACCGGATGAAAGTCGTACGTCAGAGACAAGAAGAGGACTATAATTCCAATGCCAAAGCTGAACCTTTGAAAGTTGGGGATCGAGTCTGGTTAAAGAAGAACCACAGAACCAGCAAGCTAGATGACTATTGGGAACCCAGGTCGTACACTGTTAAAGCCATTCCTCATCCAGAAATAGAAATCTACGAAATTGGAAAAGAAAACGTAGAGAGTACCAAGGTGGTACACCGTAATCAGCTGAAACTTTGCCTGTTGAAGGACTCTAGAGAGGAAACCATTCCAGATGAGACACCCTCAGAGGGAAGACTGGAGTCACCCATGGAAACTGCAGGTAATATGTTCCCGTTTGACTGGCCTTTCGGTCCTTGGATGCAACTAGGTGTCCCACAAGTTGTCCCTAGCCAAAGTGTGGCGATTGAGTCCCACCCAGAAGTTGTTCCGAGCTATTGTGAACTTATTGACTCTACTACTTGTGATCCTCCTAGAAGGTCGGAGAAAGCCACCAAAAGTAAAATGCCTGAACGATACTGTGACTGAATAGACATGTCTATGCTACAGACTGTTTCTATGGAGCCCTATAGTTACATTTGACCCCCCAGTTGGCTCATGCAGCCTTGATTTGATTTTTTGAGACCCAGAGACTGTCCTGAACTTTATTTTGAAACCCATGTTGCGCACGTTGCGCCACATCTCTATTGAGTCTATTGAAGTGCATCGCAAGGATTGTCGGCTGTACCATGCGCCTAGCAAATGGCGCCAGAAGATGTCTTGTCATATGGACGTTGTTGCCGGATATATTGAGAGACACTAGTTTTACAGTATTGCCTTAATATTTTTGCCTTTCAGGAATGCACTATGGACATTTGCTGTTATAATGCAAAGTTTACCTTTAATATGTGAATATGTTATATTGCATATTTTTGCCCCGTTTTTGTTGCAGGAGAGACAGTGTCGGGGACGACCCTGATTTTACCGGGGACGAATGTGATACCCAGGAAAATTGCTGTTTATTTACTGTCATTGTACTGTTGCTTTAGTATGCAGGTTTTAATGTGCTTTATTCTGTAATCAAGGTTGGTACTGAATTCACTTCCCTATATGACTCAGCAGAAACTTAAATGGGCTGCTTCACCTTTAAGATGTATTCTCCAGAGAGAGGGGAGGGGTGTAGCTAGCTGGGGACAGAGGAACAAACCTCACGCAGTGCAGTGTGTGGAGCAGAGCAGTGCAGAAGTGAGAAGTGTGCAGCAGCGTGCAGGCAGAGGAGAGCAGACAAGTCAGTGTCTAAAGTTGTATTCAGTGAGATGCTGCAGCAGACATGTGGAACTGAGAGGAATTCTGTGAGAGGATCAGCAACAGCCATGTGGAAGTGAAAGGGGTGCAGGTCAGTGTGTGTTGCCTGTGGTACAGAAGCCAGACAAGGAGCTTGGACACTACTGAGAGTGCCTAGAGCAAAGCAAGGAGCTTGCACACAGCCTAGAATCCCCAAGGGACACCATTCCTCTGTGATAGTGCAACTGGATTGGGACAGTCAGCAGCACACCTTCCAGCACAGTATAGAGAATAAAGAGGAGCAGAGCTCACAGCACACTTGGAGGATTTACAGACAGATTCAGGGAGGTGAAGCAGGTACCACCATTTGCAATACCCTGTGATATGTTTATACTACTTAAAGGAACAGTGTCACCCAAATTTTTTTTTTAATATGTTAAAGATGTTAGTGCTTTATTAAAAACGTTTGGATTAATTTGTGTGTTACTTTTTTTTTATTTTTACACTTTTTCTTCCCTATGGGGGCTGCCATTTTTTTTTCCATTTCTGTATGTGTCGATTAACGACACATACAGACATGGAATACGGCAGCTCCAGTCCCATAGGGACTTCGAACGGGGCCCGTTCCATCCACTATCGCGTACGCCGCTGTGTGGGAACGGCGCATGCGCCGCTCCCACACAGTTCAATTTGAAATGCGCGCCGTCCGGCGCCATTTAACTGTGGACTGGAAGTCGCGGCCGGACAGTAAGATTACTACTTCCGGTCGCGGCTTCCGGACTTGTGCACATGGAGCAGCGGCAGCAGACGGAGCGGATGGACCGGAGGGAGCGGCGGCGACTGGAGCAGGTAAGTTATTTCTATGTATGTTCGTGTTTCAGTGTGTGTTTACTACTGTATGTAAACCTACTACACTGTGTGTTAGCTCAAAAAATGGCGACACACAGTGTAGGAGGTTAGACCGTTCAAACCCCTCGTTTCTCCCGGCACTAGCCAGGATAAAGGAGGGGGGGATTCTGAGAGCTCACTAGAGCGAGGGATTTTTACCCAATTTTGCAGCATAAAGCAATGTGGTTGCTTTACCACATGCAATGCTGCAATTTTGGGAATGGCTCCATCTAGTGACCAGTGCTGGGAAATATTATAAATTGAATCCAATTTATAATATTTCCTGACTCGTGAAAAAAAATAAAATAATTAGAACAATGTTTAATCACCTACACACTAATTGTTTAACTAAAAAAAAACAAACATGTTTTGCTGGCAACACATTCCCTTTAAAGACATTGCCTCTGTAACAAAAGTAACCACCAAGCATATTGTGCCCAGTAAAACTACAGTGAAAGTTTATTGAACCCTGTCTCCTGGAACATCCTTATTCGGGGTACACCACATAACATCCCAGAGGACAGAGAACAGTGTATCCTACAAGCACTGCTTATTTCACTGGTTCTGCTGCCCGAGGCGCGGGAGAGAGAAAGTGCGCCACCGTGACCAAAGGGCACGAATATCAACTTCAGCTCAGAGAGCCCCGCCCACCGCGACTCGGCGCCCACGTTACCACACATACTCTCCTCTCTACAACGCTCACTTGGTCTAAAGTAAAAACACGCCCACTTGGGCATTAAGAAATTAATTAACATAAAGCTAAAATCGCTCCTAATGTGGTGAAAATAGATAGTTTTTCTAAATAAAAAGCACTGCTGTCATCTGCATTATAGCACCGATCTCCTTATGTAGGAGATAGGACACTTATAATGTGGTGATAGAGTCTCTTTAAACCAAGACATAGCGAATGAAACAAGCTCTGAGCATTGACTCATGTTCCAAGTAAAATGAATGGTATGTCACAGGGGCGGACATACCGCATGTGCAGCCGGTGCAGCTGCACAAGGGCCCCGCGTGGGAAGGGGGCCCGTTCCTCTGCTGGCCGACTCAGTTCTCAGCTGCGCGATGCTGAGGACTGAGACAGAGGCCCGTGGACCACTGGCGTAGCTATAGGGGTCGCAGCGGTCGCAATTGCGACCGGGCCCCGAAGCCAGGGGGGCCCACGGCCCCCCGCACCACATCAATAAAAAGTTACTATAGTAACTCGGGCCGCGGGCCCCTGTTACTATAGTAACATACTTTACTTACCTTCCTGGTTCCGGATCGCAGCGGAGGTCCTGACGTCAGGCGCTGTGCGCAGCACATGACGTCACAGCGCTATGCGCCGCGCACAGCATCGAGACGACAGAACTCCCGCCGCGGCCGAAGAGGAAGGTAAGATAGCCCTGACTGGCGGGGTCCGACTCCTGGGACCCGCCAATCAGCTGTTTTGAAGGGGCCGCAGCACTCGTACGAGAGCTGCTCCCCTTCATTCCTGTCACTTCATTCCGGTCACACTGTGAATCGGTTTCGGCGATTCACAGTGTGGGCGAGTAGTGAAATGAAGGGGAAGCAGCTCTCGTACGAGTGCTGCGGCCCCTTCAAAACAGCTGATTTGCGGGTCCCGGGCGACACATCAGCTATTGATGGCCTATCCTGAGGATAGGCCATCAATGTTTAGGGACTGCACAACCCCTAAGCCTACGATGTAGCAGGCTTAGGGGGCCCATGAGACAGGATCACAGATTGTGTGATGCTGTCTGCTGGGCCCTGTATCTAAGCCAATCACATGGTAGGCTTAGATACATGGCCCATGCGTGATCCTGTCTGCTGGGCCCTGTATCTAAGCCTACCACACTGTAGGTTTAGATACAGGGCCCCAGCACACAGTAATCTTATACTGTATAAGATTACTGTCTGCTGGACCCTGTATCTAAGCCTACCTTGTGGTAGGCTTAGATACAGGGTCCCACAGACAGTATCACACATGGGCCCTGTATCTAAGCCTTAGGGTATGTGCACAGACACTAATTACGTCCGTAAGTGACGGATGTATTTCGGCCGCAAGTACCGGACCGAACACACTGCAGGGAGCCGGGCTCCTAGCGTCGTACTTATGTACGACGCTAGGAGTCCCTGCCTCGCTGTGGGACAACTGTCCTGTACTGTAATCATGTTTTCAGTACCGGACAGTTGTCCGGCAGCGAGGCAGGGACTCCTAGCGTCGTACATAACTATGATGCTAGGAGCCCGGCTCCCTGCAGTGTGTTCGGTCCGGTACTTGCGGCCGAAATACGTCCGTCAATTCCGGACGTAATTAGTGTGTGTGCACATACCCTAACACATGTGTTACTAATCATTTTTTGTGTGTTTTCTTACAGGTTCGGTCGTTGCACTACGGCGGATTCCAGGACTACTTCGATGACAGCTTTTTTTTTATTAATAAAATGGTTAATGAGGGTTGTGTTTTTTTTTTTTATTTCAATAAAATATTTTTTCTATGTCTTTGTGGTTTTTTTTAAACTATATTACTACCGCCTTAGTAATGGCCGCCGGCTGATTGACAGCATCCATTGCTAAGGCAGGGCTTAGTGTTAGCCGGTGCAGAGGCTAACACTAACCCCCTTTATTACCCCGGTACCCACCGCCACCAGGGGTGCTGGGAAGAGCCGGGTACGATCCAGTACCTGACCATCTGTAGTGATGGTCGGCCACTGGGGTGGCCGCAGGCTGGTATTATCAGGAGGGGAAAGGCCAGATACAGTGGCCCTTCCTACCCTGGTGATGCTAGGCTGCTGCTGCTTTATTGTATCTGGCTGGTTATGAAAATGGGGGGGACGCCACGTCATTTAAAAAATAATTGGAAAGAACGATGTCGGGTCCCCCCCAATTTTCATAACCAGCCAGATACAACACAGCAGCAGCAGGCAGCATTACAAGGGTGGGAAGGGCCACTGTTTTTGGCCTTCCCCAGCCTAATACTACCAGCCTGCGGCCACCCCGGTGCCTGCCCGTCACTACAGCTGGTCGGGTACTGGTTTGTACCCGGCTCTTCCCAGTACCCCTGGTGGCGGTGGGTACCGGGGTAATAATGGGGGTTAGTGTAGACTCTGCACCGGCTAACATTAAGCCTCGCCTTAGTAATGGAGGTTGTCAATCAGCCAGCGGCCATTACTAAGGCGGTGATAATAAAGTTTAAAAAGATACAAGCACATAGAAATTTTTTTTATTGAAATAAAAACACAACCCTCATTAACCATTTTATTGAGAATAAAAAAAACGCCGTCATTGAAGTCCTCGTATCCGAAGTCCAACAACCGAACCTGTAAAAAAAACACAAACACACAAAAATAATCAGTAACACATAAAGAAGCAAAATTATTATTCTTACCTTTCCTGGGTCCAGCGCTGGAGCCGCAATGTCAGCGAGCTGGGCCCTGTATCTAATCCTATCATGTGTGATACAGTCTGCTGAGCTGTGTATCTAATCCAATCATGTATGATACTGTGCTGGGCCCTATATCTAATCCGATCATGTGTGATACTGTCTGCTGAGCCACTGTATCTAATCCTATCATGTGTGATACTGTCTGCTGAGCCACTGTATCTAATCCTATAATGTGTGGTACTGTCTGCTGAGCCACTGTATCTAATCCTATCATGTGTGATACTGTCTGCTGAGCCACTGTATCTAATCCTATCATGTGTGGTACTGTCTGCTGAGCCACTGTATCTAATCCTATCATGTGTGGTACTGTCTGCTGAGCCACTGTATCTAATCCTATCATGTGTGATACTGTCTGCTGGGCCACTGTATCTAATCCTATCATGTGTGATACTGTCTGCTGAGCTGTGTATCTAATCCTATCATGTGTGATACTGCCTTCTGAGCCACTGTATCTAATCCTATCATGTGTGATACTGTCTGCTCAGCCACTGTATCTAATCCTATCCATAGTTTATAGGGTCGTAGTGCTATAGATATGCTATGCTGTCTCCTATACACACACTTTTTTTTGGGGCGGACACATATGTATTGGGGCTATTTCCCGGACATTTTAAGCCCTGAGGGTATGTTCACACGGCAGCGTCTGTTACGGCTGAAATTACTGTGCTGTTTTCAGGAGAAAACAGCACCGTAATTTCAGCCGTAATGGCATGTGCAGGCGTCTTTTGCTGCGTCCACTACGGAAGTAATTGAAGCTGGTTTTCCATGGAGTCCATGGAAAACGGCTCCATTTACATCTGAAGAAGTGACAGGCAGTTTTTTACGCGCCGCCTTTCGACAGCGGCGCGTAAAAAAAAATGACCATCGGCACAGAACATCGTAAGACCCATTCAAATGAATGGGCAGATGTTTTCCGACGCTTTTGAGCCGCATTTTCGGATGTAATTCAATGCTAAAACGCCCAAATTACGTCCGTAAATAGTGTGTGTGTGAACCCAGCCTTAGTGACGCCCCGGCTGCTAGTGCTGCATTGTTGGGTCACTTAGGAGACCCAGCGATGCAGCTGAAAGCGGACCGTCGGCCATGAGAAGTTTGCGGGGTGGGGGGGGGGGGGGGGCCCCCTGGCACATTATCTGCACAGGGGCCTTTTGCAGTCTGTGTCCGCCACTGGTATGTCATAACTATAAATTAGGTGTCATACGTAGGCAGCTGAGGTAGGAATGTATAATGTGACATGTTAGACAGAATTGTTATAACGCGACGTGCACTTATCATGCGGCAGATAAAACTGAATAGCTAATCACATCATTGATTGTCTTTATATTTGGTCCAACTCTAATCAAATTGATAAGAGACACCACAGATAACTTTGCAAATTAAATTTTGAAGAATAGAGGCAGCGTAATTCCCTCAGAATTTTATTGTTCAGCTCATTTAATTTCACAGTTTAATGCATGAGAGACATTTAAGTAGATTGATGATGAAAACAGAATTTGAGCACATAAAAAAGTCAGTAAATTTTTCAGTTCTCGCATAGTTTTTAAGTGGCGCTCTATTTATTATCATCTGGCGGTTTACTTTTAACTGTTCAATAATATAATATTTTCAGGTTTTTTATATGATGTCAATTTGCTGTAGATTACAGAGATACATAAATGTATTCATTAAAAAATGTTTTACAGGATGTGTTTCTTCATCCCACTGATCAGTGGGGGTCTCGGGGGTGGGCCCTCCGCAATCACACTTTGATGGTCTATCCTAATAATAGGTCATCAATGTAAAATCCCAGAAAGCTCCTTTAAAAGTGATTCTTAAAGCATATTTACATATATTTTTAGTATCAGGTTTTTTTGTTGTTTATCAGCACCCTCCCATTGCACACTTTGCTTATATACTACTAAACTCTATAATATCAGGAGGGTAACTATTGGGACCTAGGATCTGTAGGGGCCCAACGTCCCCTCTACCACATAAGGGAATACCCATGTTTATTCTCTGTACTGTGACATCACTGTTTATTATCACTGTATGATAACATCACTGTGTGCCTTATGTTTTCGTTTTGTCAGCAAGTTTATTACTTCTTTCATTGCTTTAAGTCATTATGCTCATTACCTCTGTAGTGTGACATCACTGTGTGAATTATTCTTTTACTGTGATGTTGCGTTTATTATCCCTGTTGTGTGACATCACTGTGGCCCTTGGAACTATTAGCACTGACATCACTGTTTATAATTCCTGTCCTGTGACATAACTATTTTGCATGGTTCCCATACTGTAAGATCACTGTGTGTAATAAGTCTTTCTGGTAACTTCACACCACAAATTATATTTTTAGTATAGCTGGTGTCGTACTCTGCAGGCACTCTGCAAAGTAGAATATCCAAATTTAAGAAAACTCTTCAACACTTTTGTAATCATTTTTGCAAACGTGTTGCGTGTTGAAATTTCCCCAATTTTATGACACACACAACACGATACTATTATCATCACCATCAACAATTTACACATTCAAAATAGATCTAAAGTCTTTGTTCACATGTGGTGGGTTTGCTCCAGATTTACAGTGATTCATATACCGCTGCGAAATAATGCAAGGTTATGCTGCGGAAACAAAATCTGCAGCAAAATGTATTTGCGGTTTTGTCATAGATTTGCTGATTTATTCCACAGCTGAAAAATTGGCTGTGTGTGAATTTGGCTTTAGGGAGATGAGCCATTCTGCTGTGACATTCCTCAACTTTTACCACTGTCATATAATTTTGTGTCTGACCAGTAGAACAAATCGCATATAACTAGTTAAGTGAAGAGTTGGGAAAATGAAGGGGTTCTTAAAGAGAATAGGAAAAGTCGCCGATCCTGTGTAAAAAAAAAAAATGAAGGGGACAGGGTGCTAATAGGCGGTCCGACCCCCACCGATCAAACATTGATAGACTATTATAAATCAATGTTAAAGTCCCAGAGAACCCCTTTAATAAAAAATAGGAAATAGATGGTGCCTGACAGGATTAGGATCTGGTAGGTTCTCCCCAGTTCTCACAAACCGGTTGTTAAAATGGCAGCCCATTCACAGAACCGGGGAGGAGAGGATTCCTAATCTGGTCTTCCCTAAACCCATTTGTATCTGCCTCCTTAGGATGTAGATGCAGTTGAGCAGTCAGACTGGCCCTGGCGGGAGCAAGGGATCCATAGGTTATCTTCCCCGCCAATCATTGCTATGTCCGTGATGCAGGTGGCGCTGTGGGTGGCACATCTATATGGAAAAAGATATGCAAAAAAATTGGGACATAGAATGTAATTAAAACCACAGAAAAGGTCATGCTCATAGATTAGCAGGAGGGTTAAAAACCCGTTCCAAACAGGACGCGACCAGGTCAGAGAATGCTGATGAAGGGAAGTGCCCAGGTGTGTTTAAATAATGCACATCTATATGGGGCACTGTGTGGCACCATCTACAGGGTGAATGAACTGTGTTAGGTGACATTGTTTATGACAGGGGAACTGTGTGTGGCACTTTCTACAGGGGACAGTGTGTAACACTAATTACAGGGGGCACTGTGTGTGAACCTTTCAACAGGAAGGACTGTGTGTAGTTCTCTCTTCAGGGAACACTGTGTGGCAATATCTACAGGGGGCTCTATCTACAGGTGGCACAGCGTGTGGAACTTTCTACGTTCTGTGTTGGCACTTTCTACAAGGGCACTTTGTGTAGAGCCCTCTACAGAGGGTACTGTGTGTTCCACCATCTGCAGGGAACCATATGCAAGGCACTATCTACATGGAGCACTTTATGTGGCACCATCAATAAGGGGCACTGTGTGTGGCACTACTTACATGGGCCACAGTGTGTGGCACAATCTACAGGGGGCACATTATGTATGTGGCTCTTTATTTTCAGTGGATACAGCATGTGGCACTGTTTCTAAGGGCACTGTGTGTGTGGTCTTTTCTTTTGATTGGGCTCGGTATGCGGCACTATTTCTAGGGGTCACTATGTGTTCTATAGTGCTTTATTTTTAGGAGGCACAATGTATTTAATAAAATATAATTGTATTCAGGGCGCAGTGTGTGGCAGTATGAGGAGTTTGTGTTAATATATAGGTGCGGATATGCTGCAAAAGTGAGGAGCCACAGAATTTTAGGTGACAAATTATGCAGAGGCAAGGTGTAGCTGGAAGAAGTAGTCATGGCGGTCCAGGCCGAATGGAGAAAACAAAGGAAAGGGGACTACTCCAGAGTAGACGTGAAATGTGAGTGACTGAATTTCAGTGTTTATTCTCCCTCTGATTGCGTTGTATTAGTACTGCAGTCACTCTATGATCTGCAGTGACATGATGGGTCGTACCATAGTTTTTTTGCGAAAAAACAACTTCCAGCAAATCCTAACCATTGTTCAGGCCATACTGGGAGCTGTAGTTTCACATGGTACAAAATTATATGGCAGGGCTTAAACTGACAGAAAATTATCTTTGCACTGAGCTGTATTTATGTACAGAGCTTTGTTCTGGTGCTGTATATATGTACTTGGCATTGTTCTGGCACTGTATTTATGTACTGAGCTTAGTTCTGGTGCTGTATTTATATACTGTGCTTGGTTCTGGAGTTCTATATACGTACTGAGCTTCTCTTTGGTGCTGTATATATATATAGAGAGAGAAAGAGAGAGAGAGAGAGTTTTGTTCTGGTGCTGAATTTATGTACTGAGCTTGGTTCTGGTGATGTATATATGTATGAGCTTTTTTTCTGTTGCTGTATGTATTAGCTTGGTTGTGGTGCTGTATATATGTACGGAGCTTAGTTCTGGTGCTGTATTTATGTACTGAGCTTTGTTCTGTTTCTGTATTCATGTACTGAGCTTTGTTCTGCTGCTGTATTTATATACTGAGCTTGCTTCTGGAGTTGTATATATACAGTGAAGGAAATAAGTATTTGATCCCTTGCTGATTTTGTAAGTTTGCCCACTGTCAAAGTCATGAACAGTCTAATTTACCAGTGAGAGATAGATTATATTTAAAAAAAAAAAACAGAAAATCACATAGTCAAAATTATATATATGTATTTGCATTGTGCACAGAGAAATAAGTATTTGATCCCCCACCAACCATTAAGAGTTCAGCCTCCTCCTGACCAGTTACACGCTCCAAATCAACTTGGTGCCTGCATTAAAGACAGCTGTCTTACATGGTCACCTGTATAAAAGACTCCTGTCCACAGACTCAATTAATCAGTCTGACTCTATCCTCTACAACATGGGCAAGACCAAAGAGCTTTCTAAGGATGTCAGGGACAAGATCATAGACCTGCACAAGGCTGGAATGGGCTACAAAACCATAAGTAAGACGCTGGGTGAGAAGGAGACAACTGTTGGTGCAATAGTAAGAAAATGGAAGACATACAAAATGACTGTCAATCAACATCGATCTGGGGCTCCATGCAAAATCTCACCTCGTGGGGTATCCTTGATCCTGAGGAAGGTGAGAGCTCAGCCGAAAACTACACGGGGGGAACTTGTTAATGATCTCAAGGCAGCTGGGACCACAGTCACCAAGAAAACCATTGGTAACACATTACGCCGTAATGGATTAAAATCCTGCTGTGCCCGCAAGGTCCCCCTGCTCAAGAAGGCACATGTACAGGCCCGTCTGAAGTTTGCAAATGAACATCTGGATGATTCTGAGAGTGATTGGGAGAAGGTGCTGTGGTCAGATGAGACTAAAATTGAGCTCTTTGGCATTAACTCAACTCACCGTGTTTGGAGGAAGAGAAATGCTGCCTATGACCCAAAGAACACCGACCCCACTGTCGAGTATGGAGGTGGAAACATTATGTTTTGGGGGTGTTTCTCTGCTAAGGACACAGGACTACTTCACCGCATCAATGGGAGAATGGATGGAGCCATGTACCGTCAAATCCTGAGTGACAACCTCCTTCCCTCCACCAGGACATTAAAAATGGCTCGTGGCTGGGTCTTCCAGCACGACAATGACCCGAAACATACAGCCAAGGCAACAAAGGAGTGGCTCAAAAAGAAGCACATTAAGGTCATGGAGTGGCCTAGCCAGTCTCCAGACCTTAATTCCATCGAAAACTTATGGAGGGAGCTGAAGATCCGAGTTGCCAAGCGACAGCCTCGAAATCTTAATGATTTACAGATGATCTGCAAAGAGGAGTGGGCCAAAATGCCATCTAACATGTGTGCAAACCTCATCATCAACTACAAAAAACATCTGACTGCTGTGCTTGCCAACAAGGGTTTTGCCACCAAGTATTAAGTCTTGTTTGCCAAAGGGATCAAATACAAATTTCTCTGTGCACAATGCAAATAAATATATATAATTTTGACAATGTGATTTTCAGTTTTTTTTAAAATATAATCTATCTCTCACTGGTAAAATTAACCTAGCCTAAAAATTCTAGACTGTTCATGTCTTTGACAGTGGGCAAACTTACAAAATCAGCAAGGGATCTAATACTTATTTCCTTCACTGTAAGTATGAGCTTGGTTCTGGTGCTGTATATATGTACTGAGTTTGTTCCGGTTCCGTATATATGTATGAGCTTTGTTCTCATGTTGTATATATGTATGAGCTTGGATCTGGTGCTGTATATATTTACAGAGCTTACTTATGGTGCTGTATATATGTATTGAGCTTTGTTCTGGTGCGGTATATATATATATGTACTGAGCTTGGGTCTGGTGCTGAATTTATATGCTGAGCTTTGTTCTGGTATTGTATATACGTACTGAGCTTCTTTTTGGTGCTATATATATATATATATATATATATATATATATATATATAGCTTGGTTCTGGTGTTGTATATATGTACAAAGTCTGGTTCTGGATCTGTATACATGTATGAGCTTTGTTCTGGTGCTGTATATATGTACGGAGCTTAGTTCTGGTGCTTTATATATGTACTCAGCCTTGTTCTGGTGCTGTATATATGTACTGAGCTTGATTCTGGTGCTGTATTTATGTACTGAGCTTTGCTCTGGTGCTCTATATATGTACTGAGTTTTGTTCTGGTGCTGTATTTATGTACTAAGCTTGATTTTGGTGCTATATTTATGTACTGAGCTTGGTTCTAGAGTTGTATATACGTACTGAGCTTCTCTTTGGTGCTGTATATATATATATATATATATATATATATATATTGAGCTTGATTCTGGTGTTATATATATGTACAGAATGTTCTGGTGCTGTATTCATGTACGGAGCTTAGTTCTGGTGCTGTATATATATGTACTGAGCTTTGTGCTGGTGCTGTATATATGTGCTGAACTTGGTTCTGGTGGTCTATATATGTACTGAGCTTGATTCTGGTGCTGTATTTATGTACTGAGCTTTGTTCTGATGCTGTACATATGTACTGAGATTTGTTATGGTGCTGTATATATGTACTGAACTTGGTTCTGGCGCTGTATATATGTACTGAGCTTGATGCTGGTGCTATAGTTATGTTCTGAGCTTGGTTATGGTGCTGTTTTTATATGCTGAGCTTGGTTCTGAAGTTGTATATACGTACTGGGGCTTCTCTTTGGTGCTGCATATATATATATATACATATATATTGAGCTTGGTTCTGGTGTTGTATATATGTATGAGGTTTGGTTCTGTATATATGTATGAGCTCGGTTCTGGTGCTGTATTTATAAACTGGGTTTGGTTCTGGAGTTGTATATGCGTACGGAGCTTCTCTTTGGTGCTGTATATATGTATTCAGCTTGGTTGTAATGATTTAATATATATATATATATATATATATATATATTTATATTGAGCTTGGTTCTGGTTTTGTATATATGTACTGAGTTTTGTTCTTGTTCTGTACATATGTATGAGCTTGGTTCTGGTGCTGTATATATGTTTTGAGCTTTGTTCTGGTGCAGTATATATGTACTGAGCTTGATTCTGGTGCTATATTTATGTACTGAGCTTTGTTCTGATGCTGTATCTATATGCTGAGCTTAGTTCTGGAGTTGTATATACGTACTGATCCTCTCTTTGGTGCTGTATATATATATATATATATATATATATATTGAGCTTGGTTCTGGTGTTGTATATATGTACAACATTTGGTTCTGGTTCTGTATATATGTATGAGCTTGGTACTGTTGCTTTATATATGTACGGAGCTTAGTTCTGATGCTATATATATATGTACTGAGCTTTGTTCTGGTGCTGTGTATATGTAATGAGCTTTGTTCTGGTGCTATATATATGTACTGAGCTTGATTATGATGCTTTATTTATGTACTGAGCTTGTTTCTGGTGCTGTATATATGTACTGAGCTTAGTTCTGGTGCTGTATATATGTACTGAGTTTTTTTCTGGTGCTGTATATATGTACTGAGCTTTGTTCTGGTGCTGTATATATGTACTGAGCTTTATTCTGGTGCTATATTTATGTACTGAGCTTTATTCTGGTGCTGTATATATATACTGAGCTTGATTCTGGTGCTATATTTATGTACTGAGCTTTGTTCTGGTGCTGTATATATATACTGAGCTTGATTCTGGTGCTATATTTATGTACTGAGCTTGATTCTGTATTTATAGGCTGAGCTTGGTTCTGGAGTTGTATATACATACTTAGCTTGTCTTTAGTGCTGTATATAGTGCTGTGTATATATATGTGTGTGTGTGTGTGTGTATATATATATATATATGTATGTATATATATATATATATATATATATATGTGTATATATATATATATATATATATTTATTTATTTAAATGCTTTATGTTTGGTATAAGGTTTCTCTAGTAAAATGCTCTTTGATTTTCTCCAAACATGTCTTCTAATACTGTGGCCAAATTACTATTTGCCTTGTTCATAAGTCCTGGTGTTTGCCTAGGTGTTCATGAGCAAACTTTAGTGTTGGCCTGAAGTTCTATCTGGACAGCAAACATTTCCTCCTCACACACCCCGCATTGGTCTTATTTGTTCAGCCTCTTTCTAATGGAAGACTTTGACATCAATAGTGGTCAGAGCTAGCCAGCTATAGAAAGCTAAGTGTTTATTATAGGATATTATATGTTTGAATGCAACACCATGCCCACCACAAGGTGTCATCATTTTCATTACAATGAATGGAAACAATAGGTCAATAAGCCAAAGTGATAAAATGTATCACTGGGTGGCATATTCATATCCATCATATAAAGAACTGGATGCTTGGTTATAGACACAGTCAAGGATCAGCTATTTGTGTAGCCGGTTATCAATAGACACTTGCAACAACATGGGGAATATAGTCCAATTGTCCATTCTGGGACCCAGTATAAACAGTCTTTGTAGTAGTTACCCCACAGGGTTTTATTGCAAATCAGTGCTCATTTTTTTTTTACGTTTGTTTATGTCCGTACGGTTTTTTCAGTTAAACAGCAGTAAAACTGACTGCCAGAGCGGATATCCTAGCGTCGTACATAACTATGATGCTAGGAGCCCGGCTCCCTGCACTGTGTTCGGTCCGGTACTTGCGGCCGAATTACGTCCGTCAATTACGGACGTACTGACCTCGTGTGAACATACCCTAAACAGGCAGCACCTAACAAACTTCAACACGGGTTTAAAACTATGTCCATCAATTATTTCCTTTAAGAACTGCAGCATTACAGAGACAAAAAACGCATGCAGTTGACCACATGCGGTTTTCAAACGCAACAAGACCGCAACAAAACCGCGTCAATGATGCACCGTGTGGCCTTACCCTAACCACACAAAAACATGTGACATCCCGCCTCATACTAAAAAAATAGATTCATACAAAAGATACAAACACATCCGATCTAAATACAAGGCCAATCGCTGCTCAATAGAACATAAGTAAATAAAATCTTACGATGAAAATAAAATAAGATGAACAGAATAAATACATTTTATTATTCTATCAGTATTTTGTCCGCTGACTATAACTATAAACTTTACGGGTGGCTTCACATGCAACATTTTCACGTTTTTTCTGGCGCTTTTCCTGGCGTTATTTGCGGATTAAACCGCTGCTTCCAGGTGTTAGCTTGAAATCAATAGGAAATTATTAAATACACTACAAACAGTGCGTTTTTTATGGCTTTTTTACATTTTTCTCTTGCATTATTTGGCTCAGTGGTGTTCTTACGATATCGCAGCAACGCCAGGTTTGGCGTGTTTTTTTTCCAGTAGTTAGTGGTGATTTCTCCTATAGACCTCCAGTAGGGTTTTTTGCCTCTTCATGTGTTTTTTGGCCTGAAAAAGGCCACACAAAAAGTGTGTGTGAAGGAAGCCTAAAGGCATATCCTGGTTCCAGCAAATAAAGGTTATTCACTGTATAATGAAGTTATAGAATATTTCAATATACTTTCTGTATGAATTCCTCACAATGTTCAAGATCTCTGCTTGCATTCATTCTATAGGAACCTTCATTGTTTACTTCCTGAAGATAGACCATCAATTTTTAGGGACTGCACAAGCCCTTTAAAGTATTGTCTAATTCTGTATAATGTAAAATGTAGTTACCATGCAATATCCATAGACTGAAGTGCGGAGAAGTCGAGACACTACATTGCTAAATGTGATATGTGCATGTAGCCTACATAGGTTTTTAATGTGTGTCATGTCACTATTAGAGATGAGCGAACCGGGACAACCGAACATGTTCTATTTTTTTATTTTACGGGCCGTGCTCCTATACTTTATAATGGGAGCACGGCTCGGAAAAACGACCGGCTGCCCATGGCTGGCCGTGCTCATCTCCTGAAATACTCAGTGCTGCCTTAAACTCTGTGGACAGGTCAGGATCCTGTTTCTTTTAAATGCTGCTGGGAAACCCGCTCGATCCACTATATAATGCTGCGCCTCCATCCTCTTCTGCCCCAGTCACTTATTCCCAAGCACTGTAGCGCAGCCTTATATCGTGGATCGAGCGGGTTCCCCAGCAGCATTTAAAAGAAACAGGATCCTGACCTGTCCACAGAGTTTAAGGCAGCACAGAGTATTTCAGGAGTTGAGCACGGCCTGCCACGGGCAGCCGGTCATTTTTCCGAGCCGTGCTCCCATTATAAAGTATAGGAGCACGGCCCGTAAAATAAAAAAATAGAACATGTTCTATCTTTTTAACGGCACGGGCACCTTCCCGTGAGAAAATGGGAAGGTACCCGTGGTTAAAAGAAGTCTATGTGCCCGCTATTTCGGGTCGTAATTACGACCCGTAATAATGGGTGTTTTTACGGTCGTGTGCATGAGGCCCCGTAATGACGGGTGGCTACATGTGTGCACCTGTCATTACGGCAGCGTTGCTAGGCGACGTCAGTAAATAGTCACTGTCCAGGGTGCTGAAAGAGTTAACTGATCGGCAGTAACTGTTTCAGCACCCTAGACAGTGAATTCCGATCAGAATATAGAGTAACCTGTAAAAAAAAGACGTTCATACTTACCGAGAACTTTCTGCTTCCTCCAGTCAGGTCTCCCGGCCGTTGCCTTGGTGACGCGTCCCTCTCGACATCCGGCCTGACATTCCTGGATGAAGTTACAGCCCATGTGACCGCTGCAGCCAATCACAGGCTGCCGCGGCCTCTGCAGCCAATCACAGGCTGCAGCGGCCTCTGCAGCCAATCACAGGCTGCCGCGTCAGGAAAGAAGGTCGGACTGGAGGAAGAAGAGGGACTCGTCACCAAGACAACGACCGGGTACGTATGAAATGCTTTTTATTTTATTTTTAATCAGCAGCCTCTTTTCTCTATCAGTGATTGATAGAGACAAGTGGCTGCAGATTTGTATAATATTTTTGACCGGGTTCGGTCAAAACGTGTTCGGCCGAACCCGGTGAAGTTCGGATTCGCTGCGACCCGAACTTTTCCCGATGTTCGGACCGAAACCGGGTTCGGTTGTCCCGGTTGGCTCATCTCTACTGTTCATGTCTTTGACAGTTGGCAAACTTACAAAATCAGCAAGGGATCAAATACTTATTTCCTTCACTGTATATATATATATATATATATATATATATATATATATATATGTGTGTGTGTGTGTGTGTATATATATATATATATATATATATATATATATGTGTGTGTGTATATATATATATATATATATATATAAATCAAAAGTTATGTTTTAAATTGACTCTATAGATTCTTACAGACTCTATCGATTAGTAGTGCGGGTGTAGGGTATCATTCTTGCCTTTGTCAATATTGTTGGTGGACCTGTAATGATCCCAGTACCTGCGTGACCATCACATGTTCAGGACAGATTTTATCTCATAGAAGTAAACAATGTAGATTCCTATTGAATGACAGCAAGCACAGATCTTGAAGATTGTGATTAATCCATTATCTAAATGTAATACCAGACGTGCCTACTGTATTTGGGTTCGGGGCCTGGAGCTACATGTGCTGTCATCTCCTGCATTATCCCCAGCTCTGATTCACAGCCCAAGTACGTGAGTAAGAAAATAACATCTAGATGAAGAATGCGATGGAAGAATCCTCCTATTTCTCAGCTATGTTAAATATTCACTTGGCATTTTTTACATGTAGCTGAGATTATTGCAGTGTAAACTAATGTTCCTTTCAATAGAACTCACATATCCTCCACCAGAAGAATGATAAAATCATATCAGCCGGCAAACATATATTAGTAGAGTCAGATTCTTTGCAAAAATAACACTGCCATGTTTTCAACACTTCGTTTTAGTGTATAGGGCCATGAAAAATGACTAAGACTGGGATTTAAAAAGCTAACATTATGTCATTGAGTAATTGAAGGTTTTCTCTTGTTAGTTATAGTCCCAGTAGAAGAAGCTTGTCAGGTCCAATCATCCCTTCCTTGTAATGACAATTGTCCCCCGAGGCAGGGATGCATAATGAAAAACTGTTGAGAATGAAAAATGAAGCAACAATTACATAGACTTTTAGTCTCTCATTGACAGATTGCTGTGTAATACCCACCACTCATTTTTCTTCTATTTATACATAAACTTCTCCAACAAATATGACAACAGTAGCACCGCACAAGTAAAGACGAAGACGCTACTGTTCCCATCGATGGTACAGCAGCATTGAAAAAATGTGCGACCCGAGGGCAAATTCTGCCGGCGAAGCTTTGTGGTTAGCAGCAGGTGGAGGCACACAGAAAAAAAAAAAAACACATTTGGGAATGTATTAAGACTGGCGTTTTAGACACCAGTATTAATATAAATAGCGCTTGCGTAAGAAGCACACGTCTCTTAATAAATTAGGCGCATTTCTCGCCGTCTATTCACCAGAAAGTCAAATCTACTCCAGCTACAAGATGGAATAGATTTGCTCTATAATAATCTGGTGTAAACTATAGTAAATTGTCCAGCTGCAGAAGGCCACGCCCCTGCAGTAAGCCCCACCCACTTTTTAGAAAAGGCCTGTGAGCGGCGAAAATGGCTTCAATGTCGCAAATTGCGACTTGAGGTATTCTATGACTTATCTGGCGTAGAAACAGTAATAAATTCCCACCAACGTGTGTTATATACAATCATGAAAAAGTAGGGACGCCCCATGTACATTTTTTTATTTTGTAAGGGGCCTTTTAGACTGCATACTTGTGGACATTTTTGGATAATGGGGTAGCATACTCCTGATTTTTGTTGTAATTCAGATTTTGGGACTTTGTTTTCTCCAGGAATTCTTACATGTACGCTTATTTAATGGATACAATTTAAAAGATATACCAGGTTTCTCTGCCCTTTTATTTTGCTTCTAATGATTATTAGTGAAACTCTAGGGGCCTGTGACTGGGAATACCCTGGCAATTTCGTGTTTTTTTTCCTCCATGTGCGAAGTTTCAGAAGTTTCTTGAGGGGCTTCCACCACCATTCTTTACAACTGCTATCAGTTTCTTCTAGTGAAATGCCGTCTTTGGTGTTCACCAAACATTTCTTTTGATTCTGGGGCCAAATAACTATTGCTTTGTCTTTCCTGTCCATTGCTACATTAGCCCTGGTGTATGGATAGGTGTAATGGGCAAACTTTAGTCTTGACAGCACCTAACCCTAAGGACTCATGCACACTGGCACGGAGCCTGTACACACTCTGTGTCTACAATGTGTATGTAATGCTTCCAGAATACCGGCTTATTTATTGGGTCCAATGGAGCATTGCATAATTTTTTTCTTTTGGTTTGTACTTTTTTGTGCCACACTTGACAAGGGGGTGTGGCTTAGCTGGAAAGGGGCTTGGTCTAGCTAAAAGAAGTGTAGCTTAGAATGCAATGCCATGTGCCAAAATGTAGTGAAATAACCCAAACAAGAGGTTGTGTAAGGAAAATAAAAATACCTAACACGTCTAGCTAGATGCTGCAAATTTATTATACAGCATGCACCACTTTGATAAATTTAGCGCATCTTCATGACTGCCTGATCTAAGTATACAGTCTCTAAAACTTAAGGCTGCTTTACAGGGGCAGATTTCTGCCAATAACAAGAGTCGATTGACGACATAAGTCAATCGGCACTCGTTAACAGGCCTTTTACATGGGTTGATGCTTTCTGTATGGGGACGAACTATCGTTATTACAGTCCACATCAGTTTGCATTATTGTGGGCAGCACATTCCCTGCTTACATGTGCTGCCGACAGCGATGATTTTACAGGCTACACAAATGATGTGATCAGCCAATGATTGCTGCCCTGTTTACAAGAGCCAATTTTTGAATACAAGCATTCGTGAAAATGCTCGTTCATCCGATTATTAGCTCGTGTAAATTGGCCTTTAGACAGTATAAATAAAGCTGCCCCAGTGTGTCTATTACATGTATATATAGTGTAGTCACCCAAACTGGAAGTCATTAACAGAGAAGGAGTCATCAAAACTTGCAGAAGGGGTATCTGATGGCGTAAATACACGGTGTTCCAAATTATTATGCACGTTGGATTTAAGTGTCATAAACATTTAATTATTAGTTTTTCAATTAAACTCATGGATGGTATTGTGTCTTAGGGCTCTTTGGATCATTGTAATCAATCTCAGACACCTGTGATAATTAGTTTGCCAGGTGTGCCCAATCAAAGGAAAACTACTTAAGAAGGACGTTCCACATTATTAAGCAGGCCACAGGTTTCAAGCAATATGGGAAAGAAAAAGGATCTCTCTGCTGCCGAAAAGCGTGAAATAGTGCAATACCTTAGACAATGTATGAAAACATTGGATATTTCAAGAAAACTTAAGCGTGATCATCTTACTGTGAAAAGATTTGTGGCTGATTCAGAGCACAGACGGGTTCGTTCAGATAAAGGCATAATGAGGAAGGTTTCTGCCAGACAAATTAATAGGATTAGGAGAGCAGCTGCTAAAATTCCATTGCAAAGCAGCAAACAGGTATTTGAAGCCGCTGGTGCCTCTGGAGTCCCGCAAAACTCAAGGTGTAGGATCCTCCAGAGGTTTGCAAGTGTGCATAAAGCTATTATTCGGCCACCCCTAAACAATGCTCACAAGCAGAAACGGTTGCAGTGGGCTCAGAAATACATGAAGACTAATTTTCAAACCGTGTTGTTTACTGATGAGTGCCGTGCAACCCTGGATGGTCCAGATGGATGGAGTATTGGATGGTTGGTGAATGGCCACCATGTCCCAACAAGGCTGCGACATCAGCAAGGAGGTGGCGGAGTCATGTTTTGGGCTGGAATCATGGGGAGAGAGCTGGTAGGCCCCTTTAGGGTCCCCGACGGTGTGAAAATGACCTCTGCAAAGTACGTAGAGTTTATGACTGACCACTTTCTTCAGTGGTGCAAAAAGAAGAACCGTGCCTTCCGTAGAAAAATTATCTTCTTGCATGACAATGCACCATCTCATGCTGCAAATAATACCTCTGTGTCATTGGCTGCTATGGGCATAAAAGGAGAGAAACTCATGGTGTGGCCTCCATGTTCCCCTGACCTCAACCCTATTGAGAACCATTGGAGCATCCTCAAGCAAAATATCTATGAGGGTGGGAGGCAGTTCACATCAAAACAGCAGCTCTGGGAGGCTATTCTGACATCCTGCAAAGATATTCAAGCAGAAACTGTCCAAATACTCACAAACTCAATGGCTGCAAGAATTGTGAAGGTGATATCAAAGAAGGGGTCCTATGTTAACATGTAACTTGGCCTGTTAAGTTTTTTTGGATTGAAAGAGCTTTTGATTTCTGTAAATATGACCTCCTGATGCTGCAAATTCAACAAATTACCATTTTAGTTCTCTTTACAACCTTTAAAATGTTTTGATTTCTGTTGTGCATAATAATTTGAAACAGTGCATTTTGAGTTTTTTACTTCTAAAAAAAAATCTGTTCTCATTAGGAGATTTGTTCAATAAAATTTGCATTATACTCCAACGGTTGATGGCTTGAAGATTATACTGACTGTCATTTGCATCGACTATTTAGGAAAATCAGCGAAAAATAACATTTGCATAATAATTTGGAACGCAGTGTATATAGCAGCCGGGTGCAGGTATCTCATTGTTATTAGATATAGAAAGTGATTTTGCAAATGGAATAAGGAAAATCACTGCAGGTCCGCAAGGAAAATAAATGAAAGTAATCACTTCTGGCTATGTAGCATCGCTCATCTCTGTATAATCTGAAATTTTTTTCATTGGGAAACGCTGATTATACAAATATTATTTACATTGATGTGTCTTATAAAACGTTTTATTAAAATTTTATATTTGTAAGTGGAGGCAAACATCAACGAAATTAAAAGTACACTTTCAAGGAAGAGAACTTAGTCAGTTACACTGTGATAGTTTATTCTTTACATGTTACAATCATTGGTTGTTGTTGTTGTTGTTTTCTTTAACCCCTTCCCAACATCCGCCATATATATATATATATATATATATATATATATATATATATATATTAGCTTTTATACCCGGCGATGCTCGGGAGGTTGACTTACGGTATAGATAGAGTAAAAGCTCATTATTTAAAGCATAAAATAAATTAAATGAAGCAATATATTCAATACAGATTTATATAGTGTTGATTTAGGACTGCATGTTTCTATTCCAACGCTGTCTTGTAAACAATGTTTTTTGTCTTTTGATCCGGTGCCAAGATGTAGAGATTCTTTCCAGTGCCCACTCTGGAGCAAGCAACATATAGTTGCCCATGGGAAAAACAGGGACTTTGAAGGTGTATTCCTGCTACTTTCAGGGATTGACCTTGAGCCTTGTTAGTTGTCATTGCGAAGGCTAGGCGTACTGGGAACTGTTGCCGCTTGAACTCGAAAGGAACATCATTTGGAGTGAGGGGAATGCGAGGAATAAAGACAGCTTCCCCATTGGCACATCGTGTTAGTAAGGTGGCCTCGATGACGTGATCCATTTTAAACCAATCAAAAATCGGGGCTTCAAACAAACAAACTTTCGAAAATATATATAAGATATATATATATATATACACACACGGCGCTGTTGTAATACATTGCACTACATAGTTAGTGCAATGTTATTAGAACAGCAATCAAATAGTTGGACCTTCAAAACCCCTAGTGGGAGTAAATAAAAGTGTAAAAAAAGTGTAAAAATAAAAGTTGTAGAAAATCAAATCAAAGTTTCAAGTAATAAAATAAAACACAATCACCCTTTTTCCCTTATCAAGTCATTTAATATTGAAAAAAATTAAATAAACCATACAAATATGGTATCGCCACGTTGGTAACAGCCTGAACCATACAAATATTATGTTTTTTATCCCGTGCAGTGAGCGCCGTAAAAATAACAACTAAAAAACATTGCCAGAATTGCTCTTTTTTGGTCACTTTGTCTTCCAAAAATTTCGATAAAAAGTGATCAAAAAGTCACATGCATCCAAAAATGGTACCTATAAAAACTATAGCTCATACACATCCGTCGACGAAAAAATTAAAACGTTAATTGCTCTTTCAACATGGCGACAGAAAAAATACATCCTTTTTACAAAGTTCAAAAGAATTGAAAACAAAAAAGTGCTATAAATTTGGTATCGCCAGAATCGTACTCACCCAAGAATAAAGTTTACATGTAATTTATAACGCATGGTTAAAGCTGTATAAAAAAAACTAAAAAGCTATGCCAGAATTGATGTTTTTTTGGTCACCTTGCCTCTCAAAAAAAAAAGGATAAAAAGTGATCAGAAAGTCGCATGTACCCCAAAATGATACTAATAAAAACTACAGCTTGTCCTGCAAAAAACAGCCCTATGTCACCACTTCGGCTATTTAAAAATAAAATAAGTTAAGGTTCCAATAAGCAAAATCCCAGCAAAATTGCCCAAACTGCAAAGGTGCGGAGTGTGGACCAAAAGGGGGATAAGAAAGGACACCATTTATCAGTGCGACACTGGCCTGTGCAGAAAGGATTGCTTGTCAGCGTAACACACATCTATGGATTATTTTATTGGTTTTTTTACCCCATTATTATAGCACCTGACTATGCCCCTGATGTACTCTGCCCGGCTTACTTATACCCCCACATTATAAACTGAAATACCAGTAAAACTCCAAACAAAACTACTACCAAGCTAAATTTATACTCTAAAAGGCAAATGGCGCTCCCTCTCTTCTGAGCTCTACAGCGTTCCCAAACAGCAGTTTACGTATGCATATATGGCACCGCCATACCAGGGAGAACCCTTTTAACATTTTTTGGGGTGTGTGTCTCCAGTGACACAAGATGGGCACAACATATTTGCCACTGAAATGGCATATCAGGGGAAAAATATTTAAATTTTGACTTTGCACCGTCCGCAGTGCAATCATTTATTGAAAAGACCTGTGGGGTGAAAATGCTCACTACACCCCTTAATAAATGCCTTGAGGGGTGCAGTTGCCAAAATGGGGTCAATTCTCAGGGGTTTCTTTTATTTTTCACATCAGAGCCTCTGCAATTGTGAACCAATACTTTGTAAATCACCAAATTAGGCCTCAATTTCGCATGGTACTCTTTCACTCCTGAGTCCTGTCGCTCGTCCAGGCAAAAGATTAGGGCCAGATGTAGGGAGTTTCTTAAACCGGGAAACACAGCATAATAATTAGAGAGCTTTTTTTTCATGGTGGCAAAAGCTGGGCACCTCATATTGGCATATCTGTGGAGAAATTGCCATTTTCACTCTGCAACATCGAGTGTACACTAATTTCTGTAAAACACATGCAGGGTTAACATTCTCACCACACACCTAGTTGAATACCTTGAGGGGTGTAGTTTCCAAAATGGGTTTCACTTCTGTGGGGTTTCCCCTATTTTGGTCCCACAAGGGCTTTGCAAATGCGATGTAGTGCCCAGAAACCAATCCAGCAAAATCTGCACTCCAAAGGCCAAATGGCGCTCCTTCCATTCTGAGCCCTGCCGCGTGCCCAAACAGCAGTTTATGACCACATATGGGGTATTGCCGTACTCGGGAGAAATTGCTTTACAAATGTTTGGGTTCTTTTTTTCTTTATTTGTTGAGAAAATGAAAAATTTTGAGCTAAAGCTACATCTTATTGAAAAAAATCTGTATTATTTTCACTGCCCAATTCTAATAAAAACTATGAAACACAAAATGTTCACTACACCCCTAGATTAATTCCTCAAGTTGATGTAGTTTCCTAAATAGAGTAACTTTTGGAGCGTTTCTACTGTACTGGTACCTCAGGGGCTTTGCAAATGCGACATGGTGCCAAGAAACCAATCCAGCAAAATCTGTTTTTCTACCAAAAGCAAGTCGCGGCAGTTGCCGGGCCCCCCTTTCAATTAAGTTTGGCCGGGCCCCCTACAGTACTACCCCTAATACCCCCCTGATGGCGGCCCTAGGCACAGCGTTTGGTACTATTTTATTCAGGGATGCAGTGTTTGGTGCTATTATATTTAGGGGCACAGTGTGTGGCACCATGATAATTTTATCTTTGTTAATAGGTGTGGAAATGTTGGAAAAGTGAGGAGCCGAAGACATCTGAGTGCCAAATTGTGCAGAAATGGGTCATGGCCGGGAGAAGTCGTCATGAAGTCTGGACCGGATGGAATAGAAAAGAGGAAAAAAAACTACGTCGTCACCTGTGAGTCACTAGATTTATAGAGAATCTGTCATCTCTCCTGACATGTTTATTATAGGAAATCCTTGTATTTCACAAAAAGTATTTGTGCAGTCCAGGACTGATAGACAAATGAGTGTTACTATTCCACTTGTCAGGAGAATGTGTCCCTACATGGTGCGATACTGTAAGCGATGGTTGGAGACTATCAGTATGTAGGGACACAGCCTTTTGACAAGGGGAGTTGTAACACCCATTTGTTAATGCCTGGAAGGAAGTGTTAACAATAATTACAGAGTCTAGTTCTTGCGCGGCGGCAGTTCTATGATCCCCGCCATTTTCTGGAGCCTGGAGGTGAAGGACGACGTCTGGACCGAAGACATCGCCTGAAGAGGACTGGAGTGGGAGCAGCTCTTCTGACATGGTGAGTAAAGTGTGTCAAAGTGCTGTTTAAGTATGGCCCTGTTCACACAGAGTATTTTGCAGGCCGAAAAAATCTGCCTCAATATTCCTTAAAGAATTTTGAGGCAGATTTTGAGGCAGATTTTGACCTGCCCACACTATCTTGCTGCGTTTTTTGCTGCGTTTTTTGCCCGCTGCGATTGATGATAGACAAAGAACGCAGGGAAAAATGCATTTTCTGCCTCCCATTTATTTCGATGGGAGGTCAGAGGCGGAACCGCGGCAAGAAAGGACGTGCTGCTTTTTCTTTTTTCTGCGACTTACTCTCATTGATTTCAGATTAAATTTTTGGTGCTGATTCTGACGCAGTGTCCGAGTCAATATCAAGGCCCAAAAACTGTGTGAACTGGGCCTTATTGTTAGGGCTTATTCAGACGAACGTGTAATACGTCCGTGCAACGTGTGTGATTTTCACGCGCCTCGCACGGACCTATGTTACTCTATGGGGCCGTGCAGACTGTCAGTGATTTTCACGCAGCGTGTGTCCGCTGCGTAAAACTCACGACATATCCTATATTTGTGCATTGTTCGCGCATCACGCACCCATTGAAGTCAATGGGTGCGTGAAAAATCACGCCCAGCACTTCCGCAGCCGTATAAACTATGAATGAAAACAGAAAAGCACCACATGCTACAAACATACAAACAGAGTGTCATAATGATGGCGGCTGCGCGAAAATCACGCAGCCACGCATAATACGCTGCTGACACACGGAGCTGTTATGGACCTTTTGCATGCGCAGAACGCCACGTTTTTGCGCACGCAAAAAGCACACGCTCGTGTAAATCCGGCCTTAGGGTAGGAACACACTAGGCATGAACGCTGCGGATTTTATGCAACACATTTTATTGTGGATAATCCGCAGCGTATTACAGTCGCAGCAGAGTGGATGAGATTTGAACAAATCTCATTCACACGCTGCAAAAATAATGGACCTGCAGTGTGGCTTTTGGCTTTTTAAGCCGCAGCATGTCAATGTATTCTGTGGAATCGCTGCTCCTCTGTTGCGGAAATGCTGCGGTTATGCCGCAAAAATCACAAATGAGAAAAAAAAGGTACTTTTTTACATTTATAAAAAAGTTTAGACTTGCCCCGGCCGTAGTCCAAGTGACGCGATCCTCTATTATTAGCGCAGCCCGGAATAGAGGATCGCGTCACCAGGACTACGGCCGGGGTAAGTCTAAACTTTTTTATAAATTTAAAAAAGTGCCTTTTTTTTTTTTCTCATGTGTGATTTTTGCGGCAGAACCGCAGCATTTCCGCAACAGAGGAGCAGCGATTCCACAGAATACATTGACATGTTGCGGCTTAAAAAGCCAAAAGCCACACTGCAGGTCCATTATTTTTGCAGCGTGTGAATGAGATTTGTTCTAATCTCATCCACTCGGCTGCGACTGTAATACGCATACGCTGCAGATTATCCACAATAAAATGTGTTGCATAAAATCCGCAGCGTTCATGCCTAGTGTGTTCCTACCCTAAGGCCGGATTTACACAAGCGTGTGTTTTTGCGTGCGCATGCAAAAGGTCCATAACAGCTCCGTGTGTCAGCAGCGTATGATGCGCGGCTGCGTGATTTTCGCGCAGCCGCCATCATTATGACACTCTGTTTGTATGTTTGTAGCACGTGGTGCTTTTCTGTTTTCATTCATAGTTTATACTGCTGCGGAAGTGCTGGGCGTGATTTTCACGCACCCATTGACGTCAATGGGTGCGTGATGCGCGAACAATGCACAAATATAGGACATGTCGTGAGTTTTACGCAGCGGACACACGGACACACGCTGCGTGAAAATCACTGACAGTCTGAACGGCCCCATAGAGTAATATAGGTCCGTGCGAGGCGCGTGAAAATCACGCACGTTGCACGGATGTATTACACGTTCATCTGAATAAGCCCTAACAATAAGGCCCAGTTCACAGAGTTTTTGGGCCTTGATATTGACTCGGACACTGCGTCAGAATCAGCACCAAAAAAACTTCCAAAACCGCCTCCCATTGATTTAATCTGAAATCAATGGGAGCCAGTCGCGGAAAAAAGAAAAAGCAGCACGTCCTTTCTTGCCGCGGTTCTGCCTCTGACCTCCCATCGAAATCAATGGGAGGCAGAAAATGCATTTTTCGCTGCGTTTTTTGTCTATCATCAATCGCCGCGGGCAAAAAACGCGGCAAGATAGTGTGGACAGGTCAAAATCTGCCTCAATATTCGGTGCGCAGTTCCAGGCGGGTGCGCATGCGCGGGAGTTTGCGTGTGTGCGCGATCGGTCGCACGGGCGGCAGTGTTTGACGACCCCCATGCTACCCAGGGCCGCCATCAGGGGGGGTATTATGGGTACTGATGTGAGAGGCCCGGCCAAACCTAATTGAAAGGGGGGCCCGCAGCTCACGACATTCTTTTGGTGAAAAAAACAAGCCCCATTGCAGGGGCCTGTTTTTTTTCTTCCAAAGGCAAGCCGCGGCAGTTGCCGGGCCCCCCTTTCAATTAGGTTTGGCCGGGCCTCTCACATCAGTACCCATAATACCCCCCTGGGTACCATAATATAGTGCTGGACGGAGTACCGTTAACAGGCGGTGCCACGGTAGGGGGGCCCAGAAAATTTAGCTGTAGGGGGCCCTGAAATTCCTGATGGCGGCCCTGGCTGTGCCCCTAAATATTATGGCACCATAGACTGCGCCCCTGAATATAATTGTGTCAAACACTGTAAAGTAAAGCACCACATACACACAGCCCCTGTAGATAGCGCCACACACAACCCCTGAACATAGCGCCACACACAGCCCCTGTAGATTGCATCACACACACATCCCCCTGTAGATCACGCCACACACATCCCCGATAGATAGCACCACACCCCCCTGTGGATAGCGCCATCCCCCTGTAGAGCGCGCCACACACATCCCTCAGTGGATAGCGCCACCCCCCTGTAGATAGCGCCACACCACCCCTGTGGGTAGCGCCACACACATCCCCCAGTAGATAGCATTACACACAGCCCTACCTATAGATAGCGTTACACACAACCCTGTGTAGATAGCGCCACACACCCCCCTGCAGATAGCACCACACCCCACTGCAGATAGCGCCACACAGCCCCTGTAGATAGCGTCACACAGCCCCATGTAGATAGCGCCACACCTACCCCCTGTAGATAGCATCACACACAGCCCCCTGTAGAAAGCTTCACACACAGACCCCTGTAGATAAAGCCACACACTGCCCCCTTGTAGATAGTGCTACACACAGACCCCTGTAAATAGCGCTACACAGCCCTCCCCCTCTTTAAATAGCGCCACACTGCCCCCTGTAGATAACGCTACACACAGACCGCTGTAAATAGTGCTACACAGCCCTCCCCCTTGTATATAGTGCCACACAGCCCCCCTTGTATATAGTGCTACATAGCAATGCCCCTTAGATATAGTGATACACAGCGCTCCCCCCTGACGTGTATGGGCTGTTCTGTTGTACAGCCCGTAACGCACGTGAACTGTCCCTGCTGTTCTAGAGAGAACAACCAGGACCGCGCATGCGGGTTACTGGCTGTACAACGCGCATGCTAGAGAGTGATGTGACTGGTCAAGTACTCCACGGAATCATCTGGAAACGAGGCCAATTTGAACATTTTAAGTATATTACAAATGTATTTACATCCATAAGTTACAAGCATTAACACATACACATTTTAACCCAGAAAATCCCTTTAACTAGTAACTATTTTGTGTGGTATTACTATCTATCTTACAAGCAGATACATTTAAATTTAGAAAAATGCTAATTTTTTAACATTTTCTCTAAATTGTGGTGTTGAATTTATAGACTCTTTTTTTCACTAACATAAAGTCCAAAATCTCACGAGAAAACAATCTCAGAATCGTTTGGATAGGTAAAAGTATTCTGATGTTATTACCACATAAAGTGAAACATGTCAGATTTGAAAAATAAGGCTCTGTCAGGAAGGTCAAAAGTGGCCACAGCGGGAAGGGGTTAAGCTATGTGTATTTGTATCCTGTATAATCTTATATACTATACACATCCTAATACAAACATGAATTAAACTGCATAATTACAACCTGAGTTGAAAAGTGAACTAATTAAATTAAAACAGCCTGCCCGAGGGCTTTTTCACTTAACCTGTTTCGTAACTTTGGAAATTGCAACATACCCCACGGGCAATGCTCCCTATGGAGCTCTTGCGTTCACATTCAAAATTAGCTTTAGACAAGGGTAGCTTAGTAGCATAGCAAAAAAAAGTTCCTTTGCAGCAATGCCCCTCCCCCAAAAAAATTATCTATCTATCTATCTATCTATCTATCTATCTATCTATCTATCTGTCTGTCTATCTATCTATCCCACATCTATCTATCTATCTATCTATCTATCTATCTATCTATCTATCTATCTATCTATCTATCTATCTATCTCATCTGTCTGGGTATGTGTCCGGACCCCAGACTTCACTGCCATACAGGAGTATTGGGGAGATGATGGAGTCAAAGATTTTAAGCCAGACCGTCACTGGTGGTTTGAAGTGGTAGAGTTTTCTTCTGATGGCATAGAAGGTTTTGCACGGATTGTCTTTCAGCATCTCAATGGCTTGTTTAAAGCTTCCTGATTGGTTGATTTCTAGGTCCAGGTAGGTGTACCTGTTGTTCGCTGTAAGTGTGGCGTTATTTAGTGTTAAAGAAGGATGCCTGGGGGATTTTGAGTTTCTCCTCTGGAACACCATGATGTTGGTTTTCTTTGCATTGATGGGTAGTGCCCACGTGGAGCTGAATTTTTCTAGGATTTGCAGGTTGTCTTGGAGACCTTTCTCGGTTGGTGATAGCAGCAGAAGGTCATCTGCATACAACAGAAATGTCACCTGGGTGTCATGGAGGGTGAGACCTGGTGCTGAGGAGGATTCCGGAGCTGTGGCCAGTTCATTGATGTAGATGTTGAAGAGCGTTGGACTGAGGCTGCAGCCCTGTCTGACTCCTCGGCTCTGCTGGAAATAAGCCATTCTTCTCCCGTTCACCTTCACGCTGCATCTATTCTCTGTGTAGGAGCTTCTGATGACATCATAAGTTTTCCCTCCTATTCCGCTCTCCAGCAGTTTCAGGAATAGGTCCGGGTGCCACACTGAGACGAAGGCCTTCTTAAAGTCCACAAAACAGGCGTATATCTTCCCATGCTTTGTACTGTGGACGTGGCTCTTGATGAGACTGCACAGGGTGTAGATGTGGTCAGTGGTGCGGTGGTTTGGCATGAAGCCACCTTGGCTTTAGTTGAGGACATTGTGCTGGGTGAGGAAGCTGAGGATTCTCTTATTCAGGATGCTGTTGAACAGTTTCCCCAGGTTGCTGCTGACCTGTCCCCACTCTTGTGGATTGGTGTTATAAGGCCTTGATTCCAGATTTGATGGAAGTAGCCAGCACTCAGCACCATATTGAATAGTTTTGCTATTGCGGCTGTCACGAAGGGTCTGTGGACCCACTGGGCCATACCGCCTTGGCGGTAGGGCAGCTGGCCAACAGGACGCAGGTCCCAGTCTATGGTATATAGGGTACCTGTGGCAGCACGGACAGTAGCTTGGCAGGAACTAGGCAGCAGGCGGACGTCGGGTGTGGGGAAGGAGGCAAGCGTGGTATTCAGCACAGCACAACTATAGCAAGCACGGCACTAGATTGCAATACAGGTACAGGAACGGGAATAGGAAAACTGGGAGCAGGAAACACTAGGGGACCATTTGCATAGACAGAATAAGGGATACACAACAACGCTCAGGCATAGAACTAGGGGGCTGGACCCCTCTTATAGTCCAGGGTACTCACGGGTCAAAGTTCGTCCATCCGGTCCGGTATGCGCGCTGCCCCTTTAAGAGCGGGCACGAGCGTGCGCGCGCACCCTACGGGATCCGGCAGAGGTGAGTGGACTCGTCAGGGGAAGGTTAGAGCTGACATTTCTGGTGAGATTCTGTCTAGGCCGCTGGATTTTTTACAGCTTATGTCTGAGGTTCTCTCTGTTACTTCTTGCAGTGTTATTGGTGTATCCAGGGGGTTTTGAGAATCTTTAAGTGTTTCCTCCATCGCCTTCAATTTTGATATTATTTGTTTTTGTTCTTAGCTCTGTTCTTCTTTCGGGATATCTTTGTAGAGGTCCCTGAAATATTGGAGCCAGATGTTGCCATTTTGGATGTGAAGGTTAGTTTTCTTGCAATTTTTGCCCATGTGTTTCCATAATTCCCAGAACGAGTTGTCATGGAGGGCATCTTGGAGTTGGTTAAGTTTAGTTGAGATGTAACTTTGTTTTTTCTTTCGGAGGATGGTCTTGCCTCTGTATGTTGCTGTAGGCCTCCTTCAGACCGGTGTTGTTTGGGTCTCGGTGCTTCTTATTTGAGGCAGTTCTTAGGATCTTCCGTACTTCTTTGCACTCACGGTCAAACCAACCGTTAGGATGTATTTCTTGTGGCCTCTTGTAGTTGCATCTTTTCAGGTCAGACCCCTCTGCCATGATATAAAATATATTATTTAGGTCATTTACGGCCTGATTTACCCCTCCTGGGTTTGTCTCATACACCTTGTTGTAGAGGTTGTGAAGCATCTCCTGCACTTCTGGTCTGTTGATTGTATCTTTATATTTTATAATTGACATTTTGGACGATTTAAAAGATGGGGGCAGGTTGAAGAGGCCGCTTTATGTGGTTTTTGTGCAGATGCTTTGTTTGTGGATTTAATGTATAGAAGTAATGGGTTGTGATCTGACAGGTGCCCAGGGTCTGGAAATGGGCGGCTTCCTTTTGTATAATCTCAAAGCTGTCTGGGTTGGAGTACGGGGACTCTGGCGGTGCGATGTACGTTGCACAGAGGTACATGTCAGACTGAGAGGTGAGGATGGAGCTGCCTATTCTTATCCAGATGTGGCTGTCTCCTCGCTTCACTGCTTTGATCTGCTCATGGAGCTCCTCTTTGTACCAGACTAATACTCCTCCTGAACACCGGCCCTGCTTGATGTTTTTATTTTTCAGGGCAAAGACAGAGATTTCCCTGTATCCAGTGGGCACCAGGGATTCATTCTCTGTCCTAGTCCATGTTTCCAGGAGGATTTGTATATCAATATTTTTCAGTCTTTGGTTGAAGTCTGGATCCTTAATTTTGCATCCAAAGGCTGAGGCGTTGAGGCCTTGAATATTCCAGCTGCTGATTATAAAGGACGTCATTGTGTGTCCATATATCTATCTATCTATCTATCTATCTATCTATCTATCTATCTATCTATCTATCTATCTATCTATCTATCTATCTATCTATCTATCTATCTATCTATCTATCTATCTATCTATCATCCTATCTATCTATCTCATATCTATCTATCTCATATCTATCTATCTCATATCTATCTATCTATCTATCTATCTATCTATCTATCTATCTATCTATCTATCTATCTATCTATCTATCTTTACATCTTGCTCTTATCTATCTTCATATATTTCTTGCTTTCTTTTTCGTCTGTCTGTTATCTATCTATCTATCTATCTATCTATCTATCTATCTATCTATCTATCTATCTATCTATCTATCTACCTATCTATCTATCTATCTATCTATCTATCTATCTATCTATCTATCTATCTATATGTTTCCAACAATATTGAAAGATTTGGAACCAAAAATCGGGTTCCCAAGGCGTGCACCCATCCATCATTTGTGCTGGTGCTGCTGGACGGTGGACTCTCTATCTATCTATCTATCTATCTATCTATCTATCTATCTATCTATCTATCTATCTATCTATCTATCTATCTATCCCACATCTATCTATCTATCTATCATATCTGTCTTTCTGTTATTTATCTGAATATCTATCTAACTAACCACCGATCAGATATTGATGGCCGATGCTGCGGATAGGCCATTCATTTTCTTTGTATCTGGGGGTCATTTATTTCCCCTTGTTCTGTTAAAATAGGAAGCAAGTTCAGCCAATCGTATTAATCGGGGAATCAGGACCATTGATTTTTGTCTGTTAGGGTATGTGCACACGATGAGAGGCTTTTACGTCTGAAAAGACAGACTGTATTCAGGAGAAAACAGCTGCCTCGTTTCAGCCGTAAAAGCTCCTCCTCGTATTATGCGAGGCGTCTGAGACGCTCGTAAATCTTGAGCTGCTCTTCATTGAGTTCAATGAAGAACGGCTCAAATTACATCTGAAAGAAGTGTCCTGCACTTCTTTGCTGAGGCAGTCAATTTACGCGTCGTCGTTTGACAGCTGTCAAACGACGACCCGCGTGAATGACAGGTTGTCTGCACAGTAGGTCGGCAAACCCATTCAAATGAATGGGCAGATGTTTGCCGACGTATTGTAGCCCTATTTTCAGGCGTGAATCGAGGCATAATACGCCTCGTTTACGCCTGAAAATAGGTCGTGTGAACCCAGCCTAAACAATCTCATCTGTGTGATTGGCAGAAAATCACAATGTCTGCCATTATGAGAAACAGGGCCTCCATGCTTAATAACACCACCACATGCCTAGCCACCTTGGATAGGAGATTTTGATGCTTGTTGTCCCCTTCTTTCCTTCATTCTTTGATTCCCTATTCTATATTTTCTAACGTTGTACACCATGTGGAGAGAGGATCTCTGCACAGCTTCTCTACACCTATTTATATTAATTTACAACCAGTTGCTTTCCAGTTGATTATATAGCACTAACATATTCCGCAGTGGTGTACAGAGATTGTCACGATTCACAAACGGTCCAATCAGGAATGGGGCTCACAAACTAGGTAACCTCAAACACATGCACACTAGGGAAAATGTCATAGATGGCTAAATAACCTATCAGTATGGTTTTGGTGGTGTTGCAGGAAAATGGTGTTCTCGGAGGAAACCCACGCAAGAATAGGAGAACATACAAAATCAATGCAGATTTTGTCTTTGGTTAGATTTGAATCCAGGATGCCTATACACTGTAAATGACGTGGTTAACCAGGGCTTGGCCCCTAATCACCAGGGGCCCCATAGAATCCAAACTCTCTGCATCTATTGCACGTACACCCTTGGGCCTTACATGCCCTGGACTTACTATATGACACGATGACAAGGCTCAGTAAAAATGCACTTGTGATAATAGGTAGAGATTAATAACGCAGAAGGAGATTTTCTAATTACAGCCATCATAATCATAATGAATAGCACATGTTAACTATCAGTGTCATCAGCCATACAGTGATCATATTCAGTGAGCTGTTTATCTGCATATAATAGCCTTCCATTGTGCATTTTACTTTATTCTAGATATATCATTTATTTTATTTTTGAATAATTTTTATATTTTTATTTTGTACAAATGAAAAAATGATAAAATATATATATAAAAAAAAGGAAAAATAATTGTCTCTATACATTTTATATATATACATTAGCAGGGTTTATTCTAGATGGCTTCTAATAACCACTCCTAATAATAAATACCCACATGACCCCATTTACGCTTTTTAAACAAGTCTCAATGTCTTACTTATCTAATAAAACAAGCTGTCAAGGTTAGACATTGCAATCATTTGTTGGTTATTCTAGGTCGGTAATCAATTACATGGAAGGAAGTTTTCTACCTTCTCGCTCTCAGGGGGAGAATATATTTTCTCAGTAGTCTAAGCTGTGCCCCCTCATTGCCAAAGAGGAATGTTGGAGTGTCTCTTTGTAAAACAAAGCCACCCTGCCGCTCAGAGGAGTGATGGTTTCTGCTCAGTCTCTGTAGATCTTCATTCTTCTTTTCTCTCGGTGATTTACCTCCTTAGCATTTGTTTTTATTTCTTTGCAAACAGTAAACAGTCTCATGAAGAGTCTGGCACTGGGGGGTACTGTAAATCTCTCCAAATATTCCTTCATGCCTTCTGGGCGACTTTAGTATCTAATTACTCCTATGTACACATTTGAAAACTTTAAAAAAAAAAAAAAAACTGTGTGTTTGGTGCAACTTTGTAATTACTTTTTATTAAAATGTAACTTTTTGAAATAAAGCTTCCTTGTATTCTGTATACAGAGCAGCTGAATCTTGCATTGAGACCTGTATCCATCAGATCAGAAGCACTGACGGGTTCAGTGACAGCGGGTCCTGCTTGTCTCTGACATGCAGGATCGAGCTGTTATCGATCACATCTAAGTTCATAACTTAGATGTGATCGATAACAGGTAGAACTGACCCGCTATCACTGAACCTGTCAGTCCCGCTGATCTGACGGACACAGGTCTCAGTGCAAGATACAGCTGCTCAGTATACAGAATACAAAGAACCTTTATTTCAAAAAGTAAAATTTTTCTTAATAAAAAGTAATTACAAAGTTGCACCAAACACATTGATACACTGTGTTTGTGTATATAAATATATATATATATATACATACATACACATGTCTGTGTGTGTATATATATATATATATATATATATATATATATATATATATATGTATTGTTTTCAAAGGTGTACATAGCCTTTAGGGACTATTTAAACACCATTGCTGCATTGCTGCGGCATATTATATTACCATATTACTCTTCAAAACTTATTTTACTTTACTTGGAGGTCAGAAGTCATATGGGATGTCTTAAGGAAATACCACTAAGCAGCAAATGTTCGAAAGTTCTTTGCATACATATATATATAGCGAGTGCTTTATCTGTGTCTGTGTCCATATAACCAGTAAGGGACTGATATCAGTTGCTATAGGGGTTCCTTGCCCCCAAAAGAAGTGCCTATGCAGGTCATACAGTAAATGCTTAGTAGAGTACAAATGTCATAGGAATACATTGAGTCACACTTTGTATGTTTGTGACTCTGAGTTCTCCCAAGTACTATTTGCCTGCAACTGTTGCAAGATATGGTTCAGAGACATACAATAAATAGAAGTGGATGGTAAATCTTCCAAGATTTGCCATTCACTTCTATGCATATTTTAATGGAAAATAGTTTCACTCAGACGGCGTAGTATTAACGGTCACCAAAAAGGCGTGTAGTGATATAAAATGATGTATGTGGCTAAGGAACTTTCCTTATGATCTAGACAGATTTTATAGAATGGTTCTGCTTAACGTATACCGTACTATACATCAAACTGTATTTTTTTTTCTTTAGCACTAGAATTTTGTACCCTATCTAGCAACTGCAGTAACATTCTGCCCTCTAGGGGGCAGCAATGCTTAATGTGAAACTGTTTACATCATTAAGTATCAGGATGTAGCATGCAAATCAATATTTTATATTTAACAGGCTTGTGTACATATAGCATTAAATATATGATGCATTTGTGTTATATACTATGTTAATAAATTAACAAGTTAAGCCGCAGGCATGATTTGAAAGTTTCATACTTTTGGTATGTGTAAAGTATAGAGTAATGTACCTGCACACCACTAGGGGGAGCCTGCATATTATCACTATTACTGCAAGTGACATCAGCACTGATGAAATTCTTCTCTTTAATACCACCACAGGGTTACTATTGCCCTGCTGCCAAAAAAAACAACATCTTCATTGCTGTGATTTTTTTTTTGTTTGTTTGCTTTTGCTTTTTTTAGCAAACAAGTTTATAGAGAGTTGAGAAATTAGTAAATATGAATAAGACATTATCATACCTGTATCTCTATGCAACATGTATGTTAGTTATATTTTTACCGCATGTGGTCTTATATGCTGTATTTTTTATTTTTTTTTGCTCTTTAACCTCCATGGAGAGATTTTAATAATACAGTACAGGTACAAATATAGCAGAGCTGAAGCAGCTTCTTTAGGACAGTCCATCAATATGTGATCATGCGGCACAACCCACGATTTGCCTTATGGCCCCTTCAATGTTTTTCTAGGCATAGAAAATCCCTTTAACCCAAGTCCTATAAAAAAAGAAATGGAGATAACACAATGTGATGTCATGGTGAGTTGTACAGTAGCTTGGTATCGGCTATACTTTTACCTGTTTATATTTATAGTCTATCATCTGACAACTTAATTATTTTGTAATGCTCAGGGCAGTAGTCATCTTCCCATGCTCATATTTTGAATCAAGCACTTTTGCACAAAGCTCCCAAATGGGTTTGTCTTTTGAAAGACATTTTGAGGCCCATTGGAGGATCCACTGGTAGTCTGGTGGACCAGTTCAACCCTGTTGAGATTGGCCCTTATACACATGACCATTGGTTCCAGCATATTTTTCTCCATTGCGACACGACTGCCATGGTTAGGCTTAATGACATGCTATCCGCCTCCCTACCCATTGCAAATTGAACTAGACATGTTTGCCCTCTCTCCCACCTGCTCTATGTCATTGAAATGGAGCATCTAGCAGGGGTGATATGTAACTCCCGTGACATTACTGGAATTCAAATCGTTCAGATTCATCACAAATTGGCATTATATGCGGACGATCTGCTTTTACATATATCTTCTAACCCAATGGTGTCCCAGTACTTATTCAAGAATTTGAGAAATTTGGTTATGAGAGCAATTTCAAAGTGAACTATTCAAAGGTAGAATCCCTCAACGTATCTCTACTGAATGAGATGGCCGTCGAAAACTCTCAAGTACTTGGGGGTTTAAATTCCCTCGCTCTGGTCCGATCTTTATACATTAATTTCAATACTTCCTCTCCTTTTTGCTAAGGACACTTCAAGACCTAAAATCATATAAATCGCCCCCAATTGTCCTAGTTTGGCCAGATGGATGTAATTAAAATGGACATTTTACCAAGGTTTTATATCTATTCCAAACTATCCCAATCTCGATCCCAAGTACATTCTTCAAAAGTGTACATGGAGCAATTCTGAAATAAATTTGTGGTGATTTGAAACCTAGACTTAGTTGACTTTGACTCGTACAAAATCTAAAGGGGCGCTGATCTTCCGCACTTTGTGCTATAGCACCAGGCCGTGCTATCGATGTGCATAGTTAATTGATTCCACCACAGGTTTATCTCAGAGATTCTTACCTTGGATATCACCGGATGACGGGCCGGCCTCTGTTGATTTCCCTCTTTTGACTCAGCATTCCCTCAGCTTTTGGGACAGAATGCTTATCCCTCGTGGTCTATCCCACAGATCTGGCCTGTTTTAGCCTACTGTTTGACAACCCGGCTTTCCCTCCTGCCGTAGGTGTGGAATCCACCCTGACTTGGACATCCTCAAATGCCGTAAAATTATGTCGGGTGATGACTGATGACTCTCGACTTCCTTCCTTTTTGATGCTTCAGAGGACCTGCCCGGAGAGGATTCTCTTGTGGGTACAATACGCTGAACTGCATACTTTTCTCTGATTAATCTTCCCTGGGGGCACACCTACCAGTGAGACCACAGAATTTGAGTCCCTCCTGCTTCAGACTACCACTCCCTGTCATATCAGCAGATCACTCACTTGCCTTTGTATGATACTGGGAACACAAACTGCGTGTAAGTCTTTCCAAGGCAGATTGGCAGATGTCCATGGCTTGCTAGGTTCAAGAAAATAATTACAAAATTTTAACGAGACGATACAGATGCCCTGAGGCACTCCATAAGAGTTACCCAGCTGACCTTTGTTGGCATTACAACATGGAGACTGGTACTATGTTACACATCTAGTGGCCTTGTCTGACTGTGCATTCGTTCTGGCAAGCAATATTTGAAATTTTAAAACAAATGACCAGCCTTAGAGTGATGCCTACTCATCAAATTACACTCTTATCTCTAATTCCAGGACCTATATCTCAGATTAAAAATAAACTTTTTAGGCATTTCCTGACTGCCGCTTGTATGGTGATCCCTAGGCACTGGAAGTCAGTAGATGCAACTCTGATAAGCAAGTGGATCTCGGAACTGGACCACTGGTGCCGCATGGAGTCACTCATGGCTGAGAACGATGATAGATCAGAGCAGGTTTTGCGAATTTGGTTACTCTGAAACTCCTCTAAGGTGGGTCTACTCTTCCCGACCTGCTTTCTTGGCCAACAGTGTTCGCTGATTACATTTTCGTCCCACAGACGTTGAGTTCCCCTCCCTTTTTTTTTTCTTTTCTTTTCCTTTCTCTCTTTTTTTTTCTCTTCCTTTCTTCTATTCTATTTCCTTATTTCTTATGTTTCTTTTTTGACAAATATGTGAAAGGCCTAGGGACCTGCTACTATTCAATTATATTATTGATACATGCCTGCTTCTTTAGCTCGTTGCTGTACTCTGCATTTATTTTGATGTATTATATTTGAATGTAGAATTTTTGGCTGCTTGTTCTTTTTTACTTTTCTCTTTGATTGTACAATTTTAAAATATCTACAAAAAAAAACCCACAAAAACCCAATAAAGCATAGAAAAGCATGAGCCTTGAAGCTATTCCTGCAGAGGGCTGTGTCACAAAGAAACTGGCATGCAACCCTGTAGCTCTGCCCTCAGGCTCTGGTACAGCAGCTCTGTCTATTTCATCTCTGACAGCTTGTGTTTAGTTATGCAGTTTAGAGCGGCGTGCTGAGTGTAGATGGGCTGTCCGCTGTCCCTTTAAGAACCAGTGACGCAAGTAACACAGGTGCTGTAATGACTTCTTTGCTTTTTGAAGATCAGTGTCCCTGTTCTTCCACTTTCCTTTTTATTGTGTTGGGGAAAAAAAGTATACTACAGAAGTGGTATAATGTACCTAAAGCAGTCCTTCATAAAAAAAAAATTTAAAAAAATAAATAAAAAATAATAAAAAATAAATAAATAAATAAATATATATATCTGTGTGTGTGGGCAGGTGGGACCACACAATTTGATCAAAACGTACACTAAGAACCTCCCCATTGTAAGTAGATTTAGCAGTAATGCATATTTATTTATATTTAGTGGCTTAGGTGGCATTAGTGTTCACAGTGTGCTGTTGCCATTTTCTTGTGTGCTGTATATATATATATATATATATATATATATATATATATATATATATATATCCTTTGGCTCAAGTCCATTCACTTGGCCTCACATGACTTTCACATGACGGCCGCGGCTAATCAGTCGGCAGCACTGTGGCTGAAGGGTTGCTGGACACCATATCATTGCTGGTTGGCCGGGACCAGTGAAAGGAGACTAGGTACATATTGCATGTTCTGTATGTTTTTTTTTATAGGGGACCAATTTAAGGGGCTAGAAAAAAAAACACCAGGCAACCCCTTTAAAATGGTAATAGAATTAGACATTTCCTCCAACCCGACAAGCGTTCCAATAATTTATGCTCGTCGGTAAAAGGCTTACATTCAAAAATATCTACAATATTCCCAATGTCATCACTTTGCAATAATTTACATGTATTTTCTCATCTGATAGTTAATTACATTACAATTGTTGCGCTCATCATGAAACATTTGAAACAAGTCCTATTCTTGCTCAACTGAGGAATTTCTTTAGGTATGAAACATTTTCATCCCATAGACATAATGATTACGGTTAATGATTGTCTTTTACAGCCTGATTGGTAGGGATTATGGTTCTGTCGATCATCATTAGGGTTAGTGACCTTTTAGAACGACCGTTAAAAGAAATCTCTGGAATACTGTAGCATTTAATGTTATACATCATCTCTAGCAATTTTGGGATCTTAGTGCAATGCATGTAGAGAGTTCTACGTACTTTCCCGTAGCCAAGGTTCTAATGTCCCAAGTTTCTGCAAATAATATATTACAAACTGCAAGCAGATACAATATTATTTTCAACAAACTTATTTTTATATTGTGGTGTCCTAGTTTGAATGGATTGCAAAGTTTTCGTTAGCTTATTGAATAGAGCAAGTACAGTACTTTGATTGGGTAATATATTGTTTTTTTCTATAGGAGATTTTGGAGTGTTTGTCTTTTTCCACTTTCCCAGAAGAGAAACTGAATTGGCCAGATACATGGCTAGACTTTCTATATACCAAATGTATCCTTTTCTATCATTGGAGTTAATGTAAACTATCATACTCACCCTGTTAGTGGAGGTCTTCAAGATCTCCTGGTGGGGGACACTGCAGAACACCAGCTATTTTACAAAAACAGAACACTATACATTTTCTCTTCAATCACCCTGGGTAGTGCCGCTCCCTTCACCCCTGCTGGCTTACTGGTCCCAACAGACTGGTAAAACAACAGGGGGTAAAGGGAGCAACATTACCCCAGGCAAAACTCCATTTTCCGTTTTGCTCAGAATATATACTATACCTATAGGTTTCCTATGACAAATCAGTGATTGATGATATTCAGGGGAATGGTTTTCTATTTTTTATGCTTACAACACAGGTTCTAATAAGCCAGCCCAACCCTTCAACTCAAAAAAAGTCACAAAATTAAATCATAGATTCATTTTTTTTTTTTCCGTTTACCATCTGGAGTGTGATTTTGGGAGATTGGACGCACTCACATAAAGGTACCGGCATATAAGCTTTCCGGCGGTGGGCAGATGTCTCATTGAGCGGACATGGTGGAAAATTATCTGTCCAACTGCAGCCACCCGAGTAGTAGCATCAGCACAATAAGTAATTTACATATTTTTTTCAGCATATTTTTTGTGGGGTTCAGAATAGTTTGAGTTCTTATTTCCCTCTTGCAAGTTAATAATATTTTTTTAATCAGCAATTCTCCTCAAGAACGAAGAATTGAAGTCGTTTCTAAGGCGGCATGCATTCTAAATCTAATTACTTAGAAGTTTATAGTTTGAGTGAACCATTTGTTCAGTAAAATGTATTTGCTTTTTTCTGATAATTATAAAAAATACAGATATTGAAAGTACCAAGATCTCTCTTGCAATGAATCATGATGATTGGATACAAATGAGTAAATCAGACGTTGCAATAACTTTCCATGATCACAACAATTATGAAAGTTACAGTACTTTATGCCGTAGGCAGCAATTGGCTTGGAGTGCCGCTACTCCCGATACTCCCTCCCTGCACTAATAGTAAGGTTAGGGAGAGCGAGTGCAGATGCAAAAGAGATAGTACTGAATGCCTTGTCCGGGAAATATTATGCAGATTATTTGCAGAAGCTTCTATTCTATACTAAGATTTTAACATGGTAAATTGTTCCGATTATATTAAAAATATATATAATTGTTTATACTCATTTTGCTGCAGGGGCAAATTTTTGACACTTTTTGTTCAACACTCTAATAGCAGTAATACCTACCTCCAAGCAAGAAATAATTTGAAGTACAATTATTTTTTCTTGAGTAATATCAGATGAATTATCTGGCCATAAGAAGCTAGCTAACTTCTAAATTGTTTGAAAATATGCATAGGAGGAATATATAAAAAGATTTATGCCAGTTTTCTTGGCGTAAAAAAAAAGTTACAAAATTTGGTGCATGCCATAGTTGAGCTAAAATGTGCAACTTTTTTTAACCGACGGTCTTAAAGGGGTTTTCCCATCAGGGACATTTATGGCATATCCACATAGATGCGGGTCCCACCTCTAGGATCTGCACCTATGTCAAGAATGGGACCCCTAAACCCCATTTTACCTTTCTGTGTTCCCGGTGCCACTCGTGATTTCCGACCATATAAGTAGAAAACAGCATAGCTTGCTGAGCAACTCTGTTTACGTAACTCCCATAGAAGTGAATGGCAGTTAAGAAAACAGCGTAGCTCGCATGCTAAGCTGCTTCCGTAACTGCCATTTACTACTATGGAAGTTACAGAAACAGCGTACCTGAGTTATTTAAAAAATTGGCCACGGTAGGAGAGATGCAAAAAAAAAAAAAAAAAGAGCCAATGCTCAGCTCAGTTTCCCATCGTTCCAGCGCCGCTGCCGTGTATTGTCACAGCGATGACGTGCTTCTATACCCACATGATCACTGCAGTCAATCATTGGTCTCAGTGGGTATACAGCACAGGATCGCTAAGTTCAGAGCTTGGCTGCAGCAATCACATAGGCTTGTCATCGCTGCAGCCGTGTCAATAAACAGCGGCGGGGAGGGATGGAACGGCGGCACTGTAACAACGGAGATTTGTGAGGTGAGTAATGGCACTTTTTTTTTTTTTTTTGCATCCCTCCTACATTGGCAAATTTTTTAAATAACTCGGAAAACAACCTTAACACGGCATCCGATAATCCTGAATCTTAAATTCGGTGCTTGAAGTACTTCAATGTAATGAGGAATTTCACAATACCAGCGGCCGAAGACTGAGCGGAGCGAACCAATTATGAATGTCTTCTGTTTGAAAGTTATAGTAGTATGTTCAGCATTTATTTGATTATTTTTTATTTTTTTTAGCATATTTTGTGCTTTCAGTTTTACATACTTTCCTATGACCTTCCAATAATCTAGAATGTTTCATTAACCCATTATTGCTAAATAAAATAAATGTTATGTACTTTACTATCTGATGAGACATGAGTGGTCTGTGAATAATATTGTGAGGACTTTCATAGATGACCAAATGTGTAAATGATCAGATCGGGTCCTTTCCCTTTTGATGAAAAACAAGAATTTTAAATCTAAGGAATATTAATATGTCAATAATAATAATAATAATAATAATAATAATAAAAAAAATATAATAACAATATTAATATTACTAATAACAATCATAATAATAATAGCAATAAAAAAAACTATGCCGAAAAATATATATAAACAATAAAAAATAAAAGCGAGAACTATAACTAAAAAGAACACAAAAATGGGGGGGGGGGGGGGATCAATATCTTAAAAGGAAGGAGATACATAGCAGGTTCCTGAAGTTCAAAGGGACACTTTTTATCAGCCCAAACACAAGTATATAATTTCACAGAGACATCTGATGATCAGCAGATTGGTTCATTGATCAGGATCTGCAGAAGGTTCCATCACAGGCAGTCCTATCATTGTTGACTTTGGAGTGGCAGATGGATAATATGGTGAACAGCCAGGCGTAATAAAATGACTTAAACTCTGCCTCCAAGTCTGCTCCCTATCAGGACCCCCCTTCCTTTCCACCAAACCTTCCTGTGCTTTCAATAGAAAAGATCTTCCCATGGTGGTGACGGATTGCATTGCAGCCCTGTAGGAGGCATTCATCTCCAAAGAAATGTGGTTTTGTGTGTTTAAGTGGGACTATGCTATTGGATTTGAAAGTGCCTGGTGTAAGGTGCTGTGCCTTTAAGAGCCGTGTGTTTGTTTGGAACCTCCTCCTCTCTTTCAGGCTGCAATGTGCAGTTAGTTAGCAGACAGGCTCAGTGAGGCAGCATGCATAGTGTATGCTCTGTATATGCACAAGGCTGGAGTGACATGCTATGCAGTCAATGAAACTTACTGTGCACAGATACCAGCCTGGCACCAACTGCATACGCCAAGCCTAAGGATATCAGAGTAACACAGGGGCACAGCAGAGAGCCTGGCGGAGATGCAGAGATTCATTCACTGCCTGGAGGATTGCTCTGCCTGCTGAAGGCACAATTCACATTCAACCCGGTGTCCAATGACGGGAATATAAAAGCTCAGGAAAAAAAAGAGAAGTTGCTTTTTGGTCCTATGACATGTGCACGTTGGATAAGCAAGTATTGTGCTGCATCTACCAGATTGCAAACTTGTGAATAAAACAAGTTCCTCAAGTGAGATTGGCATCCTGGTAAAACACTAACAATTATTCCGTGCCGTCTTCTAAGTTTTTGGCATTTTGTGGTTGGGTATTTTTTTTTCTTTTTACCAAATGTTGTTGGGATTTGTGAAGAAGAAAATGTGTGGCATTGGTTTCTGGAAGCTGTCCATTTCTGTGGGGTTAGTGTTGGTGATCTTGAGTGAAGTGGCAACTCAGCCATGCCCGGCTCAGTGCACTTGTACCGGAACAACGGTGGACTGTCATGGGCTTGCTCTGCGTAGTGTGCCACGCAACATTCCCAGGAATACCGAAAGACTGTGAGTATATTTCTCCTCTTATTATCTATTATTTCCGGGTAGTCATAGAGCGCCAATATATACTTCAGCGCAGTACACAGAATATAATTATTCTCCTCTAATATTTTTGTCTCAGACACACTTGAGGGGCAATTTTATTCTTAGGCAATTAACTTTTTGGATTTTGGAAGGAAAGCAGAGAACCCTAAGGAAGCCCACGTAAGCATTGGGATAACATAAAATCTGCTTGCACATATATTTTATGCCTTTCAATATAACCTTCATCATATGGATGTAACCAGGGAAGGCATCTGATTACCATACTGTCGAAATTCTTTCCTTTCATGGTGTTAATAAGATAATGAGGCTATAGGAGACTTTATTAGGCAAGTATCATGCTCGATTTGACTGAAATTCTAATTCCTCCCTTCAGTGGACCATGCTTTCCTCACTAATGCTCTACAGTCTTAGCAGTTTTTGAGCTCCAACATCATCAATATTAATGCATGAGGTGACATAACAAATGGCGCAATAGCCTCTGAACGCCTCCTTTCTTCACGGTGGCACCACTTCTCTCCAGCCATGGGACGCAGGGTCATTCATCCTGAAACCGTTTCCCCAGTGTGCGCAGATGTAAATCCTTCAAGCACTGGCATTGCCTACAACACATTACTAGAGCACTTAAATCTCACAAGAGCAGAGTACATTACACAGCGTGGGTGACGTCAATCATGGGAATGAGAAAGTGTCCAGTTTATCAGGATCGCTTGGCTTGGCGATGTGAATGGCACTTTTTGGGCAAGATGAATATAGTAACTAGAAAAGGATGGTCTGTCCACCAGTTAAAAAAGTTCTCTATGTATCAACAGAAGGTTGTCAGCTCTTCTAGGGACAATATGATAGAAAATTCATAAGCGGAAACCTGTCTGTTCCATATTATTTTAAATACGTTTTTGGAATCAGACGCAGACCCTGTCATTTTGTTTTTAATTAGTATTTTAAAGCGTGCGCAGTAAGACCTAATAAGGCAAGTCGTGTTCTACCTGTATATGACCCAGTGACATATACCTGGTATTAAGTCTGTATTTTCCTATGTTCAGGTAAAATTAAGGTTAAATTAATTTAACATCTCAGTAGACTCCTGTGGAATCTTACCCCTTCTTAAGATGTTGACAAGTCAAAGTTTAGGCAAATATTGCATTGAATGTCCTGACGTGGAGATATAATCTCCGAATAATATTGTACTAAAAATATGTCACTGCCTGTTATTGTCTGGGTAAGTTTCCCTCTAAACTTTTTTGTTTGTTTTAGGCTTCTGTGTAGTGCAGACTTATCAGTAGAGTTACATCTCATTCAGGCATGTTTAATGACAGTCAGCGCCAATAAAATAGGTTCATTTCCATAGCAATATACAGATTATTGTAACTAAATATCCATTATGGTATAGTGTCATATTTTAATGTGTAATAATTGCAGTGACGAGAAGGTATTCAAAAACACAGGAGTCCCAAAAAAGTTTTACTTTTTTTTTTTTATTAAAAAATAAATAAATTTCAAAGTTTGCTATGACAGTGGGGTTAATTTGAAAGTTTGTTTAGTTGCACTGGCCCACATAAGGGCAAGGTTAATTTGAGATGGTGAACTGAGATACTAGGTAAAGTGTTACTATGCAGACAGTATATAAGTGTTAAAATAACACATATTATCTAATTAAGGCAGTGTGCTGGTGATTTCCTCTAAAATATCCCAAGATTTAACTTTTTTCTGCGTAGTCAAGAATCTTTTGAAGTTCAAAGACTTAATAATGTCTTCACCCAGCCATGTTTGTATTAGAAAATCAGGCCATTATATCCTATGCACAGTCTTTCTTGCTATTTTTTTTTTTTCTTAAATTATGGTATTTTTTTTATTGCTGCGTGATGTCGAACAAGGACTTTTTTTTGTTACAAAGTTGTATTATTTAATTATGTTTTAATAGTTTTTTTTGTCAAATCATAAATCTATGCAAAATGTTTTATTGTTTAAAAAAAGGTCATTAAAACACTGCTTAAAAAAGAAGTTCTTTAAAGATTGCTCTGTAGTATTGACATTTGTTTAATGTCTAACTAAAATAATTTTATGATGTTCTTTCTTTCTTCTTTTTTTTTTTTCAAAGTCACTATGAGACACTTTTGGAGCCTTCTTTGAGATAAGGCTTATAAATGTGTTGTTTTATCAGGTGAAGTTTGGAACGTAGTTATCATTTAAGATAATATTGATCTGTTGCCAGAAAAGTTTTTGCTAGCTTTCAAGTTTTAAAAAAGAAAAAAAAAAGGAGAAATAAAAGGACATAGAAATTAATGTCTTTCATAAGTGTATATGAGTAACACTGCAATGTCACGACTTATCTATAAATATTTATTTTTTTCACTTTTTCTTAGTGATCTTAATGGAAATAATATAACAAGAATAACCAAGACAGACTTTGCGGGTCTGAGACATCTACGTGTCTTGTAAGTATTTTAACATTGTTGTGTGTGTTCTTTGAAAGTGTGCAGTGTCTAAAACTTTTATACAACGCAAAAAAATCATATAAAATTCTTAAAAAATATTTCATATTGTCTTCATTAGGAAAAAAATTAGGATATAGTTTGGCAAGTTTATGGATATTGGGTAATGATATGTGGAATGAACAATATTTTTTTAATTTTAGAAGCAGCTTGAAGAATTTAGAAAGTTAGTTATGTATATTATTAACATAACAACTGTCATCTGCAAGTGATTAGTTATAATTGTCAATGTGTTCAAAACACTTTTACAGAATTGAAGGGTATTCTGCTCAGTGTTATCTCCACTGACTATTGTTTTCATTGAAAAAGTAAAAAAAATAATAATCTGGTATAAATACCTCTTATATATTTGCTTTTATAGTTGCAGAACGTTTATATGCTTTTTGAATATGTTTTTATGAAACTTTGGGAGGATATTATAAGTAATAGACACTTTAGCATTTTTATTTCATATGGTATTATTTATATGTTAAGTAACAAATTACAAAAAATGGTTTTTTTTTTTGTTTTTTTTTTAAATATGAGTTCTAGAAATAGTATGTTTTTGTTCTCATGACTTAGGTGAATTTCTTAAATATTAATAATTGTAGACCATGACTAGAAGACTATTTATTATAATTGTTGTTATTATTATTATTATTATTATTATTATTATTATTATTTTATTTTCTAATTCTTTAGTTCATTTTACATCACATACAATTTTGAAGTTGGAACGTGGGAATGATAAACATGTAAAATGATGCTATTCAGGCCATTGTCATTGAATACAGACCGATGTGATGTTAATGCTTAGCTGATTAGTGGTGTATTAAACTTATCCTTACTTTTTTTTTTTACAGGCAACTTATGGAGAACAAGATTAGTACTATTGAAAGGGGAGCATTTCAAGATTTAAAAGAGCTGGATAGACTGTAAGTATTTTCTATTTGGATACAAAACTTTTTTCTGTGCGCACAGAGTCTTTACCTAAGTACAGAGATTAAATAATCCAACGGGGAATTCATAATTTGTATATAAAATGTTCTGTCTTTCTATATGCCGAATTAGAAATTTTAAATTTAGAAGTTGGAAGTTCCCAGTATGTAAGAGCTTTTTTTAAAAAAAAAAAACTGGACTGAAGCAAGGAAAGCCATTTAATTGCTGTTTTCATCCAGTGTTTCCTGTAGGAGGACATTTTTTTTTGTGAAAACTTTTCGTTTTATTGTTTTTTCCTCATAACTACTAAGCTACTCACTCAATGTAACATAACTGTTTTAAATGAGAAAATTATTTGCAGAACATTACCGATTATTATTCATTTCTTATGCCAGAACTTGTACCATATAATTAGAAGCTATCACTAGTCATTATGTAAACCTAAATAGCTAGCATGGTTGAAGGCAGTCTTCCAGGAAATTGTCCTTCTAAATTAATAGAAACTAGGCTGGTAAACTGGATTAGCCAGTTTATTTTGCTCCTCTTATTTGACTTAAACCAGTGATTATGAGTCCAATGTGAATGATAATGAACAATTAAAATGGTAGTTGGCACATATAAATGCAATGAGATTGAAATATAATATATATGGAGCCATGACCGCTATGCCAAATCTGTTTGTAAATGGATACTAACAAATCCTGACTTAGCGCCTGTCAGGTTTCGATCGGGGTTCCGGTATTTTTGGCAGCAAAAATAGCACTGCAGGCTGTCCGATACCTCTAATGCTCTTGTTTTAGGGAGAAAATTAAATGAATTGTGGAGAAAAAAATCCAGTATAATCAATTTCACTACCCCAAAAATGTATGTTGATGAAATCTCATAGCCTCTATACACATTCGATTATTATTATTTCCCACCGAAACTTTGAGATCTGCCAACATTAATTTAAGATACCCATATACATTATATTAGTAATATTGTCAACAGTATTTTCTGATAATTTAATGTCTATGGGGACCTCATGATACTGGCAGATATCGGGGGAGACGAGGATAGGGGCATGTTATATTGAAATAAGAGGCTTGTATCTATCTACTCATTGAAATAAACATGTATGCTTGACGAAGTCAAGAGTGTATGTTTATAGGGAGGTTGGGTGATATACCTGTTGATCGAATAAGCATTCGGCCCCACAACTTATATGTATGGCTAGCTTTAGACATAATGGATACCTTTGGAATCTCATGGAAAGACCTTGTATCATAAAATAATTTAACATGGAGGTCAACCTAGTTTAAAATGATGACCCCTTTTCTCTTGTGATAGTTGATAAAAATCAACCTTCATTGGTTTAGTCAATCCCCAATTTTATCAAGTGCAGTCCTGTTGATATAGGTGGAATGGCTAAGCTCCAGATTACTTTTTAATTACTGGATGCCTTGATCTTGTTTATTTATTTGGGATTGTTATATAATAAGGTTGAGATCTTTGACATGTTATCAGAGATGTGTTTTCTTTGTTTTTCCCAGTGTTTTGTGTGATGACATCATTACAACAATGTTTAAATTTAGACATTCCTGCTGAGTCCCAGATAAGAGCCATAAATGACAGTAAAGTGTGATTACTTAGAGTAAGATAGTGTTTGTATAAATGGCTACAAGTGGCAGCAGTCTAGTGCTTGTTTTCATTTATGCTTTTTTTCTGTTTAGGACCCGTATTAGTTTTTTAGGTAGATTGATGCAGTTGATAGATATAATAGATAGATAGATTGATAGATAGATAGATAGATAGATAGATAGATTCACACCACTATACGCACTATTCTAAACTCATCAAATTATAACTTTTTCGTTCCCAATCTCCTCAAATGTCCTACGCAGTATATAACATTACCAATCAAAGTCAATCTTGGCCCAAACTTCTCAAGCAACTTTCCCTACTTATGAACATGACTGTATTATGGCTCCATACAGCCTCTTAGTTTTGTAATGTCTATTGTCTTCTATGGGGCCATACTGTGCCTCCGTATATCTTCAATTTCATACAGGGGCTCCATAGTTTGAAGCTACAGACATTCCATGGGCCTCATTACAGGTTTTGGCTCTGCAGTGTGCATGAGGTTTTAAATATTACATTTGGGACTTTTTATTCAGAGCACTAAACTAAAGGATTGTTAGAACATATGAGCGAAGTCAAATTGGGGTTTAGTAAAAGTTTTTGTTAAAGGGGTTGTCCACTACTGGACAACTGATGACCTATCCACCAGATAGATCATCAATACATGATCTGTGGTGATCCGATACCCGGACCCCGCATAGTTAAGCCGCTCCGGCTGGCTCCGAGCACCGGACATACATGCTGGAAGCAGTTGGCTCAGGCCACTGAATAGCGCTATGCTATGTACGGAGCCAACTGCTTCCTGCTCTGTACATCGTATAATGGGCCATAACATCCGGTGCCCGGAGGCAGTCGGAGCAGCTTAACTGTGTGGGGTCCGAGTGTCGGACCTGCACCAATGATATACTGATGACCTATCCAGTGGATAGGTCATCACTTGTTCAGTAGTGGACAACCCCTTTAAGATACGGTCAAGGAGGTTGTAAAAATTTTTGTTAAGATATGGTCTGTGGGGTTGCTTACCAATAATAGGGCAGATGCTTCTGAGTTCAGTTTATTAAAGGGGTTGTCCGAGATACCATCATATTTTCAAAAACCCCTTTAATGCATGTAATTTATAAATGTAAATACATTAGTAATATACTTACATTTTCCAAAGTAGCCCTGTTTCCAGATCCTGCCATGGGGAACTTGACTGGTGACGTCACTCTCCGCACTGGCTCTGCCGCTTTGTTGATCTTGAACTCTTTTCCGGGTACACGACACGTCACTTGTGACATGGTGTATATCGGCTTGTTCTGTTGTAACGTGCATGCGCGGCCCCTGCTGTTATCTCGAGAACAGCAGGAACCGCGAGAACAGTAGTGACTGTGCATGCGCATTACGGGCTGTGAAGCAGAACAAGCCGATATACCCCACGTGACAAGTGACGTGTCGTATACCCGGCAAAGAATTCAAGATCAACAAAGCGGCCAGAGCCAGTGCAGAGAGGGACATCACCAGTCAAGTTCCCCACGGCAGGATCTGGAAACGGGACCACTTTGGAAAATGTAAGTACATTACAAATGTATTTACATTTATAAATTACATGCATTAAAGAGGTTTTTGAAAATATGATGGTATCTCGGACAACCCCTTTAAGTGAAAGCTACCAGTTGAAAGTGTTTACATGGTTTTATACATACTCTAGTACATATCTACTTGTATGGCTTCTGACCACACTAATGGTGTCCTCTAAAGTCAACCTGGAGAGGATATGTTTGCCTTGCCAAACCTCTCTACAGTAAGAACTTTTTGATTTGGTCCTTTTTACTTGGTGCTTTTGCTTTTTGACTGGTTTTTACTCAGGATACAATTCAATTTATTTAAAAGGTGATTATTTCAACAAATAATGGGGTACAGAATAAAACCTAAAAATTTAAGTAGGTAAAATTAAAGCATGGGTTTTCATTTTGAATAATTCAATATTACGGAATTATGTGTACAATAATTTCACAATATGTATATAAATATAATAATATATAGCTTTGTTTGATTCAGGATTGTATACATCATTTGCATATTAATAGTGACATACTGATGCTCTAGTATAGCAAAAATAATTGTTTCTTTGTACATTTTTCTTTTTGTGTGTACACACAAAAGTCTGTGTGGTAAATTCCTTAAACTTTTTGTTTTCAAAATATCCTGTCCCACATACGGGTGTGTTATGCTTGAGGGGAAGTTTGTCATGTTAGCTTTGAATAGTTCGTTGTGAGACTTTCTTAGTCTGTTTAGAGCAACTGAGAGCACATATCTATGTAGCTTTTGCTGTAGGTATAGATTTGTCTGTGTTTTTTTAACTACCATTAGATAATCTGTTCACTTTGTGTTCCAATGATCAGATTAAGGGCCTGTTTACATCACCGTTGCCCTCCCATTGAGGGGTTCTGTCGGAGGTTTTCATTGGGTTAACCCCTCAACGGAAAGGCAAACGAAAACCTAAGCTTCCGTTCCACTCACCATTGATATCAATGATGACGGAAACCTAGCTAATGGTTTCCGTTTGTCACCATTGTGACAGGGATCCGTTGTTCTTGACGGAAGCAGTAGCGCAGTTGACTATGGTATTGATTTCGTCAAAACGACGGAACGTCAGAATAGAGCCCTGAAGCATATGTGAACGAAGCCTTATTGATTTATGAACTTACCCTCAGCCTAGGCCTAAGACTAAGGGGGGTTTTACACTAGGCAATTTTCGGGCAGACGATCGTTCATAGATTGCCGATAATTGCCCTGTATAATCAGGGCAGCGATCAGCAGATGAACGAGCAAACGCTCGTTCATCTGCTGATCGTATCATTTTAAAAAAGTTAAATATTATCGTTGTCGGCAGCACATCTCCCTGTGTAAACAGGGAGATGCGCTGCCGACATGATAATAATGTATGGGGACAAGCGATCGGAGTAATGACCACTCGTCACCATCCATAGCTACTTGTGACTGGAGAAGACGAGCGCCGATTAACGATGTCTCGTTGATCGGCGCTCGCTGCATTGGCCAAAATCGTCCTGTGTATTAGGGGCTTAAGGCCACTTTCGCGTGGCAGTATTTTTCGGTCAGTGTTTTGCATCAATACATTAAAGAGGCTCTGTCACCAGATTTTCAAACCCCTATCTCGTATTGCAGCAGATCGGCGCGGCAATGTAGATAACAGTAACGTTTTGTTTTTTTCAAAAACGAGCATTTTTGGCCAAGTTATGACCATTTTTATATTTATGCAAATGAGCCTTTCTTAAGTACAACTGGGCGTGTTTAAAGTTATGTCCAAGTGGGCGTGTATTGTATGTGTACATCTGGGCGTTTTTACTTGTTTTACTAGCTGGGCGTTGTGAATGGAAGTGTATGATGCTGACGAATCAGATACAGATGTAGCCATCTTTAACTTGATTCTTAACGCATTAAATAGACTGTGGTAAGAAACTTTAGCTTGACTTTTTCAATGACTTTTGTTGTATGATATCACTATCTAGCAAGATGTCGGAGTCAAGTTAAACTTTGCTACATCTATATAGGGTCTGCTTTTTTTCACAAACAGCACCACTCTTGCCCATGGCTGCGTCTAGTATTGCAGCTTAACCCATTTCCCTTTAATGGGGACGAGTTGCATTATCAGGCTTTGATCAAAATGATGGTTGAACCTATAAACCAAAAAGTTGCGTACTATAGTAGTGTTTTCCATAAATTCTGGAATAGTCCGGCTTTGTGTATTCCATAAGAACAGGGGAGGTTTTGTAATGTATGGTTTCTACAGACCCAGAGCACAACTTTGCCCTGTGTGGGTTGAAAGGTATTATAAATATCCTGCCGGAAGTTTTTGGGTTACACCATTAAAAGTAGCTGGTAATTATTATGTCTTTAATCACGTTTTAGACTTTCTATCTCCGTAATGCAACAAGACTTGGTGTTGAATGCAACTCTATATGGAAGCCATTTGGAGCATTAAAATAATTTCCACTATAAACCATTGAGCCTTTCTTGAAAAGTCTCCTTAAAATCAGTTCCCCTGTAGTGTATTTTCTTTTATATTTTACAGCTCATGAGGCAGGCGTGTTGTCAGGAAATTAGAATTTCTGAGCGTGCACCGTCCTTGTGGATATGCGGCGTATCTCCTGCTGTTCGTTATTGTACTGTGCAGCGTTAAGCTTCCAGCACTTTCTCATGTGTTTCACACATAGGCAGGTCAGTCAAATAAAGTGGCCTGGACAATGTCTGCCAGCAATTCTAACCCTTACATTCTCCTCACAAGTGTCTTTATTACTGCACTGACCTGAGAGTCTTTTCCATCTGTTTTCTTCTAGAGGAACCTGTTGCTTTCCAGCTGTTTATGGAGTAGTGTTTTATATGTTGCTTGTTGTTTTATTCACTTTTTTTTTATAATGGACTGTCACATTTATTGTTTCTTTTCTTCTTCACCAATGATGGTTTAACCAATGCTTACGGTTGGTCCTTCCCTAGAATGAGTACAGATGTAGCTTTCTTTACCTTGACTTTTAACGCATAAACAATGGCTAGATCCCTTATCTTGACTTTTTCAATGACTTTTGTTGTGTGATATCACGCTGCAGCAAGTTATCAGAATCAAGTTAAAGATGGCTACATCCGTAGGTTACCGTAATGTGGCTATAAAACTTTTATAGAAGGCTTATAAACACATACTACTAATGATAATAATAATAATAATAAAAGCTGGTGATAGAATTTATACATACAGATGTAGCCAAGTTTATCTGGACTCTGATGATATAGCGTGATATCACACAACAAAAGCCATTGAAAAGTCATTGAAAAAGTCAAGATAAAGGATCATGCCACTATGTATTTAATGCGTTAAGAGTCAAGGTAAAGATGGATACGTCTGTATGTATGTAAAGCTGGTCACACACATAAGATAGCTTTAGACCGAACGCTCATCAGCTATCGCCCCAATCCTCCCAAAGTGGGTATATTCATTTTAATGAGAAGAGGGAGACAAGCTGCTGCAAGACCCCTTTGACAGCAGCTTATCTCCCAGCTGTACAAAAGGATTGGGCATGTTGAAATCCAATATGCCGATTCTTGTGTCTACTGACATCTGCCACTGAAAAATAGTCAGGAGGTCCCCATACAGATTACATCCTGTTGGATTTCATCAGGATCTACCGTGTTTCCCCGATAGTAAGACACCCCCGATTGTAAGACGTATCGGGGGTTTCAGGGGGGTCGGCTAATATAAGCCGTACCCCGAAAGTAAGACATATGTCTTACTTTCGGGGAAACACGGGGGTATTTCTGATGCGCGGCTGCGTGATTTTCGCGCAGCCGCCATCATAGAGATGAGTCTAGTCGACGCCCGTCACTGTCCAAGGTGCTGAAAGAGCTAACTCTTTCAGCACCCTCGACAGTGAATGCCGTGAAAAAAAGAAAAAGTTCGTACTTACCGAGAACTTCCCGGCCGTTGCCTTGGTGACGCGTCCTTGGTGACGCGCCTCTCGACATCGGGCCCCACCTCCCTGGATGACGCGCCAGTCCATGTGACTGCTGCAGGCTGTGCTTGGCCTGTGATTGGCTGGAGCTGTCACTTGGCCTGAATCGTCATCCCGGGAGGTCAGACTGGAGGAAGACGCCGGGAGTTATCGGTACGTCAGAACTTCTTTTTTTTTTTGACAGGTTCATGTTTATTGGGATCGGAAGTCACTGTCCATGGTGCTGAAACAGTTTAACTCTTTCAGCACCATGAACAGTGACTATCTAGAAAATCGAGCAACGCAACGCAATATAAGACATACCCCGAAAGTAAGACATAGTGGGGATTTTGGGGATAAAAAGAAAGTAAGACACTGTCTTACTTTCGGGGAAACACGGTACTAACATTAATCTTATGAGGAAGGCAGTATTAGTGTTACTGCAGGTGCTCGTACCTAAAGATATGCAAGATAGTAGTAATCATGGGGCATATAAAAGAACACAATGCTACTAAATAAAATACCAAGTGCCAGTGATGTGGTTCTTAAACTGGAGTCAACTCAAAATGATAAAGTTCTCAGTATCTTCTTAGTCTATGGCTCTGGGTTACGTGTGTACCGAAAAGTATTAGTGTACTCCCTGCAGTATGTGAGTACACTGCTAATATACACTACCGTTCAAAAGTTTGGGGTCACCCAGACAATTTAGTGTTTTCCATGAAAACTCACACTTATATTTATCAAATGAGTTGCAAAATGACTAGAAAATATAGTCAAGACATTGACAAGGTTAGAAATAATGATTTTTATTTGAAATAATATTTTTCTCCTTAAAACTTTGCTTTCGTCAAAGAATGCTCCATTTGCAGCAATTACAGCATTGCAGACCTTTGGCATTCTAGCTGTTAATTTGCTGAGGTAATCGGGAGAAATTTCACCCCATGCTTCCAGAAGCCCCTCCCACAAGTTGGATTGGCTTGATGGGCACTTCTTGCGTACCATACGGTCAAGCTGCTCCCACAACAGCTCTATGGGGTTGAGATCTGGTGACTGCGCTGTTCACTCCATTACAGATAGAATACCAGCTGCCTGCTTCTTCCCTAAATAGTTCTTGCATAATTTGGAGGTGTGCTTTGGGTCATTGTCCTGTTGTAGGATGAAATTGGCTCCAATCAAGCGCTGTCCACAGGGTATGGCATGGCGTTGCAAAATGGAGTGATAGCCTTCCTTATTCAAAATCCCTTTTACCTTGTACAAATCTCCCACTTTACCAGCACCAAAGCAACCCCAGACCATCACATTACCTCCACCATGCTTGACAGATGACGTCAGGCACTCTTCCAGCATCTTTTCAGTTGTTCTGCGTCTCACAAATGTTCTTCTGTGTGATCCAAACACCTCAAATTTCGATTAGTCTGTCCATAACACTTTTTTCCAATCTTCCTCTGTCCAATGTCTGTGTGCTTTTGCCCATATTAATCTTTTCCTTTTATTAGCCAGTCTCAGATATGTCTTTTTCTTTGCCACTCTGCCCTGAAGGCCAGCATCCCGGAGTCGCCTCTTCACTGTAGACGTTGACACTGGCGTTTTGCGGGTACTATTTAATGAAGCTGCCAGTTGAGGACCTGTGAGGCATCTATTTCTCAAACTAGAGACTCTAATGTACGTGTCTGGTTGCTCAGTTGTGCAGCGGGGCCTCCCACTTCTCTTTCTACTCTGCTTAGAGCCTGTGTGTGCTGTCCTCTGAAGGGAGTAGTACACACCGTTGTAGGAAATCTTCAGTTTCTTGGCAATTTCTCGCATGGAATAGCCTTCATTTCTAAGAACAAGAATAGACTGTCGAGTTTCACATGAAAGCTCTCTTTTTCTAGCCATTTTGAGAGTTTAATCGAACCTACAAATGTAATGCTCCAGATTCTCAACTAGCTCAAAGGAAGGTCAGTTTTATAGCTCCTCTAAACAGCAAAACTGTTTACAGCGGTGCTAACATAATTGCACAAGGGTTTTCAAGTGTTTTCTAATCATCCATTAGCCTTCTAACACAGTTAGCAAACACAATGAACCATTAGAACACTGGAGTGATGGTTGCTGGAAATGGGCCTCTATACACCTATGTAGATATTGCATTAAAAACCAGACGTTTGCAGCTAGAATAGTCATTTAGCACATTAACAATGTATAGAGTGTATTTTTGATTAATTTAATGTTATCTTCATTGAAAAAAACTGTGCTTTTCTTTAAAAAATAAGGACATTTCTAAGTGACCCTAAACTTTTGAACGGTAGTGTACATTCCGGTCCCCCGTTGCGCTGATTATGAGATTTTAATACATTTTTATAGCGCTGGCGGGGGACCGGAAGTCTAGCTGAACAGTCTTCCTACATGACGACACGACTCTTCTTCATGTGACCGCTGTAATCTATGTAATCGCTGTACTACTGCTTGTACATGTATTACAGCGGGGACGGTCACATGACAAAGAGCCATGCCATCATGAAGAAAGACTGCGCAGCTAGACATTCGGTCCCCCGCCAGCTCTATAAAAATATATTCAAATCCCATATTCAGTGCAGTGGCATAACTACCGCCGTAGCAGCCGTAGCGGCTGCTATGGGGCCCGCGGCATGAGGGGGCCCATGTCGCCCGCCGGCACGGGCCCCCACCATGGCCGGAGGCTCTGCTAGCAGCCGCTATGGCTGCTACAGCGCGACGCCACTTAACACTACGGCAGAGCAGGGAGGTATCTCCCCGCTCTGCCAATAAACAAAAGACATGTATCCCCTATCCACAGGATAGGGGCTACATGTGTGATCGCTGGCATTGATAGGGAGAACGGGGGACTGAAAGTCCCCTGAAGTTCTCCATCACAAACCTCGGACTTCCGGGTTCTGTGCCAGCAACTCCGTAGAAATGAATGGAGCGCCGGTCGCGCTTGTGCGCATGCGTGACCAGCGCTCCTTTCATTTTAATTGAGCTGCACAGACGCCGGAAGTCAGAGGTTAGTCATGGAGAACTTCGGGGCACTTTCGGTCCCCCGTTCTCCCTAGCGCTGCCAGCGATCACACATGTATCCCCTATCCTGTGGATATGGGATACATGTCTTTTGTAGGACACACTGTAGGTCGGATTTTTTTGGGGGGTTGGGGCTGCATGGCGTTACCTACAGGGGGGGGCTGTATAGTGTTACCTACAGGGGCGGCTGTATGACATTCTCTACAGGGGGGCTGTATGGCGTTCTCTACAGTGGGGGCTGTATGGCGTTCTCTACAGTGGGGGCTGTATGGCATTAGCGCCATACAGCCACCTCTGTAGATCACGCCATACAGCCACCTCTGTAGATCACGCCATACAGCCCCCACTGTAGAGAACACCATACAGCCCCCTCTGTAGATAACGGCATACAGCCCCCCTGTAGATAACGCCATACAGCCCCCTCTGTAGATAGCGCCATACAGCCCCCTCTGTAGATAGCGCCATACAGCCCCCTCTGTAGATAGCGCCATACAGCCCCCTCTGTAGATAGCGCCATACAGCCCCCTCTGTAGATAGCGCCATACAGCTCCCTCTGTAGATAGCGCCATACAGCCCCCTCTGTAGATAGCGCCATACAGCCCCCTCTGTAGATAACGCCATACAGCCCCCTCTGTAGATAACGCCATACAGTCCCCTCTGTAGATAGCACCATACAGCCCCCTCTGTAGATAGCACCATACAGCCCCCTCTGTAGATAGCGCCATACAGCCCCCTCTGTAGATAACGCCATACAGCCCCCTCTGTAGATAACGCCATACAGCCCCCTCTGTAGATAACGTCATACAGCCCCCTCTGTAGATAACGCCATACAGCCCCCCTGTAGATAACGTCATACAGCCCCCACTGTAGAGAACGCCATACAGAGTCCCCCCTGTAGATAACGCCATACAGCCCCCTCTGTAGATATCTACAAAGGGGGCTGTATGGCGTTATCTACAGGGGGGACTCTTTATGCCGTTATCTACAGAGGGGGCTGTATGGCGTTATATACAGGGGGGCTGTAAGGTGTTATCTACAGGGGGACTGTATGGCATTATCTACAGGGGGGCTGTATGGCGTTATCTACAGGGGGGCTGTATGGCGTTATCTACAAAGGGGGCTGTATGGCGTTATCTACAGGGGGGACTCTTTATGCCATTATCTACAGAGGGGGCTGTATGGCGTTATCTACAGGGGGGCTGTATGGCATTATATACAGGGAGGCTGTATGGCGTGATCTACAGGGGGCTGTATGGCGTTATCTACAGAGGGGGCTGTATGGCGTTATATACAGGGGGGCTGTAACGCGTTATCTACAGGGGGGCTGTATGGCGTTATCTACAGGGGGGACTCTTTATGCCGTTATCTACAGAGGGGGGCTGTATGGCGTTATCTACAGGGGGGCTGTATGGCGTTATATACAGGGGGGCTGTAAGGCGTTATCTACAGGGGGGCTGTATGGCGTTATATACAGGGGGCTGTAGGGCGTTATCTACAGGGGGGCATGTAAAAAAGGCACTATATACAAGGGGGGGTTGTGTGACACCCAGGGGAGGGGGGCCCCAGTCAAAAGTTTGCTATGGGGCCCAGTCTTTCCTAGTTACGCCCCTTATTCAGTGTGATAAGGGAACAGAAAGTATATTAGCCAGTGTACTCACATATTGCAGGGAGTACACTGCTAATACTTTTGAGTGCCCATATAACCCCTTTAAAGTTTTACTGGAGTCATTGGTGCCCAACAGTTTTTAAAGCTGAACCAAATGTGGCTCCCAAACCACTGGTTGGGGACTGCTCATCTACATAGAACACTAATAAAGTTGATCATCGTTTGCCTTTTGCTTTTGTGTAAAAGTCCTTATTATGCTTATTGTCCCTGCTTTTTCTCTTCTTTTCTTCATGGAAGGAAGAATTCTATTTGAAAAGTTTTCCAAGATTATTACTAGTATCACCGTGCTGAGCCCGTTGTGTCATGGGTTGTTGTTCTCTTTGTGCTAAAGTCCACTTAGATCTTTTAAGAAGTCCCTGTCTGAGAACTGTGTGAAGAAGGACAGAAGATTTTGGTTTCTTGAATGGATACCAAGTTCTATATGAACAGTTCTTTTATAGCAGTTCCCAGCTGTTGGCCGAGAGTAAATATTTCATATTTGTAAGGAAAAGTCGAAAGAAACCTTTTTGTTTACAAGTGCCAAGTCCATCTGATGGAGGTACATTGTTATCTGACAACCAATTCATCTCCTTGGGATCCTGGAATTCAGAACCATTTCTAAGGCAACCTAGAGATACATTACAAATATAGTTCTTTTCATGCACTCTCTAAAGAAGGGTTGTGGAGAGAAAAGACCTTCCTTATATTCCCAAGTGAAAAGACAAGCGGCTCTTAACTTTTTTTATATAAACAAATTATGATTGAATGTGATGAATAAAGACCCACACTAGGACCAGATTTTTGTACAAAAAGTTTTGGAAATCTAATTAAAAAGAAATCTGATGGAAGAGTCTATCAAACATTAGATCACGTATGTGAACATTTGTGGATAGACTTCAAGCCCTAATGTGGTGAAGTATAAATAGGAGGCAACGGAATCAATACCAATAATGATTGTTTGATGCCATGTCATCGGCACACACCCGGAATCCTGCTTTAGTATCTATAGAAATAATCAATATTATAGAGTGTGTATTATAGAGTATGTTTTATTTAAAAGCTGCTCATAGATGAAAGGGTTTTGATATTTTTTTATCAGCATGTGATGATTTCAACAAAGATTAGGAGCCTTATACACGAAATAATGGATCAAAACCTTGTGAACAGCAGCACTATTATGTTCTATGTTCTCGCAGTGAATTACATGTTAGGGTATGTTCACACGTCTTAACAAATTACGTCTGAAATTACGGAGCTGTTTTCAGGTGAAAACAGCTCCTGAATTTCAGACGTAATTGCAAGTACTCGCGTTTTTTCGCAGCGTCCATTACGGATGTAATTGGAGCTGTTTTTCAATGGAGTCAATGAAAAAAGGCTCCAATTACGTCCCAAGAAGTGACATGCACTTCTTTGAGGCGGGCGTCTTTTTACGCGCAGTCTTTTGACAGCGGTTTGGAGCCGTTTTTTCGGGCGTAATTCGAGCCGTAAAACGCCTGAATTACGTCCGTAAATAGGGCATGTGAACATACCCTTACTGGATGACAATTAACAGTCAGCCAAAATGGAAAACAGATCTGCAAATGTTTCATATTGAATCAGGAAGATTTAAATTGATCATATCCAATAATATTCATAGAATTTTGCACCAATTATCAGTACAAGGTCTCTTTATTGGTCGTCTGCAAGAAAAATCTTTATGCCTATCTGTAAATGGGAGATTAGGGCAAAAATAAATTAGAACAACTCTTTCCCAAAGTACAAATCTATCTATCTATCTATCTATCTATCTATCTATCTATCTATCTATCTATCTATCTATCTATCTATCTATCTATCTATCTATCTATCTATCTCACGCACTCATATCTATCTATCTATCTATCTATCTATCTATCTATCTATCTCACGCACTCATATCTATCTATCTATCTATCTATCTATCTATCTATCTATCTATCTATCTATCTATCTCACACACTCATATCTATCTATCTATCTATCTATCTATCTATCTATCTATCTATCTATCTATCTATCTATCTATCTATCTATCTATCTCACGCACTCATATCTATCTATCTATATATCTATCTCACGCACTCATATCTATCTATCTATCTATCTATCTATCTATCTATCTATCTATCTATCTATCTATCTATCTATCTATCTATCTATCTATCTATCTATCTATCTATCTATCATCTATCTTTCTTAGTTATGCAATGCTGGCATGCCTTCCCAGTAAATGAATTTAACTTGAACCATTAGCATCAATCAGAGCAGCTCTTAAGTTTGCAGCGTTATAGCACATTATGCCATGGAGACTAGTAGAACTCCTTCTGTGGACATTAATTTGAAATGATGGTGAGAAACTCTTTCCAGACCTTTTCACAAATTCCCAGCCAGAAAGGCTGTTTATTTTTCCCATGTCTATTTTTGTTCGTATCCCTCCTCGACAGCGTTTGCGGGGTTCTCCTTACAGTCCATAACGGATTGGGATGAAGTCGTTTATCCAGGCAATGTGGTCTTACTCTTTACTCTTTTTGCCCTGTTTTTTAATTGTATTCATTGTTTAGCTGGGGGGCAAAATTCCTAGCAGACATTCCTGAAATTTTTTACACCATGCATTGTTCTGCTGGGATAGGGCTGTAATAATTCATATATAGGACATAGAGTAGGGGACACTTTGATTTCCTTCTAAAACTAAGTTTAATTGGTTGATGTCAATAAAATGGGATCTGTTCTTTTACCTTATTGACATACTTCTATACCTCTGGTTAAAGGGGTTGTTCAGTAACCGGACAACTGATGACCCATCCACAGGATAGATCATCAGTATGTCATCGGTGTGTGTCCGACACCTGGACCCCACACTGATCAGCTGCTCCGGTGGACTGCGGGCATCGGATGTTATGGCACATTATGCAATGTATGGAGCCGGAAGCAGTTGGCTCCATACATTGCATAGCGGCCATGCTGTCAAACTGCAGCTCTGCTCCTATAAGAGCAGAGCTGCAGTACTACAGCTATTCCATGACAGGAGCTATTTGCTTCCGGCATGGAAGTCCGGTGCCCGGTTTAACAATGCGGGGTCCGGGTGTCGGACCCCCACAGATCATGTACTGATGACCTATCCGGTGGATAGGTCATAAGTTGCCGGTAGTGGACAAGCCCTTTAACTATACACAGTGATTGTCTAGTATGAGGAGTGTCTTTTTTGGTACAATACATTAGAATACTTATTTCCATATATAACGTTAAATAATGCATATGCAATAATATTTTGCACTATTAATTCACTATATATGATGGAGCATGCAGTAACTTTTTATCTATTGGATTCATATGGAATCCAACAGGAAAATACCTCTCTATCACTCTGCATGAAATCAGAGGCATATGAAGGCCACACTAGGGCTTAAAGGACGAGTGTCGCGGAAATTTTTTTTTTTATATCAATTTGCTTTTAGTGTTTTATTAAAAAAAAATAATTTTATTTGTGTGTTTGTGTTTTACTTTTTTTATTTTTTCACTTTTTCTTCCCTATGGGGGCTGCCATTTTTTTTTCCATCTCTGTATGTGTCGATTAACGACACATACAGACATGGAATACGGCACATACAGTCCCATAGTGAATGCGAACGGGGCCCGTTCCATACACTATGCTGTACGCCATCTGTGTGGGAACGGCGCATGCGCCGCTCCCACACCGTCCAAATTGAAGGTCTTCGTCTGAGCGACGTCCGGCGCCATTTTCTTGTGGACCGGAAGCCCCGGCCGGACAGTAAGATTACTACTACCGGTCACGGCTTCCGGACTTGTGCACTTGGAGCGGAGGGAGCAGACGGAGCGGACGGACCGGAGGGAGCGGCGGCGGCAGGAGCAGGTAAGTTATTTCTGTGTATGTACGTGTTTTACTGTGTCTTTACTACTGTATGTTAACCTACTACACTGTGTGTTAGCTCAAAAAATGGCGACACACAGTGTAGGAGGTTTGACCGTTCAATCCCCTCCTTTCTCCCGGCACTAGCCAGGATAAGGGAGGGGGGATTCTGAGAGCTCACTAGAGCGAGTGAGTTTTCTCAAATTTTGCAGCATAAAGCAATGTGGTTGCTTTACCACATGCAAGGCTGCAATTTTATGAATTGCTCCATCTAGTGACCAGCACTGGGAAATGTTATAAATTAGAATCTAATTTATAATATTTCCTGACTCGTGAAAAAAATTAAAAAAATTAGGACAATGTTTATTCACTTATACACTAACTGTTTAACTAAAAAAAAAAAATTTTCTAGCGACATATTCCCTTTAATAGAAGTCTTTGGAGGTGGGATCGTCAGCATGAAACACATCCCGTGTGACAGAAGAGGCTGGTGATCTAACCTCCTTTTACTTACATTTCATATAGTAGTACAAATGCCCCCAGATCTGCTTAGTAGACAACCTTGCCTGTGAGTGACTGAGTGAACACAATCCTATGGGGGTAGACCTAATGTACAGTAATGCTGTTGTAACATACATTTTTTACTTAATATTTTTTTTTTTCTTGTTTTCTTTTAGGCGCTTAAATCGAAATAATCTTCAGGTATTTCCCGAATTGCTTTTTCTGGGAACTCCAAAGCTCTACAGACTGTAAGTTTACCTAACATTTATTATCTGCCTTATTGCATTGCTCAGGGAAAGCTTTCAACATACCATGTATTCCATCTCTTGTCACTTTATTTTCGAAAGTTATAATTTGTTGATTTTGCCAAGGCAATGAATGTTATATATGATCTCCAGAAGTAATATATCTTCTACTCTACCATTAGCTGAAGTTTATTGTCCTTTACAAATACTTGAGGGTGAGTCAAACGTCAGGAACCACCCAAATATCTATAAGATCTTTCAAATTAAAAGGAGGCAGCTTATTCGTATAGGAGACTTTACATACTAACATAGGAACTGGTCCACAAATGTAGCAGATAGTGAATTATCTAGTGAGAGACGACATACAACAAATATTTCAGTCTTACCGACTTAACGGAAAAGTTGCCATACTGTACACAATACATTTCCAAAGAGATAAAGACAAAATTATTGACATCAATATGCTGATATGAATACAGAAAGTATTTAATGCAAAACTTGACCGCCATTACATAACCAAAATTTCCATAAGCTTCTTTTAAGTTTTTTGGAGTAGTACTCCTGATTCTAGAACCAGTCATGATTTGAGGATGTCCCATAGAGAGCACAACATCGTTATATCACCTGTACAATGCTAAGCAAATCCTCAGAACATGACCTGTTGGGGATTTTGGAGGACTGGTGATGAGACATACTGCTTGAGAGGTCCTTGCAGGGGCGTAATTATAAAGGGTGCAGAGGTTGCGGTCGCATTTTGGCCAGTCTGAGGAGGCCCAAATGGTCATATAAGGAGACCAGTGCTATAAATAACGCATGATAGTTTGGGTGCCCTGTTACAGATTTTTACATTGGAGCCCAGGAGCCTCATGTTACGACTCTGGGACCTTGTACCCTATATAGAAGGATTGCCTTAGTCCTAGTTCACACTGAGGTTTTTTTGCGCTGTTTTTAGCGTGGAAACCACGTCGGAAACTGCACCAAAAAATGTCCGAAATCGCCTCCTTTTGATATCAATGGGAAGCGGAGGCGTTTTCTTCCCGCGAGCAGAAAAAAACAGTTGTGGAAAAAATAAGCGACATGCTCTTTCTTCCCGAGGTTCCGTCTCTGACCCCCCATTGAAATTAATGTCAGGCAGAGAAAGCATTTTTCCTGTGTTTTTTGTTCAATGGCCGCTGAAGAAAAACGCTGTGAAAAACGCTGCGAAAAATGCGGCAAAGAAAGTGCAGGCAGGTCAAAATCCGAAATTCCTGAAGGAATTTTGAGGCAGATTTTTCTGCCTACAAAAAACAGGGCCTTAAGATGCACCAGTTTTGGATCCTCCTTTATGGACTTATATACTCTGTTACCACCTTCTATATGAGACAATCGCCAATAAAGGTGTTGTTAAACAAGAACCAGTGTAAATTTATAGCGTTCCCTTTTCTAGCAGTGAGTTATTGCATATTTAGGACATCATCAATATAAAACAGGATCTATTATGGTGACCAATTTAATCAAACTTAGTAACCATGGATTAAAAAACAGTCAAATGTATCCAGACTTTTGACTCACCTGTATATCTACAAACCTCTTGTATCTTTTGTAATGGCGGAGGCTTGATCATATATGAGAACGCAGTGAATACAATCACTGTTAACAGGATATAAATATATTTTAATGAATTGATCTACTATTGAGTCGTAGTCAGCGAGATTTCCTGTCACTTCCATCCATTTGTGTGTTGTGAGAGTTCAGCTTGATATTCGCATGGTTTTACTCCTGAGGACTGGCCTGAATAATTGCGCTATTATGCGTTGGCTCCCAAAGGATTCATTTAATTTTTTTCTTTCTTTTCATTCTGTTTTATAAATAGTTTATGATAGCGAGGAAGTTCATTTAGGTGTGATAGTTTTTTATATATGTGGGCCAGTCGTACTCGTTACCGTGTTATATATGATATGTGATTATTGATACCATGCAAACAAATTATTACATTACTGTTTTGTCTTTTGGATACATCATTATATCAGTTAGGTTCCCTTAATATTCAGAGTTTTCTTTTGATTTGACAAATGTTAATATATATATATATAATGTTGCAGAGCTGAGTTTTTCATTCCTTGGGGATACATTGTTAGAACATTGGAATAATTTGAATCTTATATATATACAGTGAAGGAAATAAGTATTTGATCCCTTGCTGATTTTGTAAGTTTGCCCACTGTCAAAGACATGAACAGTCTAGAATTTTTAGGCTAGGTTAATTTTACCAGTGAGAGATAGATTATATTTTAAAAAAAACAGAAAATCACATTGTCAAAATTATATATATTTATTTGCATTGCACACAGAGAAATAAGTATTTGATCCCTTTGGCAAACAAGACTTAATACTTGGTGGCAAAACCCTTGTTGGCAAGCACAGCAGTCAGACGTTTTTTGTAGTTGATGATGAGGTTTGCACACATGTTAGATGGAATTTTGACCCACTCCTCTTTGCAGATCATCTGTAAATCATTAAGATTTCGAGGCTGTCGCTTGGCAACTCGGATCTTCAGCTTCCTCCATAAGTTTTCGATGGGATTAAGATCTGGAGACTGGCTAGGCCACTCCATGACCTTAATGTGCTTCTTTTTGAGCCACTCCTTTGTTGCCTTGGCTGTATGTTTCGGGTCATTGTCGTGCTGGAAGACCCAGCCACGAGCCATTTTTAATGTCCTGGTGGAGGGAAGGAGGTTGTCACTCAGGATTTGACGGTACATGGCTCCATCCATTCTCCCATTGATGCGGTGAAGTAGTCCTGTGCCCTTAGCAGAGAAACACCCCCAAAACATAATGTTTCCACCTCCATGCTTGACAGTGGGGACGGTGTTCTTTGGGTCATAGGCAGCATTTCTCTTCCTCCAAACACGGCGAGTTGAGTTAATGCCAAAGAGCTCAATTTTAGTCTCATCTGACCACAGCACCTTCTCCCAATCACTCTCAGAATCATCCAGATGTTCATTTGCAAACTTCAGACGGGCCTGTACATGTGCCTTCTTGAGCAGGGGGACCTTGCGGGCACTGCAGGATTTTAATCCATTACGGCGTAATGTGTTACCAATGGTTTTCTTGGTGACTGTGGTCCCAGCTTGCCTTGAGATCATTAACAAGTTCCCCCCATGTCGTTTTTGGCTGAGCTCTCACCTTCCTCAGGATCAAGGATACCCCACGAGGTGAGATTTTGCATGGAGCCCCAGATCGATGTCGATTGACAGTCATTTTGTATGTCTTCCATTTTCTTACTATTGCACCAACAGTTGTCTCCTTCTCACCCAGCGTCTTACTTATGGTTTTGTAGCCCATTCCAGCCTTGTGCAGGTCTATGATCTTGTCCCTGACATCCTTAGAAAGCTCTTTGGTCTTGCCCATGTTGTAGAGGTTAGAGTCAGACTGATTAATTGAGTCTGTGGACAGGAGTCTTTTATACAGGTGACCATGTAAGACAGCTGTCTATAATGCAGGCACCAAGTTGATTTGGAGCGTGTAACTGGTCTGGAGGAGGCTGAACTCTTAATGGTTGGTAGGGGATCAAATACTTATTTCTCTGTGCACAATGCAAATAAATATATATAATTTTGACAATGTGATTTTCTGTTTTTTTTTAAAATATAATCTATCTCTCACTGGTAAAATTAACCTAGCCTAAAAATTCTAGACTGTTCATGTCTTTGACAGTGGGCAAACTTACAAAATCAGCAAGGGATCAAATACTTATTTCCTTCACTGTACATAAAAGAAATAAAAATGCAATGTAAATGTATATATACATATATGCACATATTCATGTGATTGCTTTATGCAAGATCAGAAATATTACAATTATTATAATTATTAATTGCAATACATACATACAATAAATAAATAAAAATGCAATGTAAAAATGATAATGTATTAAATTACACACTTAGTTTTGCTGCATTTAAAAAAATGAATCTCCTACATTGTTATAAGCTAGGGCTACCTGGTAACACAATATTGCCTATGAGTCCCAGTACAATTGTGATCGAAACGTTGTCAAAATTTCCGAGTACAATATCTTGGTAACGGATGATGGTCATCCCGGGGAGCACTTATATCTGGCTAATTTACAGAGTTGCTTGCCTACATTGCCGTGTGTGTGGTCAGTTTCTGCACTTATGTGGTTATATCTGATCATCAAAGCTGCTATCTTGTATTCCATGTAAGCCATAGGTTCTCCCCTCAACAATGAGGACAATAATTTGGACAAAGTATACCCTTTAGGTCAAAGAATATTCATAGAAATAGACTTTACAACGTGTACTAGACATGGGAACAATGGACTACAGGCTCCCCTGGTGCCAGGACCGATGTAAATGTGATTATTATGTATATAGCATTGTAGAACACATCAATGTTACATGAGTAATAAATAATGAACCAATCCCGAAACTTGTGTTGGGAGCAATAATCATAAGACTATATTTATTTTTTCTTCATTTTCACTAAATTTCATGTCCGTAAAGCAAACAAAATTCTTTACAGATGAAGTGTTCGTGTAGATGAATAGCACAATATCTCCGTGGTGAGCTCATATTAGATGCACCTTTTAAATTCCCACATGTCTTTACCCTGATCTTTATCTACATTCCTGCCCATGATGACAATATATAGGACACAGGTTAACATTGAACATTTAACAATGATTTAAGAACAGGTAGAAGGAAGAAAATGTTCAGTGGCATCAATATAAAGAGCTCAGTAATGGACGTGTAGAGTATATGGCAGCATTAAAGAGCTTTTCCCCTTAAATAACCAAAAAAAGAGAGTAAGGGAGTGTATCACTCAATAACTAGACATATGTGCCAAACCGGAGTCTGGGAAAGAAGGTGAACGGCCCCTGACGGAGATGGAATGGCAGCAATATTGAATTGTGTCGACAATCCCCAGAAGTTTTAGCAATTTTACAGCAGAGGACTTTTAGAGAATTCTATTATTTATAGGGTTTTTAAGTTCCCATTAAGACATGCTATAGCGCAGGGGCAGACTGGAGTGCAGCATAGGGAGAAGTTTTCCAGAATTCTCAGGAAATGATGATCTATACCTTGTCTGAATCACAGTGTTTAGCAAACTCGCATAATTGAAACATTCTCGTAGTAATTGACTTGCAATGCGCTGACATCAGGTGTGGCCAGCCCCCGGTATTATATTTCATAATGCTTTTCAGTAGTGTACAGGATAGTACATTAAAGGGAATCCAGTCTACAAAGAACGAGGGCACAGAACTACGATATCTGCGGTGTTAGATTACTCCTGCCCAAGGCTTATTGCTGATCAGACCATAAAAAAAATATCTACTAAAAGCACATCTCTGCTTTTAAGGCTTTTAAGGATGCATTAGAAACATGGCGGAATCAATGCTGTGTAACACGCCGCACACAATAGCCATACATACTGTATCCATGTTCTCAAGATCCTGGTTTATAGTATAACACAGAGGCGTAACTAAAAGCACTTGGGCCCCAACGTAACGTCTATAACTCCCCCATCTATCACACTTCATGTATTGTACCGTCTCCTTGTATGGGGCAGAGGGACCTTTGGGGTCCATGGTGCGACCACATCCTCTGCACCCCCTAAAGTTACACGCCTGATACAACATGTTTCTGAGCTAACATGAATGATCGCTCCCTTCAGTTAAGTAACATGGTTAATAAGACAGACCTATAAAATATTTCCACTCAAAACCAAAAATTCAGAACTGACTGCATTTAACTGCAATATCTCTCTTCCTTCTAACACAGGGGTCCAGGTAGCTGAGATATTAGGTGTTGTTTGCTAACGTCATCACACTGTAGAGCGTTTCTAGCTGTCACTGTGCCTGCCTGACGTGGAGGATACACTCTGATCACTGTAGGTATTCTTTCCATTACAATATAGATCCTCCAGTGGGACAAAAAGGCTTTTTTTGACTTATTGATCCTGTAGAGCCATTGAATTGTTGGCCAAGAAAACAATTTCACCAGTGACCACAGTGTTCAATCACAGATATCCCTGTGTCACAGACGGCACAAGGACAGCTCTATCAGCTCTAAAGTGTGGGGGCCTCACCAAAGAGCTCCCCATATCTCAGCTTCCTGGTCCCGCAGAGTGGGTGATATGAGGCATATTGGGGTTGTAGGCACACCTGGATATTTAAGTCCAGAGGGAAGATAGGCATTAAATTTCAACCAAAGAAACGTATTTATTGGGGGCATGACTATTTTTGCAACATAATAAACTGCTAGCAAATGTTATTTTTGCATGTGAGATTAAATGAAATATTCAAGTGCAAACACAGTGATGAATGTAGCGCACACCACACTTACGTTCCACACTGGTGCATTTCTCAGCTGCACGGCTTCTTTAGAATTCATGAACATGGCGGAGTCTTTGAGGTAAAAGTACAAAGGTCAGCAGCACTCCATTCTAAACAGCGGAGACACTGTCAGGTTCTAGCTCTTGAACCTTTCGAACGACCTTAGAAGTAAAGGAAAACCACAGCACTTGTCCAATTTACAAAAAAAAAGTTTAGCTTTATTTACCAAATCTGATTAGATGAATACAATCTAAACACCTTATTTTGCAAATTGGACGAGTTCTGCGGTTCTCCTTTACTTCTACAGAGCCTGTACCGCCGCACAAGGAGCCTCTAAGGTTCTATAATACAGAGATGTAGGCACTTTGGATGCTGGTGTATGCTGCCTCCGTGTGCACCAAATTGCAGAGGTATTCTCCCCTAGTAGCCATGGTTCCGAGTGCCTCTATATGAAATCAGAGGTATATAGCGGTATAGTATGGCTCGACAGACTTCTATTGATGACTCTTACAGCTCCGTAGCCATGATACAGCTGTGTGCATGAGGCCTGAATGGAAAATAAAAAACTCACCACTGGAAGTCATTTTCATGCCGTTTACAACTGTGATAGTTTTTTTGTAAATAACTCTAAATTGTATTAATAAAAAGCAAATCAAATACTATACGTTGGACCTCCAAGCCAAGTAAAGGGGAACTCAAGCAATAAAGGAGAAAGAATGACTTCCACACTGTTTCACTTTTTGGTACTACGTGCAGCCCCCCTCCCCCTTCCCTCCCAGCTTCTGTGCATACTAATCATTATATGACCTCTAGTTGTAAATGAGATGCCAGGTGAAAGGGACTGCATGCTTGTTGTGTAGCCTAAAAGCAATATGAAAGAGAAAGAGGCTTGAGTGTATATGAATTATGATTCGCCACGGTTGATCGCCGCCAGCGGTCTACTATGCTTTCCCTTTGCTGTCTGCTCCGGTTTCTCCTTGGACTGGCTTCACGAGCACTGCATGGTCAGGTCAAGAAGCTTGCCTAGAAACAGAAGTACAGTTGCAGCTGTGTTTGTTGGATCTGGAGACCAGTTTAAATAGCATTTCCATTTATCCAGTCCATTAACAGAACTCTGTAAACTAATACCAACTCTGCATAAACTACAGGACAGTGTAATAAAATTACAAGCACTTGTTGACAGATGGGGGGCGTAAGTAAAAGAGAAGCAAAATGGTTCCTGTCTAAATGAGTCCGAGTGTCTTTCTTTTGGATAGAATTTTTTTTCGGAGGTATTTTATTCCTAATTACACAGACAGCTCTCTGTAAATAAATAAATGGATACGATTTTTGGCACATTTTCCAAATTATTTTTGATTTTTGAGTGCTCATTCAGGGTTTATTTACTGATTGATACGGATAGTTTAATCTGGCTGAGGTCATGAAAATTGGGAGCTGTTAAAATGTGCGTTTTTAATGTTACAGGAAAAACAATGACTTAAGTTATGGTAGTTTGGGACTTTTTGCTGCTGCTGACGTACCACTAGTGCTTATATCATAAAAGAGGGACATCAAAATATTGTAACTGGAAGACATTGCTTGTTTTTAATGTTGTGTTCTTGGATTTACAAGCATGTTGGAAACTCTCTGAACCTTCTCTTTATTTAAAGGGGTTGTCCGATTAAAATAAAAATTATTTATTACTTTTCTGAAATGAATAAACGTTGTATTACACTTGCTTTTCCAAACCTGCACTGATCGCAGGTTTTCAGTCCTTGTTGCGTGGACCCGGAAATTCAGAGCGGTCGTTTTTGTGGTGACGCGCCGACACAGGCTCCAGGGGGAAGGAGCTGCCCACCCTCTCTGTGTGTCGATGACGTGGGTGAAGGGGCCGGCTACTTGGCTCAATTCATCAGCTAAGCCAGCCCCCCTTCTCCATCATGACGGAGCCAGCCAACCACCTTTCTCCCAGACCCATCGTTGGCGCGCTACCGCAAGAACGGCTGCTCCAAGCTTCCGAGTCCATGCACTGAAAATCTGCGATCAGTGCAGGTTTGGAAAAGAAAGTATATTACAAAGTTTATTCATTTCAGAAAAGAAAAATAATAAATCGTTTTTATATCTGCCGGGCAAACACTTTAACGTAGGAATAGGGACATACTGTAAAGGGCATATTCACCTCTAAGACCCACATCTATAGGCAGAACATGATACCCGAGATGCCCGTTCCCAAAGTCCATGGGTCCTCATGCAGCTTGCTCGGCTCATTTTGTAACTTCTATAGGCTTGAATAGGTACACATCGGTGGCCACCTATCTATTCGCTATGGCAGCCTCCACTCATAGTACATCAAAGTCAAGGAATCCCACATTATCCTGATAGGTGAGGGTCCAAGCATTGAGACTTCCACCTATCAGACATTATAAAAATGCATTTATGAGAAACAGTTATCGCTGAATAGTAACAAATAAGATGCAAATTATTAAATATTGCAGATAAAAAAGCAATTTACTGTGAATGTAATAATATTTTCATAAATACTAGCTTTCATTGTAAGTTATTTGAGATATCCATATACAGTATATGAGCAGAAGTCCTGATGTGTCAATGGGCATGGAACAGAAGCTCCAGTTGGGAGAGTAAGGAGATTTCATAACAGAAAAATGCATAGGGAGGGGAGGAGCTAGCAGGGACTATACTTCTCTAAAAAGCCTGGGTGACTGTGTGATAGAATGATAACTTGATAGCTGCTAAAAATTTCTGCTGTAACTTAGCTGCTTCTTGCAGCCAGTTATAGGAAAAGAAAAGGGCAAATTGATGATCAGGACAAAAATGGTCGTTATACATGTTTGTGTATGGTCATATGATTTGCATTATTTTCTCATACTACTATCCTGCATTCTTCCACTGGCACCCTGGTCTACAGTACTCTTCTCTTAAACAGGAGTAAAATTTGCCTCCGCTGCAGTTGCTGCCCTCTTGACATTGTTAGTCCTTCTCCAACTATTCCAATTATGTTCAAATATGCAGAAGCAGTCACATGATAGAAGAAAAGATGGCATTTGCATTGTGCTTCCCTGTTTGCATTACCCCAGTGTCTTTTTTGTACATCTTTGTTCCCATTTGCGTCCATAGTAAAATACCAGTAACTGTTGCCCCCAAACTATTCTTTCTTTTTGTCTTGTCACTATCAATGGGAGTCAATTTTAGAATATGCAATGTTTTTGTGTCTCTTTTCAATGTATACAGGCCTGAGGTCTCCAACCAGTTTGTCACCAGCTGTTGCAAAACTACAACTCCAAGCATGCCCTGACAACCATTTTATAGTTGGCTGTCAGGGCATGCTGGAAGATGTAGTTTTGCAACAGCTGGTGAGTCACTGGTTGGAGACCCATGATGTAGACAAGTGTCAATACAAATACATGTGCTGAATTATATATTTTCTAGATAGACATATAAACATAGTTGTTTAGATTATATGTGCTCGGACTTCTATTTCTGGTTTTGGAGATTCCAGATTATTTTACAGATATATGCCAGAAACAAGTTCCGGACTATTGGAATCAAGGCATTTTACTGCAGTTTGTGTACACTTTTTACATAGATTTACAATGCTATGTAGATATAATTTATTAGATTTACTTCAAAGCCTGCAGATCCCACAGATAGCTTGTAGATGCAAACACTTTCCATCACTCTTCAGTTTGTTCAGCATTGACCTAAATGCTCATGACAGTGTTGTCCAACAACTGTACCGTTATCCCAGAGAAGAATTCTGCCTGCTGAGCACTATTGTGACACAAATCAATGCTGACTACTGCGTCTCTCTATCAGGGTTAATCAATATACTGGTTAGCACATTAGCTATAAAAATTGATTACAAACCTGCAAATAAAATGATGTATAATGACTTTACTCATGACCCGTACCCTGTACATAGAGATTAAAACTAGCTATTGCATGACATTGAGACGGGTGATCGGGGGTCTGTTGGGACCTTCGATGATTCAAAGTATACTATGGTCTCTTCTTCTATTTCTGTATATACTAGGTTAATGTTGTCTCTATATTAATGGGTGGTGAGAACCTGCACAGGGAAGTGATCTCCACCATTGCTGTAATGTTAGTAAACAAAGATGTAGAAAATATATTTGAGTCATGAATGTGTTGGTGTCAGGCAGCTCTTGAAAGGGGCCCTATTTTTATCTTTGCTATAGTTTCTCTGGTCCTCTATGCATGCCACTGTAAGCAAGTGCAGTAAAGTCCAATTGATTTCATTGGGGTATAGAAAGAAATAATTTATCTGACTGTTTTTTGTGTGCTTTTATGCTGTTTTTCAGTAAATTATATTAACCCGTTAGTGACCACCAATATGCCTTTTAACGGCGGCCACTAACGGGCTTTATTCTGATACATACGCCTTTTCACGGCGCTGCATCAGAATAAAATTGCGGCGCCGTGAAAGGAGATAGCTCCCTGCTCTCAGCTACCGGAGGTAGCTGAGGGCTTGGAGCACACTCTGGGGACCGTTGTTTGCGGTCCCCAAACCGGCGATCGCCGGTATTCAGCGAATACCGGCGACCGCCGTTACAACTAGTGCAAATGGTGGAAATGGACATTTTTATCTCCTCTCACCATGAATGTTTGGTGAGAGCAGATAAAAAACTAACCTGAAGGGCCTCCGATGCCCGCGATCGTGTCCCCCTTCTCTTCTCCTCCCGCAGCTCCCGGGAAGAGAAAAAAAATGGCGCCCGCGCACACAATCTAATTAAGATTGCGGCGCCGTGCAGAGGGATAGCTCCCTGCCCTCAGCTACCAGAGGTAACTGAGGGCTTGGAGCACAGTCTGGGGACCGTTGTTTGCGGTCCCCAAACCGGCGATCGCCGGTATTCAACGAATACCGGCGATCGCCGTTACAATTAATGCAGCATTGAAATCTGACTTTTTATCTCCTCTCACCATGAATGCTTGGTGAGAGGAGATAAAAAACTATTTGTTAGGCCTCCGATCGTGCCCCCCCTCCCCCCAACCGCCGGAAAAAAAAATAAAAAAATGGCGCACGCATGCGCTGTCAGTGAAAGGCAGCTATTCTGCCTGTAAATGGAAACTGATCAGGGACCGTTATAATTGGTCCCTGATCAGATGGTCACTGTGATATACCTATCACAGTGACCATAGTCCCATATTTTCAAAATACAGCACAAGATTTGTGCTCTTTCCCTCCCTCCTCTCACTGTAGTTGATCTGTGAGAGGAGAGAGAGAAATACTATACAAATCTTGTGCTGTATTATACTGTAAAATACACCACATACTTACTCGCCAGTGTTTTCCGATATTATCCGAATATTGTCCGTAATTTACCCCAGATTACCCGTAATCACCCCAGATTACCCGTAATTACCCCAGATTACCCGTAATTACCCCAGATTACCAGTAATCACCCCAGATTACACGTAATCACCCCCGTTTTTTTGTTTGTCTTCTAAAAAAACAAAAAAAAAAACAATTATTAGTGTGGTGAACATGAACCGCAGAAGCCGCAGAATGTTCTCTGCAGAGCAGGCATACGCCATGCTGTGCTCTAGCAGTTCCGGCAGTGATACGGACACTGCGTCAGAAGCAGAACTTGGCTCAGAAAGCGACACAAGTTCTGCTTCTGCCACTGGACCCCCCAGCCCTATGGTGGTGGACGCAGCGGTCAGCGGTGAAGCGTCAGGAAACGGGCCTAGTACTGCAGTCCCTTCCGCAATTTGGGATCCTGCAATTGCTTTCTCCCCCCAAGTTTTGCCATTTACAGCGACTCCAGGCATCAACGCAGATGTCTCAAATTTTAGTCCCTATAATTTTTTTCATTTGTTTATAGGCGATCAGGTCCTGGAACTAATCGTCCAGCAGACGAATTTATACGCCAGGCAATTTGGCACCCAAAATCCCAGGTCTTGCTATGCCAGAGGATGGATCCCCACAACAGTTTCTGAAATAAAATTTTTTGGGGGAATTACCCTAAACATGGGGATAGTAAAAAAAACCTCTATCCGCTCCTACTGGGCTACCAGCGCTATCCATAGCACGCCTGTATTTGCAGCCGTTATGGCCCGAACGCGCTATGAGACTCTAATGCGTTTCATGCATTTTTCTGACAATACACAAATCCCCCCAAGAAGTGGCCCAGCCTATGATCGCCTCAACAAACTGAGACCCCTAATCTCCCTCCTAAGTGACTCATTTTTCAATTTATACACCCCAGGCCAAAAACTAGTCCCTTATGTCCTTCAAGGGCCGTCTATCGTTTCGACAATACATCCCCTCCAAAAGAGCCCGATACGGAGTGAAACTCTATAAGGTGTGCGAGAGCACAACGGGCTACACCTGTGGCTTTTTCATTTATGAGGGCAGGGACCGCCACCTTAATCCCCCAGGATGCCCAGAGGATATTGGCATTAGTGGGAAAATTGTCTGGGAACTCATGGTGCCATTCCTACAAAAAGGGTACCATGTGTACACCGACAATTACTACACCAGTGTCCCCCTGTATAAGTCCCTCCATGCTGCGAATACAGGGGCCTGTGGGACGGTACGAAAAAATAGTCGGCTTCCCTCAACGACTGGTGTCCAGGCGACTAGAAAGGGGTGCGTCACTCTTATTTGCAAGTGACCAGTTGCTCGCTGTCAAATGGAGTGACAAAAAGGATGTGTACATGCTCTCCACTGTGCACGAGGACACCACAGTGGCAGTAAGAGAGAGGGGCGCTACCTCTGATAAGAGGAAACCGGTCTGCGTGGTGGACTATAACAAGTTCATGGGGGGAGTCGATCTATCTGACCAGGTCATACAACCGTACCTGGTCAAGCGCAAAACTAGGGCCTGGTATAAAAAGGTAGCGATCTACCTTATCCAGATGGCCACTTACAACAGCTATGTGCTGTACAAGACCCAGGGAACGCTCAGTTTCCTCCAGTATCAGGAGAAAATTATAGAGCACCTCCTGTTTGACTCCCCCGCACCTAGAGACTCCTTCCAGTCAGAGGATGTCAAAAGGCTCACTGAGCGCCACTTCCTTCACCCCGTCCCTGCCTCTGTGAACCAAAGATACCCCCAAAAGAGATGCCGGGTGTGCAGTAAACACGGAAGGAGGAGCGATTCCCGGTTTTACTGCCCCATGTGCCCTTCAAATCCAGGCCTGTGCAATTACCCCTGTTTTGAGACCTACCACACCGTTTCTAATTATTAATTTTATCTATAATTTAGGGAAAACCAAAAAGGGTGGGGTGGGGGGGGGGGATTCTTTTTAGGGAGTCAATTTCATTTATGCATATTTTTTTGTTTAGTTTCTGGGCTTTCCAAGGGAGGGAGGGATTCTCATGGGGAGGTTTATTTATTTCAGACTGTAAAACTAAATTTCCCCTTTATGATTTTTTTTATACAATTCTTGGACAATTAAATCCAGGACTTGATCACTCACAAATGAATACAGTTTATTGTGCAGGAGCCCACATCTGTCTATTCAGAACATGGACCCCCACAAGCGTTCTTGAAATAAAAAATAAATGTGGGCATTGCCCGTGAATTAGTGGAAGTCGTGCATTTTAGAAATGGTTACAAGAATAAATTGGGGATGTATTTCCTTTTTCTTATGACTACGTCTTGCCACATACAGCGGTTACATTCCTAATTCTGTACCGTGATACGGGCATGATATTTTTTTTTTGGAGGATCTCTAATAATCGAGCTGTTCCTTATCAATACACCATGGTCTTTGTTACGGTTCTTCTGGAAATACTGACATCATTTTGGGGATTAGTGATCCTTTACTGTTCCTATAGATGGTTTTGGACATTGCCCCTCTATATATTCTGTAGGTGATTGGTTGTTTTGTGCACATAGCGGTTCCTACCTTGCCGGGCAGGGGCCTGTTATTGTGTTCCGCGTCACTTGGCACATTCGTCCCTCATAAGGATTGATGGAGCTAAAGAGATGTTGTACAACCAGTCACTGAAAAAAAAATCCTTGTCATGACAGCCCTGCAGGTGTTCTTCTATCTAGTGAACAGACTCGAGTTTGCAACATAGTTGGAGACATTTTCCTCCATTTGTTTGAAGATATTGCCCGTCACTCCAGTACAGTTTATTTTTTCCTCTCTGACTGATTTTATATTAGGACAGAATTCTGTCCACAATTACATCATAATGGCACCAACTGCTTCTTCAGCAAGACATAGTCATAAGTAGAGGCAAATACGTCTATAGCTACATTTATCCGTTATGAATACACGGCTTCACTTCTCTTCTGTATGCCGCACAAATTTATTAATGTGGCGTATTTCTAACAAAATAACCTTCTACCACGTCTCCTCTATTTCATGTGGAAACGTAATAAGAGTTTGAAGAAAACATTATATACCCATAGTGTCTGAAATGATATCCATTATTTCCTCCTTTAAAAAATTTTTGGTCCGCATGCCCACTACACCACTAGATGAATACCTTTAGGGGTTTAGTTTTTAAAATGGGGTCATTTCTGCGTGGTTTTTTTTTGTTCAGGCAGCTCAATGCCTCTAAATGCATGATATGGGGCCTAGAATTTATTCAATTGTGCCCTGAAAGCCAAAGGGTGCTCCCTCTCTTTTTGGCCCAGCCACACGTCTAATAAGCAGATTGGGGCAACAATGAGAGTATTTTTGAAAACAGGAGAAACCGGGTGATAGATTTTGGGGTGTGTTTCTTCATTCTTATGGTCGCTTTACACAGAAATCGGTCTTCAAAGTGATATTTTTATGGAAAAAGTGTTTTGTTTTTTTTTTTCCACCTGCTATGCATTAAATTTAGCAAAAAACTGTGGGGTCAAAATACTCACTACACCGCTAGATAAATACCTTAAGGGGTCTAGTTTTCTAAATGGGGTCGTTTATGGGGAGTTTCTATCATTCTGGTAGCTCAAAACCTCTCCAAATATACAGTGGGGCCTAAAACATTTTCAAGCAAAATAGGAGTCCTGAAAGCCTCCGGGTGCTCCCTTCCTTTCAAGCCCTGCTGTGTGTCCAGGCAATGCATTAGAGTCACAATGGGGGCATTTTTGAAAACAGGAGAAACAGGGTGATAGATTTTGGGGTGTGTTTCTTCATTCTTATGGTCGCTTTACACAGAAATCGGTCTTCAAAGTGATATTTTTATGGAAAAAGTTTTTGGTTTTTTTTTTCACCTGCTATGCATTAAATTTAGCAAAAAACTGTGGGGTCAAAATACTCACTACACCCCTAGATAAATACCTTAAGGGGTCTAGTTTTCTAAATGGGGTCGTTTATGGGGAGTTTCTATCGTTCTGGTAGTTCAAAACCTCTCCAAATATACAGTGGGGCCTAAAACATTTTCAAGCAAAATATGAGTCCTGAAAGCCTCCGGGTGCTCCCTTCCTTTCAAGCCCTGCTGTGTGTCCAGGCAATGCATTAGAGTCACAATGGGGGCATTTTTGAAAACAGGAGAAACAGGGTGATAGATTTTGGGGTGTGTTTCTTCAGTCTTATGGTCGCTTTACACAGAAATCGGTCTTCAAAGTGATATTTTTATGGAAAAAGTGATTTTTTATTTTTTTTCACCTGCTATGCATTAAATTTAGCAAAAAACTGTGGGGTCAAAATACTCACTACACCCCTAGATAAATACCTTAAGGGGTCTAGTTTTCTAAATGGGGTCGTTTATGGGGAGTTTCTATCGTTCTGGTAGTTCAAAACCTCTCCAAATATACAGTGGGGCCTAAAACATTTTCAAGCAAAATATGAGTCCTGAAAGCCTCCGGGTGCTCCCTTCCTTTCAAGCCCTGCTGTGTGTCCAGGCAATGCATTAGAGTCACAATGGGGGCATTTTTGAAAACAGGAGAAACAGGGTGATAGATTTTGGGGTGTGTTTCTTCATTCTTATGGTCGCTTTACACAGAAATCGGTCTTCAAAGTGATATTTTTATGGAAAAAGTGATTTTTTATTTTTTTTCACCTGCTATGCATTAAATTTAGCAAAAAACTGTGGGGTCAAAATACTCAGTACACACCTAGAGAAATACCTTAAGGGGTCTAGTTTTCTAAATGGGGTCGTTTATGGGGAGTTTCTATCGTTCTGGTAGTTCAAAACCTCTCCAAATATACAGTGGGGCCTAAAACATTTTCAAGCAAAATATGAGTCCTGAAAGCCTCCGGGTGCTCCCTTCCTTTCAAGCCCTGCTGTGTGTCCAGGCAATGCATTCGAGTCACAATGGGGGCATTTTTGAAAACAGGAGAAACAGGGTGATAGATTTTGGGGTGTGTTTCTTCATTCTTATGGTCGCTTTACACAGAAATCGGTCTTCAAAGTGATATTTTTATGGAAAAAGTGATTTTTTATTTTTTTTCACCTGCTATGCATTAAATTTAGCAAAAAACTGTGGGGTCAAAATACTCAGTACACACCTAGATAAATACCTTAAGGGGTCTAGTTTTCTAAATGGGGTCGTTTATGGGGAGTTTCTATCGTTCTGGTAGTTCAAAACCTCTCCAAATATACAGTGGGGCCTAAAACATTTTCAAGCAAAATATGAGTCCTGAAAGCCTCCGGGTGCTCCCTTCCTTTCAAGCCCTGCTGTGTGTCCAGGCAATGCATTCGAGTCACAATGGGGGCATTTTTGAAAACAGGAGAAACAGGGTGATAGATTTTGGGGTGTGTTTCTTCATTCTTATGGTCGCTTTACACAGAAATCGGTCTTCAAAGTGATATTTTTATGGAAAAAGTGATTTTTTATTTTTTTTCACCTGCTATGCATTAAATTTAGCAAAAAACTGTGGGGTCAAAATACTCAGTACACCCCTAGATAAATACCTTAAGGGGTCTAGTTTTCTAAATGGGGTCGTTTATGGGGAGTTTCTATCGTTCTGGTAGTTCAAAACCTCTCCAAATATACAGTGGGGCCTAAAACATTTTCAAGCAAAATATGAGTCCTGAAAGCCTCCGGGTGCTCCCTTCCTTTCAAGCCCTGCTGTGTGTCCAGGCAATGCATTCGAGTCACAATGGGGGCATTTTTGAAAACAGGAGAAACAGGGTGATAGATTTTGGGGTGTGTTTCTTCATTCTTATGGTCGCTTTACACAGAAATCGGTCTTCAAAGTGATATTTTTATGGAAAAAGTGATTTTTTATTTTTTTTCACCTGCTATGCATTAAATTTAGCAAAAAACTGTGGGGTCAAAATACTCAGTACACACCTAGATAAATACCTTAAGGGGTCTAGTTTTCTAAATGGGGTCGTTTATGGGGAGTTTCTATCGTTCTGGTAGTTCAAAACCTCTCCAAATATACAGTGGGGCCTAAAACATTTTCAAGCAAAATATGAGTCCTGAAAGCCTCCGGGTGCTCCCTTCCTTTCAAGCCCTGCTGTGTGTCCAGGCAATGCATTCGAGTCACAATGGGGTCATTTTTGAAAACAGGAGAAACAGGGTGATAGATTTTGGGGTGTGTTTCTTCATTCTTATGGTCGCTTTACACAGAAATCGGTCTTCAAAGTGATATTTTTATGGAAAAAGTGATTTTTTATTTTGTTTCACCTGCTATGCATTAAATTTAGCAAAAAACTGTGGGGTCAAAATACTCAGTACACCCCTAGATAAATACCTTAAGGGGTCTAGTTTTCTAAATGGGGTCGTTTATGGGGAGTTTCTATCGTTCTGGTAGCTCAAAACCTCTCCAAATATACAGTGGGGCCTAAAACATTTTCAAGCAAAATATGAGACCTGAAAGTCTCCGGGTGTTCCCTTCCTTTCGGGCCCTGCCGTGTGTCCAGGCAATGCATTAGGGTCACAATGGGGGCATTTTTGAAAACAGGAGAAACAGGGTGATAGATTTTGGGGTGTGTTTCTTCATTCTCATGGTCGCTTTACAAAGAAATCGGTCTTCAAAGTTATACTTTTATGAAAAAAGTGAGATTATATTTTTTTACGCCTGCTTTGCATGAATTCTTACAAAAAAACTGTGGAGTCAAAATACTTACAACACCCCTTAATAAATACCTTAAGGGGTGTAGTTTGCAAAATGGGGTCACTTGTGGGGGTTTCCACCATTCTGACACCTATGAGCCTCTGAAAACCTGGCTTGGTGCAGGAAAACCAAATGTACTTCAAAATGTATAAAATTATTACTAAACTTGTAAGTCTTCTAAATTGCTCAAAAAAAAATTTTTTTTTTCAAAAGTGCTGCCAAAATAGAGTAAAGAGATGGAAATATATATTTAATAAAAAAATTGTACTGTATGTATGTACATATGTGACATTGCCGTTAAAAATAGGGAAAAATTATAATTTTTACAAAATTTCTTCATTTTTTCTATTTTTTTATTAATTTCCGTAAATCGTATCAGTCTACTTTTACCACTAAAATAAAGTACAACATGTGATGAAAAAACAATGTCAGAATTACTTGGATATTCAAAACTTTCGCTTAGTTATTCTCTGATAAAGTCACACATACCAGATTTAACAAATCTGGCTTGGTCATTAAGGCCCAAACAGGCCCGGTCATTAAGGGGTTAAGGTGTTAACAGGTTTTCCTATCTGTAAACTATAGGATGGAGCTTGACTACCCTGCCAAATTATGTAGAGGACTGGGCAGGGGCAGAACCTCTTATGAATATTTATGAGCAACTATTTTGATTGAAATTCTAAAGGATGATAATATATATCATATAAAAAAAAACACAAAACCATACACAATACAGAATAAATGTATTATATAGTTCTAAAATAAATAGTGCAAACAGGATTATACTGACAGTAGCCCAGGCTTTAGATTTGCAGGCCATTATATTAACTGTGTGTGTGTGGTATAATGTGCCCCCTTTATAACATTTAATCCCTTTGATCATCCAGAAAATGACAAAATCAAATTCTTCTTTATTAATTGTTACATTTATCTATAGGTTTAAACCATTTTAAATACAAACATGAGTGAATTCATTGTGTCAGCTCAGATTACAGCGTGGGGAAGTGGATGTGTCACATATTATAGTCCTCAGCTTCATTATTCTGCAGGCCCGCTTGGCCCCTGCCACAATAAATTCAACAACAGTACCGCTGGAATTTCAGGTTACTGTTGCTACGGTTACCGCTGTCCGACAGATTGACATCATTAGTCATACCGTGATCTGCCATGATAGCTACCGCTGATTTTGTTCTCTGAAGAGGACACTAAAGACCTTTTCAAGCAGCAGCAAGATGGCAATCCATTATTTGTATGTGATTGAGGGGAGATGTGTACTTCTTAGCCTGGAAACACCAATAGATTATTATACTGTTAGAAATATGGTAAACAGCAACTTTGTAAAATCTGAGCTCTGTACCTCTCGAGGGAAAGTGATTGAAATTACATTCACATATGAATAATGTTCTTGTGTAAATTACAATTATTAGATTGTGACAATCCCTATAAATGCAAGGTTAAAGGGGTTGTCCAATTTAGAAAACCCATTTTTATACAGTGTTTCATATTAGGTATTTCTGAATTAAAGGGTTTCTCGACTTTGGACAATCCCTACTTGCTAGAAGGGTCAACAATAAACTGATCTCAACAAAGGTCATCCTGCCGGGACTCCCAGCAATCAGCTGTAATCTGTGGGGAGACCAGTCAGTAAGTGTTCAACTTCCCTGCAGCGCCACTGCAGGGGAAATTAAGCATTACACTGTGCTCATTCAAATCAAGGGGCTGTCTATGTAAAGCAGGACAGGACAGGTTCTGCAGAGCAAGAGACGCTCTTTGTAACCAATCTCTACTCTGGCCCAGAGATGAGGACCCCGAACCGGGGAACCCCTCTATTAACTCAGGATTCCCTAATAGAGTATATGACAATGGATTTTCTAAACAGGACAACTCCTTTAATAGAGGTGGGTCCTCTGTTCAGGATCCTCATCTCTTGGCCAGAGTGGATAGCAGTTACAAAGGGCATCTCTATTTCTGTAAAACCTGTTCTGGCCTGCATTACATAGACAGCCCCATGATGTGACTGAGCACTGTGTAATGCCTAATGTCCCCTGTGGTGGCGCTGCAGCAAAATTCATCACTTACTGCCAGGTTTTCCCACAGATACACTGTATCCTCATGCCCCTTATATATAAATGTAGTTGTCTGAGCTCTTCTTATATATGAAGTATTTTAAGATTCTGTACAGATGTTTCTGAGATACGGTATATTGATTCCTAGAAGCAGCAGATACTGGGTGACAACCACTAATGGCAGTCATTACAGTGGCCATAGAGGTTGTCACCAGGGGCCTATAGAGAACAGAGAGGACCTAATAGCAATAGCTCTGGATGACCAGTGTTGTGAGCCCTGCCTCGATAGGAGAGTCTTCAATATTGTAGTAAATAAAATATTAATATCACCAGTAAGTAACACATCCGCCAGGTCCTCAAGAGCAAGAGATGTCGTTGTAGATGTTCTTATAGATAAGGGTACGGAATAGGGATCCCACTGAACCAGGCAACCCCTTCACATCTATGGCTAGACATACCGAGACATACCTGATGCAAAGACATGGCAGAAGAACCCACATTTTTTTGTCATCACCAATAACCATTGTCAAGTGCAGCAGAACTGAGTTTGTCACTTAACAATCTTGATGCGTTATCTGCGGTTTCACAAAGAAGAATGTAATGTAACTTCAAAGAAGCCTATTACACTGGCCGATATTGGCCGTTGCAGCGAGCGCCGATCAACGACACATCGTTGATCGGTGCTCGTTTGCTCCTGTCACAAGGCGCTATGGATGGGGACGAGCGGTCGTTACTCTGATCGCTCATCCCCATACATTATTATCATGTCGGCAGCGCGTCTCCCTGTTTACAACAGGGAGATGTGCTGCCGACAATGATAATATTTCACTTTTTTAAAACTATACGATCATCAGATGATCGAGCGTTTGTGCGTTCTTCGGCTGATCGCTGCCCTGTTTACACAGGGCAATTATCGGCAACGTCTAAAACCCCCTTTACATATCAAACTCACTACTTCGACACCTGTACTATTTCATGCTTGTAGTCTGAATGTGTTAACAGACTAGTCTCCCATAAACAGCAGTCTGTAGTCTGACTGAGGGAAATTTTAATTTCTCTGTTTGTCCTGCTGTATTTTTTAATCCTTCCCTCTAAAATTGGCAGCCTTTTTTGTTTTATTAACATCATATTAGGGAATTGCTTTTAAGCAATTTCCTGATCTGATGTAATGCACGTATAAGTGTAAAGTGAAGCTGCGCTGGTAATATCCGTTGTTACAATGTAACGACCCCCCTGCAAAGCCTCATTTATAATACATGGTTCATCCATAAATCGCTTTCTTCTGTTTGGAATTTTCTGTTGTAAAAACAGTATCATCAGATTTATTTTTCTGTTCACTTCTTATGCAGTCTTCTGAAAACAATGAAATGCTACGCCGGAGAGCTTCATGCTTGAGAGCCCACCGTTTATTGCAGATGAAATGTATATTGTTAGTAGGAGTGAAGCATAAATCCTTTATCTGATGCTTTGCTGGGCAGAGAGGAAAGATTCATTCTGTCTAATATGTGGTTTGTGTAAATGACCTGTTTTCTAACCAGTGGGACATTATCTGTTATCAGCTGGAGACAAAGGGAAATTCATGATATTTTCTATTGCTGCTCGTAACTTCTCCCAGCCTTATAGAAACCTTCTCCTGCACAAATGTCAGGGAGCTAATAAGTTGTGAGGTTTCCAAATTTTATAGGAGGGAATTTATCAACCACTCTATGCCAGTTTTCTGGCCTTTTTACGCCACCCTCGTCACTGTTGATAAAACGGGCATGGTTTACCAAAGAAGGCAGGGCCACCGCAGCCCGACAAATTGACTATAATTTACAATAGAAATGGTGTGCGCCTCTAAATAAATCCATCGCAGATGAAACGCCACTCTCAAATAACGGAAGCGCCCTGGTTCCATTGCATGATGGACATTATCGGTGCTCATCAGAACCCTATAGTGTAAATTAAAGAATATCTAAACTTTCAAAAAACTACTGATATGTCATAGTGACATGTCAGAAGTTTTGATTGGTGGGGATCTGAGCACTGAGACCCCCACCGATCGCTAGAAACGAAGCAGCAGAAGTGCTCGGGTGATCGCTGAGCAGCTCCGTTTATGATCAGCTTTTCCTAAGGAAAGACGAGCAATGGGTGAACGGGCGAAATAGAAAGTCTATGAGTCCGTACACCAACTGTTTGGTCGAACAGAAACTAAGCGCTCACCCGAGTTCTTCTGCTGATTTGTTTTAGTGATCGGTGGGGTCTCAGTGCTCAGGCCCCCACCGATCAAAACTTCTGACATAGCAATATAAATTTCTACAACTTTGAAGCAATTTCTATTGAAATGTGGAGGAAAAAAAATCATGTGACAAACTACTTGAAAGTTATATGTCACTATGTTGTCTTTTAACTGTATGTCCCCACCTGTGATAATACAGAAACAGACTTTTTTTTTTTTTTTACTTGAAATATATTCTGGGGAAAAAACATTTTTTTTATCTTCTTACAAAGTTATTGTTTCCTGAAAGTTATGAGAGGAGGCTAAACCAGAAAGTTTATTGTAGGCCAACCAGGGCATTTGATGGCTTATTGCAGCTTACTGGCCTTGTGCACTCTGTTTATTTCTCAAGTAATATTAATCCCCGGCTATAGAAAGACGTTATTTCACCATCAACTGCCAATCAACATTGGAAAAACAAGTTTCTTTCCAGAAAGGATTTGAGATGCTGACGAAGGAATAAAGAGAGTCCCTTGACTAATATATAAAGAGGGAAGCAGCTGCACATAGGAAAGTCTATGAAGAGTCATTGTACTATTAACTACCCTGTCACAGGACTAGTCCATTTTTTAGATGATAAATTAAACCGGCTGTCCACCTTATTCCTGACTCAGCTTTCACTGTCTTCTTGTAGGATCACTTACGCGCGACAAATCATATATTTCGTATTCTGATAGATTTTTGCCGCAGGTTTTTGTTTTAAATGTTAAACGTATAAATTAAAAGCAAAGTTGGACTACAGTTGTAGCAGAGCTGAATAGGTTAGTGAACTGTTTCTTCTGTCCATCGTCATAACCAACAGTCTTTAGAAAAACCATAGAACATATCGTGAATTTACAACTTCAGCTCTGCTACATATAAATATATTGTATAATTGAAATGGAATAAAATGATGTAAGTCATTTAATCTGGTAAATGATTATTACTTTGATTATTTCTGTTTGAATATTTTAAACTATTTCAGCCGGTTCAAACTATTGTATTGATTTACATTCCACACAGGGCGATGACTCGTATTTTGAATGGATCCCTGGGTATCCTGATGGATTCCAGTGACTTATAATGGGGTTTGTCATGTTTCCAACAGAGATCTGCTACAGACTACGCGATGCTTGTAGTCTACTAATGCTATCCTGGTGCCTTTTATGGAGTTTATCCCGATTTGCGTTGCAAAACCTATGATTTTTCAAATTTAGACAGTTTGGTGAGCTGTTTATATAACCCAAACTACAATGATGATGATGCTTAGGGTACATCAATATGTAAGCGGATTTTCAACTGAAAAAATCAATTGTGGATTTCGCACAACAAATTCCACTGCAAATCCACGCTAAAACCCGAATGTTTTAAATGCATATTTTATCCTGGATTATGTGGCGGATTTGCAACGGATTCTACCCTATGCATTGCAAAAAGTGATATATGTGGTGAAAATCTGCAACATAAATTGACATGCTGCGGATTAAAAATCTGCATCGCATGTCATTTTTTGCGCAGATCTTTTTACGCAGCTTGTAGATGAGATTTGTTAAAATCTCATCCACTTTGCTGATACTGTTATACGCTGTGGACTTTACGTACGAAAATCCAGATGGAAAATTTGCAGCGTATATATATATATATATATATATATATATATATATACACACTACCGTACAAAAGTTTGGAGTCACCCAGACAATTTTGTGTTTTCCATGAAAACTCACACTTATATTTATCAAATGAGTTGCAAAATGACTAGAAAATATAGTCCAAAAAACGAAAAGATTCCACAGCACTGGACTGCAAGTGGGTGCACGCCTCAATAAGACCTGGTCCGCGGTCCTGGATATCAAGCAGACAAAGAATGGACAGAAGCAGCACTTCCAAAAAGAGCAAGAGCTATTTATTCACCCATGCGACGTTTCAGTCCAACTGGACTTTTTTCAAGCATGCTTGAAAAAAGTCCAGTTGGACTGAAACGTCGCATGGGTGAATAAATAGCTCTTGCTCTTTTTGGAAGTGCTGCTTCTGTCCATTCTTTGTCTTCTAGAAAATATAGTCAAGACATTGACAAGGTTAGAAATAATGATTTTTATTTGAAATAATAATTTTCTCCTTCAAACTTTGCTTTCGTCAAAGAATGCTCCATTTGCAGCAATTACAGCATTGCAGACCTTTGGCATTCTAGCTGTTAATTTGCTCAGGTAATTGGGAGAAATTTCACCCCATGCTTCCAGAAGCCCCTCCCACAAGTTGGATTGGCTTGATGGCCACTTCTTGCGTACCATACGGTCAAGCTGCTCCAACAACAGCTCTATGGGGTTGAGATCTGGTGACTGCGCTGGCCACTCCATTACAGATAGAATACCAGCTGCCTGCTTCTTCCCTAAATAGTTCTTGCATCATTTGGAGGTGTGCTTTGGGTCATTGTCCTGTTGTAGGATGAAATTGTCTCCAATCAGGCGCTGTCCACAGGGTATGGCATTGCAAAATGGAGTGATAGCCTTCCTTATTCAAAATCCCTTTTACCTTGTACAAATCTCCCACTTTACCAGCACCAAAGCAACCCCAGACCATCACATTACCTCCACCATGCTTGACAGATGGCGTCAGGCACTCTTCCAGCATCTTTTCAGTTGTTCTGCGTCTCACAAATGTTCTTCTGTGTGATCCAAACACCTCAAACTTCGATTCGTCTGTCCATAACACTTTTTTCCAATCTTCCTCTGTCCAATGTCTGTGTGCTTTTGCCCATATTAATCTTTTCCTTTTATTAGCCAGTCTCAGATATGGCTTTTTCTTTGCCACTCTGCCCCGAAGGCCAGCATCCCGGAGTCGCCTCTTCACTGTAGACGTTGACACTGGCGTTTTGCGGGTACTATTTAATGAAGCTGCCATTTGAGGACCTGTGAGGCGTCTATTTCTCAAACTAGAGACTCTAATGTACTTGTCTTGTTGCTCAGTTGTGCAGCGGGGCCTCCCACTTCTCTTTCTACTCTGGTTAGAGCCTGTGTGTGCTGTCCTCTGAAGGGAGTAGTATACACCGTTGTAGGAAATCTTCAGTTTCTTGGCAATTTCTCACATGGAATAGCCTTCATTTCTAAGAACAAGAATAGACTGTCGAGTTTCACATGAAAGCTCTCTTTTTCTAGCCATTTTGAGAGTTTAATCGAACCCACGAATGTAATGCTCCAGATTCTCAACTAGCTCAAAGGAAGGTCAGTTTTATAGCTCCTCTAAACAGCAAAACTGTTTACAGCGGTGCTAACATAATTGCACAAGGGTTTTCAATTGTTTTCTAATCATCCATTAGCCTTCTAACACAGTTAGCAAACACAATGTACCATTAGAACACTGGAGTGATGGTTGCTGGAAATGGGCCTCTATACACCTATGTAGATATTGCATTAAAAACCAGACTTTTGCAGCTAGAATAGTCATTTAGCACATTAACAATGTATAAAGTGTATCTCTGATTAATAAAATTTTATCTTCATTGAAAAAAACTGTGCTTTTCTTTCAAAAATAAGGAAATTTCTAAGTGACCCTAAACTTTTGAACGGTAGTGTATAAAGAAATGAAGCGAAATGGAGCAGCACAGTAGTATGAAAGACCTCATGGTTACATAGTTACAAAGTTAGTACGGTTGAAAAAAGACACATGTCCATCAAGTTCAACCAAGGGATGGGAAAAGGGAAGGGAAACATTTCTACACATAGGAGCTAATATTGTTTTGTTCTTGGAAATTATCTAAAGCCTCATGCACACGACTGTAGCCATGTGCACGGCCGTGATTTTCGGGTCGGCTGCGTGCACAGCCATTAGTTTCAATGAGCCCGGACCACAGAACACGGCCGTAATAAGGCTTGCCCGTTTTTTCTGCGGTCCGGGCTCTGGGGCCATGCACGGTCTATGGAAACCACGGTGGTGTGCATGGCCCCATAGGAATTAATGGGGCCACAATTCTCCCGTGGATTTTCGGGGGAATTCCGGCCGCAAAAGCACGTTCGTGTGCATGGGGCCTAAGCCTTTTTTGCAGCCATCTACTGTCCCTGCTGTGACGGCTCCTGCGGTGACTATTCCATAGATTCACAGTTCTCACAGTAAAGAAGGCTTGTCGCCTTTGCAGGTTGAACCTTTTTATCTCCAGAGGGAGGGAGTGCCCCCTTGTTTTTTGAGGGGGTTTTACATGGAACAGGATTTCACTATATTTTTTGTATGTGCCATTAATATATTTATATAAGTTAATCATGGTTGGCGCAAGCTTCAGAGGAACAATCATAGGCAAAAACGGGCAAAGAAGCAGCACTCCAAAAAAACGAGAGATTTATTCACCAAACGCCACAATGTTTCACCCTCTCTTTGGTACTACTTGAAAAAGCCCTCAGAGAGAGGGTGAAACGTTGTGGTGTTTGGTGAATAAATCTCTCGTTATTTTGGAGTGCTGCTACTTTGCCCATATTTGTCTATATATATTTATTTTTATGTATTTATTTATTTTTTCATGGTTTTTGTGCACTTTATTCTCAATGGTTTTGTTCCTAGTTGATTGATGATGGATATGGGGCTACTAATTTAATCGAGGTTATCAGTTCTAGATGTTCTAATATCTTTGGAAAATTGAGCGTGGAGGTTGAATATTGACCTTGCGGTGATATGGATTTACTGGTTCCTGGTGGATCTATAGACTCTATTATCATTTAGTGGTATAGGTGTCTCCGCGTACAGTAGGTTTTAAGGGTATTAAGGTGTCTCTGACACGCAGGATCGATCGTCATCTAAGTTCATAATTTAGATGTGAGGGGTAACAGGTGGATCCTGTGTGTCAGAGACACGTAGGACCCGCTGACACTGAACCCGTTAGTCCTGCTGACCTGACGGATTTAGGTCTCAGCGCACAATACAGCTGCTCTATATACAGGATACAAAGCAGCTGTATCTGAAAAAGTTAAAAGAATTTTTAATAAAAAGTATTTAGAAAGTTGCACAAAACACACTGACACACTGTTTTATTTAAAAAACCAAAATAAATTGATTTTAAATCTGTACATAACCTTTAACTTGAAAATGAATTTTATTTGAGTAGCTGGAGATTATTAAAATTCATAATTTAATCCAGTTGCTGGAATTTATATGAGATAATTAAAAGAAAGGCAAAGTTCTGGAAGAAACAATGTTGCTCATTTTCCATTCTTGTCCAAATTACTGTACGTTTTTGGCATATTTGGGGGCAGTGGACGATGTCTAATAGGCATTAATCTACAGGCCTTGTTAATTTCTGGGCATGTGTTTTGAGCGTCTTGACTGCCAGAATCCATCACACTGTAGTTCATTTTTCTTCTTGCTTTTGGTCTGTGAGAGCGGCTTATTAGTACCTTCAGCTTGTGAAAATGTTTTTTTATTGTTCTAAAATTATTAGAAAACATTCTTTCATCACTTGTACAGAAATAACAGTGTACAGATGTAGCAGAGCTGAGATTTCCAGATGCAGCAGAGCTGCCGTGTGACATAACTGAAATTAGTAACCTCATTATAGTTGGACATAAAACAGATATATGTATATATATTACCTCATGCTTGAAATGATTTTTCAAAGTTGATTTTGACGTCTTCCTTTCTAAGCAAGTGGAGCAAATCCATTTAGAAATTATCCTTGCACCCATACAGGTCCATGCAAGGTGCGATATTGTGTACATGAGATCTTAATGTGCACTAATACATTGTAACAATCTCTCAACTGTGAACAACCATATTATATTGATAGCCTATCCTTAGGATAGGCCAATAATATCAGATCGGTGAGGGTCTGACTCCCGGCACCCCACCGATCAGCTGACTGAAGGGACCTCTTCAGTGTTGACCAATCACAGGGTCATACACTTCCATACACATACTTGAATAGGACCGGAGCTGCATTCCCAGGCACAGCCGCTACGGAAGTGTATGGCGATGTGCCTGTAAACTAGGAAAAGGCTGTGGCTACAAACGCCACGGCCCCATTAATCAGCTGATCGAGGGGATGGCGGGAGTCGGACCCCCACCGATCTGATATTGATGGCCTATCCTAAGGAAAGGCCATCAATATAAAGTGCCGGACAACCCATTTAAGATTTTATATAACAAAGTAAGCCCTATCCCTGCTGTTGTGTCTTTATGAACACATTTCCAGTACTGTGATCACAGTTTTCCATGAAGACCGTGCTAGAATGATTTTTTTTTAAGAAGTTTCTCTTTAAGAACAAATTGCGCTGTTTTCTTTATCGGCATTTCCGGTAACAGTTTCATGTACCGCCACTACCTGAACATGTAGACTTACTTTTCTTACAGATGATATGACTTTCTCCTGTTGTAAAGGGTTAATAGGCGTCATGCATAGCCGAGCAGGCCTCGTACCGTCACACTAATGGCGAAGAAAACATTTTCTTGTAGTTTTACACAATCGGGAAAGCACCTGGTTTGGTGGAGAAGTTAATTGTGCTGATTTTATTTTCCGGGTTGACCGAATGTAGTCTGTGAACTTTGTAGTATCCATATTTTACTGTGTGTAGCCCTGACTTGTAAGCCCAGCAGTCTACAAAGGGCTCCAGCCATTTACGGTTTTGTCTTTCCTGTGATATAGGAAACCACCAAGGTTCAGTTAAGTAGGAAACTGAATCCTGATGACGGAAGTAGTGAGAAGGCAAAGGGCCATGTCCAATCTATTAATCTGGTATTATTAGGCTCCGGGAGACAATCTATAAATGCATTTAAAAGCCTTATCCCTGACTAAAAGGTGTCTATATAAATGATATGATCTATCCTCTGCAAAATATCTGGAATGCACAGATGAAATGATTGCCCAGGTTCATAGTCAGTGATTTTTCAATTCGAGGAAATAATTTCATTACTATTCTAGGAGGCCACAGCCATAGATGATGCATTGCTTTCTGGCCATGAGCATGCTTTATGTAAAAACAAAAATATATGTATTGTGTGTACATATTCAATGCAGGTTTTTTTTTTCTATCTGCCCTCGTACAGTTTCAAGCACTCCCATCTGGACGGGACCTATAATTCTGCTCATCCTGAGCCTCCTGGTTCATATGCCAAAATTATTAAAAATATTGATAGTTGAGAAGTAAGAAAGAATGTTTGAATATAGGTTTATATAACAATGTAGATGTACAGTATATGTCATTTGAGGTCTGAAAAACTGGAAATCGGATGACAATCTCTATGGGCGCTGTACTGACCGCCATATTATATAATTAAAAAATGTCTGAATATGGTATTAAAAAGACTTCACGCAGGAAGACAACTTAGGAACTTATATTTCTTAGTCATTTTTTAATTGTAGGAAGAAAAGATCCTTAATATTCCCTAATATGGTGGAACGCACAGGGCATGACCACACGTGGCGGATTTCCTCCGCAACTGTCCGCATCAATGCCGCACAGAATCTGCGTTGCAGATTCTGCTGCGGATCTGCACAAAATGTGCAGAAAATTGATGCGGACTAGCTGCTGCGGACTGCGGGAAAAGTGCTTCCCTTCTCCCTATCAGTGCAGGATAGAGAGAAGGGACAGCACTTTCCCTATTGAAAGTAAACGAATTTCATACTTACCGGCGTTGTCTTGGTGACGCGTCCCTCTTTCGGCATCCAGCCCGACCTCCCTGGATGACGCGCCAGTCCATGTGACTGCTGCAGCCTGTGCTTGGCCTGTGATTGGCTGCAGCCGTCACTTAGACTGAAACGTCATCCTGGGAGGCCGGACTGGAGACAGAAGCAGGGAGTTCTCGGTAAGTATGAACTTATATTTTTTTACAGGTTGCTTTATATTGGGATCGGTAGTCACTGTCCCGGGTGCAGAAACAGTTACTGCCGATCGCTTAACTCTTTCAGCACCCTGGACAGTGACTATTTACAGATGTCTCCTAGCAACGCTCCCGTCATTACGGGAGCCCCATTGACTTCCTCAGTCTGGCTGTAGACCTAGAAATACATAGGTCCAGCCAGAATGAAGAAATGTCAAGTTAAAAAAGCAAGACGCATCCGCAGCACACATAACATGTGCATGACAGCTGCGGACTTCATTGCGGAAATTAGAATCTCCATTGAAGTCAATGGAGAAATTCCGCCATGAGTCCGCCACTGCTCCGCAACAGACAGAGCATGCTGCGGACACCAAATTCCGCTCCACAGCCTATGCTCCGCAGCGGAATTTTACGCATCGTCTAAACGAACACTGCTAAATTAAAGTGGAAGTCAATGGAGAAACGGCTCCGCTGCGGATTAACGCTGCGGAGTGTCCGCAGCGGAATTTAAGTGAAATTCCGCCACGTGTGAACCCATCCACAATGTTCTGTTAGTAGATTTCCAAACAATACTCTGCAAACAGTCCTGGCAGCCTGTAGTCTGGGAACAGGACAAAATAGGTCATGAAACAGCCTGCATTCTGCTGACTGCCAGGTCAAATACATGGGGTTTGTATTTCTCATCTAATAAAGGAATAAATAAATAAACCCTAACGGAAAATTCCCACTTAATGAGCATTTCCCCTAAAAAATTAAGAAGACAGTATAAACTCCTTGAGCTATTATATCTACTTCTGGGAAAGATGGATGATAATCCGCGTGGCTGCCATGACAGCTTCCACAAGGCTGTCACTAAGCGTTCTTAGACTCTTGAATAGCAAATCTATCTAGACCACTGCATTTTAGCACCAGCATTACAGCTGAAGGCTTTGACACCATTTAAGTTTGGTTCTATGGAACCGAGGGCGGAAGGGCAGGATTATAACTTTTCAGGGATGCGAAAATGTCACCATATTAAGGCCGTCTGAATCCGGCATTATCCGCTATTCTATAACTTAGAAACGTTCAAACAAAACTTAATGAAGGACTTACGTTAACAGGACTTTACAGGACGCTTTTTAAGTAACTTTTGAATGTATTCTGGTAGGTTCGCCAGAGGTGACCCCATATTTTAAGGAGCTTGGATTTACTGAATAGCTGCAAAAATCCCTAAAGAGCGCATGATTGCTTTTCCGCAGATAATGGAAAGTTCTCCTGTTTTCAAGCTGTTTGTTCTACTCCTTAAACCAACAGAACCAAGGGGAATGCAGCATCGGAGAAAGAAAGCGAAGGGGTGAAAAGTCGTAGTTGGCCAACAATTGTTCCTAATCCTCAGAAAATGCTGCAGAAATTAAATGTATTCTTGCTCTCTCCAAGTGTTACCTAGGTCACTGGGCGATGGGAAAATCAAACTGGAAGTAGACTCGGCCTTATCTTTGTTTTGTGTCTAGATGCTTAACCTTAGACACCATAAGGCATCTTAAAGTGTGGTGGGAACTTGATGTAGGGCATTAGCCCCATGTCCTTTATTGCACTGGATTTATAATAGGCTCCCCCATCACTAAAGAAGAAATAGCTCTGTTTACATTACGGTGTTAAATGATCATTTAATTAACACCAGGGAAAACTTGTGAAATCCTCAGAAGCTTTTATTGTGGGTATCCTGGGAGTTTTAATATCCTCGTTGTCGGAAATTTCCTTTTATAGGACTCACAAAAGGAATTTATGTACTCTGTGAAATAGCTGGGAGACGAGCGGCTCGGCTCCCCCTCTGATGTGTTATGTCAGTGCTCAATGAATTTTACATGTAGAGCGATTTAGGAATCTGAGCATTACCAGTCATCTTTCTTCATACGCTTTATCCCGTGATTGTCATGTCTCTTACATTTTCACTAATGCTTGGGTTTGTCAAAATATCTCCATGTGTTTGTAACCGCGACATGATCTGCCTTGGCATTAAAAACACTGAGTTTCCTGTGTGAATGAAATGATGGAAGGAGCGAGACTCTCAGAGGAACATAAAACAATTACTCTGCCTATAAAACCACTAAATTCTACTTGTACCGAAAAGCAGGGTCTATACCGTACTAATACTGGACTATCACTCACTTCACCTTTATATAATCGTCACAAATAAGGAGTTGTATTTGTACGTCTTTGGGAGATTTTCTTTATTGTTATACCTTTGAAGTTTATATTGTGTTTTGTATTATATTACTCATCCCCCTTAGGCTGGATTGACACGAGCATGTTCGGTCCGTAATGGATGGAACGTATTTCAGCTGCAAGTCCTGGACCGAACACACTGCAGGGAGCCGGGCTCCTAGCATCATAGTTTTGTACGACGCTAGGAGTCCCTGCCTCTCCGTGGAACTACTGTCCTGTACTGAAAACATGATTACAGTACGGGACAGTTGTCCCGCAGCGAGGCAGGGACTCCTAGTAGCGTCGTACATAACTATGATGCTAGGAGCCCGGCTCCCTGCAGTGTGTTCGGTCCAGGACTTGCAGCCGAAATACATTCCGTCC